>NC_065565.1:0-2400000 GCF_022605725.1 Anthonomus grandis grandis
AAAGTGTCAGTATGGATTTTTTCTAACTGGTGTAGAATAAGAGTTTCGTCTAAAGTTTCATTTTTAAGTATGAGTAATTTATCAAATAGGTCTTTCTCGGTTTCATTAAATGTTAGTTTTATCACTAATTTTTTGACAATGACGTCCGTTTTTGTTGTTTTAATTTTTGATTCTTGTTCGAGTAGCCCAAACTCTTCTCTGATTTCTTGTAACTCCGGGTATTTATTTTTGTAGTGTCTATGTATATCTCTTTCCATTTGGGGGTCGCTTTTCCCTACTATTACCACCTTGGTGCCCTTTTCTCCAGTTTCTACCGGGTTTCCTACTAGGAGGTGCGTTTTGGTAAAAGCTTCTGACTCCCACTTTCTGTCTTTTTGATCTTGGAACTCTTCATATGACTTGCATTGTTGAACTTTTTCTAAGACTTCTTTTTTCCTCTTTTCATTTTCCATTCCTGAATTTATTTTTATTGCGTTCTCATATTTATGTTCTTCTAGCCATTCTGATATGATCTTTTGTTTGATTGTACTTGCCTGTTTTCTCATTTTCATTGCAATATCCTTTATTTCACGTTTAGTATTTTGTTCCACGTACTTTTCTAGCTCCGAGCTTAGATCCACGAATTTTTCGATTGTATTCATCAAAAGCGCAGCTGTGGGACACACTTTTGGTTCGTGCGTCTCTTGCCGTTCGTCGAGTTTTTTCGGGGTCAACTCTCTCTTCCTTTTAGCTGCGTGAAATGCTTCTTCATTTTCTTGGTTTATTTGTAACTCTGCTCTGCCTTTGTCTTTATCGTTTGTTCGAGGTGGTGATCTATGAATAGAGTCTCTTCGCTGAAAAGGGTTTAAAGCACCCTTTCCAGTGTCGAAGAATGACTTTTCACAGCCAACCGAAAAACTTCTCGTTCTGTCTTTATTTTTTATTTCTTTAGAACTTTGAAATGGGTGATTGTCCCCCCCAGAATCCACGGGACGGTCCTTTTGCAAAAAGGAGTGGGATTCCCCGGCGCTGCCGGAACCCACCTGGGGTACTAATTTTTTGTTTTTATCCTCCATTTTTATTTTTTGCAGTTTAGACCTTCTGCCAGGTATAGGATTGTCCATAGTCGTTGCCGTGTCATCATCTGTAATTTTTTTTTTTTTTTTTTTTTTTTTTTTTTTTTTTTTTTCAGGTAGGAGTTGTGGAGAAAATGGGAGCCTCCTAGCCCTCGTTGCCTAATAGCGTCGGAGGGGAGAAGTGGTCGCCGCCAGGCAGCTAACCAAGGATAAGGAGTCATTTAAAAGGTAAGTAGGGTGAGTATTTTGGATAAGCTTTTTTGGAGACGCCTCCGTTGAGACGCCTGAGCTGTCCTTAGCAGGTAGCCATGGGATCTTGCCCCAGATATGGCTCAAAAACCCATGGCTGTCTGAGCCCCCTCCACCAACGACAAGGTCTAGCAGCTCCTCGAGGGGGAACCCAACCCAACCCAACCCAACCCAACCCAACCCAACCCAACCCAACCCAACCCAACCCAACCCAACCCAACCCAACCCAACCCAACCCAACCCAACCCAACCCAACCCAACCCAACCCAACCCAACCCAACCCAACCCAACCCAACCCAACCCAACCCAACCCAACCCAACCCAACCCAACCCAACCCTTTTTTTTTTTTTTTTTTTTTTTATAGAGGTTTAGGAAATGCATATCTATGCACGCCCATGGTCATTGGTGTTCTGGCGACCATGGGCAGTGTCGGACTCCGCCGCAGCGACCGACTAAAACCCTTTCCTCTGTGTTCGTTCCTCTCTCTCTCCCGGCACTGTCCGTTGTGGATATTCCTCAGGAGGAGTAGGCGTGTATTCTTGCTTCATCCGTATTACTCACTTTTATTTCTTCTTTTCTCCTTTCTTTTAATGCATTTCTTCCCTTTCTTCTTTTTCTTTAATTTCAACGATCTTTTGCATAAATTTAGTTATTTTGCTCCAACATTCTTTACTTCGTAGCATTACTTCCATGAGGGTTTCTTTTTGTAAATTGATTCCAATGTCGAGCTGTAGGTTTGTTCTTAAAGCTTCGAATCTTTGGCAGAAGAACAGCATATGTTCCGCGTCATCCTGTAAGGAGTCCCCGTACATGCACGTTGGCTTTTCGTTTGCATTTGTACAAGTACGCTGCAAAACAGCCGTGTCCGGATAAAAACTGCGTAAGACTATAGTTTGTTTCCCCAAATTTTCTGTTTACCCAGGCCGTGAGTCGTGGGATTAGCTTTCTAGTCCATTGTCCATTTTGCGCGTTTTCCCAATTAACCTGCCATTTTTCAAGGGTGCGCTGTCTTTCTGCGGTGTTGATTTCCTTTTTTCCGGGGTCTGTAGTAATGTCTCTTTGTTTACACATTTCGTATACAGCGGCACGTTCCTCTGCTAAAAGAGTTATAGGAATCTGTCCCGATATGACAAGAGCCGCTTCAGTAGATACTGTATGATATGCGCATATACAGCGCAGTGCGAGACTTCTTTGACATGAGAGTAACCTTTTTACATTTTTTGCTGTATGTATTGCGTTTTTCCATACTGGTGCTGCGTACAGGATGATAGACTGTGCCGTATATGCCAATACTTTCCTTTTTCCTGATTTCGGTCCTCCAATATTCGGTAGCAGGGCATTTAGGGCTTTTATTGTTTTTTGTGTTTTTTCTATAGACTTTTTAATATGCGGCGTGAATGTTAATGCATAATCTAATACCACTCCTAGATATTTAAGGGTCTTGTCTGGGATGATTTCGTAGTTGTCTAGTGTGAAACGTATTTCTCTTCGATTTTTAAAACTCCATCCAAAGACCACGCAATTAGTCTTTTCTGGTGCAATTTGAAGTTTCTGTTCGTCCATCCACGACTGTATTGCATATAGTGTCAGATTTCCGTTATCGATGGTCTCCTTAATCGTGCGGGCTTTTATGATTAATGCAACGTCGTCTGCATAGCATATTATATCTATCCCTGGTGGTCTCGGAATTGACATTACGTCATCGTACAATAAATTCCATAACGTAGGACCCAAGACGGAGCCTTGGGGCACTCCAGCTTCGACGGTAAAGGTTGTATGCCTATTGACCCTTACTGTTCTGCCCGTGAAATAGGAACTAATTATTTTGATTAGGTAACTTGGGATATTCCTGGTGTTTAGTTTCTCAATTATCAATTTCCAGTTGGCTGTATTGAAGGCGTTTTTAACATCAATGCTTATCAGGGTAACTATTTTATCTTTGTTTTGTTGTACCGTATTTACTATCCTTTCTATTGCATCTATTGTCGATCTTTTTTTGCGGAAACCGTATTGGTTTTCGTTGAAGTTCCCGGACATTTCAATGTGTTCGCAGATTCTAGCCGTTATTACGTGTTCCAGTACTTTCCCCAGTACATCCAAGAGCAAAATGGGTCTGTACTTTTTCTCCTCGTCATCTGGCTTGTTGGGTTTTTCCAGTAGGATCAGCTTGGATGTCTTCTATTGGGAGGGAAAGTAACCTGTTTTAATACATTCTGTAAACAGCCTTCTGAAGAATTCCATATGACTTAGGAGCATCGATTTAACGTCAGTTGGTAGAATTTCATCGGGTCCTGGAGCCTTTCCTGGCTTTATTCTCGAAACAGCATTTAGAAGCTCCTCCGTGGTCACTTCTGGTCCTTCCGCACTTAAGGTGATTTGCGGCAAGGTTGATTTTGGTGATGTTATAAAAAGGCTGTGAAAAATTCGCTCTTTTTGTTCTCTTTTGAGCCATAGTCTTGGTCCAGTGAATCTCAGCTGTGCTCTAATTATCTGGTAGGCTTCCCCAAAGATGTCCTGTTCTAGGTTACTGCATAGATTCCTCCACTTTTCCTTTTTTGCTTTCTTTATTATGTTAGCCAGGGTTTTTCTAGAGGCCTTATAGGATTCCGATAATTGTTGTCGTCTTATTTCGTCTCTTGTTTCCCTTTGTAATTCCCTTCTTTTCTTTTTTAGATCGACCATTTCCTGTTGGATGCCGTCGTCCCACCAGCATGGCATCTTGAAGTTAGAATCTGCTCTGAAGTTACGCCGTGATGCTTGGTAAGTATTGATAATTTTATTAATTGTACTTTCTGTGTTTTCAGGGAGTTCTCTTTCAGCGAGGTAAGCGAGTTTTCCTTTGAATTCGTCCGCGTTTAACTTTTTTACAAATTTGCAGTTTTCCTTTTTAAGTGCTTCTTGTACATTAATTTTAATAAGTATACTTTGGTGGTCGCTGAGGTTTTCTTCATTGTTTAAAACTTGCCATTGGTATCCTTTGCTAATGACGTCTTCAGAGACGAAGGTGAGGTCTATAAAAGATACTCCATTTGGACGTATCAATGTGGGATGGTTACCTTCATTTATACAGAACAAGTTCAATGATAGTGCCATGTCATACAAAATTTCCCCTCTGCGGTCAGTGGATTGACCCCCCCATATTCTGTTCTTAGCGTTGAAGTCCCCGCATATCACCAGTGGTTTTTTCTTGTTGAGATGCTGTTGTACGTGGATGAATAGTTCGTCTAGGGCAATTTGAAACATTTGTAGAGAGTAGCTGGGTGGGATATAGACAGAGTATAGATCTATAGAAGCCATTTCAGTATAGACAAAGTTCTCGGTTTTTGCATATGAGAATGTAGGGATACTTAGTTGCGGTTTTGCACTGCATTTAATAGCACAATTTATTTCTCTTCCATCGGACAGAAAGACTCTTCTATTTCCAGATTGTGCCATCTTTTTGTTTGGTTCCTGTATGCATAAGACGTCACAATCCAGTTTTTGTGCGAGGGCCTGTATCAAGTTTTCGGATGCAGATCTCCTGTTTACATTTGTTTGTAAGATTTTTATGTTTTGGGAGGGCATTTTAATGTTCCAGTAGGGTTTTAATTAAGGAGAAACACACTGCTCCCTTTTTCCCGGTTTTGAAAGTTAGCAGCGGCTCCTTTTTTCCTTTCAAGGCTAAGAGCCTTTTTGAAACTCGTACATTTGGATGTTCCGGATTTGTGCCCGAAGTCGTTGCAAGAAGGGCAATACTCTTTTTCCTCGACACATTCTGCTTTTCTATGTCCTGTGGCTCCACAGCGGAAACATCTATTCTCCATATTATTTTCTCTTTCCGTGCAGCTTTTTGCTTCATGTCCATATTGCCAACATCTATAGCATTTCTCAATTGTTATCCTTTCCTGAACGCGACAGTCAGTAAGCCCGATCCGGATATGTGTTTTTTGTTGAAGTATTTCGGCTTCTGGTTCTTCCACACTGAGTACGGCAGATTTGCTGCCATAAGAGTTCTCATACATGGATATATTAATATTGTTCTGGACATCGGGTATTCCTTGTTTTTTTAAAACCTCTCTAATTTCCTCGACTGTGGAGATCATGTCCAAATCGCGGATAAAAAAGGTTTTGGTTTGCCCTTTGTCAGTTGCCCGAACCTTCACATCTCCTAGGATTTTTGCCACTTCTTGTTTGGTTTCTTTTATCCGAACATTGTCTCTTAATTTTAAGAGCAGGTTTCCATTCGCGGTTCTCCGTACCTGCTTAATAGCACCCTCGATATTTCCGGTTGCCTTTGCTCGCAGAATCTGTAGCATATCTGCATAGGATTTTCCTTGTTTTGGCTCTATGATTAGAGCTTCCCCTTTCTGTCGTTGACCTGTTATCTTTGGTATAGAGCTCATGGTGCACAATATTCTAATTTTTGCCACGCTGTTTCTAAGGACACATTCAGCCAGTTTTCTAAAAGTTCTTGGGTCTATTTCTGTTGGTGAAAGAATTGTGATATCTGCTACTTTTAATTCCATCGTTATTTCTCGTAGTTGCTTTAGTAATTCGAAGATTTTTTGTTCTTCCTGTTTGTTATCAGTGTAAAGTGCCGTAACTGTTTTTGTCTTATTTTTTCCGTCGCCTCCTGTTCTATATTTTACAGTTTCTTCAAGGGTAAGGTAGGCTCCTCCTTCACATTCGATTGGTTCTTCTTCCCAGAACTCCGGGAATCTGTTAGCAGCCTCAAGAATCAGTTTTTGTTTTTCTTCGGCCAGTGGGAAATCTTTACTACAAAAGAGGAAAAGGTGATCTGGTCTTCGTCCGATTGTGGATTTTTCGGTTAGCTCTGTTGCCTGATAGATAGTTGGGGACCATTTTCGTTTAGTGATTTCCTTGCAGGTTTCAAAATCGTCCAGGTTCATACCCTCTAATGAAAGTACTTCTTCCTCTGCTTCTTTCTCCATCTCTGCATGTTTATACATTTTTAGTTCCTTTGTGAGTTTTTCGTTTTGATTTTCAAGCCGTTCTGCTTTTTTCCTTAATGTGTTAATTTCTGAGTCTTTTTCCTGTATTTGATGTCTGAGTTCTTCTAGTTGGTTTGTTTGTTGTATCTCTTTTCTGCTTTCTTCTACTTCAAGTTTTTTTACATCGATTCGCATCTTCTCTATCATATGTCTTAGGTCGGATGCGTAGTTTTTTACTGTTTTGTGTACGTTTTGATTTGATACTCCAAATTGAACTAGCTCCGCCACTTTTCGGGCAATTTCGTCCACCTTTTCGCGCAGTTTACTTGTCTTACACTTAGATGCGCTGCATTCCCTCTTAGATATGCCAGTTTGTTCGCCAAATGATACATCACTGAGTTTCCTTTTCTCTTGTATCTTCTCAAAGAACTTTTCGGTTTCTCCCGTGTTTCGTCCTTCCGATAGGACTGACGAGGCTGAGCCTCTACGTGACAGAGGTGGAGATCTCTCTATAGAGTCTCTTCTCCTAAATATCTCCTTTTCTTCGTTTGCCAGAGCTCCTGTGCGTGACTCTTGTTTTGTTCCAGTCGCAAAAATCTGCTTCGAGGCCTGGTTCCCTACCTCTGAAGCCGAACAGTCGAAGGCTGACGGTCGAGCGGGGCCTGTCCTAACACCCACGTTCTCGACCGGTACTGGGGTATCCCCCCCTGCACCGTAAACTTATTATTTTCTCTAGAACTATCCATTTTTGTTTTTTTTTTTCTAATCCCTTTGCCCTCCCCGTTCCCCCTCTCACGTTTGCCCAGATGGGGTCCGCCACCAGGGTTGGTTACCTGGTCTTGGATGATCCCATCTGGTTTCCCGGTGCTCGCCAGGCTTGGAGGTGTGAGTAGGAGTTGGATGGCAGAGGCTATGAGACTCTAAGAGCTCTTAGTTACGCATAACCATCCCATTTAAGCACCAACCCAACCCAACCCAACCCAACCCAACCCAACCCAACCCAACCCAACCCAACCCAACCCAACCCAACCCTTTTTTTTTTTTTTTTTTTTTTATAGCGATGGAAATGCTCTCTTATGCAGACTGGCTACAGGCATATGATGTTGGGCGCCAGAATAAGTAACTCTTGTGGCAATGTGGCGTTTCCCGCACCCCTTTGTATTGTTTTTATTGTAGTCAGTACTGTGGGACTCGGACTAGGCCATACCCACTAAAACCACCGCTGTGCTCCTCGTCTTCCCCGGAACCATTCATCTCTGAATATACTTCAGGAAGAGACGTTGTCTTTCTTTGTTTTATCTATCTTCTATTTTTATCTACTTTTATCTATTTTTATCTTTTATTTTTTTTTTATCTTCATTCTTTTGATCTTCTTCTTTCCGTTCAACCATTTCATATTTTGGCTTATGCAGACTGGTTACTGGCATATGATGTTGGGCGCCAAAGTTAGTGCTTCTTGCGGTAATGTGGTGTTGGGCGCCACATTTGTATCCTCCACGCTCTGAGTATACTTCTTTGCTCTTTTAAACCTCTATTTCTTTTTCGTCTTTTTCTTTCTGTTCAATCATTTCTTTCATCATTTGACTAATTACTTCCCAGTTTCTTTTATTTTTTAACATGGTTTGGATTAGGTTTTGCGGGCTGAGACGTGTTTCTACGCTCATCTCAGTTTGCGTTCGAAGGCGGTTAAAGCGTTCACAGTGAAAAAGCATATGTTCAGCTGTATCATCTTCGCTGTCTCCGTACATGCACGATGGATTCTGCCTTCTCTTGTACTTGTAAAGATAAGCTGCGAAACATCCATGACCTGTTAAAAACTGTGTTATTGGGTAGGTTATGCTACCAAATCCTCTTTTTAGCCATTGTTCCACGTTCCTGATTAGAGTTTTCGTCCATAGCGCAGTTTCTTGTGAATGGTTCCATTTCACTTGCCACTGCTTGATTGTCGTTTTTCTCTCTTCTTTCTCAATTATTCTATTGTCTTCTTGGCGTAGGTTTGTGCCCATATCTCTCTTTCTAGTGGCGATTCGTGTCCGTTCCTTTACAAGTTCTACTATGGGTATTAGGCCCGCCAGGAGGATGGCTGCATCCGAGGAGACCGTATGAAAGGCACATATACATTTGAGTGCTATCGTTCTTTGACAAGAAGTTAGTCTGGATGCGTTTCTTGCTGTGTATATTCCGTTGCTCCAGATTGGGGCCGCATACAGGACGATTGACTGAAATGCCATAGCAAGTACTCTTCTCTTTGCAGTCGTAGGGCCTCCTATGTTTGGAAGTATTGCACCGAAAGCTTTAAACACATTATTGGCTTTCTTAAGAACTTCACCAATGTGTGGTGAGTATGTCAACTGGTAGTCCAGAGTGACACCCAGATATTTAAGGGTTTTTGTGGGGTTGATAGTGCTCAGGCCAAGTTTGAATTTTATTTCCCTTCTATTTTTGTAACTCCATCCAAATACAAGACAAGTTGTTTTTTCAGGGGCGATTTCAAGTTTGTTCTCTTCCATCCACGAGTTAATTGCATACAGTGTAATATTTCCCTTGTATATTGTCTCATCAATTGTGTTTGCAGTAACGATCACTGCTAAGTCGTCAGCATAGCAGATGATTTCAATTCCTTCTGGTTTTGTTATTTTCATAACGTCGTCATATAAAATGTTCCATAGATTCGGTCCTAAAACAGAACCTTGGGGAACTCCTGCCTCGACGTTGCGTAGTGCCCTTCTGTGCACTCTGACGGTTCTGTTTGACAGATACGACGCAATCATTTTAATTAAATAAGGTTGTATGCCTTTGTGCACCAGCTTTTCTATGATTATGGTCCAGTCTGCCGAATTGAAGGCGTTCTTTACGTCGATGCATATGAGCGATGTAATTTTATTTTTGTTGGATTCAACTATATTTGTTATTTTTTGTATCGCGTTCAAGGTTGATCTTTTTTTACGGAAGCCGAATTGATTTTCATTTAGTCCTCCGGTCCTTTCGAGATCCTCACATAGCCGCGACACTATGATCTGTTCCAGTGTTTTTCCTAGAATGTCCAAGAGAAGAATTGGCCTATATTTTTTTCCGGTGTCTTCTGGTTTAGAGGGTTTTTCTAGCAGTATGAGTTTGGACGTTTTCCATTGCAGTGGAAAGTAGCATTTTTTAAAGCACTCCGAAAAGAGTGCTCTAAAGAACTCCGGTTGACTCTTTAATATTAGTTTTGCGTCCGCTGGGAGCATTTCGTCTAGGCCGGGGGCCTTTCCTGTTTTTATTTTTTCTATGGCATTTATAAACTCCATATGGCTTACTCCAGGTCCTTCGATTTCCGTTTCTTCATTTGGTATTATGCATCTCGGCGACGTGACAAAAAGTTTATTAAAAAGCTCAACTTTTTCGTGGTTTTTTAGGCAGATTCGTGGTCCATCAAAGCGCAACTGGGATCTGACGATTTGGTACGCCTGACCGAATATGTCGTGTTCTAGCTCCCTACACAGATTCTTCCATTTTTCTTTTTTGGCTTTTCTAATTTTTTTTGTTAAAATATTTCTGGATTCCTTATATGTTGCGTATAGTTCTTCCCTACGAAGCTGATTTGTAGTTTCTCTTTGTAATGTTCGTCTTTTCTTTTTCAGGTTTAAGATCTCTTGCTGAATTTCATCGCACCACCAGTATGGCATTTGGAAGGCGGAGTTTGCCCGGAGGGATCGTCGCGAGGATTGGTAAGTATGAGTTACTTTGTTAATTTTTTCTTCTAGGTTCTCATAGTTGTCATTTTCGACCATGTAGGTAAGGTTTCTCTCAAGATTGTCTGTGTCCACTCTTTTGATAATTTTGCTTTTGTTTTTTCTAATTGTTCCCTCTATGTTTATTTGGATCATTACGCTGTGGTGATCACTTAAATTCACCTCGTTTTCTAGAACTTCCCATTTGTATCCTTTAATAGCAATATCTTCTGACACAAAGGTGAGGTCAATATAGGAGATTCCATTTGATCGTACAAGCGTGGGACATTTTCCGTCATTTAGACAGATGAGATCTAGTGATAAAGTTGTTTCGTGCAGGATTTCGCCTTTACGATCGGTTGCTGTTCCGCCCCACAGCCTATTTTTAGCATTAAAATCTCCACAAATGGTTATTGGTTTTTTGTTTCGTAGAGCTTGTTGTTTAGTGTGGACGAACAGTTCATTTAAGGCGTCTTGAAAGTCTTGAAGCCCGTAGCTTGGTGGTATGTACACTGAGTAAAGGTTTAAGAATTCCATTTCGATGTGTACAAAGTTTTTGGATTTTGTGTACGAATAGATAGGAATATTTGATTGGCTGAGTACGTTCTTTTTTATCAGACAGTTTTTTTCTATTTCATCAGATGTGAAAGTATTTACATTTCCTCCTGCTGCCATCTTTTTATTCGGCTCTTATATACACAGGATGTCGCATTGAAAAGTTTGGGCTTGAGCTTGCACTAAGTTTTCGGATGATGATTTTCTGTTGACGTTACATTGGAGAATTTTTAATATTTGTGTTGACATTGTGTTTCTTTTATGTATTTTAACTCCTTTTTTTTATTTTATTTTTTTTTTATTTTTAGGTTTCTTGTGTAGAGGGGTAACTTTTCCTTGTGTATTCTCTTTGGTATTGGATGACTCTTTTTTTTCTTTCTAGGGCCAAAGCAGTTTTAAAACTTGTGCATTTGGAAGTTCCGGCCTGATGGCCTTCTTTGTTGCAAGATGGGCAGAACTCTTTTTCTTTTTTACAATCGATTTTTTTGTGACCCGTGTCCCCGCATCGGAAACATCTGTTTAACATGTTTATTTCAGTTTTTTGGCAGAATTTTGCTTCGTGTCCGAACTCCCAACATTTGTAGCACCTTTCCAGGTTTATTCGCTCTTGTATGCGGCAATCTGTTAGTCCGATTCTCACGTGGGTCCTTGCTTGCAGAGCCGGGGCGTCATTTTCCCCGATGGAGAGAACAGCTGATTTACCCCCAAAAGGATTTTCATTAAGCGTGAGTTTGACATTCTTCCAGTCCTTTACTAATTTTTCTTTAGTAAGTATTTCCCTTACTTCCTCTTCTGTAGAGACAATATCTAGGTCTCTTATGTAAAATGTTTTTGGTGTTGCTCCTCTTCCAGCCACTCTAATTTTTTGGATCGCCGAGAGCTTTCTCGATTTCATTTTTTGTGTTTTGTATCTTTGTGTTTTCCCTAAGTTTCAGGAGTAGGTTTCCATTTGCAGTTTTACGTACTTGTTTTATTGATGTTTCTATTGTTTTATTTGAGTTAGTTCTTAAGGTTTGTAGCATATCAGCGTACGACTTCCCATGGGTCGGCGTAATGATCAGGGCTTCCCCTTTAGGCTTTCTTTCTGTTTCTATTTTCGGCATACTCCCTTTAGCACACCATATGTTGACCTTATGGACGCAATTCGTCATGACGCATTCTGCCATCTTTCTAAAGAGTTGTGGATTCATTTTCGTTGGTGGGATAATGGTTATATCTGTAGCTTTTAGTTCCTGGGTAATTTTTTGCGTTTGTTTTAAGAGTTCATATATATTTTTGTTTTCTTCTTTTTCATTTTCTTGCGCAGTAAAGAGTGCTGTAATAGTTTTTGTTTCTTCCTTCCCTCCTTCTTTGCCTCTGACTCTGTATTTTTTTCGTTCTTCTAGGGTAAGGTATGATCCCCCGATGCAGTCTGTGGGAGTTTCTTCGATTAGCTCTGGGAATCTATCTGCAAATTCTTTTGTTAGGCCTATGTTATCTTCTGAGTTTTGTTCCCTTTTATAGTACAGAAAGAGATGATCTGGTCTACGGCTTATTGAATTTTTTTCTTCAAGTTCTGTAATTTTGTATGCTGCTGGGGCCCATCTTTTTTTTATTATGTTTTCGCAACTCTGATAATCTTCTATTTCATATCCCTCTAGACCCTCAATTACCCTTTCGATCTTTGTTGTAAGTTCTGTGTGTTCTTTTAATTGTATTTCTAAGTTATCGTTTTCTTTTTTCAGCATTATGTTTGTCCGTTTTATTTCTTCATTTTCAGATTCTTTAATGCGGATTTGAGCTTGTAGTTCTTTTACCAAAATCAAATTGTCCGCTTCTTTTTTGTTGCATTCTGCCTCTAATCTATTTACATCTATGCGTGTCTTGTCTACTAGCAGCTTGATATTTGTAGCCAGAGATTTTACAGCCTTATGTACGTTCTGATTTGTTGCACCAAAACTTACTAATTCATTTATTTCTTTGGATAGACCCTGAATATTGTCCCTTAGTTTATTTAACAAAGTGACGGGTTCTTCACTACGCTCCCTTTTAGATTCCTTTGTCTGATCTCCAAATGATACATCTCCTAGTTTACGTTTATCTTGGATTTTCTCAAAAAAGCGTGTTATATCGATTGAATTTGCGTTGTCTGACGGGAGGAGAAACTTGCGCGATGCAGGCGGGGATCTTTCAATTGAGTCTCTTCTTTTAAAAACTTGCTCTATGTTCCACTCTAGAGCATCTTTTTTTTTCATCAGGTTTTGTTTTTCCAGGTCCATGTCCGTAGCAGTTTTAGTTTTTTCTGAGGTCGGGCAGCCGCCCTCGGGGGTAGCCTCATTCCCCGAGGGTTTTTCATCCGAGGCGTGTCTTTGAGTCGACATTCATAGACTGATTCCTTTTGAGCCGTAAGGTTTCGGGCTGGAATCAAGCCCTGCGAGGTATAGTACTCCAGGCGTTAGAGCCTCGCTGGATCACTACTTCTCATGGTCTAACGCTGGGAGGGGGCTTTTTTCGCCAATCGGTCCCCTGACCCGATGACGTGATCGCTCGCGACACATTTTAACCCCTGTGTCATACAGACCCTCAGCGCGAAAGACCTTGGCCTTGGGGTCCCTCCTCCTTTATCCGGGCTTGGGACCGGCACCAGCGCACTGACCTACTATGTTCAGCCAGCACACTGGAGGCGGAGTTAACCCAACCCAACCCAACCCAACCCAACCCAACCCAACCCAACCCAACCCAAACCCTTTTTTTTTTTTTTTTTTTTTTTTGTGTAGAGGAGGGAAAAATCTGCAATCAGACACCCCAGGCATTGGTGGACAAGTGCCTGGGGTAGTGTGGGGATGAGAAAACTCGACCCACTAAAAAACCCTCCTCATTTCTGTCTCCTGCCACAATTTATTTGGACCCGTCCAAACTGGACATCTCCTCAAAAAAATCGCCGGGTTGCTCATTGATTCTCATATCTTAGGTTTTATTCCGTTCATTAGGTATTTCTTATCGTTTTCTCGTCACTTTCCTTTTTTGTTATTATAACAGTTATGTATTTTTCTATTAATTGCCAGTAATTTTTTTTCTAGCATTAAATCTATCATGTTATCAGCATTTAAGTTATGCCCTAGCTCTTGTTCTAGTTGGAATCTTTTGTTTACCCATCTGGGACATGAAAAAATAGTATGCTCGACAGAGTCTGATTGGCAGTTACAGTAGTCGCAGGAAGCATCGTATTTTTTCTTTATTTTGTGTAGGTAGGTTCCGAAGGAGCCATGGCCTGTAAGAGCCTATGTTAGGTGATAGGAGGTTTCTCCCCATTTTCTTATGTATTTTATCAGTCTGCGGGTCCACGTGCTTCGGCCATCTAGCCATTCCTGTTGCCATTTATCCAAAGTTAGATCCCGTTCAATTATGCGTTTAGATTGTGTAATTTCCTCTACAGATTCGAAGAGACGTGCCCGTTCTTCAGCAAGCAGATGCAGAGGGACAAGCCCAGCAATCACTAATACTGCGTTCACTGAAACAGTTCAATAGGAAGAACACACACGAAGTGCCACTGTGCGCTGCGTACTTAACAGCTTGTTTTTTGCACTGCTTATCTGCGTAGAAGCATGCCATATTGGCGCCCCGTACATTATTATGCTTTCGCTGGTGAATGCAAGAAGTCTTCTTTTAGTGGATGATGGTCCCCCGATGTTTGGTAGTAGTGCGCACAATGCTTTATTGTGCGTTGGGCTTTCTGGCAGACCTGTACGATGTGTCTGGTCATGGTGAGTCCACGGTCCAGTTGGAAGCCGAGATATCTGACGGTGCTCCTTGGTATTATATGAGTGTCCTCAAAATCAAAGGATATGTGTCCCACTTTCCACTTAAAACTGAGTAAAATTGCTTCGGTCTTACTTGCTTCTACCTCCAGGCGGTGCTCGGGCATCCACTCACCAATCCGTTCCATAGTTTGGTTTACCACATCTACCATCTCTTTCTCCGTTTCACAGCACACAATCGCGGCAAGATCATCTGCATAACAGAGGAGATATGCATTTCTAGGTACAGGCAATTCCATGACGCCGTTGTATAAAATATTCCATAAAGTGGGCCCGAGCACCGATCCCTGTGGAACACCTCCAAAAATCTCCATCTCGTTGTGTCTGTCCACGATGACCATTCTGTCGCTCAGGTAGCTTTGGAATAAATTTACCAAATGACAGCTGATTTTAAATTTTTTTGCTCTTTCGATTATTATTTTCCAGCAAGCACTATTAAAGGCATTTTTGACATCGACAAGCACCATCGCACAGTGTCTGCCCGGCCTCTCCGATATTATTTCCTGAACGCGTTTCATAGCGTGCGTAGTTGACTTTCCTTTTACGAAGCCGAACTGATTGATGTGAAACCCTCCTTTTTTTTGTTGTATTTCATCCAA
Organism: Anthonomus grandis grandis; assembly: GCF_022605725.1. Classification (NCBI taxonomy): domain Eukaryota; kingdom Metazoa; phylum Arthropoda; class Insecta; order Coleoptera; family Curculionidae; genus Anthonomus; species Anthonomus grandis. The sequence goes on from NC_065565.1 coordinate 14,898, forward strand.
GATCTTTTTATTGACCAGAGATTCATAGAGTTTGGCGATCACATCAATGAGGCAAATTGGTCGGTATTTAGGCGTCTCATCATTTTGTTTCTTAGGTTTTTGTATTAGGACTAGTTTAGATTTTTTCCAAGCGCTGGGAAAGGACTGTCTGCAAAAGAGGTTGTTGAACACCTGTAGGAAGTATCGAACATTATCCGTGACAAGCTCCTTTATAACGATGGGAGGTATGTTATCGCAGCCGGGGGCCTTTTTTAACTTAATTTTCTTGCAGGCTGCAATTAGTTCGTCGGGCGTAATAAGATCTAATTTGTTAATCGCTGTGGGCTGAGGTTCTGGAACTTTTTCGCATGATTCTTGGTGAATAAACAGCTTTCTGAACTGCTTCATTTTTTCTTCCGGGGGCAGTATGGTTTTGGGAGGCATGACTCTTAATTGGGATCTTACGATTTGGTAACCAGTTCCAAAAACATCGTTTTGAAGTTCTTCACATAGTTTTTTGTTGATCTCTTAGTTCTTCGTTGTTTGTTATTCTTTGTAGTTTTCTTCTTTTTTGTTTAACTTCTAGTATTTTTGTTTGTATGCTTAAGTCCCACCAGTGCGGCATATTATACTCGTTATCACAGATAACCATAGGAGTGCTCTGGTGGTAAGCTTTTCTTATGATGCTAATTAAAGTGCTAATCTCACTTGGAGGCTCTCTTGCTGCAGTGATTGCCTTGAAGCATTGTTTAAGTTTTTCTACATCGGGCTCTCCATACTTTTTTTTTCTTTTTTGTTGTTTTTGTGCATTATCCTCCGGAATATTTGTTATAATAAATTTATGCTCCGTTATATCAGGATCAATAAGTATTTGCCAGGAAGGTTTTTTTTTAATTATTAGGTCACATACAATAGTGAGGTCGATATATGAGCACCCCGACTCTCTCACAAGCGTAGGATTTAGCCCATCATTCAAGATATTTAGTTGGTTCGTTGAACACATTTCCAGTAATTCGATTCCTCGTTTATCCGTTACGCTGCCTCCCCATATTGCATGCTTTGCATTGAAGTCTCCGGTTACTATAATTTTAATGTTTGGATGTTTTTGCTTTATTTCAAACAGCAGAATCTGGAGCTCTGTTAGGCAGTTTTCGTATTCAGTGAAATGTATATTGGGGCTTATATACACCGACAGAACAAATACTTCTGGAACGCAGATGCCGACAAAGCATTTTCCACTACGCCAGAACATCACCGGGATCGATTTATTGACGTTGGTAATCAGCGCATTTTTGTTTTCATTTACGTAATAATTTTGGTTTCCTCTTAGACATTTCTTTATGTTGGGCTCGCTATAGCATACTATATCGCACTTATCGTTAGCTGCTACCAATTCTGCAGTGTCGTGAACCGGTAAGCTTCTATTGGCATTTATTTGCAAGATACGCATATTTTTTTTGTTATTTCCTGTTTATTTCTTACTTCTTATGTGTTGAGTTCTTTTTTTTTTGTTTTTGTTTTTGTTTTTAATCTAAATCCGACTTTCCTTGACATATTTTAATAACTCTTTGATAGCATATAGGTTCCTCCTTGTGTGATCTTAGGCACAGCGTCTGGATCAGTTCCTCGAAATCTCCTTTCACGTATTCTAGTTCAGGATATCTCGACCGATACATTGATTGTATTCCTCTTTCCATCATTAGGTCTTCGGGACTTACAATTACGACTTTGACCGTTTCAGCCTTGGTGGATAAGGGATTGCCTATCCTTATCTCGGTGTTAGTGTATATAGCTCTATCCCAGTTTTTCCTAGATAAATCGGCCCACTCTTCGTATTCGATAGACGCTTTAACCGATTTTACCAGACTTTGTGTGGTAGCTGCATAGGTTGGAGACGCCTCGGTTTGCGTGCCTTGCTCCGTAGTGGTATTAACTGTTTGTGTTCCTACTTGATACATTGCCTCTGGTTGCTTAACATCGCATTGATTTTTTTTTATCCAGTCCTGGACGTTTTTAGAGTTTATAATTTTTATTTGTGCTTTCAGTTTGTTTGTTATTTCTTTTATTTCACGTTTGGTATTCTGTTCGATATGTTTTACTAGTTCCAAATGTAGTTTTGTTATTGATTGTAGCGCATCTGTTAATGCATAGGCGGGAAGCCTACCTGTCTTTTTACTGGGTTCGCTGGGTATTTCCAGCGAGGTATCCAGAACTTTTCTTTTTTTAGTGTCCCCCTGTGAGTGGTTCTCATTAACGCCAGAGCCGAAAAGTGATGAAGAAACACTGTTTGACCGACCCCGACACACTACTTCAGCCTCCTTCCCTGGTGGAGATCTTGGGATGCTGTCCCTTCGCCTAAACGGGTTCTCTTTTAGCTCACCTGATAGGGTGGTTAGAGACGGATATGTGCCCCCCCCCACAATTTGTGGGGCAGCCTACCGACAGGGTAGAGAGGGATTCCCGGCGCTTCGCCGTACCCTCCTGGGGTAATAAGTTATCATTATCCGACATATTTTTTTTTGTTGCATTTTATGGCTACTGCGAGCCCAGAATTTTCTTTTTTTTTTGTTTTTTTTTTTTTTTTTAATTTTAGCATGGAAGGATCCCTAGCCCTCGTAGCCTAATAGCGCCGGGATCGGAAATATCAAGAGTTGACCAAGGGAGGTCGAGATAAAAGAAGAAGGAGCCTCACCCCAAGTACAGAGGAAGGATGGTGAGGGTGAAGAAAGAATAGTGAGTATAAAGGTAAGTATTTTGAGCTGTCCTTAGCAGACAGACATCCAAGCTCGTGCGCTTAAAGCCATTCGAGATTGGATAGCTGTCTGTGCCCCCTCCACCACGACAAGGTCTAGCAGCTCCCCGAGGGGGAACCCAACCCAACCCAACCCAACCCAACCCAACCCAACCCAACCCAACCCAACCCAACCCAACCCAACCCAACCCAACCCAACCCAACCCAACCCAACCCAACCCAACCCAACCCAACCCAACCTAACCCAACCCAACCCAACTTTTTTGTTTTTTTTTTTAGAGGTGTAAAATACATTTACGTAGTCTCCGGTGTTCTGAGGGCCCTAATACGCACTAAACATCACCCCTTTTTGGTCTCCTCCCACATTTTTTGGTACGGTTCCGATAGGAATAAACTTCAAAAAATGTGGAGCCATCCAATTATGGATCGTGTAGTCGTTCTTCTTCCTCTTTCAGTTTTATTATCTTTGTCATCATTTGTGTTACTGAGTTCCAAGTTCTTTTGTCCCGAAGCATTAGGGTAACTAGATTATTTTCAGTTATAATTTCCCCTATCGCGAGATTTGTTTCCTCCCTCATGGCTGAGAATTTGACGCATTCGAAAAGGGTGTGACCAGCCGTATCCTCTTCCGTATCTCCATACACACATCTTGGGCTTAGATTTCGTTTAAATCTGTACAAGTAAGAGCTAAAACATCCGTGACCTGAAAGGCATTGCGCTATTTCGTAAGTAATTTCCCCGAAATTTCTGGAAAGACATGGTCTAATATCACCTATGAGTTTCCTTGTCCACTGTGCAGTATCTCGTTCTTCATCCGAAAGCCAAACATGTTGCCACTGTTCGATAGTTCTTTTTCTCTCGTCGTCCGTGATTTGTTGCACTGTTAGGTTTTCATCCTGTTTTTTAATGCGTTCGTATATCCTTGCTCGCTTTTCTACCATCAGAGTTATCGGAATAAGACCTGCAATGACCAAGGCGGCTTCGGTTGACACAGTGTGATAAGCACAGATGCACCGTACTGCAATTTTTCGCTGGCAGCTTAGCAAACGTTTTTTGTTTATTTTGAGCTTTAAAACTTCGTTCCAAATAGGTGCGGCATAGAGTATGATGGATTGCAGCGACATTGCAAGGACTTTTCTTTTGGCACTTCGAGGGCCTCCTATATTTGGGAAAACTGCTTGCAAAACACCGAAGACTTTGTTTGCTTTTGCTATTACGTTTTTGACATGGTCAGAGAAAAACAGGTTATAGTCGAGCGTAATACCTAGGTATTTCAGAGTTTTCGTTGGCGTGACTATGTACGATCCTATATTGAAAAAGATTTCTCGGCGTAATACGTAGCTTATCTTAAAGACGCTGATGTTTTTGTTTTTTCCGGAGCAAGTTGGAGCTCATTTATCTTCATCCATGTTTGAACCGCATGAAGAGCCGTGTTCCCCTGCAGCATCACTTCCAGCGCGGATTTGGCCCGGACTAGAATTACTAGATCGTCTGCATAACAGATCAGTTCGATGCCACTAGAGTCTACACACAGGTCCATAATATCGTCATACAGTAGATTCCACAGCGTGGGCCCAAGGACAGAGCCCTGGGGCACCCCCGCTCTGACCGTGTATGATGTTCTCCTATCCAGTTGTACTGTTCTGTTCTCAACATATGAGCTAATGATTTTGATTAGGTTTGGTTTTATTTCTCTATGTATAAGCTTGGATACGATTTTCGGTCAGCTGGCGGATGATATCTTCCTTATGAGCTTTTATGGTATCTATAATTTTTTTGGCTGCATCTACTGTAGACCTGCCTTGGCGAAAGCCGTATTGGTTTTTGTTTAATTCCTTAGTTCTTTTGATATCTTCTATTAGTTTTGCATTTATAATTCTCTCTAGTAGCTTTCCAAGAACGTCCAGCAGACATATGGGTCTGTAACTTTTTTCATTGTTTTCTGGCTTTTTTGGTTTTTCTATCAAAATTAATTTTGCCTTTTTTTATTGGGTTGAGAATATGCCTTTTTTTAGACAGTCTGAGAACAGTTTTCGGAAAAAGTCTATATTTTGTAGTACCACCTGTTTGGCATGTTCCGGTAGCATACCATCTGGGCCTGAACATTTTCTTGATTTTATTTTACCAACTGCATCAATCAGTTCATCTTCTGTTATGTCCAGTGCAGGTTGTGAGACTTGCACTTTTAGGATAGGAGCATGCGGTGTAGTAATGAAGAGTTTTTTGAACACTTGCTCTTTCTCGATTGGTCTTAAGGCCACTGTGGGTCCCGTGTTCTTTAATTGGGATTTTATTATTTTCCACGCGTCGCCGTAGATGTCCTGATCCAAGAAGTTGCATAGCTCTCGCCATTTTTTCCTTTTGGAAGATCTTATCATTTTGAAAGCTTTTTTCCTAGCTTCTTTATATAGATTTTGTATCTCTTGTCGACGTGCATCATTTCTTATCTCTCTCAGTAGAATTCTGCGTTGAGTTTTCGTGGTTTTAATTTGGTTTTGTATCTCGTCCTTCCACCAATAAGGTAAGTTATAATTACTGTCTGCCCTTATTTTGCGACATGATTCTTTATGTGCTTTAATTATATCGTGCACACCCTTCTCTATGTCGTTTATGCCCGAATTTAGGACTGCCAGTCTCGTAAGATTTTCTTGAAAATGTTTAAGATCTAGTCTATTTATGGATCTACAGGATTTGATATGTTTTGATAGTACTTGGATTTGTATGTACTTATGGTCGCTGAGACTCTCTACGTCATTTAAAACAGTCCATTTGACATCCAGGTTTAAAATAGCTTCAGAGACAATAGAGAGATCTATATATGAGGTCCCGTTATATCGAACAAGCGTTGGGTGAAGTCCGTCATTTAGAAATACAGGTCCCAATGACGTTGCCGCTATGTACAATTTCTCCCCGTCGGTCGTTGGCACTTCCTCCCCACGCCTCGTTTTTCGCGTTGAAATCTCCGGTGATGATGACCGGTAATTTTCGTGAGTCGATAACATGCTTAACATGGACAAAGAGCACATTTATGCTTTCTTCGAATTCAGTTATAGAACAGTTTGGTGATACGTAAAATGAGTAGATGGCAAGGTTTTTTGTTTCGATGTATACATAATTGTTAGACATTTCATAGGCGAATATTTTTAGCGAGTTTTGGCTAGGCTTGTGGCAGTAAATGGCCGCGTTTCTTTGGGGTTCTGCCGACACGTACATTTTTGTGCTGGGTAGACTACTGATCTTAAAGTTAGGTTCCTGAATGCACAATATATCGCACTTGTTTTTGGCAGCAGTGTACTGCGCTAAGTTCTGAGCTTCTGCTTTCCGCTGGACATTGATTTGGAGAATTTGTAACATTATAGAGTTATGTAAGGTATCCATTTGTTTCAGGTGGTTCATATGACACTACCGAGCTCATTCTTCTGACACGCCTTTCTTTTATGATTGCTTCTCTAAAGAGTTTGCACTTAGCTGTGCCCGATTGGTGTCCTTCAGTTTGGCAGCTAGGGCAGAACGTAATCTGACTCTGACACTCTGATTTACGGTGTCCTGCTTTTCCACATCTAAAACATTTATCCTGCATATTAATTTCCGTGTTTGTACATGTACGAGATGCGTGTCCAAATTGCCAACATTTAAAGCATCTATTTATGTTTACTCTTTCTTCGATTCGACACTCATTAAAACCTATCCTAATTTTGTATCGTTCGATTAGTTGTTCAGCCGTATCCTCGTCTATTGTAAGTACTGCAGATTGACCATCGTAGCGGTTTTCATGCAATACTATCTTAGAATTGTCGTTTATTTGTAAAAGTCCTTGTCCTATAAGTTCATTTTCTACCTCTTCTCTAGTTGTTGTTTCATCGATATCTCAAATAAATACCGTTTTTTTATTGGTTTCTCCGGAAGTTCTTATTTTATTTTCCATATCAGTGTATTTACGTGAGAACACAGATTTGATTTAATTTTTTAGATTTTCTGGCACGCCTATTTCTTTGGTTTGGAGAAGAAGGTTTCCGTTAGTTGTCTTTTTGACTTGTTTAATTTGAGCTGCTATATTGTAATCTACATTTTCCTTCAGAGTACGTAATATTGCTTCGTAGGTTCTGCTTTCATTGCTCTCTATTATTATTGCACCTCCTTTGTTCTTTGTAGCTGTTGCATATGATTTAGTCATACCCCGTTCACACATTATCTTGACATTTATGTCTGTATTATTTAGTACGCACTCCGTAATTTTTCTGAAAACATTTACAACCAGATATGTTGGTGCAATTACTGCTATTTGTTTTATACTTAACTCCTTGGACAATGATCTCATTTCTTTTAGCATCATAAAGACGTTTTTTTCTTTTTCAGTTGTATTTGCTCTTCTTATCAATATGGTTACGCTTCTGACTTTTCTGTCTCTTTTTCGTTTCGTCTGGATCGTAGGCGATATGTTTCTTCTATACTTATGGCATACCCAAAATCGTGTTCTGTCTTTTCATCTTCCATAATTTCAGGAAAACGGTCAATAAAGCTTTCCTCTAGTTGCCCTTTCCTTTTTTGGGTGATTTTACCATCAGGAGTGACTTCATCAGTAGCAAAGATGACTGTATGATCGGGACGCGCACTAATCTTATTACTCTCTCCTAGTTTAGTTTTTCCGTAGGCATTTCCACTCCAGGGCTTATGTATTAATTTTTTAACATCTTCAAATTGTTCATAGCATATATCTTTGAGAGAATGTATTGTAGAATCCATTTCTTTTTTGCATTTAACGCATAGATTTTCATTCTTCGTGTCGGATTTTTCTTTAACTTGTTTAGTCGTTACCTCGTTTTTTTCTGATTCCAGACTTCTTACTTTGTCTTCAAGTTCTGAAATACGCTGTCTTTCTTCTTCCCTTATTTTTTGATTCGCAATTTCTTCGCCTCTGTATTCGATAAGGACTTGTTCAACTGCTGCGTCTACTATTTTTACCATTTCCTTGATTTTTCTGTGGGTATTTTGATTTGCATTACAGAATAGGACTAAATCTTTAAGTTTTTTGCTTAGCTCTTTCATATTTAAGGTAATTTTTGCTTCATGAAGAAATACAGCTTCCACATTATGGTTTATTTTTTCAGATACATCTTTGTTTGCTTTCTTGGTGTTCGGGTTACTATCTTCACTAAGCGATGTGTCCTGGGACTTTCTTTTCTTCTGATCGTTACCTGACTCTGAAACTGTTCGACCTCGGGATTCTTCTTTTATTCCACCATGTAGCATCCTCAATGGAGGACTTCGTGGAAGGGAGTTTCTTCTAATGGAGATGTCTTGGTCCTCCCCATGAGGCTCCAGAATGTCCCGTGTTTGAAGTTTGTGCCACTAGAGGCATTTGGTTTATAACTGTCTCACTACTTCGCGGAATTTTGCCCCCCCCCCAGAATCCGTGGGGCAGCCTACCGTAGTAGGGAGGGATTCTCGGCCTTTCGCCGTACCCTCCTGGGGTATCAAGTTTCTAGATTCCGACATTTCATGAAATTTGGTTTTAATGAGTATCCGTCTCATTTATGTGTCCGTAGTCGCTCCGGGTCAATTTCCACACCATCAGCTCTTTTGCGGGAAGCTAGATGGCTGTCTGAGCCCCCTCCACCGACGACAAGGTCCAGCGGCTCCTCGAGGGGGAACCCAACCCAACCCAACCCAACCCTACCCAATATAAGAGGTTTGGGAAAAATCTGCACGCAGACCCCCAGAGCATTGGTGTTCTGACGCTCCGGGGAGTGTGGGGATGAAGTACCAATCACGGTTCTGCTTCGACCCACTAAAAAACCCTTTCCTCTACGTAAACATTCCTTTCTTTCCTGGACCCGCCTTTAAGGCATCTCCTCAAGAAGGAAAAGAGTCGGTCTATATTTCCTCGTTCGCCTGGGCATTTAACTCCAGTTTCTCTTTTGAGCTTATTACATAAGTAATGAAATTTTCTATTAATTTCCATCCTTTTTCGCACTCGAGCATATTATAAATTACATTGTTCGTATTTATCTCCCCCAATTCCTCGAAGAGATTTTGGCGTCTGGCTTCCCATTTGGGGCACTTGAATACAGTGTGTTCTGGGTCATCTACTGCAGCACCGCAACATATGCAACATATGCATCATCTTTCTTTTAGTGTACCGGAGAGGAATTGGGTAAGCTGATAGGAAACCGTCCCCCATTTCCGATTATGCCGCGCTTGGTCCAAGTATAGGCGCCGTTTTGCCACTCTTCCTGCCATTGCTCTAGAGTCGTTTGTCTCTCTATCCGCTTTTGGGCATTGGTAGCTCCATCGCGTAGCTGAAATATTCTTTTTCTCTCATTTGCTAATAGATGTAGCGGAATGAGACCCGCTATAACCATTACAGAATCGCCGGAAACGGTGCAATAAGCAGAGCATACTCTAAGTGCAATAGTGCGCTGCGTTCTTATAAGCCTCCGCTGATTTATATCTAGACATGTCTTATGGGACCAGATTGGGGCACTATACAGGATTACGCTCTGGCACACCATGGCTAAGATTCTTCGTTTTGTCGCAGATGGACCTCCAATATTTGGTAAAAGACAGCTTAGGGCCTTCATTGTCTTTTCTGCCATTAGACAAGTTTCCCGAATATGGTTCGTCATATTTAGTCGCCGGTCCAGATAGAAACCCAAATATTTAACGGATCTCTGAGGTTTAATTTCTTGGTTTTGCATTTTGAATTTAATTATTTCAGTTTTTCTTTTAAAACTCAGTAGAATGGCTTCGGTTTTTTCGGGGGCGATCTCTAGATGGTGCTGACTCATCCAAACGGATATAAGGTTAAGAGTATGGTTTGCTTTGGTTATCATGCCGCTGGGGGTCCGAGAGGATACGAATACCGCTAGATCATCAGCGTAACATATTGTCACGACGCCATTTGGGACAGGTAGGTTCATAACACTATTTTACAGGATATTCCACATAGTGGGCCCAAGGACCGAACCCTGGGGAACGCCTCCAAAGACTTCTTTTTCAAGGTCCCTATCTAGAATTATAACTCTCTGGTCCATATAAGAATTGAAGATGTTTCTCAGATATGGGCTAACCCTTATTTCTCTAAGCTGGTCGCTAATAGTTATCCAGGATGCTGTGTTAAATGCATTTTTAACATCAACTAGTATCAATGCACAGTGCTTTCCTTTATTCGCATTCACTAGGTTTTGGATCCTTTCTACAGCGTGTGAAGTAGAGTATCCTTTGCGAAATCCGAATTGATATTCGTGAAAACCATTAACTTTTTCCTGCAGTTCTTCAATCAACCGAGCATTTAATAGTCTTTCATAGACTTTTCCAAGTTCGTCTATTAAACAAATTGGGCGATATTTTGGGGGGTCATCGGGAGACTTTCTTTGCTTTTCGATAAGTGAGAGCTTTGTCCTCTTCCACTCAGCTGGAAAATACTGGCTTGATAAAAACGAGTTATAAAAGTTAACAAAAAGTTGAACATTGCAATTTATCACAGATTTTATTATCACAGACGATATATTATCTGGCCCTGGCGCTTTCCCAGGTTTTATTTTATCACAGGCATCCAAAATTTCCTGGCGGTTAAACATATCACAGAGTTGTATCACAGTTGGTTCTTTTGGCAGCTGAGTTTTATTTGTGTTATCGTAAATGAACAATTCTCTAAAATGAATTTCTTTTTCGCTGCTTGACATTTGAACCCGAGGGGGCATTTTTTGTAATTGCGCTCTTGTTATTTGGTATCCCTGGCCAAATATGTCTTCTTCTAAATCATCACAAAGTGTTTGCCAAGCTCGCCTTTTCAGTTTTTTAATTTCAGCCTTTAGTCTATTTTTCGCAGTCTTGTATTCTCTATGTTTTTCTTCGCGATGGTTTGGATTGTTTGTTATTCTTTGAAAGAGTCGCCTTTTTTGTTGAACAGCTAAGATTGCCTCCTGGATTTCCTCATTCCACCAAAAGGGTAGTCGATAGTCCTCGTTGCATCGGACTCGCGAAGTACATTCCTGGCATGCCTTGCGAATACAGGTCACCAAATCGGGAACATTTTTGGGACATAGCATGTCTTTGGTCTTTTCGCTAAATTTATGAATGAGTAGATCCTTATTTGTTTCCCCAAACCTAGTTTTCCCTTTCTTAACTATCGGTTTTACTTTGGAAAGTTCTGTTAGAATAAATCTATGTTCTGTCACATCAGGGTCAACGAGAACCGTCTACTGGGGATTTTGTTGTTGTATACGGTCGCAGACTATAGTAAGATCTATGTATGATTGTCCCGTGTCCCTAACAAGCGTAGGGACAAGTCCATCATTAATGACATTTAGGTTCATAGCATTGCACCAGGATAATAGTTCAGTCCCTCTACGGCTTGTCATCGTGCCTCCCCAGACCTCATTTTTGGCGTTAAAATCGCCAGTTATTACCATCGGAATATTCTTGCTTCCTTGTCGGAGTCGCAAAAGGATGTCTTGTAGATCTGCTAAGCAGCTTTGGAAGCTCTGAAAAGTGATGTTTGGTGAAATATACACAGGCATAACAAACAGGTTTGTATATCGAACACAGACAAAGCAATTACCTCTAAAAACATTTAAAATTGGCGTAGAGCTATTAACATTAATAATTAGGACATCTTTGGTAGGGTTTACATATACATTTCTATTCCCTGTATCACATTTCTTGATATTCGGCTCACTGATACATATTACATCACATTTCTTATTAGCCGCTATAAGCGCAGCAACATCGTGGACTGGGACACTACGATTGGAATTAATTTGCAATATTTTCATTGATTGGAGTAATATGACATTGGAGTAATATGATGTTTGTCGCTTTAGTCTTTTGGTCGTACTTAGTGCTCTTCGGAAACTTAGGCACATTCCGGTATTAGATTTGTGCGTTTCCCTGCATACTGGACAGAATGGTTCTTCTTTGCATTATTTGGACTGATGACCTTCTTTCCCGCAATTAAAGCAACAACTTCTGCGATCTGGCCCCTTACACTCTTCGATCTGGTGATCATATAACCAGCACCTTTTACATCGATTAACGTTCACTCTTGGTTCCATTTTACAATTTGATAAGCCTATACGAATATATGGATTTTGGGTGAATACCTGAACCTTGTCTTCTGGTATGGAAATAGTGACAGCCAGGGTATGTCCAGAATTTGGCCTAAGATTTCCAATAATACAGTTTTCTCTATCCTGCCAGCCGATCCTTCGGTCTATTGCCTCAGCCACGTCCTGTACCGTCGCTGTTGCATCTATCCCCCGAATATGGTATGTTCTTTTTTTTAGCCCCGTGGGTGCCTCTTGTAGTTACTTTCATTTTTGTTGACTCTACTGCTGCTTTTACAGATTTCATCGCTTCTTGATTCTTATCCATAGTTATAAGGACCTTTCCGTCCTTGGTTTCCCTAATATGTCTAATACTTTCGGCATCTTTTGTATTTTGAACTAGGTCCTTTATGGTTTTCACCACTTCCAGGTAGCTATTATTCGGTTTGCTGATGATTAGGGCGTATGATGTTGCCTCACGTTTGGTTGCTATTTCTTGGATATTTTCCTTTTCTTGTTTTCTCCTAGTCGTGTAAATAAACACTTCCGTTCCCGATTCAAAAAATATACACTCTACGAGTTTTCTAAACTTGTCCAGGGTCATACTGTTGACATGGTGGAGTGCAATCTGCCCGTCGTTTAATGTTTCTTCTCTAACAGTTTTTAGCGAGTTCCATAGATCTTCTTCGCTCGAAATTTGGGATAGTTTAATTATTTTTTGCCTAGTTGTGTCTTGTCCTTGATCAGTCTTAAGTTTTGTAACTTGCTCGATTACCGTATATTTCTCGTTGGTGTTAGCAATTTCTGGAAATCTGTATCTGTATCGATTTTGTATCCCTAGAGTCATATTTGGATCAGTGGGTTCGACTATTACCACTTTTGTTATCATAGCTTTTGCCTGTAATGGATCCCCCACTATCACCTCCGTGGTACTGTATGCTTTATCACTCCACTTCATATTGATTATCTCTCTGCACTCAGAGAAGTCTGAGACTTTCTCTAGTGATCTAATTATTTTTGGAGCATTTTCCAGGGTCTGGGTCTGTTGTTCTTTAACAGCTTCCGCGCTACAGTTGCAGTTACAGGTTTGACTGTTAACTTTTTCAATGTCCATTTTCCCAGACAGGTATTGGAGTTTTTGGATACTGGCGACAATATCTCTTCGTGTATTCTGATTTGTGCTGGCTATTTTGGCTAGGTTTGCGATTTCTGCTTTAGCTTTTAAGATCCACTTACAGATGTCATATCCATTTTCTTTTGTTAGAATTGTTGATTCTCTTCTCTTTCGTTTTGATGGATTTTCTTGATCTTGAAGGCAACCTTTATTAGGTGTTAAAGGTTCTGATTCCTTAGGCAATTTTGAGTTGTCATTAACGGCACAACTCCATGATAAACTTCGTTGTGGGGGTGATCTAGGAGTAATGCTACTTCTTCTATTATGTTTTTCCAGCAATTCTAATTCATAGGTGCTTAATGGTCGATTGTCCCCCTCAGAATCCGCGGGACTGCCCTGTATATAGGGGTGGGATTCCCCTATGCCGGAACCCACTTGGGGTAATATTCCTTTGGTTTTATCTTCCATTTTTGTGATTTGTTTGCATTTTATACCTTCTGCCAGGTTTTTTGGATTATCCATGTTCAAAGCCAGGTCATCATCGTATAATCCTCATATAATCCGCATATACGCACACATACATATTTTTTTTTTTTTTTTTTTTTTTAGCTAAGGATGGGGGAATAAAGGAACCTCCTAGCCCTCGCAAACCTAATAGCATCAGAGGGGATAACGCGCTGCTCCCAGAGAGCAGGGGAAAGGGGACATTGACTCTAACAGGTAAGTATAAATGTTTAAGGGTAAGTGAATTTGGGAAACGTTTAGTAAACGTCTGAGCTGTCTTTCGCAGACAACCATGAGAACTCGTTCCAACCTGGCCTCGAGGTCACATGATTGTCTGAGCCCCTCCACCAGCGACAAGGTCCAGCAGCTCCCCGAGGGGGAACCCAACCCAACCCAACCCAACCCACTTTTCCTGCGACTGCCTTTTCTTGGACCCGTCATTAAAACATCTCCTCAAGACAAGTGTCGATTGCCCTACACCAAGTTTCAAAATTAATACATTTTCCTTTCCTTTTTTTCGTTGGTTCCTTTTACATGGCATATGTAATCCTCTATTTTGTTTCATGTTTTTTCGTTTTCCAACATTTTGTTAATAATATTATTTGTGGACAAAATCTCTCCAATATCTAAATAAAGATTTTGACGCTTTCCGATCCATTGTGGACACTTAAATATTGTATGCTCAGGGTCGTCTACAGGCGTTTCGTAGCATATACATTTCTGATCGTCTCGTTTTTTTATTTTATGTACATAAGTACCAAAGGACCCATGACCGGTCAGAAATTGAGTCAGATTATGTTTTGTCCCATTTCCTTTTAAACCAAGGGCGAACATTCGGTATAAGGATCTTCGTCCAATTTTCTGGCCTACCTTCCCATTCTTCTTGCCATTCCTTAAGTGTTTGTTCCCGCTATACTTTCCTGTCGATTTCAGTAGCCTGCTCAATTTCATAAATCCTTCCTCTTTCCCCTGCCAAAAGGTGCAATGATATGAGTCCGGCAATAACATTTGCTGACCGGCCTGGCACCGTGCAATATGCTGAGAACACTCTTAGAGCGATGTTTCGTTGCGTTGTAGATAGGCGTCTTTTGTTTATTTCTATAGTAGCTTTCGAAGACCAGGCAGGTCTACATAGAGGACTATAGTCCACTGAACATTTTGATTTTTGACATGGTCGCTGATTATAGAAATGTCTATGTATGACTAGCCAGTTTGTCTGATAAAAGTAGGGACCAGACCATCGTTGATTATATTCAAGCTTAGTGAATTACACCAATCCAGCAGTTCAGTGCCTCTACGATCTGTCACATTTCCACCACAGACCTCGTTTTTGAAATTAAAAATTGCCGTAATTAAAACTGGTATTTGCTTGTGATATCGACGCAGTCGTGGAATTAAAGATTGCAGGTCTTTTAAGGGGTCCTGGAATATATGTAAAGTGAAGTTTGGTGTGATATATGACACTACAAGCAGATTTTCGTATCGAACACAGATATAACAGTTTCCACTGTACACATTTAAGATAGGCAAAGACTTGTATACATTTATGATTAGGTCATCTTTGGTATGATTATGATAGCAGTTTCTATTAGTATTTTGGCATTTCTTAATATTTGGCTCGCTGATGCATATAATATCACATTTTTGCTTAGCCGCTACTAATGCCGCTACGTCATGTACTTGGATACTACGGTTTCCGTTTATTTGTAAAATGTTCATTATAATTTATAAATAAAATAAGGCTTAATAAAATAATAAATCTAGTACTTTTGACAGAGTTTTATCACAGACGGTTAGTTATTATGGTATTTTCTTTAAGTTTAATACCTTTTTGTTTAATTTTGAGGACTGATTGTTTAAAACTTTTACAGTTTCCGGAACCTGTTTTATGAACAACCTCATTACATATCGGACAGCTCTCGTTATTTGTGCAGCCTTTAGCAAGATGCCCATTTTCACCACATTTGTAGCACGCTTTCTATCTTCACCATGGTAGTTTTCTACATCATGGTCAAAAGCCTAACATTTTCTACACTTTGGAACCCTAGTTGGTCTATTTATTCTGCAGCTTACCAGCCCCACACGAATATGTCTTTTTGACAGTAGTTCCTCTGATTCTTTTTTGGGTAATATCACTGTAGCACTCCTTGTAGTAGTACACCTCCTCACTGTACGTGCTGTTCTAAGATCACTAATTTTAAAATCGCTCCCGGGCCTTATTACCTCCTTTATTGCAAGTTCCAGTTCATCTTTTTCTGTGAGTAAATCCACTCCTCTGACAAATAATGTGTCCATTCCTTGACGATCCGTACGTTTTCTGACAATATTATTTTCTGTCATTATTGTTTCTTTAATCTTATCGAGTAGCTTTTCGTCCTTATCTATAGTTATTAAAACTTTTCCGTCTTTGGTCCTTTTAATGTTTTGTATCCCCATGAAGCCTTCTCTCTTTCGACCTAGTGCTTTTTTGATATCTAATAGTATCTATTTGATTTTTATTTTTGTTAAGAAAGTACTGTATCGAACTCACTGTTGAGAAAAGTGGACTGTATTTCTTGTTTTTTTTGGGAATTAATGGTTGTGAGACCTTACATGGTTTTCTCTCGATTACAGTTTTTCACTCGCGTTAGCTGGCCAGCTTTTTTCTCAGTACGAAATGCGGTTTATCCCATAAACACGGGATTGTATCGGGTGGTACTAGATGCGTGAGCGATGCGGTTTTGCGAAATTACTTCTTCTGATAATGGGTTTCAACGAACTGGTTCAGTATGTTGGACGCGCACCTTTTTTTAAGGCCTCAAAATATTCTTTTGGATGCATTTGAATAGAAATACTTTAACTAACTGTTTATACACAGTGAGCCAAGCGAAACTGAGTTAAAGTTTAAACTTTAATGAAAATTTGAAATAGAATGAAGAATGAACTACTTGATTCAAACTGTTGTAAAATTTAAGAAAACTGAACATACCGCCCACCAAAAATGCATTGCATTTTTCAGTGGCTTGAAAGCGGCAAAGGACATAGCTTGACTACAGGTCGCTTTAAGGTGCCATTACTGGTTTGAACAGTAGCGACTCTGACTACTCCATCCGAACCCGGATGTACCTCCTTAACTCGACCCATATGCCACTGCAGGGGCGGTGCTAAGTCACTGCAAATTAGCACTAGAGTTCCAGGAGAGAGGTTAACAATAGGCTTATGCCATTTGGCACGTCGATGTAGCGTGTGCAAATACTCACTAGATCAACGGCACCAGAAACCTTGATGCATTTTTTGGAGCATCTGCCAGCGATCTAAACGATTTACAGGTAAGGAGGTCACATGAGTCTCGGGGAGAGCAGTCAGAGGCTCCAGTACTAAAAAATGCCCGGGTGTCAAGGCAGTCAGGTCGCTTGGATCGTTACTAAAGGGTGTAAGATGACATGAATTTAAAAAGGCTTCAATTTGAATTAAAACTGTGTTCGCAAGTTTTTTCTCCTTTCCATGATTTGCGTGGAACAAATATTATCAAGAGCCGCACAGTGCTTATGCAAATAAGTAGTGAGTTGAGCAAAGGAAGGGGTAATACTTAGATCGTACTAAAGTTCAAATTTAGTAGCCGCAGAAACATGAATGCCTTTAAGTAACATCTGAACTAGAATGAAATCCCAAGATTCTGCAGGGAAATGAAGATTACGTAAGGCAGAAAGATTATCCAAAAATGTATCCAAAAGCTGCCGTAAATCACCGGAATTTTCTGTGGTAAGCTTTGGAGCATTTTCGATAGCTGCCCAATGCAGAGCTGCAACTAAACGAGTGTTTTGGTAACGTTTTACCAGTGTTTCATAAGCGGTTGAATAATTAAGGTCGGTCATGGGTATCTTTTGAATTAATATTAACGGTTGGCCACGCAAAAAACTAAAAAGATAATTAAATTTCTCTATGTTGCTCAAACTGCCATTGTTATGTATCAGCGCATCAAACATATCTTTAAAAGTTGCAAATTTTATGACGTTTCCGGAAAAGATGGGAATTTCAATTTTTGGTAAAGTTACATGCAATTGATTAAGAGAAACTGAAGACGAGGAGGAAGGTTTAGAGCCAAGTTGCTCTCCGAATAAGTCCAAATATGTTGATTTAATGCACCAAAAATCTCGTTGAAATGAACTTCTAAGGCGATCCTGTATAATAAATTCCTCATCATCTAAAATGCAACCAATCACAATATTGTGCTGTTTAAAAAATTCTAATTTAATGGACTCTAAAGACCCATAACGCAGCTAAAAAACTGTATGATTAGAGTTATCATTTTTTGCACTTTTAGAGATATCAAGCAAGTCCGAGAGTCGGTTCGCTTCACTCTGTCTAAGAAGTTTGGCCTTTTTTAATTTGTCAGACATTTTAAATAGTTTAGACTGTATATAAAAAAAATACCAAATGCACAAAAATTAATTAACTACAAGTAAAGTAACTACAAGTAAGGAATATATAGAGAAATGACCACTCGTTACTCTTTAATAAAGTGACGATAGTGAATTCGAAGTATTAATTTATGTTTGAGTCACCCTGTAAATATAACACAAAATACGACCATGCACCAAGCACCAAGAATCGTTCAACAGGTAAAACTATTTGCGGTGTTTATGTTTTTATCAATTTATGTTTTTTAACTATTTATGTTCAAATTCCAGCAAAACCTGAGCGTAAAACGACCTGTAACAATGAAGGCTACAAATCTGTATTTAAAAATTATTTGTGATCAACAAATAACTGCGATTTAAAAAAGATATGATAATAAAAAAATGGTAATCGGGTCGAAGTGACCAAAATGTCAATTTGATTTTTATTTTTATTAAGAAAGTACTGTATCGAAAGCTCATTGTTGAGAAAAGTGGACTGTATTTCTTGTTTTTTTTTTGACAATTAATGGTTGTGAGACCTTACCTGGTTTTCTCTCGATTGCAGTTGCATGAAGAATGCATTTGAATAGAAATACTTCAACTAACTGTTTCTACACAGTGAGCCAAGCGAAATTGAGTTAAAATTTAATGAAAATTTGAAACAGAATGAAGAATGAACTACTTGATTCAAACTGTTGTAAAATTTAAGAAAACTGAACAAATGGAGTGCTATCGAAAAATTCTTCGCCTTTTCCTTCTACTACAAGAGCATATGTCGATCTTGCACCGTTGAAGTTTGTTTCTTTTAAAGAATGCTGCGAAGATTTTGTCCTAAAAGAAACCATTCAGCAGATAACAAAAATAGGGAAAGCAATGGCAAAACATATTGAACAGAATACTAAACGGGAACTAAAAGATATATATCTTAACTTAAAGAAACAAATTGAAGTCCTTAACAGAAGTGCTATCCAGAACTGGATTGCGGATCATGAATTCGAAAAAAAAGAAATAACTATTAGACGCAGACACGCAAACACCCGAATATGGGACTGTTATAAGTCTAAGCTCTGTTACAAACTACTCTAACTTTAAAGTACTTGCTGACAGAGACTGGGATTGCCAATTGTTTAAAAATACAGATTTGAAAAGAGCAAATATATTGGACGCGCGCTGAGCGCTGCTGAGCGTTGGCATGAACAAGTTTGTTGAGGTTTTTTTTGTATTTATTCCATCTCTCCAAATAGGAGCTGCATATAAAACTATGGATTGGTAAGTGAATTCTAATATTCTTCTTTTTGAATAGGATGGTCCTCCAATATTGGGCGGAATGGCAGCGAGTGCCTTGAAAGTTTTGTTTGTTTTTTCTAATATCATTGTGATATGGGGTGTGTACGTCAGTCTTAAGTCCAGAATTACACCAAGGTACTTAACATGCCTTTGTGGCACTATTTTTACGTCTCCGAAGTCGTATATTAAATTTCTTCTGTTTACGTAACTCCATCCAAAGACGGCAGCGTTGGTTTATTCAAGGGCAACTTCGAGATTATTTGCTTTCATCCATGTTTTTATTTTGTAAAGTATTTCGTTTCCTTTGTTAATGTTATCCTGTAGACTACTTGTCCTTATCAGAATTGCCAGATCATCAGCATGGTATAGTGTAGTAACTCCTATCGGTTTCTCAATCTCCATTACCTTATCGTACAGAACATTCCAAAGTAACGGTCCTAGTATCGATCCCTGCGGTACATCTCTCTCTATGCCTTGGCGCTCTCGACCATGAATAAATTAATCTATCTGAGAAGTACGATCTTATAATCGCTATCAGATATTTCGACACTTTTCGTTTTTTAACCGTTTGATTATGAAGTTCCAATCAGCTAAGTTAAAAACGTTTTTGACGTCCACACACACCAAGGTTACCATTTCCGTGCATCCCGAGTGTATCTGCTCTACTACGTGATTCATGGGGTCTATCGTAGATCGTCCTTTTCGAAATCAGTTCACGATCGACTCCAAAGTTTTGCCTAATATATCTAGGAGAGAGATGGGCCTGTAGCTGGTGGTATTTTTTCCGGATCTCTGCGGTTTGTTAATTAGGATGAGTTTGGAGCATTTCCATTTGTCAGGAAAATATCCTTTTCTCAGACATGTCGAAAATATTTTCCTGAAATATTCCGCGTCGCTATTTATTATATTGGATTGTTTGTTTCTCTCTGTGCTTTTCTTTTTACTTTCTGTTTTCTGCTATTTCCTTTTCTATGTTTGAGTTCCACCAGTATGGTAAACTATAATCTTCGTTTGTGCGAATCTTTTTACAGCATTTAGCGTATGATCTAAAATTCATTTTATCGCGTTGTCGGTATCTTCAGAAAGTTCAGGAGGTATATAATTTGTTGTCAGGTGCATCTCTCTACTTAGCTTTTCTGTACTAAGCCTATTTATGCTTACCTTTTTTTCTTTTTTTTTGTTTGACAAAGACAAAAGGTTTAGCTCAATACATATGAATTGGTGATCGCTTAGGCTTATTTCATCCTCCAGGACCTTCGTCACGTCAATGTATGACGTTGTGTCTTTTAAGTGTGGGGAGTTTTTCCGTCAGTTAAGCATTTAAGGATGTAGTTATCCCAAGAATAAATTCGCCTCTACGATCTGTGACGTTTCTTCCCCACAGTTTTTGGCGTTAAATTCGCCACATATTAAAAGTGATTTTTTGCCCGTTCTAAGGTTGCGCCTAACGTGCGTAAACAAATTGTTTAGTATGTTTTTGTATTCTGTGTACTGGCAGTTCGGTAAAACATATTCAAAGTATATCCCTATACCTTCTGTCTCTATGTAAACGTAGTTTCTTTCTTTCAAATAAGAAAATATTTCGATTTCAGTCTGACCCAGTTTAGGCTTATAGATTACCGATGACCGCTAGCTTTGATGTTCTAAGGGTATGTTTCTCGGGCCACCTGCCTCCGTCAATTTTTTTTCTTAGTGTTTGGCTAAAACAAGACGCATTTGAGAGTTTCTGTGGACTATTACGATAGTAAAAACTTGTGCGGTTTGTTCCGCACCATGGGAAAAAGGCGATTTAAGCCGATCTTTCCACAAGTTCACTCATATTGTCATAACATCATATCAGGAGCAACCGTGGCCATAAACGTAGAATAATAAAAACTTATTAAGAAATTTATAATAATTATAAAATATTTATTAAAATATATATTAAAATATTTATATAAATTTCCATAAAAATACGTTTTATTGGATAAGTACCTTTACTCTAATGAAGTACGTTAAAAAAACCCATAAAGAGTTTATAAAATTTGTTTGCGTTTGTTTATAAAAATGCTGTTTTGCGCCTCTCGAAATAAGTGACAAATTTTTATGTTATTATAAAGTGTATTTTTTGCCATTTCTAGACGGTTTTAGTATTTACGCATAAATCCCAATATGTAGCTATTATGCATATTAGCGGATTTTGGATATTAGTGGTAACATATATATACAAAAGTATACGATACTTCGAGGGAATGAATATCGACCGGTAGCGTCGATATCTTTTACATCTGGATGAAGCGTTAGTTTATCTTTTCGTTTGACACTTGCTATTGACAGACAACATTGGCAGCTGTCAGTAACAACAGTGTTAAATGTTAGAAGGAGGCAAGGCTCTTGAATGCTAGCTAACCATTACTTCTATTCTTTTTCTTTTACTTTGTAGGCAATGGTCAGGAAATAAGTGTGAAATTCCAAAAAAGACCCTTTTACAATTCGAGCATATCGTGTACGCACCCATGGAAGACGGCAAGATAAAAAGTGTCGTGCATAGGGCTGGGAGATAAGATTTTAACTCTCTTCCTGAATAAGGGGGCGGCAATGGCGAAGGGGGTCCATGCAAGAAGGGCCCATGTATTTGATTTAAAATAGTGTAAGTTAAAATATTTCTGATTTAATGTTTGACACTTGCTGAATAAATCGGGTAAGGGAGCAGTCACTTACCCCTCTAAGAAATATATATGCCTGTTTCTCTTAATTAGAAATTTAATTATGTAGTTTATAACACTTTTGACAGTATAGGTATTTGCTTTTTTCTTGCCGTATTCTAAGTCATAGTATTCATTATATCAAATAAACAACTTCTACCATTTATTACTTCTATCATTATAAAACTTATGAAAAAGTATTAGCACACAGATACCAAGTATAAACCCTATATAACAAAAACTAATTTTTAATTCACTAGAAGATACTGTATATCTGTCTTTGCCAACTCATTTAGTTCAGAGCTACACAATTTTAATAATTACCAAGAAGCTAGCACATAAAAGATCAAAGGAAGCAGCAATCAGGTGGACTATATCCTTTAATTTTTTAAGGTTCAGAGAGCAATGGTTGATTTTGCAAAATACTTGCCAATGAACAATTTATTAATTAATATAATTAGGAATAACTTAGAGAAAATTCCCAATATTTTTTAATTAATACCAATAAATGATTGTGGCATTGCTCAAATATTGCTGTGGTAAGATTACTTAAAAGACTGATTTTGTAAACAAAGCACTTGCTTAGAGTGTATGGAAAAGGCCATTTCTTTGACCAGGTCAATCATGTGATACTTATTGTCAACTTGATGCTTTCTTTATCATCAATCTTTTTCTTTCAAGGTTATAGGGATCTATTATTGGGAGATCACAAGTAAAGAATGGGTGGCTCTCTCTGGGGCTTACTTATTGTATTTTACCTCAGGCAGTAGGTTTGTACATAAAATTTTGGCTGCCAAAAAATAGCTGCTAACTTCACGCAAAATCAAATTGGCTGCTAACTTCACACCGGTCTGTGTGGCTTTTGCTATTTTGTTCAGTTTTATCGATATTTGCAGTTGATGTGACATTTTTTATAGAGAATAGGACTGTCTTGGATGCCACTTGTCTTCAGAGAGATTTGAATTCTTTTTTTTTTGAAGTGTTTGTGGAGAATATATTTACTTTGAATAACCAAGAGTTACAAAATTATACAATTAAAATGCAAAAAGACCATATTAAATCTGAGATTTCTTATCTTAGGGTTGTTGATTTTAAAATCAAACTTTTCAGTCATAATAATCAGATTATATCAGTCACATATAGGACTGTGTTCAATATCTACCTGTAAGATATCTAATATATATCTTTGGTTTGACATATTCTGGAATACTGGTCCCTTGTTTTGTATCCTTCATTTCTGTTTAATTTTTTTTTGAAAATCATTTATTTAAACAAACTTACAAGTTACAATTTTGTGTTAACTATAATTTAAACCTCTAAATAGTGCCTTTAAGCACTGGTCCCGAGAATAACAAAAATAAAATGATAAATTTAAACAAATTTAAATAAGCCCTATAAATGCTCCAACAAACAGTCATCTTGTAGCATTTTTTTTGTTCCCTTAGCATCATCTTAAAAAAATACTACATACTTTCTTTTTATTTAGTTTACTTTAATTTGGAAAGAATATTGTTTATTAATTATTCTAATTTATTTATGTTAATCTCGTCAACATCGCTTTCGGAGGTATCCGTAATTTAAACAAAGTATGTACTGTGTGTTGCCTAAAAGCTCAAGGGACTTTTAAATAATTAAATGGACTCTTGAAGTACTTTTAATTTATTTCGACATCATTAAACCTGTTTTTTATATTGTGTTACATATTTTATTATTAACAACACAGTTTACGTTTGTATTTAAGTATTTTATTATCAAAAAATGCATAAACAAAATCCAGTCTAACTTGACCTTGCTTTAAACAATCAGCGCATATCGATCTTCGGGTTAAGGTTCAGAGTTGCCATATTGTGCTGGAACGGAAAAGCAGCTGATCTTATTATTTTCAATATTCAAAATGAATTAAAATCATTATCATTATTGATTGAGAATCATATCATTATGTTCTTCAGTCGTACATAATTATTTATGGAGATTTCCTAGCAGCTCTATTGCTTTTCCTGGTAAAAGGTACGTTGGCAACAACGGCAATGGTTCGGTGGTGGGAGGTCACCAAGCACCAAGGTGAACCTTGATGCCCATCCATCTTTCTTTTTGGCGTGCGACCGAAGATCTGACAAGTCGTTCTAATTTTGCCTAGAAAAAAGGGCGAGACTAGGGTAAGTTGTTAAAAATTTTAATTGCATTGATAATTGGATTACTTAAACCTGTATAAGTCCTAGTGCTCACTTGATATATATTATTTTCGGATCTTGTTTGATAATTATGCACATCACAATAAAATAAAATATTTATGTTACATTTTTGCTGACCATGAAGAATTTTATTAATCATTTTACAATGTTCAATTTCTAAATTGTCTTCAACTTATGTAAATTCAGTTCTAAATAAATTGTGTTAATACTGGTGAGCCAATCATAGTTAAATAATACATTAGCAACTCTATTTTGTAATATTTGTGCCTTATTAGAGTTAGTTTCCCCACACAAACCCCAAACTGGCAAAAGGTATTGAAAATGTGTTAGAAAAAAAGCATTATAAATCTAAAAATTTACTTCCCCTAGTTAAATAGTTGCTACTCCTATACAAAGCAGAAAGCATGATTACTATTTTTTCAAGGATTTTGGTTATGTGTTGTGCTCTGTTGGACATGAAAAATAAATAACTACAGGCCCAATTCAGTAGTGAGCGTATTCTCCAAAATAGTGAAAAAATATTAAAAAAAAAATAATGTTAATATTTATTAATACTCATCAATTCATTGATAATTTTCAATATATTTTTGTAAAAAACAATAGCACACTTGGTGCCGCTGTGGATTTCATAGATTATGTTTCATGAGATCTGAAGAAGGCTTTTGATGTGGTTAGCATCAATATTTTGTTGGAAAAGTTGCTTAAGGGATTTGGGGGTGTTTAATAGTCTTCTTATGAGCGTTTTTTGAAAGTATTTCCCATAATAACTTTACAATTTTCTTTTTAGAAAAAAAAATTATATTCGCTTTTTCTCACAAGATTTACGTCCAGTTTTCCAACAAGTTTTAAGTAACCATTTTAATGAATTGAAATTAATTGAATTTTACCAAGTAATAAATAATGTTAAACCTGAAGAAAGAAATTGAATAATTCAATTTTCTCATAAAGGAAAAACTATTTATTGCAGAATTCAAGAAACTTTCACTCTAATAAAATTAGACTATTATTGGAAATCAATGAAAATTTTTATTTTAAAATATATTGATAATTGTGAAATCTGTCGAAAATCTAAATATAATAGAAGACATTTGAAGTTATTAATATAGATACACTTATATTAGGAAATAATAATAATATATTTCTTTATTTCATACTATGAAGTAACATTATACATGAAAACTTATATAAAATTAAATGACCACCAAAAAAAGGCTTATTTAGAAATACAAACATCTCTTAGTAATCTTAAGTAATCACGTTTCAGTTTCACCTTCTGTTTAAATCTGTTTCATTTGATTTCACATAGTTTTTATTTTATGTGGAAGTTTAATAAATAACTTTATGCACATATAGTAGGCATTCTGTTCAAAGAGTGAAAGTCTGTGTATAGAATAGTAATAATTACATGTGCAAGTATTAAACCCATGATCAACATAAGTAGGAAACTTATCTCTATTCTTAAATAAAAACATCACTTTTTCAAATAATAAACAAGTTACACAGTTAGTATTCCCTTAGATGTAAAAATACCTTTACAAGATTCTAACTACTGCATCTTAAACATTATTCTAATTACCTTTCTTTGAATGACAAATATATGTTTTATCTTAGAGTTGGCTGCCCAGAAAATAATGCCATGCCTAGCTGCAGACTTAAAGTTTTCAAAATACAAGGCTCTTCTAATCCATTCATTTAGCACGGTACAGAAACAAAAATAAGCTTTATTTAATTTAACTTGTAAATGTTCAATGTGATCTGAAAAGTCTAAAAATTCATCAATATGTACACACACTTTAACCTTGTAATTGTTGAGGTTTACTTCTTTTGGGGTCGCTTCCTTGTTTTGTTTTGCTTTAAAAATCAAAAGGGTCGTTTTTTGTCCATTCAGTATAAACTTGTTTTTACTAAACCAATTTTTGCTTTTTTGAAACAGTAGATCTTCATTCTAGCATAGGTTAGATATGTTCGGAAACACCACTAATAAATTTGTCATCATCTGCAAATACTCTTAGGGTATTACATACTGTTTGAATATTGTCAATAATTTCAAAAGGCAAGTCATTTATGAACACCATTAAGTAAATAATTTGAATTTCTGATCTTTTGCTTTTTACCATTACTTGTTGGACTCTATTATTGAGATAAAAAGTGAACCATTTTAAGGAATTATTTCTCACCCCATATAACTGTAATTTATTAATAAATTTCTATCTAAACAATCATATATGTCTTAGATATATAGGTCTAAAAATATCATATAGGTCTGAAAATGTTTCACATTGAAAGCTTTCACCTCGCCAAATTCCTCAAGACTGCACAAGTGAACTGAAATATGGCAGTTTGTATAGATTTATTCTCAAGATATCCATGTTGATTATCAGACAAAATATTGCACTCTTTTAAAAAACTGAAAGGCTGATTGCAAACAATTAACTTAAACAGCTTTGAAAAACTTGGAAGTAAACTGATCAGTCTACAGGATAAGCGAATTTATACGTAAAAATGACAAAAAAATTTTAGGGTTGAAATTTGACCGTTTGGCATCCAGTCCTGCTTAATTAAAAAATAAAATTTAGCATATTTTAATTTTTTTTAAATCAAGCATGTTAAAGTATAGATAGATATAAAAAAAGTTTATAAGAAAAAGTTGTTTAGAATGCAAAATTAAGCCCGAATACCGAATTTCATAACCATGGGCCTACTTTGATTTTTACGTTTAAATTGTTTATTTATTCTCACTTTTCTCAAAGTTTAAACAAAAACCAAATAAATATTAATATTTAAAATAGTGAAAATTATTTTAAAAATTATTGTTCTTGGACTAATTTTTTTTACGATCGGTAGGAATTTTTTTGGCTCGTGGACATGCCGCTTATTATATTGGGTTCTATTTGCTGCATTTACGAGTTTCTGTCAAACTTTTTAAAATGTAAACATTCTCAATTAAATGTACCAGCTACTATAAAACATTGTCACTGTCAAAGTTATGAACAAAAAACTTATATTATTATTTTATTTTAAACTAAGTAATTTAAAAATGTATAAAGTTATTAATAATATCGAAATTTACAGAAAAATGTTAAATTTGGAGCAGAAAATTTTCATTGTGCAATCGTATGGTAGTGGAAATAGTATGACGTTAAACTACATTTTTGTAATGTCCTTTTACAAGATACTTGTAAGCATTACACGGTTGGATGACTTCCGCAAGTAATGAAACTATTTAGGTTTACTTAACTGACATGATTTATTGGGTTCAACGTTACAGTCGAGAGTAATGATAAATTGATGACATTTATCTGAGAATTGCGCGTTTCTTAACCTGCGCAATACATAGGTTTTATGATGGTGATTTCTATTTGCAACATAATGCTATTTTCCATTTGTTGCTTACATATATCACAGTTTTGAATCGCACCGTTTATTATTTTCTGCTTGGTTAGGCAATAATATTCTCGGACGAATTTACTTTCATGACAAATGGTGTAATTTCATCCCAAAATTGTCGGTTTTGGTCCAATTAAACGCCAAACTTGGGGTAATCCATGGCAAGAGGCAATATTTTCAAAAAGTTAACGTATGGTGATACTTTACGTAATTGATACTTTACTTCCCTAACTTCCTTATTATATTTATAGAGATCTTTTTTATTTTTCTTACATATTAGTTTTTTTTGGAAAACTTTGATTAAAAATTGGTTCAAATATATTTGTAAAAGCACCCCATTAGCTATTTACATCACAATCATTCTGACCAAAAACGTCAGCCCAGTTCTCTTCTTTTAGCTATTGAATAAAAAAAGGTTTGTTTGAGGAAAAAATCTTTTATATTGTTTTCGCTATATATACTGGTTTTTAGTTTCGAAGATTATTTTTTGCCCTTTATGATTTGAAATATGAGTTTGCAGTCATGCCTAGCACACAAGCAATATCAATATTGGTAAATATATTATCAATGCAACTATTTAACCTAGTCTTTTTTTTCTGTAATTGTTGGATAGAAATTAAATGAGTTCTTGTTTATTTCTATTAGGTTTTAAAAGTTCAATATTAAAGTCACATGCTATAAATGCCTACTTTTGACTTGCTGTCAAACACAAAAGTAACTTTTTTATCATCTTTTGAAATTAAATATTCCTTGTCTTAATTGATAATTTTCAGAATTTGATGAAGTTTTACCCTATATTGGTACACTAATTTCAGTAGTTTAAACTCTGGTATAGTATTTTTCATTCATTTTAAAACCCCACAACAGCTCGAATCAAACAGCCCTAATAAAAGATTAAATTCAACTTTAATTGAACATATTAGACTTTTAAAAGAAAAAGATACAAATGAAGACATTGTATGTATAATGCCATATACAGTTATTGCTTATAACAATACTATACATTCCAGTACAAATTTTACTAAAATACTTTGAACTAATCTACTTATGGATACATAAGATCCCATGAAATTAATGGCTGCTCATATTTATCCGGAATATATAAATTTGTATCGAATTTAAACCGAGGCATTATACCAAAAAATTTAAAATGATACTATTAAGTTAAAAGAACAAATTATTAAAAAACATAACAAAGATCGAAAATCTGGAAATCTACAATGAGAATATCAAGTATATAAGAAACAAAACAAAAGACTTGGTAAACTTAATCAAGATCCACTTTATCAACACAGATTTTATAGTGGAGTAAAAACGGTGGAAAAATGTTCAAAAAATTTTTTTGAAGGTATAACCACATGAAACCTATACAGGATCATTGATTGGGCCCCTGTGCATAAGAAATAACCAATTACGACATTTTTTGTGAGGTCAGAAATTTTTTATCCCGAAAAATGTCAATAAATTGTCAAAATGTTATATTTATGTTTTTTTACACATACCACACGATAACTTCGAAACTAATTAGCTTATAAACATGAGATTTTTTTTAATCGATTGGAGACATACAGGCGGTTTTAACAGTACTAATTCGTGTCCCCTGGTGAGCTTATTTTTTCTTGGATAATAGAGTAAACTCAAAATTTTACTTTTATTGCTGCATGATTTTCGGTAAGGAGAAACTTTTTTGTTTTAAGGAATTTTACCATAGTATCTGCATATAAATTAAATAAGAGATATTGAAAAAGTTTTTAATGTAAAAACTAACCTTCTATTAAAAATACTTTTAGAGCTATCGTCACTTAAAATATTAACACAGGGACGCGCGGCGATGCGCAATATACTTACTTGGAGATGCCCACAAAATGTCGCACGGTACCGCGCTCTCGATGTGTTTTGAAGGCCCGTTTGGGTAATTTCATTGGGGATCGGATCTTGTATTGCTGATATTGGTCTCCAGTAAGTTTCATCATTTTTCCAACCATATTCACGAGGATCTTCCAAAATTATTTCTTTGACATGGGAATTATACCATATTTTTAATTGGTATGTATATACATCTAAAAAAATGGATCATTAATATCTAACATATGTAATAAATTTATTCTATCGTTTAGTACCTTCTTAAATGTTGCTTAAACGCATCATTTGTAGGAGGCAATTCTGAGGCTGATCGATTTGACTCTTTTGTTAAATGCACCCTTAGTTCATTAAGAGTTTTAATAGATGTGTTTTTATTTTTATATAGATATAATAAATACATTTGGCCCAAATTTATTGCTTCATCTTCAAGCAAAAATGGCAGATTTTCGAGCCCTTTTAAATTATCGATGTTTTTGTATAAAATGTCGGATGCTGATTTTTTACCTATTTTAAATAGTGCACAAGTAGTATCACATCCAGTTAAACAATGAATACTTAATAATTTTTTACAAACTTCTTCTCCCAAATTATTAGCTTCGTTGCCTTCATTTTCGACAATTTGGGACGCATGCTCAAGATTTTGTAGGCTAGTGTAAGATTTTCTACAAAGTAGATGATATTTAACAAGTTTTTTCTTTGTTAAAATATCATCCTTTTCGCCCAATATATTGCACAATTGTCTTGTTTTTTTTCTGCAGCACTTATTAATGTTTTTAAGCCCCGGATTGTAGGATTTTGAACTACCAGTTTGTCACTGTCGCTTACAGTTTCTCCACGAATTAAACACTCCATAATCAAACAATGTACAATTATTTAAATATTAAATAAATTAAACATAATTTAAGGAACTTGAGGCGCGTAATGAACTGAACGCATGAACCAACGGAAAAATCATAGAAAGAATCATTCTATTACACGTAAAACAACAGTATTCCACGTAACCGACTTATATTAGCAACGCATACGTAGCGGCCAAAAAGTGCACTACACGGGCACACACATTTACTATTGTAAATAATTACAATTTTAAATGCCGATATCTTGAAAACTGTGTGTCACAGACGGTTGGTGTTTATTTTAAAAACTTTTCTAGTATCTCTTCTTTAATTCATACGCAGATACTATGGTAAAATTCCTGGAAACAAAAAAGTTTCTCTCTTACCGAAAATCATGCAGCAATAAAAGTAAAATTTCGGGTTTACTCCATTCTTTAAGAAAAAATACGCTAATCAGGGGACTTGAATTAGCACTATTATGACCGCCTATATATCTCCAATTGATTAAAAAAAACCTCATGTGTATATGTTTATTAGTTTCGAAGTTAACTAATAATCCTGTAAAGGTTTCATGTGGTTATACCTTAAAAAAAATTTTTTCGAGAAGGAATCGACTTTTTTTCTTGTTTTTACTCCACTATTAGAAGATCATAAAATTTCAGAGATTCAAAATCAAAATGATAATAAAAAATAAATAATTCATGTAAATGAAGCTAAAATAATGCCACTTGTTGCAGATTGATGATCATAATCATCTATGCCAACAGGAATGGAGTAAAATTCCATGATCTAAATAATAATCCTGGAATACTACCGTACAAATTAGGTAAGATTTCATTCTTATTATAAAAGAATTTTATACTTTCAAAAACTATGCGAAAATCTTAATTAACGCTTTAAATACTGATTTTATTTATATGAGAGAATGTGAAAACACCTTGTTAGCGTTATTTGCTTATGAAAAACGAGTTGAAGATAGAATTAGACAAATAAACCAAATATACATATTGAAAAACAAAAACGAGATATTTTAAATCCTCTTGGCTCCTTAATAAAAGTAATTACTGGAAATATTGATCAAAATTATGCGATCAAATGTTTCTGCAAGTCAATATATTCTAAAAACTCGCATATCACAATTAATCAAGTATCACTCAATCAATCAAATAGTTTTCAATATCTTGAACTACATTTTATAATTCATCAAACATCAATGATATATCAAATCATTTATAATATAATTGGAAAAAACAGAAGCAGCTATATCTTTTGCTAGTTAAACCCATTACATAATTCAATAATTGATCTTAATTCTTACTGGATTAATAAAACAAAATAAATATGATAAAAAATCGATTAACAATTGATAGTTTGCCAATACCAGTTAATATCTTAAACATTTTAAATTTTTAGATTATTGAAATTAGATTTAATTTGACTCAAATGGTGCTATTATTACCTTTAGATTAGTATTACCATTGGTCGAATCAGATCACTAGTATCAATTATACCTATGCTTGATCGCCAAAATCAATTTTTCTTAAACCTACCCCAAAAAGCATTAATATATACTTTAAGAGTTTTTTTTTTTTAATTCATTTATTGACCTTGTGCTGAGCACATTTAGTCACGAAAAGCCTCTATATAACTTTTTAGTATTTAAACTAAATCGGACATCACAAACGACAGGGTCTGGGACTCGAACCCAGGGTCACACGACTGCTAGGCAGGTATACATATACCCATCGCGCTGCCGCACAGTGTTGCGTAAGATAGGAGTTTTGGAACAAAAGTAATATACAACCTATGTTTTAAACATATTTATGTCTTAATGTATTAATATTAAAGAACAACCAAAATGCATTACAGAGACATGGCTAGCATATTTTTGGAAATTGCACAGGGTTTTTCTAATACAGGACCTCTCTTACCTTTTCTAATATTTGAGCTAGTGAGATGCCATAAAAACTAGAATAATTATGGTTGTGTTAAGAAAATGTTTAGAACATAAACAAACCATATCTGGCTATCATGTAGGTGTAGGTATTTGTTTGAGCAAAATAAAGTTGTATTTATGTTTATTATAAAACCTATAGTATGTAAATACCTATATCTATAGATATAGATACAGCTTCATTTATACCTTTATATTTTTAAAAAGGTGTTTTTATAGGATTTTAAAGAGGTATGGAGTATAGGCGGGTAATTGAAATTATTTAATAATAAATACGTAGTTAAAAAAACTGTATTTTCGATATTTTTGAAAAAATGTATCTAGGTAATAAAATATATAAAAAATCAAATTATTTATTAACAAAAATAAAAATTACACATACCTATATAAAAACTTAAAGGATATTATTCTAAATCATTTTCCAGTTGAAATTTAGTCTGAATTATCAGTTTCTGTTTCGGTATCAGTATCTAAAGCTTCCGTTATATCTAAAAATGAATGAGAATCGTGGGATTCTTCATTTATCAGATATTTTTTAATTTCATCGTCACAGGCAGTTTTTTTGTTTTTAATTAAAGATTGTCTATATGTAGATAAATAAGGATCCGAAGTTAGTAAGAGAGTTTATAATGTCAGTATTGGCATCTGCTCTTGAAGTTTTACGACTGTTACACAGCCGGATTTTTCGAAATTCCTTATGCCTAGCCTCTAACGCGTCCTCTGAAAGCTGGCCAATAGGTAATTCAAAAAAGTCAATAATGTCGCACGCGTGGACTAAGACTTTATGAACAGAACTAGGCATGTAATACCAGCTATAAAGGCTTAAGTACAAAAGGCGGGCCTCATTAAGCAAAACCTTAAATTTAGTTACGTCAATTTTACGACCAGATGCCAATATTCTTAATATTAAATGAAACTTTTCAATTAAGCCTTTATCAGTGCTTGTTATTTCGGCGCTTAAATCAGAATTCTGAAAGAAGCGCCTGGCAGTATTTCCATCATTTGTGGAGCCATACCCAGGTTTTGGTTTATCTACTATCAGACCCATTTTGCTTTTAAAATTAGCTTGGATAACTTTTTTGGTGTTTTCTATATTTTTTTTAATTTTCGTAAGCTTTAACTTGCCATACTTTCATTTGCAAACGGTATGCAATGTGCAGCAAACACTCAAAAAATCTTATCCAACAGTGATATACCAAAGCGATAATTTTTCCAGAACATTATCAGTGTTCATTTCTTTGGGACTGGCTCCACAAATGATACATTTTGCAGTGGAGTTTGTATCGGACAAAATATTTGCAACACTGCCGTCAAACATTGTTAAAATCATTTCAAAGGAAACATAGTGTTTTCTTGAACGGGAACTCTATATTCTTTAAGCTCTCTTACTAACTTGGATATTTTTTCTTCTTCCTTACGAACAACTTCCGAGTTTTCTTTGGCAAACATAAATTTTATCGGCCGACAGTAAAATGTAGATGACGGTTTTGGATTCTCCCAAATCACATTGCCGTGGTTGTCAAGGTCAAGTAACTTTAGCGGAACCATTGCTGTCAAAAACATATATTCATCCGTGTCTGTTGCCGATGAAAATTTTTGTTTGTAGAGACTGTGTCCCGAGCTACCATCGAAACCCCACTTACAAACAAGTGGTCTTGAATATTATTAAAATTTAAAGTTTTGAAAATGCTATCCGTGGTTATTTCCAAAAGTTGTTGAAGGTCGACTTCAGCGGAGGTTTCAGTTACTTTAATTTTGTCTGGTAAATATTCTTTTTTCATTATTAGCACCGAATAGTAGCTTGGGAAACAGTCTGAATGAAGCGCATTTACAACTGACCGCAAAATGTTGTATTTTCTGACAGAAAGATTAATGTCGTAAAAATGCGCCAAAGCCTGTGAGGTTGTAAGACATTTTTTATTGGCTAAATTTTGAGAGGAATATTTATTGTCTGATAAATGCATTGACCTATTAGTAGCAAAAGATAATTCTTCCATGGAATAGCTTTTAAATAGCGGTTTTACTCGTCTTCTTTTGTTTTTTGGACATAACTCTGCGAACGATTTTCTGGGTCTGCCCATGAACGACACTCGAAGTTTTGGCTACTTTTGAAGTTGAAGTTGTGGTTTTGAGAGTTCCCATAATATTTCCATTAAGCCACTTTTCCTGATTTTTTTCTACTCTACTACGTGTTCGATTATATCTTTCCCAAAATTTCTTAAGCTTTAAACAAAAAATATGGCTTTTCTGCTGTATATAGCCCTCATTTTGCTTTAGAATGTCTTCGGAAACCTTTTCTTGAATTAAAAATGACTTAGTTTTCAAAAAATGTTTTTTTGAAAATTAAGGAAAGGAAGGAAAGGAACATATTTTAATTAAATTAAAATATGTTCCTTTTCGTTTGAAGGGCTTATTAGCCACTCTTCAAATAGGATCTTTCTTGGTATATTGTAGGACACATCTAAAAAAATTAATTACTAAGAGAGGGGCAAATTGGGGCAAGATTTTATTGTTTTATAATAACGTAGAGTAGTAGGGCTATCATATTCCAAAAAATCGTATGGGGCATTTTTGCACATTTTTTAAAAAACATAATTGAATTTTGTCAAACTATTTTTTTGTAATTTTGTCATATAAGTAATGTAATAGGGAAAGGAAGGAATAACATACCTGTTAAATTACAATCCATGTTTGGGCACACTACTAATATAAATTGCACTTGCAGAAAACTTATAAAGAACCTGCTGCACACAGAAACATTTATGTATTTAAAAAAAACAATTCTCGCTCTTATCAGTTTAAAGCTATGCAGTTTTTTGTATGAGCATTGGAATTTAAAATATTTGGCTTTTTTGTAATCTTCAATCATTATACTTACCATTAATAGCTTTTCTTGTTTTAAATTGCGTTATTATTTTCGTGACTTTTGTACATTGGGGCAAACACTGTGTGCCGGGGCCGGCTACTTTGAGAGTAATAAACAAATTTTTCAAAATAAAAAAAGATGCCTGACAAAACAATTAAAGAAAAAAAGCAACTTGGCAACGTAGAATACCTCTATGTTTACAATGCACGTATCCGATATTGCCACTTTGAGTTGTTTTTCTAGATATTTTTTCATATTTGTGAAGCCAGCGCCCAATCGATATCCAACAACCAAAATCTAGAACGCAGCGTATGTCGTTTGCCAGCAACCTATTTACAGTCTGCGCCCGCTGTTCTTTAATAGATATAATGTCCGTATCTACTGAAATGCCCAAGGAATTTTGATATTTTTTTGTCCAGATATTAATAATTAATAACTAAATCGATTTATAGTGGTTCTAAACCTCTACAAACTAAAGTTTTTTTGTGAAAATTGCTTTAATTACTTTACTTTAAAAAGTTGAAGTTAACTGTTGAAGAAATGAAAAAGGCTCCCAAAGGATTTGAATTAATCTTTTTCTATAATAAATATCTGAATTATTTGAGATGAATCCAAAAATCTCATCCATTATTCTATAAGAGACCAACATACAAAATTGACGAAAAACAAAGAAAAACACAAAGTCACGGTCTTACAACATGCAACATGTAATAAAACGGGCTACACGTGTTTCGCTCTAGTTAGAGCACAGTACATAAATAAACATTGTTTATTATATATATTATATAGATTTTAATAATATATTTTAATTTGATTTTCGTTGCTGGATATCGACCAGACACTACCTTCATTTTTGCACACATTAATTTTGCGGCATTTCGGGTTCGAGTAAGCAATAAATTTGCTAGATTTTAATAATTTTACTTACTTAATATTCTCACCAACCCAAAAAATGAACTTATTATGAACTTACAAGAAAGGGACGTCGGAGAAAAAGAATCCACAAACAAGACAGGGGATCCTACCTCCAAAACCCCTGAAGCCAGGATGGCCCTTTCATCCATTCAGGAGGAGGAGCTGCTAAGGTCACCAGCTGCCAGCAACTCAGAAGCTGAAGTAAGCGAAAATTCGACCAGGGCACAACCAAAAGGTTTTGACCTGGCTGGAGTTAACGCTACCGAAGCCGAAAAATTGCTGCGACTCAAGGAAAAAAAGAAGCAGGCGAGGAACCGCAACCGCACAAAGGGGCGGAAAGAGGAAAGACAGAGGAAGAAGGAGGAACGAGAAGCCAACCAGGAGGGATCAACAGTTCCTCCATGACCAGCTTCTGCTTCTACAAATCCTCTTGTAGGAGGCAGCTCTAAGGGCACCACCAAAGCCTCGAACAGCGGGCAACACCCGAGGAGTCGCCAGCTAGTAAAAGGGTGTGGACCAAGGGCAAAACATGTAAGGCGAGAGGCAGATAAGCTGAAGCCAATCATCCTGCCCACGGCAGACCGTTGCCTCTAGCAAAAAGAGGCAAATCAAAAAGGACACTCCACCCGACCGCCAGCATAATAAGCCTAGGCAACAGCGCAGGTCCATCCCTCAAAAAGATGTGCAGACAGGCGCGTCTCCCCTTCTAAGGAGAGATACCCAGTCAGGGCATCCACGAGGGACAAATAACCAACCCAGTTCCGGCTCCTATAGCGGGGCAGCCAACAGGGAAATCAGGTCGTTTTTAGGTCAGACAGAGAAGGTGGAAGGGTGACCAAAGAGGAGGCGGACCCCCACAGGCTCCATCTCATTTCTGAGATGAGGAGGACCAAGACTGAGCTCCACTCTCGAAACTCCGTACTCACAGAGACGGGCTGGTTTCTGGTCACGACGGAGGATGAACCCTCAAGAGACTGGCTTTTGAGCTCCTGTCAACCACTGATCGAGGGGGGTCACACCTTAACCGCGGTGAAGTCATCCGACGCCCCATGGCCAGTGGAGATAGTTTTCACTCTGAGGCCACCGGAGCGGCCAGACTTAGAGTATGTCAGGGAAATCCTTGACATACAGAATAGGGCCTTAAGCTTCCCCAGCTGACAAAACTGAGGAAGGACGGCGAGTCTGGAAGGTTTAACCTTCACTTCATGGTGAGCAGGGAGGTTGCTGCTCGACTCGAGGAGGCCAGGTGAACACTGTTCTTCGAACTGGACACTGTCCGAGCTTTTCGAGTGACCACCAGGCCTAGCACGGCAGGCGTAACCTCCAAGCCACCAGAAGGAAAGCCTTAGGCAGGTAAGAGAGAGGCTACCCCTACACCCATGGATGTCCCCCATGGCGCAATTAAGGGTAAGTCGAATCAATATCCAACATAGTCGAGATACAACTGCCGAATTGGCGAGCATCATGACTGGTAAGGCTGGAGAAATTGTAATTAATACAAGAACCTTACTTTTTTAGGGAACAAATAAGACTAGTCCTCTTACCGGGCTACCGGCTTTAAACTTATTAAGCCGGTGTTGAAGGACACTAGAGGCCCAGAACGTGTCTCTTAGCATCCAGGGAGCTTCAACTAACACCTTTACCACAAGTAAGCTCCAAGGATGCTACTGCAGCTCTGTTAGAGTACACGGTAAGGGCATAAAATATAAGTTAGTAATATGCAGTTTATATCTTCCGTATGATAATGGACAACTTTCTCCGACGGAAGATCTAAAAAGGTTAATAAAATACAGTAGGGATAGTGCTTTTCCATTAATCGCGGGGTGTGACACAAACGCGCACAACATTTTATGGGAAGTACGGATACCACCGCCAGGGGTACGGCATTATTAGAATATGTAGTATCAGAAAACCTTAAGGTAACAAACGTAAATGCGGAACCGACTTTTGTCAATAGAGTTAGACAAGAGGTTATCGACATAACGCTGGTAACACGGTCACAGGACTTAACAATGTCCGATCATAGATAAGGAGGAACGAGAGGCATTGGAAGGTAACGGGGGGATTCGCATTTACTCCGATAGTCGAGCTGCCCTCAAGGCGATTCAGAAACCCAGGGCCAGCTCAGCGCTAGTCCAGGAATGCAGAGACGCATTGGAAAGGCTTGCAGCACACAAGGAAGTGAGACTGAGGTGGGTCTTAGGACACTAAGGTGTCGAGGGCAACGAGCGGGCCGACGAACTGGCAAGACAAGGTTCCATTAACCCCTTCGTAGGCCCCGAACTTTGCCTCGGCCTTAGCAAAAAACAAATCTCCCAGGCACTTAATAATTGGGCTTGGGAAAAAACAAGGAAGAATTGGAGAAGGACAGAAGGATGTAGACAGGCCAAGGAAATGATACCAGACCATGACGGCTCTAAAGCAAGGCGACTGCTAACAAAGACCCGACAAAGTATCAAAGACTTGGTGGGAATCCTGACCGGGCACAACAGTTTAAACAGGCATCTACACCTTCTTGGTATAAGAGAAAGCCCACTCTGGCCGAGTTGCGGTACAGGGGAGGAAACTTCATACCACATATTCGGTATCTGTGATAGGTGGAGTCAACAGCATCTTTAGTTTTACGAAAAAATAGCACAAAATAGTCGCGAAAACCGCAACTCTCTATCTCTAAAAATAACGGAGATATCCCGAAAAAGTACCCAAAATGGGACACCCTGTACTGTTCGGTATAGGTAAAGTTACATCATTGGCCCTTCCACTGCTATATTCATGTCTTTCTGTTACATTGCTGTGGTTTCTATATTTTTTATGAATAAGACAAACGGATTCCAAAATGAATAAAGGAGGCAGAGTTAAGATTTTGTGTGAAATGAAAAGTTCACTTTTGAAAAGTTGGTCACAACATGCACCCCAGAAACATAATCCATACCTTAGATTTGATTCAATTAATGCAAAATAAATATTTTTGGCAACACTAAACTCAACCTCCTGGGACACTACCTTAAGAGCATAACAATTTGATGCTAGTTTATTGCTTAGTAGCCTAATATGGCTTTCAAATTTTAATTTATGGTCTATGCATATTCCCAAAAATTTATTTTCACACACATTTTTTAAAGCACTTGTACCCAAGGATACTTTACTTAAACTGCATTTAAAATTTATAACACTGGTTTTGGCAATATTTAGAGTTAGTTTATTACATTCACATCATTTTTTTTATCACAGCAATGTCCCTATTTATTCTTTCATTTAGATTTGCAGCATTAATATCATGCCACAGCACTGTTGCATCATCTGCAAAATGAGTAAATTTACCTGTGATTTTTAGAATTGCCATGTCATTTATGTACAGTAAAAACAAAATCGGATCCAACACTGATCCCTGGGGGACACCATGTCTGATAAATTGCTCCCTTGACAATTCCCCCTTTTACAGTTATAGTCTGTCGCCCATCTCTTAAATATGAACCAAACGATTGAAGCGATAGCCCTCTAAATTCGTACCGCTCAAGCTTCCACAGCAGCACTCCATGGTCAACACAATCAAATGCCTTAGTAAGATCACAGAATAGCGCTGCAGCAAGCTCCCCATTGTTGAGTCCCAGATATGAATCCTATAAAAGCAAAATCCGACAAATCCACTTTTAGAAAATTTTGGGAAATGAGAAAAAACGATAAGGGGAAGTTAAAAGCTCAATATCTTTTTATGTTTCTTTATATACATAGAGCAAGACATCAAGCATCTAATTTTGAACAATTCAACCGGGTGTAAAGTTATTTGAAATAATTTTTTTTGGTCAGGTTTTGAAACTAACAAACCCATTTGTCGGATTTTGAAACAAACCATAGTGGATTTGTCGTATTTTGTGAAAAAAAAATTTAACAAACATAGATACTTATACCGATATTATTTAAAAAATTGTTAAAACTAATAAATCACTTAAATAAGGCATGTTTACACACAAATTCTCTTCATTTTCTGGAATTTCTATGTTCTCCAGATTTTCCAATTCGTATTTTTCAAGAATATTCTTATGGTATTCCAATTCATTCAGTTCTTTCCATTTATCTCCATAATCTTTTTAGGATTTGGCTGTATACCCTTTTGAACTAATACTGGTTTTATGTCGGTTGGTGGCTTGCCCTTTTTTAAGACTGATTTGAAAATTGTAACGAAGTTACAAGATTTTGTATTTATTTTATAGTAATAATGGTAAGCCCAGGTAGTCTTTTATAAGACAACTTAGATAATTTTGCTCCGTTAACATTTTAACCTCCAATTTTATAATTTACATAACAAAAAGATACATTTTATGCTTTACCTGTGAGTCATAAGGGGTTTATAATTGTAAACATACATAAAGAAACCAACTTAAAGAGGTTTCTAGCCTGATACTATCCTAGAAAGGTTCGGTTTCTTATAGGTTATACTTAGTTCTCTGTTGACTATGTTGTAGTCTCTGGCCTTCATTGTTTTTAGTCCTGGTTATTCTTAGGATAATTAAGAACCATAAATGCCTAAAACTGAGAGGGTTTTCATCACTATGCTTCCAGTTTTCCGGTTATTTTCATGAAATTTTCCTTTCATGCTCTTGCATTGTTTATATGTTCTATTTTGCAAGTTTCAAGGTTTACCTACCTTGGGAAGCCCTGTTAAATGTAGGGTCATGCCCGATGTGGCAAAATATAATATAAATCATGATTCAGTTCCCCGCGGTTTTCCTGAAAAGCCGGTTTTCTTGTACACGTGGCCAGCTTTTGTCCCGCTGTTTTCACCTAGAAATACCCGGTTTGGGAGCTGAAACTAAGTTTGTTTACCATATAAGGTCATGGCCTATAAATCTGTACCGTTTTCATGAGGAAAAACTCTCTAAAGACATTATCTTTCTTCGTGTTTTGTAGGGCATGCAGTAGCCGCGTTTATTAATTATTACTTGGCTTCTCAAAGCGGTGAGAGACAAGTAATAACTGAGTCCGTGATGTGATAATTACTATCCGTATAGCAACAGAGCAGAGGTAAATGTTGACTGATTGATTGAGATTGCTTCGCTTGATTGGTGTTGAGTTTCCGGCTTTGCTTAACGAATGTCATCCGTAACCGCTTGTACAAAACATCATAACCCCGTCCCTTAAATCATACTTTTTTGCGTCATTAATAGAGTCCCGAATTTTCCGGTATATTTTCCCAATTAACTGCCCGTGCTTAATCATAGAAATTGGTAATGGGGATTGTTAGATTTTAAGGACACTTTTGTTCATTTAGTTTTAAGAGCAATCATCAGCACGTGACTTTGCCTGAAATGGATTTAACGCGCTTTATCGGGAAGGTGAGCATTTGGCAAAAACGAATCGCTAAAGCAAAGCAGAACACTGTTCGTCTCGCAGCAGACGGGTCAATGTTACTAGAGACATTCATTGGAAGGAACCGATTCGTGCATTTTTTAGTTTGCATGCGGTTGGACTTTTTTGCGTTTACTAACAAATAAGTCGCACGCGTATTTTGCTATTTCACGACGTTTGTCTCAGTAAAGAAAATAACATTTTATTTTAAGTTCAATCAAAATATCCTTATGTTCCTCTGGTAATACAGTTTATTCACTATTCAAATTAACGGATTTAATTTATTCATAAAAAATGCTTTTATATCGGAGGGTATTAAAATCACAAATTTAGGGAGAGAAGGAATGAGATATAAAAATGTTTATAATTTTGTCTCACTTTCAAATATATGTACCTAAAACAGTTTTTAGTAATTAAGATATAAATAATAAATTAGAGACATGTGAGTGACTTCCGTCAAAAAAGGGTAGAAGCAACCCTATAGATCGAAAAAAGAAATTATCTCATTTCCAAATATGCCTAACACTATTATGTATATACAGTGCATCCCAAAAGTTATGTCTAAATTCATTTAAAATTCAGGGGGTGTGACCCGTCGATTTTTATTTTAAGCTGCGCATTTTTGTACGTGAAGTTTGTATATATAGGGTTGCTCAAAAATAAATTACGACCATCAACTTCATTTTTTCAAATGAAAGCGCCTTTTTTTATTTCATCTGTGAATTTCGCGTGGAATTCTACGTATGTTTCATGCATGATGTCCTATACCTAAAGTCAATAGTTATCAAAAAAAGACGATTCCTGTAACAAATAAAAAAAGAACAAAAATTAAGTTAAATGTTCAAAATGGTTGCCATTCACGGCTTGACAATATACAAGGCGATCAATAAAGTCTCGTTGCACATTTTCAATCATTTCCGGAGTTATGCCACCCACTTCTCTGCGAATTCTCTCTTTCAAGTCGTCTAGATTATTTCGCCTATTAACAAATACCTTCGACTTGAGGTATCCCCACAAAAAAAAGTCCATTGATATTAGGTCAGGCGACCTAGCAGGACATTCGATGGGTCCTCTCCTTCCTATCCACCGATTGGGAAAGGTTTCATCCAAAAATGTAAGCAACAGTGGCAGCATAGTGCGGAGGAGCGCCATCTTGCTGGAAAATTAGTTCTTTGTCAGGATAGTCTGGGTTCAATGGATTTGGAAATAAAGCTAGTAATGCTGGAACTAATTTAAATTGGAGAAAATCGAGATACACTTGTCCCGCTAAAGTTTGTTCAAAGAAAAAGGGACCCAGCCAACAATAAAAAAACACGAATGAATAGAATTTTGCTCTGTATAAAAAATCTCAGAGATAAGGTGACTCGTAAGGTGAACTTCAATAATAATGTTTGGTCGTCTTTTTTTCGATAACTGTTGACTTTAGGTATAGGACATGTTGCATGAAACATACGTAAAAGTCCACGCGAAATTCAAAAATTAAATAAAAAAAGGTGCTTTTATTTGAAAAAATTAAGTTGATGGTCGTAATTTATTTTTGAGCAACCCTGCATATACAAACTTTACGTACAAAAATGCGCAACTTGAAATAAAAATCGACGGGTCCGAGCGTTTTCGAACACACCCCTGAATTTTAAATGAATTTAGACATAAACTTTTTGATACACTGTATATATTACAGGGGGGCTAACCGAAACGGCGGCCATGCCGAGCTGAACAAACGCTCGGACACGTCAATTTAGATTACCAGGAGGAAACATTTTCAGAGTATAATACCACCCCCATCTGTCATTCCTTAGCTAGGGTGGAACTATCCTCAAAAATGTATTACTATCCTTTAAATTTGTTATAAATGAAATAGTGGGTCGAGTTATAGCTTCTTTTGAAAGGTCTTTTAATTCTCTTTACGGATATACCTAGTTTAAAGGACTTTACTTAAGCGGTTCTCAAACTATTGAATATTTTAACATTTTATGCAGTTTTTTAGAAAATAATGGCAACTCTTTGTCAAACAATTAATTAATAACAATTATACATAAACACTAGTCCAACAAATGCTGAAAATGGCCACCGTTAACTTCTATGCAATAATACAGATTTTGTTCAAATCGACGTCGCACATTTCGTAGCATATCAGGAGTTATCTGTTGGCATTTAAATGTAATCCTTTCGCGCAATTCTTCTATTGAAGCTGGTTGGGTAGCATAGATTTTACTCTTTAGGTGACCCCACAGAAAAAAATCCAGAGGTCAGGCAACCGCACGGCCCATTAAACAGAGCCTCTCAATAGTTCTCATTTAAATTATTGCGGACAGCTATTACCTATTGAGGGATTGCAAAAATAATAGAGAATTACATAAAAACATCAAATGTTCAAACAACCCCCCATTAACAGCTAAACAATATCCTAACCGATCATAAAATTCATTTCTAACGTTACTAAGTTGATATTGGGAAATTTTATTACATTCTAACGAAATAGCGTTTTGTAACTGGTTTAGATTCTCAAATTTTACACCTTTATAAATGACACGTTTTAAATGACCCCACACAAAGAAGTCATTCGGTGAAAGATCAGGTGACCTGGCTGGCCAAAGTATCCGGTACCGTGGACCAATAATATTGCCGTTAAAAGCATTTTCCAAACACTCTCTAACCATACATTATGGGCCGGGCAACCATCCATTT
Source organism: Anthonomus grandis grandis (assembly GCF_022605725.1). NCBI lineage: Eukaryota > Metazoa > Arthropoda > Insecta > Coleoptera > Curculionidae > Anthonomus > Anthonomus grandis. The sequence goes on from NC_065565.1 coordinate 58,691, forward strand.
GGTACCAGATCATTTGATCTTCCTGAACAACTTCTTCCAAGGCGGGTCCAATTTGATTTTGAAATAAGTTCAAATAGGTTTCAGCTGTTAGGTTATAGTCCATAAAAAAGGGTCCAATGATATGGTGTCCGATAATTCCCACGAATACATTTGTTTTTTGGGGATATTGTGTCCGAGTATGAACAAAGCGATGTTCATTTTCTTGGCTCCAATACCGGCAATTCTGAACATTTGGTTCATTGTTGAGGGGAAATGTACATTCATCGGTAAAACAAATATTTCTTTAAAAATTCTCATCATTATTTGCTCTTTCCATCATTTCAAAACAAAATGCCATTCTTCGCTCTTCATCTCCTTCCTGCAACTCTTGATGTTTTTCGAATTTATACGAATAATATTTGTGTTTTTTTTAAGTGCGCAATACCGTTGTATGTTGTTGATTTACCTCTTCCTTCCTTCCTACTTTTTCGTTTAGAATAATGAACTTTTGCCTTTTCTTCTTTTCTTTTTCCCATTTCTTAAAAATAAACATAAAAAACCTAATAGTATAAAGAACAACGTGCAGAAAATTGGAACACCTTCGCAATAAAATACTTCTAAGTGAAATGTCAATCAACATTTCAATTTTGCATAATATTGAATTATTGCTGTTGACCAGTAGCCGATACCGTCGCTTGCACAGATCGGGCCGAACAAGCGTCGTGCGTTTCTTGATTTGATTCATGCTAGCCCGGCCGTGCGTTGTTGCCATATGATACTAAACTTATCGGCGGTTCAAGAAATTATAAGAAAAATGCCTGAATTTTGTATTTCCATTCTCAAAGGTTTATTATTATTTTTTTTGAAATGGTTTTTTAATATAATGTTTCTAAAATCGATGTATCTAGAGACGTATGGAAAGGTTTTTTTATTTATCTTTTTGGTTTTTAAATAAAAAATCAAAATTTTAGAAATTTGAAAAACTGGCACCTATCAACTCTTGACAAAAATATGTACATTTCATTAGTGAAAACCGCATTAAAAAATATTGTAAAATAAAAAAGTTATCCAGGAAACAGAAATTTATGGGTGAATAATCCTCTTAAGCAGCCAAACCTGTTACTTATTAGTATTTGTAATAATAAAGATTAAGAGCAATAAGATCTCATTATAACTGGACAGTCTACTTTCAATCTCTACCTGGTTTCTCCACTGTCTAAAGGCTTACCCGAGAGGCTAGAGGGGACTCTAATCTCCTTTAATTACTTAGAGTGGCGCCCGATGCATTTTGTCCACTTTTCTCATATAACTGTACAAAGAAATAGTGAGCGGGGTTGGCGGATACCCTGCGACGTCAAAGGTTAGAGGGTGAACATACGGCAAGTACGTAGAACCCCCGCTACAAAACACCCAGATCTGATTTATAGGACTGCTCTCTTCTTGAATCGTAACCTGTCCAGAACTAGTGCGATTCAATATATACCTCTTGCATGCATTAAATGAGAAGTGCCATCATTGTCCAATAGGTTTTACTGTTTCCTTACAAGTTTTCTTCCAATTGTGCACTTCTAAGTCAGATCCAAATCGATAAACTTTACCGTGATCAGCAAAAATATTTAGGTACTGTTCTACGGAGACTAACACTGGTATTCATAGTCTATCTCCGAGAGAGCCGCTGAGATATCTCTCGCCGGCAAATATTTCGGCGGGCGAATAGGTGGCGAATCGCTGAAATGTGTATTTCATAATCGAACGTTGAAGAACCGCCGGCTGGCGAACGGACGTCGCCGCCGCCGGTCCGTCGTTACATCAGGTATATCCGCCTGTATATTCTCATTGTCCTGAATGAATATGTGGTCGAGATTATCGTTTACGCCAATGGCTTTATTATGTAACACCGCACAAGCTACAATTATTGTAAAAACCGTTTCCAATATGTTACCTAGACCTTTCGCCAAACAAGGAAATCGTCTTTTCCAGACTCCAAATAGTCGTTCCACTATATTCCTAGTTCTTATTTGGCTGGTTTTATATCGGTTTTCAGCATAATTTTGTGGATGTAATAATGGAGTCATAGGATAAGGTAAACAGGGATATCCACTATCACCTAATATAGATCCATGTAAGTGACCAGCTTCAAATCTGGCTTTTAAAACACTATTATTAAAAATCATACTATTGTGTTCTCCACCTGGCCATCTAGCCACAAGGTCCAAAATTTTTAAATTTGGGCCTGCAACCGCTTGTACATTTATGCTGAATGTACGTTTTCTGTTCCGATATATTTCAGCAAATGGTCCTCCGCGATTTTTTATAGGAATATGCGTGCAATTAATGCATCCAATAACTTCAGGAAAGCGACAGATTCGGTAAAATGCCTAATAAGTTCGCTGTTCCTCTGCAGGTGCGATAGGCATATTAATTTGATTTCGAGCTTGGTGAGCTATAACTACGGAAACTTTTTTTATTATTCTAGACACTGTTGGCTGCGACAAACCTCTTAAATCACCACAAGTTATTTCAGTTAATTTTTGAAGATTGTATAGGTTAATAATAGTAAATAACGAGATATTTTAAAATGTAGAATTACATACCTAGAAACTTCCTGTTGCGTAGAATCTTAAGTACATAATAAAGCAATTAGAGGAGGCACCGGTAAACCACGCATATTCACTTTCTGCAAATGTGGTTGTATTAACGCTGTCAAATGATGAAGAACTACATTTTTACTAAATCTATATCGCCTCCTAAACTGCACATAATTATAAAAATCAAGTGGATTGTCAAGGTCCCTTATACAGGGTGTCCGATTAGTGCGATAACGGACGATAGCTCCTTATACAGTGATACAAAACAAAATTTTTTTATACAAAGTTACTTTACTGTCTAAGGTGCATAACTTAAAAATATTTTTGGATATACAGGGTGATTCATAAATGTGATATGATACACAACTTTTTTAATTTAAATAGAACACCCTATATTTTATTGCATTTTTGGATTGCTTTACAAATTCTGCATACCTTTTATCAAGCATCGTCTATACCAAAACTTAACCGTTTGTGAGATATTTAATATTTTATCAAAAAATCGACGTTTGCATGCCTCCACAAAAACAAAAATAATTCACTCATTTGGGATTTTACAAGCCAAATCTTTTGTAGGTTGTTAGTGCATACTTACACTTACTTTATCGTCCTATGAGAATTTGATATTATTCTACAGGTTGTTCGCAATACTCTATCCAAAACCAAAAAATGTAAACAACCATATCTTATTTTTTTCAAATGGAATGACCCATATTTTTTTATCTTAAAATGTTCACAATGTGATAAGCTTTCTTTTTTGTTAAGCATGTCCTATACCTATCTGTAATAGTTATCGAGTTTTTTAAACTTTTTCCTAATTTCGCCCTTAGAATCCACAATAGTCGCGTTTTAATTTAAAAGAAGTTTGCTTAGTTGGCCGTGGAAATAACAATTGCACAAAAATCAAGCAATTACTTTGACAGAAGATTTAGTGTTGTCAGTTTATCACTAAAGCGACACATTTTTGCATTAAACATGAATTTTTCGAAAGAAGATATGGTAAGTGATTTATTGTTTGGATGTGAGTGAGTTAGGTGCAAGTGAGAAAAATTGTTTACTGGCAAGCAGAGTTTATGCACAGAGATATCCGGATGCGGAACGACATCCAAATCGATTGGCATTTGAAAGACTAAAGGAGAGATTTGAAAGAACTGGAAATTTAAATTATGAAATGTCACAAAGACAAAAAACAGGGTCAAATCCACAAAATGAAATGCTTGTTATGCAAGCCCTAGTAGAAAATCCGCATGTCTCTTGTAGGCAAATTGAGAGGCAGTTGGACATTAAAAAATCCACTGTTAATAGAATCACCCGGAAACATAAATTTCATCCATATCACGTACAGCTTGTACAAGAATTAAGCGATCAAGATTTTGCTAATCGCCGAAATTTTTGCCGCTGTGCTTTGCATCAAATCCAACTGCAACAGGACTTTTTTGACTTTGTGTTGTTCACTGATGAAGCGACATTCCATAAAAATGAATTTGTAAACCGACACAACTTCCATTATTACAACGATGTAAATCCAAGGCATGTGATACCACTTAATGTATGGGCTGGTATCATTGGGACAAAGCTTTTTGGACCATATTTCTTTGATGGGGCAGTGAACGGTCAGAACTTTCTACATTTTTGCAAAATAAATTCGAAGAAGAGCTGGATGATTTACCGTTACAAAGAGTAAATCTAAATGACCATTTTCGAAATAAATGGATTGCCAGGAGAGGACCAGTTGCTTGGCCGGCCAGATCTCCTGACCTCACAAAACTCGATTTTTTCTTGTGGGGGTTTGTGAAAAATCGGGTTTATCAAAGGCCTGTTACCACCAAAAACGACATGAAGCAAAGAATTCGGAATGTTTTTCAAGAAGTAACTAGAGAAATGTTACAGAAAGTAAGCAGTTCTTTTGTTAAACGAATTCGTTTGTGTGATCAACACCAAACTACATAAAAACATGTGATTCTGTTAACAGTTGATTTTTGAATTATCTAACTGTGCTTGCCAATAAACAGTAAAGTTACCTCAATTGCATCCAAACAGTTGAAACAGTAAATCATTTTCACCATATCCTCTTTCGAAAAATTCATTTTTAATGCAAAAATATTTCGCTTTAGTGATAAACTGACAACACTAAATCTTCTGTCAAAGTAATTGCTTGATTTTTATGCAATTGTTATTTCCATGGCCAACTAAGCAAACTTCTTTTAAATTAAAACGCGACTATTGTGGATTTTAAGGGCGAAATTAGGAAAAATTGTAAAAAACTCGATAACTATTACAGATAGGGATAGGACATGCTTAACAAAAAAGGAGGTTATCACATTGTGAACATTTTAAGATAAAAAAATATGGGTCATTCCATTTGAAAAAAATAAGATATGGTTGTTTACATTTTTTGGTTTTGGATAAAGTGTTGCAGGATTAATTACGCTTTAGACGGGATCTGGAGAATCCTAACTTTTATTCATTTGGTTAAAATATTTAAAAATGACTTTATTCTAAATTTTTCTTTCAAAACTGAGACACCCACCATAATTACAATTGCCTTCGACTCTTAATGGAATTCGCCAATATTTTTCATTAAACCACTATCAATATTATCACCATTTTAATTCTTTGTTATTGTTTACAATATGCTGTGCATGGAGAAGATTTCACGGCAATTGAATTGGACAACCGGTTTACTAAAGCGGACGCCAGTGGCGCCGCGTGTCGAATTATTACGATTTGGCCCGTAATTGTACTTTCCACTAGGCACTCTATGGTTTGCTTATTAGTGACCTATGTATGGGTTTTGGTTGGGCCCATAGCGGCTAAACCCATAAAGTAACGAGTGAAGTTCCTCAATCTCCGGTCTTGCGCCCAGACGTCTTTTGGACTACTACTTAAGCAGTTCCGCGACGCATCTGGGGGTCTTTCCAGCTCCTGCGTCCGTCAAGAGTGAACCGTGCTGCCCGCTGTGACGGAGAGAGGTTTGAAATAAATCTATTATCATCTCTCTCCGCCAGCACCTTTTTTGTTAAAATAACATCTAAAACTAAAATGCATTAGTGTTTCTTCAGTTTCAACGAAATATTTTTGAAGCAGGATGGGTTTTAGTAGTTTGATGCCTCTCGAAACTTCGTAAGTAGTTTTCACCGTTGGTGACATTTTATTTGGTGTTCCGTGTTTCCATTGAGAAATCTCTCTTAGGGCTCCTTAAATATGACAGTGTAAACCGCCAGCCGTGACCCAGCAGTGATGAGGATTTCGCCCTGAAGCCTGAAAAATAATTTCGCCGCCCTTAGCCCCGTCAACACACATCATGCCGTAAGCCCTATGTGGTGAAAAATTGCCCATCGCGGGCTCTCGCCCCCGAAAGAAGAACACCATGGAACTTGACCCGTAAGCACATTCTTTTAATCTTAACCATATTCTTCTTTTGATTTTTTTTGTATGATTTAACATGAATTTATTATCACTTTCTCATTTTAATATTTAAAACTTAAGTAACTATATTTATGGTATAATTATCTACATTAAAACAATTCAATGTTACGCCTTATTATGTAATGCTTCCGAAGTGATCACTGACGAATTCAGGTATCTACCTTTGGGTTATAAACTTGGATATATATATATATATATCTTTTATTTATTTTTGTTTACCTTTTTAAGGCCATCTTGTATATTTACTTATATTTACTTACCATGTAGATTTAACTCCTTGTTTCTGATAAATTAAGCTATTGAGTATGAAGACTTTAATAAACACCCTATTTAAATTAAATTAAGGTGTTTTACTACTGAGTGAGTGAGTGTGACTGAGGCAACTGACCATACAGAGAACCCACGAAGCCGGCCTGATAGGTTCTTTTTTTTTTGTTCCATCTTTTAAATTTAACAGGGTTTCTGGAACCTATCAGATCTAGGGAGTTGTTCTTGTTGTTTAGAACTCTTAAACCAAGACTGTCGAACAAACTCAACTCCCTAGAAATAGCCCCTGTAAACCGGATAGTCTTGTCGGGATAATATTTTTAACATAACAAAAGTATTGTGAACACCCTGTAGAATATTATCAAATTCTCATAGAACCATAAAGTAAGTGTAAGTATGCACTAACAACCTACAAAAGATTTGGCTTGTAGGATCCCAAATGATTGAATTATTTTTGTTTTTGTGGAGGCGTGCAAAGGTCGATTTTTTGATAAAATATTAAATATCTCACAAACGGGTAAGTTTTGGTATAGATGATGCTTGATAAAAGGTATGCAGAATTTTTAAAGCAATCCAAAAATGCAATAAAATATAGGGTGTTCCATTTAAATTAAAAAAGTTGTGTATCATATCACATTTATGAATCACCCCGTATATCCAAAAATATTTTTAAGTTATGCACCTTAAACAGTAAAGTAACTTTGTATAAAAAAATTTTGTTTTGTATCACTGTATAAGGAGCTATCGTCCGTTATCGCACTAATGGGACACCCTGTATATCTTCGACGAAGTACAGGCCCATGTAATATATTATTTATGTCATTGATTTCTTCTTCTTCTGCATTTAATCTCACAATATCGTAGGCGTCTTCCATTATTATCGCTTACCAACGTGTTTACTTTTTGGCGCATACCTATCTACAAAATCCGATCGCCACGCTGAAATCTGGAGGAATATTCAAATTGCGAAAGTATTAACCCGGCGGGAGATTGTCTGTGAAACACTGCTCCCGAGTTTTATCAAATCGCCCGCCGGCGAGAGATCACCTTGTTTTCAGTTGACATTACGCATGCGACATTCGGCGGGCGATCGACTATGAAACGAATTTGACAAAATCTCTGAAAATTTCTTCTGTCGAGCAGATGGAGACTGACTATGAATACCAGTATAAGACTTCTTCTTTTTTTATATTTTTTCCGAGCGAAAATTCGAGCGAACACACGATCTGCAGGGAGAAAAGAATGCCCAACAACTGGAAAGATAATTTCTAATTTTGAGACTGACTGAGGAGCCTTCTGACTAAGCCACATGGTACACATTGTAATTAAAGTAGAGTTTTTATTCTGACCTGCACATCCGTCAGCTACAAGTTTTACTTTATTTTTATAAAAAAATATTTTATCACCTCGCAGGTTTGAGACAAAAAAGGACCAAGTCCCTCCGTATGTTACGCCACTGGCAATTATTAAAAAAATTGACTTCATCATTTACTACAATAACCTGCATGCGAAATTTAATTAAAATTAAGCTGGTAGTTTAAAAGGTATGATAAATAAACGAAAGATTATGTTTAATATCTTTGTTAATAAACATTTCTGAGAAAAAATTTATAATGAAAGTCTATTTCACGTTATAATAGTGAACGGGTTTCACTATTTCTACACAAGCTATTACCCAGCGATGTAAAATTCATCGCTTACGCAAAGGTTGGTAGCCTTCATATTTTCTAACATTTTGAGATTCTATTCGTATGAAAAAGTATATAGAGGGCTCGTAAATGTTGAGCACATGGAGGGATCTTAGGTCGTGTTGGTTGGTTCAGGTGTTACAGTTCGTAGATCTTATCTTAACACACCATGCTTCACTAAACAATCCACCAGCATTCGGCGATTGAAACTCATCACAAAAAATTAGCTGATTCTAAAAGCACAACTGTCACAAGCCATCGTTTTTGTTTTGAAAAGCACTTAGCAATTATATATTTCCAGATACTTTTTTACTGTTTTGAGTTTCTTTTAAGGTCTTAACAGTCGACTCAACTCTATTTATATACCCAGAGAAAATAATCTTGAAAGTTCCAGAAAAGATATGGCAACCGCGCCTTTTAAGTATTTAGAATCATTTAACCATGTTATCTAAGGGACCAGTAGAAATTTTTAAAATTTTTGTTAGTATTACAAAAAAAAATCTCTACAAAAAACCAAGAGGTGCCCTAAACACGCAGTGGGGAAGAGTACTGCCGTATCCTTATAAGGCTCTAAGTTTAAACCTTAGCCTCGGCATGGTGCTCTACCCAACTTTTTCTTTTTTTAGTACTTCGAAAAAATTAACATCTATAGTAAATAAAGAGAGAAAAGGGAAGATCTTATTATATATTATAATCAGAAATAAATTTCATTGAAATATTACTTACTTATTTCTGGGTATCATGCTTCAAAGAACCGTGATGTGTTACAATACGCTCCGCTCTCAAGTAACTGGTATAAATATAACCAATATTCAATGATACCTTCTTATTTTATTATAATACGCTAGTGGCATCTACGGTAAATACACTGAAACAGAATCATCAATCTGTTCTGTTCTTGTCGTCACCTCAATTTCACTTTATTGATTAGTTTAATACTTAGTTTGATTTAGTTTAGTTCTATAAGTTATATTCTTAAGTGCATTCAAAGTATCGCTTCTTGCTGTTAATATTTTTTTGTTTTACATAATGAATGTTGATATTTGCCTTATTTCCTTGCCTCTCCCTATAATATTTCCTTACTTTCTATTCTTTACTTTTACTACAAACCTGGTACATACCCAAATAATACGTCACACGCAAGTACCGAAAAGACTGACGCGGGGAATCGAGGTGAAAAACACTCGGTATTAGATCGTCTTACTGTTAATAACCATTTTCTACGACCAGTGTTCGCGCGGCCTTCCGCAAAAACCTCCTGTGTTATCCTGATCCTGACTGACCCCTAGGTAAGTCTTTTTACTTTTAATTTAATTCAATCACTTTTATATTTTTCGTGCTGTCAGCAGGCTGTGGTGTAAAACCGTCCAAAGGTACAGGGTCTTTCCCCATATATTGACCCCCCTCCTACAGGGATAATGCGAAAAGCTAAAAAAAATTTAATACAAAACTTTTGGGGTTTTACTTTAAATTTTTGAATCCGATGTCAAATTTTTTTTGTTTCGTTTAGAAACGTCAAATTTTGACAGATGATCATTTTTTTCTTATGGAACACCCTGTATATGACTTCATAGTTAAAAATAGCCGAATTTTCTGATTTCAAATATATATAGTTTAACTATGTTTTATTAAACCGTTTCGGAAATATCGGGCTCCAAACTTTAAAAAAATAATATATTGAAGATCTTGGTAAGCGCTGCTTTGTTATTGTTAGGTGTTTTTTTTAAGATAAATGAATTGAGTAGAAACAATAAAAACAGAAGATTTATTATTACTAAGGTGATATTTAGCATCTTTTTGTTGACAAGGATACATTATTTTAACAATTGTTAAACTTTAATTTAGACGTAATTATAACTATAACTGCTCTATATGACCACCACCATTATCAATACAGTTTATATAATCCTGCTCAATTTTGTGTATTGTATTTCTTATAAATTGTCTATGATTTTGATTGATATCATCTATCGCGGTAATAATATTTCTGCGGAGCTCCTCGACATTTTCAGTTCTCTGTTCGTAAACTTTATTTTGAAGGTAACCTCACAGAAATGAATCAAGAGGTGTCAGGTCTGGACTGTTTGGTGGCCAACGAATTGGCCCAGTTCCTCCAATCCACAGGTTATATCTTTCATTTAAAAATTTCAAAACAGGTAACACATTATGCGGTGAGGCACCATCTTGATGCCAAACTATTTGATCGTATTGCCTTATGGGTAGATCTTCAAGTTTAGCTTCAATTTGAAAAGTAAGCATCTCTAGGTATCTCTCTCCCGTCAAGTTGCCGTTATAAAAAATAGGTCCTATGACCTGGTAATTTAAAATTCCACACCAAACATGTAGAGATTGCCGCCCTTGAAACTTAATTTCCCTTGTTATTCGGGGGTTCGGCGAACATTTTTTCGATTGTAAATGCCCGCGGATGTAAAGGTACACTCAAAATTTTTTTAAAAAAGTTATTATCTTCTTCTTTTAGCACTAGGATCTCTTGACAACATTCCACCCGTTTATTTCTTTGCTCTACACTTCAGGTAATATTCGATAAGCAAAATATATATACTTTTTTAAAGTTGAATAAATTTTTTTGGCCGATTGATCAAAGTAAATTCTGGCATCTTCTATGGAATGATTTGGGTGTTCTAAAAATAAATTCAACATTTTTGATGGGCAATTTAAGGGAGACAAAGGCCCGAACATGATAGCGTAGATCTAAATGTATTCAAAAATTAGTAAAAACTTACCTACCTTCGAAATATAGCAAAATATGTAATTCTTCTTCTGGATCGACAAGAACTGTCCGACGTTTTCTTCCTAGAGTTTTCCTGATGCAAAATGCTCGTTCTATATTTTTAAACGTATTTTTTGCCGGATTGGCACCTAAAGGAAAGGTTCGACGATATTCCTCTCTGGCTGCATTTGCGTTATTATTATTTTTATAAAATATACGGACGATGTCACATTTTTCTTCATCACTGTACGGCATTTTTTAACATTTATGGGTCAACAAATAAGAAATGACAATGTCATCTGAATGATTTGTTTTTTAATAAATGTTAAACAATAACAATGCAGCGCCTACCAAGATCTTCAATATATTATTTTTTTAAAGTTTGGAGCCCGATATTTCCGAAACGGTGTGGCAATTTTTCTACCCTAAGGATATTTTTTTTTTGCCTCATAAATGCACGGCAGCTTTTAGTCTGGTGAGCGTGGTGGTGGGCAGATCATCCCTCTCTTTTTATACTTACTGATTTCATCTTTGGACGCCACTTAATTTAATTAAAGTTTATTTAAATTTTATGATTAAAGATGTTGTTTATAATTAAGTAAATCAAGAAACTTAATTATGTTTTTTTTTTAAAGCAATAGTCTGGACTGGTATTAACTTCAAGTGAAACGGTTTATTTTAATTTTTTAACAAAATTTATTTTGTACCCTAGATGTCAACTGAAACATTGCATTCCGTGCGGTCAATAAAATACTTACAACTATTTACAAATGGTGGTGTGATAGTGATAAAAAAAATGGATAAAAAAGATACTGAAAATAGTGATAGTAACACTCAAATATCACAAAGAGAACGTGTAGCTCTATGGTTTTATATTAAATTAAAATGGGAATATTACATTAATTATATGACGTTAAACCTGGGGAAAATTCATGAATTCTCTGCGCAGGAAAAAAAGGATTAAATGGACAGTACGCACAGGGCTACTTATAAATCAAAATATGTGTACCAACAAAATAAATACCACAATCAATCAAAATAGAATAAATAAATCATTAAACCAAGTTCATATAAGTATGATGAAATTTTACCAACTCCGCCACGCAGCTTAAACACTTGCACTGCTCAGCGTTACTGCGTAGGAATGCTAGGGAAGCATTATCCAGCGATTGACAGGCCTGAAGGCATGGCCTTAGGTGGATGAGGATGAAGGTCAGCAGTCTGGAAGCAGCAAGGATTGAAGGCAGAGCTCGGCGTTGAAAATGGCGTCAAGCAGTATGGCAGCAATCAGCAAAGATTGAAGGCAGGGCTCGGCGTCGAAAATGGCATCAGGCAGTATGGCAGCAATCACGTGGTTGGGGCAGGTAAAAGTAGACAAAATGATATAAGGACTAAGGACTAAGCAATAAGTAAGAAGGACCCCCCAAAAATATCAATCAAAGATATTTTGTGGCGTAGAATTATCAACCTTCGTTAAAGTTGACTGGGCAGCAACGCAGGACGAAGGAATCTCTAAATAAAGGAAGGAATACCTGATTTAAAGACACTTACAAAGGAACCACGTGCTACTTACGTGATGTAATGGGAAAAATCAAAAATCACAAAATCAGATAAACCACGCCCGTCAGCAAAAGGAAAACTACATCGGTAGATGTAGGTATGAAATGGAAAACTTTACTTGATTCGCCCTTTTTTCTAGGCAAAATTAAAACGACTTGTCAGATCTTCGGTCGCACGCCAAAAGGAAAGATGGATGGGCATCAAGGTTCACCTTGGTGCTTGGTGACCTCCCACCACCGAACCATTGCCGTTGTTGCCAACGTACCTTTTACCAGGAAAAGGAATAGAGCTGCTAGGAAATCTACATAAATAATTATGTACGACTGAGGAACATAAACCAGGACCTATCGAAATCCTTCAATAATGATATGATTCTCAATCAATAATGATAATGATTTTAATTCATTTTGAATATTGAAAATAATAAGATCAGCCGCTTTTCCGCTCCAGCACAATATGGCAACTCTGAACCTTAACCCGAAGATCGATATGCGCTGATTGTTTAAAGCAAGGTCAAGTTAGACTGGATTTTGTTTAATTTTTGATAATAAAATACCTAAATACAAACGTAAACTGTGTTGTTAATAATAAAATATGTAACACAATATAAAAAACAGGTTTAATGATGTCGAAATAAATTAAAAGTACTTCAAGAGTCCATTTAATTATTTAAAAGTCCCTTGAGCTTTTAGGCAACACACAGTACATACTTTGTTTAAATTACGGATACCTCCGAAAGCGATGTTGCCGAGATTAACATAAATAAATTAGAATAATTAATAAACAATATTCTTTCCAAATTAAAGTAAACTAAATAAAAAGAAAGTATGTAGTATTTTTTTAAGATGATGCTAAGGGAACAAAAAAATGCTACAACGGTTTAATAAAACATAGTTAAACTATATATATTTGAAATCAGAAAATTCGGCTCTTTTTAACTATGAAGTCATATACAGGGTGTTCCATAAGAAAAAACTGATCATCTGTCAAAATTTGACGTTTCTAAACGAAAAAAAAAATTTTGACATCGGATTCAAAAATTTTAAGTAAAACCCCAAAAGTTTTGTATTAAATAATTTTTTTTAACTTTTCGCATTATCCCTGTAGGAGGGGGGTCAATTTATGGGGAAAGATCCTGTACATGATCCATCGCAACCTATAAATTTTACAGTCTATAGGGCCTCAATTGATTAGAACCCTTTTCTAATCAATGGCTTTTCTAATTAATTAATACCCTGTCGTACTGGTGAACGTTATGGTCTATTCACCATAGTATGCGGATAATCGCTGTTTTCAAAGTAATTTCATTTACGTTTTTAAATTATGCTCCAAAACAAAAATTAATTTTTTACCTTAAAGGCCATTCAAAACTTAGTAGAAAAGTTTAATAAGTAAATTTTCTACGATTTATGCGTGCCACAAGGTAAAGGAAAAAGAGGGTCCCATTTATTAGGGTATTAGGATAAGACAACCGGATTTTTATGTCGATTTTTTTTATTTTTGAAATTTATTTTTGAAAGCCAATAGTTATAAGATATAAAAAGAATTGACAGGAGGAGAATAAGGAATAAAAAAAACCAAAAACGAAATGAATCGAAACTATAGAAGCCGAGATATAAGTAAAAACGTGGGAAAAAACAAAAGAAAACTGGTTTTTTCCCACCGTCAATGAGTTTCAGAAAATTCGGCTCGGTCAGTTTTCCAGAACGGCTTAATCAAAATTTTTTCGTCAAAAAACCGTTTTTTGCCACGCCCACCCCTTCGGGGTGGTTGTGGCGAAGAAATTTTTTTACCATTATATACGCTCATCCTTCGTACATAAAACGGTAAAAACCCGAAAAAAAAAATTCGCGATAGAACCAAAGCTATTAGCGTTTATGTGACGCAGGGCCGGAAATCACTCGATTTGTCACGGGCACATAATAAGAGCTTGGCTTTTATAATAATTTATTCTCCGCAAACGCAGGTATCATTTTCGGCTTGTGAAAGTTCATTCAACATTCTGCCGCTTATTTATTATTAATGGGATAAACTAATAAAAGGTTACTACTGGATTTTCTGTTTTAATTTTTTAACCCTTATAGGTTCAATACTTGGCTACTGGATTGAGGAAATATAAGTGAGGAGATAATCAATAGGGAGGATATACATAGAAATGGTATTGACGATAATTTTCTACACCGACACCTAGGAACCAATCGGATATAACAGAAAATCAAATGCTTCGGTTTCAGGATTTTCCCATTTAAATTTTTATTGTATTTTAATTTTGTACTTTGTCACTACCTTTGTGACGAATTTATGGAGCGTGACAAATTTTAAAAAGTATCTATTCCGAAAGGTTAAAGAATGATTGTTTGTCTCTTACGCTTTCGTATCTAAAATGCACGCTCTTGAAAATTTAAACCAAATTTGAAATCGTGAGCCTGATTTCATCAATAAGGTCATCACTGCTGTATTATGTTTATTAGTTTATACAATGCCAAAACACCAGCTTTCAAAGTGCAAGGTCCTGAATTGAGTAAGGCATCTTTGCAGAAGCACTTTGTAAGATGTGTTATTAGGTATTATAATAGGTGATGACTTTCTTTTTGGTTATTGTCGAAGTGAAAAACTACATTGAAAACGTTCGGAAATTGAATAACAATTGTCAACCATTTGATATTATTTTGTACTTTTCCAGCTAGTATGAAATAACCATGAACACCAGCCTTTAAAGTGTAGAGCCTGAATTGAGTAGGGCATCTGTCAAGTAACACTTTGTAGGACGTGTTGTAATATATTTTTTGAGATTCATTTATCTCACAGTCCTATGATGTTTTCTGATAAAACAAATAAGGTAATTTGATGCTGTAATGGACCTTACCAGGATGGGATATTAATATAAATTGTCGATTTCGTTTTGATATAAACTGCAATTTGTGATATTAAATAAAACAATATCTGGTAGAGTGAAAGAAAAGCCACCCTAATGGGAATTAGATATAGAGATTAAAGATCTCATCTGCAGGATAATTCTACAGAAATTTCACAGAACCATTTACTTACTATGACCTGCCAGTCCCATCACTAAACTTAAGAGGTCCAGTACGAAAAATCAAATTCGTACAGCCACTTCTCTTAACTGTTGAGCTAAATCTAGACTTCGCCCTATCCATTTATCTGGAAACTCGTCGTCTAGCCATTGCCGAACGGGAAGAACATAGCGAGGAGGAGTCTTATTGGAAATATATTTCAGACGACGAGTTTCCAGATAAATGGATAGGGCGAAGGGGGCCTATAGAATGGCCTGCTAGATCTTCTGATATAACGCCGTTAGACTTTTTTCTATGGGCTCATTTGAAATCTATTCTGTTTACTCCCCAACCTGAAAGTTTGGATGAACTTCGTCAACGCATCATCGACAGCTGCCATGATATACCACAACATGTTTTTCAATATGTCCGTCAGGAATTTGAACATCGCCGATATCATTGTTTGGCCAAAAACGGGCAACATTTTGAATACTTATTGAAATAAAAACTGATATTTTAATGTTTTTGTTTTCTATCTGAACAAATTAAGATAAACAAAATAAAATCGCAAATAAATTCATCCTCATCTTCTTCAACACCCGCGCACAATTCGTGAGCCCATTCTAAACACTTTTTGCATTGAATCCAACCATCAACTGATGTAAAATATTCTTCACAGCAGTAAAGACAAGTTGGATATGTCTCATCTTCCGAATCCGAGGAGTTGGAAAGGCTTTCTTTTATTTTATTTCCATTTTTCGGCGTCTTCTGCTTTAGTGTCTTCTTGTCATTTCTCTTTTTTGTTTTAATTGTGTTTTCTTTTACTTCCTTTTTCTTGATACTTTCTTCAAGCGCAGTTTTGTATCGCGTGCTGGTCAAGACTGCACTCAATCAATCAATCATATGCTTTATTGTCAAAAAATTACAAAATTTTGTAGACAAAGCTAATAAAAAAAACATAAAAACAAAACACACAAAATAAAAATAAAAATAAATATACAAACAAAATAAATACATGCAAAACTGTACAAAAACAATGTACCTGGTCAATATACATCATAATGTATAAAATGTCAATAAAAATAAACACAATGGTCAATGACAGTAAATTAATTAAATACAAAATGAAAGTGCAATTCATTTATTAAAGAAAAAAAAACTAATATATTTTCTATTTTAAGACATAAAAAGAGCCAGTGTGTGTGCGATACCCAAAAAGTTATCCTAGAAAAAAATCCTCCACTGCGTACAAGGCTTTTTCCAGAAAGTATGCCTTCAAAGCATTATGAAGTCGAGGAAAAGAAGTAATTGATTTAATTTCCAAAGGCAAATGATTATGCATCTTTTTGGCTTTGTATAGAATAGAGCTTTTTACTAACTCGGACCGAGGAGTTTGCAGATAAAGATCATGCACTGCGTTGCGAAGTGAATAATTGTGAGACGGCCTACTTGGCATTTCTGACTTATGTTTGCGTACTAAGCAAATAGATTCCAATATGAATAAAGAGGGAAGAGTAAGTATCTTGTATTTTTTAAAGATTTCTTGACAGTGAGCTCTGCTATTAAGTCCAAGCAGATACCGAACTGCTCTCTTTTGGAGTTTAAAGATGCGCTCAAATTGAGTCACACCGCATGTGCCCCAGAATGGAAGGGCGTAACGTAGATGTGACTCAAAAAGGGCATAATAAACTGTTCTTGACGTTTGAAAACTTAATTCCCTGGAAACTGATCTTAAGGCAAAACATGCTGAACTTAATTTTTTATATAAGGCATTAATATGCAAGTCCCATTTTAGGCAGTAGTCAACATTAAGTCCCAAGAACTTCACAGATTCAACAACGTCCAAACTGGTGTTGTTAAGTACAAAGGGTTGAATAGTAGTTTTATATGATAAGACTTTAGTTTTTGAGACATTTAGGCACAGAAGATTAGAATCGCACCACGATTTAATGGTAATTAAATCATTAGAAATAGTAGCATGTAGTGCCCTAGCATCCGGATCGCTCCATGTAAAGCTAGTATCGTCAGCAAAAAGACAGGTTTTGCCACTGATTTTAAGATTGGCCATGTCATTTATAAGAATCAGAAACAAAATAGGGCCCAGGACTGAACCTTGAGGTACCCCACATTCTATTGGTTTGCAAGAAGACTTCGTCGTATCAACCTTTACAAGCTGATTTCTGTAACTGAGATAAGATTTAAACCACTCAAGGGGCGTTCCTCTGAACCCATAGTGATTCAATTTATCAATTAAGATGTTATGGTTTACACAATCAAAAGCCTTGGAGAAATCACAAAAAATTGTTGCTGTTGAATGATTATTATTTATACTGGTGTAAACACTATTAAAGAGAGAAAACATAGCATCATTTATGCACTTCTTACTCAAGAATCCAAATTGGTGAGGAGTAAGAATTTTATATTTAAACAGAAACGATAAGAGCCTTTTTTTAACTAATCGTTCAATGATCTTTGATAAAGTGGGAAGGAGTGCGATTGGGCGATAGTTTGAAGCTTGTTGTTTATCTCCTCCCTTATGCAAAGGAATAATTATTGCAGTCTTAAGGCAGGTAGGAAAGACTCCATTTTGGAATGACTTGTTAATTAAGTTTGTTAGATGGATTAAGGTGCAATTTGGCAGATTGGAAAACATTTTGAGAGTGAGCCCATCTGTACCAGATGATGATTTGTTTTTTATTTCATTAATTGTAGTTTGAAGCTCTGTTGATACAATGGGGGTAAAAAAGAAGGTGTGTAATAATTTCATTTGGGAGATATGAACGAGGATCCTGAGAAGGTGTTATGGTAGCCATTAGATTTTTAGCTACATTAACAAAGTAGTGATTAAGGTCCTCAGGTGAAGTAGGGATAGTGCTAGATGAAAAAGTCTTATTTCTTAATTCATTTACAATAGACCATGTTTCTTTGGCAACATTACTTGATTCGATCATCCTTTTATTATAATAAATATCTTTTGCAGCTTTTATAGTCTTATGGTACATTTTTCTTTAAAGCTTAACAGAGTTATGAAAAAATACGCTGTCTGTAAATTTTTTCAGGTGTGATAATGAGCGCATGTTTTTTGCAGAAACACGTAAGCCTTTAGTGGTCCATGGCTTATGATGTTTAATTTTGATAGGTCTAAGAGGAAACGACTTATCTGCAATACTTGATAAAGACTTTATAAAACTAGAAAATTCACTATCTATATCGTCAGTAAGAAAATCCCAATCAGGCGTTTGGCATAAGTTCTTGAATTGTAAGAAATTATTTTTGCCAAAAACACGGCCTAATTTACGTAACGTGTTTTTGCCTTTAGAATTTATGGAAAATTTAGTTAGTGCAGCTTCATGATCAGAAAATCCGGAATTAAAAACCGTACAATCTACGAGTTCAGGAGCAAAAGATGACACGACATAGTCGATGGTACTAGAACTATTTCTAGTTATTCTGGTAGGAAAGTTAATATGCATTACTATACCCATTGAGACGAAAATAGAGTGAAGAGATTCTTGAGCAGCACACACACTGGAAAAATCAATATTAAGGTCGCCACACAAAATTAATTTACCTTTTAAGGGCAAGGATTCTAGCAAGCTTAGTAGTTTTTGAAGGAAAGTCTGTAAGTCAGCGTCAGGTGTTCTATATACACAAATAATATAGAGGTCGTATGTATTATGGTAAACTATGGAAAATTCAAATACTTTTTCTGATAAAAAGTTATCAAACTTAGTTACCGGTGAAAAATCGTTGTTTATAGACATAATCATAGTGCCCCCATGAGATAAATTAGTTCTATTAAATCTTGCTATTGTAGTGTAATTATAATAGTAATAATAAAAGTGGTGGAAACGGATATACAAGCGTCGGAGGGAGTCTATGTTAGTAGGTAGGCCCTCCGAAGCTAGCATTAGCTTGACACTGGTCTTGGTGTAGCCTTCGAGACAGACGTTGGAAGGCTGGTCATAAAGGTATGCCAAGTAGAGCCTAAGAGTTTTTAAGATGGTGGGGTCTCTCAGTCTAGCCAACAGGTACCGTCCATTTTCCGCATCAGATTTTTGGGATAGTCGCACTACTGGAGGAGTCATCGGGTCCATATTATGCAGTCCATCATCATCATTTGCCTTCTCCACAAGTTTGAAGCTGACATTTTCTTGCCCAAATGACTTAGATGCAGCTATCGCATCTTTATCTAAACCAAATTGAAGCATATTGAGCTGATTTGAGACAGGTTTGGGAGTTAAGGTTTTATTAGCTGCCGGTGGAGAATTTAACGGTGGTAATGGACCCATCCTCCGTCCATCCACTACAGCACCAGCCGGCCATACGTTCGTCTCTTTTAGCCGGCTAAAAAGATCCTTGTTTTGGACACCTACTTTAAAGCTGGATTTCACACTGTCTTCATTTTGCGTGAGGGAAAAACATCGAATAAAAGCATTAGTCTGGAGCTTATCTTTAACGTAGTGAGCGAGCCGGTTTACTGTATAGTCAGGAGAAATGTTAGAGACGATTAGGTAATGCCATTCTTCCCTAGTTATGGTTTTCTGAGGTGAAACCGTTATTCTTTTTGTAGGGGGCGAAACTTCTGGTTCCTGATCGGTCTGTATAGAAATGGAAATGGATCTTTTTGCTATTGTTGGAATGTATTTAGGGATTTCTTTTTCCTTAACTGTCAACTTTTCCATTTTAAGGGCCATTTGATTAATACTCTTCCGTAAATCTTCCATTTCCTTGGCAAGTTCTTGTTTGGGGGAATCATGAATCTGGATCTTGACGGATTCGTCGTGTTGTTCGTTTAAAAGTTCATGACCATTAGCTTTTATGAAAATGCTAAAATCATCTGCATCTAATCTTCTGATTAAAGATTGACAAAATGATTGAGGGTCCATTTGTTGATTTACAGCAAAATTTTCACCATTTCGACCAGACACCCATTGTCGAACTTTTAATGTGGAATTAATTTTGGTCAGCATAATATCATTTAGAATACTGTTTAGCGCTGTATTTCGCTTTGAAATGGAAAAGCGAAATTCAGGTAAACATAAAAATGACTGTACGATGCTATTTGCATAACATGATACCATATCGGTATTTAATAAAGCAGGCGGTTTAGTAAATAAGTTGGGGTTGTTTTCGTCATCTGAATTAATATCTACTACCATATTGTCATTATCTTCTACACTTTGGTAAGTAGAGATAGCCAATGCATTTTGTGTTGGTAAAATTTACATTTGCTTGGTATTAAATTTTAGTTCAGTAGAGCCTTTTGTAGATTGTTTATTTTTATCAACGTTTTTTACCTGCTTGGGAATAAAACCTTTATCATAAATACTAACCACTAGTGATTTATGGTGACTATACACAGTATTGTAAATATTGTAACTCAAATTATTAAAATTACTAAAAAGCCAATCAATTTGAGTTTTTGATTTTGTAGTTGATTCGCCAACACTCAATTTGCAACTTAAACTTTTAGATATTAAACAATTTTTCAAACCATTTTCATTTTGATTGATAATATCTTGATTAAAATCACCGATGATTAGGATATCACTTTGTTGATCAATAATCTCTTCCAAACAAAATTTAGCATGTGCAATGCTCAATTTTGGGGGAATATAAACTGCTATGACATAAATTTCATTCAAGTAAAATGTGATTGCTTGAAACACTATACCACAGAAATCTTTGGTGTATTTTTTCACTGACTATTTTTGCTGATACATTTTTTTTCTTGAAACAAATTATGCCAAAAGGTTTACTTACAATTTGATCGTTATTCAGGTTGGCAAATACTTCAAAATCATTTATTTTTAAATTTTGTTTCTTTTTAAGTAACCAGGTTTCAACAAAAATTAGGAAATGTGCGTCTTTAAAAATGGGATTATTTTTTATAAAATTAAAATTTTTTGGTAGACTTTGCACGTTTTGATAAGCAATAATGTATTTGACATTAGAATCATTAAGACACTGAGTGTCATACCTGGATGTTATAAGTTTGTTTTGTTGCATATTTACCAGTTCTTTATAAGTGGCATCCTTTTCGGTTACCGGTTTGGGGGCCTTAAAGTTACCAATGATGTAGGAGCCACTAAGCTTTGTAGCCCGACTGCACGCAACATAGGTACTAGTTCTCGTCATGCGATTTCCAACGTGAACAGCCACTTGCTTGTAGGTGGCACCTTGACTCTTGTGGATTGTAATTCCTTCACTGATTACAAGAGGAAACTGAAGACGCTCAACGTGAACATTGCTGCCTTTTTAAACTTTAATAGCTCTTGCAGCTTTTTCTATGGGCGTCCAAGTGTATAACACACCCATAGACTTCTTAAGGGATTCGTTTCTCTTGCGGCATTCCTGGCCTGACTTGGAATCGAAGAACTCCATCCACACTCTTTTTTTTTGGGAATTTGGTCAATATTGTCGACTTCCCTGGACTTAATCAATTGCACATCTTTGTCGGTCATTTTACCAAACGCCATATTATTAAGGGCAACTGCAAAAGACTTATCTTCACTCTGTCTCATTATTTCTGAAAGTTCAAAATATTTAAAATGATCCCACAGATACGTTCCGCATAATTCTTTATACGGATTTATTTTTACTGGGCAAAAAATATACATATCCCTTACTGGGGGTAATTGACGATTATCGCCGCATAAAATTATTGAAATATTTCCAAATACGGCGTCAGATTGAAAGATTTGCTGCAATCTACTGTTAGTATGGTCAAACAATCTGGCGCCAACTATGGAATATTCATCTATGATAATTAATTTTAAGTCACACAAATTACAATAAATGCCGCATGTAAGGTTATACCTCCGATATTAAATGCCGCTTTACCGGTAGGCGCACAAAGTAACACTTTTAAACTTCAGGATTATTCCCGGTATTGAGTTGAAATGGCGCAATAACGACGAGGTTATTGCCGTAATCAGGTGACTTTTGCTTGTACCTGCTAGCCTGTGCAGTAGAAAGTTCCCCTTCACAATTAGACTGTCTTGCACGACATTAAGGAACTGATACTGCTTGTGATTCAGTTTGCTTATGAGGGCTTCATACTCTGAATCGCTTATCTGATGAGGCGTTGGGAAAGCGATATGTTTTACTGGCGCTTCGTCGCATAAATGGGGTTTTCTAGTCCATAAGGCATAAACTCATCATCGATTTCTCCACCGAATCCACCATCGTCTAATTGATTTGATCGGTCTTCGGCAAGTTTCAGTGCTTCGTCGATTACCTGTTCATCTAAGACATTGAACTTTTGTCGATTTGCAACAATCTCTTGGTATCGATCTTTGTATATGGTCTGTTGATCAATGTTCTCATTTTCAACTTCATCCTTTTCATTTCTCCATGGGATGTATAACATTATTTGTTCCCTATAATAGTTAAGAGGGTCTTGCTGAAGTCCATAACTACGGTAGGCTAAAATTTTAGCATGACCCCTTTTAACTAAAACGCTACTTCCATCTTTTAAGGGTAAACCATTAGCCTTTGTTCCTGCTTGTTTCTTAAAGAAATCATAATAGGCCGCAAACTCAGCCAAACATATGTTTTCCCTCATCAGGCCGCTGTTCATAATGTCCTACAATAAGACCATCAATATGTATAAGACCATCACAATAAATATTGGGATCGTCATTGTCGTATTTCTTTAAGTTGCGCTAATGGTTTCAACATTTTTGCCATTTCCCTGATTGGATTTGTATGGATGTAAACATAGGAGGCACATGTGTCATGCATCAGTAACACACAGTAGGCGGCTTCCTGGGCACTTACTTTGCTCGCATTTAAGAAAGCTGCTGCAAGAGTTTTAAGTTTGCCCTTAACATCTAAATTACCTTTTTTAATTTCTTCCATAGTCTTCATTAAAATATCAGACACACCTCTTTGGGACTTATTGATATAGTTGACTATGTAGGTGCAACAACCATATGGCTCAAAAACTAATTGAATGTCCATGTTGCTCTTCATCATGGAGAACATTTCAGCATTAAAGTTGTTAATAAATCCATCTTTTGGCAGCCTTTCTAAAAATAAAGTGGTTTTAAATATGTTGTGCTGTATAACATTAAGATACTCATCCTTAGACATACCAAGGTCAGCCAAAAAGTTTTCGAATGATAAATCTGGTTTATCCTTAAGCCTACGCATTATCATTAAAAACTTTTCAGACATGGCCTTACGTAAATCCGCTTCCTTGGTTTTGTCAATTTTTATTGGCGTTAGAATTACCGATTTATCCATTGGCAGGAATGGGATACCATACCTGCAAACTTTGTGTCCCCGCACTTCTTTTTGACACGATTTAGAATGATGATGCGTATTAAACTGAATTATATCACGGACACTTTCTAAATCACTATTAAAGGTAATATACCTGTTCGCGAAATCGGCACACTCTTTGAAACTTTCTGGTGTTTCTTGGAATTTTGAAGCATTGGATAACCACAATAACCCGTGAACATGAGGAGACCCACGATGTTGAAATTCTATGCGGTAATAATGATGCTCTATGGGATTTTGTTTAAAGGGTCCATTTTGACTCTTCATATGCTTGAATAGCAATTTGAACCGATAATCAAAGTACCTGGCACAAGTTATCGGATCTGTTCTAATTAAGCGAGTTTTTTCTAAGTAGGGCATACTCGCGGCCTCCTCTAGAGTACCGTCTTTTTGATCAACAACTTGTGCTAATACCTTGATTAATTCGGGCCATGCTGTTTCGGCTGCTGAAACGGTAAAGAACAGTGTAGGGATTCCAAATTGACGAATCATAGACAGTAATTTTGTGCTTCCAATAAGCAGGCGAACCTGCAATTCTACTAAGAAAATGGAATCCCATGTCACTTCGAATCAGCTGGTCTAGAAACTTCGCTTGTCTTGTCCAGCTGTATATTTTCCATCCTCATTCCTCTTTTTTCTGAGACATGTTGCAATTGCACTGGATAATTGAATTAGTTGACGTTTTTTAAATGTATACAACAGATAGTCTGTCCTTGCAAATCGCCTCTCTTTGTGCTGGAGTTGTATTTTCGTCTGGTCAGAATAGGAGAATTTTGTAAGAAATTGCTTAGCATGTCCACAGAAAAGTGTAGGAAATGAGAGTTCATCGCTAAACTGGTCCAGCATCAAATGTATTGGCGTTTTACCTTCTCCTGGGGCAAAACAGATATTTTCTAGGTTACATTTGTCAAGCAAAGTTTCTTGGCCCCCAGGATTTAAAGGCTCTTCTTCTTCATCTAAGAATTCATCTAAATTGTATATGTTGTTTTTTTCAATTGAAGATTCTGCTTGAATATTTTTTATTGTCATTCTTAAATTCTAGGGGTACTTCCATTGTTTCGAAAAACGATTATCGAACAATTCTTCAAAATTTTCACTAGTCACTGGTTTAGGATCCAGTTCCACCACTTTTGAGCCTTCATTTAAGATCTGTGTAGAGGATTCTACTTGAGATCGTATATAGTCATTAATATTTTTTTCCCAATCATCTGATTGCTTTATGCCTTCTTGTATGTAAAGAGGTTGTTGACACAAAAATTTTGCCGCTTTCAAAACAACTGCGGGCCGTATGGTTTCCAGGAGATAATCATTTTTATAGTTCATTTTTCTCTTGAGCTTAACCTGAATAGTTTGTGTCTCCTCTACATTTCTAGGCAATAATTTGGTCAAAGTATCTATATTTATAGGGACATTGATTATTTGTCCAGTTATGTAAAACTGTCGTGCATATTCTACCTGTGGGATTTGCATGAAAGGTAACCTGGCCGACATCATCCTTTCTTCAAGGATAGTCAGATCTTTTAGCTCCACTGGAATAGGGTGAACAATATTATGATTGCCGGACCAGAACTTTGGCAATTGTCTTTTATAAATGTCTTGAGAGCAAGAGTTGCAGAATAACACGTCATCATTGCAAATTTTTGTCGTGAATTCTGTTCCAAATTTGTTTTCCAATCTTTGAAGATTTAATTTGGTACATGAAGTAGGAAACCATAACCGCAAGCAACTTCTATATAACTTAATTAAAACTGATAGTCCAAACTCTTTAATGTACTTGAGGCCTGTTTCAGAGAGAGAAATTATAGCATACATATGTGCAAACAATGGTGGGGCCTTCTCTTAAAGCTAGTTCAAACTTGGTTGGATTATTGGTTCTAGTATCTTCCGGGATTTTTTCACTATTCCCCAATTTCAACTGTATGGGATAACTTTTTAAAAGAATTAATAACTTTTTGTTTTTTTTTTGACTAACAGTTTTTGATGACAATACTTCATTGTTGTCAATGACCGTCAATGACTTTCGCTTATTAGACCTTATTACAATTTCATTGAATTTTACTTTGCTTGTACTATCCTCTATCTTGCTTATGGGCAACTTGTGTTGCACATGTACTTGCTTACCAGTATTTTGTAAACTTTTCTCTTTGTCACCGCTCTCTGTATTTTCCAACTTTTTGGATAGATATTTTTTTTTCTCGATGTTTTTTGTCTTAGCGGACTTTTTAGCGGGCTCATTTTTGGCATCTGAAAAATTTATTAAGCATACTTGAATAACAATCCTGGCTACATTTTGGAAATTGACAATTTAACCAGTAATTTTAATAAAATATTTATTGGAAAGTGCCCAGCAAGAAAACATTACAGAACAATCTATATTACTTATATAAAACATGGTTATATCGAAGAAACATCATCCCACTCTCTAGCAGCTACGTCACGTCGAACGTCTATTGCCCGAACAACCAGTGTTGCCAGGTCTCATGATTTATCATGAGATCTCATGATTTAAAAAAAAAACAAAGATTTAAAATCGTAACTCAGAATATTAGTCGTAAAAATAAAAATAAAATAAAAATAACCTAAAACTACAACTAAATGTACACATATAAATATCATAAAGCCTTAAATAATATCCGCACAGCCCTATATAAACGGGAAATACTGACGAGTATGGGGATTCCCCGAGATTCTCGGATATTTCTACGGGCTATATTTTTCACGAAGTTTTATGCATTTGCTCGTGTATTTGGTATTGTAAAGCATTATTTGTGAGTTGAAAATAATTAAAAAATATGAGTGACAGTGATTCTAGTAGTTCTAGTAGTAGTACATCCAAGAGTATATCTCTTCCAGGACCTAGCAAGAAAAGAAAGGTTTATAAGCAAAATTTTAAAAAGGAATGGAAAAATATACCGGGTTTGCAATGGATCGAGAACAGCAGAAAGGGGACAGGCTTTGCCTGGTAGGTATTTATGATATTTTAAGTTAAGGTACTTTCTGTAAAAATAAGTGCAATTTGGATTTATTGAGTACAAAATCTAAATTCACTTATAATAATGTTAAATCGAGAATTAAATGATAATATGAGTTACTGAATCGTAACTAATTAAAATTTGCTTTAATGCGGATATATATAATTTAAGGCGAACAAAACTTTTATTTTAATGGAGGTAAACGTTTTTTTTTTTAAATTTAAGGTGCGATTACTGTAAATGTGATGTTAAGGTATCTGCAGGGAAAACCCAACTAGTAAAACATTCTGAGACTGAAAAGCATGTTAAAGCTTTGCAGAGAGCATCAATGGGCAAGCAAAGTCAAGTAAAAATCAGTCAAATGTTTGCAGAAAGTTCTAAAAAAATAAGCATTGAAGAAAAAGCGAAAGAAGGAATTATAAGAACTGCGGGGTTTCTAGCCGAACATAATCTCCCTATGAATTTGATGGAGCATTTCATCGATTATCTCAATGCTGTAGGCACTGATTCAGATATTGTCAAACAAATGAAATGTAAACGAACAAAGATGTCAAGAGTTTTACAAAAAGTTACAGGCTTGTCTCAAGAATCTTGGCTACTTGGCCTAATGAGGGATAATAAATTTAGCATTATCATAGATGAGTCTACTGATAACTCGTGCACCAAACATTTATGTTTAGTTGTAAGAATGTGCATTAATTTTGACATTGAAGACAACTTTTTGGCGTTAATCCCAGTAGTAGAGACCACAGGGGCTGCACTTTATGAAATTTTA
This sequence comes from Anthonomus grandis grandis, assembly GCF_022605725.1. Classification (NCBI taxonomy): domain Eukaryota; kingdom Metazoa; phylum Arthropoda; class Insecta; order Coleoptera; family Curculionidae; genus Anthonomus; species Anthonomus grandis. The sequence goes on from NC_065565.1 coordinate 85,986, forward strand.
ATCAACTTCCTTACCGAAAATGGTGTTCCATATAAGTCAAACTTTATTGGCTTTGCTTCAGATGGAGCGAGCAACATGGTTGGCGTTAATAATTCTGTGGTCAGTCGATTGCGAGAAAATATTCCAGGTATATTCATAATGAAATGCATATGCCATAGCTTTCATTTGTGTGCATCATATGCATGCCACAAGTTGCCTGAGGAAGTGGAACAATTTGCGAGAGAAGTAAGCTATACGCTAATAAAATAAATGTATACTTAATTAAAAAATATAATTTTTTACAGGTATATAACTATTTTTCAAATAGTCCGAAGAGAGTGGAAGAATATAAGGAATTCCAGGAATTTGCAAATGTCTCAATATCGAAGATTTTACATCCTAGCCAGACACGTTGGTTATCTCTGGAATGCGTGGTTAAAAGGCTTCTTAATCAATATGAAACTTTGAGGTTGTATTTCGTAGATCAGGCGTCTCTTAAAATCAGTCAAGCAAATATTATTTTAGAAAAACTAAACACGCCTGAAAATAAATTATACTTATCATTTTTATCGCATGTACTACCTATTTTTAATAGCTTAAACAAATTAATGCAAAGCGAATCGCCCAAAATTCACGTTATTTATAAAGAGGTTGCTAGAACAGTTAAAACAATTTTAGATTATTATATTAAGGACGAATATCTAAATGCCAACATTGAAAATATAGATTTTAAAGACCCTAGACTTTTTTTAAATTTAAATGACATGTACTTTTCTGCCCACATAAACTCTGCCGATCTGGAGAAAAACCGACTCGACATGGTAAAATTAAGATGTCTAGACTTTTATATTGAGAGTGTGGAGCAAATATTGTCAAGATTTCCACTTAAAAACTCTGTGTTTCAGAAGTTAGAATTTCTAGATCCTGAGGTAGTTAAATCAAGAAAAATCAGGTCTATAAGTAATGTTTCCATGTTGTTTCAAAATTTAATTCCTGCTGATATGCAAGTTATTGACAATGAATGGTTGTTACTTAGAAATTATGAAATTAATTTTACCTGGAAAGGTATTTGCGATTTTTGGGGTAAAATTGCTAAGATTAAATGTGTGGAAAATACAGAATCCCGGTTTCCCAATTTAAGTAATTTTGTGTTTAATTTATTAACTTTGCCGCATTCCAGTGCTAACGTAGAGAGGGTGTTTAGTCAGATAAATTTAAACAAAACAAAACAGAGAAATCGGTTGAAAACTCCTATGATAGCTGCTATACTGCACACCAAAAGTTTAGTGGGCAGAGAAAACCGTATTTGTTCAAATTTTCCAATAGGAAAAGATTTGCTTAAAAAATTAAATAAACAAATTTATGATTCCGATGAGTCAGAATAAAATAACGGATATTTCGGATTTTTGTTTTTCAGTTATTTACTTTAAGATTATGTACGTTTGTTTACTTTAACATATAATTTTATGTTTTTATTTAAATTTGTTAATAAAAAAGTAGATATTTTGGTACTTGTATCTTTATTTCATCAAAAAAATATTTTAATAAAAATAATGTATGTTTTTTTTTTAAATAAGGCTTAAAACGCCATCTCATGATTTTTTTTCCAAAACTCATGATTTTTGGTTACATTTTTCATGATTTCATTTTATTTCACCTGGCAACACTGCGAACAACTCGACTTCCTCCCTTCCTCGCCCGGCCCGGCATTAGGTATGCATCTATACGGGGTATTGGACGAAATCATGCAAAATCGAGCGCTCGTTTTCCTGTACAATAATAATAATTAAAGTTTTACTTAGATTTTTGAATAGAATTACCGCAAAGGTGAGATTAAATTATTAAATATTTATTTATTTTAAGAGTTTTGTATTTATGTTTTAATTTATTATAAATATATATTTCGGGAGGTATTAAGAGCTTGTATGGGTTATTTGCCTTATATTTATACCTTGTTAAAGAATGTTATATTTTTATATGAATGTTTATATTTTTGTTTTAATAAAAAAATATGATTTTATGTATTTTGTACTACTACCAGCACACTATCAGTTTTAAACAATTATTTCGTATTTCATTAAAATTGTTTTAAACAATCTTACATTATATTATATTTATTATTTTCCTAAGAGTTTTGTATTTATGTTTCAATTTATTCTATTCTATATATGTGCATACATGTAATATACTTTGGTAGCTATTAACAACTTGTATGGGTTATTTGTCTTATATTTATAGCTTGTTGAAGTATTTTAGATTTTTTTTTATGTTGTTTTGTTTTAATAAAAAATATTATTTTGTTTCTTTTGTACTACTACCAACTATCTATCCATTTTATTAAATAATTATTTAGTATTTTATTAAACTTGTTTTAAACCATCTTACAGTGGCTATATTTATTATTTTTTTAAGAGTTTTGTATTAGTTTTAATTAATAGTTATAAATATATATATGTTTCAGTAGTTATTAAAAACTATTGTATCATATAGGCCTTATTTGCCTTATATTTATAACTCATTAAAGAATTTGTCGATTTTTATATCATTTTTGTTTTAATAAAGAATATGTTTTATTATTTGTACTTCTTTCTACTAACACACTATTAATTTTATTAAACAATATTATCATTTAAACGATACACAATGATAATATTATGATTTTAACAGCGGTAGTATTGAATAAATACGGCTATAACAAACGAACGACACGGGATACTCAGACGTTCGACGTGACGTCACGACTCGAGGGTTCTGGCTTTCTATATTACGGTGGCTTCGATGGTGCACGATTCGTACAGTATTAATATTAAAAGGATGTTTTGAGTGGTTTCAGTGCGTTTTTTTTTTAATTAATATTAAGACTGAAAAGTCTCTTTATGCCGAAAAATAATAAAGAAATCTGAAGTGGGTCACATATATTGGAAAAAAGAAAATTTAAATCGTTCCTTTCACAGGCGAGTTAGGTGTCAATGGTGTCATCCTTCTAGGTTATAATAGTTCAATATTATAAAAGACGGCATCTTTGTAAAGTATCTATTAAGTATTAGATACCAAAATATTAATAAAAATGTGTAATTAAGTTTATTATTATAATCTAGCAAATTTATTGGTTATTCGAACCCGAAATGCCGCAAAATTAATGTGTGCAAAAATAAAGGTAGTGTCTGGTCGGTATCCAGCGACCAAATTGAGAACGCAGCATATATGTCGTTTGCCACGAACATATTTATAGTCGGGGCCCGGGTTCCGTTACAGTAGCCCCCCCCGCAGTTGCTTAAGAGCATTAATTTTTTAGCACCCTATAGCTCTCACCTAGCACTACCTAGCACCCAACTTACAAAGCTAGCACCTCATCCCCTACCGAATTTTAGCGAACAAATTTACTGCATGGAGGATGGGGGGTAGACAATGTAAGTATTGTAATGCTTGCGAAAAAAAGAAGGGATGAATTTTCGTGCTAAAAATGGAAAAAAATAACACGTTAATGCGTAAAAATATTTTATTTTTCAGAGTGAAATATAAATATTCTTATTTCACATTCAACTAAAGACAAAGTTTTAATATTACAAAAATGTGTTAAAATAACAAGTTGGTTTCAGTAGTTATTTAATGCACATTATGTTTGACAGAAAAATTATCACTTTTTAATTTCGTTTATTTAAGTTACTTTACTAGTAAAACATCAAAAAAAGTAGCCTTCTACAATTAGCCAATGCTAAAAATAAAAGAATTGAAATATTCTAACAAATAACAAAAGAGGTACAAAAAAAAACTTAACATTCTTGGAAACTAAAATAAATGGTACAAATGATGTAGTTATACAGGTTATTTGAGAAATTTAATATAAATTTAAATATCCTTATTTAACAAAAAAAAATAGAAATAAAAACCATATTTACATTTTTTGTATTGTATTAAATTTTAATGAAGAATGCATTAATTTGAATTTAATCTAGTTCACTGCAACTGAAGCTACGAAGTATAAATTAAAACTTGAATATTAATGATAGTGGTGGGCGATATATCAATTTTCTTTTTTTGTAGGTCATCATAAAGTTCAAAACGCTTGTTATGACGGACACAGTAAGCTCTAAAAATGCCCTACGTTTGAACCAATATGTGATACTATTCCACTAAGTTGATAAGTTTTGTTGAAAATATATAATGTTTGATTAATACTATTTAATGAACATTCTGCTGTTTTATTCAAGACATCAAACGGTTCCAAAATTAGAACGTGTGAATTTATGGATATTTTATTACACATGGTATCACTTTTTCACTGTATACAAGTTTTTTCTTTAGGAATAGTATTGCTAATTTCCTGCTCTAAATCATTAAAGTTTAGACTACAAGGTATATAAGATTTTTTCGGTATTGACATAAAGCTACAATTTTTGCAGTTTTTTATATATTCTGCCGAAAACATACTTCCACCAAAAAAATGATCTAGGACCTCAGAGATTGTAGCCTCGCCATTTATTTTAGTCAGACCTTGAGCAAGCTCTGTCCTAGGTTATGTTAAAAAGCACTCTGCTCTTTTGTTATACGTACTTCTGCATGCACCTTTTTTGATCATGTGTAGGACAAATGTAACAAACTTATTACCGACGATGATCTCTAAGTAAGTTTGAAAATTTCATTACAAATTATGAAGACAATCAAATACTAAGTTTTAGTTCGTTAAATAGAGCATAAAAAGCTTAGTAACTCTACAAAATTTTATTTAAAAAATATTAAATATTAAAAATATTAAAACAAACACACAAAATGGTTCTACGTGACAAAATCGACCGCGGTATCCTTTTGCCTACACAACAGTTCTTAGATAATACATAACGATCATTCATAAAGAAAGAAAAATAAACTGAGTGTCTCGCCGCGGACCTTTCAATTGCTTAGCCTGAATTTCTTCTGGTCTCTTTAAATTACACCGATAAAATAATAATTGAGTTAATAATTTGAACAAATAGCTAATATTATTGGTTAGTTTATAAAATAACCAAGTAAGCACAAGCACCATATACATAAGTGTTTTTAACACTATATGTCTTTTGATTTGACTATTTTATTTTCGAATTTTTTAATTACCCCAACAAATCAATACCTACTGGCCCAGTCTTACTGCCTTTGACTACTTCACATGTTTGTCCTATCAGTGGATACCAGCTAGTTTGGTATTAATACGCTTACCTCTTAGATAAACAGAATCAAAAGAAAAATGACCAACTTAACCAATGACTCAACTAAACACAACAAAAATTACGTTAGTATGTAAGTACAACTTCACTTTTTCAGTTAATGCGTGTAAATGTAAATAAAGTTTAATAAAGCAAGCCTAAAACAAATCAGAGGAGCACTGGGAATCCCAGCGTCTTGACTGACATTTAGGGAGACCGGTCACAGGGCTTCGGCGTGTTGCGGGTTGCGTGTATTCCGTATATCGTATTTCTCTATCCCTATAAAGTAAGTTGTTATACATATCGCTTTAACTGACTATTGGTTAGTTCAAATTGAGGATTAAGATTGAGAGGTGATGAGAATGATAAGATTGAAAAAGATAAATATAATAAAATTAGGCAATAATTTATAAGAATTAATAAAAATTAGCAAATTGGCGGCTTAAATACCAACGTATATACTTAATAATCAACAAATTATACTGTTAATTATATTTTTGATTCTGGATTGATTTTTTTCCTCGATTTTTTCAGAGGAAACTATTTTAATTAAATTTTCTTTAAAGTCAAAATTCTGAACAATAGTATAGGTAGTTTTGTTTGCAAGGTTATATTTTTAACAGATATTCGTTTTTGGTAGACCTGCCTATATCTGCGAATTAAAATGCTAATATATGTTTTTTTTTAATTTCTTAGCGTCATTTTCTTAAGCATCAAATTATTATTAATTAGAATTTGGGCCATCCTGTACATAATTTGTAAAATAATAAATTAACCAAGGTCATCGAGTAAGAAAAACAATATTGTCAAAAAAGTATTTAGGTTATAAATCAAATAATGAAGGCAAAATTTAAAAAAAACCTGTGTTGATTTAAATTCAACTGAGTATAAGCCACCGCGTCATCAGCGGCAACGAGCTCTTTGATTCCCCATCTCGCTTTTACACCACCCAAGCTTTTTCCATCTCAAGAAATATACACTTTTCTATCCTTTTTTATATGACGCGCGTGCCTTCTTCTCAGTTGAATTTATCTTCTACAATAAATACACAAAATAAAACATACACGTCTCAATCATATCTCAAGATGAACAGCGTCGATCGATATAGCCAATTAACCCTACCCGAACCGAGCTAAAAATTTTCAAATATTCTATAATTTTCTAAGGAAGGAGCCCCTCCCGGTAAAAATGTTCTGTAATTCGTTAGGGGAGGTGGTGCTAGCGTTCTAAGTTGGGTGCTAGGTAGTGCTAGGTAAGGGCTATCGGGTGCTAAAATTTTGGGGAAATAACACAAACGGGGGGGGGGGGGGGGTTCGCGTTACATTAGCCCTCCCCCCCCCCGGTGAAAATATTCTATAATTCGCTGGGGGGTGTGGTGCTAGCTCTGTAAGTTGGGTGCTAGGTAGTGCTAGGTGAGAGCTATAGGGTGCTAAAAAATTAATGCTCTTAAACAACTGGGGGGGGGCTACTGTAACGGACCCTCGGGGCCCATTATTATTTAATCAATGTAATTCCCGCGTATCTCCTGGAATTCCAAAGAAGTTTTAATAATTTTTTTCTAGATATTAACAATGGATAACTAAATCAGTTTATAGTGGGTATAAACTCTGACAAACTAGGGAAATTAATTAAAAGGTCAACTTCCAAAGGTTTAAATTAAACTTTTTTCTGTAATATATAATAAATATCTAAACGGATTTGAGATGGTTGCAAATCTCTACAAGCGAAAGTTTTTTTGCTTAAAAATTATTGAGTTAGATGTTATAAATGGCTATAACTGCCAAAGGATATGAATAAAACTTTTCCTCATAGCCGTTAGGAGTTCCATAGCCCTTCATATTTTTCAACATCTAACAATTCAATATTTTTTTATTAAAAAACTTTAGTTTGTATAGGTTTATAACCACTATAAATCGATTAAGTTTTTAATTGTTAACATCTGGACAAAAAAATATTAAAATTCCTTGGGAATTTCAAGAGATGCGGGCATCGATGAAATAACAGCGGGCGCGGACTATAAATAGGTTGCTGGCAAATGATATATGCTACGTTCTAGATTTTTGGTCGCCGGATATCTATCAGGCACTAGCTTTACAGATATAAAAAAATATCTAGAAAAACAACACAAAGTGGCAACATCGAATACGTGCATCGTAAACATAGAGGTATTCTACTTTTTTGTTCTTTTTGGAATCTTTTTTTATTCAAAAGAATTTGTTTATTACCTCAAAGTATATATTATTAGTCAGCAAATAAACACTTTTAAAGAGTACACTTTTATTATGTTACAAAATACAATATATAAAAAAAAATTAGTACATTAAGAAAATTATAATATAATTATATATTGAATGAAAAATTGGAAAATCGATTTGATGTCAAATCGATTTTGTCTGAGAGATGGTGAACTCAAACAACCTCACCTATGGTTTGCAGCTAGGCTTATTCTAGGCATTCAATGTTCTAAGGTTACAATATTGATAATACATAAAGTTAGATAAAACTTACCTTTGATTTTGTAGAATGGAACTATGGAATACCAATACTATAGGATGCAATAAGTCAAATATGTTCAGAAACTTTACTTGCTTGCTTGGTCTGTCACTGCAGCAGAGCAATTGCAGATTTAATAGGTCTGATAATAATTATTGCTTCAGATCACAAACCTAGAAACAATAGAAAATAACTGTATAGCTAAATAAATAAAACTGTTGATACAATTTCGAGTAATCCTTAAAATTAACACAAAGGAAACGTTAAGTTCCAAAGGAAATGTTAAAGCTCTTACAATGTAAAAAACAGAATATAATATGAATGTTTACATCATTACCACTCGGTATTCTGCTGTGTTTTTCACCTGTCCATATTTAAAATATAAATGGATTTTAAAATTACCATGTTATTAAATGATCGTCTGCTATCGGCAGCTTCATCAGCAGCGGTACCTCTTTTTCGTTGTCTTACTTTGCTTTTACGCTCAACGTACTTTGCTAGAAAATCTCTTTGTCTATTGATATCCCCCATAGACCAGTATTCCTCAAATACAACGACTCTTTGGTCCTCTGTAATTTTTTCGGTACATTTCATTCGACAATTTTGGCAAGCAACTTTTATACTTCGATTGGGTTGAGCATTTGCTTTCCAATTTCTATATGACTTTCCGGAGTTTCGACATTTTTTTATTATTGATCTTTTCCAGCTTTCTGTATTGCGCTTTCTTTTTCGTGACGATTTTGCTTGCTCACTGACATTTTCTTTTTCATTTTCTTCACTTTCTTCCACTTCGGAAGAGTTTTCCTTGTAGTCGGGATCATTTGATTCGTTATCACTCTTAAAAGGATCAGACTCTGAGGAAGATAAGTCTAAATCCATTTCAAGCTGTGTGTTCTGTTGAAGCGGTCGAAGATTACTTGTGGAAGGCAAAACCGAGGGCAAAACTATCATTTCCTTCTCTTTAGGAGATTGTGCCAAATTTGCAGGGCTCCTAATAGCAGGATGATGAGAAGTATCATCAGGCAACATCTGTCTTCTTATTTCTTCAATTGTCTTTATATCTGGAGCAAAAATCGAATTGGAATAAGTGAAAGTTTCGATTATGTCAACTTCGGGAGGTGGTACCAAATCCGCACTTTTGGCCATTATAGATTCCATTGTCAAGGAGCTATTGCATTTAGTAGCTAAACATTCCATAGTCTCCAAACGTGTACCGAGGTCTCTTAATACATCTTTACATTTTGAATCTGAAAGCAAAATGAAGACTTATTAAGAGACTATTCAATATTCGTATAGGATAACACTAAAATTGTTTGCCTTTTTAATATATAGGGTGTTTGGCAGATGGTTGAACAAAAAAAAACAGTAAAAAGGTGTGGCGATAATATGCTACTTACTTAGCCTATAAATGTGCCTTAGGCTCAAAGGTTTAGAACTTTTATAAAAATGAATAAAAAAATCCGAAACGCATCACCTAAAGCCAAATAACTTATAAAAATGCGGAAGTACACACAGTGGTGATCACATAAATAGCACACCCTAAAATTTGTAAAAAAAAATCTGTACCAATTATTATAAGGAACCAATACCGCATTTTAAAACTTCAATCCGTTTCTCAGTTGACGTGTTTCGGCGATTTTTTTATAAAGTTTTTATAGTGCCTTTTTGTCACCATTAAAAAAAAAGTATAAAAATAAAACTTTTTTTTGTGAAATTTTAGGTAAAATACTACTGTAAAATAACTTTAAGATTTTCAAGAGCTCTACCTATTTAATCCGAAAAAATGAGTATAGTTATTATTTTTAAAAAAAATTAGTTTTTTTGCATGCGCACTCAAAAATTCTATAGGTTGTACTTACCTGTTTGTCTTGTAGATTCGAGGTTTTGCACTGCACCGACCATTCTTTGCGTCCGTTTCTTGTACATTATAGCTCAAATTTATTAAACACTTTTTAAAAAATAAGGAAAACCTTTCCCTTTCTTTCTGCAAATTATGAACTTGTCAGATCAGAAGAAGCTTAAGTCCACTATTATGTTTATTGCTTAAATAGCCTAATTGTGTTACCAGAAGTAGCCTATGTCCACATTTATAATTTATTATATTCACATAGGCTTTAATTTGTAGTTAGACTCCTTCTGCACCAAATAATATTTTGTTTTGAGACTTAGGCTATTTATTTTTTCCTGACGCGCGGACTTGTGTATCGTTCGGGAGTTACGCTACTTCTGCACTGAACCCGGGCGGCCCGACTCGATGCGGTGGTGGGGGAATGTCATTTTTGGGAATTTTGGACATAGGCTAGTTCTGATCTGAAGTGACGATGTACAATTTTGATGATGTTATATAAATTTTTTGGAGGCTATAATAATTGTGACACATACATATAACAATTAAATTGCACTTTCAACTTTGATGGGAAGCCAGAGCCGGAAGTGGACAACTTTCTTATTTTAAACACCCAGTATATTTTTCAATTTTTCGAATCTACAAACAGATTTATAGCAGAATAGTAGTTTTAGTAGCCTCCATATAGTGGTTTGCCTCAAAAACTTCTAAAGTATGTACCTGTTTAGATCAAATTACATCAGTCTAAAAAATAAGCTGTGATTTGCAGTGATCTTGATGTACTCGGAAATATTCAATAAAATGTAAAAAAAGAGAGGCTGGAAACTGAAGCAGTGGCATAGCTGTGATACACATTGGGTAATCTTTTTAAATAAAATATTATGCCACTAATAAAAGTTTGTATTTTTAGGATTCTCATAATTTAGTTATTTTATGTTTGTGACAAAAGGGTGTTACAAGTTGCAAGAGACATTTTATCTTGTGAGTAAACTAAGCAAATAAAGCACTTTAATAATTTTGTTTTTACCATCAGTAGCATACTATTTTTTTTTTGAAAATTACCTTAAGTATTAGCATCACATCTACAGCTCTGGTTAAAACTAAAACTTTAGCACCCTGTATCTTGTATAAGACACACTTCCAACCCATAGTTTGCTATATCAGAATTAATATTTCAACAACCTTCATCATTCCCAATGAGAATAACCAGTTTACAGAAATAAGCCTGTATAGCCATTAAACACTTTTATAACATCATCAAATTTCAAATATTTACAATTGTTTACACAATTCGCATTTCTCTTATATTTTGTTTGCCCTTTGGCCACCCCTTTTTAATAAACATATTTCCCCAACAAATAAAACAGGTATAAACTGAGGTATAAAGAAATGACAGTTTACCTTTCAAGGTGCAATCTCGCAGGAAAATAGTGCAATCTCCCTACTTCTTCTTCACTAGCTCCACACGCTATACACTTTCCCATTATTTGGCAGGTAAAGCGATCAACTAGAACTATAAAAGGGAGAGTCGTTGGTTTATAATTGCAAACTTAGGTATCTATGTGCCCATAGGCATATTGTAACAATAAGTTTTTTTTATAATAAGTTAACATAATATTGTCTAAATGTATTAGGTATAGCAAAAAGCAGCATAATATTTAATAATTTAAAAGTGTAGTATAAATAATGAAAAAAACTATGCCTACAATCTTCATCGGGTGAAAGTATGTACAGGGTTGTGCCTTATATTTAGATAGAGCATACAAATGGAACACCTTGTATACTTATTTTTATAGTAAATGAAAGAATTTTTTTTCTGATTTCAAAAATAGATGTATAATATGCTAATTTTTTTTTTGTTGGTTTGTTTCCTGGTATGATCGTGTTCTATTTTACATATGTTTTTTTTCTCTTCTTTGTTTAAAATGCACCTAAATTTATAATGGTTTTATTTTATTTTACTGCCTTTGTCAACAACAAGTTGTATTGTTCTGATAATAAAGCTATCTTTTGAGTTTGAGTTTGGTTTAGCCGTTCACTAAATATTTACATTTTAGGAAAAAAATAAAATAAATAAAAATATTGTTGAAGCAAACCCCCATTACTATGGCGTTCATATGGTGGATTTATGAAGCAAATATACCTGCTTGTCCAACAAAAGCTAGCAGGAACTGTCATTCAGATTGAATGCCGGTGATATTTAGCTCTTGAGCAACATTATTGCTGTTTTTGTAAAATAGCCTAATTTTGTAACCTTTTCTACTTCCCTATAACCCATTTTTTTGCTGGCCTCAGAGTTTAGAGTTTACATAACGTAAAATTTAAGCACTAACATTTAACACTTAAGCATAAGGAAAATAAACAGCCACAGTTCTCTTTAGAAGATTTATAATAATCATAAGACTTAAGACATAAAACGATAACTTAGGAAATGGTATGTGTTTATTTCCTTAGGGCTTACGTTTTACATTTTTCCTTAGGGCACCTTTACTTTATGCTTTAGTATTAAAGACCTATTTTGAGTTTTGAGTACCTTGACTACATAATAATTTGTGTTTTTGCTTTAAAAAAAAATCCGCTAATAACAGTATACCTACAATAAACAGTATACACTTACCTGATTTATAGTTTGAAAATCACTCACAAAGATACAAGACTCGATCTAAAAAGTTCCATAAATATAGTCTGATAATAATTTGGGTAATAATTTGCGAAACACTGAAAATCTCTGTAAAATGTCACAAAACAAAAAATAATATTATATTCACAAAACACAAAATGCGTAATAACCAATTAGCAAAATAGCGGAATGAATGTCACTTTAGGGTGTTGCCACGTCGTCGTTATGAATATAATTTACTATTTCTTGCCTTACTATTTCTTTGCATTAGAAAGAGATGTAAAATAATTTTATTACCGAACTGTCTTACGACGTGTCCCATTTGGCATCGCCGAATCCTTGCTTGCTTGCTTGCTCCTACCGCCACCTACATACACCTTTGATCTAGACAGACAAGGATAGTTTAATACGAAATTAGGTGTAAAAGACAGTGATGAAAAAATGGGAATAAATTTCCTATTAAGTGGACAGTCTCGTTGGTTGTCTCTGATTAAGCGCCGTCAGCAACTAAATCCGTTGCGCGTCATAGCCATGTTGTCAAGTTATCGTAAAAATCTGTTTTTTTTTTTGTAAACAAAAAGGCATTGAAATTGTGCTTAAAGAATCCACTGTTGATTTTTAGTAAATTTGTAAAAAAAAATAAACTTTAGTTTTCTGTAAATTGCAGGAGTGGGGGTGGATCTATAAAAAAAATTGTCAGGGACATTTTTTATTTCAGAAGTGCTAAAAAACGTTTTACTGACAAAACGAGTGCTCTATCTATAACGGTTTTGAAGTTACCAGATTTTAAAGAAATTTGCTTCAAAGGGGTGCGGAAGGGGGTAGCCCCACAAGGGGAGGGTGGCAAGATCATTTTGTATAATCAGTAAGTAGTGTACATTTATAAAAAACAACTTGCCAACTTCCTTCCAACAATGCCCGCGAAACCCATTTTTCTGCCCGTGGCTCCTCGACTAATAGGCATGGACGTCCTTCGACCAGCTCAATTAATGTAAGCGAATCATATTTTAAAGTCATGGCGGTAGTACTCTTTTAAACACACACATACGACTGACCATAGACAAGGACTGACTAAATTAAAAAAGTCTACTAACAACAGCGACAACGCGGCCAGACGAGATCGGACTTGTTTTATCGGAAGGTGTGCGAATGCGCTATAAGTCCAAGTACATCTAGTGGTCCCTCCGACATCCGACTATCGGTCGGATTATTTTGTTATGATCGGACTGCCACTCCCGACGTTTTCGACGGATCACATGTCGGTCTGATTTTTTTATTCGGATCGAAAGAAGTATGCGTATCTACATTTCTATGTGTTGAATTATCGTATATCCGATGACGAAATCGGAATCGGATCCGATTTTATCGGTTCGTGTGTAACGGGCCTTTCCGTTTCTCTTCATGTACTTTGAGAAGGCAATTTGGCTGTGTTTAAATTGCAGCTCCATACAACTTCTGCAAAGTACTCTACTTCAACAATTCTGTTGCCAGTGATAACTGAAGAATCTGGACGAGGCACTCGTTCAATTTCAACTTTATGTGAATTAATTCTGTAATAGAAAATTTATGTATATATTAATATATTATATGTACGTATATGATTAATGGTCTTACTCATCATATTGTTCTTGGCTCATGAAAGATAAATCATTCAATAAATGATCATCATGAACAGAATCATTCTATGAAAATTCGTCCGTATTTGCCAATGAAATGCTGCTAGAAATATTTGAATCATCATTCATAATTGTTGGGAACTCTGGTACATCTTTAATCATGGACTCGCTAAAGAAAAAAAAATCATGTGAGTAATATACGTATTTTTTTAAGTTCCAGTTACATACACTACAACGTCTTCATCATCTTGGAAAAATGACAATGGAACCAACACGTTTGACATTAGTGGACCCGGGTTCCTCATTAGCATTTCTAAAAAAAACATTCCAAATATGAAATGAATAAACAAAAGCCGTCTGATATTATATTTTTACGTATATTTTATATCATAGTCACCTTGAAAAAACATTTTTAGCAATAGCGTCAGTGCTATCGTTGGGTTTTGCGTAGCCTATGATCCTGGGCTACAGAACTACAAAAAATTAACATTCTTCGTTAGTGAAAAGTTAATATCTATGATCATTGATGAACATATTTCAATTGAAATACACTAACATTTTAATTTCCTTCAGCGAAAATTATATACAGTTTACATACGTGTTTTCGTTCGTTACTTATAGGAAACCGCATAGAGGCGAAATTTTGCAACGTCGCGCGTGTAGGAGTGCCTGCGACAGAGCACCGCCCCGGCCGGCCCGAGGACTAGGGCTGTAAAAGTAATGATAAAGTTTTAACCCGCATGTATTCATTACTTGGAGTATGAGTATTCGTTACTAAGTATTCGTTATTCGTTACTTTCGTTACTTTGATGCTAAAACGCAAAATATGAAGGTTTCATTTATATCTGCATTTAATTTTGACCTTTTATTATATCAAATCATGGTTCTAAAGTTAGCTAGTTAATATTTCATATCTTATTTCAATAATGAAATTGAAATTAAAAATTGAAGAGTGTTTTAAATAAACAAAAGATGTTTTTAATATATCATGAGATAAAGGTATATTAATCAACTGAAAATTAAAAATATATTCTTAAAAAAATAAATCAAAATATAAACTTCAAAAAATATAATCAAATATAGCAAAACAAAACAAAAATAACAAAAAATAAGGTTTCATTATCTAATTAAAACTGAAAAATAAATCTATTTTAAACTATCTTAAATCTTTGTTTCATAAGTAAAAAGAGAATGAGCCACGTATACGTAAATATAGACATAAACATAGCCACGATACATAAATATTTTTGAGCTAGATTAGATAATTCGGGATATAAAAGTGATCATGCTTGCAGTCAAATAAATCAGAAAATCCACCATTTAAGTGGATTTTCCTTCCTAAACAAGACTTTTTCCTCTGTATATTGTCTAAAGGTTATTATACTGGCAGACACCTTTGATGTTGTAACACTTAAAGAATTTAACTCGAAAAATTCATCCATTATCCCAAAGATGCTGGTCATACACTTTTATAAAAGGTAAAAAACACGAATGCTGTAGATTTCGTGTTTTTTACCTTTTATAAAAAAAAAACTTAAAGAATTTGTTATTTTATCAAACTCTTGCCATATCGAATCTTGTTCTTCGTTAGGTAAAGATAATTGTGTAGCTGTGTTTTCGGGTTCAGGTACATTCGATGGTTTCGGCATTCTGTCAAATTCTGTTTTTATTGAATTTTTTGCATACTCGTAACAAGATTCATCAAGAAAAGCTTGTCTCTTAAACCTAGGATCTAAAAGCGCAGCTTTTGCCAGAACTGGATGGCGAGAGCTATTCTTAAACCTGGTATTAAATTCGGAATTTATTTTAAATAAAAGTTCTCTAGATAAGCTACAAGTTAAAGAGGTATTTAAATTATTAAGTAGCCTTAATATACTTGAATTTCCTGCAAGAACTTTTGAAATTGTTACCTCATTTTCAGAAGACATTTCTTCAGTCAGCTGCTTAAATGGTTTTAAAATTTTAACAATTTCTGGTAGAAACCCATTCCTGTTCGGATAAACTTCCAACGGGATTGTGCAATAAACCAATTGCCGCTTCTACAGATTCTTGAAGGGTTGAAATCCTTTCAATCATGTCCTAGGTGCTGTTCCATTTAGTTATTACATCTATAATAAGCTTTAACGGTTTTTCTGCTGCTCTAAGTTGCTCCTGCATGCCGATTAACTTTTTTGTCGCAATTGGACTTCTATAGAAATATTCCACAATACATTTCATTTTTTTTTTATCAGTTCTGCGATAATTTCAAGGCTAGCTCGAACTATTAAATTAAATGTATAGGCAAGGCAGGGAAAATGCTTCTAACCGGTCAGACGAATAGCAGCTTTCATATTTGCTGCATTGTCCGTAACGCAAATAAATATTTTATCAAGGATCTCCCAATCCGTACTAAGTATATAACACGAAGGAATTTGGTAATCAGGTTCAAGATAATTTATTAGGTCAACAAAACCGGAATCTTTCACTATGGAGAAAGGTTGCAGATCCTTTATTACCATTAATAAAATTAGATTATTAATTTTTTTTTCTCGTGCAACATTAATACGTTTTCTGGTATAACTGGTTATTTGGGTTTGCTGCGGTTTTGAATTTTCTTTGATTTTATCAGTTATTCCAGTAGAAGTAGAAGCTTCAGCAGGAGGGCATTCTAATAAAGGAGGAGGATGTGAATGTACAAGCAGGAACCAATTTCTTTACCTCCCCGAGCAGCCAATGCTTCATGCCACATGTAATGCGTCGATTCTCCATTGCTATCATGCACTGTTAAATTATACGTCCAGA
Organism: Anthonomus grandis grandis; assembly: GCF_022605725.1. Taxonomy (NCBI): domain Eukaryota; kingdom Metazoa; phylum Arthropoda; class Insecta; order Coleoptera; family Curculionidae; genus Anthonomus; species Anthonomus grandis. The sequence goes on from NC_065565.1 coordinate 102,501, forward strand.
GCTGACGTTTATAGAATGCTACTGACGAAGTTATAAAGGGTGTTGGAAGGCACGCTGGAGATCAAAACTAAAGCATTTTTTATGGGGATTTATTTTAGCTTCCGTCTTATCTTTAGTTTTTGCTTCGAATGCAGCATTAGCTTGGTTGTGATGCAATTCCAGTTCCTTTTGTAAACGAATTTCATCTTCTTTATTTCCTGATTTAGAAGCAACCTGTATTTGCATACTAAGAGTGTCGCATTTATAGCAGGTATCAACATATGGCTTTTTAAACGATAGTTTTAATTTGTGAAATTCTTTTTCATATATCGTTCTTCCCACGGGATTTTGCCTTCCTTCTTTGTACAGATCGTAATAATTCGCAGATTTAAGTGCGATGGTAGGTACCTTTTATCATTAGTACGTCTTGTATAATGACTCTCGTGAGAAGGGAACGATTTAATATGTGTACGCACTTCATTTAATTCCTGTTCAGATTTTTTATTTACGGAAGGTGTTATACCTCTTTGATCTTCAACAGTAATGCCAGAAGTGCTTTGCATTTTGTTTTTTAAAACCACTTTTATAAACTTTTCCTTTTCATCCAAAGTCTTACAAAAAAAATCTTTGCATACAGATATTCTTTTTCCATTTATTTCAAAAAAATATAAGTAAGTAATATACGTAAGTTACTTCTCTGTTTTTTGAAGAGTCGCGTTTTCTTTTATGACTTACTTGGGTATCTTGAATTAATTAGATTTACAATAAATGTTACCCTTTTGCTATGGGATCCTAAGGACCAATATTCATCAGAATTTTTTTTTCGAACGTCTTCATTTAGTGTTTGTGAGCATTTTTTTCTACAATCTTTTAAAGACTTCTTATGTCTTGCATTTACCCTTTTACCGCTTATATTCACGTAACCTTGTCCAGAATGAATTTTTTCAGTTCTCTCTTTTCTTACAACTCGGGACCACTTTTTTAATGGTTTATCTATATAAACTTTTGCCTTTTCTGCTCCAATTATTGTTGAGGAAGCAGTCCAGCTTGATCAGTTATGTTCAATTTTTCTTGTGATTCTAAAATTTAAAAAATATAACGATCTAAAAACTTAAAATACTACTTTGAATATTAGTAGAGGAAATATTAGCCTTTGAACGACTTATTTTTCTCTGAATGGACAATAAATCAATGTTGTCGTCATTGCTTTCACTTTCAGATTGTCCAGGTAAATAGTCCTTATCTGCATAACTGTCATCTGAATTTAAAATAGCTGTCAAATCTGCCGTCAGTGAAGGGGCTGGCGATGATGTTACAGACTCTATGTCTGGGATCTGATCTTCTGTTAGCGACACAGTTAAACTTTTATTTATTGTATCGCCGATAACTAGAAATGTAAAATTCGTCAGTAACATACACGATAAAATTACAAGCAAAAATGATTCTTTTACTATACCGTTTTAAAAGCATTCACCTTTATTACTTGCTGATCCAACTGTATATAATTTTCACCCAAAAAATTCTCATCAAAGTCCAAAATATTTGAAAAATCCGAATTAACAGTTGGAGAAGGCATTAAAATTTTGTAACTTGGGTGATCAGTATTAGGCATTTCTTCATGATCATTATCCGGTGTATGGGAGTGTGAAATAACTAGAATTAATAATTTATAGTTTTGTAAATTTATAATGAGGTTATGTTATGTCGTATTAAAATACTTTACTAATAATAAACATAAGACAATTTTAAAAATTATAATAATGATATTTACCTGTTTCTTCACATTTTCTTGCCAATTGCAAAAGTAAACCTACTTCTTGCACTCATGTTAACTCAACGATTTTCTACAATAAACAAACACCGACTACACATAAACTTCTAACCACGTGTAAATTCCACATACATAATAATGATAAATTGATACGAAAATCTTAAGTCAGCAATGCGATTTTAAATTTAAAAATAACGTTTTGATATAAAGGACTTAAATTGACTTAAGTCATTATGACACTACTTTCCTTTTACAATGTTTTGGTACGAAGGTCTCATGTAAACTTAAGACTCTATTACCAGACCAGAATTTTTTTTTTACTTAAGTCTTTTGTACCAATTTATGGAGCCTAAATAAAAACAGTACGACTTAAGTCTCTAATATCACCAGAACGAGCAAAAAATTTTGACTTAAGACCAACATTTTTCGGGATTTCGTCAAAAAGTGACTTAAGACCTTTGTACCTAACATCAAAGAAATATAAAATACATACCTTAAAATAAATCCATGATTTGGGGCTATTACCAGGTTTGCTATTATTATCTTTTATGGCTTTATAGATTCTCTTCAAGGAATCCATTTTTGTACAGCATTGTTTTGGAGAGACCTTGTAACCAGAACTCGTCATTACAAGAGCAATTTTTTCCCATAAAGTTTTTTTCATTATGTTAGTGTTACTCAAATACATGTCTCTGTAACTACATAAGAAAAATTTTGTGGATTGCTCCGTCCAAACATGATGGCCTTCTGTTGTATCAGATCCACTATCGCCTGCAGAATTTATTTCCTGGGAGCCTAGAGAAGCTCCTGAATTTATCAAGCTCTCAGACTCACGGTTTTCTTCAAGCAATTTGGTTGCAAAGATCATGTCTGAAATAATAATTGTGGTTTTAAAATGTTTAGCAATAATAAAATTTACCACTAAAAAAGCTCTCATACAACGCACTAACCTGTTTGGGCTCTTTCGTATTCTTCCGGTGTAACGTCAATGTGGTATTCAAAATTATTTTCTGCGTCTATTATTCTTACCATCTTGCTTTTTTCAGTCATATTTATTTTATTAACAAATGTCGTCTGGTTTTGATAAAGTAAAACACCGTACCGGAAAACAAAACAGAAACAGGTAATTTGCTTTTATAGGTTATGTTGTGGTTGTGAAAACAGTGCTGAAAACTGTTCCTTTTTTGGAGCAAAACAGCACGCTGTATAAAATCGGAACGACAAATTACAGTAAAATCAGCACAGTACAATCCTGTACTGACAGTTAAAAACGGTACATACCCTTAAGGCTCTGTTACATGCATCCGCCATCCGTCGCCACGTCGAAAAATCACGCCTCCTATTGGTTCAAAATAATACCGTGACAAAACACATCCGTCTTGTTTTAAACTTTTCCGATAACGGAGAATCTTAAAATCGATTTAACTTTTATCCGTTGTCGTTCCATTTTTAACCCTACTTTTCACTGTTTACTTTTTCGGTTCAGGTGTTCTGTGGGATTCTTACTTACTATTAGTCCCCTTGTATCAGGTGTTGTGTTTTAAAATGCAAACTTCTAGACAAGAATACATTCGCAAAGTGAATACAGTTCTTCTTTTATCGTTAATCCTTATTAGAAGAAAACGCCGGGCCAAGCAGCAAAGAAAAAGGCGATTTTGGGTCAGGGACATCTTTAAAAATAGGAAAGTGCAAGGAGACTATCGGAATTTGTTGGAAGAAATAAAATTAACAGATAATGAAAAATATATGAACTATCTTAGGATGACAAATGATACATTTCGTCTACTGTTAGGAATGATCGAACACAAATTACAAAAGCACTATTGTGTTCGAGAACCAATATCACCTGGCGAGCGACTTGCAGTTACTTTAAGGTGACAAATTCAGTTAGTCAACAGTCATGTATTTTTTTCTTTTGATAGCTGGCATAAATAGCGGTATCACCTATATTTAAGTTTTATAAATAAAGATGACATGCTCAATGCTGGTTCCATTGATGGAAAAAAACATGGATAACCTTATTACTTTACAAAGTTCATTTGCAACTCATACTTTTAGGTATCTTGCTACTGGAGACAGTATGACATCAATTTCATTTGCCTTTCGGATTGCTCATTCTACTATTTCACAAATTATAAGGGAAACATGTGATGCTATTTGGGAATGTTTGCACGAAAAAGTATTACCAAAACCAGATGTAGATACTTGGAGAAATATTGCAGAAGGCTTTAGCGAAAAATGGCAATTACCACATTGTGTGGGCGCCATAGACGGGAAACATGTTATAATTCAAGTATGTTTTCAGTGTAACATTAATTTGAAATTTGCTCATATAAATCAGTACAGTATATTAAAAAACAGGCACAGCATTTTACAGTCATACTGATCATACACTTTTAATTCACAAAGATGGATTTCCTTTCTTTCAATCTTGTATGTATAGTATAAAGTCCAGTGCAACGATATATTAGAATTGTCACCCGTCAAAACACCAGCATTTTACTTGTCAAACAATGTAAATAGCAGGTGGATGACATTGTTTGGCAGGTGGAATGCTGGTGTTTTGACGGCTGACCATTATGAAATATCTTTGAACTGGACTATACCTAAATACCTAGGTATAAAGTATTGCATTAAATTTTAGGCACCTCCAAAATCAGGCTCAACATACTACAATTATAAAGGTTCACACAGTATTGTACTAATGGCTTTGTGTGATGCCAATTATAAATTTATAATGGTTGACATAGGAGCAGAGGGTCGCCATAGTGATGGAGGAATATTCAAAAATAGTAATATGGGCAGATTAATTGCAACAAACAATCTAAATTTTCCTCCACCATGTGCATTAATTGACAATGGTGATGAAGTTAATTTTTACATTTGTGGGGATGAAGCTTTTCCTTTATCCACATGTCTAATGCGTCCATATCCAGGCCGATTTTTACCTCAGATTAAAAGGATTTTTAATTATAGGTAGGTAAACATATTTTGCTTTTTAATTTGGCATTTCTAAACATACAATATTGTGTTTACAGGTTGTCTAGAGGAAGAAGGGTTGTAGAAAATGCTTTCGGTATATTGTCAGCAAAATGGAGAGTTTATCGAAAACCAATCATTGCACAAGAAGAAACTGTTCATAGCATTGTTAAGGCCACTGTTTGTCTTCATAACTTTTTAATTGGTGCAGAGAAAAAATATGTGTCTCCGACTCTTGTGGATAGAGAAGATATTAAAGGGCAACAAATTGACGGGGAATGGCGTAACTATGCTACCTCGAATCTTCCCAATATCAGAAGAACTAGTACTAATATGTATGGACGGACAGCAGATATAATGAGCAATAAATTAGCTACATTCTTCTGCAATGAAGGAGCTGTACCATTTCAATGGGCAAAATAATAATAATCTATTATAAAATTCTTTATCTTTATTAAACAGCACTTTATATAATGGTAATAATTATTATCACTTGTTCTTTTATTTATCCTGGACATACATATTTTTGTAAAATGTAGTACACACATTCTACTCTTTCAGTGGTGTAACATTCGCTAAAGCCTATTAACTATTACTGCTTATAACTATTTAGGGGACAAATAATTCTGTGCACCTTCATAAGCTACTTGAAGTAACTTTATTTCTAACAACACCCTTTCTTGTTGTGGAACATGCTCCAGGAGTTCTGATATTCGAATACAAATTGGATTTAAAGGGTTTTTGGGGATAGTCTTAGACGGAGGGGGAGGACGATTAATTTTGCTAAGCACCCCAATAATTGCATCTTCAACTTTGTCACCTTTTGGGGTTCTGGATGGTTGCGTGCTTGGGGTTCTGGTTGGTTGCTCACTTGTGGGAGATAGTAATGGTGGAGTTGTACTGCTGCTACTTTGACTTCTTGAAGTGGTAGGGAGATCTATATTTGAAATAGTAGTTTTATATTTGATTGTGTCGCTCAAAAACGACATTGAATCAAGATGCTCCCATTTTCTTCTTTTGCTTGCTCCGGAACCACTTGGTGTATATTCATTTGAAATCCTAACATAAGTGTCCCGTAGCGTTCTCCATTTTTTCATTAAATATTCCAAAGAAAACTCTGAATTGCTACCAAACTCCTCGTAAATCTCCATCCATAACTGGTCCCTTATAGACTTCGATCTTTCTTTCAATGGTAACCGGGAATCCCACAGAGCTGGCCGATTCTGGACACAGCAGATCAAAAATTCTTCAACTGTAGTGGTTTGTATTTCATTCTGTAAGTAAAAAACATACAAATATTTAATTTAAGTTTGAATTGACATAAAAACAATGGTTAACAGGTTATAATAAATACCTTACCTGTACCGGCTGAATTTCAGACTCAGAATCTCCGGGCGAAGATGTGCTGCATTTTTTCTCTTCCATATTTGATTTAATAATGGCCAAAGAACATAATATAACAAAATTATAAAGGCTTTTGGTATTATTACGATAAGTAAAAACAAAAATAAATAAACAAACAGTAACCAGTAAACAAGCACCACCAGTGAAATGTCAATGTCAATATTGTCAATCATACGAAAGTGACGCGTCCATGTAACAGAAGGGAAAACTATCCGATAAAAATTTGTATGACGGATGACGGATGACGTATGCATGTAACATCACCTTTAATCGAGTGGTTTGCAGCACATGCATGAAACTTGTATGGTGAAAATCGGAATCGTATGTCGGCCATCTTGCTTGGCAAAATTGACAGGGAGCTGACAGACAGTTGTTGACATTGACTGATAGAATATCATTTGTCATTGTCATACCATTTGAGTTCTTCTTTCATTTCAATGAATGCTGGAAGCGTGGGTTGAGTTTGCTATTTGTTTTAAGGATGTTATTTTAAATTCATGACTTTTTTTCTAAAAAGTTCTCTTTCAATATTGGGAGTAACGTTTTAATTAATTTGCAGCCAGCAATTCCAGGTTTCTGGTAAGAAAATCTGATTTTATTTATTACTATTATGTTTTTGTATTGTCAATCTTCAGTCTTTAATAAAATCAAATTCAGTTGATTTCAATGAAGATGTTTCACCTTTCAAATATTTAATTTTTAACTTGATTGTTATAAATGCATATTACAAAACGTCTGGCCTCTCATTTCCTTTTGATAATTAAAAAATTGATTAAAATTTTCATTTAAGTATCCTTTATGTTATAATGGTTCAGATACATAGTAATAAAAGATTTTTTAATATCCTTCAGTCCCCATTACAAGAAAAACATGGAGAGAGATATGCAATGTAAATTTTATTAAGACTGAGCTATAGAATTTGTTCTGGTCAGTTCCATTCACCAAATTTTAATAATGCTGATCCTGCTGTATTTACACTACAATATCTACATATTTATTTAAAAATTTATTTTGTCATTATTTTTCACATGAATCATTCAGAGAATTTATTTATAAGGTTTGAACTGCCTATTTTTTATTTTATTTCATACTCATATCATACTACTTCCTATGTTCAGCGAGATGAGGCATAGGTACAGAGACTAACAGAGCTGAGCGCCCAGAATGGATCAGAGTGAAAGTTTTTGTTATAACTTGTTTTTTTTTTATTTTCTATAGGGATTTGTCTTTAAATTAAGTTTCTTTTTCAATTTTATAGTTCCAAGTTATGTTGTTAGTATTATTGGAGACTAAACAAATATATATTATGTATGTGATATATGCCATACTACAAGTTGTAGAATATAAGAAATATATATTAAACAAAGATAATTCATTCAGCAGTGAAATTTATTTTTTTTTACAAAGATTATTATACATTTTTATAAAATATTTAATTTGGGTGTAGTTATATTTTATGTTTGTATTTTTTTGCTCTTTATGTCTGGATCTGGCATGTTTTGTCTTTAAATCATTTTTAGTAATATAGATTATGTATTCTTTTAATTTATGTAGGTTTAGTACATGAATGTTAGTACTTATGTCGTTAGTCTTATATTATCCGACAAGATTATCTTAATTGTCTGCTAGGTGAACTATGTACTTTACAAAATGTTACTTTTTTTGGGCCACAATGTTGAAGACTAGAATCTGCACTGTAGAAATTTGAATTTGTCGGCTTTTTATTTGCATATATAGTTTTGTACTACACTTATAACTATTTTGTGTATTGTATTTTTGCAATTAAAAAATATTTATTATTAATATAGTGTTATCCTCTATAGAATCTGTTTATGTTACTAAAATAGGGATATTATTAATTTAATGGTAATATCTTTACATGTATGGTAAGAAAATAACACAAAAATCTTCACAATATTTTTAATCCGTTTGGGTTGGCATAGTTCAGTGCTAATAAAATATTTTTAAACATTTTGAGATTAATTTTAATTTATAGAATATCTGTTATAATGAATTATTGTATGTTATGTATATTATTTTAATTTTATTTTATGCTATGTTATACATTTTTAAGTAATTAGTTTTCAGAAAAATTAAATAATAAATGTATTGAAGAAAAACATTGTGTAATTTTCGGGATTCTTGTGTTGCCCCTGGCTGGGCTAAGATATTTCCAATATCGGTTTAATAAAAAAGGGCTACTCAATTTTACAGTTTGCCTTTAATGGTTTGAGTTACATGTTTGTTATATTCTTAAACTAAAACGAACTAAAAAATACTGCTTCACAGCCTCTTCTCTTCGATTCCTTCATATGAAAAAATCCAGCATAAACTACGCCGGTGTGGAGGAATGGTTTAGAAGGGGTAACCGGGGTTCAGGTAAGTCTCCCATGAGGGTAGCTAAGGGCTTCGGATTTACTTTATACCAAACTACGCATTTTCGAAGAATAGATTTTACGACTGAGTATAGTGAGCTCATGAGTGATAATCAAACGGGTCAAAGGGTGATATTGTGGTAACAACATAGGATGTTTGGTTTGGTAATCGAGCAAAGAATTTTTTAATCGTCCACCGACACGCAGAATACCTTAACTATCTATAAATGGGTTCAAGGATTTTAGTTTACTTTGAGGTTTTACATTTCCCTTAACTTTAAGGTTTCGAATGTCGTCAGAAAAACATTCAACTTGGGCCATGATGACTAGAGCATTTAATGCATTCTGACGCTCTGTGGGCGTTAAATGTCCCATTTGACGAATGGTCTTCGGTGATTTTATACTCTGAACAAATCTAAGGCAATAGGCGGTTACGTTGACTAGCTTGTTGTAGTCTGAAAATTTGTCAAACAAAGAATTTCTTTCTATATGAGCTGAAGTAAGGATTATGGACTTTGGGTTCAATTCTAGGATGCCAGGATCGGGTGGTTTTTCGTTTAAAATTCAAAATATTGGTATTCTTTAGCCAAAATTCTGTAGGCTTCAAAAGAAATGAAGGTCCATGCCACCATAAGGAACAAGATTTCAGATCTTGAGGATTGGTGCCCCTAGATATTATGTCTGCTGGATTTTCTGTTGAAGATATGTGGTGCCAACTGTTTATATTGGTAAGTTGCTGGATTTCAGAAACTCGATTGCACACATAAGTCTTTAACTGGCGAGGTTCCAAAGAAATCCAACAGAGAACTATGGTAGAGTCGGTATAAAAATTTATTTTGTCTGGGTTGCAATCTAGGGCATTTAGAGCCTTCTTCATCAATCGTGATAAAACTAGAGCTCCGCAAAGCTCGAGATGGGGCAAGGTTGCAGCCTTTAGGGGAGCTACTCGACTTTTAGCACATAAGAGGTTGACTGCAATGTTGCCAAGTAGGTCGATCGAACGTACATAGATAGATGCTCCAAAGGCATTTATTGAGGAGTCACAAAATCCATGGAGCTCTCTGCATTTTTGATGGTTACTTGTCGAGGAATTCGAAAGTAGTCTACTAAAGATAGATGATAAGTAAAATTTTTCCAAGTTCGAAAAACATCTGTGGGAACAGGATCGTCCCAATCGACCTTGAGAAGCCAAAGCTTTTGTAAGAGCAGCTTTATTTGAACTATCATGGGACTCAAGAGGCCCAACGGGTCAAAGATTTGAGAAATTAAGGAAAGAATGGTTCTTTTTGTTACTGGTTTAGAATTGGAGTTTATGGTTGAAGTGTATATAAATAAATCTTGCCTGGGATTCCAGGATATCCCAAGAGTTTTTGTACTATGCTCATCATTCAGAATAAAATGTGTGTCATCAGATGCATCTGGGCTTAACTCTGATAACACTTCGGGGTCGTTTGAGCAAAACTTTCTTAAGTCGAATCCAAATTTCTTAAGAAGAGCAACAAGATTCTTTCCAAGGACGATAAGTCTTCTTTGGTATCAGTTCCTGACGCGATATCGTCAACGCAGCAGTCCGTACGTAACACTTGACCTTCATGGGGGTAGTTGTTTTTAGAACGATCAGAAATTTCCTTGAGACAGCGAGTAGCTAAATAGGAGGAACTTGCCATACCATAAGTGACAGTATTTAAGGTAAAATGTCGAATATTTTCGTTGGGGTTGTCCCGCCATTTCATACGCTGAAGGTTGCGTTGACATGGCTCTAGTAAAACCTGGCGATACATCTTGGCGATGTCACCGATAAGAACATAATTGTGTTTACGGAATTTCACAATGATGGAGAACAAATCGTTTTGAATATTAGGACCTATTTTAAGGGTGTCGTTCAGGGATAGGCCCGTGCTTGAGACGCAAGAGGCATCAAAGACTACTCTTAAACGGGTTGTGGTGCTATCAACCTTTTCGACACAGTGGTGGGGAAGATAATAGCATGGATACTTAGAATCAATTGATTGATTAGGTTGTATTTCAGACATGTGGCCCAAAGCGATATATTCTTTAATAAAATCTATGTATAATTCTTTAATTTCTGGGTGCTTGTCAAATTTCTGCTCCAGAGAATAGAATCTCTTTAAAGCAGGCTGCAGAGAGTCACCTAGATTAAAAACATTGGGTTTAGTAGGTAGTTGTATTATGAAGCGGCCTGTTAAGTCCTGATGAGTAGTTTCTTGAAAATGATCTTCACATTCGAGCTCTTCTTTAGAGAGGACTTGGGGTACTTGCTGAGTGGTTTCTTCTGTCAACCAAAATTTTTCAAGACAGCCTTGGAGGTCATTGGTGCAAAACAATGATTTGCTATGGGTTTTATACGATGATGCATAGGAAACATTTGCCAGTAAAGAAAGTGGTCCGCTTACTACCCATCCAAGCTGGGTCTCCTGTAGAATGGGATTGCCATTGCCAGTTTTTATTTGCCTAGAGCAAAGTATATTATAAAATAAACCAGCTCCTATCAGAAGATCAACCTCCGAAGGGGTGTGAAAGCTTGAATCAGCAAGAATGATGTCAGCGGGTAGTTTTATGCTAGAAATGTCAATGGGAATTTGAGGTGTAAGCTCTGTGATTTTATTAATCACCAAGGCTGGGATTTTAGCTGAAAAATTATTGATCATGGACTTTATTTGTAATTGGACTCGTTTAGTGAGGTTTGTGACGTCAGGACCTATGCCAGAGACTGACATATTCACAGATTGGTATGGTATATTTAATAGCTTGAATAATTTTTCACTAATAAAGTTTGATTGGCTACCATTATCCAAAATGGCTTTGCAAATAATGGGTTTGTGGTTTTTGTCATAAATACATAAGGATGCTGTAGAAAGAAGAACAAATGAGTTGGGATTTTGGCTGGCACAATACAGGTTTTGGTTTGCTTGGCTTGTACTGGGTAAATCTGAATACCCCGAATTATGGGAGAGGGGTGCATTTGGGGTTTCACACATAAGACTATGATTGATTGTATTTTGTTGTTGGCTACCAGGACTAAAGGGTGCATACTTCGATGCGGTTACATGAGATTGATGATTGGCGTTATTGCCTTGCATCATAGGCTGTCCAGAATTGAAAGTACTTGTATAATTTGAGTTTGTTTCTCGTTTAGGCTGTAAAAGGTTAGGTTGCATATATCTTGATTGGGATTGATGAGGTTTACCAGTTAAGTGGATATTAGAATCGTAATTAGGATCCTGATTAGATTCTCTATGTAAGAGGGTATGATGCTTCGCTTGACATCTTCTACAACTGTTTATTGAATGACATTCTCCATGTCTGTATGTCTGTGGCCTGGACGCAAGCAGTTTGTGCATAGATTTGCTTTCCTTGCCTCAAAAAACCTACTTGATACAACAACAAGACAACTCTAAAAACTTTTTGCATGAATAGACAAAATGGGTCGTATAGTATCATGAATAGACACATTGGGTTTGGAATAGGTCTAAGAATTTTCGTAGCTGAATGTGGGATTCGTCTTTGATAACAGGCAATTCAAAAATGCATTTAATGTGGGAATGTATGATTGCCTTTTTATTTTCATATCTCTCTTGCAATAAAGACCATGCTGTAGCATAACTATGCTCGGTAGCTGCCAATGAGCTAATGATTTGAGCTGCCTCTCCCTGCAGGGTAGACTGTAAATAACAAAATTTTTCCACATTGTTAATTTGTGTACTTTTATCTATTAAAGAGAGAAATGTGTCCTTAAAGTTGGTCCATGCCTCATAGGAGCCATTAAATTTAGGTAGGGGTATAGGGGGCAAACGAGGACCATATGGATATATTAATTGAAAGGTGGGTAAATGTGGGATTGAGCTTAAGTCTGGCTGCACACTTGCATTAATAATTCTATCAATTCTTTCTAGAGTTGCTTTGGCATTGGATACAGTTTCATAAAATAAATTTTCAAATTCAGTACGCTCTTGCTCTTGGCTATCTGATTCTTCGAAATCATTAGCCAAGCACAATTGCTCAAGCAATTATTATGCAATTTAGCTGACTAATTTTATATTCACTAAGAATGGGCTCAATATTAGTTAAACGGGTGCTCAAATCTATTTTTAATATAGGGTTGTCTCGAGGATTGTCCAAATCTATACATTTATTCTCTAAAAATGTTTGAAATCTATTTATTTCATTTGTTAGTGCATCGCGTTGAGCTACAAGAATATTATATTCCTCTACCTGAGCTTTAGACCGCTCCTGGGATGAGTCATTTAGACCGACATTACTTCTTTGCTTTTTGTTTGTAATTTTTATTATTTATGGTAGGCTTAATGAGGTTAATCAGAAAGGTAAAGGCTAGTAAACCAAAGAAGAAAAATATAAGTATTAAATTAAGTGAGTAAAATAAATTTAATTAATAAATTAAGTTAATTGGATAGACTAAAGGCCTGTCTAAGGCGGGTTATAGGCAGCTATGCTTTATATTGTTTGAATTAAATAACATAACACATACCTAAACACTAAACTAGTAACCTGCCTCACTCGGTAGATTTGTTATTAAATAGTGGATAAAAATAAAACAAATATGTATAAATTAAAAGAGGTGGTTCAAATGGCATTAATATTGCATTAAGGATAAGTGGGATGATGGAAAATGGACTAACCTTATTTTTCCTGGGTCTGAATTCGTCAGCTTCAATTGTATCAATTATTACAACATATTTCACAATGCAATGCTTCGCATTTTCGGGTTTTCACGGCGGCCATGTTTCCCGTTTGCAACTGGATCACTGGTTTACATGGCGGCTGCCGGCGTTATTTCTTGGTTATATCCGTCTACGAAGGACCAATGTATTTTTCGGGATTCTTGTGTTGCCCCTGGCTGGGCTAAGATATTCCCAATATCGGTTTAATAAAAAAGGGCTACTCAATTTTACAGTTTGCCTTTAATGGTTTGAGTTACATGTTTGACTGTTTTTTATATTCTTAAACTAAAACGAACTAAAAAATACTGCTTCACAGCCTCTTCTCTTCGATTCTCCGGTCGACTCGTCGCGATCGCGCAGGTTAAAGCGGAAAGCTTCGATTGGCCTGCCCGGTCACGTGACGCAAAAGTAGAGTACATATTGTCTCGTGTCCTTGTTTCTCGCATTATGCAATAAAGGATCGAGTAACGCAGGAATGAAATTAAATTTAGCTTTTATACAGAGTCGCACCATTAAACAAATAACTTAAATTAAATAAAACTAATCACATTGTTTTATTTCCATTTTGAAATTGTTGATGTTGTACACTATTGTTAACTGATTATTGGAATACATGAACTCATTTAGATATGTATGTGAAATAAAGCTAAAGAATTTTATTTTATCCTGATCAATATCTGATGATACCATCTACTAATCAAAAAGTAGCCTTTATGATTAGGTATTTGCTATGGATATTGCGATTAAATAATAACATGAGATTTCTTATTGAATTAAATTTTAAAAATTTTTCTGCCCTAATTTGGCCACGCCTTTCTACCATTTTGATTGGTCCAATTAGTTACGTCAAACTGTCAAGTTAGTTACAATAGCTTCCGTTGCCAAGCGAGAGGACGCTAGCAGATTTGTCACAAGAATTTCGATCAGTTTGTATGCAACCACCACTTCTCTATATATTTGTGTTCTGTGGTTTGCAGTTTGTGTGCACACCGCCGATCGTCCGTCAGCGATCTCGATGCGACGCGATGTAGTATAGGAAATGATTGTTTTTTTTAGGGTGTTTTGCTAAAGTTTTAAATTAATACTTGATTGCAATTTACAAAAGATGCTATAATATAGATAAAAATATGTTTCGTTTTTTAAGTCTTTTTTTTTTTGGGTTGCGCAAACTTGCAAACCTAATGAGCAGCCGCCACTGTATGGGATTATTACATAAAAGAAAAATGATCGATTGTGCGAGTAACGATTAAAATATAAAAGTAACGATTCGGTATTTCGAACCCTCCCTAGTATTCGTTATAAGTAACGAATGCATACCACAGCATACAATAACATACAGCTTCACAACTCTCTTGGCTGGAACGGTTTGCGCCGATCGGGTCGCGCAGGCTATAAATCTCGCCTTTTGGCGGAAAAGGCTGCATTAGCGTCAGTTCGCGGTAATTTCAATTTGTTTAGTGTTATTTGTGTAGCAGAGAGAGGCGTAGCGTATTTTGTGTAAATTTTGGATTTAGTGAGAAGTATAGTTAAGTAGTAGAAATGAGTGAAAATAAAGGACATTGCACTTGTGGAGTAAAAAACTGCGTTAATAAAGGCTATAATTCAAAGAAAAAGTTTTTTCGATTTCCGAAGGATTCCGCTCGGTAAGTACCTACCCGACTTATAGCCCGTTTTCACGTTATTTCGAACTAAACAATTTTAATAATGCTCTTGACAATATTATCTGCAAAGTATTACTATAGATTCAAACTAAACTGTAATATCTGGGTTTGTTTCTTTGTTTGGCAATTTTTAAACGTCGCGTCTTGTCATTTCGAGACTCATTAAAACATTTTTGCCCGATGTAGTGAACATTTCATCCCTTAGGATAGGATATCAGGGGTTGTTTTTACCGTGAACCTCTCTAAAATCGAAATAATTCATAGGTATTTATGTTAAGCATAATACTTTTAAGGATGTATTGTCTTGTTGCTCGGCTTGTTGTAGAGAGAGTTGTTTAAAAAAGAAAAAAGTGTGCATAACCTAGAATGATGTTTTTATTGTTGAATTCAGCCTGTTTTATGTTTTCTCAAAAGGTGTGTTTTATTAAGTAAAAACCTTAAAAGTAAAATTGTAACAATTTGGGCTATGGTCACGATTTTATACTCGATTTCGATTAATTTAGGTATGTGTGCTGATTTCAAAAATGACCGCATATTTGAAATCAGCACACCTAAATTGAATATGAATTATTTCGATTTTAGAGAGGTTCATGGTAAAAAGAACCCGTAACATCCTATCCTAAGGGATGAAATGTTCAGTACATTGGGCAAAAATGTTTTAATAGGTCTCGACAATAAGTACACGAAGTGGTTTGCTTTCATCATTAAATGGAATTTTGGTCTGATATTTCGGGGTGTGCCGCTTGCACTATGCCGTTTTGCCGACAATATGCGCAATATTATAATTTATAATAATAATTATAATTATGTCATTAATTTTATAAATAATTTTGCAGAGCAAGGACCTGGGCATTAAAAGCCAATCGTGAGGACCTTTTAGAAAAACTGAACGAGCTACATAAATCCTACAGGCTATGTGATGACCACTTTGAAGAGAAGATGTATTCGAGTCATCTTCGTGAACGATTGAACCCTAATGCACAACCTACATTGTTCCCGTCTCTTGAAGGAAGCTCCAAAGATGATGATCATGCTTATTCTAGACCCCTGCTGCTTCCTGCAAAAATTATTGTTGTGGATAACAGAGTGCTAGTTCCAGGTAAATATTTATAACTTTCTTTTATTTAAGATTATCAATTATAATGTTCTACTGCTTAGTTTCGGTTATAAAACTTATTTGCACTAATGTAAGATTTTTTTGCAGCTCACAATTACGAAAATATATTGGAGAGAAAAGAATTAAGGCCTGTGATAGTGAATTGTGATCAAGGTGAATTTATTGAGGCTGATGCGAAAACTGACGCTAGCAGTACTGAAACTAGCCTCCTGACTCCTCCTCTCATGTCGCCAACGTCTACCCAAACATCAGCTAGTCTATCTTTCGACTCTCCAAGAAAAAGAAAATATAGGGGAAGTATTAAAATATTAACAGCAAAAAACAAATTAAAAAAAAATAAAGTCCAGAGATTAGAAACTAATTTAGGTAATAAATTAGAGACTATAACTCGGGAGGAATATATGTCTTTGACATTTACGTTTTGGAAATCGGTAGAGACTGCTAACTTAATCAATATGCAAGTATCCCAAGGCAATAAACAGCCAAAAGGAAGACGCTAGACTGAAAAATTTAAACATGAATGCATATCTATATATTTTTCTGGTCCTCGTGTTTATAAAAAATATTTAATGAATAAATATTTCCTTCCATTACCAAATACACTATTGAAAGAAGTAAGAGCTGTTAAAATAAAGCCCGGATTGGATAACCCTGAGTTTTACGATTTATTAATAAAAAAAGTAAAAAAGTGTTTTGAGGAGAAAGATAAATATTGTATCTTGCCCAGCTGAATTATTAAGAAATGTATTGACTGAAGCCGTACAAAAATTAAATGATATTGGCTTATGCGTCTGTGCAGTAACATCAGATATGGGACCAAATAATATGAGCCTAAGCAGAAAAAAGAAACCAGTATTTTTGGTGAAACCCAAAAATACTGGTTTCTTCATTAATGATAAATATATCTTTTATATTTTTGATGTACCCCATCTTATAAAGGCACTTAGAAACATGTTAAGAAGACATGACTTTTACATTGAAGGAAAAAAAAATCATGGCAATATATTAAAGATTTCTATAAAATAGATAAAAAATTTCCTGTGAAAGCAGCGCATAAATTAACCTACTCCCTTATATACCCAACAGCATTTCAAAAGATGAAAGTTAAGTTAGCCACCCAAGTATTCAGTTTTTCTGTGTATGTTGCCATGAGTTTTTATATATCATTTGGTTCCCTTTCTCCTGAAGCTGTTAAAACAGCAGAATTTATTAACAGAATAGACAAACTTTTCGATATTTTAAATTCATCCCAGACTTCACCATCTAAAAAATTTAATGCTGCCTTTAAAGGCCTTCCCTTTCAGATCGAATTTTTGGTGAGCTGCTTGGCATTCTTTGACAAACTTGCGGTAGTTGATAAAACTACAAAGGATAAAGTCACTAAAAAAATGAAATTCATTAAAAGTTTTAAAATATCTATTAACAGTACTATCAGTTTGTTCAATTACCTTCGTGATACTGCAGGGTATGATTATCTGTTCACAAAAAAATTAAATCAATATTGTCTTGAAAACCATTTTGGAAAAATTCGATTCACATTGTCATGTGTAAAATCCGCATAGAATTGTAATCTTAAAATGTTTAATATGCTGTGTTTTGCATAATGAAAATTAAAGCGTTATTCTAATAAAAAATAAAATATCAACTTAAGGTAACCCCACAGATAAAAGTCATTTGGAGACAAATCTGGAGATCTAGGAGGCCATTTAATATCACCAGTCCCACTAATAAGGCGGTTAGGAAAAGTATTTGTTAAAAATTCTTTTACCCTAGCCGCGCTATGAGCAGGACAGCCATCTTGCTGAAAATAAATCGATCCCAGGTCTACATTAGGTAGGATTTGAATGGCAGGAAGAACTTGGTTTTGCAACAACTCAAGGTACTTTTGGGCGTTTAAAGTGCCATCAATAAAAAATGGCCCTATAACATTGTCGCCCAAAATACCTGCCCAAACATTCAATTTCTGAGGATACTTGGTACGAAACTGAAAACTTCTGTGCTCGTTTTTCTGAGACCAATAACGAGCAATGGAAGGATTGTGTTTGCCATGTAATGGAAAAGAAAATTCATCAGAAAACAAAATATTTTTTAAAAAATATTCGTTTTCATTTGCCTTTTCCATCATGGTTTCACAAAATTCCATTCTTCACCACTGGTCTTCAGGAAATATTTCCTGAGTTTTTGAATATTTGAAACATTTGTACCCATACTTTTTCCAGATACGAGCAACAGTTTTATTGCTCATTCCCAGTTCCTCTCCAACACTTCTAGTGGACCGTCTCGAATCAAGTTCTAGGGTACTGCAAACCATTTCTTCCCGCCGTTCTATATCCTGGACCACTTCAACAGGTGATTCTTGACGTTTTGTGTGGCATTTTTTACAATCTTGAAGACAAAAAGATGTCTCAAAATTTGTAACTACATTTAAAACCGTTTTTGCACAAGGAATCGGTCTATTCTCAAATGTCACTGAAAACAAAGCTGAACGGAAAGTAGGGAAAATGTGGAGACCTTGTTGATAAAAGGTATATCAAGATTACAAATAGGGGAAGTCTTTATCTCCAAGAAAAATGCATGTAGGTCACTTAGGTAAATGTATTATGCATTTCGGCTGTGTAAACAGCCACCATCAGATACTAAAATAAAATACAGGTGACAGTTTTAAAAAAGAGCTTATTCGCTGTAACAATACAGATTTAGAACTTACCAGAACATTACAAAAAACATATACGTTCACCAAATAAAACAAAAATTACCCGTTATCGGGAATAAAAACAACAATAAATAAAAGAATTAAAATTTAAAACATAGTACAATAAGGACATCTACGATTCAAAATATAAAATTTATACTTAGGAGGATACAGATTTCTACATATTAAAAGAAGATACTTTAAGGAACTATTTATTGTATATTAGCGTTGCGTTAAAGAAAAGATTCTAAATTTTGATTAATACAGATATTATAAGATGAAAGAGTTTTTTTTTGAGCAGTATTTTTATTTTTTAACAAACTCAAATGAAATTAACATCTTCCGTATCGTTACAATCATAGTCCTCACTTTCTACAACATTGGTTTCAACCTCATAATGGCCTTCTAAAATTGGAACTAACCATTCCAATTCTGGATCCTGATTCCAGTTTTTTCCAGATAATGATGCCAATAATTTTTTTAAACTATCTAATTTTTTTCCCTTTATTTTATGACCCAAACCTAATTCCTGTAATTCTATTTTGATCGAATCTTGCTCGTAGTTTTAGGAGTGATTGAAACTTTTTTGTCTCATCTGAATTACGATATAGTAACTCAGTTTTCCGCAAAATATTATGGGTGGAAGTTTTTTTCTTTAACAAAAGTCTTCGACAAGAATGAATTCCAGTCACTTTTTTCAGATGCAGCAAAAGTTTTTTTATGTCAAGTAAATGCCAGTCAGTTCCAAGTTTTTTAACACAACCCACTTTGGTGGAGATATCCCAATATTGATCTGGAGTTTTTATAATACTATGAGACCTTAAGTTTTTTTCAATGAGTCCAAAGATACGATCGGCGGAGAGATAAGAGTGACCTCTAATTGGAAATATAATTTCTATGTCCCTAATCTGCTCACATGAAAACGTTTGGAGCCAAAACATTAAAGCATGCACAACATGATTATTTTTATTTTGTCCTCCACACCCATTTGCAAAAAAACGGATTTTCGTCGCATTGTCTGGAAATGTAATTTTTTTTAAAAAATCGATAAGAGCGGAAGATATCTCAGTCGCCCCTCTACCTGCTTGGTGCTCCATCCATGTATAGAATACTGGGTCTTTACAATAAAGTTTGGTAATGCAAAAAAATATATTGACAGCTGTTGGGCGTAAAATGCCTCCTGAATAGGGACCTTAGGTAATACCTGAACTTGTTGCAGATCAAAGCAATATGAAATGGTATTGGGATCTTCAACTTTCATTAATTTATGAAATTGTGATGCACGGCATTTATGCACTTTTAGTTCAGTAGATAACTTTTGTTTTTGTGTAGCAATTTGAGACATACCAATTTTGGTTTGTGTTCTAACGCAGTAGCTACTGACATCAGTAGCGGGACTACCGAATCATATATTGAAGTATTTACTAAACACCCGGCTGAAATATTTGTAATTTACTTTCAGATAGTTTGGTGCTTTTTTGTTATATAATTGCCAAAGTATAGAAATGTTATATTCTGATGATACATAATACTGTCAGACTTTTTTCTTCCATAGTGGCTTTCCTTTCCTTGTAACTGACTAATAAAAAATCTTACAGCATTCAGTTTATCCACAAACTTAAAAGTGCGTCTATCCCCTCCCCTTTTTTCTGTTAAAACTGTTTCCCCACTTTGCACTTTCCTGCAAATGGTATTCACCCTCCTCTGACGAACATTGTAAACAGCCATTATAAACTTCTGACAAACCTGCAATTTATGTCGCTTAACGAAAACCTAAAAAAAAATTTGGTGAAACATTCAAACTAAAAAAATATTTAATTTTAATAGGTAAAAAAAAATTCAAATCCATATTTTTTTTAATAAAAATAAATGTATATAACAGCGTGGGGATTTGAGCACTCTTAGTTTAACTTACGCAATATTTTACTGCAAAAGAGTGAGGTTTTCCATCAGCCTTGCGACACCTTTTTCGTTTAGATATATCTAAAGTAATGTAACTGGCTAAAATTCCATCTTGAATGGTTTTATTGGATTTTCTATAAAAAACTTCCCGAAGTTTAATTACATCTTCTCGACTCACTTGCTGACATTTTAAATTTGAATTATTTTTATGGTTGCAAGCTTGTTATATCAAATTGCTCTAAATCGGGATCATGGTTTGAATACCTTAAAATAGTATGAAGTTGTAACAAAAAGAAATAAGTATTAAAAAATAAATTCATACCTCACTTATTTTTTTTTGTTTCCCTAGTTGTTAAATAAATTTGATGCTTATGCTGTAGAGTAATACATTTTGTTCGCATGCAGCAAAAGGTTAACAGAAATGTATGAAAAATAATAATAATTACTACAAAGGAAATTACTTTTTTTTTGACCTGTTTGCTCACAAAAGAAAGAGCCCTTTATACATTAAAGAAAAAGTTTATATATGATTCTAATTTAACAGATAATCAGAACAACGTGAAACACCAAACTGGCAACTGACAATAACTGTTTACTAACTGATCGAAAAATTATCCAAAATATTTTTCTTGCCATAAAATTAATTAAATGTTTTTTAGCTTTTTATTTAAATGCCAAATTGTGTTCATTCCATTGCAGGTGGCAATCTGAAAGTCTTTAAAAAAACTGTAAGCCAAGCAAGAGTCATATTTAGGTACCTACGTTATTTAGTGTCTATAAGTGTGATTAGTGTATGTGTGATTAGCGTCTATAAGTGTCATTTAAACGCAATAAAATATAAAAAAGAAAAATTTGCGGGAAATTCGAAAACATTTGGAGAAAAAATTATATGTTTTACACGGCAAAAATCACATTTTTTGCCTGGGCTGGCTCAAATCATCACAGCCTCGGCATAAAGTGGTACTTTTTTGCCTTGTTAAACAAATAACTCTATTTTGTATAACTTTTGTTCAAATTAAAAATTTATATATTTTTCGGTCTTTTTTGAAATTAAAGAGAAAGATGAAAAGAAATTTCTACGTTAGATAGTACCTAAAGCAAAAGTTTTAACTATTTTATAAAGGTTTATTACTTCTCTGCTTTTGACGAGATTGCCACTTTTGATAAGCTTAAACTTTAATCGGGTCGATAAAACAATGGGCTTGGAAAATTTAAAAAAAAATATATATATTTTCCCAAAAATAAATACAACATAAGTTTATAAGAACAATGACGTTTATTTCAAGTTGTTAGGGTAAGTATTTGCAAAGTTATAAGGCTGCTAGTCTGGGGTTTTTTATAGCTCCCGAGATCCCGTCCCAATTACGCGCTACGTCATAGGGTACAAACATAGTGGAACGACGAGGCTAGAGGCACAGCGACGAGGTAAGCGACGCGGCTTTTATTTCATCGTGTATTGTAATGAAGCCAAACCAGAGACAACCTTCGAGACGCGCAAGCCAACACAAAATTATTATCCATGTAGCTATCCTTGTTTAGCGTCATCGAAGGTGAACGAAGATGGCGCTGGAGGCATCTTGTCCAGAAATTTACGCGGGAAATTTGAATTTTATTTTATTTCTTTTTAGGATCAGCTGATTTATGTTGATATTTTGCTATGCAGGGTGTCAATTTGAAGTTTCAATATAAATATCTATGAAAGCGAAACTGTTGGAAATACTAATTTTGGTACAAAAAAGACAGGTTTAAATAATTCATTAAATATTTAAACCTGTTCATAAAATTCATAAATTAAATTTATAAATTAAATAATTATAAAAAGTATTTAACATTTAAATACATTTTTTTAGTGCAAATATTAATTATTTAAATACTTTTTTAAAGTATTCTGACCGGCTCTTCCTAGTTTCTCCTACCCCCTAGATGAATTATTATTTGTACCAAATTTAGTTTTTCTAACTTTTAAAGATATTTACATTAAAAGTTTTCAAATAAAACCCTGAATATTCTTTTTATTCGCAATTGAAACAGTAAAAAAATAACTATAATAAAGAATAAAATAATGACATCACCTTAGTCAATACTGTTAAAAGAAATTTTTATTTTTGTTTAATTAATATTTTCTGTAAATTAAAAATTTTATTTTCTTACATAACTGTTTATATAAGCTCTCTTAAGGACATAACATTTACATGTGTTAATGAAAAGCTTGCTCTGCATTGCTTATTTTTGTTTAATATAGTATATATTACAATAAACGTTAGAAAAGAATTTATAATAACTAAAATAATAAACTTCCTTAATATTTTCAGTTAATTCATAAAAAAAACTTAAGGGACTTTTAATATGCAGATAAACAAGTTGTTTTCCTTTTGGTCAATTAAAAATCAAGAAGTGTTTTTCGAAAAGATAGACAAAATAATATAATATGTAACTTATAAGAATGAGAAATACACATTGCAAAAACATTATACATACATGCTACATAACATAAAACAATAATAATCTTACTAAGAAAATAACAATAATTATCATCAACGCTTAAATTTATTCAATTTTCTTTTGTTCGCCCTTTTTTCTTTCCTTGTTTCTTTAATATCCTGATTTTTCCTTTTACACCACCAAGGAATACCAATTTTACACACAGACCGGATTGTAAGATGTGAAATGAGCTTTTGATGACTGATGCATGTTAGCCATTCAAAATTACAATTTGTTTTTAAATAATTTTCAGCATTCAAAAGCACATTTCTCTTTGCTGCATTTTTTTTTAAAAACAACTCCAATGTAGTTATGCTACTTCCAACTACAGCAGTAAATGTTTGGCTGGGATATATAAGGGAATTTTTTGAATCTGTCCATTCCTTATTACTTATATATACATTGTGTAGTTCCAGATCATTTGAAGTTATGTCAACCTTACATACTTCACAATCTATTTGTTTAAAAATACTTTTTATTATAAAGCCAGCAACATAGGCAACTGAAAACACACCTACATTGCCAGCAGATACATCAGAAAAAATTCTGTCAGAGATTTCCTCAATAATTATTGCTTCAGTTTGGTCATTTTCTATAACCGCCTTAACAACTGCTAAATCGGATTCATTTTTAGTCTCTTTTTCAACATTTAAAAAAACCTTTAAATTTGATAAAAGAATGCTATCATCTTCTTCACAATTTGCTGCGATTGCTTGATTTGTTAACCCATTTAAGATTTGGGTCTTTAAGCTGCCAATAAATTGTTTACAATTTGGATGGTCATTGCAACCACAACCATACCTAATGGAACCAAATAGGTTCTCTAATGGATCCTGGTTTAAGGATCTTGGCCGCAAGGATGAAGCACCCATATTCTTCATATAGGCCCATACTCCTCTGATGGCATTCAGAGAAGTAAGCCATCCTCTTTGTGACGGTGGTCTAGACATGACACCAAGCGTCAGCTTATGAAATTTGCTGGTGGCATCATTGTGATGTAAGTATGAAGGCTGGAAGAATCAACTATACATAATATGTAAATAAAATGAACTAAATAATAAAAATATCACTTATTTAGAAGAAAAAGCAAAAGAAAAGTAAGAATTATTTTTAAAAAATTTAATAACATTAAGTAGGTAATATCTCTTTTAAATAAAGAGTTAAATATGATGGATTTTAATACCCTCTACTGAACCTAATTTTAGTTTTATTTCAGCTTTTTTGCTTCTTCTAATTATATTTTTATTGTTCTATTGTTGTCAAAAAAAAAACAAATAATTAAATGAAAATTACACTTTCAAGTTGCTATTTTTTATTATTACAGAAATTAATGTGCTTTATTAAATCTATAAATTCATATTATTGCTTAATATTTATAATATTGAAGGACACAGGAATAAAACCAAGAATGTCAATTTTTTTTTTTAATTAGTTACTTCTATTACCTACTTTTATTTTTTTTTTATGATAACCTTACAGGTATAAGAGGGGGAATATAAGTATCCCTAATATATGTATTGAAAAAAAAATTATTTGGAAATGAATAAATGTTTGTTGTTTATTTCATTAACAATGTGTTCTTTAAAAAAAAACAGTACCTATACTTAATTGGGTTTTATTATTTTAAAGCCACTGGGTTTTGTCCACTACCAACCCTAATTTAGGACTGGTACTGGTAACCCCCACTGAGCAACTTAAGAAAAATTATTGAAATTTAAGGGAATTAAGTAATATTAAAAGAATCTTACCTATCCAGGTTGGCAGGAAAATAGTGCATTTTTGAGACTTCTTCCTCCCTTGAACCACATACAAGACAAGTTAACCCCATGTTTACAAGGATTATACCTAAAAATAGCACGATAAGGATACAACACTCTCACTTAATTTTAAGGGGTTACCTTTAATTGTTTATTATTAACCACAAAATGCTTAACTACTACAAACCAAAAAACAAGTCTCTTAACACAATAAACTCACAAAAAACTCTGACAAAAAAATAACGAAAATTCACAAAGAACTCACTTCAAAACACATAAACATAGAAAGACGCCATTTATTTTGATGTCCTTGGCAGTTGGCGGCGGTGTGCGGCATTGTCAGATCAAAAATTCATTACCACTCCTTCGCTTTTAATTGTACACAAAAGAAGAAGAAAGAAAATACTAAGTATTTGGTAATTATTTGAAAGTGCACACCTCTTGGCAACATTCATTTAATAATTAAACGTCGCTTGTGGCTTCATCTTCGTTTACCTTCTGTAAAGCTAAAAAAGGACGTCGGCATAGGAAAATGCATGTGTTAAAGTGAGATAGAACAATCGGATAAATTTGTAGGCATAGTTACGCGTCTCGATGGTTGTCTCTGGCCAAACATAGTAAAGAGATCGACGCGGTACTAGGCGATGAGAAAAGCGACGCGGTGCGCGTCGAGATAAAATTTGCATTTATTGTCGCGTTGATACGGGACGGTTTTGATTGGTTTTTGCATGTTTTGGTTTAGAAAAGGTTGTTTGTTGGTACAGCATATACGCAATGGCTGAGCAAGTAAACATAATAACCTGCGTGTTTAACAGGCGTGCATTATGAAATGCTTCTCATCCAGATCATAGAAACCGTTATGTATTAGATGAGCTTTGGTCACAAGTAGCTACAGAATGTGGAATAACAGGCAAGTAAATTTTAAGTACATACCTTTATTTTATATACAGAGTCACTCATATTGAATAGGGAAATTATTTAGGTAATCTTTAAATGTGTCACGAATAAAAATTGCTTGATTGGGAACCCGACCTCTTGCATTCCAATTGGGTCTTGTAAAATTATTATTTGCAGGACTTTCTGTGACCAATTTTAAATGCCTTTCGAAACCCTCTTTATCCATGATAATATTATGTAAAAGACAAATTGCCTTAATTGTAATGTCGGCGAGTTGTTCGTTTGTTTCTATGGCTTTCGATAATATTCTCCATTTTGCATATATTATACCAAATGAACATTCAATCGTCTTCCTAGCTCTAGATAATCGCTGGTTAAAGTACTGCCTTTCAGGATTCAGAGTTTGTCTACTATAGGGTTTAAGCAAGTTTTCTTGTAGTGGATATGCTTCATCGGCTATGAAAACAAATGGCATTCGAATTTGCGTATGTGGTAGAGACTGTTCATTTGGTACATTTAATTGTTTCTTTGAAAGTAATTTAGAGAAAGCCGAACTTTGAAAAGTACCCCCATCGGATTGTCGTCCATATCCTCCCACCTCTATTACAGTAAAGCGATAATTTGCATCACAGACTGCTTGAAGAACGATCGAAAAGAATTTTTTATAATTAAAGAACATGCTTCCTGAATGACTGGGACATTTAATTTTTACGTGCTTGCCATCCAATGCACCTAAGCAATTGGGAAAATTCCAGATTTTCATGTAATCTTCACTGATTTTAATGAAATCATTCTGTGTTGGAACTGGCAAGTGTATTGGCTGTAATATATTCCATACCGCGTTAACAGTTTCTTTAACAATTGATCCAACTGTTGTAGCTCCCATGCGAAAAGTGAATGATAGGCTTTTGAAAGATTCCCCTGTAGCACAATATCTGCAATAAAAAATAATAAAATTTTAGTTAGTGTCAGTGATTAGGCTGTGTTCTATTTTAATTTAACACTAATGCTAGAATGAACCACTTCTGAAACAAAAAAAATCAATGTTAAAAATAGCTTATTCGTAACTGAAATCCATTTTTTTGCAGTGAAGGTGGCCCAAACTAAATGGAAAAATTTAAGAGATTATTTCCGAAGAGAACTGAAAAAACTTCCCATTCCACGGTCTGGTGATCCAGGGGACATTGCAATTAAATCCCACTGGCCCTATTTTAAAAGTTTGTTATTCTTAAAGGATCAATTTAGGCCTCGACAAGCAACGGAAAATTTGGTAGATTCTTTGGATGAATCGCTTGCTACGGACGTGCAATCTGATGTGAATTCTGATGACGATAGAGTGGAGACGGAAACAATAGACGATGTA
This sequence comes from Anthonomus grandis grandis, assembly GCF_022605725.1. Lineage (NCBI taxonomy): Eukaryota > Metazoa > Arthropoda > Insecta > Coleoptera > Curculionidae > Anthonomus > Anthonomus grandis. The sequence continues at coordinate 129,579 of NC_065565.1, forward strand.
CAAGATCCCGTGAATGTCGAGCCATTGACACCTGCTTCTGTTGCTTCCGAAAACACTGAGGATTCATCTACAGGCACGTCAAGTCATTTTGCTGAACCTCGAACAGTTTTAAAGGGCCGACTCCGTAAAAGAAAAAATAATGTTGACGCTTTATTGGCCATCGAGGAACAGAAATTGGAGTTCATTAGAACAAAGAGGGCAAACATAAATGAAACCAAAGAAGATGATCATCTGTCATTTTTTAAGAGTCTACTACCACACGTGAGAAAAATTACGGATAACAACATTTTGCATTTTAGAAATGGCGTTCCAGATCTGGTTCAGAGATATGCTTATGGCTATACTAATCAAATGAATCAGAATCAAGGAATCGAACCTTTCGATTATCCGATCAATCAGAATGCCCACTCCTACTGAATCTTTCGTTTTATGTTTTTACCGAAAAGAATATTTCTACTTAGTTTATTTTTGTTCATTTTTTCCAGTGTTAATATATTATGTTTATAATATATTAACATTATTATTAACATAACATATAAATATTATGTTTTTTGTACAAAAATATACATTCAACTTACCTTAAAGTAATAACCAACCTCTCTTCCGGTCCAATGGGTTGTTTATTGTAGTTTGTCCAATTCATTTGTAGACATGGAGACACTTTTTCTAAAATATAGTTAAAAGTAGCAATATCCATTCTCAAGTACTCGAAAAATCGGTCTGGATGCTGCTTGAGTTCAAAAAATAGTGTATGATACTGCCCAAATCGTTTGCGCGATTTATTAATGGGATGTACAGAGCAAGTTCTGTTTAAACCTCCCATTACAATAAGTCCGCGAAGCGCGGCATTGTCAAATAAAATTTCATCTTCACTGTCGGAAAACATTGTTTTGACTAAATTGAATTTGAAGAGTCTCAATTAATCGCGACTTCTGTCTCCTTACTATGTGTATGTCTCCTGCTACGTCGCTTATATCGTCGCTTACCTCGTCGCTGTGCCTCTAGCCTCGTCGTTCCACTATGTTTGTACCCATAGACGACGCGACGCGACGGTGTATTATAGAGCGCTCGCTAGCCAGCCAGCCACAGCCTAGTGCCCAGGCGTTATTTTGACAGGGTGGTTTTGTTTGATGACATTTTGACTTTTAACTTTTATTATTGACGTAGGTATTTTGCTTGTTTACTAATTACAATGGAGAGGGATTTGTTCGTGGTCAGTCAGACAACTTACCCATTATATAAACGTAAATATTTTAAAACTATAAATTCTATTCAAAAATAATTAAAAATAAACTTTTACTTTGACACCCTGTTTTTCAAAAACTAAGCATTTTTCTTAGACAAGGAAAATGAGCGGACCTGTAGTCACGCACCTGAAACGAGCTGCTTGCCACCAAATCTGCAAAAATGTCATCTGGCAATTATTTTTCCTACGAAATTTAAATCAAAACAATGAACATCCCACCTTGATGTAATATCCAAAAAGTATAGATTTAACCAAAAATTTTACTTAAAAAAAAACAAGAATCTCTTAAAATACACTCAAAAACAAGTAAGCGTGTCACCATAATGCGAGAAAAAGTCGGCTCACTTCGTTAACATTGTAAATATAGGCTAATACCGGTCCAACCATTTTCCTTGTCTAAGGCGTTTTTCGACATAGAACATATGTACATATGAACTTATTAAAATACAATACAATATTTATAGCAGGTATGTGGAGCAGACATTTTGAAAAACACAAACAACAGCAAAAACATGCATAATAATATTAACAAAGCAGCGTGCGCGGTCGACATGCTAGCGTCGGTGTCGCGTCCACCTGGGCGCCTGTGACGTAACATCCCGGCCGCGCTGGTACAAGGAAAAAATTAAACATGGCGTATTTATTCGAACTTTGTTAATTAATTGTGAAGTAACTATAAATGCTAGAGAACTGAAATAAATTGCTAAATTTAAGTTGGAGCCTGCTCTTTTTTACTAAAAAATAATCGAATGTCGTTTCCAAGCTCATTGCTTGGCTTGCCAGATAAAAATGTAACACTTACAACTTACTATCGATTCCTTTTAAAATTTTATTAACACCTCGACACCACCAAAATAAGGCACATCTAATAATAACCTGACAAACTTTATCCCCCAAACTATGTAACGGACAATTTAATATTTTTAAACTAATATTTTAAATCTTTTTTCCTTTACATAGATTTTTAACAATATATCCACTTATGTAAACTACTATGTTTGAAGATATTTTTGTCTGCGTATCTAAATCTACTTCTTTTGGAATTTCAGGTATGTTAAGTGAATCAATATTATCTAGAGGTTTAATGCCAGGGTCCACTTCATCCTACAAAAACAACTTAAGTCGTCTAATGCTTCTTCACAAGAATCTTTAAAAAAAGTTAGATGCCGGCGAGTGTGAAGCTAAAAAATTATTGACCAATAGTGTTTTAAATGACGTTGTGAAATGTGTGACACTTGGATTAGCATTTCTAACACCATGGCTACGGATATAGCTAAAAAAATTCTCCAAAGGGTCTTGGTTAAACGAAGCACTTAAAATAAACTTAAAATTATGGACATTTAAAAGAACCCGTCTTAGATGCAAAAATCCTAATATTGTGAAATGGAAGTTTTTTAGCGTAGGAATGTAAACAAATTGCTTTTTTTTAAGGGAGAAAAATTTCATAGACTTAACTATTGGTAAAGCCTTACGCCAACATTACTCGTGCATGGATTTATTAGATATCATCCTCTTTAGAGGTTTGGACGGGGCTAACTACATTTTGACATTGCAACTGGCAAATAAGTCGTCCAGGAAAAGGATTAGATCTGCGGTATCTTCAGCTTCTCGTAGCAGATTAAAGTTGTCCTTTATACCTAGAATAAAGAAATGGTTAAAAATAAACAAAATATTTTAAGAATAATTTAATTTCTTACCCCAATTAGAAATTCTTTTTATTAGAATTCCTACAGTGTGGCTAAACAGCTGTGTACATGTCTTTACCTTTATTTTATTGATTTTATGTGGAAGAACATGTTGATCAGTCAGTTTGCTACGTAGCTTTAAATCTGGGTTATGACTATCTTAGTTGTAAAATGCTCTTATATGATCCCCTTTTGCAATTTTAGATTTACCATTTTGTACAAAATGTAAATGTTTCTCCAAAAGATTGTTCCTCATACACTTAAACAGATGAGGAATATCAAATAAGGGAATTATTTCTTGGCCATTAACCAAAAATCCAAAATGGGTATTCTCCTGGTTATTTCGGAGACAAATTTCTTGCGTTTACTCAAGAAGCAAACTGACTGCTTTCTTATTTGTTGGTCCCTGGGGCCTGTTTCATAAAAAATATTAGTCCAATATTATTGGCAAAAATCTAGTAATATTAGTTTACATTATCAATTTATGTTTCATAAACTTATTAGATAATATTATTAATTATTAGCGTATTGGTTAATAAATTAGTACATTTTATTAGGATAATTTGAGAACTGTTTCATAAATACCTAGACTTCATAAATTTTACTAATAAAATTGATGTATTTTTATGAGTGTTTTTAGCATAATAATGTGAGTTAGAATAATAGAGTTAATTTGCAAAAGTTTACAAAATGGGCGATTCTGAATCAAGTGACGAGGAAGAGAGAGTTTTTGTGAGAAGACCAAGAATATTTAGGGAACGAATTTCCTATTTTTATATAGAAGATACTTATGAATTTAATGAACGATTTAGGTTACCTAGTGCGAAGTTCTACGTAATTTTAAACAGAATAGAACAACAACTAGCCCACGATACAAGGCGAAATTACGCGTTAACGCCGAAACAGCAACTAATGGTTGCTTTACATTGGCTTGGAAGTGGCATGCAGTATCACAGTGCAGGAGATATGCATGACATCTCAAAAGCTACAGTATGCCGTATAGTTCACAAAGTTGTTCTATCTATTAACAGAACCATGCTTAGAGAAACCGTTTGTTGGCCCGATGATATTGGAAGAGTTATGTATCAATTTAAACAAATTGCTGGTATGCCGCTTGTTTGTGGAGCAGTTGATGGAACACTTATTAAAGTTGTGCACCTAGTTTACATGAACCAGCTTTTGTTGATCGCCATGGAAACCACTCTTTAAATATTATGCTTGTTTGTGGTCCTTCGTTAAAATTTTACTACGTTTCCGCTAACTGGCCTGGTAGCGTAAGTGATGCGAGAGTTCTGCGAACTAGTTCATTATTCCAAAGAATGGAAAACGGTTGGCGACCATTTCCAGGATCTGTATTGCTGGGAGACTCCATTTATCCACTTAAATCATGGCTTATTCCACCTGTTTTACGAAATGACGGTGACGCTTCGCAAATGCGATTTCTAAGAGCTCATAAAACGACTCGCAGAGTAGTTGAATGTGCTATAGGCATTTTAAAAGAAAAATTTCCTTGCCTCAATTATGTTCGACTGAGAAATACAGTGTTTGCTTGCGAAATGATAAAATGTTGCGTCACTCTTTGCAACATATCAAAAGCAGATAACGAACAATATAACATAGAGGAGGAAGAAAATGCCAATGATGACAACATAGATGCAGAAGAACAAGATGAAATAGATATAGGAGCTGAGGAGAAACTTAACTATTTTTACAATTATTTTCGTAATAATTAATTAAAATATAGGACAATAAAAGAAAGGTTAGGACGTATAAAAGAAACTACAATATATTTTTTTAAATGCAAAATTGTTCTTTATTTACCTTTTTTATTTAGATAGATAACAATTTTTTTTAAATCAGTCATAGTTTTTCATTAATACCGATTACATCACCTTCTTCATTTAAAATATATTCAGTAATATTTTGTGTGTCCTTTTGCTCTTCAATATGGCTTGTAAGGTTACAGTGACTTACATTAAGTGACCTTTCTTTATCCCACACTTCCAACTCCAATTTTCGGACTTCTAGTTCAAGTTTTTTTCTCTTGAGGTCCTCGAGGTATTTTGTTTCATTGGAATTTTGGACAATGATTTTTCTCTTAAGACATCCTGCAACCGAAAACAATTAATTTTAGTAAAAAGGTCAAATCAAATGATGGAAAAAGGACAGTGTAGGGAATGATAAATACACGCTTGGAAAACTTACTTGGAAAGGTTACTTTCTATGTACAAAAATAAACGAGTTTTTTGGTGGAAAAATAAAAAATATAAGTAATAATCATTTTATGAGGACAGTCTTTATCGAGGTCTTTAGCTAATGGAAATGTATTTTTGTCCAGCTGTAGCCTTCTATCCAAAGCCAGCTGGAATTGAAAATTAATTTAGGAACTATCGATAATAACCTCTTGTTAACTTTTGGGACTTCAGCGGTGGGCTTACGACATCTTCAAATGTATTTCCCACATCCTCTTTTATCTCTGTTACATCAGGTAATGTCTCAGTATTAGTCGGTAGAGTTTGGGTTACAACCTCTTCCTCCATTGAATCCGCGACCCCGATTCCTTCTATAACTGGAGAGTTTTTTCCAATTATTTCAATTACTAGCTTGTCGGTGTCACCAAGTTTCGAATCGGGGCCGCCATCTGATCCAGTTTTTTTTGCGTTATCAAGTTTGATCTAAAAAATATCTTCAATTAAAATACAAAGTATATTAGTTTTTATTTTAAATTAGAGCGTTAGCACTGCATTGTAGCGTAATAAAACAATTGCATGAATATTTTTTTAATAAAATTGCTGAGCAAGAGTAATAAAGTTCTATTTTTTTAAGTGCCTACATTGAAAAAAAACGGATGCTAATGAAATTAATACCATCATGCGATCCCTTCAAAATAAGAAAATAAAAAAATATACAAAATTGTCCAAAAATAACTTAAAAATTGTTTTTTCCCGTTTTTTTGGACCAAAAAACAATTTTTTTTTGTTTTGGGTAAAAATGGTATTATCACTTTCGTTATTTATCATGAATAAAATAAATTTTTCCTCTCTTCCTCTTAAAGCCCAATTCATAAACTTTGCGCCTTGCGTTTAGTACGTAAAGCTCATGAACTGGATCTGATTCGACTCACCCCACTTTTGAGATTTTACTCATAGGCAACGCAAAATATTAAGCCGTTTAAAAGTTATTACTTAACACGCACATACTAGATTTTTAGAAAAAAACAGACACGATTTTTTTCCTCTAAACCGACTTTTACGACGTTTTAGGACTTTGTGAGATATCTAAACCACTTATATGGTTACGGATTATTATAGTGTATCTTAATACACTATAATAATCCGTTTGTATACAAACGGATTATAATGCGGAAGTAATAAGTTACTTACCATTGTTCGGTTCCGAATATTAGGCCAAGTAGCATCACGCACGTAGGTGTAGTCTTTCTCGCATGTAATCAATCCAATAGAAACCGCATAGTCCCTAACTTCCATCCATGCGGATCTTTTTGTTTCCTTGGTCAGTGTGGTAGAAAACTGTCCAAATAGACTATCTTTCATGTCTTTAATTTTTCGGAGAAAGTTTTGTTGCTTAACTTGCTTTTCCGATCTTTTACTTCTTATTTTAGACATTATGCAAATTTAACGCCACTTAATGGAACCGCACCGCAAATTATGACATAACCTCACTAACTTGTAAACAGCTGACTAGTAAAATAATATTATTAGTCTTCACTTTTATTAGTCTAATATATATTTTTATGAAACAGAAAAAAGCATACTAATATTATTAATTTATGAGACTAATATTAATAGCTAATATTATCAGTATGGTTTATGAAACAGGTCCCTGGTCACACATTGTCGCTATTATTCTTAAGCCTATTTCCTGGCATTTCGAAATTATATTTTTGATCATTATTTTTAGCTTGATGCTGTTGACTGCTCCACTGCTAAAAGTAAAAACAATGGGTTGCTTCCATGCCCCTTAAAAGAAAAACATTAGCGTGATCAGCTAAAACTGGTCTTTTTTCGCCGTAATCCTCAAGGCCCACTATGTTATCCTCCTTCAGGCTATAGGCAATATTGCAATCCAATGCAAGCTCATCGAATACAAGAACGCAAAGTTTTTCCTCGGGTCCCATTTTTAATATTTTTTTTCTCAATGAATCAAAAATAAATTCGTTGATGCCAGGATTTAGTGGAATTTTCGATAGTAAATTCCTTAAAGTAGCAGGAGTGGGTAGGGCAAATATTTTACTCAAAAATCGGTATCCCTTTCCACTCGACTTAAAAATTGACAATGCAAAAAATTTTTCATCGACTGTGTACCTTCTAGCTCGTGTTTTTTTTTGCTGGTTGTTTACTTGGCACATAATAAATTTATATGTGGGACCATTGATATCTTTAAGGAGACTATCAAAGTTTTTAGAATTCACACATTTTTCAGCAATTGCCAACCCAACTAACAAAGTTCTCTGATTACTAACAGCTTAAAAGCTAGTTTTTATTTATAAAGGTTTTTTAAAGGTTTCGAATTGCCAATTTTACGTTATAAAAGTTTTTGATAAGGCAAATTTATCTCCGAGGGAAAAACAGCCTTTAACGATTGCTTTTAGAATATTCTTACGACTTCTTTATAAAGCTGATTAATAGCTATAATGTTACTTGCTGTAAGAATATTTATACTGCCTCCACTATAAGGACAAACGCCTCTGTAAGCAATTGTATCTTATAGTTTACTTGTAGAAGCTCCTAAATACATTTATACAAGCTTAATAAAGAATGTAGGTGTTGTTTTATAAGTATTACTTTAGATTACATGTATAAGTTTAAAAGGTTATTTAAAAAACCTTTACAAGGCAAGTATTCCTTAAAAAAGTTGCAAGACTTAAAAGCGTTTCGTAAAGAGTATTTAAAACACAAAATAGTGTTTTAGGTACTGTTAGGGCATTTTAAAAAGCAGGTTTATTAAAGTTGCAAGAAAGTAATAAGATTTTTATGGTTTTTTTTGCATCTACCAGTGTTTTTAAAAATTATTATGATGTAACTCCAAATTTACAATCAAAGGAGCTGCTAGAGGAAGTACCTCCCAATACTAGGTATCATTTTCCATATGCTGAAAATGTATTACCAGAAAGTGATGAAGATCAGCATGACGAAGAAACAAAAAATAACTGGATTAATGAACTAATAACTCAGTGCGAGGAGGAGCAAGATGATCAAGGTATTACTGAAGTAGAAAACAATGTTACCTTATACAGTCAACTACGCAAATGGGCAGTTTCTTTTAATATTTGCCATGCAGCTCTAAAAGATATGCTTATTATTTTAAATGAACGGTTATCAAGCCCTTTCCCACGTGATCCCAGAACATTGCTAAGAACTCCAGCTATTATACATACAACTAAGCTTAAGAACGGGGAATACTGGCAAATTCTAAACCAAATTTTGTCAGAAAAAATACCTGTTCTCTTCCGACATCGATTCCGCCTCAATAAATATTAATATTGATGGATTACCAGTTTTTAAAAGTTTAAGACAAGAGTTCTGGCCAATACTTTGTAACATAACCGAACTACCAAATATAAAGCCCATGATCATTGGCATCTTTTGTGGAATAGGCAAACCCACAGAGTTGGATATATTTTTAAAAGAATTTGTCGACGAGGCAAAGGTTCTAATTGCTGATGGTCTCGTGATTTCAAATAATACCTCTAATAGAAAAATTGAAATAAAATTAAGAAGTTTTATTTGTGACTCTCCAGCAAGAGCACTGATCAAAGGTTAGTAAATATTTATACATTGTTTTTTTATACAAAAATTTAAAAAATCTATATAATTAGGTATTTACTAATAAAAAATATAATTAATTAAATTTATAATTAAAATAATTTTGTTTTTAGGTGTAGTAAATTTTAATGGGAAAAATGGCTGTCTCAAATGTTCCACAGTAGGAGAATATTCTCATGATTCCCACACTGTTTGTTTTCCAAGATCTGGATGTGAAAAAAGAACTGATAAAGGTTTTCGACTTAAGTTATGTTAATGTTAGTTATAAAATGCCATTAGAAATACACAGGGCTATAAGAGGCCTTGACGTACTTCCGTATTGGAAAGGCAGCGAGTATCACAATTTTCTGCATTATGTAAGCATAGTAGTTTTAAAAGAAGTTTTAGAATGTAATGTATGTATCGATGTCTAGGGTTATGATAATAAAAGTTCCTGTTATCAATTAAATAAGGTTTAATAATAAAGTCAAAAGTTATACGGATTTTACAAACAGCAGCACAAACAGTCTAACAAAGATTCACAGCCAAACCAACATGAACAATATTTTTTTATTATTATCGATTATTTTAAATAAACATCTAAGAAAGAATACTTCTATACTCACGTCTTGAGTAAAACCTCTTAAATTTATTCGTCTTACATCTTAAATAAATCATAACACCAAAACCCCGTCTAGATTATGATTTCAAGACAGATTAAAGCACTCCCGATAATAAATCAAGCGTCTCTTGATTTTCCGTCTTTTCGGGAAAAGCTTTTAATTATTAAACGTCGTTTCGTCATTATCGTCGTAATATTTTTTATAAATGTCCCGCCGCGCAACTTTCGCTACTCAAATCTAAACAGAGACTAAAAACCCCCGATTTTGCTCTTACTTATCAACATTCCGCCTTCGAACTCGAATACCTAAAACTACCGCAAAGAAGTCACGTCGGTCGTTTCTTAAAAACGCTTCGATTGCTTTACATGTTATTGCCTTTGGCGGCTTGCCGCGACGATTATTATTAGGAATGCTTCGCCGTTTGTTTTTATTTGTTACATTTGGCGGTCTCGTTTGTAAATAATATAAGAGATATTTCTGTGCTCATAGGGTAAAAGAGCTTAAGTCTTAATTCACTTAACTGAGATATTTGCAATTTTGAATTTGGCAACATTTTTATCATCATTTTTTTTTATCATTTGTGTAAGAATAAGCACATAATTTTCTCAGATAACTTAAAATATTACTCTCTACATACTTAATAATAAAAATTCTGTAAAAGTTATGTTAAAAGTGGTTTTTGACTGACTTAAGCGCTAATGTCCGGAGTATTTTTTAAACTTAAGCACTTTTGCTCATAAACTAAATTAAAAGACTTATATCAACTTTTAAACTTTATTTAAAGTTTTTTTTTTAAACATATCAAAATAACGTAAAGAGTTCTCCTAACATCCTAAAACCTCCTAATAATATATTCTGCGACGCAATATTAAGATGAAATATATGAAAATTGACCAATACACTACTCATCTTCTTCAGAACCATCAGACCCATTTTTTTGTGCTGAAGAGGTGGGTAGGTTTTTGTAATAATCATGAATGCTGTGTATTGGGGTTGAGGTACTAAATCCGGGTTATTTTGCCGCCTTCGTAGATAAGAAATACTTTTAAAAGGTTCATCTATGTCAACAGAGGTTTTATATTGCATTACGCCAATCTGATCTTTTGTCAATCTCAACCACTGAACATCGTGCCATATAAACTTTTCGTTTTCAGAATTTCGGGTTTTAACTTGAAGCTTTTGATTGTAAAGGGCCTTAAAATCATAAAAATCTGCTTGCAGCATCTCAGTGACTAAAAATGTTCCCTTCTTCCCGACAGAACGGATTAGCTGAGCCCAATCACGTGGGTGGTGAATTCTCATATCCGTCCTTTTTTTTTTCTTTTCAATCATAGCATGTGCGGTGTCACATTCCATATGGGAGTGTCCACTTAGCATAAATTTATGGTCAATTACTTTAAGAGAGGGGTGCTGCTGCAGAACTGAGAAACACATAGCAGCTATGTGCGAATTTCGGTTTTGCCCTGTACATGTATCTGAATACATGACAACATGGGAAATATGTTCAGGCAAAGCCATAAAATATTTATATAAACAGGAACCTATCTGATTTGCCCCTCGGTCAGCTATGGTTTCGTCCCACAAAAAATTGTGTGCAATACTTTCTGCCCCTTCGTAAATTGTCAAATTATAAACGGATAACTGACGTTTGTAGAACATAATACTTGTTTGAATGTGGGGAGTTGCTAGCACTTGCTGAAGATCAAACGATATCATCTTTGTGGATTTGTTTATTTTCGCTTCCCCTTTGTCTTGGGATTTAGCTAGATAATGCTTATCAGCTATATCCTTATGTTTATTCCATTCAGTTTGAATGACCTCCCGATCTTCATTACTGGTAGCTATTTTTAGTTTTAAACAATAAGTGTCACATGTATTGCACGTATCATTGTGTGGCAACTTAAAAGACAAATTCATATCGTTAAAAATCTGTCTGTAGATATCATACGATACAGGAGTAGTAGTTTGCTCTTTGTATAAAGAATACATCAAACGAACATTTAAATTTGCTGCCAGATATTGCTTCTGGGTATGACGACGACTGTAATGACTTTCGTAGCGGGGAAAAGAGTTTATATGATCAATGACTTGACTTCTTCGTTCATCTGATGTTTTTGAAATTGGCGGATTAATACCCCTTCGGTCCATTTCTGCTATTCCTGCTTCATTTACTGCTCTTGAAGCTAACATATACTTTATAAATCCGTCGGTGACATCAAATGTCTTTTGAAAACAAGTTTTGCAAATGGGTTGCAAATCGCCGTTGACTTTTAAATTATACACGTTACTTAGAGTACGATTTCTTAGAGGTCCGTTCTGATGTCGCAATCTCTGAGTTGCTTTAGGGCCAGATGTTATCAAGCCGCTGAGATAATCAGATCTTCTGTTTCTACTATTCATTGACCAAAATGAGTCAAACAATCCTTTTTTTAAATTGTAATCAAACCAATTCTTACACTTTCGCCGACAATCCGGAAGCTCTTCTATACATCTTTTCTCAGATATCATTTTCCCAGTTTCAGTTACGTACGACTGACCTGAGTTTCTTTTATCCTTTCTCTCTTTTCTAATCTTTCGGCATCGTTTACTTAATACAGCAAAAGGCTGCGGATGATTATCGCCTGCGGAGTTCTGATTATTTATTTTAGTTTTTTTCGGAGGTATGATATGCTCTTCTGAATCGCGATCTGAATCCGTTTCTATTGGAGGTATAAAATCAGGATCATTGAGTTGATCATCACCGATAAAAGGGTCTTCTTCAGCGTCAGAATGATCAAGAAATTGACAGACTGGAGTCATTTCTAAAAAAAAATTTTAATTGTTGTAAAACTCTGTTAAAAGAAAAGTTTCTTACGAGAATTACGGTGGAGTAGATTTAAATGAAGTTGCGGATCGTTCTGTTCTCTTGATGATATTGGTTCGGTCTCGGGCTGTATAACCAATTCACCACTTTCTACAAACAATTTTAATGCACGCTTAAAAATTCTAAGGTAAGTAAAAGGGAATATAAAATATACACTTACCATATGTATTTTGAAAATCTGTGGCCCCATAGGGAAGGTCAGTTTTGTTACTGGTCACCATTGTTGCATCAATAATAGTAATTGGCAGACTTTCAATATGTATATTGTTGTCTACTGTTGCGACTCTTTCTGTTTCAGGCTGTTCAACAAAGATTCTGTTTTCTGGAAAAAATTATATTGATGTAGGTAAAAAAGGCAACAAAGTTAAGGTCAAAAAGCCATGGGTATTTTATTTTATGCCACTTGTGCAATAGCCTGCAATACAATTAATCCAAGAAGCAGGTGACTCCATTACTATTGGTAAAAAAGATCTTTTCCAGGTGGTACAAAATAGAAAACCAACGACGCCAGCTACATACATGTCAGTATTTTACTAACAAAATACAAAATACTCTCACCATAATAATCTTGAAATTCTGATACCCCATAAGTCAGATCAGATTTATTTTTGTTCATAGTTTTTACTTCAGTAATGATAATTGGCATATCAAGGGTAATTTCTTCTAAAACAGTCTCTTCTGTTACTGGTTCTAAAATTAGAATAATCTGCTTATTTTAACCATTAAAAATAATAATTGGACATACCATCGCTTCTTAAAGACTCAAATTCAATATAATCGTTGCCTGATCCATTTGGAATGTCAAACAACTTTTCAACAGCTATTACCTTAGGTATTGTGGTCTCTGCAGCTTCAAGCAAAGTCATATCTATTTAAAATAATACAATTTTATTGCAGTTTCTTGTTTTTTAATGTGTGTAAGATATTTTCATGTAAAGTAAATTCAGTCAGATAAACCGCAGTTATAGAAAAAACAATAGAAACATTGTTTTTGTTTAAATATTAGAACACGACCTAATCCGCATTTAAAATAAAAATATTTTCACGAATCTTTAATTTAAATTGCGCCAACTACAGTAAAAATGTTTCAATAAAAAAATAAAACTATGCAAACTTAACCTAAAAATTTTACGGTAATTATTATCTTAATATTATTCCTTACCTTTTCCGTGATCCTTGTCTCTCTTCTCGACGTTTAAAGTCATGGCAACTATTTTCTTGCCTCTCGTACACATATTTAACACAAAAAAAGCTAACAATACGTATAAACAGCCAATAAACAAATTGCTTGAAACACAACGTTTCACTCTGCTCAACTAAAATCGCGTTTTTTTATCTCTCAAAACAGCTTAATTCTGCATACGCACTTACACGCGGTGCACTTTATAAATGGCTATAACTGCTTAAGTCGACAAAGGCTCAAATATCCATGTGTTTATCTGGAGTAAAACTGCTTAAGTCAAAATAGGTTGTTATTTCCCCACATAAAACGTACTTTTTAGTGCGAAATGCATTATAAGAATACTTAAGAGTATTTACACGCATATTTTTCCTGTGTATTTTTGTTCTTAAGTATTTTTATGACATTTTACTCAAAACCAATAGGAGTTAATATGTTATGTTCAAGTTAAATAAATCATGTGTTTGTAAATAAACGACTTAGGAACTTTAACCCTTAGAAAAAAAAAAATAGTATATAACCATGACATAATCCCATTTTCTCAAAAAACTGACTTAAGCAGTTTTACCCTCTGACCACAGATTTATTGCATTAAGGAGATAAGGTATGATAAAAAAAATATGTACAAAATTAAAGATTCCCACGCTCGGCCATACTGACTAAGAATCCGACTCGGATTGTGTCTGGTTGTCTATCCATGGCTTCATAAATTCAGCACATGATGTGGTACGTATAGGACGTTCATGGATACCGACCTTAACAACATCATATCTTTCTTTACCTTTTGATTTTGTCACCTCATACGGTCCAAGAAATTTTGAATGTATTTTCAATCCCCCTCCAAACTGGGTTCTTTCAATGGCGACCAAATCACCTTCCTTATACGCCTTGGCTTTCTTTCTTCTCAAATTATACCCTTTTGTGTTTTCTTCCTGAAGCTTTACTAGTTGTTTTTTACACTCCTTCCTGAGTTCATTCTTGCTTCTTCCTCGATCAAATGTTTTAATTCTAAGTCCTCCTTTCTCTTCATTTTGACTTCGATTAAAACTTCGAAAGAAGTCGTATTTATACTTAATGAGTTACTTATTATATTGGGTATTACGTCACTTATAGCAAAAATCAATTTAGAAATTTTTATCTCACATGCTCAACAATTGAAAAGAAGAAGAAAATAGACTTATTCACGTATTTAAAAGAAATATGAACTTAAATCTGTAACGATACCGTTTGATATACTTAATTTAATTTAAGTTCAATAAGTTTTAAATACAATAATTTACTTGAGGTATAATAGATTTTTTATATACCTAGGAGCTGAGGTTCAATCTATTAATCTCTGAGTTCGTTTCTTCTTTTCAATATCCTACCTAACTTTGTTATGAATATTACAATTAAAAAACGATAAAAAACAACAAGAAGACCCACTTTTTTTTAAAAATACCTAATTTGAACCAACGTTTCGGTAGTTATATCTACTACCGTTATCAAGGTAATTAAAGTAAAATTAAATTAAATTAAAAATAAAATATACTTATCTTTTAACTTTTCAGTAATGTAGTACCATCAAAATTTCTTCCTAATTCGAAAATACTTTATATACTTTTTTATATGATTTGACGGTTTATTAATAGTTTGACAAACTATTAATAAACCGTCAAAAAAAAAGCCGTAATAAAAAATTTTGAAAGATAACAAAAATTTCAAAGGTTACTTTTTTAAAATTAAAGGGGTGTGATCTTAATGTAAATTAATCATAGAAAATACATGAATAACAAATATTTTAAATCATTAATTAATTTTGAGAGTACCCTGATCTACTTCTCTCTTTAGCAAAGGAATCCATGTATTATGAAAATCAACCGAACAAGTAGCTAAGCATTTATCTTCATTTAACATTATAAATGCACTTTCCTTTAGCTTACGTAATTTTGAAATTGATTCCTTTGCTAAAATTGAGGAAGCATTCCAGTCTATTCTGTGGTTATTGTATATTATTATTATATTATATTATTATATTTATTATTCTCTTGTATTTATACTTCTCTGATAAGTCGAGTTCAGTGCCCTTTGTACTCTATCGATATACTTGTACCATTTACTTGGGTCATCAATACTCAACTTAGTGAGAACTGCTATTATTATTCGGTTAATTCTCTCTATTTGCCCATTTCCGCGAGCTACTCCTGTTGTTATGGTTAAATGACAAATTTTTTCTTCAGCACAGTACTCCTCAAAATCGTTTGCGGTAAATGCAGTGCCTTTGTTCGTGATAATTCTATTGGGATTTCCAAAAATTTTCTGCTGTTTAACAAAACAACTTATTGTCTCCTTAGCTGATGTTAATTTTGTAGGGTACCGCCACACAAACTTTGTAAACTCATCAATGATCGCTAGAATATACTGATAGTTTTTATTCGTTGATGGTATGGGCCGTAAATGGTCGGCATGGTATGTGTGCAAAGGACCTTCTTGCTTTGGGATAGGATGTAGCAGTCCTTCTTGCTTACCCTCTTTCCTATTTTCTAGAATGCAGGATACGCAGTTCGCAATCACAGACTGGATCTTATCTTTCAACTTGGGAATAAAAAATTGGCCTTTTAATATTTCCTCAGTCTTCTTTACCGCAAAATGTCCCTCGTCTTGCACTGTCTTGATTATCTCAGTTTGCATTTTTTTCGGTATTACCAATAATTCAAGTCCGTCTTGAAATTTGTATAACAGGTCATTTCTTACGAAATATTCACCATATTCTTCAGTTTCTAAAATCTTCTTAATAGCAATTATATGCTCTAGATCTTGTGCATTCTTGACTCTATGTCTTGTGCTTTCGTCATCTGTTATCATCATGATTTGAGGGAAACGACTTCGTGCATCTACATGAGGCATATGCTTTCCTCTTCGGTGTTCAATCTCATAGTCGTATTCCTCCAATAAGAGCGCCCATATAGCTACTCTTGTGGTCAAGTCTTTCTTATCCATTGTCTTCTGGAATGCAGCACAATCTGTTATGATCTTAAATTTTGAACCAAGCAAGTATATCCTAAACTTCTTGACAGCAGTGATTACCGCCAATACTTCCAACTCCTGTGAGACCTAAATACGATTGCAGCTGTTTAATATTTGAGGGTTTTTTAAAATGTTTAATTGCTAGGGTTTTCTCCTCCGATTGTTGAGTTTTTCCGTCTTCAATAATAAACCCTAAGAACTGCACTCTCTTCTTTAGAAATTGACACTTTTTCCACTTTATTTCCAGACCATAATCCTTAGCTACTTCTAAAACTTCCTTAAGCCGCCGAATCCCTTCTTCATACGTCCTACTTGGTATTATCAGATCACCCATGTAGTATGTCACTATATTCCTTGCTGTTAAAGGTCGAAAAATAAAACTGATAAACCTCTGAAATACGGCCGGGCTATTGCACAACCCAAATGGACATTTGAGAAACTCGTACTGTCCGCTTGGCGTTATAAAAGATGTAAATTTAATGCTATCTTCTGCCACATCAACGTGAAAAAATCCATTTTTCAGATCAATTGTGGTAAAAATCTTTGCATTCCCTAGTTGGTCTAAGACGTCTTCCATAAGGGGTAAAGGAAATCGATCCTTTATTATGGTCTTGTTTATTTTTCGGTAATCGCAACAAATTCTGACAGAACCATCCTTTTTCCGAACTAAAACGATCGGACTTGCGAAATCAGAACTATGTGTACCGGGTGATCAGTTAAGGGTAGCGAGCGGCCATATCTCATAAGATATTGGTCGTATAGATTTGAGAAAAAAAAATCATGATAAAAGTCGCCAAGAGAAATTGCTGGAAATTATTTTCGAGTTTGTCAAATGTCCGCTAGAGGGCGTAACAGCCAACACCAAGTAGAAAAATGGCATTTTTATAGAATTTTGTCTAATGAAAGTATATCGGTAATATCATTCTCATATTTACTGACCATTTACCTACATTTTTAGTTTAAAACGTTTTATTCTATCTATCAAAATAAAGCGGTGGGGCAAGTTCAATTGTTTTTTTAAATAAGCCAAGATTTCTCCCGTTTCTTTTCACCGATTTTAGTAGACTTAGGCTCATATAAAAGAGCATAATTTGCACTACAAAATGCTTATTTGGTTTTGAATTTTTGACTTTTGCTGTCGCCGTTAGATGGCGATAGCTCAAATGGTAGCACATTTCTGAGTTTTTTTCAAAAAAAAAAAAAATTTAATGGTATATAATTTTTATATATTTTAAAAGAGGATTTTCTTTCCAGCAATTTCTCTTGGCGACTTTTATCATGATTTTTTTTTCTCAAATCTATACGACCAATATCTTATGAGATATGGCCGCTCGCTACCCTTAACTGATCACCCGGTACTTGCGCTTGTTCAAGCAATTCATTTCCTAGAATCACCTAGAAATTAAGCATATCTTTGGAACAACGTGAAATAGAATGTCAAAATCCTCTCCACCAATGTCGACAGTTCTTGAAAATGATCCTAACGTGTGAACTTTCTTTGCACCTAAACCGCTTACCGTAATCACATCTTTTGAGAGTACATCACTTACAAAGTTACTGTTAAACACATCTTCACGTACAGCATTGATGGCATTTTTTGGCTTGATATTAATTATGGCAACATTATTTTTAGATTTTACATCCTTGTTCGCACATTGAAAAGCTATATGCCAGAAAGCATTGCACTTAAAACACTTCGCTCCTTTACTCTTATTTGGGCAATCTTTGGATCTGTGACCTCTATCTCCACAATTAAAACAACTAAAATTTACCTCTTTCTTTTTTACATCATAGTTCATTTCTTTCTTTAAATCACGTTGAAATCCTTTATTGAAATTATTTCCTACTTTCCTCTGAGTTGAGTTTGCACTCATATGTGTATTTGATCCATAAGTTTGTGTGTTTTTTCGCTCAATCTGATCGTACAACTTTATTTTCTCTTTAAAATCATCATCTTGTTTGATGACTCATCCTGTATACCATCTATTATATATTGGATTACAGCTTCAGGTTCAATATTAGCTCTACTGCCAATCTCGCGCATAACAAGAACATATTCTTGTACTGACTCTGAGCTATTCTTCTTCCTTGCCGTAAGCATTTTATGCACTTGAGCACTCGAGACCTTAACTTCAAATTCCATCCCACGACTTAACTCCACTCTCAGTCTGAATGTACAACTTAGCCAGACCTGATAAGGATTTTTTTGCAAAAATCAACTTTTGAAGCTCATTCGACCCAGTTATATGAGATATTTCTTCAAAATCTGTAATCCATTTATTGATGGGGTAATCGTCTTTGCCATCAAAAATGCGGATACTGTCCTCTATATCTCTAAATGTCAGAGAAAAAGAGCTTTTACTCTTACTTGTCCTTTTTGGAATATGATTTGTAGAATCTTCCTCTAACGATTTATCGTCTTCTAACTCTATCGCGTCCTCGTCGTCAGAACTTTCGTCTTCTTCCTGGCCCTCATTTTCGCCGTCGTCATTATTCTCATCAAATTTTAAGGCATTAAGAAAAGAACACAATCTAGTTGCCACTTTACCATGGGTACCACTGTATTTTAGATCTAACACACCACACACAGTTACAAGATCACCTAACTGAAACTTATTCGTAACTTCCTCTATTTTCTCCCGCAACTCACTAGAATCTGAGCCTAACCCGAAACCAGAAAATTTACGCAAATTTTTCCTCACTTTTCGCGGTTCACCTTCGTCACCATAGGCAATAACATGTAACAATTTTACCGTGTTATATTTCGCATTCGTAATATTTTTCGCAACTTTACTAATTTCATCAAGCGTAGCCATCTTTATTTTAACACAACCCCAAAAAAAATAAAACAAACCCGAAAACAACGCAAAACCAAAACACGAAAAATACAGATTGGCCCAAATTGGGTGTACATGTATGGGTATCTTGGAAACTATAAGAGATAGAAAATTGGTTAAATGGGGAAAGTTGTAGGGCATTTGGTTACCAATTTAGTGCCGCTTTCAGAACGATTTTATCTTTTTCCGATTTTGAAATATTTGGAAAAAATAAAAAAGTTGCATTATGGAAAAAGGGCTGTATTAAAATAATGTAATAACATTAAAAACATTATTAACAACGCATACCTGAATTTAGTTTTTGTTTTCGACGTTTCGGTTCTGAGTTTCCATCCTTAACTTCTTTTTTTCTTATGGCGGCCATTTTGTTTTTTTGCTGAATTAAAAACATCTTTTTCTTCCCTTTAAAATGATGTATAACACTTTATGAAAATATTTTGTGTTTAAGTAAAAAAATTACATAGTTTATTTTTCGCTAAGTTGGCCATGACTTTTATTGGCATTTTGTCATACACAAAATTTTTATTAACTTACTAACTTGCTAACTTATACTTTTACGTAATTTCTAACTAAAACAATTAACTACTTGTAACAATAATATTAAATTAAACTATTCAAAATGACGGCCATTTTTGTTAAAACATTTTTCACATTTCTTTAAAACACTTCTAGTTACCTTGCGCAGAGTGTTTCTATTTATATTATTTAAGACATTCCGAACCCTATCCTCTAGTTGTTCGAGTGTCGCAGGAGGTTCAAATTCGTAAACTTCATTTTTAACATATCCCCAAAGATAAAAATCCAGGGGTGTAATATTTGGAGACCTAGCTGGCAAATTTACAGCACCGCGGTTCGCGATAAGTTTATTATTAAATGCTTGCGTTAACAAGTTTTGAACGTCCCGAGTATTATGTGCGGGACACCCGTCCTGTTGAAACCACACATCACTCCGTATTTGTTCTTTAGGTATTATAGCTCTCACGCCAGGTAATATCTGCTCTTCCAAAAGATTTAAATATCTTTGACCCGTCAGTGTTTGGTTATAAATAAAGGGCCCAATAAAGTGATTATCTAAAAACAATTATAGCATTTTACTTGAAAATTATTTTGTGGAGTGGGTAATTAACTTACCGTACATACCACACCATACATTAAATCCAAATCTTACTTGTAGTCTACGTTCAGCTACTTCATGAAGATTCTTGAAGAGGTATTTCTTGACATTGCCTTACAAACCAGTTTGAAAATTCTAATCATCTTGGGTAGTCTGTATCCCTTAAACCTTAAACAATAGTAGGCTTATATGGATGATATTTATTTTTTTTAAGGACTCTTTAAATGGTAGTCCTTGGTATATTCATATCAGTTGCAGCTTTTCGGGTCGATGTTTTCGGGTTGGCATTAAAATGATCTAAAATGTTTTCATCGCGAGCTTCATTGTCCCTTTGATAATTTTCTGGCGTCGGTATTTCAAAAATTCCATGAGTTCTAAGGTTCATGACAAGCCTAGCGAATAGTCTTGGACCTGGCTGTTGTCTCTCAGGATACAGTTCCAAATATCTAGCGATTGCAAGATTTGCATTCCTATTACATGTAAAATAACATTCCAATATGTCAAATTTTTCTTCACTGGTATATCGCATGGCTATTTTCGGAAATTAAAAATTTAAACAAAACTCACTAAAGAGAAACGAAAACAACTAGATACGAAAAAACTATTTAACACTAACAAGAACAAGAATAAAAAATTAACAAGATAAGAACTACTAAACAAGATAAAAAGTTAAATCAAATAAATAATATTTTGCAAAACTGTCAGTAAATGACGCTAAATCATTAAGCAATAATAATTGTTTATACGACAAATGGCCTTCGTAGTCATGGCCTCCGCATTCATGGCCAACTCCGCGAAAAATTAACTTTGTAACTCTTTGACATAAGAATGAAATATTTTCATAAAGTGTTATACATCATTTTAAAGGGAAAAAAAAGATCTTTTTAATTTAGCAAAAAAAACAAAATGGCCGCCATAAGAAAAAAAGAAGTTGAGGATAGATTCTCAGAACCGAAACGTCGCAAACAAAAACTGAATTCGGGTATGCATTGTCCTTAAAAAGTTGTCCTAATAATGTTTTTACAGATTTTAAAAATACGTTGAAATAAAAAAAATACAGGCCTTTTTCCATAATGCAACTTTTTGATTTTTTCCAAATATTTCAAAATCGGAAAAAGATAAAATCGTTCTGAAAGTGGCACTAAATTGGTAACTAAATGCCCTACAACTTTCCCCATTTAACCAATTTTCTATCTCTTATAGTTTCCAAGATATCCATACATGTACACCTAATTTGGGCGACACTGTATATTCTATACAAAAATAAATAATGTATTTAATTCCATACTGTCATACCGTTACTTACTTTTAAGTTTTTTTACAGCCCTTTGTTTTTTATTTACCTGACTAGATTGAAAAGTTGAGTTTTTACTTTTACAGTAATTATTTAAAAGAATGTTTGCCATATGAACAATACATTGTTTGAATATTTGATTCCTATCATCTTTGCAAAAAAAACAAGAAATTGGGAAAATGTTTTTATATTTTAACATTTCTATGGACAAGCTTTGTAAAATACCCCTTTGAGTCTTGAATTTTAAGAAAAGCGATTCGCATGTATCACTAATTAAAGTTTTAAATAGTAAAAACATATTGGAAATTATTTCTACAATTATGTCTTTTGGCCACTTTAAACCTCCCCGATCCAATTTATCAATGTAGGAAAAATCTGAACTTTCTGGATAATCTATATGTAATTGATTTTGAAAGCAAATAAATAAGGTGCAATCTTCACACTTTATTTTTTTATTAATACTTCTAGCAATATATCCTGCTATATAAATTAAAACCCGTTTTTCATTTTCATTTATAATTTCGTCATTTGTCAACAATAAAGCATCAAGAAGAAAATCGTCAAGTTCTGTTAATTCTTTAATATTAAAATTGTCTTGAGTATTAAGATAAAAGTTTTTCAAAGAAAAATCGCCATTGAGTGAAGATTTTAATTTTAAAACGCTTAATAATTTTAATTTTCTCTCGGATTCCAAAACTTGAACTACTGAAATATGGTAATTAGCCCCCGACATTAATCTGTACTGTCCAAATCTACCCTCTAAATCATCGGTTTGAAATTTTCCCAGTAAAGGCCTGGTTTCCTCGAACATTCGGTCGCGGAAAGCGGACAGTCCGTCGATCGCCGAGGATAGCGATTTCTGCCCGAGGTGGTTTGCTAGAATTTAGAAAATGATAATTTCCCTCGTGTCTGCAACCCGCTGTCCCGTGTGTATTTAAAGCAAAAACAAATAAAAAAATACGTACCCACAAAAATGAACTCAAATAAATTGATTGCGCTGTTATTGCTAGAAGAAGAAGAGGAAGAGGAGCTGGTACTAGCAACACTCAAAGGTTCCAATAGGCCAGTGGATAAGTTGTCTGTGTTTCGCAATACGGAAGGCGCCTTTAATATCACCGTGCAGAGAAGGCTTTTTAGAAATGAATCCAAATTTAGGGAGTATTTTAGACTTTCCACAGAACTTTTCGAGCTTGTGTTGAGTTTTGTTAAAGACGACATTTCCAAGAAACCTACCAATAGAATCAATTTCCCTATTTCTGCTGAAGAGAAGCTTTGCATTACATTGAGGTAAGTTTTTGTTTAAACGCGCTGGATCGACAACGTGAATATTTTGTTACTAATTTCTTATAATATATTTTTTATTTATTTTAATTACTTAAAAGGTAAAATAATATACTTAGGAGTATTAAGACTCTTTTTTTTTTTTAATTTTTTTTTAAAATTATAAAAAAAAGTAATTATATTAATAATATACGAATTTATTTAAAGTATTCATAAATGTTGATATAGGTCACCCGATTCATTCGGTGGAAACATTGCCATTGGACTGTTTTGGGGAGAAAAGGCTTGGAAGTAGGAAGCTGCACTTGAGGTTCCTGATTGGCTACTAGTTGAAGCAGATCGGAAATCATGGTTTATCATGCTTCTTTGCTGGTGTTGAAACTCTAGTTCAGAAATGACTTGCATTACCTTAATTTTTGCTGTTGTTTGTAAGTCTGGAGGAAGTTGTTCAACTGTTAAAGCAATACTACGAAAGAACGTTAAAAGTGCGGTGTCATCCTCTTTTGTTTTGTTATTACTTAAGTCTAGCAACTCTTTCATCAATTTGGTTCTTTCAATTCGGCCTTTCTTAATTTCTTCCACTACTGCAGCACCTCGTTCTTTTGGTATAGACTTTCTTTTGCGTTGGGATGTAGTAGTTGGGGATATGAAAGATTCTTCCACTGCTGTAGGTTGGTTCTCGTAAGATTCTTGCGTATTGGGAAAGACCTCAGTAACCGGAGAGACTTGGGAGTCAACCATCTCTTGAGAATCCTCTATATCACTTACAGCTGCTTGTGATTCATCCAATACGTCTTGTGATTCAGTGGAAATATTATCTGATTGCTGATTTTGTGAGTTACTTTCTTCATTGATATTACTAATTGACCTGAAAATAAACGACCCTAAAATATTGTGCAAAAATGTATATTTAATACTTTCTCTCTACGATTGAGGTATTGTCCAGGAAGCTTAAATGTTTGTACTTGGCACCAAAGTTTTCCACATTTGTGTTCCTGGCTGAACCAGTTTTCTGTGCTTTTATTGCCTCGCGTTTCTTCTTTTGGTAATAATCGCGGATATTTTTCCACCTTATTTGGCACACTTTTTCTAAAAATTCATTTAAACTATTGATAAAATGAAGTGCACCACGATTTTTATTGGCAAAATTTAAGTTGCTATAAATATAAATGGCCGTTTCTGTGTGAAGAGAGCTTTTAAAAAATAAAAGCGTGTTACAGCTATAGCTGACAAACGTTATAGGGGATAAAATAATATACAGGGTATCAATAGCAGTAAATTTTTAATCAAGCGCAAACATCTACATCTACTCACGAAGCATATGAAATGTACATCGATTTTTTTTACCAATACTTAATTTGTTATTTTCAGGTATCTAGCTACAAGGGAGACTTTCAGATCGCTAGCGTTTGAATATCGCCAGCATCACAGCTGGATTAGCGTTTCTGTTAGAGAAGTGCTACGCAGCATTAGGGAACGCATGCTTCCAATTTTTATACCAAAACTCTCAGAAGAACGCATGACAGCAAATGCCGAAGATTACAATGAATTGTGGAACTTTTCTAATTGTTGCGGATCCATTGATGGAAAGCATGTCCGAATACAGTGTCCGAAGGCAGCAGGGTCACTTTTTTATAACTACAAGCAGTTTCATTCTATTGTATTGCTGGCTATAATAGATGCAAGATATAGGTTCATCGCAATTGATGTCGGTTCCTACGGGCGAGAAGGAGATGCAAGTATTTTCGAAAAATCGATGATGGGAAAGTATATTAATAATGGTAATTTCAACATACCACCTGCAATGCATCTTCCAGGAACAGAAATTTTACAACCTTGCATTATTTTGGCAGACAGCGCATTTTCGTTAACAACTAATATAATGAAACCTTATTCACAAAAAGATTCTATTCATGACCAATCAAAGGCTGTGTTCAATTACAGACTCAGTCGGGGGAGGCGAACTTCCGAAAATGCTTTCGGCATATTATGTCAGTATTTTAGAGTATTCTTTACTCCAATTGCTATTAACCCTACTGCTGCTGATGACTTAATCATTTCGGCATGTATCTTACATAATATGCTACGAAATGCAAAAATACCAATTCCTGATGAAAATGTAGATTTCATCCCTCTATTGCCAAAAGAAAATGTAATTCCATTAGCACCCACATGTGCAAGAAGATCATCCACAGATGCTGCTTCGGTAAGAGATACTTTCAAAACTTATTTTTTTGGACCACATGGATCAGTGCCATGGCAAAACGCAAAGGTGCAGAGAATGGAATAATTCGAGGAATAATCGTAGAAGAAAATATTATTTCACGTTATTAAAAGTAAAGTAGCGGAATAAAATTATGTTAAACCCTGTATATTATTATATTTTTTTTTTAATAAATGACATTATATTATATTCTTACCCTTTTTATTCATTTTCGCACCTATTTCCTTCCAAATGTTGTTTTTTACGACCAAATCCTTATAACTTTTGCCGGCAACACTATATAATGGTGGATGCTGCCTCACCAAGTCTATTAGGACTTCATCATCCTCAGGTGAAAATTTTTCACTCATTATGCTAATTATAATTATAATATTACTATTAATATTTATATTTTATTATAATATTACTGTTAAGTGCAGCTGAGCGATTCCGCTGTAATCAGACTGGACAGATATGAACCGACCAGTCGTCACAGGTCGGCGGAGAGGAATGCGTCCGTTCAGATGAGCGGAACCGAGGAAACCAATCCCAATTGAAATGCATGGTTGGATAAAATCGTCAAATCGCGGCGATCGACGAACTGTCCGCTTTCCGCGACCGAATGTTCGAGGAAACCAGGCCTTAAGACATACTCAAGTTTTAAATCGTTTATCAGGTATTTACACATGTCTGACAAGGCCTTACAAGTATGTGTTAATGAAAAGTGTGTCTGATTTGAAAGTTTTCCATTTCTTGTACTCTCTGGTTCACCCTGAATAGTTAATTCGTTCCATAGTTCTAACCATTTAATAAAATTTCTTAAAAATATTATATTTTTGTCAAATTCTGGATCTCTTATACAATCATAATGCAAGTCTCGAAAACGTATACCTTTAAATTGAGATTTACACTTTACGATTTTCCACCATTTTGAAATTAAATCTAAAAATTGAATGGTTCCACTCACTGTAGTTGGATTGTCTTTATTATATTCTTGTAATGCAGCAATATTTTTATTATCAAAAAGCCTGACGCATAAGTTAACATTTTTTCTTTCTATTGACGATGGATATAACACTTTTAACAGCCCGATTCTCTTCATAAGAAAATAATTTTTTTAAACTATTTACACATGCCGTTATTTTAGTTACATTGGCAACTGGAAATGTTTGTAAACTTTGCATATCATTGGGAATATCGGGCAAAAAAAAAGTTTGTAGATTATCCTTTTGATTATACCAATTGTTTCTGATGGATTTAAAAATGTGAACCGTGTCAAAAAAACTAAATACTTTTTGAGAGACATTTGTATAGGGATTTAAAAAATAGGTTTGTATTGTACCACCGCAAAGTAAACTGAACATTTTTTTATTAACCGCATTATTGTCCGAAATAACGGCAATTACATGGTAGTCCATATCTGTCAGAAGTTTTAAAGTTTTCTCAGTTAATTCATGTAGAATGTCGCATTTAAGAGTTGAAATAGGAAATAAGCCAACCATATCTTTATGGTCTGAAAATAAAGATGATCTCATAAATGCTTGAATTGTCGTTGCTGGTATCATTTTTTTATCATCACCTAAATCTGAAGTATTGTTCGAGGCAAAACCCTCTATTTTCCCACTTTTATATGATATGTCAGACCGAATATAAATTTCGTCTAACATTAAATCGACATATTTTTCTCTGTCGGTTAGGTTCTTTTTTTTCTCTGACAAATATTTAAGATGACATTCATCTACACCTGAACTATTGGACCCTAACTTTAATAATAGTCTTTTTAAATGGCGGGGACTGGGAAGTATTAATGTATTACTATCTCTTAGTAAAAAATATGCCCCTGGAAAAGTTAAAAAAATAGTGCTGGCCCAAGTTAATGTTTCCAGAGAATACACCACTTTACTACTTTTCATTAAGGTTATTTGCTCCCTAACAAACTTCAATTTTCTTATAATATTATGCTCTTTAGAATTTTGTTTTATTAAAATATCTTGTAATATTTTTTCAATGTAAGTAAAATTATC
The DNA here is from genome assembly GCF_022605725.1 of Anthonomus grandis grandis. NCBI lineage: Eukaryota > Metazoa > Arthropoda > Insecta > Coleoptera > Curculionidae > Anthonomus > Anthonomus grandis. Next base: position 156,700 of record NC_065565.1, read on the forward strand.
CTCAAAATCGTTCCCTGGCACAACCTGAATAGAATATTTTTGTACAAAATTTAAAAGATTTAATAAAATAGACCACCTATTACATATTTTCGATTTCCCTAAAATGCTATTTAATTCACTATTGGCTACCTCCCTATCTTTATAAAGTAAAAAAGTAGTTTTAAAATTTTTATTTATTACTGCCCTCTTAAGAATAACTGGCAAACTGGTTAAGTCACTTTCAATACCGTAGTTTCCCCTAACTTTAGTCCTAAAGCGCAACTATGGTCCAAAGACCGCGTAAATTTAAAAAAATCACGTGTATGTTATTCCCACTTAAACGAACGAAAAATGCAGCTACGCGCAAACACAACTATTGAAACCGCCTAGAGAAGTTGTTCCAGTTGCCGCATAGATAAAGAATATACAGGGTCCTGCAACAGTGCGTCGGTCTTCCATAAAGCCTAAAAAAATAAGGTTAAAAATTTCCAACCTCTTAAAAAAATATTGGGACCTGATAGCGCATATCTGGAAAATATTTTGAAGTATACAGGGTGCTTCAAAAAAGTAGGGCGATATAAGCAGCATTTTTTTAAACGGAATGCTATTCTTTTAATTTTATTTTTAAGACCGCCTTAGGCTTCCTAGTATATGCGCTAAATATGGCCGCTTTGTCATGCGCAGTTTGACTGCAATAATTTTTTTTATAAAAAAAATCTAAAAATCATTACATCATTTAATTTCATCTTGATACTAGAAATGTTAATTCAATGTCAGTATTGGACTTAATTGGGGTTTCTAGAAGAACGGAGAATTACTTTGACTTAAATTGTTTCCTTCTGTCATATACAGGGTGTTCGTAGTTAGCAATTATATTTTACGAATTTCAAAGCTCCATTTCTCGCTTTTTTTAATGGTACACCCTGTATATTTTTTAAAAAAGTACATAGTTTTGAAGCTATGATACATGAGGGGTGGTTTCGACCCCTTCCCGATGGAATTTCAAAAAATCCCTTCTTAGTGGACGTCTAAATAACCATAGGAATGTTGTCCCCAAATTTAATATTTCTAGGTTTTACCGTTTGGGCTGTACGTTGATTCTCAGTTATATCAGGACACGTCTTTTTATATGTACATACGAGTATATAGAGATAATAATTATTAAAAAAAATTGTTAATTCTTATATTTGTTTAAGAACTTCTGTTTTTTTTTTTTAATTTCTCGGCAGCATATTTTTTTATTTTATCAGCTGAATTTGCCACTTCTTTACCTTTACTTTAAAATTTTGTTTATATTTTTTAAATATATAACAAGGTGAAATTTACAAATATAATTACACATCAAAGTAAATACATCACATTGCTTACATTTAAACATGCTTTCTTTGCAAACACATCTTAATACTAACTGAAGTGTTGCTTTTAAATTTTCAAGATGGCAAATTTGCGGTAAAATCTCACTTAATATAAAAATCATTTTTTGAAATAAGAAATTAAAGTTGGTGGAAGGATTAAGTAAAGTAACCTTTTATTGTATGTATTCAGTTTTTTAAAGATGGTGGGATTTTTTCAGGTTAGATGAAGAATCGCAAAAGAAAGCAGTTTCAAGAACTCTTAAAGCGTCTGTTCAAAATTTAACATGACCAGAAGTTGCAGTAACGGCACACCGTAATTCCTTCCCAGATTTAGGCTTTATGGAACTGCCATTAACGCTGTCAAACAGCTTGTCCATAAACAAAAGGAACTCTGCTGTTCCCTCAGCCTCTTTGGCCATCTGGTCTGTTACATTGTTTACGTTGTTGGACGCCAATCGTTTCATAACTGCAGCCACATTGTTGCTGAAGATTTGGGCAGCTACAGATACCTTCATTTTTTTTAAATTATTTACATAGGGTTGATGGTAAGCTTTTTACAAAGTCTGTAATCGTCTTCCTCCAGGCACTCAATTTCAAATAATTTCCTGATATGTGTCCAATGCGCCTCTTCTCTTTGGACTTTCCTCCACTGGAAACTAACAGGCTTTCTAAAGAAAGTGTTCCTTATGCCTTTCAGTAGGTGAGGAGGATCATAAAGAGGTATAACTTCTTTTCCCCCAATTTCCAATCTAAATGATCTATTTTCTTCTCCTCTTCTTAGAAAGTTCTCTTTGGTCTCTGTATATAATTTATTTATTTGGCCTCCTTGGTCACAAATTATGGCCTTAACATCAAGGCCAATGTTTTGGCATGCTTTCACAACTTCCTTAATCCTTGCTGCCAACACATCGGTCTTCATGCCACCCTCGTTAAAGTAATAGGCCAAGGGCTGCTTCCATTTCGTACAAATGCCTCTCGCCATAAAAACCATCGCTTTATCTGCAAAAGGGGGCATTATCTCGCCTGGGCCATTGTCCTGAAATCCATCTATTTTATCTTTTTTTAAATTAAATTGTAAGCTCATGTCTAACGCCATCTCATCAAATAGTATACAACACATTTTATCTTTTCTATCCATTTTTTCTATTTTTGACTTTAAGGAATTCATAATAGCCATATTTAAACCTGCATTGAAAGGTATTGTTGCCAATAAGTGTGTTAAAGATTGAAATAATTTATAGCTTTTGGGACTTTGTTTAAAAAAAAAAAGAATTTTTTCATCTAAGGTGTATCTCCTTCCCTTTGGATTTAATGGCTGACATCTTAGTTGAGACATCACAAAGTCCATGGTAGCTTTATTTAGGTTTGTTTTAAAAATTCTTCTGAAAATGCAATTGTTTCCATCTTTTTCACTTGGCTTTTAAGGTTGATACAGTTGAAATTTAGCCTTTTTGCGGTTTTTCTTAAGTCAGTAGCTAATTTATACATGCTCCTAGCCCTGGGTGTCAGCTCTACTGCTCTTTTCCTTCCCGTGTAAGTCAACAAACTACTACGCTTAGTGAGACCTAGAAATAAATAAAACTTATTAGATTCAAAACGAAAAACCACTCATGTGTGTTGAAAATAAAGCACTGTACTTTACTTCATTTTTTTTAGTTAAAATTACCTTTTAACAAGAGTCAACCATTCAACAAAGAGTCAAACTACTTATTAAGAAAAGTCAAATACTTATATTACTTTTTATGTTATATGTATATAATTACATTTTTATGGCATTTAAAAATATATAGTGTATTTTTATACGGAAGTCATATAGGAAAGAAAAATAAGAAATACTTACTTGACGCTTTAGCCGGGGTACATATTTTCCCTTGAGAAGATGTTCGTTTTGCTGTAGTACACCGAGTTGGAGAATTTACTACAGTAGCATGATAAGAGCTAGAAGTGGATATATAATATAAATAATATCTAATATCTATGATATAATATCTGAAAATAAAATTAAAATTAGTTCTGAACAGAATTAAAATTTGTGACTATTTTGCTTTATGAACCTATTAAATATTGAGTATAATATGCTCATTCAGTTTATAATATTTGCAATTCTGCTGACTTACTTTCCTTGAGTGCCATCTACTAATAGTGACAGAAATTCCTTTCAAAATAATATTGTTATATTATAATAATATGTAATTATAGTTTATTAAACAAAATTTATTTATTATTTATATTTTTTTTTAAATCTTACCTGTAGTTTCAACTACTCTAAGATTTAAAGAAGGAATAGCATCAGCTCTTAGGGTAGATAAATATCTAGTTTTAATATACTGGGCCTCTTGTCCAAAATGGATACTGCAAACTCTATAAGAGGCTCGAACCCTCTCCTTACTTTTCTCTCTTAGCTCTGTCCTCCCAACTTTCTCAATCCAAATGTCATAGAGCTATAATAAATTAATAATAGATATAAATGTACTTAACCTTAGTATAGTCAATTATTACAATAATTTTTTTTTCCATTTATCTGGCCAAATATGCTATTGGAAGAAATGGCAATAATTCAGCAAATTAGTGTTTTTAGGAGACATATTATTTTAATAAAAAAATATTACAAATCACTATTAAATCTTTATAAATTTGTCATTGAGGTTGGATCACAGTAATTATTATTATAGGATTTCATACAGGGTTAGGAAAAATTACCAGAATGGTCAAATATTTCAAAATATGCAGGGGTTATCAAAAAACGTCTTATATAAAAAATATAGAGCAGTTAAAAATCTACACATCGGTGTTAAATTAAAATATACAAGATGGCCCACAAAGTTGTGAAGAATAATAGTTATATTTTTTTAAATAGTACACCCTCTACTTATATTATTTTATTTTTTGATTCTACTTAAAATTCTGCGAATTAAAATGTAACACATGTTACACTTTAATCAACCAGTTTTTGATTTAAAAACAGTTGAAAAACGATTTTCTTGGACTTTAAGAGGCTACAGAGGCTTCATAGGATGAAAAGATTTTCACATTCTTATCTTAATTTTTTAAGGTCTATCTAATGGCATATATTTTTAGCTACCTTAACTGTCAACATTTTTTGACATTTTTGGGAAATAACTGACGAGTGACAGTTGCGAATTCTTTTTTTTTTTTAATGCACCATAAAAAGAATTTTTAAGTATGATTAATTTAGAAGTATGTACAATACTATAAGTATGCAAGTATGTAATAACTATAGGTATGTATGCCCATATTATGTAATTTTTTTTTGTTTAATTGGCAAGAACTGCATATAAACTAATAAATGATATTAATATAATCAACAAAACCTAACTCATTTTAATACAGATACATTTACTTAGTATAGGTACCTATTTCTTTATATTTTCTTAAATCTTTCGAATCTTTTATATATGGTTCTCCAAAAAATATTTTGTACATTTACCAGTACAGTAAAACTATAAACTAAGTTATATACTTCTTATTTATACTTTTTTGTGGCATATATATACTATACAAACTGCAATAAACTAGATATAACTAACTTATAATTTTATATATTTTCCATTAAGGCATTTAGAAGAAATTAGTTGAAATACCCATATAAAGCCTTATAAACGACAGCTATATAAAATTTTAAAATGTAGAAATTTTATTTTATCCTCTGTTCCAATATCACGACCAGATAAATAAATTAATTATTATTTTATGTACTTACCCGCTGCTCATTTGGAAAGCTGTGCATTTGACTATCTTTATTATAGTTCTTACAATCGGGAACACAACACTTGAAACCCATGTTTAATTTAAAAAAAAATATCTATAAAAAAGGCACGAATCGAAAAACATAAAACAACTTCGCTCACGTCAAATAACGAAAAACAATGAAAATGAAAACAATAACGACTAATTTTATATGCCGGTTCACCCGCCACTTACCCCCACCCTCGACTTTTGCTTTTAACAGGTGGGAGTCAATCGATAATACGACTGCAGCGCCAATTTCTTTGCTGCGGCTGGAGTAGAACCTAATCATCTCTGATTTAATTCGTACATAAAGGTCCCCCATACATGGAGAGGTCGAACTGATCAGGTTCTGTTCTGATCTGGAAACTGGTTTCAGTTTGGCCTGACCGGATGCGTGGTCACATATAATCAGTTTTGCCAAGCTCTCGTTAAACGAAAGACATTCAATGGATGAATTGGAGTTATTAAGTTACGCCGCAATAGTTTTAATATTAAGAAAAAAACCCAGAAAAAGAACGTTATGGGCTAAAAATTGGCTTCGGCGAAGAGAAATCCACTCCCATGTTAATGTTCTTGAAGAACTAAGGCTGTATCCAAAGGACTGATTTAATTATCTTCGTATGAGCGAAGAGGTGTACTTGCAGTTACTTAAGTTGGTAACGCCAATGATTGAAAAATAAAATACAAACATGCGAGAAGCTATATTGCCCCACGAGAGGCTGAGTGCAACCTTAAGATTTTTGGCTACTGGTAGATCTTACCAAGACCTAAAATATTGTACTATCATATCACCTCAAGCTCTAGGAAAAATCATTCCGGAGACTTGTAGTGCGATATTAGAGGCATTAAAGGATTATTATAAGATAAGAAAAACAACACCTACTCATTTATTTCGTTTTATTTTTTAATTAAAAATAAAAATAATGCGCTTTTATTAACAACAAATCGGAATGGAACATGAATTAAGAATATAAAAATTAATTAATTATTAAATCTATTCATCAGTATCAGAAAAGTTCACGTTAGTCAACTGCGCTAATGTTGCCGATCCCAAGTCTATCATGCCACGAGCAGCCGGTTCAGTATAATTTTCATTACTTTGCGACAAACCATAGGTCTGATTAGTTTGCACAGGAGCATAGACCACATTAGTTTGCGGAGGAGCATACATCTGATTAGCTTGTGGAAAAGCTGATAAAGACTGATAACTTTGTAAAGTCTGGTTAGTAATTGTAGGTTGACGTTTAGCACTAATTTTGTTACTTTCTGGATTGTGAAGTCGTGAATATCTACTTAGATTTTTCAACTGTGCTTCGTATAAAGCATCGTTAATCATTTTTTCTGCATATATCTTCTGCTCTGGCTCCAAAGAACGCATTTTAGCTGCAACGTTTTTACCTATTACGTCATATTCGTCTTCTTGGCGCACAGTTGTCAGTCGTTCTCCGATTATACGAAGCACTGCGTCCGAATAAGTGTCTGGTTGTTTTCTCTTGAAGCTTTTGGTAGAAGAACTGCCCATAGACAACTGTGAGACTGAACGTGGCGTATCTGAAGATTGAATACTATCTTGAGTATTCTCTTCAACTGGAATGATCTGAAACAATAAAAATTATAAATTAACTTAATATTTTTTTAAATCCTTAAATACAAGATACAACCTGCCTTATGCTGACCATAAAGCGGTCGAAATTAGTCTGGTGAGAATGCAAAGAGGAATACAATTGAAAAAATCTTTACTGGTCCTTAGGGAGTACCTAATTATTTAATCTTTACTCGCAGAAATGTTAAAGACCCTTTTACTTTTTTAAATATTTTTTTTTGTTTTAGTTTCCACAAAATAGCCAATTCTAATTATGAATTGATCTACTTTTCTTTTGGAATTAACGGACGCGTATCTGACGGTGGGGTATTCAAGTTTTGTGACTTTTACAGAAAAATGCAAGCAAACACTTTAAAATTTCCTAGCCCGTATAATATAAGTGGATGCCTTTTGCCGCATGTTCTAATTGGAGACGAGGCTTTTTCCCTCACACCAGAATTTATGAAGCCCTTCAATCAAAATGTCCTTAACATAGAAAGGCGAATTTATAACTATAGACTTTCACGGGCTAGACGTATCATTGAAAATGTATTCGGAATAATGGTAAACCGATTTGTATTGGAAAATAAAATACAAGTCGACCTTGAAACCATTAGGCCGATTGTATTAGCGTGCTGTGCGCTGCATAACTTTTTGCGACGAGTAACCCTACATACGTATAGCCCTCCAGAATGCTACGACAAAGAAGATATTGAAACTGGAAAAATAACTAAGGGTTTACGAACTAGAGACGATACTAATTTGCAGTTGAACAGGCGTGGAAATGTAAATCGATCTGCAGCTGAGACAAGAAATCTCTTCCTAAATTATTTTAATACTGTTGGTCAAGTTCCATGGCACAATTTTGTGTAATAAAAAGCTGAATATAAAGTAATACATAACATGTTTTATACTTACGTCATTATCATCATCGATGTTTGATGTTGAATCTAGAGGTTCTTCTTGATTCTTTAAGAAAAGTAAGTTGTCGTAATACCATAGTTTGGGTTTATATATTTCGTCAGCAGATGCCCCCGACACTTTAGAGGCCATCACTTTCTTGAACTCTTTTCTAAACGAACTGCGTAAATTATTTATTTTCTTTGTAACGGTATCACGATTAGCTGTAAGGTCAATTGATTGTCAATTTTCGTTAGTAACAAATCATAGCATTCATTACGTTTCCCTAATTATAATAGTCCTTTGATTTGATATACCACACTGGCTCCTGTGACTTAAACAGCTCAATAAATTCCAGTAAAAATTGCTTGGACCACGACACCATTTTATTCGACTATGTTCCTATTATTCGAATAGGAACATAGTCGAAATGGATAATCGAATAATTCTATATTAAGAATAAACAACAACTATGAAAATAATACTTGTGAGGTATACAACAACTCATAAACGCCTCGCCTCGGACTAAAGCGAACGGGTCCTCAGCCTCCTTGATTCCACTTACAGTCCGGTCAGTCCATCCGGTCAGGCGAAACTAATTGAATTGCTTCAGTCGCTCCGGCCACCGGATTGATGCATGCCTTAAGGCGAAATGCACATACACGGTACGGATTCGCATCCGGTTAGGCGGAAGACCTACAAGCTTATTTAAACTAACACCATGTTTTTTAAGAAAATTTATTAGACTACTAGCTATGGTTTTGGCATCCATAGCGGTCAATTTTTCAAAACCGAGAAATTCCTCCCGAATATTGTTTTCGACATCGACAAATCTTACTCCTAGTGATAGCTGCTTTTCATGCCCGGAAATATCTGTAGTTTCATCAGCTAATATAGAAATTGCTTCGTAGTTATTTGCTTCTGAAATAATTCTTTGCCGAATAATATCAACAGATATTTCAATTAAATTATTCTGAATTTGTGCCGAGGTATACTTTTGTTTAACATGGCAAGTTTTAAGGTGATTGTCCAGAACTGTATCACCACTTTCAACCCTAAACTTCAGCAAATCATTAAAATTTCCCCCCTGACTTTGTTTACCCCTTAATGCAATGTCGTGAGTTCCACAAAAAAAATTGTCGAAAGAATTGGATACAGTTTTTTTCTATTTTCTGCAATTTGCTCACGTTCTTGAGTGTTAAGCTGTTCATAGACACTGTCCGTTGTTCCAAAAACGATTTTAGTAAAATCAGTAGCACAATTTACTGCCTGCTTATGCCATTTACAATTTTGATGCGATCTGGCGTTTTCATGGAGTTTTTTATAGTTAGAAAATTCTTTAATTATAAACGATCCCAAAGTTCCCCTTTTAACAATAGGTTTAAAGAGCACACAAAACTTACACAAAGCTCCTTTTAAATGTGAAGAGTACACCATCCAGTCATATTCATTAAGCCATGAAATTTTAAAAAATCTATTAGAATTTGGGCCAGAATCATTTTTAAAATTATATTGAGCAGCCGGAACGTAGGGGTGTTTTAAAAGTTTGTATTTTAGGACGTCAGTCAACGATGAACTTTTTACATATGAGCCCAAATCAAATTCATTATTGGAAGGTGTTTGACGGGAAGCCCCACTACTTCCAGATAATGGTTCAGGTTCAGTGCCTAAATCTGCTTGTTCCCTTTTTTTTTCGTGATGGGGAAGTCGAATTGTCACGATCTGGTTCAGGTTCCGAGTCAACTTTTTTAGCAAAAAAGTTTCTGATATCCATTACTTAAAGACGAATTAGCGTTTAAGAAATCCATATTGGCAAATAATAAAATATTTTTAAAAATGTTTTTAATATTTTATTTAATCATTAATCTAAAAAACTGGAAAAAAAACAATAAAATTTAAAGAACAAAAGTTAGCTATAAATTAAAAATAACTATAGATAGTAATTTAGTAGGTACACCTAATAAATAATTTAACAAAAAAAACGGGTTTATCTTTTTTAAATTTAAATTAGTTAATCATTATTATAATGTAGCTGCCATATTCCTACTATATTTATCACAATAAAATTATATATTTTTTAAATCATATTATTCGGAACTTTTTATATTCTTAGTTTTTTACCCTACCCGGACTAATAATTTAGAAACCATATCATTATCGACCGGACTAATAAAACGACGTCACAGTCGCGAGGTTTTATGCACCTGTGTGCGCGTTTTTCGGCCGGTTCACGCTGGGCAAAAAAAATATTGCAGCAGTTGAACATGTCAGTTTGGCTGGATGATTTGTCAGGGACTATGCGTTCGCCGTGCCCAGTCAAAAAATAAAAAGTGGTTTATTTTTTATGTATTTATATATTTAAATTAATATTAAGTAATAAGTCATTCCTTTCAATATATTATGGCTTTGTGTGTTTATAAAACTGCGTTTTATTGAAAAGGAATATGAAAAACCACAAGTGAAAATACAGTCCGCTAAGATTCCAAAAAGGGGCGCAATCCCCCACATTTCCTGTTTATCACATTCTTTGCTTAAGTGGATTCGAAGTTGCTAATAAAGTTATTTTATTTTGTGTTGTAAATTGGTTTTAGTCTATTTTGTGTTTTAAAATGGAGGAAAAACAAAAGTTTATTAAGGGTAGGAGTTCCTTTAAGGGGCAGTTAACTATTTTTAGAAAGGTTTTTGAGGGGTTTCAGGGTAAAACCTTCTTAAGTGATGTTGAACTAAGTAAGGTACAAGAAAGGCTGACTAAATTAGATATTCTTTACGATAAGTTTGAAAATGTTCAAAATTAGTTAGAGATGCTGGCTGAAGACATAGACATAGAGCTAAAAGAAAGATCCATGTTTAAGGATGTAAAAGTTTAAGCATGTAAAGTTTAAGGATGTAGTTAAAGGTTTTACACTCGAAGTGGATGATTCTTCTAGCTTAAACTAATGATAGTGGTAGTTACAGGAGCAGTCACAGATCTCATAACAGTCACCGGTCAATGTCAGCTGATTTAAGGGGGGTTAAATTACCTGTAATAACATTGCCTAAGTTCTCGGGGGACTACAAAGCTTGGCTAGAGTTTCGTGATATTTTTAGTAGTCTCATACAGACTAGAGGGCGTTGCAGCACAAGTTATAAGTTCTTTAGATTTTTGTAGCACTAATTACAGCATAGCTTGGACAACTTTGTGCGACAGGTTTAATAACAACAAATTGCTTGTTCATTTGCATTTAAAATCTTTATTTGATCTTGAACCGATAAATAAAGAGTCCGCAGAGAAAATACAGTTTTTAATTGATAGTGTGTCGAAAAGTTTAAATGCTTTAACCGCGTTAAAATAAGAAACAGAGCACTGGGGTACTTTAATTATGTACTTGGTTAGTACTAAGCTAGATGCAATAACAGATCGTGAGTGGGAAGAATTTAAGGGCTCTAAAGATGAAATTCTTTCGTGGGAAGATTTAAAAGGTTTTTTGAAGTCACGTGCTGATTTATTAGAGACTTTGGAGCCAAAAGGGGGTCTAGAAGTACACAATAAAAAGGATTCGTCTAAGTTTCAGGAAAAAAGAAGGTACGGTCCTGGATCTAAAACTTTTCATGCTAATGAGGTAAAGTGTGTTTCTTGTAAGGGTAACCATTCGATTCTAAATTGCTCTGACTTCTTAAAGATGTCAGTAAATGACCGTGTTGACAAGGTAAAGCAATTAAGGTTGTGTATAAACTGTTTGAAAGGTGGGCATTACAGTAGATTTTGTCGGTTTAATGCGTGTAATAAGTGTAAATTAAAGCATAATGTATTATTACATTTTGACACTCCAAATGCTGCGGAGCCAGAGGTTAGTGCAGACCAACACCAGCAGCAGGTGTCGCTTTCTTCTTTTAATTCTGATGTGCATGTGCTTTTGTCTACAGTTTTATTGGAAATTCAGGATATTAATGGGTCTTGGCATGTTGCTCGTGCACTATTCGATTGTGGGAGTCAGTTGAACTTTATATCTTTAGAGTTGTGTGAAAGATTGAAAATAAATAAAGAAGACATACACATCACTGTAGGAGGGTTAGGCCAGTCTTCTTCTAAGGTAAAATATAGGTGCAATGTAAGTGTTCAGTCTTTACACAATGGTTTTAGTATAAATTTGAATTGTTTAGTGTTGTCTGAGATAACTGGGTATATACCGAGTGTAAAGCTTGATGTCAGTAGTAAATAATAATTATTTTAGTAATTATTTTATCAGTTGCTTTGTATTGGATAAGTAAATTTGGGTTCTAACAAGCCTATTTTGCAGAAAACTAGGTTTGGGTGGGTGATTTCAGGTCCTATAGTGGGCTGAAGTAAAAATCCCGAAGTGTTTTGCAATTTTAGTATGAATTCTATAATTTTGAGTGGTATGAGTCACGATGATAAAGAGTTTAATGTGATAGAATTTGGTGAAAATAAAAACGCAAAAACCTTGGGTTTAACTTGGTCATGCGCGTCAGACCATTTGACTTATACCATAGGGAAATATGACATATGTACTAATGTTTCTAAGAGGACAATTTTGTCTAGTATAGCTCAGGTTTTTGACCCGCTAGGGCTGCTATCGCCGTGTGTGATCATTGTTAAAATTTTAATTCAAAAGCTGTGGCTAGAAAAGTTGTCGTGGGATGAAGCGTTGCCATCAAATCTCCATAATGTATGGTTGAAGTTTCGTATGGAGTTAGACAGTATAAATGATCTTAAAATTCTGCGACACGCGTCGTGTCCAAAGGCCCTAGTGGTAGAATTGCATGGATTTTCTGACGCAAGCGACGATGCCTATGGGGGTGCTATTTATTTGCGCACTATAGATAGTGAGGGTACTATTACTGTGAGGCTTTTGTGCGCCAAAAGTAAAGTGAGTCCTTTAAAGCGATTAACAACGCTGCGCTTAGAAATTTGTGAAGCTCTAGTGTTAGCGCGTTTACTGGACAAAGTTTTGAAGTCATTAAATATGAAAATAAATAGATGTGTTCTCTGGACAGACTGAACGATAGTGATAGGGTGGCTTAGAACTTTGTAATGTAGTATGAAGTAATTTTAATATAAATAAAATCATCCGGTATATTATTAGAATTAATTAATATGCTAGGGTAATTGTTATCGTTATAGTTTTATGCAATTCTGCAAAGTAAGCAAGTGCAATGTCCGGTCAATATACGACCCATATTGTGATTAGAATAGTTCAATAAACTATGTAGAAAGGTTGAATTTTGACTATTATTAATGGCCTCTAAAAACGAACCTAAGACCTGAGTTATTACATGGCGACCCTGCTTAAAAGGCCAAATTACTACAATATTTTAAATTAAAATACCTACTGAAGAATAATTAGTAAAGAAGATGGGAAAATCACAGTCGAAAGTTGATGAGACAGTTGTAATTGCCCAATCCGCATCTGGTGATGCCACTACTAAAAACTCGAGCCAGGCATTCTCTTTGACAGACACCTTATTAATCGTACTTGTTGCTGTAGCTCTAACAGTACTGTTGTATTTTATTATTAAAAAGTACAAGAAAAATATGAGAAGAACCATCAGAAGAGAAATTGCAAAAGAAGAATTGAGACGCTCAAGAAATAATATTATGGAACAGGACCAATAATTTTTTTGTTTTAGGTTTTTTTTTTTAGGTTATTGCTGGTTAAAAATTGTATAAAAAGGACAAAAAATTGTGGATAAACTGATGTGACTAGAAGTTAAAAGTATAATAATAAGGTCGTAAAAATATATACATACATATAAATATGAAGAATAAGCGCTGTAAGTAACTGTTTAAATTTATATTTTCATTGTTTGTTTTGTTAGTTGCTTTAAGTATACTTTAAGGAAGATATGGACCCTTAAACCAAGAACTAGGTATCATTTAAAAATTATTTTATATGATAAATTTACAACTTCTTATTTTTGGGGTAATACTTAATGGGGGATAATAAGTTACAGGAACACTTAAATGCCTTAGAAACAATTAGAGGGTATATTGTGAAATTAAATTATGAGCGACGAAAAACTCCAATTCTAGACCAAAAGATTAATGAGGCTGATGTAGTTTATACACAAGTAAAAAGTGAAATATCTTTAATAAATGAAAAAATAAAAAGTAAAGAATTAGACGACTCTGAAATTTTTATTGTTAAAGAACTTAATTCTAAAATAAACAAAATATATAACGAAATTCGAAGTTTTCAAAATAAAGACACAAATAAAACGAATACCAATATGGCTTCCTTTGACCTTAAAGTTGCTGTAAGTTTGCTACCTATAATGGATGAAACCGAAGGTACCACGTTAAAATTAATCGATGCCATTGAACTCTATGATTCTATGTTAAATGCAGAGGGTAAATCCTTGTTAATAACATTTGTTCTTAAAACTAGGTTGTCAAATAGCGCAAAACTAAGACTCAATACCAGTTATAACTCCATAAGGGATCTAATATCTGACATTAAATTGAATTTTTTAACAGTAAAATCTGACAGTGCTTTACAAATGAAGCTTTTTAATTCTAAACAAGGCGATAAGTCCATTGAAGATTTTGGAAAAGAATTGGAAGACCTTTTTGTTAATTTAACAATATCGCAGGCTAGAAGTGATGAAAATGCTTACGCTGTTTTAAAGCCAATTAACGAAAGATTAGCTATAAAACGCTTCACAGACGGGTTGCGTAATCCAAGATTAGTTACAATATTAGCTTCTCGAAATTTTTCTAAATTAAAAGATGCTATTAGAGTAGCTCAAGACGAAGAAACGACTTTTTTTAGAGGTAATCCCCAAATCTTTAACGCCTTTAGAGGAAGAGGAAGATTTTTAAGAAGTTCTTCTCACAATAGGGGTTCTCGATTAAACAATAATTATTATAGAAACAACAATTTTTCAAGTCAAAATAATAATTATCATAACAATAATTATCATCATAATAGTAATTCCAACAACAGAAATTTTCAAAACAATCAGCGGTTTCAGCGGAATTCTCGCGGACGGTTTAATAACCGAGGAAACCATGGTTCGCGTTTTTCGCCGTCAGGTAGACACCATAATATTAACACTTTTCATCAGAGTAACTTAGGTCAAGAAAATGTGCAACCTTGCTCCACTAGTAAATTAGAATCAGCACCGACAAATAATTTTTTTCGTTCCTAATACGGAAAATGATGAAATATTTACTTATTCTAATTCTTATACAAACATCGTTAATTTTACAATATTTAATAAAAACGTAAACTTTTTAATCGATTCAGGCGCGACATTGTGTGCCATAATAAACCGGTTGCATATGCCAGTAGAAGTTTAAATAAGGCTGAACTGAATTATCCTACGATAGAAAAAGAACTGCTAGCTATTTACTGGGCTATAAAATATTTTAGACCGTATTTATTTGGTCGACGTTTTAAAATTTTAACAGATCATAGACCCTTAGTATATCTTTTTAATATGACTGATCCCTCGAGCCGTTTAACAAAGTTTAGATTGGGATTAGAAGAATATAATTTTTATATAGAGTATGTTAAAGGCGCAGAAAACGTTACGGCTGACGCTTTGTCAAGAATAATTTTAACTTCTGAAGATTTAAAAAATATGAATGAAAAGGTCATTTCTGTTATAACGAGAGCACAATGCGCAAGAGCAAATTCAAATTCCCATAATTTCAATAATAATGAATTAGATACGACTACAAATAATTGGCCTGATCAACCAGATATTGTAGGAGTTTTAAAAAGACCTGAAAATAGTATTGAATTAATACCGACGTCCTTACAAAATATAAATCAGCTTAGAAATCATATAACACTAAGCTCAGGGGAATTTTATTTTGTTCCTACGCACGCTGCTATTTATCTTAATCAAAATACTCGATCGACATTTGCGCGAGACGAAATGTTGAGAGATTTGATTAATATTAGTAATAAGTCAGATATTCGCGAATTAGTTATAATAAAGAATAAAAATAATGCGCTTATAATAGAAGACATACTAAAGAAAGTAAAAGATAAAAGTTGGACCGGTCCCCGTATATATGTAATTCGAGGCGTAAGAAAAATTGTCGACAATGATGAAAAATGAATAATACTAAATGACTTTCATTTACTTCCCACGAGCGGTCATGCAGGTATTAATAGAATGGTAAATAATTTAAAAAGATACTACTACTGGTCAGGTATGTATAAAGATGTTCAAACTTTTGTAAAAAGATGCGATAGTTGTCAAAAAATGAAACATTCTAATCACTATATTAAAGAGCCTATGGTAATCACGACTACTGCTAATTTTGCATTTCAAAAGGTATTTTTAGATTTGGTAGGCCCATTGCCAACAGATATTAATGGATTCTCATATATTTTGACTCTTCAATGCGATTTGACAAAATTTGTTGAGGCATATCCATTAAAATCTAAAGACGCAATAAGTGTTGCAAAAAGTTTTGTAAATAATTTTATTCTTAGGTACGGTATACCGACAGAAATTGCTACTGACCGAGGTACCGAGTTTATCTCATCCATAATGACTGAAATTGCTAATATTTTAAAAATTAATCAAATTCAGTCGACGGCTTATCACCATGAGAGTATAGGCGCGTTGGAAAATTCACATAAAGTTTTGGGGGCATATCTTAGAACACAAACAAATGATAATACCACTGCTTGGAATGAATGGATTCCATACTGGTGTTTCTCTTATAACACGACTGTACATTCGGAAACTAAATATACCCCGTTTGAATTGGTATTTGGAAGAAAATGTCACATACCAAGTAACTTAAATAACGAAATTGACCCTATTTATAATTTTGACAACTACCCCATAGAACTAAAATACAGGCTTCAAAAAGCATACGAAGATGCAAGAAAAAACTTAAATATTTCCAAGTCAAAGCGGAAAGAAGTGTATGATAAAAATAAAAATCCCATAACGTATAAGAAAGGAGATAAAATTTTACTTAAAAACGAGACAGGGGATAAACTCTCTAACCCTTGTTTTTTGGGTCCATATTTAGTAATAGAGGATTTGTCTCCAAATGTAAAAATTATAAGAAATAATAAAGAGACGATCGTACATAAAAATAGAACAAAACTTTACTTTGTGTAGTTTAAATTTTTAGGATATATACATATATTTAATAATTATATAGTTGATAATATATTATGTATAATAATAATAATTATTATTAAGGGGCCCCTGACTATTTAGTAAGTATTAAGTTATGGATTGTATCTTATTAGTGCTATTGGTATTTTAGTAATAATGTATATCATAATATGAGTATTAACATTTTTTTTTCTTCTTCTTAGGTTAATAATAATAAATAAATAACTCCAATCGAATTTGAAAGAATTTGTTATTCGGTGACTAAAAATTCTTTTAAATATCGGGGGGAGGTGTAATGTAGTATGAAGTAATTTTAATATAAATAAAATCATCCGGTATATTATTAGAATTAATTAATATGCTAGGGTAATTGTTATCGTTATAGTTTTATGCAATTCTGCAAAGTAAGCAAGTGCAATGTCCGGTCAATATACGACCCATATTGTGATTAGAATAGTTCAATAAACTATGTAGAAAGGTTGAATTTTGACTATTATTAATGGCCTCTAAAAACGAACCTAAGACCTGAGTTATTACAACTTCTCCAAACATGCTTCAAACTTTTATTAGTAGCAGGGTGTTAGAAATTCAATCGTTGACTGCTAACCAGGAATGGAGGCATATTTCATCCAAACTTAATCCAGCGGATGTCTTATCACGCGGTGTTTCTCCAAAGCAAATCTTAAATTTGGATTTATGGTGGAATGGTCCACAATTTTTGGGAGGAGATGAAGATACTTGGCCCCAGACTATCGTTAAGCCGGAAAATCTACCTGACTTGCGCACAAAAAAGAAAATTTTTTCTCTCATGTCTATTGAGTTTGATTAGTATATTTTTAGTAAGTTTTCTAGCTACAGTAAATTGGTTCGAGTGACGGCTTGGGTGTTGAGATTTCGTGAAAATTGTGTGGCTGAGAAAAACGGACATGATCTTCTTAAGGGCTCTCTTGCTACAAAGGAAATTAACAACGCAATATCATGCTTAGTGAGACAAGAGATTTCAGATTTTCTAAAGTCCAGTAAATCTCATCGAAAAAATAAATCAACGTACATATTTCCGCAGGAAAATTTTTGTATTCTTATGTCCAAAAAAATAAGAAAAATACAAGGCAAAATCTTTTTTTTATGTAACTGATTTCAGATTTTCTAAAGTGTGGAAATCAAAAATGGCGCATTTCCGCAGGAAAATTTGTGTGTATCTTTGTTCACAGAGGCCATTTAATGGCAAAAATATATTTTTGTTTTTAATAACTGATTTCAGCTAAACGAAAGCTCACCCTACATTTCTACTTACAATTACTTGTAAAGATAAAACATATTCTCACGGCAAGCTTTTATATAACATAAAAACACCCTGTACATTTGGATCTCTTTATATGAAATTCATATGCTTGTTCTCAAGAAGATTTAAAAAAAATAGCAAAAGACTTCTACGAAATTTGGAACTTTCCCAACTGTGTTGGAGCGCTAGACGGTAAACACATCCGTATGCATTGCCCAAATAATTCTGGATCAATGTATTATAATTATAAAGGATTCTTTTCCATTGTACTTCAAGCACTTGTTGATGCAAACTACAAGTTTATCAATATTGACGTTGGAGGTTATGGTAGAGCGATGGTGGTACATTTCAAGCTTCTGCTTTATATAAAAAATTGACCACACAAACCCTTAATTTGCCTGGAGATACTGCTTTTCCAAATTCCGATTTAATTATGCCACACGTAATAATAGCCGACGAAGCATGCCCACTAATGAAGCATTTACTTAAACCATATAGAAAACAAGAATGAAATGCAGATAAGGAATATTTTAATAAACGTTTGTCCCGTGCGAGACGAACTGTGGAATGTGCCTTTGGAATTCGCAGATCAAAATGGCAAATTTTAGATAAACCTATATTGACCCATCCTGGACATGCAGATAACATTATTAAGGCAATTTGCATTTTACATAATGTAATTATTGATATAAAAAGGATAGAACATAATTTGAAAAAAAATTCAATTTGTCTTTCAAAACGAAAATAGACAAGCACCCGCAGGAAGACTTAATAATGAAGCAAAAGTAGTACGAGATAATTTTAAAGCTTATTAATGTAATAATCCGTAAAACTTAATATGTACCATCCATTTTATAAATAAATAAACTGATATTTACCTGTTGTATTGCATTCCACAGCAACCTCTTTCCACAACTTCGATAATAATATCGAATTATGATGATTTCTACTACTTTTGTTCCAGATCGCCTCCCTGGTAATTAATTTATCCTTATCCATCACGCTAATAATTTCAAAAACAAAGCGAACGACCATGTGCGAGGCTCCGAAAAATACTAAGTTCAATTTACTGTGCGATACGCCTAGGTACACAAACGTCTGCGGGCAGACCCCGAGTGTCGATTTCAATGAATCGCGCATGTGCATCTGCCCAGAAACGAATTTGTCAATTTGTATTCGTTTCGACGATACGGTTGAACGTTCAATGGTTGTTTTCGTGTTTTCGTCTAGTTTTGAGGTTTGAGTGAGGTTAGGCTAGGCAATACTTTAAAATTTTCAACGATTCTTGATTCCTGTTGATCTCTATTACCTTACAGTTTGTAGTTAGTTCCTGTTTGACTTAGTAGTTAGTGACGACCTATTTAGTTTGGTGGCGAGTTTTTCTTTGATTTTTGTTCTTGTGTTTTGGATTGAGATTGAAAATACTGTGAGTAGTGTGTAAAGCTTGGCAAACTAAAGAATAACAATGGAAACAATGCGAATCAGTCATTTTATCAATTGAATTGGGTGTTATTTATTCATAAATGCTTTAGCAAAAACAGTTATTGCTAGTTGTGATAACTAGAAGCATAGGCTAACGAGAGAATAGACGCGTAATCTTACCAAGGGACGTGGCGCACGCCGCACTTGGCGCTGTCGTCGGTCGGCCTTATCAAATTGGAAATTTTTAAAATCGCGCCGGTTTGTTTCAACGAGACGGGTGCATTCGACACAATCGTCATTCGACATAATGGACATTCGCCACAATACCCGCGAAATATTTTAAACGTTCGAGTATGATCGGTTGGGTCTTTTACACGTCAGCCAATTTTTATTCGAAATAGCTGTAGTGTTGTCATCTAACACAAAATAGGGTTAGGTATAGGTATATTATTTTGTTTACGTTCGAGTCGTGCTTACAATAATTAGTTTATATTTATCGATAGTTTGCCAAAAGTTATTAATTTGTGAGTTGTGAGTTCTTCAGTATATTTGAAGCTTTAAGATATAATTACAAAGGACCTGGGATGATACTTCCTGATACTGATTAAGAAACACTATAACTAACTTTGTGTAATTTTCTACTTGGCCTCCTATCCTGTGATTCTTCTTCTTAGAACATTAAATACCTGCATTATACTTATTGCGAAGTGAAGAGGAATTTGACGCCAAAAAAACGTACCATCACTTGGGAAAGTGCAAGTTTTTTTGTGTAAAATTGTGGCAAACAAAGTTCCATTTGACTTGCATAGGTGTGGTGTTTATAGTGTTTATATAGATAGTGTTTATATTTACTACTTTTGACTAATAAACTTGAAAAAGTGCAATTTAGGATAATATGCTGGAGAAACTGAATGATTTTGATGAAGTCATATGCCTCCGAGGATATTTGGATTATAAACTATAGTGTGTCAGCTTAAATATAACATACTGAATAACCAAAAGGACTGTAATAGACTATACAGTTTTTAATTTACTTATACACACACTTATTACTATCGAGTAATTTGTGATTAACATTATTTCTGAATTGGTGTCGTAAAAAAGTGCAGTGAGTTATTAGTTAATAATATTTATAAGTAGTACTATCTTATCAAACGCCATTTTTTTGTACGAATTTAAAAAATTAAACAGTTACAAAAGTTAATGTATGTCGTATTTATTATAAATTCGTTGTCGGAGACTCAATCATTTGAAAAAAGAAAATAAAAAATATTAAAATTTTACCCCTGTTCGTTTTTTTTTGCGCAATCAGTTTTTCTTATGAAAAATGATTATTCACCCAACAGGTCCTTTTTGCACCCAGCGCCTTTTTATATAAAAAAATCACTATCAACCCAGCTCAGCCCCAACCAACCCAACCCAGCCCAATACAACTCAACCCAACCATTAAATAGGAAACATATACTAAAAAGAATAATAAGACAGCTATTGAAATTAGTTTTGTTTTTTAATTATTTTTTTTTTAACGATTTATCGAATGGTATCATTCGATCACCTAAAAAAATAGTATATTACCTGTAAAATAATAGCGCTGGCAACCCCGATAATTCAGTGTCTCGAAAGGTTTTTTCGGTACGTATTCTGGTAAGTGATTTCCGATTTGTTGTCTCTCTCGTCTCAACATCATCGAGTATTTCCGAGCGGTGTGTTATGTGTCGAGGCCACCCTGTTCGGGCGCTCGCGGAGTCGCTTCGGGGGAAGCTTCGGGAGTGTGTCGAATGTCCCATTGGGCGAAAACACAGTGAAAGCCGGTTTCCTGCTTACCGGAAACCAGCGCCGATCGGTTCCGAATTTCGGCACTTAGTGCGGACACAGTGCCGACGAGAAAAAAGCAAATAAAAACCAGCCTTTTGTCAGTTCCAGGTTAACCTTCGCGTCAACATGGCATCTAGCTCATCTGACGATGAATTTATTGCGTTAGATAGCCTTGTAACTAAAATAATTACTAGAAAAAAAGTTGGTGTTCACTCTATAAATCGTGAGAGGGTACTTTATGGTGAATATCATCATTTGTTCAAGAAGTTGACAGATGACCCTGACCGCTTTTTTCAGTACACCAGAATGAACCATGAAACCTTCGAATATATTCTAGAAAAAGTTAAACATCTTCTAACTAAAAACTGGTGTAACCTTCACAGTCAGCCCATTTTACCAGAAGAAAGATTAGTCATTACCTTGAGGTAAGTATCTTTATAATATTTACGAGTATATATTTTAAGTAGGTTACTAACAAACAAATCATTTACTATTAACAAAACGTCTAGCAAATAATTACATATGTTGGTTTTGTTTCAACAAAAATAAGACTTAAAATGGTTGATTAAATTTTTATTTCAAAAAGAAGGACAGTGGTGGGGGACATTCGGAAGTACCAGAAACCGTTTCAGGTTGTTCCATGTTTGATAAAATGAGACTTGTACATTCTTCTTCTGCAGTGAAACGATTTCTATCGATGTAATTCAGTGATTGATTGGAAATAGATGAGTTGGAAGTTGAAGGACCAAGGATCGTAGATGGAACAGATTCGAACCTATTTAGCGGGTATGAAAATTGTTCAACTAGCTCTTGAACCCGGCATCGAAAAGCTAATACGCGTGACTCAGGAATTTTTTTCACATGAGGCAGAAGACTTTTAAAAAACAAGAGGTGTTCATCTTCTTTCTCATTTGCTCGCTTAGATTTTGACTCTAGGTATGCTACTTTTTGTTTCTCAATTTCTAATAATGAGTCGTTAAATATTTCTTTTGGGCCTCGTTTCTTTTTAGATGAAAATTGTGGTGTCGAAGATACATCAGTATTCCTTTTTGTTCTCGAAGGTGTTTCAATATTTTCTTGCCTTGTATTTTCTACGATATCATCGCCAGCATTTCGTTGAGGAGGTACAACATCTTCAGTGGAACAAAAGCTGGTCTCGTCTAATTCCATCGATGACTGAATCGACTCTTCTGCTTCAGTTTGACTTTCTGCAAAGCTTTCAGTACGACCACTTACTTGTGGCAAATTTCCTTTCAACTTTCTAGGCATTACCGTATCTTTCAAAAATAAGAGCATTTTGAAGTATGGCCACTTGGATGTCGGAGTATCATTTGCGGCATCACCTGAACGTGGAGGAGGAAATTTTCCTAATTCTACGGAAACTTGATCCCTGATATACTTCCATTTTTTCCTCAGTTTATTTTCTGAAACAAAATTACATAGTAAAAAATTGCACCGACGCGACGCCGAAATTCAAAATGCACTAAAAAGTATGAAATAAAAATAATTAGTATCAAAAATTTGTAAATATCTTGATTATTCAAAATTCAATAATTTTTTCAAATTTATTGTTTGCTTTCATTATCTTATGATTTTACCATCTCTAAAAATATACTTTCAGGATAATTTTAATTTACACCCCTCACTGACCATTTGTAATCATTCATTCATTTATCAAAACGTCAAAACCACGTTCTAATAAAATATGTTTTTTGCAGGTATCTTGCTACAGGCTCATCTTTCAGAATGCTGTCATTTTCATTCAGGGTTGGAGCTTCTACTGTGGGAAAAATTGTAACAGAAACAGTTGCTGCATTGTGGAAAGTACTGCAACCAGTCCATATGCCTGTGCCCACGAAAGATGATTTTCAAAAGATATCTGAAGATTTTAACAATATTTGGAATTTTCCACATTGCATCGGCAGTATTGATGGAAAACATGTACGCATTCTTTGCCCTAGAAATTCAGGGTCAATGTTTTTTAATTATAAAAAATATTTTTCTGTGGTCCTACAAGGAGTAGCAGATGCAAATTATAAATTTATAGTTATCGATGTCGGTGGATACGGCAAACAAAGTGATGGTGGTACATTTCAATCTTCGGAACTGTATAAGTTGCTATCGAATAAACAACTGGATATTCCAGAACCAGCGTATCTGCCTCAAACTACCTTAAAAGCACCGTTTGTACTAATAGGTGACGAAGCATACCCCTTGCTTCCTTATCTTTTGAAACCATTTCGTGGAAGAGATTTAAATTTTGAGAAAGAATGCTTTAATAAACGTTTATCTCGTGCAAGGAAAACTATTGAATGTGCCTTTGGTATCGTGAGTGCTAAATGGAGACTACTTTTAAAGTGCATTGAAACTGACATAGCTACTGCAGATCATATAATTAAATGTATATGTATTCTTCACAACACTATAATAGACAGAGAAGGATTTGAACGACATTTGACAGATGTAAGGTTAAATATTCCTGATCACAATAGATGGCAAGTAACAGGACGACCATTAAATGAAGCCAAAACGATTAGAGATATATTTGTAACATATTTTTCCAACATCACTCTGTCATACGATAAATAATAATCTATTTATTCATATTTTTAGAGAAATAAAAACAATAATATTATAATAAACGAAATAATAGATATATATTTTCATACGTACCATCCTCTTTCATTTCTTCAGCAATTTCTTTCCAACATTTGTCAACAACATTTCTATTGCTGTGTAATTTACTTTTCTTATCCCATATTGGGCATTTCTTATACACTGATGCTATTAAAATCTCTATATCCATAGCTGTATCTGTCTGCCTGTACGAACAACCGGCTAGAAAGAACTAAATAATCATTCCGGTAAAACCGGTGACGCCGACTACCAGCGCCAACAAGCCTGAGCCTGTCTCTATTGTGTTATTGCTAACTTGAAAGCATTATTTATTATAGAAGCTTATAGGCGCCGATCGGCGCTGGCTGCCGGTAAGCAGGAAATCGGCGTCCACTGTGTTTTTACACATTGTGTTATTTGCCCGTTTTCCGTTTCAACGGAGCGATGAAGCGGGTTGCCGGATTGTGCTAAATTAACCAAAATTAAACTACTGCTACAGATGAATGATCAGAAATTCGCCCAGTAAGATATTTTTATCTGTATTAGCGCGTATTTTTTTGTAGAGTAGATTATTTGATTAGTTTTATTTTTTATTTACGTTTATAGTGAAAATCATATAGTTTAGGTATTAAGGTTTAAAGATATTTAGATACTAAATTTTATTAAATAAAATCTAAATTGTTGAGGCTAATTTATGTTTTACAGAAAATTATTTTATTGCGTAGTACTGCGCCTTCTAAAAAATGGTTAATAAAAAATTATCAAATTCCTACAAATATCTCACAGTTTCAAAAAATGTTTAGAAAGAAGAAAGATGGAATGAGGAAGTTGCATCAATTTTGTTTATTTTTGATTTTGATAGGGAATGAAAAATAAATAAAAACGTGTTTTTTCTTTTTTTCATAGTTCCAAAATTGACAGAGTTACAGCGGTTTGAAATGTGCCTGTGACGTCATAAGACGATAGTTTAATGTCGTCACTCCATGCTTTGTATATCTATATATACAAAACTAAAAACTCGAATATCTTTTGAAATAAGCGGATTTAAGCAAAATAAAAAAATACGTATTGATTATTTTACTTTGTTCTTAGGTTTTTAATACTAAAAAACCGATTTTGTTTTTCATGCAACTTCCTCGTTGCACACTTATTCAAATATATGTACATATGTTTAGCAAACTTAAAACCTAAGTGATTTAAACCTTCATTTTAGTAATTTTGCTATTATTATTGATACTTTTTATTGGCCATTAGGTAATTCTTGGCTTTATGGGTAAAACGTATAAATAAAAAAAAATTAGGGTAAATTTTGAGCGGTTTTATATTGCAAAAAAAAAACTATTTTATTCGGTGAGGAACATTCAAAATGTTTACTTTTAATTTTTTTACATAAAAAATAAGAATAACGTAATAGAACAGTTTAACTAATCGAATAATGTTTTATTAGGCATAGGTATGTGTCTACTAATAAACAAATAGACACCAGTGGATAAACAATAATATTAAAGTCTGATTAACCATTCTGGGGGATTTAATCTTTAATAATGAAACCAAGGTTATGAAATTGTTTGATGCCCTCATTATGACGTGTTGTAATCCTTCAGGGTGGTTGATCAGAGTCATGAAATTCTACCTCTGTTTTTACAATTTTGGTATACTCTTTTTCACACCACCCCTGAGGTAGAGTTCACAGCGCGTTTTTTTTAGGTGGTTTCCCCTAGAGGCCTAGTCCACAAATTAAGTTCGATTATTTAAAAATTTAAAATAAATGAAATTTTCTATTTGATAATAATTTCTGAGCGACTCTCTTTAAATTCTGCGGCACAGCTATAATAAAAATTGGTTTATGAAATTGCTTCATTTAACCAATTTGAACATAAACTCATTTGTTAAAAATTATAAATATCAAGATCAATAAAATAGAACCACACTGCAAAAATGCCGATGGGATAATTATAATACTAGTGCGTATTTAATGCCCCAACTGTGATGAAATAATCCGAAATTAATTTAAACAAAGCAAATTAAGGAGCAGTTTAATTAACCATAAGTTACATGGTACATATTAATTTTTTTATATTTACTTATCTGATTTAATTTTTTTGGACCACCTTGTATAAAAAAATTGTAAGATAAAATTTGTACCTAACCTATAATAAGAATAAAATACAAGGCTGTCCAATTTAAATATTTTTTTTCTTTTTTTTAACTTTTTACAATACTTTGTATATATCTAAAAGTATGTGTAATAAAGACTATAAAAGAAATATGTCACCCCCTACATATTTTACCTTTACATTTTTTTTACACGGTGACCAAAAATACGAATATTTCAAAAGCTGAAGATTTTTTAAAAAATCGTTAAGACACGTCAAATTAGTTATTGAAGAGTACAACTTTTTAATGAAAATTATGCCGTTTTTTTCTTTTACCCCCTGCCGTTGGGGTGGTATCCGACCTTATGGAAATTCTTAAAAATAATAATAATTCCTAATGATAAAAAATAAATTATATAGGGGATTAACCCTAAATAAAATATCTACAAAAAGCAACTACTTTTTTTTCACTAACCAGTAACCAACTACAATAACATTTAACTTATTGGGTCATTTGGACCAGGTGTAAAAACTTTTAATTAGTAAAAACCTTTTTTTTGAAAAAAATGTAAACGGCAACATAAAGACATACCTATGTATATTATAAGGGCCTTTGAAATAAAGTATGGCCTGATAAATTATATATATTAGTTCCAAATCAAGTAGTGTGCTGTTGTTTGTCCCCCCCCCCTCCCAACCATTTACTTTAACACAGATTTAACCAGAGAATTCTCTGGTTAAATCTGTGACCCATTATTATTGAACAGGTCCCTGGATTGCATAATAAACATTTTCTAACCTCAAAAACAATTTACCATCAGTTAAAAAATTATCAATATTAGCGAATTTATAAAAGCAAAAAACGAAAACAAAAATCTAGGAAACTAATAAGTTTGTTTTGATGAACTTACCACAGTTAAAAACCTAATCGTGACAAATATTTGGTCTTTTAATGGGAAACTTAAACATTTTCAAACTGCATTTCCGCGGGTTCCGAGGTTGTCGCAATTTAAATAATAACATTTATCGCCACCCGTAAAACGCGTAAGACTAGACATTTTTGTTTCAAAAATTAACAACGCTAAAAAAAGTAAACTACTCCCCTTAGGCCAATGTTTACGAAAAAAATTGCGGGCTTTATCACATGACAATATTATGATATGCAAGTCGGTAGTATGATATGCAAATTAATGACAGGTGACCAGAATCTTATATTAAAGGCCGGTACAATACTTAAATTTGTTGTAATGTACCTGCTATCAGTATTTGATTCTGGGCCCAAATTTTTGATACATTTGAATGTCTCTCGCATGCAAGATACGTCAAAGTTGACATATTTCACACATAAATTATGTCAATTATGACATAGTCCGCATGCGAGTGCGAGAGGCATTCGAGTGTTTTGAAAATTCGAGCCCAAGTCACCTGTCAAACAATGTTGATTACATTTTTTGACAGGTGAAATATTTTTTTAGATAAACTGGAAGAACTAGTTCCAGTAGAAAAGAAAATCTATAAATGCCACCAGTGTAGTTGCTAGTTTGATGTATTGAAACAATTAATTCAACATAGAAGTACTCATATAGTTATTAAACCAATATAATGTTCTTTATGCACATATACTAGCACATCTACAGATAATTTAGTCAAGCATTATAAAGATGATCACAGCCTAGAAATCTTGAATGAAACACTTGAATTTGATTCAGTTGAGGCCTTTCAGGTAAGATTTTTTTTTTAAGTTTCTACTGTCAGTGTCACTCCTATATTCTTACTTTAAGAACATGGCAATATAGGTCTTACTTTGAATCTCGTAAATAGGTATACAGATTGCAATTTTTTGTTTAGGTTTAGGAATTAAAAATAGAGGCTGAAACTTTTGCCTCATTTGTGCAAACAAGTGATGCCAAAAAAACCTCTAAACACACGAAGACTAAGTATTTGTGTCACAGGTCAGGTAACATAAAGCCTAGGGGAAATAATATTCGTAAGCCCAAAATTGGTGGCAGTAATAAAATAGGAGGATATTGTCCTGCCAGAATGACTGTTTTTACACATAATGAAAAATGTACAGTTCAGTTTAGCAAGACTCATGTTGGTCACGAGCAGGAGAAAGATATGGGACATATTTTTATAACAAAGGCTGAAAGAGAGAGTATTGCGGCTAAGCTATCAGCAAAAATACCACTGCAAGTCATATTAAATGAAGTTAAAGACTCAGTTGAGAATTGTAATCTCCAACGTATTCATCTGTTAACCAAGAAGGACCTCTACAATATTAAACACTCATTTAATTTGAAGGGCACCTCTGTAAGGCATGCAAATGATGCTATGAACGTGGAAGCCTGGGTTAATGAACTCAAATCCAGTGATTTTATTCCTTTTTATAAACCACAGGACATTCTATGCGAAGAACATCCAGAACTAATATCTGATGATTTTATATTGATTATAATGACACAAGGCCAACAAGATTTGCTGGAAAATTTTGATCAAGATTGTATATGTATAGATGGCACCCATGGAATGAACGGCTATGGATTTGAACTACATACAATTTTGATTAGATGATCTAAGAGAAGGCTATTCATGCGCCTTTCTAATTTCCAACAGGAGTGATGTTGCAGTTTTTAAGCTCTTTTTCTCATGTGTTGAAAAAAGAATTAATAAAAAATCAGACCTCGAGTGTTCATGTCAGACATGGCAGAAGCGTATTATACTGCATGGGTAGAAATTATGCTTCCTGCTGAATTTAGGTAAGCTTTTTCTAAACACCCTTATATAGTATGTCTGTAGATAGAGCTCTCAAAAGGACAATTTTATTAATTTGTTTATCTATTTCTTCTTTTTGAGAGAAAGGTAGCCGATACTGTTTTTTGTATACAGGAAAAGCATTTGGTTTTAAATAAATTTTTTGTTTATACAGTGTTTTTCTTTGAAGTCCCCTCCCCCATTTATTTTTTGAACGGGTCAAAAAAAACTTTTGAAACTTGGCATAAGTAAATTGGTCTATAGATACTATTTTTCACTGTAAACTAGGTAGTTGTAAATTCCAAGATGGCGGCTGGGCGACATCTTGAGAAAAAATTTTAAATAGAAAGGGGGGTCGTGTGGTACCTCATTTTAAAGGTCTCAATGAGTACTTTATAACCCTAAAATATTAGACCCATATCTTAACTCGTTTCAAAATGGCGGCCTAATAAAAAAGTTTTTTTTTTATTTTAACGTTTTAGATTTTTATGATTTTTGAATAGGTAAAAATCAGTGTACGAAAATAAATGCGTCACTATTTTATTTTGACATAAAAACGACAGTTCTAAATGTCAAAATAACACATAAGCGCCATCTTGAATAAATGCATTAAATAGAAATCTTGTGTTACCTAATTTAAAAGGTTTTATTGAGTACTTTTAATATTTATTACAGAGTGAAATGTTACATACGAGGGCGGTTCAGTAAGTCTTTAGAAACCAAAAAGTTAATCTTTAAATCCAAAATTTAAAAATTATAAATTATTTGTATATTATTATTAAAAACGTTAATAAAATCGCAACAGTGTATTTTTTTGGCTGTTACTTTTAGACAGGTCAAAACGGAGTCCACCGAGTCCATGTAATAAATATTAAAAGTACTCAATTTTAAATGAGGTAACACAAGATTTCTATTTAATGCATTTATTCAAGGTGGCGCTTATGTGTTATTTTGACATTTAGAACTGTCGTTTTTATGTCAAAATAAAATAGTGACGCATTTATTTTCGTACACTGATTTTTACCTATTCAAAAATCATAAAAATGTAAAACGTTAAAATAAAAAAAAATACTTTTTTATTAGGCCGCCATTTTGAAACGAGTTAAGATATGGGTCTAATATTTCAGGGTTATAAAGTACTCATTAAGACCTTTAAAATGAGGTACCACACGACCCCCCTTTCTATTTAAAATTTTTTCTCAAGATGTCGCCCAGCCGCCATCTTGGAATTTACAACTACCTAGTTTACAGTGAAAAATAGTATCTATAGACCAATTTACTTATGCCAAGTTTCAAAAATTTTTTTTGACCCGTTCAAAAAATAAATGGGGGGGGGGATTTCAAAGAAAAGCACTGAATATATTAGTGGTGGTTAACGGATCGTTTTCTAAAAGGAATACGTCAGAATATTTAGCACATATCCTTTGTAAAGCAAATTTTCCTTTTTCATTTAAATGATTTAAATTAATGAATTCTAATAATTTTTCTACTCTACTAACGGAACAATTATCGCTATCTCCAAAATTACATAAATCATAATTTTCAAGTAAATCAATTTCGGGTTTAAAATTTTTTTAAATAATATCCTGGTCGTTTACGTTAAGAAATTTTACCGGTATCATATTCGATTCAGGGCGAACTATTGCACTCGCTATAAAAATACCTTCACCTGCTTCATCTGCAAAAACAACATAATCTTTATGGTTATTCTCGACATTAAAATATTTTATTATTTCAGTTCGTTTTGGAATTAAAGTCAACATCTCATGTTCACTTTGCATAGGTATTTTTATAATATTGTCTAGAATAGAAAGAAAATACAAACTTTTCAAAATCTATAGTAGCAAAGAATTTAAAGAAAAAATCTAAACCTATGACACTATGAATATTATTATCAAATGCATCAATTAGCAAAAAATGTGTGGCATACATTTGTATTATTTACATTAAAACATATGTTTGCTGAGCCTTGCGAAATAAGAGAACCAGAAATTCCATTTATTTTAATTCTTTCTGAATAATTAACGTTTTCAAATTTATCAATATGATTTTTAAAAATTACGTTTTAAAATTTTACCATGATAACCAACTGTTATATAATTTAGTAGTAACTTTGGTTTCTGATTTTCTATATTCCCCTTAGTCTCGAAAAAACAACTGATTTGTATTATTTAAATTTGAGTTTGTATATTCACTAAATTGTGCCCTTGAATTTGTAGTATTAGAATTTTGCATAAAATATCCGCGCTGGCCATTATTGTGACTTACACGCCTATTTCCTCGGTTAAGTCTATTATTGAAATTTGATTTAAGTTGCGTGAATTAGAAATATGTCGATTTTGCCTGCTGTTATAAAAATTGCTATTTGAATTGTTATTATTTGACCTATTAACATTCGAGTTATTATGCCCTGAGAATTTTCTATAAGAACCCCGAATTTGTGAGTTGCCCCTATTATAGCTATTACCCCTATAAGAGCTTCTATGAGAGATCGAATTATTAGCTGGTCTTAAATGAAAAATGTCTTTAGAACCAGTCTAAGATATTTCTTCATTTATAGCACCGCTGATGCCATCATTTAAAGTTAAATAGTTTTGAGCTTTAATAATGGTTCTTAATTCATGATTATTTACTCCATTTGCAAAAGAATTAATTGCAATTTTTTCATTAACGGGTCTTAAAATTCGCATATTTTGTTCGTTACCCTCAGCTTGTGTTAAAGTAAGATCAACTAATAATTCCTCAAGTGACCTTCCAAATTCATCTATAGATTTTGATTTTTGCTTTTCGCTATTTAATTTAAAAGATAGTGTTGCAACCGATTTTTTTGAAATAATTTTTTTTTTTAATCTTGAATTAAAAGAGCGTTAGAAGCATATGTTTGTTGTAGTCTAATTTTTGCATTTTGAGAAAGTCGGGTTTTTAGCACATAATTCGTTAGCAATTTTTTTCCATCAGCATCTAAGAATGAATCATACATTTCAATGGCGTCTATTATTTGTTTAGTTATATTTTCAGCGCCATTCATAATAGGAATTAAACCTGCAGCAGTTTTCAAATCAAATTTCTCCGACACTTTTACTTGTTTTTTGAATCGGATTATTTAAGTTCAAAATCTGCTGTAGGTTTTATAGTGGTAGAACTAAATTGTATAAATCTATCGTTAAGAATACTATCAATTGCATTAAAATACTTATCTATCTCATTTACATACAATCTGACTGAATTAAAAATATTTGGGTCATGCAGTTCACTATTAAAATTTGACATAATAATATCAATTTTCCTTTTCTTCTTATTTGTTACCTCGATATTGCTTCGTTGTTCTGTGTAATTTTTTTAAAAGTTTCGGTACTCCACTTTCAGTTCCTCCAGCAAATTTATAAATTCATCTCCTTCCTCGTCTTTGTCGTGTTGGTCTGTCCTCCACTACTACCGGCTTGTGCAATAATTACTTCTTCTTTTGATTGTTGACCGCCCATTTTATATTAGATATACTGTATTTACTTCTAAAAAATTCGTTAGTGACAGGGTCGCCATGTATTAACAGGAGGTTTAATTATATTTTATTTAAAACAACTTGTTTCTCTCATGTCTAAAATAAGTATATATTTTAATTTAATAATTTTGTACAAAGAATCCAAAATTGCTTAGCTAAACTATTACACATAAAACAATTATTAATAAACATATTGTTACTTTATTTGACATACTTCTGCAAATGAACTGGCATGAACTCCGACTAAGCTATTGAATAATATATGTGATTATAGTAACTTAAAATATTACGTATGTAGGTACCTACTATATGATAAACTTAATTGTAAATAATATTATATAATTTAAAGCCTCTACTATTATACTACAATGAAATCAAGATCCACCATTTGATCTCTACCAGACATGTTTTGTTTACATCGTTCACATTTAATTAACTTATTCATTTTTCTTAAAATAAATCCAGATATATAATTATAAGTGCATTTAGCTATTTTTGATCTGTTTATAATTAAAGCAGGAGGAAGGCTTTTAATATTTTCTTCGATATTTGTACTTTTTTCTTCGCTAACATCTTGTTTTTGGAAATTATCATTTAAAATGAAATGTTTAAAATTATCTAAGGGCCCGTCAGTCTCATCCTCCTCACAATTGGCCCCTGGTGAATGTCTCGACATAAAACTATTAGTTAACAAAGCCTTAAACGAGGTTATAAAATGAACACTGGGATTATTTTCCCTTCCACTATATCCCCTAACACATGAAAAAAAATTTTCTAGGGCATCCTGTTGGATAACCCTTGTCAATATATATGCTTTTGGATGTAAGGATATTAGTATTTGACAAAGATATATAAATCCTCTTATAGTAATAATTAAATTTTTGATAGATGGAGCAACGACAAAATTAGTACCTACTTTATATTTCATGGTTTCTAATATTTTTATTGCCTCGTACCAAAAAGAAATGTGGGAGCTACCTGCTGACACCCCCGTTTTTAAAGGCTTGCCTGCTACTTCAAACCTTTTACTTGAATTTAGGGAGTCAAAAAGCTTGTCCAAAAAGAAAATTAAATTTGCTGTTCCGATTGCATCCTTATCCAGGTTCAAAGGTACATCTCCAAAAAAATAATTAGAAAATAAAGACATAAAAAACATGTTAAATATTAATTTAAAAACTTACTCCAACTTAATATTTTCTAATATATTAAGACCTATTTGATGGCAATGCTGAACAATTTCTTTTATAAATGTATTAATTGTTTCTGATTTTGTCGTATCCCGTCATTAAAAATGAAACAAATGGGTTGCTTCCACTGTCTAAATATACCCTTAATCATAAAGACCAAAGCATAATCCGCTATTTTGGCATATCTTTGCCCAGTTCCAAAATCAGATAATCCTTTTATTTCATCTTCACGGCTATCATATGTAAACAGGCTCCCAATTGAAACTTCATCAAAAAGTAAAATGGCATTTTTATCAGCAGCTTTCATTTTGCGAACCATCTTCTTCAAATTTTGAAATAAATGATGGTTTATTCCAGGTTGTAAAGGAATTTTGTGAAGCATCTTAATCAAGGTCTGCTTAGAGGGTAACGCAAATATTTTTGACAGCAGCCTGTATCATTTGCTACTGGCCTTTAGAAGTGTCAAAGCGAGCAGCTTTTTATCTATGGAAAATCTCCTGGCTTTAGGCTTTTGGTTCTGTGTCCGTACTTGAGATAGTATAAAATTATAGGTCTGAGCATTGACAGAATTTATCAGGTTTTCAAATTTGGAAGTCTGGGCCAATTTTTCAGCTTCGGCCAACCTGTCTTTAAAAGACTTATTCTTTCTAATAATTCTTCCAAGTCTAATGCTTGAATCTACAACTTTTTTATATAGATGACGTGCCTTTGGTGTTAATAAATTCTGCCTAGTAACATTGACCTCCTTTAAAATAGATTGTCTTTTGAAATCTAAAAAAACAATAATGTTTAGTTTTATACAGACTATATAGTTCAGTTCAAAAGTCATTAATTGTAATACATATTATGTGATATACCAAAAATATTCATATTCATTATAAAATTTTGCAAATTTTTTTTTTCCGTTTTTGCAATCAATCTGCATGATAAAATATTTTGTGATAGAAGTTCAACGGTAAGATTCTGTTATTTTTTTTTTTTAAATAACAGAAGTTTGCCAGTTTTTGCCAGTTGCTCGGGCAAAAAAATTTTTTTGGGGCGCGGTTTTTAAAATATTTTAAGGTATAATTATTATATGTAATAATAATATGTATATTTTTATTCAAGGGTACGACAATCAATTTATAAAAAGTAGCTGATGAATGATTTGATTGATGAATGAATGAATGATTGAACGAAAAAAAGTCGAAATCGAGTTTGGACTTGCAAATGAAATAAAAAATAAATGAAATGATATTATGATTGGTCAGATGGTCAAATCTAAGCCCAGCACCCACATGCTTCTCATAATAAGATTTTGACCCTGCCCATATAAGCTCAACGGCATTAAACTGACAATGGTATGGTGGCAATCTTAAAACTTCATGGCCATATTCACGTACTATTTCGTTAACAGCATATATTTTTGGTCTTTTCAGCGATTTTGCAATTGAAAGAAGTTCGGATTTTAGCATATATGGCAAGGGATTCTGATTTTCTTTTACTAACCATTCATAAATTTCGCTTTGTCTCCAACTTCCATTTGGTTGTTTATTCAAAATTCTTGAATGATACGACGCATTGTCTAATACTATTAAGGAAGGTTCTTGCAAGTTCGGTATTAACTGTTCCTTTAACCATTTTTCAAACATTTCGCAATTCATATTGTCATGATAATCCATACTTTTAGACTTAGAAGAAAAAATTAAACTTGCACCTGGAACGAATCCCGTTGAAGACCCGGCATGTAAAATAATAAATCGTTTTCCCTGACCACATCCTTTTTTGCTTTTCACAGATTCATCTTACCAAGATTTTATTCCACTCCCGTTTGAAAATATCCAAGTTTCATCTAAGAATACCACTTTCCTTAACTTTGATTTTTCATTTTGTGTATATTGTCTTAAAAATCCTATTCGTTGGCTCACAATATTTGGTAGTTCACACAAATATCTTCTATTGCTGTCTTTTTTATAGCGAAAACCTATGCTTTTAATTAATTTTAATAAAGCAGAAAGTCCAATTTCCAAAGTGCCGCGTTGCTTTAAAACATCCCTCAGAAATGGCAGCGTCATATTTGTTTTTAGCCTATATAGTTCATAAATCCTAACCCTTACTTCCATTTTTACACATTCATTTAAATCTTCAGTCTTCGGCTTCTTCTTTTTA
Source organism: Anthonomus grandis grandis (assembly GCF_022605725.1). NCBI lineage: Eukaryota > Metazoa > Arthropoda > Insecta > Coleoptera > Curculionidae > Anthonomus > Anthonomus grandis. Next base: position 192,175 of record NC_065565.1, read on the forward strand.
CACTTTTTTTCCTTCTTGGGAATAAGATTGTTCTTGTTTTCATATACAACCTTTTGCATCATTCTTAAACTAATTCCAAGCGCTTTAGCTACTTCTTAGGCAACCCTTTATTTTCTTTTTCGTTCTCGAAGTAATTAATAACATTAAGTACCATTTTTTTGGCTTGACGATTTAGAAATCCACAAAAAGGTTTTTTCTTTTCCATAATTTGAAATTTAAATTATCTTGTGACAAATAATGTCATCCGTCAATCGAAACGAGACAGACATGTTTGTTATGAAAGTAATTGTTTTAGAACCACTGACATTTATCATTTTATCTTCTTTTGATACATTAACGCTGCATATATCTGTTTCGTTTATCTGACGCATTGTAGTTAAAAAACGTTGTTGCGCAAATTGAAATGAAACGTAACTACAAAAGTTTGTCGTTGATAATCCGATACACCCGCACGATAAGAGCGATTTTGTCTATAGGTAGAATGTTTCACAACGACTTAATACTTTTCTTAGAACTCCTAATTAAAGAACATCATTCCATGCTTTTTGAGTTGTTTGAAGAATATCTAAGGCCAAAACATCATAATACTATTGCACTATCCTAAGATTATTAAGTTATTTGGCCCCCCTCGATATTATTGGGGAATGAGATTTGAAGGATTTCATAAACTTCTAAAGGCTACTGCAAATTCTACAACATGCAGAAAGAATTTATTGGTTACCCTATCGACAAAACAACAATTAAGGTTGTCATATAGATTCTCCAGTAAAAAAGGATTAGAATATGAAATGAAAACAGGACCATCAAGCGCATTAAATAAGGATATGGGAATTCTTAAATTAAATTTTAGCAATGAAGCTCTCTCTGTGCTCTGGGTAAGCAAAAATTATAATTTATACAAAAAAGGGTTCTTTGTTAATTTTAGTGGTTCTGATGAAATTGATGGACTTGTAGTTTTCACTCAAATCGAAAATATTATTATCGATAAGGATTCTGTTTATTTTTTATTACTTATTTATGAAACTGTCGGTTTTAGTTCACACTTTCAGGCATATGAAATTAAAAGAAACAGTAGCAATACCGTGTTTGTTACTTCTTTTGATTCTTTAGAAAATAAAACTGTTTTTAATGCTCATTTTCTAGGAAATGGATGTTGCTTCATATCTATGGTATAAAATAAAAAAATGTATTTTTGCTTAAAAGAAGTGATGCACATATTTACTTATGTAATAGTTTGTTGAAAAAACTCTAAATAAAAAGATTTAAAATAAAGGCGAAAAAGTGAAGGGAGTGAATCGCTGTTCGAAATTAAGGGTAGTTTTTTTATATATTTATTGATTCAAAAGTCAACTATTTGGGATGTTGCGGTACAAGGATTTCTTGTATTTCTGCACTAAAATTAACGAATTTAAAATAAAATGTGCGTTATTACGTATTGAGATAGGGATTTTAGTAGGCTGCTGTTGCCCATCGCCCTATGATGGTTGGCTTTTGATCCAATGTTTATACAATACTCTTTATTTCGAACAGCGAACAATATTTTCGGTAGTGGTATATCTACAGAAACCTATAATTACTTGTGATATAATTATTATTTCGTTTAATTATATTAAGATTAGCATAAAAGGTTTTATTTTAAAATGTAGACTATACTGGTTGTCTAAAAGGGATCAGTTTCAAACTGAGATTTGTATATTTTTGGTTTGTTTGTTTTTAAATATGTTCTTATCTACCTATAATGTTACCAATGTTTGTATTTACCAAAAGTTTACTATTACCAATATGTTACTAAACTGTTTAAAACTTTTAGTTTTTTTTACAGTTTAAAGAATTATTTAAACTTTTTTTTATGTTTTTTTGTTTGGTAAAATCAATAAATATATGTTTTTCTAATATATTTTTTTTTTACATCCAAACTAGACCCAACTCCCTATTTGGAACAAGAGTAATTCTTTTAAGTCAAGTGCGAAAGCTCTTGGTGTTAGACACTAAACGCTATTGATGCCAGAGAAATAATTGAAATCAAAAAGAGTATGTAGTCTGAAATAAGAGTAATTCTCTTAAGTCAAGTGCTTAAGCTCTTAGTGTTAGGTACTAAACGCTATTGACGCCAGAGAAATGAGTAAAATCATAACCAGTCTTAAGTTTGGAACAAGAGTAATTTTCTTAAGTCAAGTGCCAAAGCTCTTACCGTTAAATACTAAACGCTATTAAACGCAGAGAAATGATTAAAATCAAAATCAATCTGAAATTTGGAACAAGAGTAATTCTCTGAAGCCAAGTGCGAAAGCTCTGGTTGTTATATATTAGAGACTATTGGATCAAGAGATAGATCTTAAGCCAAGAACAAGGTTTATTAAGTTTTTTCTTCGAATAAAAGAAATATCTCCCTTGAATCAAGATAACACGCTATTCTTATAAGAAAAATTAAGCGATTGTTTTTAAGAGAGTTACAGTTTTGATTCAAAAGACTTCGCATTTGGACCTATCCAAAAGCGAAATTCTTTTGGCTGAATGTTATAATCTTTTAATTCAAAGGAATTGTTTTTTCAGTGTACATATGATGGAGCAAAATCTAAAGCCGTAAAAATATCTCGATTAAACGGCCATATACCAGTGCACTGGAATCCAGCAACAACATTAGATTGTGTTAAAACCATAGAGAAACTCTGTTTAACGATGCTGGGGATGTCATATATTGTCATCGTTTTGCCTGGGTTGTTTCTCATCCAAAAATCGCAAGTTGAATTTACAGCTTTTTTAAATGGACCATAAATCGATCGATCCAAGAATCAAGGAATTGGATCGAAAAGTCCAAGCATGGTATGCTTACATGAAATTGGTGCTTATCTATTAAAAGCAAAACTTTATTTTCAATTGAACTGTTGGTATGTTTTTGAAAGTGTCTTAAGTATAGCAAGAATTCATCTTCTTGCATCCATCCACTAGCATTTCCTGCTCCAATGCACCCAGGTGGACCGTCACGAACGAAATGACCCTGATATCTTAATCTTGGAAAGATAATGATTAGTGGGATGCTATTTCCAATTGCATTTACCGCTATTGCCACTGTAACCAAAGTGCCACGTTCTCCTGATGTAAGTACCCCTACCGGTTTGCGTCCCTTTTCTGCTACGATTTTAGCAGGTTTTTGTACCGTCGTAACACCGGTTTCGTCCATATTATAAATGTCCTTCGCTTGGAATTTATATCTGTCTATTACCGTGAAAAGATTGTCAAAGAAAAGTTGTACATTTGTTAGGTGAAAACTGGTCGCTCTTGAAAGGCTTGTAGCCCGGGGACAACGAATTGATAGTTCAGGATTACGTTTCATAAACCCGGAAAACCAATCTTCTCCTGCCAATGAGTTTTTAACTTTTTAGTCCATGTATTCGGCATATTCAATGAATATTTTACGGCTATTTGGTAGGCCAGTTTACGTATTTCTTTTATCGATATAGACCGTAAAATATTTAAGATGTCTTTATTATGTATTTAACAATGGATTTTTCCTGCTCAACGTTAAATACTCGTCGTACGCACTTATATCCCATTGTTATAGTTTCAGTGGACCCTTGTTCAATAGATTCTTTCTTTTTCTTAATAAATCTGCCTAATGTAACATGATTCAGTTCAAACAAATCTGCCGTAGACCTTACGGATGCTCCATTTTCAATAACCTCCCTATACGCATTTTCGTAAACCAAGTTGGATTTGGTACCTCTATTTCTTTTCCTGACCCTTTCACGTGGCATTCTATAACAAAATAATAGCCCTCAGAGAGTTTGTTACAATAATTTAATCAGTTTACGCAAAAATAATACCAAAAGCCTTCTGTAAATTATGTTTCAACCGTCCCCGTAAAATTATTTACATCTTGTTTCAATTGTCCCCTTCAGGTTTTTCTTGGCAAAATATTTTTTTTCTTTAAACTCTTTAATTAAAACTAACAAGTGTAGGCTGCTAAACCTAAGCAAAAATATAAAAATATTGATTAAAAACAAAAAAGTGGTGTACTTACACTTAAATTTCTTGCTTCCACACTTTTTAGATAAAACGTAAAAATTACTTTGTTGACATAAAATAAGAGAGCCGAGCGCAAACACACCCACTTTGTTCAACTGCTAAATTTCACACTGTCGAGCAGAAATGTGGAATTAGTCAAACGTTGTGAGGCTGCGTACACGAATTTTTACCTTCGCGTCTAAAAAAAATTGGCGACTGTTTCAACCGTCCCCTGTTTCAATTGTCCCCGGTCTCCTCTATCTTTTCCATGATATAACTCAAAGTCTACGACAAGACCATCAGGGGCAGCAACAACAAAATTTTTCAAGCCCTCTGGATTTGGCTTTCCTCTAACGAACTGCTTCATTTTACAAGTCCCTGTAAATGGGATCATCTGTTCATCTACAGCAACCACTTTCTCTCTAGGTAGCTGCAAACACCCCTGCCATACTGCTTTTATAATAGGACGTACTTTCCAAAATTTGTCATACCTGCGTACCTCTTCAGCGATGCTGCCATCAATGACGATTTTAAGGTTACTTCTTATAGCAAAAAATCTATCTCGAGTCATTGTATCTGCTATAGCTGAAACTTAAGTGGTTTTGGCCCAGTATATTCTGATTTTGGGATATTTTAGACAGGACATCAAACAAACTATTCCAAAAAAATGTTTAATCTCATTAAGAGTCAATTTAAGAGATACTCCTTTAAGTTCAACGTATCTTGCATTTGTGCTATCACACACTTTTTGGAATAACTCATCTTCAAAGTACATGGCTAAATACGATTTTGCAGTTCAATCATACCGGAGCTCTGCGCTGCATTCACTAGAGGGGCCTTCAAAATGTGGAGGTGCAAAAGTATAATCTCTTCTCCAAGACTTTCGCTTTAAAGGATCCACAGATTGCTTGGCCATTTTTAAGTTTTCTTTCAGGACACTAAGAGGAGTTCTATCTTCTTCTTCTTCCTCCTCACTGCTGCTTACTAGTTCTTCATTAATTATTTCTTCTTCTCTCCCCATTAAATTATCCATAGTTTGAATTTCTTCTTCATTATCAGACATTTCAATGTCAGAGTCATCATTTCCAATGATTTTTAGTATTTGCTTCAATTTTTCGTCATCTTCCCCTGGCCGAAACACTCTTTGATTGCCAAAAATTCCTAAAATAAATTTTATGAATTAATTTTTAAATGTGCATGAGATAGACCCAATGTCCATTTAAATGGACGCGAATAACTTAGGGTAATACAAAACTTATTTAATTTTTTTATTATTGTAATGTTATTTAAATTTGTCTATTAAACATTTGCAAATAAAAACTTTCACAAAAATCATTACAAAACGTTAAAAAATAGGCTACATCATATATATATATATATATATACCCCATATATCTGTACCCCAGAGCCAGACTATGTTAAGTCCAAAATGTTAATTTTTCAGTAGAGTAATTTTATTCTAAATATTTTACAAAATTTTAGACAAATTACAAAAAAACAGTTTTTAAAATTTAATTTTTTATTGAATATTTAAATTTTCTTTAAGGATAAGAATAAAGAGTAGAAAAGCGATTTTAGGATTTACCTATTGTTTTTGATTTTTGTGACTTAACATAGTCTTCTTTGGATAATTTTAATTTTTTTTGGATTTAATTTATATTTTAAGTCCCAAAGAAGGGACTTAATTAAATTAAAAGTTTTTGCAAATGGTTGTACTTTTTGGCTGAAAGTGGTTTAGGCCCTGCCCTAATGGGGGCAATCAATATGGGCATGCAATTAGTTCGTCTGGTCCTTCTGTTAAAGTCAACTTCCATAAACTATTTTCCATAAAAGCAGACTTTATACTATAAAGTCTGCTTTATAGTATAAAATCCCAGGGTTATCTTTTCTAGCTTGCATATGAATTGCATGCGATATTAAAAAGTCTTTTCCCAAGTTATCCTTTTTCTGCTGAATATATGGTGCCGCGAGCTATTCAAAAGTTGCTTAAACTCCTTAAAGTCAGAGGTTTCCATGCTGACAACAATAAAGGGCTACTTTGTTCCATACAGCCGAATTACCTGCTGCCAATCCCAAGGAGTCATAATCTGAAATTGCGGAAGTTTTTTTCTTTCACGATCGATCACAGAATGAATAGCATCAGCCTCTAAATGAGTGTGTCCTCTTGCTAGAAACTTATGATTAATGGTATTTATGTTTGGTTTAATCTGAAGGATGTAAAAATATGACATAACCATTAAAATGTTTCTGTTTTGGCTTGGACAGTTATCGAACCAAATTGTTATCTCTTTTATCTCATCTGAAACATGTGTCTCTACTCATTTTATTAAGCATGAAGCTACTTCATTTCCTCCGCGACCAGCTACGCTCTCATCCCACATCATGCAAAAACTTTTTTCATCTGTCACATCTTGTGTTGTTAAGTTATATGTCCACAGCTTAGAGAATAGAAGCTTTGGAAGTTATGTAGATCTGGTGTTGGTAGACATTTCAGAAGATCAATCATTATAACTTTTGTTTCTCGTAAATTGTCCCTCGACTTTTTTTTATCTTTAGATTTAAGCTTATACCTATAGTTGGTATCTGCAATATGCTTGTCATAGTCAGTTTGCGCGCTTTGCCGTAATTCAAGAGATTCCGCTTCACGGATATTAAGCTGAAGCTCATCGCATAGGTCACAGGTGTCGTTGTCAGGACTCTTAAAGGAGTAGCTATATTCATAGTTAAATATCTCTGAATATAACCACTCCTTTGCAATGTTTTCGGCTCCAAGACCATTCTTTTGAGATTCTTCTAAATAAAGATTATACATCCTACTTATGTTCAAATGATTGCCGAGATATTTCTTTTTTGTTTTTTCCCGGGAATAGTGTGACTCGTAACATGGGCGGAGTTAGGGGGGGGGGGCTTAGCCCTCTTTAAAATGAAATTAGCCCCCACCAAAAAAATTGTTTTTTGGGGAGAAATATTTTTATTAATTTTTTAAATTAATTTGGGAAATATTTTAATTAATACATACGACCAATTTTTGCCATCATCCTTTCTTTAATTTGTGAATTTTGCAGAAGCATGCTGCGCGACACTGTTTATTTCTTTATGGTATAGGAATACAATTGCCGGTTTCTGGTAATCTCTAATTAAAAAATCGAATGAAACAGCCGCGTGTCGGTCGGCCCCTCACTGACCAATAGCGGCCGGTCTTTCAAATACCGACGCCCGTCGCGCAATGCGCAATGTTTATGCCCGGCGATCGCCTTTGAGCTTGTCTTTTGTCGCTAGTCCTAGTCTGCATTTTTCCGTTCTGGTACACATGTTAAAATCGAGATTACGAGCGGAGTTATTAAGACAGCTCATTACGTTGATTTTACACCGTGCATTGATTTACTTAAATTTGTTTTGTTTAGTAAAGTTTTCCGATTTGGAACTTTTCTGAACTTTTGTTTTACTGTTTTCGCTTTTAAACTTTGGTTCTATTGTGACTTTGCCAAGTCTCCAAAAGAACCTGCTGAAGTCAGCGCCGCCGTCGAAAACAACGAACCGAAAGCTATTTCCAGTTGCAGCGCCAGCGGAATAAATACTGAATTAAATGAAAGTCCCTCGAATGAACGTTTAAGCAATATAAGAGGTTTGTATTATGTATAGATATACAAACACTGGTTAGTTTCGTTTATCTCATTATATTGTAGAGTTATAATATAAAAGGTGTTTTTTTTATACTGCCAAAAATTTTGAAACGTATTTTCTGGACGAAATTATGCAAAACAGTTCCTATAAACATATTTAGGTCTATAAACAAATGTAAATAACGTCTTAGATTTGATGGTAAACTTTTATTAAGTAATATACCCACTTGACTAATCTATGTATACAAATCTAAGGGTGGTTGTGCAACTAGCAAATAAAGTGCAAGAGATCAAAAAATATGTTACGAATGTAATAAAACAAATAAACATTATTTTCTAATACAAAAAAACAGGGGCGTTCATAGAAAACGACATAGAAAACTTAGCACAACAAAATGACATATGCCTCGATATACGGTCTTCAAAACGTCACTTCAAAAAACAGAAAGTATAAGACTTAAAGAATATGTGGTTGAAGCTTCCACTTCCGCAGTACACGAAGAAACGTTCTTAAGTTCACCTTTGATAAAAAATGAGGCACAAAAGTTTTGGCTAATTTCAATTTATTATAGGTCTCTCGACAATATAATAAATCGTCTAAAAATAAGATTATCTTCCGAAAGTCAGAAATTAGCTAAATCTGTCTTCAATTTTTTGCAGATGGATTTTGATGGTAGTTTGGAATTCATTAAATTGTGTGGAGATACCTTTTTAATCGATAAGGAGCTATTAAAAGCTGAAATTACCGTTATTGGGAATTGCATAAATAAAAGCCAGAGCCACAACATTACCATTTCTGATATTAAAGATGTATTAAGAAAATAGACTTTTCCAAATGCATATACCCTTATGCAAATAGCATTAGTTTTGCCAATTTCTTCAGCGTCCTGCGAACGCTCTTTCTCAACAATGAGAAGAATTAAAAATTGGTTTAGGTCAACGATGGGTCAGGATCGATTTAGTTCTTTAGCACTAACCACTCTTAGTATTGAAAGTGGTCTAACAAAGTAATTGTCGCCAGATGAAATTTTAAAAGAGTTTTTAAAAAAAGGAAATCGAACACTTTTATTAGAGTAGTTATAAGATAATTTTATTGGATTTCATTTTATTTAAGGACATTTTAAATAAATTTTGCTTTTACTATTTTTGAAGAATTATTGCGTTTTATTAAAATGATATTGGTTTTGAAGGTGGCAGACAATGGAGAAGTAATATCTAATTGTCGGATTTGCATTGTCTTAATTAATTTAAACAAAGTTAAACACGACGTTTTGGTTGGTAAGTATCTCCAACCGTTATTAAGTGTAAACTGCTAGTTTACACTTAATATAACATTTTATTATAATAATGGTTGGAGATACTTACCAACCGAAACGTCGTGTTTAACTTTGTCTAAATTAATTAAGTCTGACAATTAGATATTAAAATTATATTATATTTAACTTTAAAATTTTTCTTGAAAGTTTTTTTTTTTTTTTTAACTAGCGATTTTTGACTTTTGCTGTGTATATAATATAATCCATTACATATACAGAATGGTTTATGCATTATGGATATTGCAATAAAATTCAGAAACGTGTTCCTTGGATGAAACCTAATATGAAAATAAAAGTAAAACAAATTCATGATATTATGTATACAGTATAGCAAATTAGAATAGAAGCTGTTTAAGACTATTCTTTTTTTTTAATAATTTTAACGACTTATAAGTGAAAATGAAGGTGCCCACCAAAAATTTGTTATCTCCGGAGGCGCCTGCGGCGGACTTTTCTTTGATGGCCACCCCCTCACCTCTTCGTGTAACTCTGCCTCTGGATGGGGGCTTTAGCCGCCCCATTTTTGAGTCTCTAACTTCGCCCATGGGTAGGCATAACAAAATGTATGCTCGACGAAAAATCTGTAAAGCATCTTTCTACAGTGCCGCTTTCGAACGATACAGTTACGCGCTGAATTGGGGATATCGCAGCAAACATAAAACAAGAACATAAAAACTGGTTTCACGGCTTCAAAATAACAAATTCGTCTTGCAAATGGATGAGTCGACTGATGTTGCTGGACTGGCCATCTTGCTAGTAATTGTGCGATATCCATATTAACATTCCCTCGAAGAAGACTTGCTTATGTGCTCATCGCTGCCTACTAACACAACCGGAGAAGAAATTTTTAACACGATTAAAATATTTTTTGAAGAAAACCAACTCGATTGGAATGATTGCATTAATATTTGTACCGATTGAGCCAAGGCAATGACAGGTAGAACAGCAGGAGCAATATCACGAATAAAAATGAAAGCGCCAAATTGTAGTTCCAGCCACTGCATCCTGCATAGACAATCACTCGCGGTTAAGATAATGCCATCAAATCTAAAATTGGTTCTTGATGAGTCAGTAAATGTTGGGGATTTACCCGCTTTTCGGTTCACTCTTATCCGTAATAAATAAAACCAACTAATTATTCACTTAATATTCTTTACTACGTATTTGTGCGAAGTTATTTTCACAAAGCCAAACCAATATGACAACAAAATGTTTCTACAAGACGACCAGAAGAGAACTACTGGCTTACAGTCACGTACGACATGAAAACGTCGATCGATAAAAAATTGTCTATATTTAGATATACAAAGTGGACTGTGTTGTGCTGCCGCCACTAGTGAAATATTGTAACCTGCAATGCGTGGTTGCCATTACAACAAATTTATATTTGAACTCAACAAACTCAACATACCCCCCACCTTGAAAGGACATCTTTCAATTAAGATTAACTATCTACATATTTGCAAAGACAACCTTAGCTCACTAAAACTAAAACAAACTAAAATTTAAAATTTCTTAAGATTAATTCTTAACTAGATATCTCACTGTTTATTGGTAAAGAGCACAGTTGAGAGATACCACGTTTCACTTCACCAGTCTTCGTTTTAATTTTCACTACCCGCACTTTATTGTCTATGCCAGGAAATAGTTCAATTACCCTGCCAAGTCTCCATTGTAATGGAGGCAGGTTTTTATTCTTAATTATGACTAAGTCACCCACCTTAACATTATTTCTTTCAATGTACCACTTAGCTCTAACCTGTAATTCATTAATATACTCAGTACTCCATCTACTCCAAAAATGTTGAAGTAACATTTGCATATGCTGGTACATGGAAAGTTTAGGTAATGAAACATGTTTTAAACTAGGATCTGGTAGGTTACACAATTTCCTACCTATCAAGAAATGCGATGGTGTTAATGCATCTAAGTCGTCAGGACTAGATGATATGGGCACCAATGGCCTAGAATTCAGAACTGACTCAATCTGAACTAGGACTGTGTATAGACATTCAAAAGTAAGCGTATTGTTACCAACAATTCTTTTTAGGTGTAATTTACAAGATTTTATACCGGCCTCCCAAACTCCACCAAAGTTTGGAGAATAAGATGAAATAAACTTCCATACTATTTGTTCATCAATCATTGTTTCAGAAATTAAGTTAAGTTCTGTTTGTAAAAATTCCCCAAGTTGTTTCAATTCATTATTTGCCCCAATGAAATTGGAACCATTATCAGAAAAGACTCATTTTGGTTTGCCACGTCTAGCGACAAATCTTCTAAAGGTCGAGATAAAACCTTCACTAGTTAAATTTGAAACTAACTCTAAGTGAATTGCTTTAGTAGAGAGACATATAAACAAACAAATATAACATTTAGTTATTTTAGCTCCCCTACCATTACGGTCTTTAATATAAAGAGGACCACCATAGTCCACCCCAGCATTATAAAAAGGATATGCCAAAGTTACCCTTTCTTCTGGTAATGACCCCATAATCTGATTTAAAGAAGTTGGATTTGTTTTAAAACAAACAATACATTCAAATGAGACCTTTCTTGCTAAATTTCTTCCACCAATTACCCAATATTTATCTCTGATTACACTCAACAACATTTGAGGTCCAGGATGCAGTAATCTTTTATGTTCATAAATAAATAGTAATTTGGTAAAATAATGTTTTGCAGGAAGAAGGATCTGATGTTTTTTATGATAATTAAAAGATGAATTTTGTAGTCTTCCCCCCACCCTTAGAAGTCCATTTTCATCAATAAAGGGATGAAGTTTAAAAAGGGAAGGGTTTAATTTAATAGTTTTGTCTTTATTTTTATCATGAGCCAATAAATTGATAAATTCCCAAAAGCATTCTCCTTGTACCAATTTGATTGCTCTTATCCAAGCCAAATCTATCTCTTCAGGTGTAAAAGAATCTTTTATTTTACATTTACCGAGCTGCAACATATTTCTAAATCTCAAACAATAAGCTATAGTACGAATCAAACGTAAAATATTACTAAAATTTGTAAACTGGATGACATTATCATTATATGTTCTTAATTCACACATATGAATGTTCTTTTTCCTTCCTGGTAAAATCTCCAAAGGTTCTATTTTAAAGCCTGACCAATCAATATTCTCGCTGAACAAAAATTCAGGGCCATGCCACCATTTTGGACAATCTATAATATTTTCTGGTAATACGCCACGAGATAAAAGATCTGCAGGATTATCTGCAGATTTGACATATTTCCACATTTCGGGAGTAGTAAGATTTTGAATTTGTGATACTCTATTTGAAATAAAAACTTCAAGTGTACTTGGACAGGTTCCAATCCATCCAAGGACAACTTTTGCATCACACCAAAGATGAATTTTCTCAATATTGAGCTCTATTGACTCAAGAACCTTTTTTAACAATTTTGCCAACAATAAGGCCCCACAAAGTTCCAAACAAGGGATTGTACGAGTTTTTAACGGAGAAACTTGAACCTTTGAACACAATAAAGATATTCCAATTTCATTATTTAAAGAAACTGTTCTTAAATAAATACAAGCTCCGTAAGCATCCATAGAAGCATCGGAAAACCCATGTAACTCTATTTTTGTTGGATTTACACAAATGACATGTCTTTTTATACATAAATTATTAAGTGTAGAGAACTGATTTTTTAATTTTACCCACTTAGAATTTAATTCCATTGGTAAAGTCTCATCCCAGGTCAACTTCTGAGACCATAACTTTTGAAGAAGAATCTTTGCCAGGATTATACAAGGTCCAAGTAAACCCAACGGATCAAAAATCTTTGCCACATCTGACAATATTGATCTTTTTGTTATTTTATGGGAAGTAGAAAATGAAATACTAAATTTTAGCATATCTGTCTTAAATGACCAATAGAGACCCAACGTTTTATAATTTTTTTTTTCACCAAAGTAATGATTCCAGGTTTGAAATACTCTCACAAAGTGTTTTCATTACAAAAGGATCATTAGAAATCCATTTACAAAGATTCATACATCCTGATTTTAAAATTAAATCAATTTCTTTACTCAAAGTAATTGCATCTTAAGGATTTTTTGCCCCACTTAGCAAATCATCTACGTAAAAATCATGTAAAATGACCTTTGATGCCAAGGGATATTTATCAGAAAACTGCAATCCAAGTTCCTTTAAGCACCTTATAGCCAAATAAGGAGCTGACCTTGTTCCATAAGTGACTGTGTTCAATGTATATTCTTTAATATCATGACTAGGATCTGATCTCCATAGAATTTTTTGAAGTGATCTATCTGATGAATTCACCAAAACCATTCTATACATTTTTGTAATGTCAGCACAAATTATAACATTATGTTTACGAAATCTCAAAAGAATTCCCAAAAGGTCATCCTGTAAATTAGGACCTATATATTGTATATCATTCAATGACAATCCTGATGTAGTTTTTGCTGACCCATTAAATACCACCCTCAACTTTGTTGTAAGATTATGATCACTCAATACACCATGATGTGGTAAGTAATAAGAAATATTATTAGGAGAATCCTTAGCCAATGACATATGACCCAATTTTTCATATTCATCTAAGAATGACACATACAAACTTTTCAATTCTATATTTTTGTTTAATCTTTTCTCTAAAGCCAAAAATCTATTCAAAGCATATTGCTTAGAATCACCAAGTTTAGAAGGATTATCACATAAAGGAATTTTTACCACAAACCTCCCATCAGGATTTTGAAAAGTTGAATCCAAGAATAACTTTTCACACTCTCTATCCTCCTGTGACAATACTTTATTTTCAATATCTAATTCTTCTATTGACCAAAATTTCTCAAGTTGATCTTGTATTTGAGAATTTGAATTATTTATAGCTAAATTACATTTAACTGTACTAAAATTATTTCCAATATTAATTGAACCAGTTGCAACCCAACCCAAACGAGTCTTTTGTAATATAACCTTATTATTTTTCAAAGTAAACTGTCCAATACAAAGAAGGGTATAAAATATTTCAGCTCCAAGTAGCATATCAATTTTTTCCAGGAATTGCAAATGAACGATCTGCCAATTTAACATGTGATGGGATATCTAACGAAGCATAATCTATATTTTGATTAGGAATAAAAGAACTTATCTCAGGAACGACTAAACAATCTACCTGGATTTTAAACTGATAATGAAGAGAATTTATTTCCAAAGTACACCTTTTATTTATTTTTGATGTTGTTTGATTTATTCCTGTAATAGAAATTGAAACGTCTTGACTTGTTAAACCCAATGCTTGCCAAGCTTCTAAAGTAATTAAATTTGACTGTGACCCACTATCTAGTAGAACACGCAATATCTGAGAATTATTTTTATTATCCACAACTTGTACCAAAGCTGTTGATAATAAAACCTCCGAAAAAGATTCAGACTCAAATGAACAACCAACATTAGCAAAAACAGAATTTATTGTTTGAATACTTGAATTCTGAGTATTTTCTTTCTTGTCTGAACTATCATTCGAATTCTGAGTAACATGAGAAGGATTATTATGATTTTCATAATGTAGCAAAGTATGATGTTTATGTCTACATTTTCTGCAACCACTAACTTCACAATCTCTACTCATATGACTACCTTTTCTTAAACAGTTCAAACATAAGCCCAACTGCTTAGCTTTTTGAAATCTATCTTTCACGGTTAACTTATTAAAAAATCTGAACAATTCGAAATATAATGACTATTACTCTCACAAAAAACACAATGACAAGTTTGTCCCAAATAAGATTTAGAGGTATAATCAATTTTTTGTTTAGTCCCATATTTGTGCCCCAATTTTTCTTCAACTTTAGGTTTAATATTATTCTTCTGAAAAGAAGCCAACATTTCAATACGATTTTTTAAAAATGATTTAAATTCATTAAGAGTGGCAAGTCTATCACGAGGCTTTTTCTCCTCCCACACTCTTTGGGTTGTCAAATCCAATTTCTGACAAACCAAAAATATAATAATAGGATCCCAACTATCCGTATTTATGCCTAATTTATTCAATGAATATAAATTTCTATTAATACCATCCAAAATATTGCGCAAATCATTATGTGATTCCCTAGATATACTTTGTATATTAACCAACAATTTCAAATGATCATTTACCAAGACATTTGGGTTATCATACCTATCACAAAGCATATTCCAAATCACCCGATAATTTGACGCTGTTAGATCCACCAAATGTATCACATGTTTAGCTTCACCCTCTAAAGCTCCCTTTAAAAAATATATTTTTTCCAAGTCCCCAATAGAATCATTTGAATGAATTAATGAAATAAAGGTGTCCCTAAATTCCAACCAATCTTGTGTATTGCCATTAAACTTCGGAATAGGAATAGCAGGCAACTGAGGTCTCGAAATAATTATTGGTGTTGGTTGAGGTGGTTGAACTTGTGGCTCATCACCCAAACCATCATTATTTTGTTGTTTTAAAATATGTTGAAATTTATGCACATGTAATATATTTTTATATAAAGAAATTGTCTTGAAATACAATGTCTCAAAAGCGAGTCCCTCTGCTACCTGATTTTCCAGAGTATCAACACTTACCTCATCCTCAATGGCTTCTTGTAATTCTTGAAATTTTGTATTTAATGAAATTAAATTTTGTAACCTACTATCAACTTCCATAAGAGTCTCCAAATCTAATAGCTGTGGAGGTTGAGGCACATTTTGTATAATATTTTTAATAAAGTTGTTAGCTGTAGTGAGCTTACTCTTGATGCCCCCACGGCGTCTAATTAACACTGACACTGTTGGTTCCGTCATCTTTCAGATTGAGTCAACCTTAAAAAACTGTACAAATAAATAGCCCCTTTTCTTAATGTAATGTAAGTACGAATGTAAGTAGGTACAAATTTAACCAAAAAATAAATAACCAATTGATTTTCCACCAAAAAAAATATAAAAAGTTAACACCAACTCATAACTTTTTCAATAAATGTTACCCAATGTAACCAATGATAATGTTAACAATACGTAACAATACACTCAATAATAATAATATGTACCAAACATCTAAAGAAATTAATTAAATCAAAGATATACCAAATCTTATAATCTACCAAATAACTACAATAATCCCAATAATTATTGAATAATAATATCTCATATCTCTTACAATAATTTGCCTAAATACTTACAATATTCCAAGATTATAAATATTTATGTATAATTTTAATTTAGACCAAATTTACTAATCGCAATCCAAATTGCATGTCGAATTGTCCAACCAAATTGAAATCCAATATTCCACCATAATTATTATATATGTTTTATAATACCAAAATTCCATAATCAATCCAAATTTCCAAGTCAAACATAGGGAACCAATTTCCTGACTGTTTTCTTCCAATTATCCAATTTTGGCTACCAATTACCAAAATCTGGCACCACTGTATAACAATATCTTAATCCCAATAACCTGAATATTGTTAAACTTGTTTTATTCTTTTATTGCAATTACAATAATATGCAATCCAAATTTACTAATACGTAGATTTTATCACCAAACATGCTATTTATCCCAATGATCCAAGTTTCTCTTCTGTATTTTGCTTTTCCAATAGCAGATGTTTTTTCCGGCATACAGCAAACAGATATTCTAATAATACCCATCAGACGCCAACCGCCGGCCATATATTTTTTTCTTGCACTAAATATCCGGGCGAAGGACCATAATTTTGTTGGGGATTTACCCGCTTTTCGGTTCACTCTTATCCGTAATAAATAAAACCAACTAATTATTCACTTAATATTCTTTACTACGTATTTGTGCGTAGTTATTTTCACAAAGCCAAACCAATATGACAACAAAATGTTTCTACAAGACGACCAGAAGAGAACTACTGGCTTACAGTCACGTACGACATGAAAACGTCGATCGATAAAAAATTGTCTATATTTAGATATACAAAGTGGACTGTGTTGTGCTGCCGCCACTAGTGAAATATTGTAACCTGCAATGCGTGGTTGCCATTACAACAAATTTATATTTGAACTCAACAAACTCAACAGTAAAAATAATTAATTTTATCAAGTCACGTCCACTACAATCCCGATTGTTCTCAATATTATGTGAAGATTATGGTAGCGATCATAAAATACTATTGCTCCATACTGAAGTGAGATAGTTGTCTCGGGGTAAAACTTTGATAAGGCTTTTTGAACTAAGAACAGAATTAGAAGCTTTTCTTACAGATGTAATTGATTCTTTTAATTTAAAAGACCGGTTGTCCGATAAAAGCTGGTTATTTAGACTAGCATTTTTAGCAGACATGTTTGGAAAACTTAACGAATTAAACCTGTCACTACAAGGAAAACAGACAACCTGCCTTTAAAAGAAAATTAGATTTTTGGATTGCTTGTTTTGGTAAGAGAGAAATCGAAAGCTTTTCATTGCTAAGTGAGTTCCTTAGTCGCCATAGTCTTAGTGATACAGAAATATTTTTAAATGAAATATTTGTTGAATATGTGCAATATCTCAATGATCTGCAAGGGACTTTTGTATCTGACTTTCCTAAAGAACCGAATACAAAACTGAAAATAAACTCATAGATTCAAAACCCTTTTTCATCTAAATTGCAGAAGCCTGAAAATATGTCAAATCAGATCTATGAATCATTTCTAGAATGACAATATATCTTTTGTTTTGTTTTTTAATTGGTGATTTATTGGTAATTGGTACATTAAGTGTTAATTGAAGAGCCTAAGCTACTTCTGCCTGGCGTTAGCCTTAAGGCGTTAAAATAAAAAGTAAAAACGAAGAGAAATAAAAAAAGTAAAATTTAACCCGATATCTAGCTGGACCGCTCTCAAGAGAACCCATGAGTATATGACATGCGTTGGTTTTTTGCTACCGCGCGACACATGCTCGCCCATCTCCGGCCGTCCTCCCCGCACGCCACGAGTGTGTCGCCCTGGAGCTTCACCCTCATGACGGTCAAGCCACTACGGAGAAAGAAGACCCCTATCCTTCCCTTATTGCCCTTCTCATCACCTTCCTTAATTCCCCTTACTGCCTCTCTCTGTTTCCCTTACTTCCTCTCCTTCCATTTACTTTATTTTCAACCCCATTTCCATCATATCCCCTCTACAATACAACCACTTTGCCTTTTCAAGTTTACATCCTATATCCTGTTTCTCATCCTCTTTACATTCTCCTTTGCTAATTTAGCTTATTCCGTTCCTTAACCTAATTGCACTTTTAGTGTTTTTACCTTTTTAATCTTAAAACTAAACTACATTGGACTTTTTGCCTTCACTTCACAATATAAGTGTTTGATATTTAACTGTAACCTAATTTAAGCACTAAGTGTTTTTTTTTTCTTTTTTTGTTTTACTAAGCCTAAAACTCCTTATCACTAATCTTAGGGCTAACATGAGTAACTACTACCAACTTATCCACTAGTGTATAATATATATAATTTTTTTTTTAATACTAATCAAAATCATCGTTAAACACTAGTGTGTCGGCCAATAGGTTGAAATGTACTACCTCACTTTTCTTTAATTTTCCATTGTCCGTTCTGAATGTGAAAATAAGGTTACCCTTCTCGTTTAAACATCTCTCCCTTCCCAACATTCGCTCATCCAATAAACACTCATACCTCGCATGCTTCGCTGAGTCTTTATATATTTTACCTCTTTCATTCATTAATCCGCATTCACACTCTGCATTTTCAATTTTCCCTATACTCTTGAGATATGCTTTCAAATTTCCGTATCCTGTGGCTAGCTGCATGCCTTTTTTGGAAAGTCCGATCATCTCTTGCCTCACATATGATTTTTTGACATTCCGTGACTTGCCTTCGGTCTGAGTGATTTAGGCGACTTTAGGAGACTTTAGGCATTGACCGGCGATCTGTGAGTCTGTGACGACCACTCCTTTTTGACCCGGTAATATAGATGCTTGTATTGCTCTGATGCCTTCAATGATGTATTCCATGAACCTCAACCTCAAGCACTCTCCCCTTGCTCCTTATTCTTTTTCCCTTGATATTTATTTCTTCTCCTGTTGTCATGACGATGCCCACGCCCGCCCCCTGAATCGCTGCGTCTACCCATACCGTTATTTCTGCGTTGCAGCCCTCTCCCACTTTAACACAATCAACCCTTTATTGTGGTGGTATTCTATCCTTTTCTTTGGTTCTGCCTTTCTTAACCTTTTCCCAATGTCGCTCCATCATTTCGGCTACGCTTACGATTACAATTAATTTACTATCAACTCCCGCCCTTCTCCCTTATCACCATCCCGGGCCCCGCTGAGTTGAACGCATTGCTCATATCCAGCGTGACCATGAGTTGGTGATAGCCCTTTTCTTTCCGCTCCTTGAATTGCCTTACCCAGTTCTCTAAAGCGTCAATTTTCTTCTTCCCTTTTCTAAAACCATATTGCTCAGGGCCGAGTTTCTGGTTCCTTTCCAGCATCAGTTGAAGTCTGTTATTGATCAACCGATCCAGAATCTTCGCCAGTGCAGACAAGAGGCTTATAGATCTTACCTCTCCCCTCCCTTTTGGCAGCCACACTAGCTTGGCTCTTTTCCAGCAGTCCGGAAAAGTGCCAAGCTCCCAACATTTTCTGTATAAAACAGTGAGCAGATCCGGACTTTCTTCCCACATCACTTTCAGGTATCTATTGCTTATTTTCTCTTCCCCTGTCGCTTTTTTGCTATCCAATACTCTTATGGTATCTTCTATTTTCATTGTGCTGAATTCATTTTCTGTCCCTCTTATGTTTATTCTCATTTCTTGTATTGCGCGCAATTCTTCTTCTTCCATTTTCTTTTCTATTTCGTCCATTTTTGGGTGATATTTTTCAATTAAATATGTATCTTTTTCCTGCCCTTCTAGTTTCTTATCTCCTAGCCATATTTCATTTTCTATATTATTGTTACTTTTGTTTTTAAAAATTTCCCATAGATCCCAGGGCTCTTTATCGGCTATTTCATCTATTTCCTTTTCAATAGCTTCTTTCTTTTTCCTCATGATCATCTTTTTGTAGGTTGTCCTCTCTTCTATGTAAATTGCCTTTATTTCATCTAAACTATCTCTTAAGTTTTCTTATGCTTCCATCATGAGTTTCCTTAGTCTGTTAACACTTTTTTTTTATTGTTTACTTCGCCATCCCACCATTCCACTCCTTCTCTTACTTTGATACATACTCTGTTTATGTGCCTTTTCCCAATTTCTTGTAGCTCTTTTTGTAATGAGATCATTTCATCATTTAGTTCTGCACTACTTTTTGCATTTGCTACTCTTTCCATGTTAGATGTGGTTCTTTTTCTTAATTCGTTGCCTATTACCGTCGTATTTGTCGTGTTCCAGTTCTCAATCCATTTCTTTCTGCTCACTGCTTTCCCCCCTTTTATTGCAATTATAATGTAGCAATGGTCGCTGAGAGTCTCCTCATCTAGAACCTCCCACCGTTCCACTGCTACCCCCCTTGGACATCGTTACATCTACCCAGCTTTGACCCCTGGTTGAGATGAAAGTTGGCTTCCTTCCTTTGTTTTCTATAAGACCCATTAGCTACTGTCCATTCCAAAAGTTCTTGTCCCCTTTCGTCTGTATCTTTCCCCTCCCCCATACATTATTCTTGGCGTTAAAGTCCTCCCCCCCTACAATGAAGTGTCCTGTTTTTTCTAGTTCCCCCCTTATGTTATTAAATCTGATGTTATTTTTCCCACCTGGTTCATCGTAAACCGATACTATAATATTATCCCCCGCTTTCCTGTCTTTAATCTTGACGCCAATATGATTTTTTCCACAGAGTTTGTCTATTTTTATACTCTTTAAACTTTTATCCAATAATATTCCCGCTTTTCCCTTCTCCTATCCCAACCAGGTATAATCCTCGCTGCCATTTTCTATCTCATGGTAAGGTTCAGCTATTATGCCTACCTGTATTTTTTTTCATTCATGAAATTTATGAGTCTGTCTGTGGCTGCTTTCCCTCTCCCTAAGTTAATTTGTATACAATTAAAACCCATATTGAGTGGATTCCCTGGCTCTCTCACACTGTCGCCTGTACATGGGGCAGTCCGGATCGATTGTCCCGTGCCTCCGCAGTACTAAGCCGGCTCTTTTACAATTAATGCACTCTAGCTTACGTCTCTCATCGCACTGACGTGTGTCGTGAGAGCCGCAGCATTTACCACATACTGTTTCGTCCGCGCAATCCCTGGCTCTATGTCCGTATCGATGGCATTTAAAACACATCGACACATCCAGATATTCCTTTGCCTGCCTGTAGACCATATCTAAAACTATTCTACCCTGCTTAACTATAGTCCTAAATATGTGTCGATTGCATTCTATAACCACACTTTCTTTTTGGTCCCACTTGGGGGCTTTCCTGAAGAGTACCCTTATCTCATCTTCGTCTCTTATGTTTTCGTCCTCAATAACCTTTTTAATGCACGAATTTTCTACATATAGTCTTCTTAAGAGTTCCCTATCGTTAATCCCTTTCGGTACCCCTGATACAATTAATAATGATTTCCTTTTTCGCCAGTTGGTTATTTCCCCTATATTATGTTCTTTAATGACACCCTCAACTTTAGCCCTTTGTGACTCGTTATAAACAGATTAGAACCGCTTTCCCCTTTTTCGTCTTAAAGGTCCCTCTTAAACCCCCTATTTCCTCTACTTTAACGTTCCTTCTTATTGAGTCGAGGACATCCTCTCCCTCTTTACCCCTAATAAAAAGTTTCACTTCCTACTTTTTCTCAGGTGTTTTCCACTTCGGTGTTTGAGAAACCTCTTTTTTGTTAGCTGTAATGCTAGCATATGTTTTCGCATTCACCCGCTCGTTCAGTGCCCTCCGCTTCCTCCTTCTTTGTTCTCTAAAACCGTCATCCTCATCCACAGCGGTGTCGGTTTCACATTCACTCTCTTTCACTCTGCCATTTAGCCCCTTGTTTTCTTGCCTTTCGCTTGTCTTTTTTGCCTCTTTCGTAACTTCTTTCACCTCGTTTGTCACATTTAACTTGACTTTTATTTCATTAATCATCCCTTCCATTCTTCCATAGCCTTCCCATATTTTCTTGTAGTCGTCCAATCTTTCATCTTGAATTCGCATTCTCTCTTCGTTCACTCTCATTCTTACATCCATTTCATTGTTTCTTTCCTCTATTCTTTCTATCGCCTTTGTGATGCATTTAATTGCGTCAACTACCCCCACCTGTTTATCCCGGGTGAACCTTATCTTCCCATTAACCTCTTCGTGCGCATTAACTCCCATTAACTCGTCTATCCCTTGTAGTTGTCTCTTTATAACCTTGATCTCATCCCTTATACCGTTTTTATACATATCTAACCTATTTTCCGACTTATCTTTCTTAATCCTAACCTCTACAATACTACTCTCCCTGCTACTATTATTCACTAACCTTTTTACTTCATCCGCCCATTTACTGTCGTACTCCTTTCCGATAGCCTCCTCTTCTTCCCCTGTTTTCTTCATCTTGTCAGCAGCCAGTATGCCGACTCTCGCCTCTAGCGCCTTCCCTTCATTCATCTTGGTTGGCGGTGACCTGGCAAGGGTTTGCCTCCTTGGTATGCCGCCACTTTCCCTTGCTCTTCTTTCTTCAATCTCTATGGCATCGTTGTGAGTTGCCATGTTTTCCTTTATTCTCGTCCCTTTCCTGAGCTCTGCTCAACTCTGTTTACGGGAGTTGCGCTTCCGCGACTTTTCCAACTTCCAACTCTTTTCAAATTCGAAAGTTGCAACTTCCGCTGCTGCCAAACTGCTCATAAACTTTGGAAGTTGCAACTTCCGCAACTCCCAATTTCCCCTCGACTTTTGGGAGTTGCAACTTCCGCAACTTCCGAACTCCTTACAACTTTTGGGAGTTGTAACTTCCACAACTCCCGAACTCCTTTCAACCTTTGGGAGTTGCAACTTCCAGCTGCCGGTCAACTTCCGGGACTGCGTCCTCCCATTCCCGCAGGAATCCCCACTCCTGGGTCGCTTCCCTGTCTTGAATCTCGACTTGTCCTTGGTCTAACCCCCTCTCCCGCAATCGACTGTAAGACCGCAAAACCACTTTACAATCACCCCCACCACTGAACTGTAATTTTATCACAATGACGTTGTTTGAACTTTAAATGTCGAACCTGCATATACTTTTTTGGTCACAGTGGCAACTGCGCTTTCTTCGCGCCGCGCAACCGGACGCGAGAGCCGAACGACGACGTCAACCTGAAGAGACAGACGAGAGACGTTACTAAGAACGATTCAGTTTATATTTCTTACTTATAATTTTGTGGTTTACAGTCTTGTAATAATTAATTTAATAAAGTCCACGACTATTAGTGATAATAATTGGGGTTAGTGATTGATTCCCAATAATTTTTTGGTCCTTCGTCGCCGCATACAAAAAAAGCCGGCATTTTTCAAGCGGAAATTCCTGAGTGTCGGTAGGTAGCCATCTTGCAGCATAAACGACCAGCCGAGACTCGAGATCAAACAGCGCAATTTGGTGGGTTTGTTCCTTTTTACCAATATTTTCCTTTTTTGCCTGCTCAAACCGCTAACAATCACTTTGTATTGCTATTTTTACTCTTGTCTGTTTCTTATTTAGGGTTTATCTACCGATTTTTGATCGATATTTATCTAGTAATTTATTCATTATTGCATTCCTTATCAAATCGATATTTTTACACAAGCTAAACGTAGAGCATTTAAATGGGATTTGTTTAAATACATTTTTTTTTGCTGCTCTAGTCTCGAATGTTTTTTGAATTTTGCCAAGCGACTACTTATTTATGCGTAGACCCTCTAAATCGATATTAATTTAACACTTTAGATCGATATTTTTGTTTGATTTTCGAATGCCCTAGGCCCTATTTACCGAGTTGCGATAGTTTACCGATCCTTGTATTTTACTTTTGTCAAATATCGATACTGTTTTTACGCTATCGAATTTATTATCGAGTTTTGCCGCTCAACCGATTTTACGAATTCTATCGATTTTTCTTGGGCTCTAATATTGTTTAGAGTTATACGATATCCTATATTTTTATGCTTTAAACTTGCTACCGTACTGAGCGCGTTCGCGATTTTTTTTTGAGTGAACTAGTGAAAAATTATATATATATATATTTTTTTTACCCAACTAAACAGCGGTAAAGTGAAAATCTAAAGCCAATATTCTTATTTTTTTTGTGTGTGTGTGTGTGTGTAAAATTATTATATGAGTGCGCCATCTATAACGACACCTAAGAACCAACCAAATATTCGCTCTAAGCAGCTGATTACTAGGGATGGGCGTATAAATGGATACAAATACTAAAGGGTCGTACAGGTATTAATGAATTAATGCGACTGACGTTGTAAGTGGTTCGTTGTATCACAGATGTTGTTTATTTATTGCTTACAGCTATTGAACCGAAACTAATAAATGGATTTACCTATTTCATGCGGTGTTTTATTTACCCTAAACCCTAAATAAAGATATTTACCTTTGTTTTACTATTTTTTACTCGGGTTGATGCTAAGAGCTACTAGATGTTTTGTGGCCGAATAGGTATATAGTATATGGTAAGTATCTATTAATCTATTGACATATTTATTATGTATTAATACTCTAATGTTTTTTGATTGATTTTTCCTTTCTATTTTTACCGACAATTTATACACAATGACAGAGGATCCCGTTAAACTTTTTAAAATCAAAGCAAAAAATCTAAAGGGAAAGCTTACGCGATTTTCTAATTATTTAAATAGTTTTAAGCCCGAACATGACCTAAATGATTTATCTGCTCATCTTGAGAAGGTAGAATCGGTTTTGCTCTATGACTATGATGAATGTCTAACCCAATTGGAGTTTTTAGCTGTTGAGTCAGATTATGAGACTGAAAGAGAAGATTTTGAATACAAATATGATAGTGTTTCTCGTTCCAAATCTTTACTTTCAGGTCATAATTCTCCATCCGCTAGTGTTATAGCTGAGCGTCAAGCCTCCAACACCTCACCAGACATTCAGGGCGTTCGTTTACCCGCTATTAATATCCCAGTATTCGATGGTTTCTTTGATCGATTTTTACAATTTTTTGACACGTTTAAAACACTTATCCATGACAATAAAACCCTAGCACCGACCCAAACATTTTATTACTTACAATCTTCCCTAAAGGGCGAAGCCTTACAAACCATTCAATTAATACAAATAAGTGATCAAAACTACTCTATTGCTTGGAAACTTCTCTGTGATAGGTATCAGAATCAACGAATTATTATCAACAGCCACATCAAGGCTATTTTTGACATCCAATCATTAAACCGTGAGTCCAAAGATGGATTGCGTAATATTCTAGATTCAGTGCTAAAAAATGTACGATCCCTTGAAGCTCTCGGGCAACCCGCAAGCAAGTGGGATTCAATCTTAATCTATTTAATCAATTCTAAATTCGACAACAACACTAGAAGAGAGTGGGAGTGTTCCATAAAGAATCCAAATTTACCAAATTTTCAAGAACTTGATTGATTTTTTTTGGTTGATTTTTTGATCAAGAAATGTCAGATGTTGGAAACACTTGTGCAAGATAACTCGAAATGTTCCGCACCAAGTTCTACGCCTAAGCAAAGGGGTTTCTCGCACGTTTCCAATGCCTCAGGGGCCAAATGCTTTTATTGTAAAGGCACACATTGGCTTAATCAATGCAAAGATTTTCTTGACCTTTCCCCACAAAATCGATTAAACCAAGTTAAAAAACTCCATCTTTGCCTTAACTGCTTAAGAAACAATCATACTTCGAGTGAGTGCCGTTCGTCAAGTTGCAGAAAATGTAATAAAAGGCATCACACCCTGCTACATTTCGAATCCCACCACGTTGGGCCACAAACCTCTTCTGGTGTGCCTCAATCCAATTTATCGATTGAAAACTCTAGTAATCCCATATTGTGCGATTCGCAACCTATAAGCGACTTAATCGTGACTGCCGTATCGAGAAAAATATTTTCACACGTCTTACTATCCACAGCCAATGTCTGTATTTTTAACCAAGCTGGCGAGTCCATTTTATGTCGTGTTTTATTGGATTCTGGCGCGCAAAGCAACTACATAACCTATGATTTAGCCAATAAATTAGACTTGAAGCTAAACAAAATAAATTTACCTGTCAGTTGCATAAGTCAAAATCTAATTAATATAAAGCATTCTTTGACAGCGACTATAAAATCGGTGTACAACGGTTATACAGCTAATCTTGATTTTTTGGTGATAAAAAAGATCACTGAAAACTTGCCGAGCATTTCTATCAAAAATAATGTCCTATCTATTCCCCAAGATATTAAATTAGCCGATGTCAATTTTGATAAGCATGGTCCCATCGAGCTTTTGTTAGGTGCTGGCATTTTTTACTCCCTATTATGTGTTGACCAAATCAGACTAGGCGAAAATATGCCAATCCTACAGAAAACCCATCTATGCTGGGTTGTTTCTGGACCATTGCCTTTAATTACAACTAACTCCCTTTCAGTTAATTCTTTATCTACCAGTTGCAATTTAAATGTCGCCAACAAAAACACTGAAAATCAACTCGAAAGGTTCTGGGAACTGGAGAACTGTTCAAGCAAAATCACAAGGTATTCCCGCGAAGAGTCTGAATGCGAGGAACACTTTTGCAATACATTTATGCGTGACGAAACTGGACGCTTTGTTGTGAGTTTACCGTTTAAGCAAGATGTATCAATTCTGGGAGACTCAAAGGAAACTGCCATTAAACGCTTTTATGGACTTGAAAAAAGGCTCAATAAAAACTCCCTATTGCGCGAGCAATATTCCTCTTTTATGAAAGAGTATATCTCCTTGGGTCATATGTCTTTAAAAAATGAATCGAATCCCAATGAAATTGTTAATTTTCTTCCGCACCATTGTGTCTTGAAAGAAACAAGCTAAACGACAAAGCGTCGTGTGGTATTCGACGCTTCCGCAAAAACCACTTCAAGGGTGTCTTTAAACGATATCCTAAAAGTTGGCCCTACGATAACAGGAAGATCTCTTGTCTATAATTTTACGTTTTCGAGTACACAACTATGTAATAACCAGCGACATTGAAAAAATGTATCGCATGGTTGAGGTATCAAACAAAGATCGCAATCTTCAATAAATTCTCTGGCGTTTTAGTCACGAGAAAGAGCTCCAAACCTACACTCTTAACATCGTGACATACGGCACTGCTCCGGCATCATTTCTTACCATCAGGTATTTACATCAGTTAGCCTATGAGAATATGGATACATTTCCTGACGCGTGTAAGAGTATACTTAGAGATTTCTACGTAGATGACCTAATCTCAGGAACTTCTACTAGATCTGAAGCTATTCGAATAAAAAACGAGATTTTTCAAATTCTGAAAAGTGCAGGATTTATTCTTAGAAAATAGGCTTCTAATGATAAAGAAATTTTGGAAACTTCAAAAAATAGCATTGACAATCTGCCTAACTTCTTTATTAGTAACGATAAAACCCTTAAAACTCTTGGTATTTTTTGGGACCCTAATAGCGATATTTTGAAATACCAAGTCAATTTTTCCTCAAAAATCGAAAATAGAGTAGAATGGGATGAAGTAGTTCCACCTCAACTATTTTCTGTGTTTATGCAGTTTTATAATCGACTTGTGAACTTAAACGATATATCTATACCAAGGCATTCTTTAAAAAGGGATGCAATTGACGTCACCTTACACATGTTTTGCTACGCTTCTCAGCTGGCTTGCGGAGCTTGTGCATATTTGGTTTCACAGGATGCTTTACATCTCCTTACCGCTAAGTCACGAGTAGCCCCTCTAAAGGTCGTTTCATTGCCAAGACTGGAACTATGCAGCGCAGTTGTAGCAGCCCAGTTGGCAGAAAAAATTCTACATTCTCTGAGTAACATTTCCATTAAAGGGATATTTTTGTGGACCGATTCAACTATTGTCCTCAATTGGCTTCGCATAGAACCAAGCAATTTAAAAACCTTTGTTTCAAATCGTGTCTCAGAGATTATTACTCTGACTAATCCCGATGACTGGAATCACGTCAGATCATTTGAGAACCCCGCTGATATAATATCACGCGGCATGTACCCAGATGAATTAGTCGATGCTAGTCTCTGGTGGTTTGGTTCTACGTGGCTGCAGTCCGGGCCATCTAATTGGACTCATGACTCATGCAACCTATATTGACGTTAACATACCAAAGAAAAACCTTGAACTTAAGGCTAGTACTACTTTGAATTTTTTAAACACCTTTAATGATTTCAGCATTCTCCATCAATTTTCCTCTTTAAGCAAATTAAAGCATGTTGTAGCTTACTGTAAGCGATTCATTAATAATTATTCCAAAAACAAGTTAGAAGGCCTTACTGGTCCACTTTCAGTGGAGGAACTTCAGGAGTCCCTAAAGACTTTAATCTACATTGCGCAAATGCAGGACTTCTATAGTGACATACAAGCACTTAAAAGGAATTCAATTGCTCGAAGTAGTAGATTGGGCTCTTTGAGTCCTTTTCTTGATTCTGACTTACTTAGAGTTGGAGGCAGATTAAGAAATTTAAGCTTGTCAGTCGATCACAAGCACCCTTATATCTTAGATAAGAAAAATCCTCTTTCTAAATTAATTATAGAAAATGAGCATAAACGATTAATACACGCTGGTCCACAGGCTGTATTAACAAGTTTAAGATCTCAATTTTGGATTTTAAATGAAAAAAACACTATAAAGAGTATCATACGAAAATGTCTAATTTACTTTAAGGCAAAACCACGATTTGTAATACCTAAAATGTCCGATTTACCCTCGTGGCGAGTAACAATAAATAGACCGTTCTCTATTTGCGGTGTGGATTTTGCCGGTCCTTTTCTAATAAAAGTCGGAAAGGCAAGATCAAGAACTATTGTTAAGGTATATTTGTGCGTATTTGTCTGCTTTGCGACTAAAGCGGCACATCTCGAGTTAGTGAGCGATATGTCCCTTGACGCGTTTTTAAACTCTTTAAAGGGGTTCCAGAAGGAGTGTTCCCGCTGAGATACACTCGGATAATGGTAGCAATTTTAAAGCAGCGGATGAGTTGCGCAAAATCTGTACATTTATTCAAAACCAAGATTTAGAAGGCATTCGCCACTATCTTAACGAGCACAATATTAAATGGGTTTTTATACCTCCAAGATCACCCTATTTTGGTGGCCTATGGGAGGCTTGTATGAAATAGGCCAAATATCACTTAAAAAGAGTTTTGGGCGATGCTCATTTAACCTTTAAGCAATAATACACAGTGAATGTTCAGGTCGAAGCAATCCTTAACTCTCGTCCTTTAACTGCCCTTTCAAATGACCCTAACGATCTACAACCCCCTACCCCTTCTCACTTTATCATCGGAGATGTATTAACGAGTCTGCCACAAACCGATATCTACTTGATGCAAACCAACCGACTCTCGCACTACCACAGACTACAGCAGATGATCCAGCACTTCTAGTCCAGATGGCGATCCGAGTATCTGTGCAGCCTGCAGCAGAGAATGAAGTGGAGAAAATCTTAAGCATCAAGCAGCCTGCGAAACGGCATGATGGTTTTATTGAAGGACGACAACGCACCTCCATACCAATGGAGCATTGGAAGAATTATCGGCATCCATCCTGGCAAGGACGGTGAAGTGCGCGTAATGGATGTGAAGACTGCAAAGGGAACTTATAAAAGATCTTTTGCTAATATGTGCCCACTTCCCATTGGCATTCAGTGAGTGCCCTATTTGAGTAGCTCTTAATCGCCATTTTGTGT
Organism: Anthonomus grandis grandis; assembly: GCF_022605725.1. Lineage (NCBI taxonomy): Eukaryota > Metazoa > Arthropoda > Insecta > Coleoptera > Curculionidae > Anthonomus > Anthonomus grandis. Next base: position 221,927 of record NC_065565.1, read on the forward strand.
AAAGACTATTTTTCGCGATTTTGGGTGCTCTGAACTTTGAAATTTTTTGAAACCGTCTAATCACCGTGTTTCAAGGGGGGCGGTATGTTTGAACTTTAAATGTCGAACGTGCATATATTTTTTTGGTCATAGTGGCAAAAAAAAAGTCCACGACTATTAGTGATAATAATGGGGTTTAGTGACTGATTCCCAACAGACGTCACAACCAACACAAAAAAAAATTTTGGGTTCCAACTTGGGGCCCCTAGGGTCGTAGGACCGCCGAAGGACCACCCGTCTTTAAAACTTAATCGCTCCGGCACACGTCCGTCTCGTATCCATTCATGCGCGTCACTCCTGGTAATTGGTACAGTGCAATTATCTGGTTTAGTTATCTCCTCCAGTTGGGTCTCTGTCTGCAGCTTGGCTGTTGTTCCTGGCTTAGTTGTTATCTCCATCTGAGTTAGCGTCTCTGGCTTTTTCACTATTTCCGGTTTCAAATTTTCTTTATTTGATATTAATTTAGGATTTTTAATAACAATAAATTTTTATTTTTTGTTCTAAAAAATAAAATACAATTTTAAGTGGTATTAGTTCAATTTCAAACAACCTTTGAAGGATATTTAGCAGCACTCTATGCATAATAAGAATTACTTACCATTAACTATAGCTTTATTGCAGAAAAGTGCTCTTCTAGGTGTCCATAGTGGCCCTGAAAATGGCAGTTGACATTTATTTTTCAGTTCTGTAATAAAGAAAAAACATACTAAATTTGTAGACCATGTACCGCCTTTAGAGTGGGCAATCTAACTTTTCGTAGTTATCTTGTCACTTCTAAGTAAGGGTTCTAATCTGTCTGTATAGAAATAGAAAATTGATTTAACGCGTGGTAAATCTAATTGTAACACCATAAGGCAGCATAAGTTTGATCCGGTGGATCAAACTTAATCTTACTCTATGATTTTTATGACAGGTGTGTCAGTTTGTTTACCTTCAATTATAAAAGGTTGACTGAAACTAGCAAATAAACACTTCAAATACTGCGTTATAATTTATTACAACCAATATGTAAATATGTTACACTTGTCACCGTAAATAAACATCAACTTGTGTAATAACACATAAACAAAAAACAAAAGAGAGCTTTGTAATAACCTTATGAGTAAATGTACTTAATTCTAATTCATCCACACACCATTCAAACCAATAATGTTAATTACAAAATGATTAAAACAATATATAGTTGAAAACAATTATTATTGTTTGTTTTAGTCCTTAAATTCAACAAAAAGAGAAATTTTAATTAAAAGAAATGCACTGGATTTATATTTATTATTTAATCTAAAACTTCTTAATTTTTCTTAATTAACATAATTCATGTTATTTGACATTAACCAAATTTGGGTTTAAATTAACATAAAGTTGACACCAAAATATCTTGAAGAAAAACCAGTTATTTGTTATTTTATACAAGTTTTAACTAATAGAGCACTTTTATCATTTGTTATTCACTAAATAACAATTACCAAGTTATTTTTTATTAGACACAGTCATCCCATGAAAATACTTTACAGAGTTACCTTGAGTTCTTCAATTAAATATTGGGAATTGGAACAATACCATAAACTAGCTGCCACCAACAATTTAAATTAGACTTGAGCTTTCATTTGTTGTCACTGGGTTACAGCATACAAAGACAACAGGTTTTGTTTTCCACCAATACACACATAAATAGGGTATTTATATGGATAAACGTTAGTTTGGGACAACTAAACGTTTCTGGTCACAGTCGTGAAATTATACGTTTTATAACGTAAAGCAGAGCTTGATACAAATTAATCTTATAGTAGAGATTAATTGAGAGAGAGAGTTGCGTTGTTAACTTTTTGAGCGAGAGAGCGACATTACCCCTAGCAGAGCTAACTTGTGACTACTACAATAAGTAGAGTTGAGCGATATATCACGAACTGTGATTTAATCACTGATATCTAGAAATCACGAATAACGACTGCTACCTCTTTCTTTACAAAATCGTGACGTGATCACGACCACGCTGTGCTACCTATATGGATATGGCTTTCAAATATCGTTAAGAGCGTTCATCACCCCCTAATTTCTATTACGTGGATAACTCTTTTGCTTTAAAAGATATTTTGATGAGATCTTCACTAGTATTTTTTAAATATTTAGCAGAAGATGCGAAGTTATTTGTTTGTTAATTTTTTTTAAATATTGATATTTTTCTTTTTTATAAAAAAAATATAAAAAAATAAATAAGTTCGCGTCTAGTAAATGCGTTTTTAAGAAATTAACCCTAATAACATTTTATGAAATTTTTAATAATAATCCTAACGTGTAATAGCAAAATATGGCAATTTTTATCAAATTTCAGAATATTTACTACGTCTCGGCATACTTGGCAGCATTGCTTCATGCTTTATCGATCCAAGATCTACTGGCGAGCGTCGTTCCCGTGTCACCCCAATGTTAAAAAATATTAATATATAGTAATGTAATAAATTATGTAGGTTGAATATTAACAAATACGAAAAGTTTGGACTACCTGATTTTAGTTATTTTTCGAACTTTTGCCCACAACCCTTTTTGGTTTGTAATGTAGCGTTGATGTGTTTATAAATTTGCCGTACGCTGCAATATTATTAATAATTGTTATTAGTAGGCAACTAATAACAATTAATAAAGTTAGATTAGTAGGATACTTAGTAAATTTTGTTTTTTTTTGTTTGAATTTTTAAGCCTGTCTGCAAGCGATTGTCGCCGCGCCATCGCGTCGCCTCGGTGCCGCCTTAAGGTACGTTTTGCTTGGAGCGACTATTGCGATAATCGCAGTGCGATAATAGCGCGACGATAATCGCTAGCAATGATCGCCAGCCGGAGCGTTTTGCTTACAGCGAGTATTCTGTCGGCATGTTCTAGGAACAACCTGTGGCTAAAATTTGTAATCATTCGTCAGTAAGCTGTTATAGACATAGTGAGTCTCTCGATGAGTGTAACAAAAAGAAAAAATAAAAAATTGATGTTGAAATATCTTTTGCTGGAAGAAATTGACGATAAAGACATGTTAGAAATGTTAAATTTACCAAGACGTCCTAAACATCCCATCTTCAAATCAAGAATGAATGAAGGATACTTCAAAGTATTGATTACAAATCATTTGTGTGCTGACGACAAAAAGGTTGCAGAATTTTTCAGACTTTCTAAACTTCAGTTTGATTTTGTGTTAAGTTTAATTCAAGAAGATATTAAGAAGTTGTCTACGAACTGCAATCTTTACCCAATAAAAGCGGAAGAGAAACTCGCTCTAACTTTAAGGCAGGTATACCTACGTAGGCGTAGTTTTAAGGATCAAGTATTTGTAATAACAAACATATTATTTCAATTTAGCTTTTCGTTATTGGAAATAAATATAGATTTTTTTATATATTTTTATTAAAAATAAGACACCACATAAAAACCCTATTGATCACCATTGTTTGAAGCCGATCCAAAAATACCCTGGAGATCAGTACAGTGTTGAGAATGCAGTTCTGGTGAAGGTTCAGATAAAGCTACTACACGATGTAACTCCTTTTGGTTGCTTGAAGACGGAGGTCTGCTAATATCCGAGTATGCACTGCTCAAAGATGATGGAGAAGCAATCATGTTAAGTTGTGTTCTCTCTGGACGTGATGACCACATATCCGTTTCAATATGGGAAACCAATTGTAGAGTCTCTAGCTTAGCACGCTGTTGTAAATGTAGTGGAAATTTCTGTACTGTTTTAGCGATGCTTTGAAAAAAGAGACTAATGTCATCTTGTTCTTCTTCCTTGTCAATAACTCCTTCATCATGATATCTCTTTCCTTTGCCCTTTTCTCCATAGTAAGTCAAATTTTTTTTCTCGATAATTCATTTTTTTATTTTTTTCGGGTGAGTTACGTTGCATTGTTTTGCAATGTGTACTTCCAGCACATGAAGTGATTTGTGGCTGAGACGTGAGGGAGGTTTCAAGTGTTTGTTGCTCAGGGACAACTTCGTTTTCAGGTTCACTGTTTATTTCATCGGCCCTTTCAACTTCTTCAACTATGTTGGAGAATGTTCTGAAAACAAAATGTATATCAATAAAATTAATACATCAATTTTATTGATATTTCAATACTAAATATGTACTTAAAAAAACTGAAATTATAAAAACCGTTTGAAGCGATTGATTTTGTTGCTATTTACTTACTCACGCTCATCTTCTAATGTGCGAAGGAATGACAGCCTTTCTTGCAAGGCCCATGTTTTCCCTTTCTTGAACGCAGGTGCTTTAGAACCAGTTTTTTTGAGATCTAGGTTCTTTCTTTTGAATGTGTCCTTTATGTTTTTCCACCTCTTTTTGCAGTCGCCCACTGTAAACGAATAATGATTAAATACAGTGTGTCCCAGCAATGAATGAAAACCTTATAATTTTTGAACTAGGTATTTTAAGTAACTAGAGGCTCCACCAATCCTTTACCCTTGATTTAAACAACCATTTTCATACATTTTCAAAACTTTATTTAAACAAAACCTAACTAATATTTTTCTTTTGCAGGTTTCTGGCAACTGGTGAGTCTTATCACTCGTTACAATTTCAATTCCGGATATCAGTGAGCGAAATCAGTTGTATAGTAAAAGAAACCCTATCTATACTCAAGCAGAAGCTTGCACCAATATTCCTACCGCGTCCTTCTACAAAAGATTTGGAAAACAGAGCCAAGGAATACTATGAGAGATGAAATTTCCTAAACTGTGTTGGAGCTATTGCCATCACATATAATTGCAAACACATACGAATCAGGTGCCCTGATAAATCAGCATCTTTGTATTACAATTTCAAGGGACTCTTCCCTATCGTACTTTTAGCTGTCGTAGACGCAAACTGTCAATTTATATACATTGATGTTGGATCATTCGGTAAAGAGGGAGATAGCGGTATTTTTGAAAAATCATATTTGGGCCGTACGTTTTATGCTGGTACTTTACTACCACCTCCAAGGCAGCTCCCAAACTCTGACCTTGTGTTACCGCATGTGTTCGTCGGAGATGAGGCATTCAGGTTACATCCAAACATGATAAAACCATATCGACGAGAAGATGCAATTGGTGATAATAGCAAATCTGTGTTTAATTACAGAATATGCCAAGCCCGCCGAACGTCAGAAAACGCATTTGCTATTCTTACTCAAGTTTTTCGTATATTTTATACTCCCATCAATTTAAACCCTGAACGTATTGATGATCTGATTATCTTATGTTGTTGTCTGCACAATATGTTGAGGCAAGGTTATCTGTCGAAAACAGGACGTGCCAACTACGAATTCGACCTAAAACAGGACCTACCTACAAACAATCTCATCCGTTTGGCAAGAACTGGTGGTTATGCTAATGTAAAGGGATTTACGGTAAGAAACACATATGCCTCATACTTTACAGAACAGATTAATACTAACTTAATATAGTGTATCCAAATATCTCGGGTATAATTCAGTCCGAACTAGACATAACTTGAACGAAACTTTCTGAATTCAATGGTGATATCGGCAATTACAGGTAGGTAGTTATTAATTATTTTTGTCAAAAGGTTTTTCTCTAAATCTATATATATTTAGTTTGATCTGAACGTACGCGAGATATTTCAGCGTTTCTGGCCTTTTGAAATATTCTATATAATTAATGTACAGTATGTAGTTGTTTGTGTTGTTCAGATTTAAAAAAATGTATTTTTTTAGTTAGGTTTGTTCAATGATATTTTAAGATAATATATTTCAAGAAAACAATTTGTATATTATATCATACCTGATCTTCCCACCTCTCCTGCGATCACTATCCATATACTATCTTTGGCACGTTGATCTTTGTAGAGGACTTCATCATAAACAGCTGGATGTGCTGATACTGCTTTAATTAATTTGTCGTCTTCTTCGGCAGTAAAATTGAGTTTTGGCTGCGACATTATTGCGAGAGCACGTATACACTTTTAATAATCGTTCGCGACTGGCGATTATATCTGCTCTAGGACCAGACGCCCACGATAAACGCCAGCGGCTGCAGCGATTGTCTCCCGAAGGAAAACGGAACTACACCGGACAAAGATACCAGATAAAGCTACTAAAGGAGAACCGTGTAGTAGCTTTATCTGAGCCTTCACCAGAACTGCATTCTCAACACTGTACTGATATCCAGGGTATTTTTGGATCGGCTTCAAACAATGGTGATCCAATTATATATTCATATTTTACAAAATAGATTTTTTATGTAGTGTCTTATTTTCAATAAAAATATATAAAAAAATCTATATTTATTTCCAATAACGAAAAGCTAAATTGAAATAATATGTTTGTTATTACCTTAAAGTTAGAGCGAGTTTCTCTTCTGCTTTGATTGGGTAAAGATTGCAGTTCGTAGACAACTCCTTAATATCTTCTTGAATTAAACTTAACACAAAATCAAACTGAAGTTTAGAAAGTCTGAAAAATTCTGCAAACTTTTTTTCGTCAGCACACAAATGATTAGTAATCAATACTTTGAAGTATCCTTCATTCATTCTTGATTTGAAGATGGGATGTTTAGGAAGTCTTGGTAAATTTAACATTTCCAACATGTCTTCATCGTCAATTTCTTCCAGCAAAAGAGATTTCAACATCAATTTTTTATTTTTTTTTGTTACACTCATCGAGAGACTAACTATGTCTATAACAGCTTACTGACGAATAGTGATGGTATAAAAGACCTGCACCTGCTCTTTTGGACCTAGTTCGCCATTTCGGAGCGGTGCACCTGATTCCAAAACCTATAATACCCAGGTGTAGGTGCACTACGGATTTGTTATCATAATCATAATCATAATCATAATCATAATTTTTATTGATGCCAGTAATATAAATTTTACACAAGTCAAAAAATACATAGGTAAAGTCAAAACAGACTACTTAACAGTACTAACACTAAGAACATTAAATTAAAATTCGACTATAACTAAAACAATAAATGATGTTATAAAAACACAGTAAAATCACCTTAAAATATGTGGTTTAAAAACTCCTCTAATGAATAAAAAGCATTCACTAATAAAACTTTTTTGATTTTTGTTTTAAAACTGTTTAGAGGTAACTATTTTATTTCAAAGGGAAGAGCATTAAATAATTTTATTCCCCAAAAGCCCGGTCCATCCCGACACCTTCCCAGACGGCAGTAAGGAGGTACAAAGTCAGTTCTATGGCGAGTATTATAGCCATGTATATCTTGGTGAGTAGTAAAAGACTGAGTATTACGTTTAACGTACAGAAGGTTTTCCAAAATGTACACTGAGGGCAGGGTGAGAATGCCGAATGCCGAATGCAGAAGTTGTTTAAAGGCTGCCTTGCAGTCCTCCCTATATGCAAGACCAGCTAGTACCCTTATCACCCTTCTCTGTATACCGAACACACGTTTGGTATCAGATGCATGTCCCCAGGCTAGAATATTATATGACAAGTGTGAATGGAAAAGACCAAAGTATGCAGTTCTCAGAACTGCTGCTGAGACCCTATCACTGAGCCCTCTTATTAGATAGGCAGCTTTGTTTAGCTTTAAAGTCAGTTGGTTGATGTGATGACCCCAATGTAAACGTTGGTCTAGTGTGATTCCTAGGAATTTAGCTGTGTCAGCAGACTCCACCTGCCCAAGTTCCCTCATAGAGAAAATGATTTTAAGTGTCTTATCTGAGTTCATGAGAAGCCGATTGCTGCAGAACCAGCTTTCAACTCCTTCCCGCGCCACCAGGGATCCCTCCAGGGAAGCACCCAGAGTGTCAGCCCGAAAGGATACTGTGGTGTCATCGGCAAAGAGGGTAAATTTTGCATATTCACTAATTAGTGGAAGATCATTGATATATATTAAAAAAAGAATGAGTCCCAGAATTGACCCCTGAGGCACACCCATTGTAATATCGCCTATTGCCGACGCCACCCCAGCAAAACTCACAGACTGACACCCGCCCTCAAGGTAAGATTTCATAAGTTGAATGCTTGATGGATTAAAATTATAGGCTTTGAGCTTTCCAAGAAGGATCCCATGGTCGACGCAATCAAAAGCTTTACTCAGGTCGCAGCAAAGAACTGTGTCATATTAAAAATTTTGAAAACCTTCAAGAATATCTGAAACCAAATCCAAATGTTAGTGTAAAGTCAGATCTTGAACCGGTTCGAAACGAATCCGGCGTGCACTTACAGACCAGGTCCCAACTCTCAACAGAAACTAAAGCTAGGATTTAGTCGGAATCGGACCGAGCATATTACGTTAGAGAATTTTATAATGATGGCGGTTTGGACTTGACAATTTGTGAAAATTAAATTTAAATGCTTAAAGGAGTTAAATTAGGAAAATACTTAAAGGAGTTAAAGGAGTTAAATTAGGAAAAATAGAATAATATCTACTCTAGAACAGTTGTAGTAACAAAATAGACAAATTTTAGGATAAAATAATATATTTAGGTATAAAGAAAAGACATAGCTGAATCGAACAAAACTAATTACTAAATTCAAAATTGATTTAAAAATAAAACAAGAACAAAAATAAAATATACCATATTTAAAGAAAAAACTAAAATATTAAATTATTTAGTTACATAATCGTTTGTGTGAAGAAATAAGATTTTTTCTACATTTTGAGAGCTAAGACGTGTTCGCCGTTCATTCAGCACTTGTCCAGCTTTGGAAAATTGTTGTTCACAGGGAACCGAGGTTGCGAGACAAAATTGATCTCTCCTTAGAGTCGGGTTGCTTGAGAGTGCAGCCCTAAGTGGGTGGTAAACTCCATCTAAGGCTAAATATGACCACGAGACCGATAGCGAACAAGTACCGTGAGGGAAAGTTGAAAAGCACTTTGAAGAGAGAGTTCAAGAGTACGTGAAACCGTTTAGGGGTAAACCTGAGAAACCCGAAAGGTCGAAGGGAGAAATTCATTCGCGTTTCGCGGCAGGCGTCGGACGGTCGCGTGACGGGAAAGCGTTCGCGTTTTTCCGCACCTTCCGTTCGTTTGATCCGGCTGCGAACGCGTGCACTTTTCTTCTGGTAGGACGTCGCGATCCGTTGGGTGTCGGTCTACGGCTCGCGGTGGAGCCCGTTTGTCGTCCCTAGTGTCGATGAGCGGACCCGTGAGTTTCCTGGCCGACTCGCTCGACGGTATACGAAAGGTTTAAGGCCGCTCTTCAGTGAGCGTTCGGCTCGTGGCAAGCACGTCAGTTGTACCGGCGATCGGACCTAGTGCCGATTCTGGTCTCTGGCGACTGTTGGCCGCGAAGTTCTCGAACAGACCTATAACCGATCAGCGACGCTATAGCTTTGGGTAATTTCAGGACCCGTCTTGAAACACGGACCAAGGATCCGACTGTCTAATTAAAACAAAGCATTGCGATGGTCTTAACGTGATGTTGACGCAATGTGATTTCTGCCCAGTGCTCTGAATGTCAAAGTGAAGAAATTCAATCAAGCGCGGGTAAACGGCGGGAGTAACTATGACTCTCTTAATCTTTAATCTTTTGGTTCCTTCAGTCCCTCTATTGCCAAAACATCTGGTATAACACAGCCTACCCTAAAGTCTATCCTTAAAAAGTCAAATACATCGACTACGATCTCCAATCCTCTATCTACAAAGTCTTCTATCACTACAAGCACCACCACAATAGTTAGCACTGTACCTGCAACTTTGGTCAACTCACCACCCTTATAACCACTCCCATCTCCTCTACCTTTTCTCAGGCTTCTTTATACATAATCCCATCTACAATAGTTTGCCCAACCTCAATCCCCGTTTCCACCAACTCCTCTAACACAAATAACCTTTATACCACCTCCCACTCGAGTTGCAATACAGTTTCCTCCACCTCTATCACCTCTGCTATTCTCCCAATCGCATCATCACCAGGTGAACACGCCTCCCAGATTCCCGGGCCATCAACGGTTCGATCCTGTATAGACCTCGATGACCCCCCTTCACCGGGCTCCTCCCTGGACTCCCCCCCACCAACTTTTTCGGATCCCTTGATCTTCCAAGATCCCCCCGCCACACCGACGGAGAAACAAAAAGGGAAATCCAGGAAGCGTGCCAGGGAATCTACTTCTCCTCAGGAGGCGGAGCCACCGAAACGTTGCCCCCTACCAATAGCCGATGACCCCGAAATCTTGTCACCACAATCTCCCATCCCTCCCCACGAGCGGGGCTCTCCCCTTTTTCAGAACGCGTCTCCACAACGCGTTATGGGTGAAGCCCAGCCGCAGTGTGCCGCTTTTCATCTTGACCACTCGGACCCCGACTCTCTTGACCAGGTGAGAAATTATTTACAATGCTTGGCCATAGAGTTCGGGGAATCAGGCGGACAGGATGATGGGACGCTGGGGATGATCTTATCGGCGCTACGCCCCGGCGACCAGTCTCTATCTATGACTATTGAGAACTGGATCGCTGAGACCTTCGCTATAAAAGCGAGATCAAACTCTGCCCCAACCACATCGGCTTCGTCTTCGCGAGCTTCGAGCCGCCCTCCCAAAAACTACGGGAAAAAATTCACAGGTTCTGGTCCACGAGCTAGTCGTTTTAAAAAGGCTCAAGACCTCTTCCAAAAGGCGCGCTCAAACCTCGCTGAGTCTATATTTGTCGGTAAAGATCTGCTGGCCCCTGACGAATATCCTGAGGTGACTGAGATAGAGGGGCTTTATGCCAGTATTCTGGAAAGCCCCTCCCCCCGTGATGATGCACCAATAATAGATCGGTGGCCCTTGATTGAGTCTTTGCTAGCCCCAATAACGGCCGGGGAAATAGCCAAGTCCAAGTTATCTTGGAAACCGGCTGCTGCTGGTCCCGACAGGGTTCCGGTTGGTCGTGTCAAAGCTACCCCCCGATAACAAACTAGCAGCCTTATATAATTGCCTTCTGCTTACGGCGCACATCCCTTCTTCTTGGACTGTTTCAAGGACTACTCTAATTCCAAAGGACGGAGATCGTCGGGACGCGAACAACTGGCGCCCAATCACGGTTTCCTCGGCCATTCAACGCCTTTATCATCGGGTTCTTGCTGCTAGAATCAAGGAGGGTGCCAACCTCGATATAAACCAGCGAGGTTTCGTCGATATTGACGGTACTCTGGCCAACTCCGTGATTCTAGATCATTATATTTCTAGCAGAATCGCCGCGCGGAGGCCGTTGAACGTCCTCTCGATAGACATTCGCAAGGCCTTCGATACGGTGTCGCACTATTCTATATCTCGTGCCCTAAAACGCTCTGGTATCCCAACTCACCTAATTACATGCATTATGGGTTCTTTAAATAATGCAACAACTATAATCAAGGTCGGCAATAATTCCACCCGCCCCCTTAAAGTCAATCGTGGGGTCAAACAGGGTGATCCGTTGAGTCCCATTTTATTCAATCTTGTGGTTGACGAAATTTTGACCAGTTTGAACGGCGGGGTTGGGGGTGGTTCGCTGAACTCCGACCGGTCCGTCCGTTGCTCGGCCCTGGCCTTTGCCGATGATATTGTAATTTTAGAGGATGAGGAAGTAAAACTTCCGCTGATTCTTAACGGGCTAGATACATTTTTCGGGACCAGGGGAATGGCAATTAATGTCACTAAGACATCTTTGCTCTCCATGGCATTGGTCCCCAGGGAGGGAAGAGTGGTTCCTAGGACTCGCTCCTTCCTCCATTACCAAAACATCCCGGTTCGCATGGTCAGTAATATCGATCCATTTAAATATCTTGGCCACATGTTTGGCGCGACCGGGATTTTTAAGCCGAGTCTCGCTAACATTAATTGTTAGCTCCAAAATCTTATTTCGGCACCACTAAAGCCCGATCAAAAACTAGCGCTCCTTAAAACTTACCTTATCCCAAAAACACTGTACGGCCTCCAAAACACCGGGACCACGGGAAGAGTTTTACGACAGGCTGATAGATGCATCCGGGTTGCGGTCAAAAAATTTCTAAACCTAAGCCAGCATACTCCGGATGCAACCATCTACGCCAAAACAAAGTTTGGTGGTCTGGGAGTGATTAACTTACGCAACACCATCCCGCGTATCCTCCTAACCCGTCTGCAGCGGTTACTTCTTAAGAACTCAGAAGACCCTACTCTTTGTTTCGTGCTACAAACTCCACAGTTGCGATCCACCTTTGACAGGCTGCAGGCTCTGGCAGGCCCTGTGGAGCCAGAGCAGCTATGGTTAGAAGCGGTCAAAAACTGTCCAATGCTCGTCGGTGTCGAAAACTCTGCTGACGACGTCGCCAGCAGAAGTTGGATCGACAACAAGCCGGCGGGCTGGACGGGGCGAGACTTTATTCGAGCCATACAACTGCGTTGCAATAATCTTCCTGTAGCGGGGTTGCCATATAATCTTCCTGAACATCGAAAATGCCGTGCTGGGTGCAATAAAATTGAATCCATTAGTCATGTTCTTCAACAGTGCCCGGTTACACACTGGGAAAGGATTCGACGGCACGACGAGATTGTTGGCAAAATTGCGGCGCACTGTCGCTCCAAGGGTTGGAGAGTCGAGGTCGAACCTAACGTTCGGCATCCGGACGGCTCTTCGCTGTTCAAACCAGACCTTGTAATTCACAAGGACAACATTAGTGTCATCTCTGACATCCAGGTGCGATGGGAGGGTAACACCCCCATTGCGCAGTCCCACGCCCAAAAAAAGGCCGTGTACGAGTTAGACGCAAGGTTTAACGAATCAGCTCGACATCGCTGGCCAGGCAGGGAGTTTCACCATCTCCCGGTTACTTTGGGGGCCAGAGGAATCTGGCCCAACTGTAACTTCCCTACAGAGGAAGCTCTTAAAATCCCTCCTTCCCTGAAATCGTCTTGTGTCCACTCCTGCCTTAAATGGGGCTCGACGATTCACTCCTCGTTTTCTCGTTGTGTATGGAGAACACGCGCAAACCCTGGGGGGCGCCGCCGGCGGGTTTGAGAATACCGCGTCTAATCACTAGCCCTTACCTAACCACAGGGCCCCGGAATTCCAACTCTGGTGAGTGATAGTTGATAGACAAAATCGATTGTTCACTTTCGGCATTAAAGCTGGATCATCCTTGGTCTGTCAACCACCTGAAATACCCCTTCCTTAAACTTCTAGGGATATGCAGGCTAAGACCGCGTTATACCGGTGGAAATCGCGTAATCAGACAATAAAATCTCTCGATTGGCAGTCTTGGACATCAGCTCTAACCATTGTCTATTTATAGTGTGTTTGATGTTATGATGTTCTGTCTTATTGTTAGTTCCTTATCATTTTATCTTTGTACTTAGCTTTATTACATTTAGTGTTTTACATGATTCATTGTTGTAGATAGTTAATTATTGTCGCTATACACTTGTCCATGTAATTTTAAGACCGACCGCCTTTAAACGTCGGGCCTAGCTTAGGGAAATTATATTATATAGCTAGTGAGACTTACCGCTGGGCTTTGCCCTTCCTATGTTAACACTTTCTAACGTGTACATGTCCTTTTATATTTGAATAAAGAATTTTGATAGCCAAATGCCTCGTCATCTAATTAGTGACGCGCATGAATGGATTAACGAGATTCCCACTGTCCCTACCCACTGGAAATCGGCAGGGGCAAGTCAGGCGGACAACATCAACTGATGGTGACGCTTGACATGTCCAACGCTTTTAACTCTGCAGGGCCGGGGCAGATAACCAAAGAACTCCAAAGGGCTGGGATCGATGATCGGTTGGTTGTTATGGGGTGGGAATTTTTAACTAGCAGAAAGGTAATATCCGGGAAAATCGAAAAGAATGTAGAAAAGGGTTGTCTGCAAGGCTCGAGCCTAGGTCCCACGCTCTGGATTGTCCTGATGGAAGGATGGTTCAGAGCAATGAATGAATGTAGAGACGAATGCTGGAGGAGTGAAATAGAGAATGATGAACGGAGAGTACTAAATGGGGAAGGGAAAAATGAAAGTATTGTGTGGCAGGCATTTGCTGATGATCAGGTAATAGTGATCAGAGGCAAATCCTGCAGAGAAATTGAAAGGAGATGGGAGAGCGTGTGGGAGAAGACGAATGAATGGGGAAGAATGAATGGACTAGCGTACAACAAAGAGAAAACGGAGGCACTGTTTGAACCTGCAGCGCGGAAAATCAGGCCACCAGTTGTCAAGCTGGGGGAAGGAAGGGTTGAATTATGGGAGAGTGTTAAATATTTAGGGGTTTTAATTAACGGGAAGGGGCTTTTCTTAAATCATTTAAAAATGGTAAGGGTTAAGGTGGGGAAATCAATGGGAAAAATAAGTGGGTTACTGGAAAGGAAAGGGCTAAGAACTAGGGAAATGGTAAAAATATTTTATGAAAGGGTCTTTAAACCAGCCCTATTATATGGGGCTGAAGTATGGGGATTTAAAGCTAATGATAGTAGAAACAGAAGACAACTGGAGGCAATACAGAGGGTGGCACTGAGGGGAATGGGACCCTCCTATTCCACAGTGTCAACCGAAGCGCTGCAGGTTATGCATGGGTGCGCGCCGCTCTGGCTTGAAGCGGCGGCACAAGCAAAAATGAGGAAGGAAGCGTGGGAAAAGGTAAAAATGGGGAGAACAAATGAAAGTGAAAGAATACAAATGAACGAAAGAATAAATTGTAAGGACGAGGGTGACACGGAGTATGAATGGAAAGTATGGGTGGACGCGGCACTGGGACACGGATGCGTGGGACTTGGCTGCGTAATAAGGAGGGAACAGGGAAACGTAGTAACGTCAAAGGGCAAAAGGATTGTGCACAAGGGGGGAGTGGTTGAAGCCGAACTTGAAGCGCTTAAGCTCGGGATCCAATCGGTCGGGGAAGAAATGTCTGCGGGCGAAAGGGCACTAGTGGTGACCGACTCGCAGATATTAGCAAAAACTATCAATGACTATTCGACCCTAAAGAGAACCTTGAATGAATGCCAGAAAACGATATGTATGAATGAGAATGAAAGGAAGCACATACGCGTGAAATGGGAGAGACTGCAGAGAGGAACGGATGGGCATGGAGCATATGAGAGAGCTAGAGAAATGATGAGAGCAGGTGAATGGGAGATAAATGACCACGAATGGATGAGTAAAAACGAATATAGAAAGAACAAACACGAATGGATAATGAGAAGATGGAATGAAGAATGGATGAGAAGCATGAAAGGGAGAACCACGTTCGGGCTGTGCCCCTTGGTGGGCAGGAGCATGCTCAGCCTGTCAAGGGAGCTCAGCTCGCAACGGGTCACGGGAATTTTGGCGGGTACGTATATAAGTATAAAAGGAAGGGTGTAAGGGAGTGTAAATGTGGGATGTATGATCAGGAAACGAATGAAAGATGCGAGGACTCAGCAGAGCATGCAAGGAAAGAATGCAATCTGGAAGAGCGAATGAGAGGGAGAGAAAGGTGTGAAAGAGAAAAGGGCAATTTAGTCTTTCTATTCAGAAACGACAACGGGGAAGCCAATAGGGAGGAACTAGCACAATTTAATCGCCTTGCCGAGTTGGTTGTTCCCAACGACGACTTCGAATAGCATTGTAAAAAAATTTGGAAAAAAAAGGAAAAAATCAAAAAAAAAAAACAACAAAAATACATAAAAAATCAATTAAAAAAAAAAACAAAAAAGTATATAAACATAAAAAGTATAAGTAAAAATAATAAAAAGTAATAAAACAATAAAAATAAATAGAGAATAACAAAACATGTTTACAATATAAGAATTAATATAAATAAAGATAATTAAATCATAACTAGGATAAGATAGAGTTAGAGAAAAATCAATTAGGAGATAAGTTATATTTGTGTAAGATATTGTAGTGATGCAGGGTTAGGCTAGGATAGGTTAGACTAGGACACACTTTTAGGTCCACCACCTTCAGTGGTGTTTGACCTACAGTCCGCCACCTTCAGTGGCGTTTGACAGCACAGACAGGGTCTTCTTTCTCCGCCAGGTCCGACCGTCATTGTAATGGGTCGACAGATTCATTGCGTTGGCGTGCGGGCAGGAAGGACCGGTGTTGGGCGGGGGTAACAGAGGCACTGGCGTGCCAGTGTTTTTGGTGCACCCATGGGTTCCCTTGAGAGTGGTTTGGTTGGATAGAGGGAGCAGAAGTCGGAGACTCAGTGCCTCAAAGCTACGGCTAGGCTCGGGCGGTCACTTTGATCGTCCGGAATTCGTTATTAATGTCCCTACCCACTATCTAGCGAAACCACTGCCAAGGGAACGGGCTTGGAAAAATTAGCGGGGAAAGAAGACCCTGTTGAGCTTGACTCTAGTCTGGCATTGTAAGGAGACATGAGAGGTGTAGCATAAGTGGGAGATGGCAACATCGCCGGTGAAATACCACTACTTTCATCGTTTCTTTACTTACTCGGTTAGGCAGAAAGCGTGCGCCGTTCGCTCACGAGGCGGCGGCTGTCACGGTATTCTCGAACCAAGCACGTAGAGTGGTACTCGCGTCAAGATCGTGCCTGCGTTCGCGTTTCGCGACGGGTGCTTCGCGGCGCTCGTCGTGGCGTGGGCGTTTGCGTGCGGTTTTGCCGGGTGCCGTTATATGCTCCCGTGTGATCTGATTCGAGGACACTGCCAGGCGGGGAGTTTGACTGGGGCGGTACATCTGTCAAAGAATAACGCAGATGTCCTAAGGCCAGCTCAGCGAGGACAGAAACCTCGCGTAGAGCAAAAGGGCAAAAGCTGGCTTGATCCCGATGTTCAGTACGCATAGGGACTGCGAAAGCACGGCCTATCGATCCTTTTGGCTTGAAGAGTTTTCAGCAAGAGGTGTCAGAAAAGTTACCACAGGGATAACTGACTTGTGGCGGCCAAGCGTTCATAGCGACGTCGCTTGTTGATCCTTCGATGTCGGCTCTTCCTATCATTGCGAAGCAGAATTCGCCAAGCGTCGGATTGTTCACCCGGTAATAGGGAACGTGAGCTAGGTTTAGACCGTCGTGAGACAGGTTAGTTTTACCCTACTGATGACTCGTCGTTGCGATAGTAATCCTGCTCAGTACGAGAGGAACCGCAGGTTCGGACATTTGGTTCACGCACTAGCTCGAGCGGGCTATGGTGCGAAGCTACCATCCGTTGGTCTATGCCTGAACGCCTCTAAGGCCGTATCCTTTCTAGTCAAAGGTGGCAACGATATTCTTGGAGTTCCGAGAGTCGAAAGGCTCAAAACAATGTGACTTTACTAGGCGGTCGGCGTTCGCGCCGATCGTCGCACGAGCCCTATGTGCCGCGTGGGGTTACCGGTTGGCGGCGGGATCGATCCTTGCCACGTCCGACCTGACCTTTAGGCGGTAGAACATGGGTATCACAATCGTTTCGATGTTGGAACTCGGAATTGTCTGTAGACGACTTACGTACCTGGCAGGGTGTTGTACTCGGTAGAGCAGTTTCCACGCTGTGATCTGTTGAGACTCAGCCCTTAGCTTGGGGATTCGTCTTGTAGGCAAGACGAGACCCCTATAGATAATATTATTGTATACACACACGTGTATGTATAATATTATATGGCGAACGATGTTGAAGTATTTAAAAATCGTAGTAGTAGAAATACTATAATTTACGATTGAACATTTCCATCGTTCGCCTTTTTTATGCCCCAACACTTACGTGCTCCTAGTTATTTTTGCCTTTTAATTTGCATAATTAAAGTTGATTTTTTTTCCGACTGTCGTCATTCTAGGTGCCTTTAGTTTATTTCATTTCTTTGTTTGTTATTATTATTATAATTATATGTGGCGAACAATGTGTGAAGTCTTTACTAGTAGTTTCATTAGTATTGTTTCATTGTTCGCCTTTTTTATGCCTTATGAAAACTTACGTGCTCCTAGTTATTTTCGTGTTTAAATTTGCATAACTTTGAATTTTTTTTTTCTTATTATCCCAATTCTAGGTGTCTTTTAGTTTATCTTTTATTTCTAGATTTACGTTCTTTCCTTGACATTATACGTGGCGAACGATAAAGTGTTTACTCCACTAGCAGTTTTAGTAGTAGACCCTCATCGTTCGCCTTTTTTACGCCTCATCAACACTTACGTGCTCCTAGTTATTTTTGTGTTTAAATTTGCATATTTAACTTTGAAATTAATTTTTCTTTATCTTCCATTTTATTTTCCTTCCATTTTTTTCCTTTTCCTTTTTTACGCCTCACCAACACTTACGTGCTCCTAGTTATTTTTGTGTTTAAATTTGCATATTTAACTTTGAAATTTTTTTTTTGTCTTATTACCCCAATCTCTGCTAAGACATCAAGTAAGTTCTTTATTCTTATTCTAATAGTTATTTTTTACTTCTCTTACTTGAATGTGTGTTGAGTTTGCTTTAAAAGATCTGTTTTTAGTTTATACATATTAATTCTATCTGTATATGTATGTATATCTCTTTGGAGCATGATGTTTAAAAACTCCTTTAACACTAAATTCATTATTTACGGCAACTTCCTTTTATCTTTCTTCTTGTACTTGTTTTTTTAAATAAAGAGCTTTTGACTAATAGATTTTCTTTATTTTCAGATCTTAGCAAGCGTAGTAGCTTGTTTTGCTACACAAGCACAAGGAGAGCAATAGAGCTAACTCCAAAGGCCAGGAAAATGTATAGAATAGCTTCTGACCTCAGAAAAACTGCAAAAAGGTTGAATTTCAGTTGTATGACCCTTAAAAAGAAAGTGAAGCACATGGAATCTGTTACCTATTCAAGAGAATTTTTACGGGCTAATCTTAATAAGCCTACAGTGGACTTTCTAATGTCACAACTAAGGTGTTAGAGTTTGAAACCTAAAGGCAGAAGGTATACTTTAGATGAGAAAATTCTCTTTTTATCATTTTTAAAACAGAGCCCTAAAAACTAAAGGTTGTTTAGGAGATTTTTTGCAGTTCCATCAAGAAAAACCCTAACTAATATATTAGGGAAAATACCATTTAATACAGGCATAAATGCAACTATTATGGAGTCTTTAAAATGAAAAATTAAAAATACGGATTACAAACGAAAATTTTGTACCATCATATTTGATGAGATGGCTCTGGATGTGAACCTGTAATATAATAAAAAAAAGATGAAGTTGATGGTTTTCAAGACAATGGAGGCGAGGAAAGAGTACCTTTGATTGCAGACAAAGTCATGGTGTTTATGGCCAGGGGAATTTGCAATAAGTGGAAGCAGCCCTTAGCCTACTACTTCAATGAAGGGGGTATGGAAAGTGGTGTATTGGCAGCAAGAATAAAAGAAGTGGTAATGGCTTGCCAAAATATTGGTCTTACTGTAAAAGCTATAATTTGTGATCAGGGTAGGCCAAATGTTGCTGCAATCAATAAATTATACAATGAAACAAAGAGTCACTTTTTAAGAAGGGGAGAAGAAAACAGGATCTTTGGATTGCAGATAAGAGATAAAGAAGTTATTCCTCTTTATGATCCCCCTCATTTACTAAAGGGTATGAGAAATAATTTATTTAAAAACAGTTTTTTGAATTTTCAATGGAGGAAATCAGAAAGAGAAGAGGCCAGATGGATTTACATTACAAAAATTGTATGAAATTGAGACCCTGGAAGATGATGATTACAAACTCTGTAAGAAGCTGACCATCAACCACATTGAGAATTTTTAAAAAATGAAGGTTTCTATATCTGCCCAAATTTTTAGCAACAATGTGGCAGCAGTTATTAAGAGACTAGCTGCTAATAATAAAAAAATGAAGAAGACCAGATGCCCCAATGTGCAGAAGGAACAGCAGAATTCATCCTATTTATGGATAAACTTTTTGACAGTGTTAATGGTAGTTCCATTAAACCCAGTAGAGGGAAAGGTTTAAGATGTGCTCTTACTTCAAAGTCTCTACATTTGGAGTTCTGGAGAGACACAATTAAAGTTTTGGAAACAGCATATTTTGTGAATTCCAAAAAAGTTAAGACTGTGCCACCATCCTTAAAAAGTTAAACTCACACAATAAAGGGATTCATTTATTTATGGGAACAATTACAAAAAGAGGATATTAAATTTCTATGCCTGCGTAATTTAAATCAGGATCCTTTAGAAAATTTCTTTGGGGCAATTAGAAGCCATGGGATCTGAAATGTGAACCCAAATGTAAGCGCCTTTGTAAATCATTTTAAATCATTAATTATTAATAACTTTTTCAGTCATACTGCTTCTTATAATTTTGAATCAGATAACTTAGAAGCATTAGATAACCTCAAACATATGCTAACTTCCAATATAGACATACAAAAACCTAAAATCAAGTTTTCTGCAATAACAATGTCGGAATTTAAGCCTGAATCTGTCTCTTTATTAAAAAAAGGAAAGTTAACATATGTTGCTGGTTTTGTGGCAAAAAAGGTGTTAAAAATAATTAAAGTGTGTAAGCAATGTCGTGACCAATTACTCGGAGGGGACAGAAATGCAGAAGAGTCTTTTTTAATTGATGCAAGAGCATATTCTCCAAGAGCACTTTTAGTCACTTCTAGTAAATTAAATATTTTATTTCAGGAAATAATTTTCTCACTTAGTGAGATTTTGCCTCAAATATGCCACATCAAAAATGTTACAGAAGCTTTAAATCTTATATTAAAAAATGTTTGCGAGCAAGAAAGACCTAATTGTGGTCAACATGATCTTTTCAAATTAATTTGCACTTATGTCTGTAACTTTCATATTTTTATATACTTAAAAAATATAAATAACATTTTAAAAGGAAAGCAAACTGTAAGTTCATGCTCATCCGACAGGATAAAAAAGTATGCAGCAGAAAAATTTTAAAAAAAGCAGAAACATTTTAAAAAAAATTGACATTGATCTATTGTTTTATTTAGTTAACATTATTTACGGCAATTTCAATTTTCAGTTATACGAGGTAATTTGAAACTTTCCGAAACAATTTTAGATTTTAGCAATGTTGAATTGATGAATTGTGCTAAAGTAAAGATAAATTCAATAGTATATTCTGTGGCACCTTCAGACTTAAGAAAAATTATTTAGTTTTATTGATTTACCAAAAGGTATTAATTATTCATTTACCAAATTATGCTTAATTAATTATTTTGCAAACTCTTTATTCCAGAAACTCGTTTACAATTGGCAGTAAAAATAAAAATGTCCAACCAACGGGTTTACGGAGTGAAACAGAGTTTGCAAAACAAATAAACTAACCTCAAAACAAAATATGATATTTCGAATTTCCCGCGTTTCTATGAGAAAGTTCAATACTAGAGCCGCCGCGGGGCGCCACATTACCAACAACCGGGCCATGCACAAGGAGTTGCCTATCTATAACTTTATATAATCCCTTATCTATGGGCACGACTCCCGTCTATTGACTGGGATGCCTAGTAGTAGTACGCCGCCGCCGCACTGATCGCACCACACTGCTCGACTCAACTCGCCATCGCCAATGGTAAAATGGTTGCCGGTGGCAGTGTAACCCGATAAGCAACTCCTCGGCTTATAGCTACATAACGATATTGCTTCAATAAAGCTGTTTCGTTGGAACAGGAAAACATATCGGGCAATACCTGTTCCAACCTGTTCCAAGTAAAAACCTGATTCGAAAAAAACAGTTCCTGTTCCAAACCATCATCTCTACATCTTACTAAATATACACGGTATTAGCGCTCGCTGCCACGCGGCATTTTTTTTCTGCATTTCGCACTTCCGTATTTATGACATTGATGATTTTAATGTTGGGTCTTTTACCGCGGTGGTGTAAACTTAAGAACTTCTTTGGCAGGATTAAAGTCTAAAATGGATGTATATAATATCGAAAATCAACTGAAAAAACTTTTAAATTTGGTGGATGAAGATGATAATTGTCACGGATTTTATTAGCTTGTCGGATTTTCAAATAATTGTGGGGACGAATTTAAATAAACTGCAGATTGATGCCCGCAATACAGTCAAGTGTATTATGTGGATTAAAAAGTTTAGTGCTGCGACAAAAACGCAGTGGATAGTGAGAAATTCTTGGCTCCATTTAAAGACTATGATTTATAGAAAATTGTATGTTTGTCATCATTCCAACTTTAACAAAGTTAACAATGACGACAGGATTCGGAGTCGTACTTGAGTTAAAGCAAAAGGATGCAATGCATCAGTCGATATAAAAATAAAAAAATTAATAGAGATAATATACTATACTTAAAACATGGACTCTCTGCAATAATAAATGTAAGTATATTTTTAAATGTATAATATTGTATATGTACATATAGGTACCTTACCAGCCAACAAAATATTCTCTGTGTGTATTTTATTGAATAATTTAATAGTTTTTATGTAATAAAAGTGTGTAAAGTGACTTTTTTTAACGAATGTAAATATTGTCAATCACATGAGTAAAAAATCTAACATATTAGAGAGTTTTCGGTCGCGACAAAAAATGCCTCCGACTAACGCTAAATGACATTTCTGACATATAAACCCTATATTATATGTCAAAAATGTCATTTAGCGTTAGTCGGAGGCATTTTTTGACGCTACCGAAAACTCCATATTCTTAAAAAAATCAATGCTAACTTGTCAAAAATTATATATTGTCAAAAAAATTTCAGATTTATTTTACACACTAGTGCGTAATATGCATTGAAATTAAACGTGTGATTTTTAGCAGCTCGTATTATTTGCATCAATAATAGTAAAAGTAAAATTATTAAAATAGGGTTATTGCGTTTAAATTACTACCTATAATAAAGATAATTATGTACCTCTTTTACCAGTCTCATTTCGTTCGGCTGTTAAACACAAGCGCGCCATGAAAAGTATGACTTTTCTTCCCAATAAAATAATATAAAGTGCGCGTATAATAATCTGCTCATAAATTGAAATAAAAATATTACATACTTATACAATAATACAGGGCGTTAAAAGAGACAATAAAATTTGTATCATGTAGTCAGTTCTTTAAAAGAAGAATTTGACATGTCAATTACAATAATGCAAAAAAAAACATGTCAAATCAGAGGAAAATTAATTGGAGTTCAGTCAACAGCAATAAGTCGGCGAAGGACAAAAGGCAGGTCGAAAAAGGTTGCAAGCTGGACGTCCTTGTAAAGAAGTAAGCTTTACAGCCAACAAAAACAAAACAAAAAGGAAGCATTCCTTAATAAGCAATATAAATGAAAATCTTTCGAATGCTAAAATGCACTAAAATTAATTAATTATTTAATGTTAAACTAAGAGTGTTTTTTTATTTTCGTTCAATTTTTTTTTCATAAGAGTTATTTTCATATTGAGTTGTAATGTGATCTGTGTAGGTCTAGGCCTGATAATGCTCCGATAGGAGCGAAACACGTATAGCTTTTAAAAAATTATATGGATTTGATGAGACCGTCAGTTTGTGTTTTTACCTTTGTTTTGCCCAAAAAATAAATGTCATTATAATAAAATAAAAAAACATGATGCTTTGGTGGCGATTTCAAATAAAATGGGGTGTACCACAAAAGAGGTGAAAACTAAAATGGAAAGTCTTCTATCGAGTTTTCGACGGGAAAAAGCAAAAAGGACCGAAGCCGTTGGAACCGGCAGAGGTATTTATTCCAATTTTTTTAAATTTAAATGTTAATTTAAAATTAGTGTATAGTTTTAATAAGTAAATAAAATAAAAACTTTTGATATGCAGATATGTCTATATATATATATATGTCTATGTATTTATGCTTAGCTGTAAATATCCAAAAAAAATTTTTTATTAGTTTTACAAGAAAGGTATTCTTTATAAGAAGTTCTGTATATACAGTGTTTTTCTTTAAGGCTGGCCACCGGCCATAATTTAATTAGGTATTAAAAAGTTATGATAGGAAAGTGATCTTTATATCTCTCTATCTTTAATAGAAATAGCTGCAGACTCTGATAAAGTCATAAAATCCCTAGTACCTCATTAAAGTACCTCAGATTTTTACCTGAGGTAATTAAGTTTTTGCTACTGAAATTTAAAGTTGTGGTGTATATATAGAGGTTAAAAAAAGTATTAGGCATTTTATTAATTTTAATTTCCCTGTTTAAAATTTAAAAATTTTTAATAACAGTTAATAATATTTTAAATTAATACTAACGTTATATCTACAAGTACAAAAGGAAGGGTGCATGGGAGTGCAAATGCGGAATATACGAACACGAAACGAATGCAAGATGTGAGGACACGGCAGAGCATGCAAGGAAAGAATGCAATCTGGAAGAGCGAACAAGAGGGAGAGAAAGGTGTGAAAGAGACAAGGGAAACTTAATTTTTCTATTAAGAAAAGATACCGGGGAAACCGACAGAGCGGAAGTACAGCATTTAATTCGCCTTGCCGAGTTGGTTGTTCCCGACGACGATTTTGATTGATAAAGTAAAATAAAATTAAAAAAAAAGAGAGAAAAAAAGGATAAAAAACAAAAATATACAGTGTGTCCCACTTAAGGGTTAGCCACCCCTCTAAAATTTTGGATTCTTGACCAAATTTTTAAAAACTTTTTTTTGTTGGATACATGGTCAAAAATGGCTCTTTATGAGCCAAGTGCGACATTTAGAGAAAGCAGGTCATGGCCTACTGTATTCAAGTTTGAAGTGCGAAAAATCGAGAAGTAGTATTAGCGATATTTATTTTTGGACCACTTAAGGTCAGGACCACTTAAAACATAAGTGTACCAAATTTGGTTATGATAGTATACAGGGTGTTGAAATAAATTGGAGTCAAATTTTTAAAAGGCGCAATAACATTCTTAATCAAAGACGAATATTTTTTAAATTTTTGGCTAATTGGCATACGTCTTGAGAACACAAAGGTTGGAAATATCCTTCAATAAACAACAATCGATCATATTATCATACTATTTTGACCTTCACTATAATACAACTTCATTTATAAATTTTTTAGTTTTATTTCATTAGGTTGCAATTCACACTTCACTAGTTACTTAATAATGCAATGTAGGCTAAGCAGCAAAAACTGAAAATAATTACCTTAAGGAATTACCTAACACCAAAGATAATAATACTACTAGTATTTTATCTTTGCTAACACTCAAATTTAAAAATTAATGCCACAAAACTAAATATTAGTTCCTTCAATATGTCCTCCATTAATTCTTATACATTTTTCTATGTGTCTTCTGTTGTTTACTACCACCCTTCTTAACTGTACCCTGCTTATTTCATTACACTCTTGTCTAATGCGCTCACAAAGATCATGTAGAGTTTGCGGTCTTGATACATATTCTTCATATTTTGTTGCAAAATTCACAGATCCTGTTCAACAAATATAGTGGTAAAAAACTATCATTATATGACTTCCGGTTGGCTGTGCTTGAGAAACTTTTACCTGCAGAAGAAGGCAAGTCCATCACGAATCCAAACATTTCTGAACATTTGCCAAGTAAAATTCTCTATAATAATGAAAAAGGAAAAACTCTAAGAAAAAAGTGCCGTGTATGTACGAAAAAAAAAAAAGAAAAGATACGATTTATCACTACACATCATGTGCTGATCAGCCAGGTTTGTGTTTAGAAGAATGTTTCAGGGAATATCAGAAAAATAAATAATTTTAACTATGGGTTTCATTTTCTTTTTGTTTATTAGAATTGCTATTTTTTGTTATATGTTTCAATTTCTATTATGTGTTATCAGTTTTTTTTTATTACATACCTACTATGATTATATAACCTTGTTCTGTGAGTCTAGTATAAAAGTATTTATGGATTTTCCTGTCCTTTAATACAAAAAAAAAGCAAGACGCGCATGTGCGCCTTTCGCATAACGTTAGTAACATTTATTTCAACTGTTTGTTTTTTATATTAACATTAATTGGCGAATTATACAAGAGAAAAAAAATAAACGAGATTAAAAAAACCTAAAACTAAAAGGTCAATTTTCCCACTCAGCTGTTTCAAAGCAATCTGGACATGTGGTGATCGCATGCTCTAAGCATACAGCTGCATTGCATTTTTTGCAAAAATATCGGGTAGGACGAATTTTTTTTTCGCATAAAATACAACGTCTGCGTCGATTTGGTACATTTTCAACTGGATTTTCTGAAGTCTCTGTTAAAAGGATCTTGTGGATTCTAAGTTTGGTAACTTTTGATATATTTGGAATCTCTACACGAGCTTTAAGTTGAGCTTCAATAAGCTTGAATGAAAGTTGACCTAAAAATTCTTTACGCTTTATTTTTGCATCTGGATCATTAGCTTTGTACACAACTAATGAATTTACTCCGGCAACATTTAACATACTATAAAATATGACCATTGGCCATCTTCGAGTAGCGCGGGCACAATTATAAACTGAACATAACTTATCCACCGTATCGACCCTTCCTTTAGTTTGATTGTACATTGTAATGATCTCCAGTTTTCCATTTTCAGAATCCAAAGCATCATCCTTGTGTAAACTGGACATTAGCAAAACATTTTTACTCCTCTTGGGTATATAGGATACAAGTGTACAGGTTTCATTAAATCCAAATATTGATGATTTTTCTCGACGATTTATGGGTTGTGAAAATTCGATCGGAAGTTCTCTTTTATTTTTTGTTACTGTTCCTATTAAAGTTAGTCTAAAATTTTGCTTTAAATTCTCTATAAGACTGTAAGTGGTAAGCCAGTTATCAGTTGTTACATTCCTACCAGTACCTCTAATTGTTTCACACAATCTTTGTACAACACCATCTGGAGAGTTGCTAGCTTGAAAAGGGCCTTCAGATTGTTTACCCACATAAACTTCCATACTACATGTATAAAACACCTTTGAGTCACACATAGCGAACACTTTTAGTCCATATTTATTCGGTTTGCTTGGTATGTATTGGAGAAAACTGCACCGACCGCGAAAGGCTTCTAGTTTTTCATCCACAGTGAACATAGTGAAATGAAGTAAATCCAGATTTACATTTTTGCACGAAGTTATCAAAAACAGCCCTTATTGGCGCCAACTTGTCAATGGCTCTACGAGTTTCACGTGTCTCCATATCGTCAAAACGTAAATGTCTTAATAAAATGCGAAATCTTTGTAAGGACATTGTAAGCCTAAAAATTTCAACACCAGTGCCATCGGTTTTCCACAAATCTTCAGCATTTAAATGACTGCTTTTTAACAATCCACCTAAATAAAGGAGATCTATTAAAGCAAGCAATTCAACAGAATCTGTGGGTTTAGCATCTCTTTCGCGTGAATAATTGCCACGGACGGATTCAATATGCTGGTTTGTATATTGGACAATGGTATTTACTATCTCTTCGGAAAAAAAGTGCTGCTATATTTTTATTGGAGATCTTTTATTTTTTAAATCTCCTTTGGGACCAGGCGTAAACCGGAGGAAAACCATTAGGAAAAAATGCGTAACCAAATTTTCGGCCGGTGTTCGGACAGCTTTTGAAGGACAATGCTTTCGCCACTTTGTGGTCTTGTCTTTGCCTATAAAAAAGGGACCTTAATTGTATTCATTAACTTCAATTTCAGTATCCGAAATATCCTGTTCACTATCAGGATCATAAACCTCTGTTTCGACGACGCGTTCTTCCTCATCATCATTCATCCAGAGGCAATTCGTCAAAGTAATTTTCCAAACATTCCTGCATTAATTTTTCTAGTCTGTCTTGCTCCTTTTCATACAAAGCCATTCTAAAGGTTAAACAAAAGTAAACTATTAGTAAATAGATCAAAAATAGGCAATATTTACATACCTTTTAGTAATAAAATAATTATTTACTAAAAACGATTTTAGACAGGCCGCTAGTCGCTGCGGACTGATACTCCGCAAATATAAATATCTCTCTAACGCACTACAACTGAACGCTCCCGAGTTTAGCGGTACACTAATAATTCTATTTCATTAAGGTACTGAGAACCGCAGCCTGAGGTGCGCAGTAACTTTTAGTCAATAACCAAAAACATTTTAAAATGGAGCGAGAGTCCGCGCGCGACCAGTGCGACCACTGAAAGGTTAAAATGTGCGGAGGGCGCACATGCGCGCTTTGCAAAAATTTAACAAAAAAACATTACAGTATTGTTGGAACCAACAACAGACCAACCCACAGACAACTGAAAAATTTGTCTAGTTGTTTAATTATTTAGGTGTTATGGGTCTACACATATTCTCAAAGCACCCTAAGGTTTCCTGACAATGACTAACAACTGGATTAACCCATTCAGTACTTTCCGTTAGCCTTTTTATAATGCGTCGACTCTAATTCACCTAAATTTAATTTTTCTCCTAAGGACATAGGAAAGTTTCTGGTAATAGGTATAATATATGTGATAATATATGTGTGTATTACTAAAAAAACACTACTGTATTTGGTTTCAAAGTTATACAGTGCATCCCAACAGTTTGTCTAAATTCATTTAAAATTCAGGGGTGTGTTCTAAAAAAAAACGCTCGGACCCGTCGATTTTTATTTCAAGTTGCGCATTTTTGTACTTAAAGTTTGTATATACAGGGTTGCTCAAAAATAAATTACGACCATCAACTTCATTTGTTCAAATGAAAGCACTTTTTTTATTTCATCTTTGAATTTCGCGTGGAATTCTACGTATGCTTCATGCCTCATATCTTATACCTAAAGTCAACAGTTATCGAAAAAAGACAATTCACGTAACAAATAAAAAAAGAACAAAAATTAAGTTAAATGGTCAAAATGGTTGCCATTCACGGCTTGACAATATCCAAGGCGATCAATAAAGTCTCGTTGCACATTTTCATCCATTTCTGGAGTTATGGCGCGCACTTCTCTGCGAATTCTCTCTTTCAAGTCGTCTAGATTATTTGGCCTATTAACAAATACCTTCGACTTGAGGTATCCCCACAAAAAAAGTCCATTGGTGTTAGGTCAGGCGACCTAGCAGGCCATTCGATGGGTCCTCTCCTTCCTATCCACCGATTGGGAAAGGTTTCATCCAAAAATGTACGCACAGTGGCAGCATAGTGCGGAGGAGCGCCATCTTGCT
Source organism: Anthonomus grandis grandis (assembly GCF_022605725.1). Taxonomy (NCBI): domain Eukaryota; kingdom Metazoa; phylum Arthropoda; class Insecta; order Coleoptera; family Curculionidae; genus Anthonomus; species Anthonomus grandis. The sequence goes on from NC_065565.1 coordinate 250,846, forward strand.
GGAAAATTAGTTCTTCGTCAGGATAGTCTGGGTCCAATGGATTTGGAAATAAAGCTAGTAATGCTGGAACTACATAATTCAAATTGGAGAAAATCGAGATACACTTGTCCCGTTAAAGTCTATTCAAATAAAAAGGGACCTATTACTCTTTCGCGCACTATTCCACACCACACATTTAGTTTTTGAGGGTACTGGGTGTTTACCTCCATCATCCAATGCGGATTTTCTGTTGCCCAATATCGACAATTTTGTCTGTTCACATTACCATTCAAACAGAACGTGGCTTCATCGGAAAAAATAATATTTGTTACTAAATTATTATTTAGATTGCACATGTTTTGTAAGCGGTCACAAAACTCATTTCGCCTATCGAAATCGTCATCAAATAACTCTTCCACAGGAATAACTTTGTAGGGGTGATATTTATGCTTTTTAACTATTCGGTGAACTATAGATTTCGCCATGTGTAATTTGCCCCAATCTGCGATAGAAGAGTGCATGGATTTCCTTCCAAAGAAAGCAAAACGTCAAGTTGTTCATTTTTATCTCGAGCAGGACGACCAGATTTTGGCAGATCTCTAACATGACCGAATTCTCTAAATTTAGCCTCTATTCTACTCACTACCTTACCTTTTGACATATCGGAGGACGATCAGGATTGATTTCATTGAATAATTGAGCAGCTTCTCTTTGAGTACGTGTTCTATCACCAAACACAACCATGCACAGAATTTCTATTTTTTCTCGTTCCGTTAACTTTACCATTGTGAAAACCGCAACATTGCTCCTACACTTCAACTTGACAATATCTGTTTGGCGTACTACTGTCATACAGTTTCTATGAAAATACACGGTCACCAGCCAACAATAAAAAAACACGAATGAATGGAATTTTGCTCTGTATAAAAATTCTCAGAGATAAGGTGACTCGTAAGGTGAACTTCAACAATAATATTTGGTCGTCTTTTTTTCGATAACTGTTGACTTTAGGTATAGGACATGATGCATGAAACATACGTAGAATTCCACGCGAAATTCAAAAATGAAATAAAAAAAAGTGCTTTCATTTGAAAGAATGAAGTTGATGGTCGTAATTTATTTTTGAGCAACCCTGCATATACAAACTTCACGTACAAAAATGCGCAACTTGAAATAAAAATCGACGGGTCCAAGCGTTTTTTTTTCGAACACACCCTTGAATTTTAAATGAATTTAGACATAACTTTTGGGATGCACTGTATATTAACATGGTAACATTTAATTAAGCCTATCATTTTGAGATTCACAAGATTCAATTTTCCCAAATAACTTCCCTTTAATACAGCCTAACAACCCCAAAATCAGAAAACTGTCCATTGATACAGCCAAATACAATATATTGACTACTATTTCCTAATTTACATTCTAAATAACATTAGCTAACTACACGCAAACAATGTCTGGTATAGGATAGCTTAATTTCACACTAGTACATTGCCATCCATTTATATTAAAACCAATTGGCTGCAAAACACAAGAATGATAGTGAATTTCATACAATATCAAATTTGAAGCTGACTGACCTTATTGATCTGTAGCCTCATCGTCCAAGAGGTCCCCGACATTGCATTCACCCACTCAATACACCAGCTGCCAGATGACTGCTGTTGCTGATACAAGGAGAAAACCTACGAAAATAAATCATAATTAAAATAAAAATAGAATAAATCACTATTATCACTATTATTTTTATTGATTCCATGAACTTTTGTGGTCTCAAATTTTGTATTTTTATTAAAACAAATTGTTGACCACTATTATGCCTATGCATAGGAATTTTTAAATTGCTATTGAAATTAAAAATCTGTCAAATGATTATACTTATGATTTGGAACACATTGTTGAATAAATTGCAAAATAAAATTCTGGTGAAGACCAAATACCCGTAGCTTTCCTAATAATCTTTTAAATTCGTAAAATAAATATTCTATAATATTTCGGTGTTAACAGTAGGTGGATACTCAGAACACAGTGAATAATTATTGTTTTTTATTGCCTTATAGAAAACCGCGGCTAAAAGGAAGAATACATCGACGGCTGATCGTGATGATGGAAATTCAAGACTCCGTTTGACGACCCGATCATTCCACCGGGAAGAAGAGACCGAGATACCATTAAGTTCGGTCCTTATCCGGACGTTTATTTAAAAGGCCGCTTCGATATTTATAGCTATTTCGTAGCGGCCTCTTCTTTGAGAGGACAACCGTCATCTCTCAATATATTGGACGGTCAAAGGTACCAACATTTTGAAAATCAAAAAGCTCTGCCCTCGCTACTATTCAAAATGAGATGAAAATAGACACAATGGACAAAATGTTGTACGAAGCGAGATTCGCCAACTATGGATCAGAAACGATCTACGCGGTCTTTCCGGTAAAAAGAGCAACAAACTCTCGCGAAACGGATGAATTAAGAAGCACTCACTATGGTAAAAGTTTGGTAGAAGAAGCAAAGGCTGCCTTGAACGAGCTACCAAAGAAAAGTCAGTCTTCGAAGCATTATGTTCACGGCAGACAACCACACTCTACAATAGCAAATACCGTGTGTCGAGAGAACTATGAGCAATTCATTCCATTGTTTGAAAGACGGCTATGTAATCTACGAAACGGACACACATTCGTAGAATACTTATTTTTCTATTATTGCAAACATGGACTAAAGGACCAGGAATTCGATGACATATGCACACAAGTACAAGGTCCCATTGCTTCCAACACACACATTTTGCTGGTCCAAATGCACCTTGGACTAACTTTCAGCAGCCCGACGGACACTGGCATATTATTAAATATAGAGAGGGCACAGACGGCAATTGGCAAGAAAATGTGTGAAACACGGGTATTTATTTGGACGTGACCTTGAGCCTATTTACAAGGGATCAATTAAATATATGCAATCTTATGCGACAGTGATACATAAGTTCAGCAGTAAGGTGTACAAACTATTATTGTTATATGTTTTGACGAACGGATTCGCGACTGGAAATAGGTGGAATATCCAGTGGCAACGACAACCGACGGAGAGTTTCTTTACAAAATTGTTCGACCTATATCAAAACCTTTATGAACAGATCGATATAAGGCTAGAAGTGGTACAGGAGTTCTGGATGAAGGAGCAACTGGATCGCAATCGATGCTTCGATCAGTTTTATGCGCTACGCAGACACAACCAAGGCGATCGGCGCATTACTTGCCGATAATACTTGATAAATTAGTTAGAGAAAATGCATTTGTGTTGGTACGAATTTTTAAAGAGTATATCAATCAGGTAATTGGACCGGAAATGCATTTTCTAGAAGCAATGGTGAACTCTGTTCATTTGATACCACTACGCACACTGGTCAGCCATACATATCTCGCGGAACAGAAAGCAATCGCTTTTTTCGACGGCAACCGGCAGAGATATGCTGATAGACTAGTGAATAGCCTGGACACATCGAAATCACTTAACGTGAAATGTTTGTACACAAATCCAAATTTTACCATAGACGATAATTTATTTAAGGAAGGCTCCTTTATTTTTAATCGTACGAAGCACATACATTATGAACAGGGGCCAATTTATTATCAGTTACTTTTCAAAAAACTGCAGAGAGTTATCATCGAGACTCATTAATGAAAACGGACTAATTCAAATACCCACCATTTATGACGATTTTGATACTCAACCCTCTGCAGTTATTATAGTAAAGGTACTTTTAATAAATGTTGTTGTAGTTCGCCACTATCGTGTCAAGAAGGAATTGGTGGTGAGACTGCAAAGAAAAGAGTTCAATCCCCTGACATTCTTTAATAGGCTTCAGCAGGACGGAGAAGAACCGTCTACGCTCTTCACTCCCCAACAAGTAGAAGAATCATTAACGAAACCTATTGATATGCTGATGGCCCTGTTTCTGAGTCAAACAGCTTCCATTCTTTTGCAGAACGAAAATGGTGCAGAGAGAACTTACCTTAAAAAGTTCGTAAAAGAGTATGTGAGAAGGTGGCCATTGTTTCTCCTAGATGAGAAAACAAAGTGATTTGATAGATAGGCGAACATTTAAAGTAGCGAGGGCATAAAAAAATTAACCACAACGAAAGGACGCCAGCAACACTTTCGGTCAAAGCAAAAAGCTTGCTTAATCTCGAAAAAAATCACGAAAAAAAAAGAAATTAATTTGTTAAAGAAGGAAATTCAGTTGACACTCGAGAAGCGACGGATCAGGAAAGAGCGCACTAAACTTGAGCAGAAACAACAGGAACTTGATGAGCAGGAGAAGCGCCTGTTAGAGTTGAAAAAAGAAATGTAGAAAGAAGGATGTAGTATTAGTGGCAATCCTAATACGCATCCATCTACTTCCGCCTCTACTCAATCTGCTCAAGTGCAAAATCACAACGCCATCATCATCACCAGTAGTGACGATTGTTCGTCAAAAGGAGGTAAAGCAAATCAAATAAATACATTTAAAACGATTTCCAAAAATATTTCTAAATAGGCTGAAATACAAAATCGTGATGAAGGTGAGGGCACGTCAAGAGGAGTCGTCCTGGCCGTTACATCTCCGGTGCCATTTACGAGCATTCGTGCAAATAATCAGGTATATTTTAATTATTAAAATTCTTTGTTTTCCTAATTAATTTTTACAAATATATATATAAAGGTGACGACGAAAAAAGAAATAAACAAATATTTTCCAATATTTCTTCAACAGAAAAAAGAAGACGCAAAAAAGGAACACAAGAATAAAACATTAGATTTTGTTACAGGTTTAATCATCAACAGATATAAATTGTTTTGCTTAAATAATTCTCTTTAAATTCAAACACAGAAATATTAAACAATTAACTGATTTATTTTTTTTTGCCAGGATAAAGTAAATTTCAACCATAGTTTCATTAAATAATTTATTTAGAAATCATATATAAATATATATACTACACAGATATGATATACCGTTAAGATGGTCCCTCCTAACATACCCGATCTGAAACCGAAGGAAAACCATTATTGGATGAGGACAGTAAACAATAATATGGGATATTGTTTCATATTTTTGTTAGTTGAATAGCATTAGGAACTGCCATTGATTTTACATTGATTTTACCTTGCATATCCATTTGGCCTATTTTAGATTTTAATGAATATATTAATAGCACATATTAATTATTTATTTTGTTTAAGTCATAAGGATCAATAGTGATAAGAATGTTAACGTCTACAATCTGTTCTGTCAGTTTTTTTTTGTAAATCATTGTTGCTAAACCATGGCCTCAAGTTATAAGTTGCTCCATAGTTGCAAATCACTTAAACCAATGTTGGTGCCAGATAGTACCCAGTAGTTAAACCCAGCATGTCTACACCTAGGTACTTGGCAGATAAGTGCATTCCTTAAAATTTGGGGGAAGCTGACTTAAAGCCCCATGTTGGAGAATTTCACTCGTGTATAAATTAATAACGTGTTTAGTGTTAATCGGTTTTTCCGATCTGTATCCTATGTAAATGTTGAGTTGTATAATTTAGTTTGCTTTTGTTGAGTACCCTAATATACGAAATTTGATTCTAACTTTCTTTATTTGCCTCTTTTAGTTACGCCCAAAATCACTACATTCTTGAATGATATGTTAATTGAAAAGGGCGGATCTATCAAAAGTCACTTTTAGAGTAATATTATACATAATATGAATATACAAAAATTCTTTAAGCGAAATCATATCACGAATTCCTTTTTTATGTTAATCTATTTAAATATGCGGATGGCACAAATTAAAGTCTTTAAAGTCAAATGTCTCAAAAGTGATTTTTCGCAAATACGCCCTTTTCAATTAACACGGCAGTAACTAGCCGCCGGCGCACTGGGCTCACACGTGGGTCAAGACGTGTACCATCTGGGAGACCACCAAAACTCAACAAAATAAGAAAAAATTATGTTAAACGTTCTAGAATTTTGAAGCAAAATATTGCAGCAAATTTACCAAATGCTAAAGTACATTAAGTTTTTTTATAAGTAATTAAACATTACACCCAATATTGAAAATTGTTTTATTAGTCAAATTTATTGTAAAAACATATAGGTACAGACCTATCTACCTAATAAAAAAATGTATTTATTTTAAATCTATTATCGTCTTACGTTCTTTATTAACACCATCATTGTACTAAAACTATGTTTTGTACTTTTAAGCCTAATGAAGGAATAAGATCTAATAAGAGACTAAAAGACCTCAAGGCCATAATTATGCACACAATTTTCAAGCATCATTTGCCTACACAAATCTTATTTCTATACTCTTGGACTAACCCGGCATAATAATACACTTCTAAATATATAGACAAGTGTCCTCATCTACTGAAAATATTTACAACTAGACAGCATTTTATTTTGCTCGGCCGCCAAGATGAAACTCTGGTAAGTACAAAAAGAATCTTGTTTGAAAGAATGTATGTTTTGTAAAAAATTATGTATTTTATTGTAAAATGATAGCTAACTATTTGAATATGTTTTATGTATCAATATTTTTTTGAAAACTTTAAAGGTTGTTATAAAAACATGGCATCTTTTTTTAAGGGTCATAATTATGCCCACTTGGTCAGAAAGAGTGTTATTACAATTTTTTTTTCCAAATTTACATGCTTTTTTTTCTTATTTTTAGAAAAGAAATTTGACTTACATAATGAAAAAGATGTTGCCACTCTTCTTGATATCTTGGATGACATGTCTGACCTTGAATTAAGCGATGACGATCTAGGGACAGAAGAAAATGTTTTTGATAATTACACTGAAGCTGTTCGTTTGGGAGGTGATAAAAGTTGGACCAAATACTATAGAAAACCCTGAAATGCACCGGGATGAAAAGGTTTTACAATTGGAATGTAATGTGGAGCATGCAGATCATATACTTATTCCTGAGGAACATTGGGACGAAGAAGATTTTTTACCGTTATCTGCATTTGTTAGAAGAGAATATTAGAACAGAATATTATACACATAAAGAATTTATAAAATGGACCAAATATATAATATATAATTATACTTTTTCTCTTAACTTTATTGTAGAAGTTTAAAAACAGATTCAATCTTTAAAAATAAAAAAAAAATATATTGAGAGCAGAACTCTGTAAAAATCTGATTTTCGTTTCTGTTTGTATTATTAACAGCCTTGACGTAAAAAAAAACATACCTCACTCTTCGCTGATATGGCTTTCGATTATATTAATAAATTAATTTAATCTAGGAAAAAAGACGTTGAATACAATCAGTTTTGGCTGCTCTTTAATCAACAAAAAATTGATACTAAAAACATCAAAGAATGTAAGGCAAACATTTTTGATTTCTTAAAAGCTGGACATAGTGTTGCCCACCGTGTCTCAGCGGACTTCAAAATGAGTAGGGGGCTAGCTGCAAAATTCAGGTAAGTTGATTTTAGATTAAATGATTTTAACCAAAAATGCGAATTTACTTCTAGAGCGAAGTTTGGCGTACCCAATTTGAACAAGAATTGCGGTCAAGTTGGTAGTTGCGTCGACCAGCCAATAAACAGCGGCTATATATTCCACTTAATTAGTAAAGCGCAATTTTTCCAAAAACCAAAATATATACATGTAAGAAAACACCGAGTTTTAATTAAATTATGATTTAATAAAACGAAAAATCTTAAAATAAAACAGAACAAATTTCTCTTCAGAAATAATGCGTCGCAGACGCTGTCTAAAATTCGAATATTCCCTTTTCTTTTTAATAGCAAAGCTCTTACTTAAAACTTAAAACTAACACAAACACTCCGCATCCATAAATCGTCATCATAAAGTGTCCCATAATGTCAAATAAATAAAGGTAATGGCTCGGGTGACGATTTCATGAAAAGGGCCCAATTGAGTTTCGAATCTAGCTGGTCTGGCACGGAATATATTCTCACACGGCCAATCCTGACACTCAATTCGTTCTCGAATTGAAACAAAAATCCAATGTTAACCTGGAACAACAAAACAAACGCCAGCCAAATTTTGCCAAAGTTATTTTGGTTTAAACTATTTATTGTGGAAGCATATTATATGATACAAAATATAAGAACTTCGTTTTTAACATTCTTTTTCAAATTCCTTTTTAATAAAAATTTCTTTTTAACATAGCGTGAAAGCTTTCAATGTTATAGCAACATCAGTGTGAAGCATAAGCTCTTAACGTAATTCAAACATTGTTGTAAAGCGTTAAGGCTTTCAACATAATTCGCAAAGCGTAAAAGCTTTCAACATAATTCGCAAAGCGTACGAGCTTTCAACGTCATAAAAACACTAATGCAAAGCGTAAAAGCTTTCAACATAATTCGCAAAGCGTACGAGCTTTCAACGTTATAAAAACACTAATGCAAAGCGTAAAAGCTTTCAACATAATTCGCAAAGCGTACGAGCTTTCAACGTTATAAAAACACTAATGCAAAGCGTAAAAGCTTTCAACATAATTCGCAAAGCGTAAAAGCTTCCAACACAAAATAAAATAAAGCAAATACTGAAATATTAACTTGTCAAACCAATTTGCTTCCACATATCAAAAACAAAAAAAATAATATTTTCCAATTACCTAAAATAAACAAGCAGAAGAAGTAATAATATATCTCAACATTCTGAAAGTTCGCCTGGCCAAACTCGGATCATGTCTCTAGCAATAACTCTTTTTCGATTAGTTGACAGATTTTTTAACTCAAACCTGTCATTCGGCAAAATAGAAATAACTTCAAATGGACCTTCGTATTTCTTGTCCAACTTTGCTAAATGACTGTCACCCGACGGATGAAAGACAAGATCGCCGATTGAGATTTCTTTATTGAGCCTTTTTGTTTTGTCAAATAAACTTTTTGCATAATCCGCCTGTTTTCTCATACGTTCGTATGCCAGTTGCCGGTCTTTCTCTAAACTCGCCGATGCATTAATTAAAGGGAGAGATTCAGTTAGGGTTCGTAATCGCGATTACTACCTTCTAGCCCAGTTAGTAAATAAATTGGTGAAAATCCCGTAGTTTTTTGTACCGTCGTGTTTAAAGTGGTTTGCAACTTTATAATATGCTTTGACCATTCGGACTTAATTTCAATTTCTGTGCGTAATAAATTCAAAACAGTGCCCACATACCTTTCTACCTGGCCATTACCCCGAGGTGTACCCTTAGCAATTAAGTGTTGACGTACGCCCAATTCTAACAACATCTGTTTTACAGACTTGTCCGTAAAATTAGTGCCTCGATCACAAATCAAAGTTTTTGTGGCACTGAACATACTTAAATACAATTTAAGAGCGGCACTTGTCTCGGGGCCAGAAAGGGATTTAAGCGGCACTAAGAAAATGTATTTTGTAAAGGAATCAATGATGAGTAATAAATGTTTAACCCCGTCGATAGACACAGGAAACGGACCCACACAATCAGCATGCACTGTCTGAAAAGGAATCGGTTTTTTGTCAATGGGATGTAGTTTGGTATGTTTGGGACCGGTGTGACCTTTACCCACTAAACATTTTAGACAATGATCACAATATTTCTTCACAAATTTTCCCATTTTTGGAAACCAAAAGAAATGATTTATCTTTGCGAATGTCTTATCAGGACCGATGTGGCATTGTTCGTCATGAAACAAACGTAATAATCCTAGACGGCTACCTTTAGGGACAAAAGCACGATATACAGGAGGAATCTGGTTGGGGTTTATTTTTCTAAAAAGAATTCCATTTTGAGAAAAATAATCGTGGGTCAATTTACCATCTTTTAATTTTTCTAAAATATCTTGAGTCTCTGGGTCACGATTTTGAGCTTTTCTTAAGCAATTTTCAGTATCAATAGTATTTACAGCTACACTTTTTTCTATTAAGCCTATAGGATTTCTACTAAAGTAATCAGCATGTTGTAAAAATTGACCTTTTCGATACTCGATATCAAAATTAAAACATTGCAAATAGAGCCACCATCTAGCTACTCTAGGAATAAGCTTCTAAAATATCTTGAGTCTCTGGGTCACGATTTTGAGCTTTTCTTAAGCAATTTTCAGTATCAATAGTATTTACAGCTACACTTTTTTCTATTAAGCCTATAGGATTTCTACTAAAGTAATCAGCATGTTGTAAAAATTGACCTTTTCGATACTCGATATCAAAATTAAAACATTGCAAATAGAGCCACCATCTAGCTACTCTAGGAATAAGTTCCTTTTTATTTTTTGACAGTTTAAGGGAGTTACAATCAGTTATTAATTTAAAATGAATTCCCAATAAATAGACGCGAAAATGTTTAATGGCATAATAAGCAGCTAGGGTTTCAAGTTCATAAGAATGGTATTTAGATTCCTCATTAGAGGTGCGTTTCGAAAAATAAGAAATTACTTTTAACTGTTTATTTTCGTGACGCTGAAACAGTATCGCGCCGAAGCCGACAGAGCTAGCATCGGTGTGAAGTTCTGTTTCTAAGCTTGGGTCAAAAAATGATAATAACGGCCTTTGGCTCAAGAAAGCGCAAACATAGTTTTTTGCTATTTTTTGATCATCACCCCAAATAAATTTTTCATTATTTTTCGTTAGTTTGGTTATACATGCCGTACGAGAAGACAACTCGGGTATAAATTTGCGAAAATAGTTTGCTAGTGCCATAAACTGCCTAACTTGTTTAACATTTCTTGGATCAGCTGCTTTTAAAAGCGCTTCTACCTTAGCCTTCCCTGGTCTAACCCCTTTTTCGGAAATTTCCTGTCCCAAATATTCCAGTTGATTTTGAAAAAAGTTACATTTTTTTAGATTTAAAGAAAATCCAGCTAAAGAGAGTGATTTTAACACACGGTCTAATTTTTCTAGTCCTTCAATGACAGTTACAGAGGGAATTAAAACGTCATCTAAATAAACTAGTGCATCCTTGTCTTTTAAGTCACCCAGTGCCTTGGATATAGCACGCTGGAATACCGCGGGAGCATTGGCCAAGCCAAAGGGCATCCGCAAATACTCATAATGGCCATCTGGGGTCACAAAAGCGGTTTTTTCAATAGAATCAGTAGCAATTGGTATCTGATGAAAACCAGATGCCATGTCCAACGTTGTAAAAAATTTATTACCCTTTAAATTATCAATCTGATCCTGTATTAACGGCAAGGGAAACCTTTCCTTTTGTGTGTTTTTATTAAGTACCCTAAAATCAACACACATTCGCGCGGACCCATTTTTTTTATAAACAAGGACTATTGGACTGGCGTATGGTGAATGGCTCTCGCGAATTATTTTGTTTTCAAGTAAGTCTTGTACTATTATTTTTACTTTTTCTCTTTCACATAATGGCATTCTAAAGGACGAAAATTTATAATCGTATCGTCTTTTAGTTTAATATTTAATTCAGCAGTAGTAATAGCAGCTACTGAATTTCCCTGCGTAATATTTTGTTTATATTTAGAAAGTAAAGTTATTAAATTTTGCAACTCGATACCAGTTAATGGTGTGTTAATGGTTTCTGAGGATATTAATAATTGATTAATGGTTTTTGGAATTAAATTACTGTTATTATTCAAAAACAATCGAGTTCCGGTGTGATCTGTGCGTATTTCTAGATCTGTGTAATTAAATAAATCTCTTCCGACTATAGCATCAGGGCCAATTGTGGAATCGTCGACAAGATAAAAAGAAATTTCAAATGCAATGCCATTATTTTCTAATCTCAATTCAGTTTTACTATTAGCAAAAATTATATTATTCCCTATGCCCTTCATAGTAATAAGGCAAGGTTCTAAATGACAGTTTAGCTTATTTGCGATTTTTTGGGACAACAAGCTACATTCCGCACCTGTATCTATCAAGCAGTTTACCTCCAAACCTTGGATGAAAAATTTCGTACAAAATTCCTTGTCCAAGTTGATAGAAAAATAATTAACTTGGGAAGTCGAGGGTCGCTGGGATTCTTTTTTAAAACATTTTGATTCAGAATGTCCGCGTTTTTTACAATAGTTGCAAATAAGTTCAGATTTATTTGCCAATTTTATATAGTCATTATAAGATTTATTTTCTATAGCTTGTCTCTTAAATTGATTATTCTGACAATGGCGGCTGATATGCCCAGTTTGGTTACAGTTGTAACATTTCTTTGAATTATTGTCAAATTGATTTTTAAAATGAAAAGGAAAACTTCTTTTTTGGCCTCTTTTATCAGAAAAATTACCCGGGCTAGATTTATTATAATCACTTAAAAGAATTAGTAATCCACTAACTGAGTCTAGGTTGCTATTAAAAGCAGCGGTTCTGACATGAATGTCTTTGATATCACCAATGACAATTTCTAATAACTGACTATCAGTTAGATTAAAATCTAGAGAATTTAAAAGAATAATTTTTTTTCTGGCATACTCACAGTACGAGGTAGCGTCATTGCTGGTGTACAAACAGGCTCTTCGCAACTTTTCGCTTAGATTTCTCTTGGCCGGATAAAGACTACATAACTCAGTCCTAAAGTCCTCCCAGGTTCGCTGTAACGGCTTCCAAGTCGACAACCAGTCCCTTGCTTCTCCAGCCAACCCACTCGAACCTCTGGCAAGTAACTCATGATTAGACCACTTAAAAGTTTCACCCAATTTTTCCAATTCGTTACACCACCTTACCGCACCGTCATCGTCATTTCCCGGATTAAACGTCGGAATGTCCACTAACGTCGACACAGCACTTTTGTTTTCATCTCTAAGCGCTTTTAGAGAGTCGGTTAAAATTTTCGCGAATTCATCCATAATTCTTGTATCCACAAGACGCGATTAAGTTTTTCTTTTATTTTACTGATTTAAAGCCGTCCACGAAAACAATATCAAACAACAAGTGGTACTTTTAGTAAGCCGATCCCACTTCTGATGTAAGAAAACACCGAGTTTTAATTAAATTATGATTTAATAAAACGAAAAATCTTAAAATAAAACAGAACAAATTTCTCTTCAGAAATAATGCGTCGCAGACGCTGTCTAAAATTCGAATATTCCCTTTTCTTTTTAATAGCAAAGCTCTTACTTAAAACTTAAAACTAACACAAACACTCCGCATCCATAAATCGTCATCATAAAGTGTCCCATAATGTCAAATAAATAAAGGTAATGGCTCGGGTGACGATTTCATGAAAAGGGCCCAATTGAGTTTCGAATCTAGCTGGTCTGGCACGGAATATATTCTCACATACACATATGGAAGGGGGCTGGTAAATATGCGGCGATTATGCATTTTGGGTAATCTCAAAAACCTGGCTTTGCCCAAAATCGCTTGCGGACTGGACCGCAAAAATTTTAAGATAATAAGATGCATGATCGCCTATATTTATAGGAATTGCACCACCCAAATAACCATATGTGTATAAAACTAGTTTGACTTTTAGGAGTTAAGATATGTAAATATCGGCGCCTACAGAGGGGTTTAGTGGGGAGTGGCTTCACCGAGCCCCACACTGTCCTGGAGTGCCTTGTGCGTCCCAGTTCGTGCGTAAATGCATTCCCCGTCGTGTAATAAAACAAAATCAAAAACAAATTACACCAAGCGCGCAAAGAATTTTATTGCTGGGCAGTTCAGTGGGTAAAAACTAAACTGCTTCTAACAACATATACAAATTCCTGGATGAATTTCCAAAAGGATCTTAACTGAGACCACACACTGTTACAAACGAGACCTATGTAAGTTTTCCTTAAATACAATTAATGAAACCTCCTCGGGTATACTTTCTAGGCATCCTGGTAACAATCCAGCCAGTCGTTTTAACGTAATTTTTGATTGGACCTTTCTGGAGAATATTGACTATTGTCTCCTGAAAGAGAGCGATAACCTAAAGGGAATACTCGGACTCCTTTTGTAGGACCTGACTGTAGTATCGACGACTTAGAGCTACTAGTCCCGATGTTTTTATTCCATACCACTATTTGGCTGGACTTGGATCTTGTATTTCTACTCAGAAATCACTATCTTTGTATTTGTTATATAAAAAACTAAACAATTGGAAAATTATTATGGTCTTTTGATTGGTTAAAATAACTCAATTTAATTAGTTTAAATAGAGAGTTTTGCAACATTTCTTAAATCTCATCAGTTAAAATGTTTATTATTAATATTAAAAAAAGTTTTATTCAAATCCTTTGGAAGTTTTGAAAGTTATAGTCGTTTATATTTTTTTACATCTAACATTTCAATAATTGTTTATTAAAAAACTTTCGTTTGTAGAGGTTTGCAAGCATGTTAAATCGGTTTAGATATTTATTATTAGTTGCATAAAAAAGTTTCATTCGAATCCTTTGGGAGGTTTGGAAGTTATACTCGTTTATATTTTTCTACATCTAACAGTTGACTAATTTTTTACTAAAAAACTTTCGTTTGTAGAGGTTTACAACCATGTTAAATCGATTTAGATATTTATTATTAGTTGCATGAAAAAAAAAGTTTCATTCGAATCCTTTGGGAGTTTTGGCAGTTATAGTCGTTTATATTTTTCTACATCTAACATTTCAATAATTTTTTACCAAAAAACTTTCCTTTGTAGAGATTTGCAACCATCTAAAATCGGTTTAGATATTTATTAGTAATTACATAAAAAAGTTTCATTTGAGTCCTTTGGGAGTTATGGAAGTTACAGCTTTTAAATTTTTTTTGTAGATGTAAAAATTCAATAATTTTTTACCAAAAAACTTTCATTTGTAGAGGTTTGCAACCATCTAGAATTAATTTAGATATTTATTATCTTTTATAGAAAAAAGTTTTATCCAAATCCTTTGGGAATTTTGGGAGTTAGAGCCTTTTTAATTTTTTTAACATTTTACTTTTTAATTAATTTTCACAACAAAACCTTAGTTTGTAGAGGCTTGAGACCATCGTCAGTCGATCTAGGTATTCATTGATAATATCTGGACAAAAAATTATTAAAATCCATTAGAAATTTCCGAATCTTATATTGATGAAATAACAGGCAGCACGGACTATAATTTAGTTGCTGGCAACCGACATATGCTGCGTTCTCGATGATATTGGTTGCTGGATATCGATTGGACACTAGCTTCACACACATTCATTTAGTTTATTTATTCCTGGTTGTGTAGTAGACTAATCACTAGTTAAAACATGCAATTCTTCCTGGTTTACAACTTATTGTCAATGAGTCCCATAGCCGTTGAATTGTTGACCAGGATGAAAACAAATCATACTGTGTTATCATTCTAGGTACACAAAAGGCCACACAGGCAAAATATATTATTATGAAAATGTAAAATAATACGTTAATTATTCTCCTAGTTTTTGTACTATTTTTATTAGTATTCTGTAGTTAAAATTGATTCGTAGGGTTTCTTTAGGGTTCTACTTACGTTTGGTTTATTATTTTTTTCTATAGTGTTTAGTTTTTAAGTAGTTCATCTTGTTCGAGAGCCCCATTTTTGCCCCAATTTAGGTTATATTGTTGTAAATCCGGATAGTTCTAATTTTCTAGAATTTGTATACTTGCTTGCTTTGACTGTCAGTATTCTCCTAAAATTATTGGTCTCTTTCGGCAAAAACAATGGAGATAATTCTAAATATTTCGACTGTTCCATCGGGTTTTAAAAAGGACGTGCTTCGTGATAATTGATTCAGTTTTAATTGTTTAGTCAGTTTTTACCTTGGAAACAATTAAACGACAGTCAAGGCGAGTTAGGTTAGTGTTTTTTTGACGTTGACAATAAAAGTATGTTCCCGATTTTAATATAAGCTGAGTATACATATTTATATAAAACTGATAAAATACATATACGTATGCATATGATTGAAACTTGTGCCTGATCGATGTCCAGCGACCAAAATCGAGAACGCAGCATATTTCGGTTGCCAGCGACCACATTATAGTCCGCGCTCCATGTTATTTCATCAATATAAGGTTTGGAAATTTTTAACGGATTTTAATAATTTTTTGTCCAGATATTAATATTCTGTGAAAATTAATTAAAAAGTCAAATGTTAAAGAAATGAAAGGGGTCTAAATTCCAAAATTCCCAAAGGATTTGAATAAATCTTTTTTCTATAATAGATAATAAATATCTATGAAATTTCGTATTTGGAGTTTATTTAGGATGCAAATAATATATTTTGACAAATATTTGACATTTGAGGTCAGGTCACGTGACAACGTAACTCTTTTGCCATTGATCCGATTGGGTTGAAATTTGGTATTTGGAGTTTAAGAATATAATTATTAAATTTTGACAGATATTTGACCTTAACACATTATATTGACACACAACGCGACTATATAACACATTATGGTTCTTTGAAGCATGATACCCCAACAACTGATTCTCTCTTTCCTTGGCATATAAGCGTTGGCCCCCCCGACTGACTAGACTTAAGTACTCCTGATAATTTTTAATTTTTTTTTAAAGAAATCCTCTAGGGCCCATCACTGACAGGACCTAGAGGTTCCAAACTGGTCCCCACGGACCAAAAGTATGGGAGCAAAGCGACTATACTTGTTTTAAAGACACATTGTACATTCCTAGGGTGGATTCTATACAGCTTGTTTTGAAGCTTTTAATAATTTCTGAACTGATGCCACCCGGTCCTCCTGCCGCTTTTTTTTTTATTTCAGTGTATTCACCGCGGCGCAGAGCTCCTTTTCCGTAAAGGGTTTAATCTCGTTGTTCCTCAGATTCCAGACTTTGGGCTCTTTTCTTTCAGCATTTGGGAATAATATTTTAATTTGCTTTTCTACAGTTTGTTCATCAGGCCTTTTGTTTGTATATGCGTTAAGCTTTTTGGTTGTTATTTTATATCCCTTACCCCATATGTCTTCATTTAAGGGAGAGCATAGCTCTTTCTACTTTTCGCGTTTGCTTTTATTAATTTCTTCCTTGACTAATTTCTTAGCCTTTCTGTATTCTTCCAATGCTTTTTCGTTTGAGCCGTTTTTTCTATGTAACCGCGAGTTCTTGCTTCCTGCTATGGTCTCATTTCACCAGTACACTGGTTTCCTATTCCCTACTTCAGTACGCTTATGCTTAAAATGCTTGTTGCACATTTCCAGTAGTATGGAGCTACATTTTTTCGGGTCCAGATCTTTCTCGCCATATTTAAAACGTTTTTTAACAGCATCCATAATTTTTTTTTATTGTTTCAGGTCGAGTCAGCCTGAGTTATCTTATAGAAGATGTACTTATGGTCGCTCATACTATCGCCGTCCTCGTCCACATGCCAGCCGCAAACACGTTCATTTAGCTTTGCCGTTACTGCTGTTGCATCGATTATAGAAGATCCGGACGAGCCATCAAAGGTCGGTATATTTCCCTTATTCATAGTGACCATTTCCATTTTCAGCAAGCCAGGCCTCAAAGATCTGTCCGCTTTTATTGCTTCTACTGGATCCTATAAGGGCTGTCTTCGCGTTTAAGTCGCATCCTATTATCATTTCTTTATTACTTAATTTATATCAGTCTCTAATATCGTCAAGGAGTCTTTTCAGGAAATGCTCTTCTCTATTAGGGCAAAAAAAACTGATATAACAATTACATTTTCCAGTTCAATAGCTACAAAACCGTGTTCCTAATATACTGTAACGAAATTCGGGAACACACTTTTATTGTCAACGTCAAAAAACACTAACCTAACTCGCTTTGACTGTCGTTTAATTGTTTCCAAGGTAAAAACTGACTAAACAATTAAAACTGAATGATTTGTCACGAAGCGCGTCCTTTTTAAAACCCGATGGAACAGTTTCGAAATATTTAGAATTATCTTCATTGTTTTTGCCCAAAGAGACCAATAATTTTAGGAGAATACTGACAGTCAAAGCAAGCAAGTATACAAATTCTAGAAAATTAGAACTACAGGGATTTACAATAATATAACCTAAATAACCTAAATTGGGGCCAAAATGGGGCTCTCAAACAAGATGAACTACCTAAAAACTAAACACTATAGATGAAAATAATAAACCAAACGTAAGTAGAACCCTAAAGAAACCCTACGAATCAACTTTAACTACACAATACTAATAAAGTTGTACAAAAACTAGCAGAATAATTAACGTATTTACATTTTCATAATACTGCTCCCCTCTCAAGTTTGATCGTCCCGATCAAACATGGGACCACCTGAGTCATGATAGGGCGCTAGCCGGACGATGTTTACAATTTTCATCTTCGCTGTCGGATGTCGCTGGATACGGTACACCACGTCGTTGATTCTGGTGACCACATTGAATGGACCTTCCCAATCCTTCTGGAGCTTTGGTGACTTGCCCTTCGTCCTCCGTGGATTGTATAACCAGACTTTATCCCCAGGATTAAAACCGGTAGAATTTGCCTTTATGTCATAACGTGATTTCATTCTGTTACTTTCTAGATGAAGTTTATCCCGTGCTTGTTCGTGAACAATTTGTAAACGCTCTTGTAAATGGTCGACGTACTCCTCCAGGGTTTCAGACTTATGGGGTCTTCCAGTAATAATGTCCAAAGGTAAACGAAGTTCATCACCGTAGACAACTTTTGCCGGGCTTTTTCCAGTTGACTTGTGGATAGACGAACGATATGCCAATAGGAATGGTTGTATACAGGTATCCCAGTCGGTTTGCTTAGAGTTTACTACCATCCTTAAATAGGTTTCAAATGTGCGGTTAAATCTTTCAACCATTCCATCAGACTGAGGGTGTAGTGGGGTTGTACGGGTCTTATTGATTCCCAGCAACTGGCATACTTGTTGGAATATTTGTGACTCAAAGTTCCTTCCTTGGTCTGAATGTATCTCTCTGGGTACACCAAATCGACAAATCCAGTTCTGGAACAGCACTTCAGCTACTGTCGTTGCTTCTTGGTTTGGAATCGGATAAACCTCGGGCCACTTACTAAAGTAATCCATAGCAACAAGAGCATATCGGTTTCCGGAGCTACTAGTAGGAAAGGGTCCTGCTACGTCTATGGCAATTCGTTCAAAAGGTGCACCAACAAGATACTGCATCATCTTTCCTCTTGTCCGGGTTTTTGGGCCCTTGCTTGACGAACACTGCTCACACTGTCGGCACCAGCGTTCAACATCTTGATGACTGTTCAGCCAGTAAAACCGTTCTCTCACTTTTGCCAAGGTCTTACTAACTCCAAAATGTCCTCCGCCGACACCGCCATGAACAGCTTCAAGGACTTCCGGAATACGTTTTCGAGGAAGGACTGTCAGATATGTCTTTTCTTTTCCATCTACGCTCTCCCAGACTCTTTTTAATAATCCATCTTTTATAACCAATGAATTCCATTGAGACCAATAAGCTTTAAGTTCTGGAGATTTGTCAGAAATGTCTTTCCATTCTGGTTTTGAAATTTCTCGAGATTTCAGTTCGTAAATAAGACCAAATACTGGGTCATCACACTGATCTTGGATTAAACTAGCTACATCCCACTCTTTAGAACTGTGAAGGCCAATACGATTACAAGTAAATATCTCTGGATGCTGTTTTGATTCCTTTTTAAAACAATGTTGACATGTTTCAATACAGGGTCTTCTCGATAAAGCATCGGCATTTTGGTGATATGCGCCTTTCCTATGTTCTATTGTAAAGTCGTAGTTGTATTGTATTGTATCACTTGCTCGCCATCTTCATATTTTTGTGATAGAACGGCCCCAATTCCAACATTACTCGCATCGGTATCCAAAATAAAAGTTTGTCCAGGAATCGGATATGTTAAAATTGGAGATGTGCATAGTGCTCTCTTTAACTGTTGAAATGCTTCTTCACAGTCTGTTGACCAACTAAATACCACTTTGTCCTCCGTGAGCTTATGTAGAGGCTTTGCAAGATTAGCGAAATTTCTTACAAATCTTCTGTAATAGGTACAAAGGCCCAGAAAGCTTCTTAACTGGTGTTTGTCAGTGGGTCGTGGCCATTTTTCGATCGCCTCTACTTTATCTGGATCAGTCTTGACACCTTTTTCTGATATTACATGGCCAAGGTATCGAACTTCTTTTTGAAATAAGCAACATTTTTTAGGACTTAGCTTCAGGTTGGCCTCTCGCAGTTTAACAAATACCTTTTGAATATTCTTCAAATGATCTTCAAATGTTTTCCCCAGTATGATAACGTCATCCAGATAAACTAAACATGATTCCCAAGTCATTCCACGTAAAACTGTGTCCATAAGTCTCTCAAAGGTAGCTGGAGCATTGCAGAGTCCAAAGGGCATTACTGTAAACTGCCAAAGTCCTGTTCCAGTCGAGAATGCGGTCTTTTCCTTATCTTCTGGGTGCATCTTTACCTGCCAGTATCCACTCTTTAGATCGAGTGTTGAGAACCATTGTGAACCTGATAGCGTGTCCAGGGTGTCGTCAATTCTTGGTAGGGGATAACTGTCTTTCTTGGTAATATCATTCAGTCGCCGATAGTCTACACAAAATCTAGTGGATCCATCCTTTTTCTTCACTAGCACAACTGGAGATGTCCAAGGACTCTGAGAAGGCTCTATCACTCCTTGTGTCCTCATTTCTTGAAGCATTGAGGAAACTTCTCCTTGTTTAGCTATCGGAATTCTTCGAGGTGCTTGTTTAATCGGAGTATTGTCTCCAGTGTTAATTCGATGCTGCACCAAATCAGTTCTTCCCAGGTCTTTATCGTGCAAGGAAAACACATCTTGATTTTCTTCAAGAAGACGTCGCAATTTACTACACTGGTCCATGGTTAAATTGGCAGAAGATTCTTCAAATAGGTTTTGTAAACATACAGGAAAAGGTCTGTTTAAATAACGACTTCTATCAGCATTTTTCATGACTGCCACTACTTCAGAGCATACGCCAATGTTCTCTCCTTGTTTCAGGTGTTGATCATATCCTTTTAAATTTACCATTCGAACCAAAATAGTAGATTTCTTCTGCGTAGTTAACGTCTTGGCTGGAAAAATTCCTTGACCATATAGTTTGCATTTTTCCATGGGCTCAATCAAAACAGTTTCTCCCTCTTTTCCTCCAGTTGTAGCATAAACCACCACCTCTGAATTTCCTGGTATAGTAACATCCTTGAATAACTTAACGACTCTGGTATTTATTTTATCTTCATATAGGTGGTGCATAAAAATCTCTTCATTTCTCGTCGTCAATATCCGGTTATATACATCCATTTTAAACTGCTGAGCATTCATAACATCTAATCCTAATATGACATCATCCATGATTTCTGCCACTAGTACTGGCTGTTGGAATGTTGTTAAGCCAATGGTGACTGTAGCTTCGTGCAATCCAAGAATCGGGATCCTTTTTCCATTTGCAGACTCCAGAATTAAATTGGGTGGTGCTGAGAGCCTACAGTGTGCTACGATGTTCGGCTTCACGATAGTATGACTTGATCCTGTATCCACTACCATCTCACATTCACGGCCGCATATTTTTCCCGGTACTACCAAGCTCTCTCCAGGATGTGGCAGCCGGTTTAGTCTTATACGTGGGGCTTGGTAGCACCCAGCCAGCTTGCGCCCCATAAAGCTGACTAGTTGAGGTTTTCCTGGTTCCTTGGATCTCTTAAAGGCTTGGGGCATTGACGTTTAAGGTGCCCCTCCTCATTGCAATTCCAGCATTGCAATGGTCTTTTAGGTTTCCTCGCTAATAATGATTCAAGCTTCTTTAGGCGGTCTTCGAGATCACTTTCCGAAGTTCTGATTTGTCTTATTCGTGTCTGCCTTCTAGTTGCTTGAAAAGCTGCCTCATACTCTAGTCCATGGGCCAAAGCTTCTGATATACTTTTATGATGAGCCATCCTTAGAGCGTGGTTAGTATCTGGATCTCGAACTCCGTCAATAAAACAATTTATAGAAATTTGTTCTCGGAACTCTGTTGGGGCTGAAGGGTAAGCCAGATTTACTAATCGAGCAACATCGGCCTCAAACTGTTGGAGTCCTTCCTCGGGTTGTTGTCTTCTAGATTTCAATTGAGCCTGGTACACTTGTTGTAGATGGGCTTCACCGTATCTCATCTCTAAGGTACGCACCAGTACGTCGAAATTGAGCTGATCCTCAGATGGCACCATTCTTAATATTTCTGTAGCTTCTCCTCTAAGGCTTAGCTTAAGATTGATTGCCTTTTCTTCGTTATCCCAGCGATTTCCCCTAGCAGCGGCCTCAAATTGATTCAAATAGGTACTCCAAGCTTCTTTGCCGTCGAATTTTGGTGGCTTTACTTTCATCATTGTTTGCATTCCAGGATCGGGATGAAGAGGAGTCCGTTTTACTTTCATCTCTAGTTCTTGGATCTTTTTTTGTACTTGCCCCAATTCTTCTTCTACTGTTGCTTCAAAGTTAGTCATTAATTGTTTCTGATTCTTCTCCAGATCTTCTTTAAGTTGTAAAACTCGTTCCTCTTGTTTTCTGTCTCGTTCCTCCTGCTCCTTTTTAAGATTATTTTTTAAATTAAGTAAGTCATCTTTCATGGTTCGAATCAGGTCTTCATTTTCTTTCTTTAGGTCATCTTTCATGGTCCTTATCAGGTCTTCATTTTCCTTCTTCAGGTCAGATTTAATTGTCTTTAGTAAATCTTCCTGTTTCTTGTCTCGCTCTTCTTGTTTGCGGTCTCGTTCTTCTTGTTCTTCCTTCAGTTTACGGTCTCGTTCTTCTTGTTCTACCTTCTGTTTACGGTCTCGTTCTTCTTGTTCTTTCTTCTGTTTACGGTCTCGTTCTTCTTGTTTGCGGTCTCGTTCTTCTTGTTCTTCCTTCTGTTTACGGTCTCGTTGTTCTTGTTCTTCCTTCTGTTTACGGTCTCGTTCTTCTTGTTTGCGGTCTCGTTCTTCTTGTTCTTCCTTCTGTTTACGGTCTCGTTCTTCTTGTTCTACTTTTTGCTCGTCAAACTTCCTTAATAGCAGCTCCATCAATTTCTCGGTCTCCATCTTGGCCTGACTTCTTGTTAAAGGCATCCACTAAAATGAGCTTCCAAATATCCTTTACTTCTGACACCAATTGTAACGAAATTCGGGAACACACTTTTATTGTCAACGTCAAAAAACACTAACCTAACTCGCTTTGACTGTCGTTTAATTGTTTCCAAGGTAAAAACTGACTAAACAATTAAAACTGAATGATTTGTCACGAAGCGCGTCCTTTTTAAAACCCGATGGAACAGTTTCGAAATATTTAGAATTATCTTCATTGTTTTTGCCCAAAGAGACCAATAATTTTAGGAGAATACTGACAGTCAAAGCAAGCAAGTATACAAATTCTAGAAAATTAGAACTACAGGGATTTACAATAATATAACCTAAATAACCTAAATTGGGGCCAAAATGGGGCTCTCAAACAAGATGAACTACCTAAAAACTAAACACTATAGATGAAAATAATAAACCAAACGTAAGTAGAACCCTAAAGAAACCCTACGAATCAACTTTAACTACACAATACTAATAAAGTTGTACAAAAACTAGCAGAATAATTAACGTATTTACATTTTCATAATAATACATTTAAAATCCTAATACTACTGTCTGTATAAACAAAAGCACATTCGACATCACAGTAAAGGTTTTTGCACAGTTTTTTATTTGGTTCTTGTCCTATTCCAATATTATTTTTTTCCTCTATTGTTTTGTAGAACATATCGTGTGCCAGTCGGCATCGGTTTAAATTAATTTGTAATAAATTAAGACACATTTTATTTATTTATATATTTTTTTCTTTTTCCTTTCTTTTTTTTACAAATTTCGCTGACTTAGTAGCTATCTTTTCTTCTTTGTTTTTCAGTCATTATAGCTTCCCTAAATTTTTTGCAAGCTCCAGTGCCAGCCTCGTGACTCTTTGCATATTGGGCATCTTATAATATCCATTTTTCTCATGTAAATTTCTTATGTTATGTATTTTTCTTCTTAATTATGTCCATATTCCCAGCATTTATAGTATCTTAGCACGTCCACTCTTTCTATGATGCTATATTCGCATAGTCCAATTTTAATTTTACCCCTTTTAATCAGCATTCTCGCGTCTGAGTCTTCTAGTGCAGTGTTACTCAAACTTTATTCGTGACGGAACCCTTTTAAAAAACTAAATTTTTAACGGAACCGTAAACTCTAAACTAAAAGCAAAATCAGTTATATATGTGAATTGTTTATAAATAATCATACAAAAAAGATAGATACAGGTCCACTTTAATACATGCATTCATTTATTATGACTGCTTGCGGAGCCCTACCGGGGCGCATATAAGCACAATGTACATCTATTTGGCGAAGGAGGCGCGACCAAGTTACGTGATTGGCTGACGCCAAATAGCAGTACGAATTGCTTTGGCGCACCGACAGATTCAAGTACGTATTGCCGCTTGCGGAATAGCAGCCAAATAGTAGTACGAATTGCTTTAGCTCACCGCCAGATTCATGTACGTATTGCAGCTTGCGGATTAGCAGCCAAATAATAGTACAGATCATTAATCGGTACAAATAATGATACAGATAATAGTTAGATTAATGTACATTATGTAATTTGGGAAATTAAATAAAACGTAGACATATTTTTTAAGTTTAATTATCAAAAAGTAATATTACAAAATGAAAACAGAAAACTACAAACTAATTTTTTTTTATTTGCTGTTTACTAGTGGCCACAGCCATGCGATTTTGCGTTTGCTAAATTAAGTTCCACATTTAAGTTTAAATTTCGTTTTCTTTTCACCAATTTTGGTTTTTTTTCTCCTCGAGCTGGTCTGCCACTAGGCATTCTCTTACTACCTCTTGTAACTCCAGGTCGTCTTCTTGCAATGGTAGTAGGTTGTACACGAATTGCTGTGTGACTCCGTCTTAAAGGTATACTACTTCCAGCTGTACATAGAAAACTCTCTCACGAATTTTTGGTAGTTACTCTTTGAAGTCGCGCTAAATATTTTTTTATAGAATTTTTGGATGTGCCAAATTTTCCATTGCGTTCCTGCATAAGCCTTAATACTGCTTCGAATGATGATAACTCGGCGTTATCAGTACATGGTCTTTGGGTGTCAGATAGACGTGCATTTTGACTAACCGCTGCATTATCTATTTCAACAACAGATTGGCGGTCAGGTAACTGATGCATAATTGCTGATGTAGAAACATGTGAATGTGTTTCTTGTAAACTAGTAAGAGGTCTGAAAAATTCTCTATCTTTGGCCTTTTCACCCAAAGCCAAACGTGCGATTTGATAACGATTCTCACAATCGTCGGTTTTATTTTCGTAGTAAAATATGTATACCCCCGCTTGATGTTTACAAGTCTTACCTAGTCGACCAATAGGACAGGAGCAGTTACCATCGATTTATATGTTACCATCATATAGCACGTTTTCATCATTATTGTTATCATCATTTTTATTATGTTCTCTTTTTTAAGATAACTAGCGTTTTTAATTTGTGATTTTAATAAGTGCTTACCTTCACTGTATCCCCTATTAGCAAAATTTCTAAGACGTCGTATATAATATTATTATGAAAATGTAAATACGTTAATTATTCTGCTAGTTTTTGTACAATTTTATTAGTATTGTGTAGTTAAACTTGATTCGTAGGGTTTCTTTAGGGTTCTACTTACGTTTGGTTTATTATTTTCATCTATAGTGTTTAGTTTTTAGGTAGTTCATCTTGTTTGAGAGCCCCATTTTGGCCCCAATTTAGGTTATTTAGGTTATATTATTGTAAATCCCTGTAGTTCTAATTTTCTAGAATTTGTATACTTGCTTGCTTTGACTGTCAGTATTCTCCTAAAATTATTGGTCTCTTTGGGCAAAAACAATGAAGATAATTCTAAATATTTCGAAACTGTTCCATCGGGTTTTAAAAAGGACGCGCTTCGTGACAAATCATTCAGTTTTAATTGTTTAGTCAGTTTTTACCTTGGAAACAATTAAACGACAGTCAAAGCGAGTTAGGTTAGTGTTTTTGACGTTGACAATAAAAGTGTGTTCCCGAATTTCGTTACAATTGGTGTCAGAAGTAAAGGATATTTGGAAGCTCATTTTAGTGGATGCCTTTAACAAGAAGTCAGGCCAAGATGGAGACCGAGAAATTGATGGAGCTGCTATTAAGGAAGTTTGACGAGCAAAAAGTAGAACAAGAAGAACGAGACCGTAAACAGAAGGAAGAACAAGAAGAACGAGACCGCAAACAAGAAGAACGAGACCGTAAACTGAAGGAAGAACAAGAAGAACGAGACCGCAAACAAGAAGAGCGAGACAAGAAACAGGAAGATTTACTAAAGACAATTAAATCTGACCTGAAGAAGGAAAATGAAGACCTGATAAGGACCATGAAAGATGACCTAAAGAAAGAAAATGAAGACCTGATTCGAACCATGAAAGATGACTTACTTAATTTAAAAAATAATCTTAAAAAGGAGCAGGAGGAACGAGACAGAAAACAAGAGGAACGAGTTTTACAACTTAAAGAAGATCTGGAGAAGAATCAGAAACAATTAATGACTAACTTTGAAGCAACAGTAGAAGAAGAATTGGGGCAAGTACAAAAAAAGATCCAAGAACTAGAGATGAAAGTAAAACGGACTCCTCTTCATCCCGATCCTGGAATGCAAACAATGATGAAAGTAAAGCCACCAAAATTCGACGGCAAAGAAGCTTGGAGTACCTATTTGAATCAATTTGAGGCCGCTGCTAGGGGAAATCGCTGGGATAACGAAGAAAAGGCAATCAATCTTAAGCTAAGCCTTAGAGGAGAAGCTACAGAAATATTAAGAATGGTGCCATCTGAGGATCAGCTCAATTTCGACGTACTGGTGCGTACCTTAGAGATGAGATACGGTGAAGCCCATCTACAACAAGTGTACCAGGCTCAATTGAAATCTAGAAGACAACAACCCGAGGAAGGACTCCAACAGTTTGAGGCCGATGTTGCTCGATTAGTAAATCTGGCTTACCCTTCAGCCCCAACAGAGTTCCGAGAACAAATTTCTATAAATTGTTTTATTGACGGAGTTCGAGATCCAGATACTAACCACGCTCTAAGGATGGCTCATCATAAAAGTATATCAGAAGCTTTGGCCCATGGACTAGAGTATGAGGCAGCTTTTCAAGCAACTAGAAGGCAGACACGAATAAGACAAATCAGAACTTCGGAAAGTGATCTCGAAGACCGCCTAAAGAAGCTTGAATCATTATTAGCGAGGAAACCTAAAAGACCATTGCAATGCTGGAATTGCAATGAGGAGGGGCACCTTAAACGTCAATGCCCCAAGCCTTTAAGAGATCCAAGGAACCAGGAAAACCTCAACTAGTCAGCTTTATGGGGCGCAAGCTGGCTGGGTGCTACCAAGCCCCACGTATAAGACTAAACCGGCTGCCACATCCTGGAGAGAGCTTGGTAGTACCGGGAAAAATATGCGGCCGTGAATGTGAGATGGTAGTGGATACAGGATCAAGTCATACTATCGTGAAGCCGAACATCGTAGCACACTGTAGGCTCTCAGCACCACCCAATTTAATTCTGGAGTCTGCAAATGGAAAAAGGATCCCGATTCTTGGATTGCACGAAGCTACAGTCACCATTGGCTTAACAACATTCCAACAGCCAGTACTAGTGGCAGAAATCATGGATGATGTCATATTAGGATTAGATGTTATGAATGCTCAGCAGTTTAAAATGGATGTATATAACCGGATATTGACGACGAGAAATGAAGAGATTTTTATGCACCACCTATATGAAGATAAAATAAATACCAGAGTCGTTAAGTTATTCAAGGATGTTACTATACCAGGAAATTCAGAGGTGGTGGTTTATGCTACAACTGGAGGAAAAGAGGGAGAAACTGTTTTGATTGAGCCCATGGAAAAATGCAAACTATATGGTCAAGGAATTTTTCCAGCCAAGACGTTAACTACGCAGAAGAAATCTACTATTTTGGTTCGAATGGTAAATTTAAAAGGATATGATCAACACCTGAAACAAGGAGAGAACATTGGCGTATGCTCTGAAGTAGTGGCAGTCATGAAAAATGCTGATAGAAGTCGTTATTTAAACAGACCTTTTCCTGTATGTTTACAAAACCTATTTGAAGAATCTTCTGCCAATTTAACCATGGACCAGTGTAGTAAATTGCGACGTCTTCTTGAAGAAAATCAAGATGTGTTTTCCTTGCACGATAAAGACCTGGGAAGAACTGATTTGGTGCAGCATCGAATTAACACTGGAGACAATACTCCGATTAAACAAGCACCTCGAAGAATTCCGATAGCTAAACAAGGAGAAGTTTCCTCAATGCTTCAAGAAATGAGGACACAAGGAGTGATAGAGCCTTCTCAGAGTCCTTGGACATCTCCAGTTGTGCTAGTGAAGAAAAAGGATGGATCCACTAGATTTTGTGTAGACTATCGGCGACTGAATGATATTACCAAGAAAGACAGTTATCCCCTACCAAGAATTGACGACACCCTGGACACGCTATCAGGTTCACAATGGTTCTCAACACTCGATCTAAAGAGTGGATACTGGCAGGTAAAGATGCACCCAGAAGATAAGGAAAAGACCGCATTCTCGACTGGAACAGGACTTTGGCAGTTTACAGTAATGCCCTTTGGACTCTGCAATGCTCCAGCTACCTTTGAGAGACTTATGGACACAGTTTTACGTGGAATGACTTGGGAATCATGTTTAGTTTATCTGGATGACGTTATCATACTGGGGAAAACATTTGAAGATCATTTGAAGAATATTCAAAAGGTATTTGTTAAACTGCGAGAGGCCAACCTGAAGCTAAGTCCTAAAAAATGTTGCTTATTTCAAAAAGAAGTTCGATACCTTGGCCATGTAATATCAGAAAAAGGTGTCAAGACTGATCCAGATAAAGTAGAGGCGATCGAAAAATGGCCACGACCCACTGACAAACACCAGTTAAGAAGCTTTCTGGGCCTTTGTACCTATTACAGAAGATTTGTAAGAAATTTCGCTAATCTTGCAAAGCCTCTACATAAGCTCACGGAGGACAAAGTGGTATTTAGTTGGTCAACAGACTGTGAAGAAGCATTTCAACAGTTAAAGAGAGCACTATGCACATCTCCAATTTTAACATATCCGATTCCTGGACAAACTTTTATTTTGGATACCGATGCGAGTAATGTTGGAATTGGGGCCGTTCTATCACAAAAATATGAAGATGGCGAGCAAGTAATAGCTTATTTCAGTAAAACATTATCAAAACCAGAAAGAAACTATTGTGTCACTAGACGAGAGCTATTGTCAGCAGTAAAAGCTATTGAACATTTCCATAAATATTTGTATGGTCAACGATTTATCCTTAGAACCGACCATGCTTCGTTGAAATGGCTGTTTCAGTTTAAAAACCCCGAAGGACAAATAGCAAGGTGGCTTCAACGATTACAAGAGTATGACTTTACAATAGAACATAGGAAAGGCACATATCACTAAAATGCCGATGCTTTATCGAGAAGACCCTGTATTGAAACATGTCAACATTGTTTTAAAAAGGAATCAAAACAGCATCCAGAGATATTTACTTGTAATCGTATTGGCCTTCACAGTTCTAAAGAGTGGGATGTAGCTAGTTTAATCCAAGATCAGTGTGATGACCCAGTATTTGGTCTTATTTACGAACTGAAATCTCGAGAAATTTCAAAACCAGAATGGAAAGACATTTCTGACAAATCTCCAGAACTTAAAGCTTATTGGTCTCAATGGAATTCATTGGTTATAAAAGATGGATTATTAAAAAGAGTCTGGGAGAGCGTAGATGGAAAAGAAAAGACATATCTGACAGTCCTTCCTCGAAAACGTATTCCGGAAGTCCTTGAAGCTGTTCATGGCGGTGTCGGCGGAGGACATTTTGGAGTTAGTAAGACCTTGGCAAAAGTGAGAGAACGGTTTTACTGGCTGAACAGTCATCAAGATGTTGAACGCTGGTGCCGACAGTGTGAGCAGTGTTCGTCAAGCAAGGGCCCAAAAACCCGGACAAGAGGAAAGATGATGCAGTATCTTGTTGGTGCACCTTTTGAACGAATTGCCATAGACGTAGCAGGACCCTTTCCTAATAGTAGCTCCGGAAACCGATATGCTCTTGTTGCTATGGATTACTTTAGTAAGTGGCCCGAGGTTTATCCGATTCCAAACCAAGAAGCAACGACAGTAGCTGAAGTGCTGTTCCAGAACTGGATTTGTCGATTTGGTGTACCCAGAGAGATACATTCAGACCAAGGAAGGAACTTTGAGTCACAAATATTCCAACAAGTATGCCAGTTGCTGGGAATCAATAAGACCCGTACAACCCCACTACACCCTCAGTCTGATGGAATGGTTAAAAGATTTAACCGCACATTTGAAACCTATTTAAGGATGGTAGTAAACTCTAAGCAAACCGACTGGGATACCTGTATACAACCATTCCTATTGGCATATCGTTCTTCTATCCACAAGTCAACTGGAAAAAGCCCGGCAAAAGTTGTCTACGGTGATGAACTTCGTTTACCTTTGGACATTATTACTGGAAGACCCCATAAGTCTGAAACCCTGGAGGAGTACGTCGACCATTTACAAGAGCGTTTACAAATTGTTCACGAACAAGCACGGGATAAACTTCATCTAGAAAGTAACAGAATGAAATCACGTTATGACATAAAGGCAAATTCTACCGGTTTTAATCCTGGGGATAAAGTCTGGTTATACAATCCACGGAGGACGAAGGGCAAGTCACCAAAGCTCCAGAAGGATTGGGAAGGTCCATTCAATGTGGTCACCAGAATCAACGACGTGGTGTACCGTATCCAGCGACATCCGACAGCGAAGATGAAAATTGTAAACATCGTCCGGCTAGCGCCCTATCATGACTCAGGTGGTCCCATGTTTGATCGGGACGATCAAACTTGAGAGGGGAGCAGTATTATGAAAATGTAAATACGTTAATTATTCTGCTAGTTTTTGTACAATTTTATTAGTATTGTGTAGTTAAACTTGATTCGTAGGGTTTCTTTAGGGTTCTACTTACGTTTGGTTTATTATTTTCATCTATAGTGTTTAGTTTTTAGGTAGTTCATCTTGTTTGAGAGCCCCATTTTGGCCCCAATTTAGGTTATTTAGGTTATATTATTGTAAATCCTTGTAGTTCTAATTTTCTAGAATTTGTATACTTGCTTGCTTTGACTGTCAGTATTCTCCTAAAATTATTGGTCTCTTTGGGCAAAAACAATGAAGATAATTCTAAATATTTCGAAACTGTTCCATCGGGTTTTAAAAAGGACGCGCTTCGTGACAAATCATTCAGTTTTAATTGTTTAGTCAGTTTTTACCTTGGAAACAATTAAACGACAGTCAAAGCGAGTTAGGTTAGTGTTTTTGACGTTGACAATAAAAGTGTGTTCCCGAATTTCGTTACAATATTGTTCCATAATCGTACAAGTAAAGTCAACTAAGGCTACTACGTTATACGCTTTACATCGAGAAAGTACTATGTCCTTATATAGACGTACACATACTTCGGAAAAGTAATTCGTTTGATGTCCGTGGGTATTAATATCACGATAAGCCAAACACCAACTTTCACGTCGGGTCCAGTATTTACTAATATATTCAATGCAATTAGGATATGGTTTTGATATGTCTTCGTTTGAGGCTTTATAAAACGCATTAATTGCGTCTTCTGGTGATAATGCAATTAAAATGTTTCTAAATGAATAATATAATTGTTGCCGATGATCTTTCAGTATGTTATGATTTTGTCGAGCAACCATCTCCATACAGATTGCGCAATGTGAAAAGAACACAGCAATAATCTTGAATGCGTAAAAACTATCTTAAGTGCTTGTCTCTCCGCTTCGCTATCATCTGTCATAAAGTAAGTGTGGCGTTAACTTTACAGTGTTACTATTTTGCCAAGAGTTTGCAGACGGTAGCTCAGAATTATTGCAGGCTTGGGATTGTTCGAAGGTTCACTTATGGCTATTAAAGAATCTAAACTTGATTATAACTATTAAATAAGAGGGCGCCACTTAGTTTTTTTTTATGAATGAAAGAAAACTAAGAAAAAAGATTTGGTATATAGATTTCAATTAACAATTAAATGACCCTAGATAAAGTAGATTTAAAGAGGCAAAAAAAATATCTTAACAATACAACCAAATTACATTTACATCAAAGATATGTATACACCTCATGTTCCAATCTGTTAAATGTTAATAATTTATTATGAATTAAAATATGAATAATGATGTTGATATGATTAAAATAAGTTTGACAAAAGTAACATTTAAATTATGATTTCGCTACTAGGTAGATTTCAGCACTTGAAAAATAAATTGCAATTATTAAAGTTTTTAGTATATACTTGTATTACGCAGGGGAAAGTTCATGAACCTTTTTTACCTAAGGCATATCAGCCTTAACCGAGTTATATCTACTTAACTACCAAAAAAGGTACTGAAAAATACTGAACAAAAAATAACTAAAATTATAAATAAGAAATTGACTTATTAAATTATGATATTGATTAAATATTTGCAGCAATAAATTGAAATTAATGGTATATTAATAAAAATTTAAATAAGTGAGACAAATCTATGGTTAATAATATTTGAATAAATGGAATAAACTGGCCTGTATATTCCTCCAAGAAATGAACGGCTCGCCTTCAAAATCGAGGCTGTGAATGTATGCCATTTGTATCTTGGCGATCCGGACTGGAAATCTCTAATATTAGCTCTAACTCTAGCTCCAGCTCCACCACTTCCAGCAATTTCTCGGGAAAATCAAAATCCTGCAGCCATCAACAATTGAAGAAGAATAAAGAGGAAAACGGAAAAGTAAAACCCTAAAATAACGGTTGCCATTGTATTCACTGTCGATAAAAATGAATGGCGTTCAAAATGTGACACACTCACCTTGCTAAGTTTCATTATCTATCCATCAAAATCTTGGGCATCCTGCACCGGAATTATGAAATAAACAGTTCCCTAAAGGAACAAGATTAAGGACTATAAATTATAAACCATATTGGCCACTTCCTGCTTCACAAACTTCGGAAATAAAAAAACTGGCCTTTTACCTGTGCTTCTACCTGCAACACGGGAACAAGTCCTCGAAAAATGGATGCAGTACCGACTAAATCAGTAACGACCCCACCTCTCGCCTGAGCTGTCCATGTCAGCCAATCAGAGAAAACATTAATTAAGACCAATCAGAAGAGTGACGGACCGTCAACAGAAAGCATGAATAATTAAACCGGAGAGTGATGCGTTACAGTAGTAATGTGTCATTGATAGTGTGAATTTAAAGAAATATGAATAAAAGAAGTTGACTGAAATTATTAATATAATTGTTGAAATTAATGAAATATCAATGGAGCATTAGTGAAAATAAGGAGTAGAAAAATAAAACGCTACATAAGTAGGATATCCTTTTCCATTAAAAGCAAATTCACCAACAGCGTCTTTTACCATTTCAAAGCCCGCATTATAGTCTTGAATTGTTTGTCCTGCGTTTATTATTACTGCTAGTGGTACAGCACCTGCAGAGCACACAGTTAACATCAAAGTTATTGAATGATTATCTGCATCACAAGATGCGGTACTGTCTACAAACACAATGGCCCGTATGAATAAAAGTGAAGCTTTTGCTTATAAGCAAAAGGTAGAAGCAAAAGGTAATGCTCTGAGCAAAAGGTAGAAGCATAAGGATTTACTTCTTTACATATGAATAACGATAACCTTTTACTCACGAGCAAATGCTTCATAATAATGAGCAAAAGGTGGCGAAAACCTCAGGTCGAGACTTGTTTAATTTCATGTGATTACGTTTGGCTCAGACTAATAAGCTGGTTCCTTTGTGTCTGTGGTTTCATCTATATTTCTTGTTACTCAAGTAGTAAAAAAAAGCAAAATGACTTCTAGTGAAGAGGAAGTTGAACCACAGAGTAATATTAGTGAATTGAATTTTATTGCAAAGGAGATACCCTAGCCTCATACCCTAAAATTTTGATGAAATCACAAATTCCAAGCGCAAAAAAAAGAAAGACCTAGCTGTCGAAAGAATTACAGCTAAATATAAAGCTTTTTTTGGAAAGAAAATCGAAATCACCAAGTTAATGAAGAAAGTTAATAACATGAAAACAAAACTAAAGAAAAAAACAGATATTAATAAGACCGGAAATCGAAAAATAAAGTTATTGGACTGGGAAAAATTGTTGTTCAAAGCAATGGAAGGTGATACAAATCCCACAGTTAGTAGAATTGCAGGTAAGAGTTTTAATTTTGTTGATTTTTTTTTCTTAAATGTGAAAAACTACTGTGTTTGCGTAATCGATTTTTGAGCTAAAGTCAGTTTATTGATCTTCTTTATGAAAACGAAGGACGGATTATTAAAACTGAGTGTCATGCCATGTCAAAAGTCAATTGTAATTTGATTTCTAGCCACTAGTTTTCAAGACAACAATACTTCTCAATTTATTCTTCTGTGC
Source organism: Anthonomus grandis grandis (assembly GCF_022605725.1). Taxonomy (NCBI): domain Eukaryota; kingdom Metazoa; phylum Arthropoda; class Insecta; order Coleoptera; family Curculionidae; genus Anthonomus; species Anthonomus grandis. The sequence continues at coordinate 285,236 of NC_065565.1, forward strand.
TTGACTTTTTTTCTTTTGTGCCATTTCGACGTCTTTACAGGGGTTTTCACCTAAAACTCCGACCTCCGATTTTCCATAAATGAACAGAGATAATTTAGTTAGGTAAAAAGTAGTTGATAACATGATAACGGTCAAATACAATTTTTGCAAGGACAATTTATTAATCGATATCAGGGACCTCGTAATTACGAAATTTTATAAGTATTATGTACATCCAATTTATAGACGTTTTTGTTATTTACCCTAACTCGGTCGGGTCACTCGTGTGTTTGTAATTCTAACCTAATTTTTCAACAATAAAACTTTTATCACCCTGCAAATAAAAATATTTTTATAGGGGCCAAATCTTGTGGCGTGTTACAAGAAAAAAGTAAAACTGCTGAAAATGAGAGTTCGTCATCATCAGTAACAGAAAGTAACAATCGTGGCAAGCAAAACTATGCATATTCCAGCGTTTCTGCCACACAATCCTCAAAAAGAAATGCATTAGCGACATACGAAACAGACGAAACAAGAAGTTTGACCACTTCAGAGCTGCAACGCTTGGTATTATTAGAACAACTGAAAACCACCAGGGTGCAGAGGGAATACTACAATGTGAAACTTCAAGAAATAATGGAAAAAAGTGGAAATACTGAAAAAATTACAGCTGTAGGTTCCTTGACATATCTGGACTTGTAAATACTTTTTTTTTTGGGCATAGTTGAAGTATTTTTTCATTTTGTTTTGTACTATATTCGTTTTTGTTATTACTACATTAGAATTAATTAAAATATTAGAAACCATAATATAATGGTATTTTTTTGTCCAGTATTTTGTAAACAATAAATTTAAAATAAAATACATATCTGAGTTTCTTTTCAAACAAATAATTTATTACATACATATTCCTTACTAACTGATGTGACAGAATGAAAAGAAAATAGTAATTTCATTGAACCCTTTATCATATTTACTAACAATAAAAAAAGCGCTTCTTTTCAAACGGAATCATTTAGGTAATTTGTAACATGTTTTTTACTAAACTGTGTGACACAAAGATGAGTGTTTCTTTCTAAACGGAAATAATATAAGCTATTACATAATTAATACTAACCTAGGTGACACATGGATCAATTTATTAGATATTCATATCGTAGATTATATCAGCTAAATTTTGTCTCACTTCCTGTCCTCGAATACGAACATGGTCGTCTTCTAAGTCAACAAAATCGTTTTCATTATTATCAATAAAGAGTTCATCTTCTTGAAAATCTTCATCTCCCAATGTTTTTGCAATGTTGTGTAAAATAAAACATGATATAATAATATTTGGAATATTTTATAATATTGTTTTTAACACGACAAACATACTTCAAGATTGGAAATCGACGTTTAATTTGCCCAAAGCAGCGCTCGATTATTACTCTTTCTTGTTTCAAAAGATTATTGTAACTCCTTTTAGTTGGATTATCGCGGGATTGCGAAATGGAATCGTGAGCCATGGCTCGATTCCACAACCTTCGTCTCCAAGAAGTACGCTGTTCCTTGTTCTTGCCATAATTTGCCGAACTTCCGAATTTTTCCAAATTCTGCTGTCGTGGACCGATCCTGGCCAACCCAAAATTCCGGTTGATATACTCATCACCATGAAAACTGGGTTTTTCTATACCGATATGCGTACAGTCTATGGCACCAATTGCAGTTGGTAAATGATATTTATTTTGCCATAAGTCCTTTGCTTCCATTATAGCATTATGAGAAGTAGGAAATTTTATCCACTGATTAGCTTGCACAACAATTCTATTAACGACGGTATTCACTGTTCGTGATACTGTTGACTGCTCTACACCAAGCTCCTCACCTATACCTTTTTGGAATCCAGGATCAGCCAGATACCTTAAACATATTTTCATCTTCTGTAAAGAAGAAAGAGCACCACCTCGCGTTTCTGTAGAAGGGCCCAGATTATTAGCTAACCATTCCACATTACGATTTTCAAATCGACATAGACTTTTGAAATCGCTATTTTGTGGAGACGACCGAGGTTTATAATATTTCACCTTTCGCAAATTCACTACTTCGGCCATTGTAAATATTTTAGGCACTACGAACAATTTATTTAACCGATCCGTTATCTATTCTCAGCAGGTGAGTCTAAGTCTGACTAGATGCAACTATTTTGAAGGATATGCTCACGACTGGAAGTAAAAACTCACTTTTATTCATACCATTTACTTTCGATGTAAGCAAATCTTCCTTTTGATAAGCATTTGCTCCATACTTGTTAGAAAAAGGTTTTACTTTGATTAGTATTCATATGGAGGGAAGGATTTGCTCTATATTTTGCAAGTATAAGGTTATGCTTCTTTTTATTCATTCGGGCCAATGTCTGTCTGCAGCGCATGGCAAATTATGCGCTCTTCTCATGAGTGGCGTAATTATGACAACAGTAAAAGGATCTTCTCTTATCATGATGGTAATATCTTTTTCTGCATACTGCGGCTGCTTTTCTTTTAGTTTCTAAAAAAAGATAATGAAATGGTAAGTATAGTAAAATATATATTAATAAAAACAAACAAAAATATTTAGATAAAAGATAATAAGGATACTGAAACCATTAGAGCATTACCTCCAACATCCCTTTTCCAAAACGTGCCCCTAAATTAACACTTCGCCATTTATCGTACCAATATCGCACTGTCTGATATTTTGGGTTTATCGAAGCGTTGGCAAGATCTTCTTCATTGTCTTCTAATTCAAGTTTATTTCAGTGATAATTAACAGATTCAGTTATCCCCATTCCATTATCAAAATAATTCTCAAACAACTGCCTGGTTTCTAATGAAGCTGGCAAGGCTGACAGTGCATCTGTGTGAATGTTTATTATTTATTGTAATTATTGCCGGCAATCCCCAAATTTTCAATTAAAATAAAATAGGCAGCAAATAGCAAGGTTCATATTAAAATTGTGCGATATTTGCCAAATATAAAATAAAAATCGCAATCTAAGAATGTATTACCTTAACATCAAGATGCTTGGCGACTGTATTTTTTGTAGTTACTCTAACCACAATTGTAATTTTTGCTTCACATGAACAATTTTTGGATTTCCTGTTGGGATTGTTTTTTTTTTAAACGAGCTGTGATGGCACACGTATTTTTTTCTGTAAACATGTATTATGTCTTTAAACATTGAGTTTATAAAATTACAACAAATGTTTTTTTTCTAATCATCGAAACATTATTTTTGAAACGAGAAGCAAGATGAAAAAAGTCGATTGTTGATTAATATAGAGGCAGCACCGTTAAAATTAAATATATAAGTAGTCTAAAAACTAAACAAAAAGACGTTTCTAACGCACTAAAAAGTATAAAATAAATAATAATAATATAATTGTATTAATGTTTATAGCTAAAATGCCAATAAAAAGTGTGGAACACTATAAAGTTACCTTATAAGTTAATCTTAATATACCCATAGTGCCTCTGCATTTCATAGGCATTTTAGTGATTATACATTAATAATATCTATTTTTTAAAGTTGAAGAAGTAGTCCATACTTGCAGTGGAGTTAATAAGTCAAAGGGTAACTAAAATTGTTTCTGTCATCCTCCACTAAATGTATTTAAAAATCATCTATCCTACATGTTTCGGACATATAAGATGTCCATCTTCAGGGATCTCTAAAGAACCGAGGAAACTTATAAGCTAAGGATAAAAAGTGTTGAAATAAAAGGTATTAAAATTAACTTACATACAATGAGGGTTTTCGTCACAACATATAACCAGCTATCGTGCTACTGGCAAGGTCAAAAGTTAAAATCTCAACAATAAATAAAAGGGCATCTACAATAATGATAAAAAGCCTTAATTAATTAACAAATAAACAATTGAACGTTAAAGACAAAAACTTACATTAAGATGCATGAGAAGGGACTAAGCAGGGTCTATACAAACATTAAAATCACTTAATTATAAAACTAGGATAATTGTTATGTCAACAAGAACAAAAGAAATATATAACTTTTCAAAAGATAGGGCGCGCCCTATTTAAGTAGTATTATTATTTTGTATAGCTCTATTTATTTCTAAAATTTCAAGTAAATCCAGTTTATTACCTTTATGCCAGAATTTAGTGTCTAAAAGAGGATCGAAGTTATGGTTATTGAGATGTATGTGTCTAGCAAAATTGGAAGCGATATTTGAAGGGCAAAGATTGCGTTTTTTAGCCTTTTCGATCTCTTTACAATGTTCAGTAACGCGAGTGAAGAATTTTCTACCGGTTTGACCGATGTAAAAAACGCCACGTGATAAACTCAGCTCTTGGCTGAATCACATTTTGCTTTCAGTTACCAACTTTAAGAGTCCCTTTTCCATTAAAAATTCTTCACAACTAGCGGATGAACTAAAGGATCTGACTTTACCACCCGCAACCTTTTTAGTCTCTTTTGACGTCTGTAATCTATTCCCAAGCATCCCCCCCAGTGATTGTGTGTTGTTGGTGAGAGATCTGCTTAAGGACTGTTCCAGTTTTTCCCAAATTCATATTGATAATTTATCCCTTTTAGTTGAGTTAGTTCTACAACAAAATTTTTTCCAGTTTAATGGAAGTTTTTACCAGCAAAACACAGGAGTCGCTACTGACAGCACCATTTCCTATAGTTCCAACCATCCCCATAGCCATAAACTTGGTTTCATTCATATTTCTCTAGACTTTTCTCTATCCCCCTAGAAATGACATACTTCCTCTCGGAGTTGAAGATCATTAAACAAATTGCAAATAACAATAATTTTCCACCGAAACTTATAAATACAATTTATTACAAACATTTAAATAAATCACTTAACAGAAATTTAGTGTATAAAGAACCTAAAGAAACTAAATATTTTTCACTGCCGTTTTGGGGTCCGATATCACATAAATTAAAAAACATCTTTAGCTCTCACCTTATTAATACAAGCTTTAAAACCGTACACACTTAAATCCTTCTTAGTTAACCCAAAGGGCATAGTACCCCTCGACCAAAAATCAGGTGTTTATCAATTAAACTGCTCCAGTGATAACTGTGGCGTTTTTTATATCGGTCAAACCGGTAGAAAATTCTCCACTCGCGTTACTGAACATTGTAAAGAGATCAAAAAGGCTAAAAAACGCAATATTTGCCCTTCAAATATCAAATTCAATTTTGCTAGACACATACATCTCAATAACCATAACTTCGATCCTTTTTTAGACACTAAATATTTACATTTCTGCCATAAAGGTAATAAACTGGATTTACTTGAAATTTCAGAAATAAATAGAGCTATACAAAATAATAATATTACAGGTGTCAATGATCAAATTAATCATTCATCTACACATTTTTTTTAATTCATTAAATTTTAATGATAATTTATAACGCCTTTTCTTTCTCTCATATTAGAGTCAAAACTTTTTATTCATAAGTATCATTTCTAGTACTGCCATCTGTAGCCAACTTAACAAAGTCTAATTTTACAAATTACAGGTACCATATTTTAAATAGGGCGCGCCCTATCTTTTGAAAAGTTGTATATTTCTTTTGTTCTTAGTTCTTGTTGACGTAACAATTATCCTAGTTTTGTAATTATGTGATTTTAATGTTTGTATAGACCCTGCTTAGTCCCTTCTCATGCATCTTAATGTAAGTTTTTGTCTTTAACGTTCAATTGTTTATTTGTTAATTAATTAAGGCTTTTTATCATTATTGTAGATGCCCTTTTATTTATTGTTGAGATTTTAACTTTTGACCTTGCCAGTAGCACGATAGCTGGTTATATGTTGTGACGAAAACCCTCATTGTATGTAAGTTAATTTTAATACCTTTTATTTCAACACTTTTTATCCTTAGTTTATAAGTTTCCTCGGTTCTTTATAGATCCCTGAAGATGGACACCTTATATGTCCGAAACATGTAGGATAGACGATTTTTAAATAAATTTAGTGGAGGATGACAGAAACAATTTTAGTTACCCTTTGATATATATTTTTGTTTCGTTAAGTTTTTTTTAAAATTTTTTAAACTATAATTTATTACTTGTTTATTTAGCGTGTCTTTTATCACTCCGAAAATGATGTCAAAATACTACATAGAAAGCTATATCTAGTATTTTGACATCATGCTTTCAATATTGAATTAGGTAAACGTAACTTGGTCGCGCTGGCTTCTCCAAATAGATGTACGTTGTGCTTATATGCTACCGGGGCTTCGCGGAGCACACTTTGAGTAACGCTGTTCTAGTGTGACTGTAGCTGTCTGTCGCCCTTCCTGCGTCATGCGTACTGTGATTGAAACTTTTTCTAGCGATTTTATACATTCGCTCCCTATCAGTGCTCCTTGTACGTCCTTTTCATCACTTATATCATCTATTCCTCTAATCACCATCGTTCGTCTGGATCCTCCCAATGCGATTCTTACATTTGAGTTAGTAAAAACAGCCTGTACTTTGCTTCTTAATTGTTCCGTTTTAGCATTTTATTTGCTTTAATCAGCAGATTTCTTTAGTTTTTAGCACTTGTTTGACTTTTGACGTTCCTTCATCTCCTAGCTGTGATTTAATGGCTTTAAGCATTTCCGCATATGACGCTCCTTCTTTTTTCGCTACGATTATAGCGTCATTTCTCTTTTTAGACTTCCTTGTCTTTCTGGCGCATTAGTTATCATTTTTATACTTATATTTTCTTTATTAAAGACGCATTCTGCTATTTTTTGCAGCATTTTAGCATCCACGGTTTCGGCGATAATTAGGCTTGATGCCTTTGCATTAGCATCCTTTAGGCTTATTTTCCATTCCGAAAGCTGTTGAAATGCGAGTATATTTAGGTCTCCCTCTCCCTTTTCGTAGTATATAGCAGTCACCGATGTAACTGTGCTCTTCTCGGTTGCTTTGAATCAGAGGCGGTTCTAATATTTATGGTTTTTTCCAGACTGATAATAGACCCTCCTTCACACATTATAGGTTCTTCATTTTCCAGTTCCTGAAATTTTTCCAGCAAATCTTGTTCTATTCGGCCTTTCTTACTATGTGTTTCATTCTCATCTTCCCGTTCCATTATAATGGCCATATGATCAGCTCTTAATATACAGCCCTCAGGCCATTTTTTAATTATACCCCTGTTTAGGATTTCGACCTGTCTCTCTAGCCTGGTTATACTCTCTTTCACCTCTCGTTTTGTGTTATACTTATCATTTGAGTAGATCGTTAGGTTTTTGCTAATCTTTGTTATTTCAGATATCGCCTCCTGTATTGCGAGGATCTCAATGCACTCTGGATCCTTAGGCGCCGCTATTTGACTGCTTTCCATTCTCTTTCTTTTAGTTCCCGATTTGGCTGAATTGCTCTTTAGCCTCCTGGTTTTAAAAAATAGTCCAATCTGGGCTGCTTCCCCTTCTTTGACTTGCCTGCAGATTTATTCTCCCTTGCAGAGATATCGGCCTTCTCTTTGCCACTCATAGGAGGTGTCCTACATATGGAGTTTCTTCTTGCGAATGCTAGATCCCGTTCTAATTCAGCAGTTGTGCCAGGCTCCGATATTTGTATCTTTTTACACTTTTCCTCACTCAATTCCTCCCTTTCTTTTGATGTTTATTAGTTTCCATATTTTCCAATGAGTACTGCTGCTGTGATACTGATCCGGCCTTCAGCATACCGGGGTCAGGGAGTCTTTAAAGCGTCCATAGGTTTGCACACAAGTGCCCCATGGTGGTCCGGTTACGGCACGGCTTACCCTGTGTCACGCATTCCTCGGCCCGGTTCCCACACCTTGAATTGGTATTGAGTTTTTTTTTTAAATATACTGTTTGGTTTTAGGGATGGAGAAATTTGGGAACCTCCAAGACCTCGAAAGCCTAATAGCGTCAGAGGGGATAAAGCGCCGCTCTCAGGGAGCGGGAGAATAAGGACGAAAACTTAAAAGGTAATTGGATAAAATCGAGGTAAGGTAAGTAGGAAGCGTTTCCGGGAACGCCTAAGCTGTCCTTAGCAGACCGACATCCAACCTCGCTCGGAATGACGTTCGAGATTGGACGGCTGCCTGAGCCCCCTCCACCAATCGACAAGGTCCAGCAGCTCCCCGAAGGGGAACCCAGCCCAGCCCAACCCTTTTTTTTTGTAAGAAATTAGGAAAATCTGCTTGCAGACCACCCAGGTTCTGGCGCCTGGGGAAGTGTGGGGTTGGAGAAGCCAGTCACGGCGTGTCCCCGACCCACTAAAACCCTTTCCTCTTTTCTTTTCCTGCGACTACCTTTTCTTGGACTCGTCATTACAACATTTCCTTAAGAAAAGTTTCAATTGCCCTACACCAGGTTTCAAAATTAAGACATTTCCCTTTCCTTTTTTCTTTGGTTTCTATTACATGGTATATGTAATTCTGTATTTTGTTTCATGTTTTTTAATTTTCCAACATTTTGTTAATAATATAATTTGTGGACAAAATCTCTCTAATATCTAAATAATGATTTTGACGCTTTCTGATCCATTGTGGACACTCAAATATTGTATGCTCAGGCTCGTCTACAAAGTATCAATAAAAAAATAATAAATATAGGACTTTTGCCAGAGTTTTATCACAGACGGTTAGTTACCATGGTATTTTCTTTAAGAATACCTTTTTGTTTAATTTTGAGTGAGTGATTATTTGAAACTTTTATATTTTCCGCAACCTGTTTTATGACTAACGGGCAGCTCTCATTATTTGTGCAGTCTTTAGCAAGATGCCCATTTTCACCACATTTTAGCACGCTTTACTTCTATATTCACCATGGCAGTTTTCTACAATATGGTCAAAAGCCTAATATTTTCTATACTTGGAACCCTAGTTGATCTATTATAGCTGCAGAATACAGCTAACCAGCCTCACACGAATGTTGACAGTTCCTCTGATTCTTTCTTGATTTTCTTGATTCTCTAATTCTTGGGTAATATCACTGTAGCACTCCTTGTACTGTCATTTGCTGTTCTAAGATCACTAATTTTAAAATCGTTTACGGGCCTTATTATCTTCTTTATTGCAAGTTCCAGTTCATTTTTTTTCTGTGAGTAAATCCATTCCTCTGACAAATAATGTGTTCATTCCTTGACGATCCGTACGTTTTTTGACAATATTATTTTCTGTCATAATTGTTTCTTTAATCGTATTGAGTAGATTTTCGTCCTTATCTGTAGTTATTAAAACTTTTCCATCTTTGGTCCTTTTAATGCTTTGTATCCCCATGAAGTCTTCTCTCTTTCGACCTAGTGCTTTTAGGTATCTAATAGGGTGCTATCGAAAGATCCTTCACCTTTTCCTTCTACTACAAGATCATATGTCGATTTTGCGCCGTTGAAGTTTGTTTCTTTTACATTACCAGTACTTTCAGTTACCATTAGACTCACCGCCATTTTTGATTCATGAAAAATAGATTCTTTTTTATTTTTCTAAATCTTTTATTTTGAATCTGATTCACTTTGTGTATAGCGGCTTTTTTGTCTTCGCACAGTTCCTTCTGGAGTTCTTGAGGGCTGTCAAACAGATCTTTTTTACTACCATCCCAATTTACTCTAAATTTTTCTTTTCTTTTCTCCTTTCGATTTTATTCTGTTTGTTTGCTCCAAAACAGTTATATTATCGGCAGTCTCTATCAGCTCGGAAAAGTGGGCAGCAAAGGCTCTCTGTATGCCGTTTTCCATTTTTTGCTCCTCGTGTGTTACCAATACTATCTTGACCGCATCATCGTTTGCGTCCAATGGACTTGCTCTTTTCAAATCTGTGTTTTTAAACAATTGGCGATCCCAGTCTCTATCGGCAAGTACTTCAAAGTCAGAGTAGTTTGTAACAGAGCTTAATATAACAGTCCCATATTCGGGTGTTTGCGTGTCTGCGTCTAATAGCAATTTCTCCTCTTTTTCGAATTCATGATCCGCAATTCAGTTCTGGATAGCACTTCCGTTAAGGATTTTTGTGTTTGACAATTTGTTTCTTTAAGTTAAGACATAGATCTTTTAGTTCCCGTTTAGTATTCTGTTCAATATGTTTTGTCATTGCTTTCCCTATTTTTGTTATCTGCTGAATGGTTTCTTTTAGGACAAAAGCTTCGCAGCATTCTTTCTTGTTATAGAAGGTGTCCGTCCGGTAAGACCGTTTTCTCTTTATTCCTAGATTGCAGAAACCTACAGAGTTGCTTCTGTTTACTTTGAATCTTTTCGTTTCCGGAATTGCTATAGATATTTTTAGATCTTCACTCCACGCAAGTCCGTAGTTATGGACTGAGAAAGTTATAGATGAGTCTCTCCTTTCGATATTTAATGGATAGATCCCAGAATTCATAGGGCGGCCCAAGGCAATAGCATCGGTGCTGGATTCGCTGGATTCGCCGGAACCCGCCTGGGGTATATTTTCCTTCTCTTGACCAGCCATTTTTAAGTTTTGTGCATTTTAAGGCTACTGCCAGCCTCCAGATCTAATGCAGAGTCCAGTATAATATCAATCCATTATATTTTTTTTCTTAGGTAGGATGGGACAAAAAGAGGAATCTCCTAGTCCTCGTAAACCTAATAGTGTCGGAGGGGATAAGGCGCGCCGCTCCCAGGAAGACGGGGAAAAAGGAAATTCATTTAATAGGTACGGATAATTTTGGGTAGGTTCTTTATTTGGAGATGCTTAAAAACGCCTGAGCCGTCCTTAGCAAGCAGACATCCTACCTCGGCCAGCATTTTTAATCGAGATCGAATGGCTGCCTGTGCCCCTCCACCAAGCGACAAGGTTTAGCGGCTCCTCGAGGGGGAATCCAACCCAACCGGTCCACAGCAATAAACTGAACCACCAGAACCATCAGAGTGGCATAAACATAGTCCCACCATTAGATGCTCCCTCTAAATCTACTGAAAACAGCAATTTAACAAACGAGAAAGACAATAGAAAACGTCCAGAATTACGAGTAAAAACGTTGAATGCGCGTTTTCAAAGGAATAACCAACTTCCAGAAAAAGAGGCGGTTCCAAGTGGTCGGAACCTAAAGAGCAAGGGCGGGGAGAAAAACAATTCGAAAGAAGATAAAAAATCTGAGCATCAAAGGAAGAACGGGGGAAACATAAGGGGCCCAAGACGGGTCGGAACGAGTGGGGAGAACATGACGATCGCTATTATCTGAATTACTTGTGGTAAATAAATTTTACAACTGGTAACTCTAATATCAGAAAATAATAAAATAAACTGATTTATTATTATACTCTTTGCATTTTATGTAACAAATACTATTCTAAAACCGGTTTTCCACCAAACGGACTAGTTGAGTTTCTGTTTTGTTCTTGTTTTTTGAAACACATAAAACAAAAAACAAAACTCGGACAAATTTGAAACTCTGTTTCCACTAAGCAGACAAATTATAGTCGGAGTTTCGTTTTAGTTTTTAGTGCTTTTCCAACAAACGAACTAATGTGTTGCTTGTTTTGTGCTACAAAAGTTATGGAAATGTTTAATAATAAAGATGATTTTTTTATCATGGTTGGTGCTTGGTTTGTACTGCGTTCTATGAAGCAAAAGTAAGTAGAGATACAAAATTTGTAATTATGTAGGTACTAATAATGAATTCATTATTATTAAAAGTGATGTAGGTAATTTGCTTTCCTTATTTTTTTTATGTATTTTTTGGAGAAGAAAGCGTCGCCATCATAGATACTGGGTCAAATCTCATTTATCTAGAAGAGCAAATGATGGCGTCACACAATTAATGAGAGATTTACAATATGATGATATTAATTTGCATGGTAAACTACGTTCATCATTTCATAATTTTACTAGAATGTCCAGCTCTGATTTCAAAGAAATAATAAATTTAATTGGCCACAAAATCTCCAAGCAAAATACAAATTTCAGAGATTCAATATCTGTTAAAGATCGTTTAGCATTAACTCTCAGCAACATTTCTTGCAACTGGTGACAGTTATCAGAGCTTAATGTAAAGAGAAAGAAAGAAAGAAAATGTGCTATATTACGTAAGAATAATCTTGTGTACAAGCTAAAAAAACAAAACACAAATACAATTTCAAAAATTGACAAAACAATGAACAACATTAAACACAAGAAGACAAAACTTTTTGAACATACTTGAATTAAAGATAACTAAATAAAACAATCAATTACTAAATAAAGGTAAACTTGTTAGCAAAACTAGAGAAGAAAAAAGGGAAAAAAGAAAACTTTCCAACATTTCCAAGGTTAAAACCTATCATTAAAAAAGTCATCCAGGTTATAATATGCCTTAGCCAATAAAAGCGACTTTAATTCTCTTTTAAATTTCTTAACATCCGATATATGTCTAACACACAGAGGAACATGATTGTAATTTTTTTTACTTATGTAAATTAATGAGTTTTTGTTAAGGGAAGACGTAGGAATAGGTAGGGGAACATCATTTACACGACGAGTCAAACGGCCAGTATCAGAGGGTAGTTTGGGAATTTTGTGAATAAGAGCAGCTGTTTCTAAGATAAAGAGTGAAAAAAGAGTAAGGATTTTTTCAGAAATGAAGAGGGGTTTGCAAGAATCTCTTAACTTAGCAGAACACAGGTATCTAACTGCTTTTTTTTGAATAACAAAGATAATGTTAAGTAGCCCCTTATTGGTTAAACCCCAAAAAGGCAAGCCATACCGAATATGAGATTCAATAAGTGAAAAGTACACTGAACGTGCAACCACCCCTCCCAGCTCTTGTTTTGCCATTCTTACTGCAAAACATCCAGAAGATAATTTCCCAGCTAAATGTAAAATATGATCTTCAAACCGAAGGCGACCATCAATGGTAATTCCTAGGAACTTGCAGCACTCTTTATTCTGGAAGAGGGAATTTTCGTCAAACATCAGACCCTGAACATCGCACTTAAACCCCATAATAGACGTCTTTCTTACATTAAACACGAGCCTGTTGGAAGCACACCACCTTGATAAAATCTGAAGGTCTTCAAGGATACAAGTCTTAATATAATCAGAATTTTTATGGCTCCATAGTATGGTGGTATGATCAGCAAACTGAACCACCTTGCCCTGCAGTTTCAATGAACTCAAGTCATCCACATACAGTAAATGAATTTATTGAAAATCTCAGTTACTTCAGTTTCCCGAATTATACCAGAAGTATGCGATGCCCTAAACGAAGTTCTACAAGAATACGTACAAGTAAGTATGTACTAAAAAAGCACTTTATTTAAAACAAAAAACTAAATCTAAATTTCCAAAATCTGACGTAAAAGCCGTTTGCAAAATATTAGGTGGTTGTCCACCAACCTGTTCAAATCCCATTGCATTATCGGATATGTAATAATAAGTTGAAGATGATTGTGATGATGCCGAAGTTTGAGGAACTGGTGTGAAAGATTGGGCATTTAGTTGAAACTGGGACATACGAGCTTTCGATATTTGTTGCTGCGTAAAGACTCTAACGTATTCTGATTGTAGGTTTCTTAAATTATTTGCTATCATCTCACTGAACACGTCGTATTCATCCCGCTCTTTTTTTTCATATACAGATTTCATCATTTGTAAAACTTGGCCACTCTCACTGAGCTCTTCCAATCGTTTATTATTTTTCTTGGTAGTTTTCACTTTTGGTGTTGTAAGGTTACACAAGTTACTTTCTGGTTGGAAATGTATTGGGTTAGCATTTGGTGGTTTTTCGCTCTGAGCCATTGATGAAATAGTCTTTAATAAGGCAGAGCTGGCTTCGTCAGTTAATTGAGAGTTTTCACCCTCGACTTCACTAGGTATATCAGATATACTTTGGGTTGGTATTTCTTCATCTGAAGAAACGCTTGATGACGCTAAAATGATGAATGATTTAGGTAATGGACCTAACTGGAAGAAAAGCAATCCCCTATACGTGTGTTGTCATATGGACAGTTGGAAACAAAGTGACAATAATGTGAAATAATCTTAATACAGAGGCATGCTTTCCGCCCAATTATGTATTTTGTCTACTTTATGCAGGGTGTTTCATAACTTATCCATGAAACACTAACCACCTATGCGCTGTTCCGAAAAAAGGTGATTTCTCAAAAAAAATGTAATAAAAGTCCTACAGAAATTACCCTGAGTTTCTTAGTATGGAGATACTTTAAAAAACTAAGTATAGCGTAAACAGCTTTTATAAGTGAACTGGTAAACTATGTATATTAATTTATTATCTCGATTTCTGTAGGACGTTTATTACATTTTTTTCTGAGAAATCAACTTCCTTCGGAACAGAGCATAGGTGGTTAAAGCTTCGTGGGTAAGTTGTGAAACACCCTGTATAGTTATCACCTAATTGGTTTTTAGTAATTACTAATATTTTTTGTCTATTTTAGGTTCCCAAAAACGCAGAAGATTGGCAAAAACTGGCGATAGAATATAACAAAATATGGAATTATCCGATGTGCCTCGGAAGTATGGATGGCAAACATGTCGTCATGCAATCCCCCAAATATAGTGGTAGTGAATTTTTCAATTACAAAGGAACATTTAGCATTGTCCTCTTTACTGTAGTGGATGCAAACTATAATTTTACATATGCGCACATTGGTTGCCAAGGTCGCATATCTGACGGAGGAGTATTTAAAAATACTGGATTTGCGAGATGTTTTAACAAAGAAATACTTAACATACCACTTCCTGGTAGACAAAAAACCGTACCATATGTTTTTGTGGCAGACCATGCATTTCCCTTGTCGGCTAATATCATGAAACCGTATTCTGGACATCAAGAACGGGGATCAAAACAACGTATGTTTAATTATCGTCTGAGCCGACCTCGAAGAGTAGTCGAAAATGTTTTTGGAATACTGGCATCTGTTTTTAGAATTCTAAGAAAACCCATACTACTAGAACCGTTTAAAGTAGAAAAAGTAAGTACCTTGGCAACTAAATTATGCGTAATACCTATTTGTACTTGTCAATAAAGTATTTTTAGTTGTTTAATAAAAAAAATAATTACCTCATTTTCCCCACCGATCTGAATGCCTTTTCTAGGTTGATTTTTGTCGTGAAGAAAACTCATGGCATTGTAACCGAACCATTTTGCTTTGAAATGCTGGCCCGCCCCAGACTTTTTCATTTCTTTAATGCTCTTTCTTTCTCGTTCGTATTGAGAAATTATATTTTTAACTTTCCTTATGACTTCTTCCATTCTGGTGTCAAAAAGTCCAGAAATCGCTTTGTATGAGTCTATTTTTTTTACGTTTTTATAAACCAAATTTTTAGGGTCCCACAAATTCCGGTGTTCCCTGTAGGCCTCTATTAAGACGCCAATTTCTTCTGTGGTCCAAACCTTTTTTTTGTCAGACATAATCTGTAAACATTTTAATATTAACAGCGGCATTTTATTCATGACACTACTAAAAACAGATAAACTTTATACAGGGTTATTTATGTAAAACGCATCTTAATATTATAGCTAAACTATTTTAAAAAAATTAAAAAAAACAAGTGAAATTAATAGAGACTTTCCAAAGGTATCTTTTAAAATTATTATGGTATTATACATGGTGTTTAAAAGTACTGAAACAGAGGAAAAAAAAGGTGTTTTCTATTTTAAAAAAACTATTTTTTAAGGGAAATTTTATTTAAAAGGGACGTTTATTTAAAAGGCCGCTTCGATATTGATAGCTATTTCGTAGCGGCCTCTTCTTTGAGAGGACTGAACTTACCGTCATCTCTCAATATATTGGACGGTCAAAGGTACCAACATTTTGAAAATCAAAAAGCTCTGGCCTCGCTACTATGCAAACTGAATGCGATGAAAATAGGCACGAAGGACAAAATGTTGTACGAAGTGAGATTCGCCAACTATGGATCAGAAACAATCTACGCAGTCTTTCTGGTAAGAAGAGCAACAAACTCTCGCGAAACGGATGAATTAAGAAGCACTCACTATGGTAAAAGTTTGGTAGAAGAAGCAAAGGCTGCCTTGAACAAGCTACCGAAGAAAAGTCAGTCTTTGAAGCATTATGTTCACGGCAGACAACCACACTCTGCAATAACAAATACCGTGTTTTGAGAGAACTATGAGCAGTTCATTCCATTGTTTGAACGACGGCTATGTAATTTACGAAACAGACACACATTCGTAGAATATATATTTTTCTATTATTGCAAACATGGACTAATGACCAGGAATTCGATGACATATGCACACAAGTACAAAGTCTCATTGCTTCCAACACACACATTTTGCTCGTCCAAATGCACATTGGACTAACTTTCAGCCCGACGAACACTGGCATATTATTAAATATAGAGAGGGCACAGACGGTAATTGGCAAGAAAATGTGTGCAAATAGACATTATTTCCTAAAGAAACACGGGTATATATTTGAACGTGACCTTGATCGTATTTACAAAAGAACAATCTAATATATGCAATCTTATGCGACAGTGATACATAAGTTCAGCAGTAAGGTGTACAAACTATTATTGTTATATGTTTTCCAGTTGCGAACGGATTCATGACTGTCCAGTCGCAACGACAACCGATGGAGAGATTCTTTACAGAATTGTTCGACCTATATCAAAACCTTTATGAACAAATTGATATAAGGCTAGAAGTGGTACAGGAGTTCTGGATGGGAGCAACTGAATCGCAATCGATTCTTCGATCAGTTTTATAGCGCATAAAACTGATCGCAGACACAACCAAGGCGATCGGCGCATTACTTGCCGATAATACTTCATAAATTGGTTAGAGAAAATGTATTTGTGTTGGTACGAAATTTTAAAGAGTATATCAATCAGGTAATTGGACCGAAAATGCATTTTCTAGAAGCAATGATGAACTCTGTTCATTTGATACCACTACGCACACTAGTCAGCCATACATATTATCTCGCGGAACAGAAAGCTATCGCTTTCTTCGACGGCAACCGGCAGAGAAATGCTGATAGACTAGTGAATAGCCTGGACGCATCGAAAACACTTGACAAAGTGAAATGTTTATACACAAATCCAAATTTTACCATAGATGATGTTGAGGCGGACCACTTTCTCACGATCGACTCGGTGAAAATATCTTATCGATATCGTGAATTTAACTTCAGGTAAGTATACTTTTAAGTTTCAGGTTTTTACGACGAAGTAAAGCAAAACAAACCGGGTTTAACTTGGATTAATTGATTTATTACAACGAATAAATATTAAAGCGGACTGTATGAGGTTAAAATCAATTACAAAATTTAATACCCGACACTGTAAAGGCGAGAAAATAATAATAATAAAAAATAGGGTTGAGCAAAATTTCACTACCTGTGAATCAATCACTGTGAATAAAAAATCACATTCACGACTTGATGACAACTTAAAAATAAACTGTGAAATGTCAAAATGTGAATGAGAAAGGCGCGTTCACATTGAGACAAACCAATACGCGTCAAAATTAACCGAAAGAAGTAAGAACCTATTCCAGATTCAATGGTATTCGTCTGCGCCCGATCT
The DNA here is from genome assembly GCF_022605725.1 of Anthonomus grandis grandis. NCBI lineage: Eukaryota > Metazoa > Arthropoda > Insecta > Coleoptera > Curculionidae > Anthonomus > Anthonomus grandis. Next base: position 302,676 of record NC_065565.1, read on the forward strand.
CGCATCAGCGATTGGCCGTCGTTAAACAGACTATCCGATTCCCATCGCCTATCCGTCTCTTTCGTTTGTGGGGAGAAACGAGAGAGACGGATAGGCGATAGATTTATGTCAATTGGAGACATCGTTTTGGTCGTAGCTTATAGCAGGAATTTTGGCGGGAATAGATGTTAACTTATGATTCGATTGATATTATATCTGTGTATATTTTAAATTCTTACATTAATATATTTTAATCGGTTTCATTATCTGTATCTTTCTTATTAACAGTTTGATAGTAAGTACAAAGTGTGTCTTGAAATGTTTGTATTTTTGATGCAAAGTGGACTGTATTATTTCACTGGTTGGAAAGATGCTTCTGGTGTTGTAATTTTAAGAACGTATATTGAACATAAATATTTTTACACATTGAATGATTAATGTAATTATAAATGAAATGCAAAAATGTGTCTCCCATGCTTGAACGGGGAATGCGTCGCGTCTCTCTCGCTTCGTGCTAGTGGCGCCAACGACCTTCGCGAATATAGAGACAGGGTCGGACTGTACATGCCCCCGGCCTTGGAAGCTCAGCTTTAAACTGGAAGTGGACATAGGCGGACAACTGCTCTTATGAGAATTCACCCATAATTAGATCCAAAACTCTTCCTAATCGCCATTTCATTGGAGGAACGTTACTATCCTTGACCAAAACCAATTGACCGACCTTTATGGATCCCATATTTTTCTTCCATTTTTGCCTTTTCTGGAATTCGCTGATATATTCGTGGTGCCAACGATTCCAGAACTGTTCATAAATCCTTTGAAGCAGCTGATACTGAGTTTACTGAGATAGCCTATTTTCTTGAACATCCATGACTGATGGCTCCAGAATAGCCATGCGGGGGTAAGTGGGGAGTAATCTTCAGGATGGGAACTTAAAGAGGAGAGTGGTCTGGAATTCAATACAGGTTCTATGCGTACAAGCAGTGTTTGGAGATCAAAAATTAATAAAGTATAAGAACCCACTACTCTTTTAAGATGATATTTCAAGCTTTTAACGCCCGCTTCCCATATACCACCAAAGTGTGGCGAATTTGGTGGAATAAAATGCCATTTAATTCCTAAAACTTCAACCAACTGAGTAATTTTATCATTATTATTTCGTAAAAAATGACCCATTGACTGTAAATCTTTATTGGCTTTAATAAAATTTGCTCCATTATCGGAAAACATTTCTACTGGCTTCCCTCTACGGCCAATAAATCTATTTAATGCCTGCAAAAAATCATCGGAACTTAAAGATAATACAGTTTCCAAATGAATTGCACGAGTTATAAGACAAATGAATACGAATACCCAACATTTGATAACCTTGCAACCGCGTCCGCGCCTTTCCTTTACCATAAAGGGTCCAGCATACGCCTACCTTTACGAAGGGTAAAGCCCACTGTACTCTGCAAACAGGTAAATCTCCCATAATTGGCTGAATATGTGCTGGATTGTAACGAGAGCATTTTACGCAATTTCGAGCTAAGTTTCGTCCTGATATTGGCCAGAACTTATCGCGAATGCTAGTTAACAGTAATTGAGGTCCCGCGTGTAATAAATTTTCATGTTCATATTCTATAATTAATTTCGTTAAATTATGAGTTAGAGATAACAAAATTGGATATTTTTTGGAATACGAGAAATCTGAATTGGAGAGTCTTCCTCCGACTCTTATTAATCCCTGATTATCTAAAAATGGCTTCAAGCTAAGAATTTTGCTGTTATTCGGAAGTTCGTTCTTTTGAGATATAATAATAATAATAATAATAATAATAATAATAATAATAATAATAATAATAATAATAATAATAATAATAATAATAATAATAATAATAATAATAATAATAATAATAATAATAATAATAATAATAATAATAATAATAATAATAATAATAATAATAATAATAATAATAATAATAATAATAATAATAATAATAACGTTTATTATTTACCATGGAAATTACATAGAATATAAACTTACAGGTTTATTCAATAATTAAGGTAAATAAAAGCCAATGTATCAGACTCCTGCATTGAAAATGCAGGTTCTGTTCTACCTACATAGCTACAACATAAAAAACTTTTTAAACTAAACTACTTTTTAAATAAAACTAACGAATTAAACTAACAACTAATAAATTAAACTAACTACTAGATATAATGTACATACATTACATCTAGGTAGTTGATTATTTGGTACAGATTACAACAATACAACAATTAAATACGGAGGAATATATCTAATACTAGCCATTCAATTACAATTTATAAACAAGAAAAATGAAAAATAAATCTTCTAGCTCTAATATGCATGTTACTGATTATCTAATAAGATTTGCCTTACTTTTGTTTTGAATCTATAAATGGAATTCGAAATATCAGTTATATCGGGTGATAGCGCATTAATGATATGAGAAATATTATAAGAGAATGATTATTTGAAAAATTTTTGTGTTTAGGAATAGTTAAAGATTTACTTCTTAAATTTAAGTGATGAATGTCTGTCCGAAATTTAATTTTGTTGTATAGGTAGGGAGGACTGCGGTATTTAATAATTTTATAAAATAGCACACTGGAATGTAGCTTACGTCTATTAAACATATTAAGCCACTTAAGATCATTAAGCTTATGTGATACATGACCTCGCCTATTAATACCATAAATAAAACGAATACAAGAGTTTTGCATTTTTTGAACTCTATAGGAGTCTTGACCATCTAGACAAGGTCCATAAACCACATCACAATGATTAAAATTTGACAACACAAGAGAGTCGCATAGCTCACGTTTAATATTCAGATCTAAGTAATGTCGATGAGGGTACATGGCTTTTAGAGCACAATACGACTTTTTAAGATTATTTGATATGTGTCCACTAAACTTTAGCTGTGAATCGAGTGTTAAACCCAAGCTCTTGGTGCTCTCAACTACTTGAAGTTTTTGATGTCCAACAAACAAAGAAAATTCTTCATAAATAGTCCTTATTTGAACGTTACTTCCAAAGAGAATAACTACACATTTTTTAGGGTTTAATTTTAACATATGCTTACTAGAGACTTTAACAAGTGCATCAAGATCAGCATTTATATGGTTCAAAGCTGTTAAATAATCAGAAGGTGCAAAGGAGTGATACAACTGCGTATCATCGGCATAGAAGTGATACTTACAGTATTCAAGATATTGAGGAAAGCATGTTGTATAAATACTAAATAGTAGTGGCCCCAATATACTACCTTGAGGCACCCCATTAAGAACTGAAAGACGACTTGAAAAGGTTGCATCAATTTTTACCATTTGAGACCTATTACTTAGAAATGACTTTATTAAAGCTATAGCATAATTTGAGAATCCTATGTAGTGCAGTAAGGCTACCAATATTTGATGATTTAAAAAATCGAAGGCTTTAGTAAAATCTAGCAATACCAGAGCAGTGACTTTGTTATTATCTCGGGAACGAAAAATGTCATCGGTAATATCTGCCATTGCTGTTGCGCAACTATATCCACTGCGAAATCCAGATTGCTTAATGGGTAATATTGAAAATCTATTAATATGGTTCCTTATTTGTACATCCAATACGCGTTCTAATATTTTAGACATAGTTGGTAGCACACTAATGGATCGAAAATGTGTATAGTCAGTAGGGTTACTTATTTTTGAAAGGGGTAAGACAATGGCTTCCTTCCAACAATTGGGAAAATAGTTAGTTTCTAAGCATTTATTTATTATGTGTGTAATATATTCGCAAATATGAGGACAGCAAAGCTCAAGAAGAGTTATGTTAAGACCGTCTGATTCAAAGGCTTTACTTTTTATTTTTTTAATTATTTTAAATACCTCATAATTTTCCACTGCTCTGAACTTCAAAGAGAAATCTATGTCACTTTTTTTATTGGTTGAATAAAAATTTAAAAGTTCCTGATCTAAAGGCTGGTTTGAGATAGTAGAGTTTATAAAAAAATTGTTAAATTGATCAACATCATTAAACTGCACCGGAATATCTTTTTTCTTAGACGGAGTTAGTTTATTAAGTTCCTCCCATTTTTCTCAAGTACTGCAATTTTTAAATTTATGCTTATAATAGGCTTTGCGTTCCATTCTTATTGAAGCTGTTGTTAAGTTTCTTAATGATTTATAATATTCCCATTTTTCTGGACGTTTAGTGCGTTTAAACTGCTGAAGAGCTGCATCTCTTAATTTCTACATTTTCTTAATATTCTCTGTAATCCAGGGTAGGAAGGGTTTTTTAGGCAATGTAATTGTTTTAAGAGGAGCGTGAATATCAAATAGGCTAGTTATAGCGTTGTTAATAAATACGACTTTTTGATTAACATCAACGATATTGTAAACATTATTAAACGGTATCGATTGAAGGTCATTTTTAAATAGGTTATAGTTTATATTTTTTAGATTTCTAGAAATGATAGTTCTTGGTTTAAAATTTAATTTGGCCATTTGTATCTCACAATAGACTACGAAGTGGTCGGAAAAATCAGAACAGATAACACCAGTGCATTTAATTTGGTCATAATTAGTGACTATTAAATCAATTAGGGAACTAGAAGATTTCGTGACTCTGGTTGGCTCCATTATAACTTGTTTCAAATAAAAGGGCTCAAACATCGAAACTAACTTTTTTGTGAAAAGATTATCGCATTGTAACATATCAATATTAAAGTCTCCTATACAAAATATGTTGTTATACAAAGAAAACAAGTTAGAAACAAGGTCCTCCATTCTGTTTAAAAACTGCTGAATATTCGATCTAGGTGGTCTATAAATTATTCCAATAACAAAATGTTCTTTCTTTATTGTAATTTTTGCCCAGATACATTCTAAAAACTCATGACTCTCAGAAAAGAGAATTTCAGTTTTAAATTGATTTCTAATATAAAGAGCCACACCGCCCCCGCGGCCATACGCCATATAATAGCATATTCTTCTGGAAAACTTTCTATTTGAGCCACTTTAATGATTCTTTGAAAACCGTATTCTAATTCTGAAAAAGTGATACGTGTAAAAATTCGTGTCAATTTAGAACTTTTAGAATTAGTGTAAAATCTGAAAATAAATGCGACGGTTCGCTTCAATTTAATTAAATTATTAAATTTGTCAAAGGGAAAATTACTAATTGGCAATTTAACTATCAAAGAATGTTGTCGCATTCCGGGTAAGTTATCTAACATAAATCTATTAACTGGCCACTCGTTTTGATTTTTTACTAGCTAGGCAGGTCCATGCCACCAGATTTGCATACCAAAAATGTTTTTTGGTTGCACACCTCGAGAAATTGGTCTGCTGGGTTATCTGAGCCTGGAACATGGACCCATTTAAAATTATTTGTCAACTTTAGGATTTCGGCTACTCGATTGTCTACGAATGGTTTTATTAAATTGGGAGAGGTTTGTAACCATCCCAAAACTATGGTCGAATCGGACCAGCAATATATTTCGTTAAATTCAATTTGTATCGAATTTAAAACTTTAGAAATAAGTTGAGCAAGCCACAAAGCTGCGCATAATTCAAGTCGCCGCATTGTTAATGATTTTAAGGGCGCTACCTTTGATTTAGCACACAATAAATTGGATGCTGAACTGCCGTTACTTGAGTAAGATATAATATATATACAAGCTGAAAAACCGTGTAATGAAATAAAATTGGGATTATTACATGTAACTTTACGTTCAATAGACAAAGAATTTAATTTGTTTAGTTCTGAAGAAAATTCTAACCATTTGGTCAAAATGTGGTTAGGTAAAACTTGATGCCATGCCAGATTTTCTGCCCATAATTTTTGTAATAAAATGTTGGCTATGATTATGCAGGGACTTACCAATCCAAGCGGATCAAAAATTGTGGCAATTCGTGATAAAATTACTCTTTTAGTAATTAAATTTTGATTCAGTTCGTTTCAATGATTAATGATCTTACAGGTAAGTAGGTTTGAAGTGCTTTTCCAGGAAAGACCTAAAATCTTTGTGTCGTTATCTTTGTCCTCTGAAAAATGTACAGAGTGGTCATTTGAATCTAGATTTAATTTCTGTATTAACTCTGATCGATTTGATTTCCATTTTCGCAATTCGAAACCCAGTTTAAGAAGAACTTCTGTAAGTTTTTGAATTATATATTCTGCTTCGTTTAGTGAATCCACTGATGTTAACTGATTCTAACAAATCATCAACGTATCCTGTTTAATTATATTAGAAATATTCGGATAAGATTCCAAACATTCGTTTGCTACTTCGTGGATGCTTCGGATTGCTAAAAATGATCCCGACGTAGTACCGTATGTCACTGTATTAAGTTGATATGTTTTGATTGACTCACTAGGGCTTGATCGCCATACAATTTTTTGTAAATTTCTATGTTGAGGGTTAACAAGTACCTGTCTGTACATCATTTTTATATCACTAGAAAGCACAACTGCGCAAATTCTAAATCTTAAAAGTATTAAAAATAAATCTGACTGAATAATTGGACCATTCATGAGCAAATTATTAAGCGAAGTATCCGTCGATGATGGGGCAGATGCGTTCAACACAACGCGAAGCTTAGTTGTCAAACTAGCTTCTCTGAGAACTCCATGGTGGGGTAAGTAATATTCGGGTTTATGATTATCAATGTCCCTTACTTCTGTCATATGCCCGAGTTCTTCATATTCGTGTAAAAAGCTTGCCTAGATTTGTAAAATGTTAGGGATTTCATTTATTTTATTTTTTCGCCAATGCGGCAACATCGGGACCGTCTCCGTCGTTCGTTTGTGCGGTGCCGCCAAACGAACTCCGCCTTGACGTTAGCCTTTCTATCTAATCGCAAGAAGAGGTTTTCTTTTGGTTCGCGTCATTTACGCACGACGATTTACTTTCGTATTTTTTTTAATTACGCCACCACCTTGGCATTTTTACTTTATTTTAATATACATATTTTATACAGTCCACTGAAATAAAAATCTTTGATTTAATAATTTAACGATCAAATGAACTTACCTGAAGTTCGATCGAAATTATATGTCGTCAGCCAGTCCAAAGATGTTAATTATTTTACCATGTAGGATGTTTAAAGATTAATCAAGGTTATGAATTAAAACATCATAATCATATCAAATCCCAAAATGTGTATATAGAAGACCCATTTTTTTTGACAAAACTTCCATATATATAGATTAAATGCTTACAGCTTAAATCCAGTCTGCAACTTAATTTTAAATTAAAATATTCGCATAAATGCATATGTTAAATAAAAATATACATTTACATGTGCAGCAAAAAATATTTAAGTGTAGACAGAATAAACAAAATAACAAATTAACTGTTAAAAATACTAAAAGCAAATTGGTCTCTTTCTATTAGAGGCCGATCATAAAACTTCGCAAAGGTACTCGAATTTTTGCTCCATCCAGCCGAATCTTTAATAAGATCTATCGATACGCCAGCTCTTCGGGCTGTAGATGTTGAAGCATGCCTTCCTGAGTGCGATGTAAATATATTCGTATCAATACCAGCTAGATCTAAGGTATATTTTACCCAACGACTGAGGGTTGGTTTTGAAGCAGTCTTATGTGGCTTTTGAATGGTTATAAATAGATAGTCACTATCTTTATTCCTCAGATTCTCTGTAAGTTTCAAGTATTGATGTAAGCAAGAGACAACGCATTGATTTGGCAATTCTTCAAATTTTGGTAAATGAAGGTAAGGTTGTTTTACATTTACACCGGACGTTTTAATTCTATCTTCAATAAGAATTTGAAGTCCTCCTTTGTAAGGTCTAATATTTGGAACTCTAATAAGGCTAATGGTTTGTAGCCTTTGACCTGTGGCCAGTATTAAAAGAGTGACCAACTTATAAGATAACTGTTTTAAATTCTCGGCAGGATTTTTGTCGAAATAATCAAAAATAGTTTTTGGATCCCAAATAGAATTATAACGAGGTGTTTGGGGCCTCATCGCCCTTCATAAATGCCAAACGCCCTTCATAAACCGTTTAATTATTGGGTTTTCTCCTATTTTAATAGGCAAAATTAAAGATAGTGCTGCTCTGTGAGAGTTAAATGTACCATATAAATTCTGGGATTTACTTAAAACATTCTGTAAAAAGATTATTACCTCTTTTATATTTGCTTCAAACATGTTGAGATTTTTTTCTTTACAAAACTCCCACCAAAGTTTCTAAGTGACACCGTATTGTTTAATGGTTGCCTCCGATAGTGAGAGTAATGTTGTCTTAATGGCACACTCCGGTACTTGTTGTAGTATTAGAGACTTCCGGATAGTCTCGCGGCTACCAAGGTAAGACTCGCAGATAATGGGTGGGGCTTTTTGCTAAAAGGACAAACCAAAAGATTGAGGTGTGGTTCAAGTAAAATGGGGTCTTCGACGCAAAGTTTTACGAAAAGTGGATACCATGCTTGAGATTGCCAATACGGTACCACTAAGATACCCTCAGCCTTGTCTTGTATTATTTTTTGTAAAACCCTTAAAATTACCGCGAATGGAGGGAAGGCATAAAAATGTAAATTTTTCCATGAAAGGGTGAAAGCATCGCAAGCATAGGCACCTGGGTCTCTTAGCCAAGAAATGTATTTTCTACATTTGAAATTACTGCTGGAGGCAAATAAGTCCACATCTGGAACCCCGAACCTTCGAGTAATACGATCAAATGCATAATTAGCTAAAGACCATTCAGTCTCGGATTGTAGAGCTCGCGACTCTAAGTCTGCCTTCCAGTTGTCCTCGGTATTAATATAGGATGCAAAAACCCATAAATTGCGTTGCTCGCACCACTGCCAAATCATTCTGGATAGATCGTGCAGGTTAGGGTATTTTACGCTGCCCATGCGGTTTATACAGGCCACGGCTGTTGTATTGTCACAACGTACCAAAATGTTGCAATTTCTCAATGATCTAGCAAAACATTTAAGACCTATAAAAATAGCTTGAAGTTCCAAGAAATTTATGTGGTTCTTTTTATCTTCAAAAGTTCACCAACCATGAGTTCCCTCATTATTAGAATAAACTCCCCATCCAGAAAGTGAAGAGTCTGTAAAAATTTCTAAATTAAAGGAATCTTGTTTGATATCGTTATAAGAATAGTCGATGTTTTGCAACCACCATGAGAAATCTGATAAGGAAGGAATTATCATAGATTTATTAAAATCCATATCATTTTCCTGGAGAGCTTTTAATTTTTCCCTTTCGAATAATTTCGTATACAGCCAGCCATATTTTATCGCAGGACAGGCTGAAATTAATAATCCTATAAATTGAGCAAATTTCCGGATTTTTGTTTTATTAGTTTCTTGAAAATATAAAATCCAGTGTTTAATATTTTCCCTTTTTTCTAAAGGAAGCTCTATTTTTAAGGAGTTAGTATCAAAAATGAAGCCTAAAAATTTACACCTTTTTGAAGGTACCAAAATGCTTTTTTCCGGGTTTATGATGAAACCTAAAGATTTTAGAATATTTATAACTCTTTCAGATTTAATTTTACAATCCGTAAAAGTTTCACCAAAAATTAAAAAACCATCCAGATAATTTACACATATGATGTTCTGCATTCTAAAATATTGTACAACTGGTTTAAGGATTTTGGTAAATTCATGAGGCGCTGATGATAAGCCGAAGGGTAGGCACGTAAATTCATATAATTGATTTTTAAAGACAAAACGCAAATATTTTTGATATTCATTTGACATAGAAACCAAAAAATAAGCGTCTTTCAAATCAATGGAAACTAGAAACCAATCTTTCTGAATGAGCCTTAAAACAGTTCTAATATCTTCTAGTTTAAAATGGGGAGCTTCGACAAATACATTAAATTGTTTTAAATTGAGAATAAATCGCTTTTTCCCATTTGATTTTTCAGCTAAGAAAAAGTTAACCTGTATTTTGTATTTTTGTAAAATACCAGCAGTATCCGCCTCAGACAGCCCTTTTATTAAAATTTTACTCCAACGACTTGCTAAGGCAGGGTGCACTTTAACTTGTTCAGAATCCTTTATAGACGGATCATCACCCAAAATGTTGAGAACCTCCTCTGGTAAGTCATAATCATTGTGAATTAATAGTTCATCTGTTGGAGATGCCACGCCGCTTGGACTATGGGCTATACTCTCATCGTAATCTAATGTGCTTGCCAAGCCGCGCGGGTCTTGGGCTACACTCGAACTATTATTAAAATCCGAAATCACCGGACTAATGTCAGCCTGTTTTTGCCGCACGGACCGACTAGGCGTGGAAAGTCTAGATCGAGCCACAGTGGGGGAGCGAGAACGGCCGACCGAAGTCGGCCTCGACGCTTCGTCCGTTCCGCTGGGAAACGGGATCGTGAGCGTGACCTCGATCGTTTTTTAAGAAGGGATTCTAATTTAGCAAGTCTTTTATGCAGTTTTTTATGTTTTGAATCGCTATCCGATTCACTACTAGAAGACCGATGTCTTCTCTTATGTTTCCTTATGCTAAAAGGAGTTTACTTTTTAATTTTATGCAATATAATTATGTACTTACGCGTAATTAATCTCGTCGTCAAGGCTGACGAAAACACAACACAACGCTCGCGTGTAGCACAAGAAGACGAATGAGGATTATTGGAAAGAGTGCCTAGAGTCTGGTGCGATGATAGGGGAATACGGAGCGAAATTGTACTTTAAAATCTTGTGGATAGTAGCGCGAAAAGGCGCACTACATCGTAAAATAATTAACATCTTTGGACTGGCTGACGACATATAATTACACGCGACCTGTAGGACCATTTACATATTTACATATCAAGTTTGGTCACTTCAAACCGGGATTGCCAGGAAATTTTGGGTCAATTCAGGGCGAAATACATATTTTGGGTGCAAAACAGTGCCATTAAACATAATTTCGGTTCAAACGGAGCAGATCACCAGTAGTGTTTGGTGAAAAACAGTGCAAACTATTTGTTAAAAGTTAATTTTAACAATTTATTTTATTTTATGATTTTATGGAATCGAAGTTTATGGTTGTCAAACGAATAATACCTTTTTTCTCAAGTAAATAATTTTTGCCTGAACTTTCTCCCAAATCCCAACATGTGTTTTTACCTACTTTTTAAGAAATGCCTTTGTTACCAGTTTAGCTTAAGTGCACTTAAAAATCAATTTTTCTTCTCAAGTTCACTTAAGTGTTGGCCCCATGACACACGTGCATCCCACATTTTTACCCAACATTTCACCCCGAGTCCCACGAGAAAAAATCAGTATTCACTCCGTCGCCGCAAAAAGAAGTACCTACTCTCGCGCCCCCGAAACACAAGGTTTCTTTCACCAGTGAAGGAATTCACAAAGCTTAAAGTACCGAGAAAATAAGTTAGTCAAGAGCAAGTTGGCGCAAGCAATTCCTCTCTCTCTCACTCTCTTCCGTTTAAGTATTTGTCTAAAGTTCATATATGTATACCTAATTGTTACGATAAAGTAGTTTAAGTTATGTAAAAAGGTCTATAGTGAATAAGTGTGCGTAAAGGTGGAAAACTGAACTGAAAGTGAGTGCAACGTTGTGAGTGCAACAGTGGTTGTCAATAGCTGCACAAACCAAGGTGACGTTAGTGCTAATGCCGTTCCTGGTTCCTGCTAAGTTCCTGCTATTGGTCTTGTGATTCTGGAAGGCTGGTAACGTCAACTAATATTGTAAACCCTGGTAAATAACTAACTTCAACATTGTAAATCGTTCATTACTCTATACCTGTTAATTATTACTAACCAAAAGGTACAATAAACCCTTATGTAATCGTAAATCACAACTGTGTAATTTATTGAATTGGACCTATGTCATCGAAGGGCTCGTCAATGCAGTAGCCGTTGCTCGAGCAGGTATAGGTAGGTTTTTAAGAAACCCTAATCTATATTCATGGTCCTTCGAGCCGGATCTTCCCAAGTTGTGATTTTACGATTCATCTAAGCAAAAACAAAACATACTTCTTGTGTAAAAAGTATATAATTGGTTCCGACATATGTGTCGGTGGTCCTTCGAGCAAACAGTATTTTAGTTAATTACTTACTAACAAACCTTTTAGTTATTTGTCCCTTGTTATTTTGTTATTTTCACTTGTTACTTGTTATAATTGTTATTTGGAAATAAGTAGCAACTCACTTTTTACTTTTTCTTTTAAATTGTTTATTGGTAATTAGTTTATTTTCTCTTAACAATTATTGTTTAAATTTAAAGAAAATCTATTCCCAAAAAATAAGCATCTGGTTGTCTCGTAATTTTTTGTGTTTATTCTGTAAGCCTAAAACTAAAAAATAAAATGGCTGAAGGAATAGAAATATCAGTAGAAGCGTTGGTTAAAAATCGCGGATATTTAAAGGCTAAAGTAACACGAATTGTTAATTGGTTTTTAGAAAATAATGATAGTATACATGACTTTTTAGAAATTCAGGTACGTAAAAGTATGTTAACCCACGCTTTTAAAGATTTTGAAGAGGTAGAAAAACAAATTGTAGTTTTAGATATAAGTAAAGTAGACAAGGATGATGTAGAAGACAAATACTTAACGTGTGTTGCTAAAATGCAACGTAAAATTTTAGAACTTTCCCCGCAAGCGCCAACTCAAGTAAGACATATAGTTCCCCAACACTCTCATTCCCCAAATGTTAGTTTGCCCCAAATTAGCATACCTCCATTTAACGGAGACATCACTAAATGGAATGCCTTTTTTCAACTTTTCTCTACCCTTATTCTAGATAATCAATCTCTCTCTGATATTCAAAGATTAATTTATTTAAAATCTTATTTAAGAGATGAACCCCTAAATTTGGTCGATAATTTACAATTGACCACTGACAACCTCCAAATTGCCCTAAATACCCTTAGACAAAGATATGATAATCAATTATTAATTATTTTTGCCCATATTAAAAATTTAGTTGACATTCCTATCCTAAATAAGGTATCCTCACACACACTTAGGGAATTTATAGTTTGCATAAAACAGAACTTTGATTCACTGAAAAATCAAAACATTCCAGTAGACCACTGGGATTTAATTTTAATTTATATTTTTTCTCAAAAATTAGACTTTGGCACAAGAAAGGCATATATATCCGAGAGAAGTTCTCAAATGCGCTCTTCCTCACATGTGGTCCCTAAGCTTGAAGAATTTCTAAGCTTTTTAGAAAAGCGTTGTTCGGTGTTAGAAGATCTCTCTGAAAGCCCTTCAACTAGAAATTATTCCCATGGACGTACTTCTCAACACAACACTCTCTTTGTTAAAAAAATTTCACACTATGCTCATGGTGGGCAACGCCAAGGCAACCAAGTCATACCTCAAAACTCTCGCTCACATTTTGTTGCAGGACAAAAGTGTCCCTTTTGTGAGCACACTGATCACAAAATTTATACTTGTTTTAAATTTAAAGATCTTAGTTTAAAACAGAAACAGGATTTTGTTAATCATAATAATCTATGTTTTAATTGTCTCGGTTCAAGGCATCAAGTAAAAAACTGTACATCTCAGAGGTGCCAGATTTGTCATATGAAACACCATTCTCTTTTGCATCCAATGGATGATGCAGCACAGCCCTTGCAAAGCAGAAATTCACATTGGAGGCCAAATCCTCAAACCCGAAATTCGCTTCTCATAAATAGCTCCCATTCTCGGAATCAAGGTTCAAGCCAAAGCTCCTCTCAGACTCAAGAACCACAAATCCCAAGCACAAGCAATGAAATTAACTCGAATCGCCCTCACGCTAATAAACCTGTGACTTTGTCAGTTTTCGCCACTGAAGATAATAAAGTTTTATTAGGTACTTCATTGATTCAAATACCCGACAAGAATGGTCATTTTATTATTGCAAAGGCAATATTAGATCCCGGGAGTACTATATCAATAGTAACCCAATCGCTGGTTCAAAGACTTGATCTCTCTCCTAAGACGCAGCCAATACAAATCTCTGGTATTGGCGGCAAAATTAAGCACTCTAATCACGCAATTTCCCTGAGAATTCATTCCTGTCACAATCACGATTACTTCCTGAATGTTAACTGCTGTGTATTAGACAAAATCACAGAAAAATCCCCTCACTTTAAAGTCAACAAATTTATGTTGAACCTTCCCAATAATACACCGCTTGCAGACCCCTACTTTGATACGCCTTCTACAATAGATTTATTGTTGGGAGCAGATGTATACTACCACATTCTTTCAGGCGAATACACCAAGGTTAACAAGGACTCTTTAACGTTGGTAGGTACTTACTTTGGCCACATTCTTTCAGGATTAATCCCCTCCCAAGCTCTCGTTCACAAAACCCCTTTGGCAAATTCTAAGAATTGCTTTTTAGTGCAATCATTAAATTCAGATTGCTCACTGGACTCATTAATTGAGAAATTTTGGTTACTAGAAGATGTCTCGCCCACTCACGAAAAACCCCTATCCCCTGAAGATTCTATGGTTGAACAGAATTTTCAAAATACCACGGTATTTAAAGATGGTCATTTTCAAGTCGACTTACCCCTTAAAAGGCCCCAAGAGTCACATCCGCTAGGAGAGTCATATTCATTAGCCAAGAAAAGGTTTCACCACTTAGAAAAGCGTTTTCAAAAATCTCCTGACCTTTTTCTTGAATACAAAAAATTTATCGGTGAATATATCTCACTCAATCATGCAGGAATTATTCCCCTTTCCCTTAAAACTGAAAATCACAAAAATCGATACTTTCTGCCTCACCACTGTGTAATTCGTGAGGACAGTACAAGCACTAAACTTCGTGTAGTGTTTGACGGATCTATGAAAACGTCTTCTGGGCTATCACTCAATGACGTAATGCATAAAGGATATACAGTTCAACCTGAACTGTTTGATATTTTACTTAGGTTTCGAAGTTTTAAATTCGCTCTCACTTCTGATATCGAAAAAATGTATAGACAGGTGCGCGTTAACCCAAATCAAACTTACCTGCAAAATATTTTATGGCGCGACCATCCCTCTCAGCCAATGCAATGCATTGAATTACTCACCGTCACTTATGGCACGAACTGTGCCCCCTATTTGGCTACACGCACCCTAAATGAACTTGCCATTATTCATAAAGACGATTATCCTCTTGCGTCTCAAGCTATTTTATCTCAATGTTACGTGGACGATGTTCTCTGTGGGCAAGATACCTATGAAAATTTGGTAGAATTACATAGGCAGCTGTTGGAACTTTGCAAGATTGGAAATTTTCACTTACATAAATGGTGTTCAAATAGCAATTTATTTTTGTCCAAAACTTGTGATAATGGGTCCCAAGAAAGTTTCACCACAGAAACCGAGGGAATTTCAAATAAAGTCCTTGGTGTAGGCTGGAATCCCGACTCAGATGAGTTTTTTATCTCTTTACCTGATACTAGGTCCGAAAGCATAATTACTAAACGTATAGTTTTATCTAAAATTGCGCAAATGTACGACCCCTTAGGATTCATAGCTCCCATTGTTGTAAATGCTAAATTAATTATGCAAAACATTTGGAAAGAAAAAATTAATTGGGATGAACCCCTGAAAGAACTCATTTTAACCCAATGGACCACCTTTATTAAAGATCTTCCCCAACTAATGTGTTTAAAAATTCCACGTTTTTTCCTAGCTAATAATAATCCCAGTTCACTTCAAATCCATGGATTTTCAGATGCCAGCAGGAAGGCATATGGTGCGTGTGTGTATATAAGAGCCCTTTATCCTAACAAAAATGTCTCTTGTCAACTTATTACTGCCAAAAGTAGAGTAGCCCCGATAAGAGAAATTACAATTCCCCGCATGGAACTCTGTGGAGCACTTTTACTTTCCAATTTAGTCACTCGTGTGTGTTCCATATTAAAAGAAAGATTTTCAGTTGACAACATTAATCTTTGGACTGACTCTGAGATTGTACTTGCTTGGTTAAATGCCCACCCTTCTCGTTTCAATGTGTTTGTAGCAAACCGCATTTCTCAAATTCAGGTTTTATCCCAACACTGCAAATGGCGTCATATTCCAACTGCGGATAATCCAGCTGATCATCTTTCTCGCGGATTTACCGCAGACCAGATTCTCACCTCTACGCTTTGGTGGAACGGCCCAAAGTTCTTACTGGACCCGAATTTAAATTTAAAAATGTATGAAAAGGGACCTTGCTCCACTGAAGAAGAAGCAAGAAAAGCAAAAACGGTCTTGCTTGTTAACTCCGAAGATTTCTGGATAACACTTTTTAATCGGTTTTCTAACTTCTCGCGATTGCAACGAACTATTGCATTTATACATAGATTTGTAAATAATTGTAAAGGTAATGGTAAAAAATTTTATGGTGCTTTAGCTGTAACTGAATTAAAGGCTGCAGAAATTTTTATAGTAAAGCAAGTTCAACACCAAACGTTTTCAAAGGAAATCAGTGAACTAAAGTCAGAAGAAAGAAAAATTTCAAACAAGCAAGTCCTTAGGTTAAACCCCTTTATCGATACCTCCAATCTCATAAGGGTTGGAGGCAGATTATCCCAAGCACCCATATCATTTGATCAAAAATTTCCAATTTTATTGCCCTCAAAAAACCATGTTGTTGGACTCTTGCTGAAAAAAGAACACATTAGGTTAGGACATGCTGGTCCTCAAACGATATTGTCAAATATTCGTCTTAAATACTGGCCGCTAAATGGATTAAGAGAAATAAAAAAGATCTCTATAAACTGTTTACAATGCTATAAATTTAAGCTTAAAACAGGAGAACAAATTATGGCAGATCTCCCTAAATCCAGAGTTGTCCCTTCTAGACCGTTTTTAACAACAGGTGTCGATTTTGGAGGACCATTTATTATTAAATCGTCATCTCTTCGACGCGTCAAAATTGAAAAGGCGTATATCGCTTTATTTGTATGCATGGTCACTAAAGCTGTTCATTTGGAGCTAGTATCAAGTCTCTCTTCACAAGCATTTTTAGCATGCTTTAAACGTTTTATTTCAAGACGTGGATGCCCGGCAACAATTTTTAGTGACAATGGTACAAATTTCTCTGGTGCCAGCAATCAAATTAAAGAAGTTTATGACACGCTTAAGTCACAACAGACACAAGAGCAATTGACTGCATTTTTCTCATGCCATGAAATACAGTGGCAATTTATACCTCCTTTCTCTCCTCACTGGGGTGGTCTTTGGGAGGCAGCTATAAAAAGTACTAAACATCACTTACGAAGATTAATTGGAAACCAGAATTTAACCTTTGAAGATTTTTCCACTATTTTAGCACAAATTGAGGCTATTTTAAACTCCAGGCCACTTCTTCCCCTATCAGCTGATCCACTGGACTTAACTTGTCTTACCCCTGGACATTTTTTAGTTGGAAGTCCTCTCGTTTCGTACCCTGAGCCCAATGTCTCATCAATTCCTGAAAACCGCTTAGATCGTTGGCAAAGGTTAAGTCAGATTCAACAATTCTTTTGGACTAGATGGACCAAAGAGTATCTCAACAATCTTCAGAATAGGCCTAAATGGATGTCCCCAGTCCCCAATATTGAAACAAATGACCTTGTTCTTCTTAAAGATGAGAACACCAAACCTCTTGATTGGCCGTTGGCCAGAGTAGAAGACACTTTACCTAATAAAGATGGTAAAATACGCTTGGTAAAAATTAGGACTAAAAATGGAATATTTACTAGAAATATAACCAAATTATGCCCGTTGCCCAAATCTGATAGTAACTTAGTTTAACCATAGTATTTCTTGATAAGTTTTGTCTATAAGTTATAATGTATAATGTTTGTTGAAGGCAAAGCCTTCAAAAGGGGGGAGTATGTTAAAAGTTAATTTTAACAATTTATTTTATTTTATGATTTTATGGAATTGAAGTTTATGCTTGTCAAACGAATAATACCTTTTTTCTCAAGTAAATAATTTTTGCCTGAACTTTCTCCCAAATCCCAACATGTGTTTTTACCTACTTTTTAAGAAATGCCTTTGTTACCAGTTTAGCTTAAGTGCACTTAAAAATCCATTTTTCTCCTCAAGTTCACTTAAGTGTTGGCCCCATGACACACGTGCATCCCACATTTTTACCCAACATTTCACCCCGAGTCCCACGAGAAAAAATCAGTATTCACTCCGTCGCCGCAAAAAGAAGTACCTCGCGCCCCCGAAACACAAGGTTTCTTTCACCAGTGAACGAATTCACAAAGCTTAAAGTACCGAGAAAATAAGTTAGTCAAGAGCAAGTTGGCGCAAGCAATTCCTCTCTCTCTCCAGTGGCGAAGCGTGAACTTTTTTTTCGGGTAGACAAACAATAAAAATCGTTAATTAGAAAAAAATGTTTATTCAATATTATTCACTTTAATGAAATAGAGAATGAAAGCGCATGAAATATTAACTCAAAGAAAAAAATTATGTAGTGATATAAAAAAGAAAAAAATAATTACTACTAGCATAAAAAGATAGATAAATAAAAATAAATACTACTTACAAAAAAAACACAACATAGGTATAACCATAACTTATAAATCCATAATATCCATTATTTTAAAATTAATTAAAGACAAATAAAAACACAACTAAAATACAATTGCCAATATCGAACAGTCGTTCATAAATAACCACTAAAATATCCACTAAAAAAACCTTTTCTATACACCCAAAAATAAGAATACTTATTATTAAATTACTATCTGATCAAAAAACAAAACTGAAGATGTATTGCGGCCGACCAGATCAAGCGTGTCCATAAGCAATAACCCTCAACAGCATAATAAAATAGCTGGTCGACTTCGATAGACAAAAACTCGAATGTCTTTCCCGCGAGTAAATTTTGCATACGTAATAGGCTGAATACTGATACGGCCGGACCGCTGTCACCTGCTTGATGCGTATATGGTTCGATTAGATGCTCCAAATTTCGGAAGACAAATATCAACGTGTCTTCCTGGGGCTCGTATACATTAATTGGGTGTCAGCCCTGCATTTTTATTTTAATTGGTGCGTCAGGCGGGACGCGCCTTAAATATTATAGATAGATAGATATTATAGCCGTTTAGATACTATATAATAATAGTAAGGAAAGCGACTACGTACTGTGTTAATTTTTTTTTAATTTTAATTCAACAATTACATGGAATATTTACGTAATAAATTAATGACAAATAACTGGATAATTTTGGGTAGACAGTGTCTACCTTGTCTACTCGTACGCTTCGCCACTGTCTCTCTCACTCTCTTCCGTTTAAGTATTTGTCTAAAGTTCATATATGTATACCTAATTGTTACGATAAAGTAGTTTAAGTTATGTAAAAAGGTCTATAGTGAATAAGTGTGCGTAAAGGTGGAAAACTGAACTGAAAGTGAGTGCAACGTTGTGAGTGCAACAGTGGTTGTCAATAGCTGCACAAACCAAGGTGACGTTAGTGCTAATGCCGTTCCTGGTTCCTGCTAAGTTCCTGCTATTGGTCTTGTGATTCTGGAAGGCTGGTAACGTCAACTAATATTGTAAACCCTGGTAAATAACTAACTTCAACATTGTAAATCGTTCATTAGTCTATACCTGTTAATTATTACTAACCAAAAGGTACAATAAACCCTTATGTAATCGTAAATCACAACTGTGTAATTTATTGAACTGGACCTATGTCATCGAAGGGCTCGTCAATGCAGTAGCCGTTGCTCGAGCAGGTATAGGTAGGTTTTTAAGAAACCCTAATCTATATTCACTATTGGAGGAAAACAACTGTGGTAAGTCGTCAAATTTCCTTTGGTACATTTCCTATTTTTTATTTGATATTTTACTGTGGGTGAGATTTAAAATGAGTGAAACTGAAACCGGTGATAGCTCGATGTCGACCGTACAACAAAGCCTTAGCAAACTTAAAGTTAAAAGGGGGCATATTAAAGCTCAAGTAACTAGGTTTATTAATTTTTTAGACAGTTTTGACCCAATGCTGGGTAATTTTGAAGAATTAATAACGCGTACGGATAAAATTACGGATCATTTAGACAAATTTGTGCATATTCAGGAAGAAATTGAATACTTAAATGGGGATTCGGACCCCACTGAACTCGATGATTTTGAGGCAAAATATTTTGGATCATTGGGAAGCGCAAAAAAATTAATTTCTGACAAGCAAGCGGTTGTACAATCCTCCTCCGCTTTACCCCCGGTTTTTCCTTTTCAAAACGTCACCCCAAATGCAAATCAAAATGCAGGTGTAGACTTGCAGGGACCTGTTAGGCTGTCACCTATAAACCTACTAGAATTTTACGGGACTTATCATCAATGGTTAGGTTTTTATGATATTTTTAATTCATTAGTACACTCTAATTGTAGCTTAACTAACGTTCAAAAATGTTGGTATTTAAGATCTTGTCTTAAGGGCGACGCGGCTTAGCTGATTCAATCTTTAGAGACATCAAATATAAATTATGAAGTTACTTGGGGTATACTAAAGGAGAGGTATGACAATAAACGTTTGATCGTGCACACTCACGTCAAAAATATTTTTGAGCTTAATGTTATGAAAAATGAATCACATTTTCAGTTGAGAACTTTACTCGACAATTTCACAAAAAAAATATATTCTTTGGGTGTGTTGGGACAGCCCACAGATCAATGGGATACACTAGAAAAAATAGCAGTAAATTCACATACATTTTAAGCCAGATATTCCTTAAATATAAGTAACTTGTTATGCCATGTTATTTTTCATTTATAAAATAAGGATTTTTCACTGGTATTTCTATTTTAGCAAAATTTACGGTAAATATACTTTGTAATTATTATTTTCCTTCGCTTGTCCTTGATATAATTATCACACTGTAGTTTCCGTGAAACCTACTCGTCAGCACGAATTTTTTAAATAACAAAAACGCTCGTCTCTGTGTCCCCAAGTCGGTGCGTACCTCATTCCGTTTTTCGTGCTCGTCGGCGATAAATAAAATGTCGAAACGATCTAGTTCCTTTGTTCGCCGGGATAAAAGTGGTGAAATAAAACGTTTAAAAAGACAATTAAAAGATATGCAGGAGCAATTAACCAATATTCTAAGTTCATCTAGTTCCAGCGAGGAATCACCAGGTAGGGTTTTTTATGGTTTTACATTGGAAATGTTTTTTTTGATGTTGCAAAACCTGAAATGAAATCGTACGATTTTTTCAGTTTTAATAATTTTACAAATATTAAAATATCAAACACAGGGGGCTATATTTTAATTTAATTTAGCAAGGGACTTATCAGATCTTAAAATAATTAACTGCATGTTCGGTTCGGAGGTCATTAGGCCGTCGACTTCCTTTCCTTGTTTATTTCTTTCATATTTAAAAGCAAGGTTGTTTATGAAATTAAACCCTAATGATTTTTTGGCTCAAGTTTTATAGGCCAAATTGACGTGCGTTAGTTTGGTAAATTATCGCTTATTATTACTATAAATCGAGTGAATTTATAGGCTTAGTAAAATGCCCATCATACTTTGCCATTAATTCGGGCGAATTTTGGCAAATAAGTATATGGATATGCATATTGTATATACACTATTAAGTAGAAATTAATAACTTTACTTTAATTAACTAAATTAACGTGCGTTATTTTATTTAAAAATATGCGTTTACAATCGAGCGATGGTATACGCATAGCGAACCAGGGGTCTGGATGTAACCTTTTTGCTATTAGATCGGGCGATCTTTAGCAGATATTTTAGGAAATAGTTCTATAAAATTATAAGTAAAGAGGGTTTATCTTTACAGATGCTTCAGATAATGAGTCACAAGAATTACAAGTTCTGGGTGCTTTACCAACAACCAATCAATTGCATCCCTTAGAGCCAGAAATTACAATAATTGAGGATAGTGCTACCCAGGCAAATACTAATATTCCAGAACAAAATATTACTGGACTTGGTATTAAGCCCGATTGCGTTACTACTGAAGGAAAACCCCTACATGAGGAAATTGTGGTTCGATGGAACTCATATTTGTTAAAAGGCCTAACTAAGGATCAGAGAAGGGAGATAATAAATAAATATAAAATTCCAGCTAACTGTAAAAGCTCTGATTCCTCCCCAGGTCAATAGTGAGATTCAGGCTTGCTTGCCAAGAGCAGCGCACGAACATGATTGTTTCATGATAGCACTCCAAGAGCAACTGGCTCATGGACTATCAGCAGTGGGGACTGTGTTAAAAAAAATGTTACCAGTTCCAGAACAGGCAAATGATTTAAAAATCTTGGCAGACGCCTGTCAGTTGTTCACCAATATACATAATGCCATCTCAACTCATCGTAAGTTTAAAATAGTTCCTCACCTAAACGGGGACTGTAAAAAAGTGGCAAAGACGATGGAAATAGATGAATTTTTATTCAGTAAAAATTTTGCTGAGGCAGTTAAAAATGAACAATCCATGAAGAAATCTAGCACCGTCTTCAAGAAGAAAGCTGTACCTTCATCATACAGCGCCCCGGGTACTTCAGGTTACCATCAGCCCAGCTATTTAAACTACCAGCGTCAACCGAACAGGGACAGAATGAAACAAAAGAAGGAGAGGAAGCCATCAGATCGTTACCACAAGCAGAGTGTCAGGAAATATTCATACCGGAAGTGATTTCTGCACTAGAGGTATATCCTTATGCGAAACGTCTTTCACAATTTTTACAGGTTTGGGAAACTCTAACCCAGGATCGGGCGGTCTTGGGCTGGGTTAAAGGGATATTTATAAACTTTTCCTCAAAACCTAAACAAACAATTGAACCTTTAGTAAAAATTGTGAAAGATCAAAAAAGAGACTATGAACAGTCATTAAAACAATTACTTAAAATAGGCTGTATTGAGAGTTGTCCAATAGAAGGTCAATTTGTATCTTCTTATTTTTTAGTAAAAAAACCAAATGGGGAACATATATTTATATTGAATTTAAAAAAACTTAATGCCTTTATTCAAGCTCCTCATTTTAAATTGGAGACTATAGAACCATTTTAAAACTTATAAATAGAAATAATTTTCTCTCAAAAATTGAACTGAAGGATGCATATTTTTTAGTATCGATAAGGAAAAATTATAGAAAATATTTTAGATTTAGCTTTAATGATATCTTGTACCAATTTAATAGTTTGCCCTTCGGTCTTAACATAGCCCCTTACATATTTACCAAAATTCTTAAGCCAATAGCAAGAGCTCTTAGGCTTTTAGGAATTATAACAGTTTTTTATTTGGATGATATTTTAATAATGAGCGATAACAAGGAGGAGTGTCAAAAGAACACCTCACTAGCAGTAAACCTCCTTCAGAGTTTGGGTTTTATAATAAATAAGAACAAAAGTATATTAACACCCATACAATGCATACAATTTTTAGGTTTTAATTATGATACTATAAAAATGTGTATTTCTCTTCCAGAAGACAAGATAAGAAATATACAGCAATTATTAAAAAAATTTAAAAGGGAAAATAAAAAGCACACTCTTAGGGAGTTTGCTGCTTTAATAGGTAAATTTGTAGCTTCTTGTCCCGCGACAGAATATGGGTTCGCATATATAAAACCCTTTGAAAAAATAAAACAGGCATATTTACAGGGCGACTATCTTAATTACTGTAAGAAAATAAACATACCAAAATGTTTATGGGAGGAATTAGATTGGTGGCAAAACAATATAGGATTAGGACAGAATATAAAGCCTAAAGCTTTCTCGAGCGAGATATTTTCTGACGCTTCACAATCTGGCTGGGGCGCTTTTTGTGAAGGATCTAGTTATCACGGTTTCTGGGACAACCAGGAAATAAAAATTCACATAAATTATTTAGAAATCAAGGCCGCATACTATGCCTTGAAATCTTTTACTAAAGGCAAAACAAATATTCGCATTTGACTAAGGATAGACAACCAAACAGCCATATCTTGTATAAATCGCGGGGGAAGCGTAAAATACTCCTATTTAAACAATATTGTTAAAGAAATGTGGCGCTGGTGCGAGGAAAGGCATATTTTAATTTTTGCTAGCTACATTCCATCTGCCGCAAACTTTAACGCTGATAAGGAATCAAGGTCACTATCCATAGATACAGAATATGAATTAAATAATAGAGAGTTTAATAAAATTATAGACTTTTTTGGATACCCTGAAATAGATCTTTTTGCCACGAGGCTCAATAAAAAATGCCCAAGATTTGTTTCATGGTTTCCTGACCCAGAGTCTGTTTCTGTGGACGCTTTCACAGAAGATTGGTCGAAATTTTATTTTTACGCCTTCCCACCCTTTTCAATTATCACTAAAGTATTGGAAAAAATTATACAAGATAGGGCCTTAGGAATCCTAGTTGTTCCCCATTGGCCAACCCAGCCTTGGTTTCCACTATTTAATAAATTATTAATCACATCTCCTATTACCTTTTATCCACATAAACATCTTCTTGTTTCCCCTTTTAGGGAGAGTCATCCGCTTCACAAGGAAATTTCCCTGGTGGCAGGGAAATTATCCGGAGGACTTTCTTCAAAAAAGGAATCCCCAATGACGCCATTGAAGTTTTAATAGCCTCTATAACAGAGGGCACCCTTAAGCAATATTCTTCGTGTTTTAAAAAATATTGGGTTTTCTGTTTAAATAAAAGAAAAGTTCCATTAGTATATAATGTACAAATATATTTAGACTTTTTAGTGGACATTCTGAACAAGGGGACCTCCTTTTCAGTAATTAATTCTTATAGGTCGGCACTAAACTTATTATTCAGCCCATCTACAATAGATGAAAAAATTATAAATAGGTTTTTAAAAGGAGTATCTAACATACGTAGACCAAAACCAAAGTACAGCTTTACGTGGAACCCTGATCGGGTTTTGAAATACTTAGAAGCATTATACCCGTTAGATAGTTTAAGTTTAGAGGACTTAACTTATAAGCTTGTCACACTTATGGCATTAGTGTCAGCTAGTAGAGTACAAACCCTTTCCATGATTAAAATAAATAATATTAACGTATCTTTAGAGAGAATCGAAATTCAAATTACAGATAGGATAAAGACAACCGCTTTAGGAAGAAACCAACCCTTACTAATCTTTCCTTACTTTAGAAATAAACCACAATTATGTGTGGCGTCCACTATAGAGACCTACATGAAAATTACAGAGCCTCATCGTAAGGTTAAAGAACAAAATCTCTTTCTTACTATTAAAAAGCCTTTTCACGTCGCGTCATCGCAAACAATTAGTCATTGGATCAAGAAGACGTTGAATCAAGCAGGAGTACATACGTCTATTTTTTCGGCTCATAGTGTACGCCACGCATCAACCTCTGCGGCGTTTAGGGCAGGTGTTAGTATAGAACAAATAAAAAATACAGCGGGCTGGACACCTTTTTGAAATACGTTTTTTAACTATTATAATAAACCGTTAAAAGAACCAAATGACAAGTTTGCTAAGGCTATTATTAAGTAACCTAATTAATTGTAATTATTGTTTACATTATACACTTTTTATTATGTTAGTTTAGCAAGTAAGCCTTGTTAATGAAGTATATTAAGATAGTCTCTGTTCTCCAGATTTTTAGGAGTTATAAAAATAAATATTACTTTTTCAGAAAATCACCTTTTTTACTCTGAACATCTACAGTGTGATAATTATATCAAGGACAAGCGAAGGAAAATTAAATAATTAATCGACTTACCTGAAGGAAGATTAATTATAATTTTCCGAGCTTGTCTGTAGATATAATTATATCCCAGCCCACCCTTAGATATTTAAAAATATATTATGTACTTATTTAGTTCCCAGATATCAGGTGATTTTCAGTACACATGCACTCCAACGGAATGAGGTACGCACCGACTTGGGGACACAGAGACGAGCGTTTTTGTTATTTAAAAAATTCGTGCTGACGAGTAGGTTTCACGGAAACTACAGTGTGATAATTATATCTACGGACAAGCTCGGAAAATTATAATTAATCTTCCTTCAGGTAAGTCGATTAATTATTTAATTTTCTAAGTAAAAATACTCTATATATATTGTAAATTATTATTTACAAATTTCCGTAATTTTTTACGGAATATATTATGTAATTATGTCAAGCCACTGGGTGCGTCAACCAGTTGACATGGGGTTTTGACGGTATCGCATAACTTATTACTGAGACGGGAACTGACAGGTTTAAACTATTAATAACAGAATATAAAGTGCATTCAGTTTATTTTGTTCTCCCGCAAACAAGGCATCATTTTGACGAGGCTCTCGATTTTGTTCTGTTTTCAGTGAAAAGATAAGGTAAGTACAATGTTTATTTGCAAAATTTGTAGTTTTTCTTTACGTTCAATTTGTGCTTATAATAAGCATCAATTTTTACATCGAAACTCGCATGGTGCTATGTTTTTTTGTATGTTTCCTAATTGTAGGTTAGAACTGCTAAGTTACAAAGGCTTTAAAAAACATTTAACGCGTATACACAAAAACGATCAATTATCGGTTAGTCCTATTTTTAAGTGTTCTGCGCCCCAATGTGCCTATAAAGGCGATCAAAAACAAATTTTTGCCCATATATGTAAACATTTAAATCAAGGATTAGAACTAAAATGTCCATTAAGGACCATTTGCAAATGCAAAAATTTGTTTTCTAATAAAGGCAACATGTACTCCCATGTTATGAGACGACACAAAGATAATATTAATTATACGAAATATAGGTCACATTCATATGTTAAAAATTTAACGCAGTCGGATACATCAAATTTTGAAGATGATTTCGGTTACGACATTGGGGAAACCGAAACTACAAATAACCAGAATTCGTCATTAGAGGAAATCGAAAATTTAAGCCTAAATTTATTAGCTAAAACGTTTTTAACTCTTCAGGCAAAATTTATGAAACTGAAGAGGCTTTGAATACTGTTATCAATTTATTTAATGATCTTAACCTATTAAATCTCCAATATACAGAATTAAAACTTAAACTTGATAATAAATTTAACCCAGATATATCTGAATATTTAAAGAAATCTTTGCTTCATTTAGCAAACAATTCTGAAAATGGGCTACTTAGAAGTTCCTATCTAAGAAAAATATTTTATAAAACAAAATTTAGCTTTGTTGAACCTGTTAAAATAAAAGTGGGCCAAAATAATGATCGAGATTGTTTTTTCTATTACATACCAATATTAGAGACTATAAAAATGTTATTAAAGAATAAAAGTATTCTAGAGCAAGTTTTTAAAACTTCTGATATTAAAAACAATATTTATAAAGATATTATAGATGGTAAAGTGGTTCAAAGTAATATTTTTTTTAAAGAAAACATATTTTCTTTAAAGCTTATCTTATATCAGGATGCATTTGAATTATGTAACCCTTTAGGATCATCTCGTGGTAAACACAAAGTTGTTGGTATATATATGACTCTCGCTAATCTTTTTCCCTGGAACAGAACCAGATTGGAACATATTCAGTTAGTCGCACTTATTTATGAGAAAGATTTTAAAAAATTTGGTTTTGATACAGTTTGAAGAGTTCTAATTAATGATTTAAAAGTTCTTGAAACAGAAGGAATTCTTATTAATAATAATATTTATTTAAAAGGCACAGTAGTGTCGTTAGTGGGAGATAATCTTGGAAGCCATCAAATCGGTGGTTTTATAGAATCTTTTAACATAGAAAATTATTTCTGTAGATATTGTTATATAGATAAATTTTCGATACCAGACACTAATGTCATTTTTCACTGGAGGAATATCGAGAGCTATAATTTTGATATTAGTATGGTGCCACTTACTGATAATCTAATGTATAGGGGAGTTAAAAAGGATTCTATTCTGAATTCGTTAACATATTTTCATGTATGTTCTCCTGGCCTTCCACCTTGTTTGGCTCATGATCTACTTGAAGGAATTGTAAGTTACGATCTTATGTTAATTATTACTTATTTGGTAAAAGATAAAAAAGTTTCTTTAAAGTTTTTAAACGACTTTTTAAAGACAATTCGTTTTAAAAACGAAAGTAAGACATCAGTTGCTGAAATAAAAATTTGAAATAAAATATTGGGTTCAGCT
Source organism: Anthonomus grandis grandis (assembly GCF_022605725.1). Lineage (NCBI taxonomy): Eukaryota > Metazoa > Arthropoda > Insecta > Coleoptera > Curculionidae > Anthonomus > Anthonomus grandis. Next base: position 330,654 of record NC_065565.1, read on the forward strand.
AATGAAATAATGTATATTTTGAATGTTTTGCCCTTTATTTTATATACAAAAGAAAGTTTATTTAGCAATTGCCAAAAATATGAACTTATTTTAATATTTCATCAAATTCTTAATATATTGTTAGGTTTTGAAATATCCGTTAATCAAATTGCCATCTTAAGGAATTTAATTAAAGAATATTTAGAGCTACGAGTTGAGCTTTTTCCAGACGTTAAACTTAGACCCAAACATCATTTTCTCCAGCATTATCCAAAATTAGTTGCAATGTTTGGACCTTTGAGACACCTTTGGACGTTAAGGTTTGAAAGTAAACATAAATATTTTAAAGACGTGATTAGACATTCTCCAAATTTTAAAAATCCATTGTTTACGTTAAGCACTAAACATCAATACCTACAAGCTTTAACATATCTGTCTTGTGATCTGTATACTAACAACGCTAAATCCGATAACTTTATTCCATTTGACATAACCAATTTTTCTGATGAACTTTTATTTATTTTAACCAAAGCACATACCCCAAGTATGTTTCGATATATAACAGAAGACCTTAATTATAGAGGAATTACTTATAAAAGAGACATGAGTCTTTGTTATTACAAAGACATTGATACTTGTTACTATTGCCTTTGTAAAATTGTGCATATTTTAATTTCTGAAAACCTAAAAGAAATTTATTTTGTTGGCAAACAACTTATAATTGAGTACAATTCAAGAATTGGATTATATAAAAAAGTTGAAAGTTACGAAAACAATAAAAGTTATGATATTTGCATTGCATATGATAAACTATTATGCTTTGAACCCATGCTAGAATTTGAAACATCTAAAGATACATCCGAATTTTTATTTTATTTTAAATCTGCACCCTTGGAGTTTTAGTTTTTTAAAATAAGAAATAAGCTTTATGTCTAAAACTACATTCACAACTATGAAATTAAAAATACGCAAAAATTTATGATTCTTTATATTATGTACAGGATGAAAATGCCAAAAACATTAAAAGGGGTTATTTGTTAAAAAAAAATATTTAATTTAAAAGTTTTATGGAAATACATATAGTAAAACTTAACTCTTAGCTTTTTAGATTTATTGAGTTAATATTTAAAAAATTATAAATTTTAATTGTTTTTGGTAAGCTTTCCTAACAATAACCAATAATAAGTTCTTAATTACTATCCATTATGCGTATTCATAATTAGAGTATCTTTGAAATATGGTTTCATTTACAACTTTATTGATTTAACCCTTTGTTCAGGATTGCTGGTTTGTAATTAAAAAGTGTCATAATAAACATAAAATTAAGGTGGTCTAACATTTCTGTCAAAAAAGTTTTTACGTTCTAAAAAAGGTTGTGACTTTTTATTTATTATACCGATATGTATACAGGGTGATTCATTAATATTGCACGAAAATGAAATGCCGTTTTTTTTGGGTTAAATTATGACGAAAAGTTCCTATAAACATATGTCCGAAAGTGCTTCGTTTCCGAGATACAGGGTGTTCAAATTTTCTTAAAAAATCGATTTTTTATTAATATCTAAGAAATGCCTTTGCTGTTTGCAATGTCATTCACACCATTTCTGGATATCTTAATGATGTATCTTTTTGACATATGACAGTTGATTTGTTATTCCAGGGACGTGCCCACGGGGTAAGCGGGTTAGGTTTTTTGTACAAAAAATAGCACCTAGTAGATTTTTTGAACCTCCTGTACATTTTTTGGATGACGCAACTAAAGATGGAATTGTTTCAACTCTTGGGTGTTTTTCGTATCTCCCTCCGTTTTCGATAAAAAAATTAGTTTAATGCAAACGTTTGAAAAAACTTGAATAAACATAATAAAATGCCTACTTATCGATTTACAGGGTGAAGAATAGTAAATACGGTAATTTGGAATTTTGACATGACATTAACTGTACTACCTGTTGAAAAATAGTTTTAATTAAACTTAGGTACATTAATTAAATTCTTAGAATAAACATTAGTAAATTGATGAAGGTAATGAAAAGCTATGGACTAAGAAACGTACGCTATAAGAGTTGTTCAAAATGAGTTCCTCCAACTGCAATGCATGCGTCTGTCCTGCGACGCATTGACTGGCGAACACGTTCAAAGATCCCTGGCGTGTTTCGAATAATATCGCAATTTGCAATAATACGATTTCTTAATTCTTCAACATTTTCGATGGGGGTGGTATAAACTAATTGCTTGAGGTGGCCCCAGAGGAAAAAGTCTATTGGATTTAGATCGGGAGATCGCGCAGGCCAGGGTTGTATACCTCCACGACCTATCCAACGATTGGGATATACTCTATCTAAATACTGTCGAGCAATTAAGCTGAAATGCGCCGGAGCGCCATCATGCATGAAAAACATTTGGTACCTTAAGTCAAGCGGAACGTTTTCTAATAGTGTTGGCAACTCCTCTTGAAGAAAACGCCGATACACTTCTCCACTTAACCTTTGTTGCAAAATGAAAGGACCAATTAAGTGGTCTTCAATGATTCCAACCCAAACATTCAGTGAAAATTGGTGTTGATGGCGACTTTCACTTATTTCATGTGGATTTTCATATGCCCAAATGTGATTATTATGGAAATTCATTATCGAATTCCTGGAGAAATTAGCTTCGTCCGTGAAAAGTATTTTTGATAAAAAAGGAGGATTTTCTACAATGTTTTGTTGTAACCATCGACAGAAAGCCACTCTATGAGGATAGTCGTCTGGCAAAAGTGCTTGTACCCGCTGGATGTGATACGGGTACAAAAGCTGATTTTTCAGTATTCTAAACACTGTTGGCTGACTAATGTTTAAAGTGGCAGCAATCTGTCTTGTACTCGTTGAAGGATTATCCTCGATTTCGTGGAGCACTGCTTCTTCAGCTTCTGCGGTTGCAACTGTGCGGGGTCGTCCATTGTCGACTGTAAGTTTTTTAAAACTTCCACTTTCTCTGAGACGTTGATGGAGGCGAGTAAACATTTGACTATGAGGAAGTACTCGGTTAGGGTATTTGTCCGCGTAAATACGCCTCGCTGCTTGTGAATTACCATTAGCAAGACCATACACAAAGTGCATATCGCACATTTCACTATAAGTGTACTCCATTTTAGACAAAAATGAGGAAATTGTCTACTTGACAGGAAAAAAACAACACCTTATCACTGAGCCACACCTAGTAATGTTAAATGAACTGGTATTTTATTTATTGCATTTTCAAAGCAACGAAAAGAATGCGACAAAAACTAAAACGATAATAGTATTTACTAAATTTTGTTTAATACGTATTTACAATTTCAACATTCCGCAGTATTTTTTAGATCAGCAGTTGTTAATGCTGTACTTGATATTCGACACTATGAATAGGTAAGTATTACATTTTAGGAAGAAAATTATTTCTTTGCTTTCGCGTGATTTAAAAGCATTTCCTTGTATTTTTACAGAGGGATGCAAAAAAGCAATTCTTAATTTTTTTATCGAAAACGGAGGGAGATACGAAAAACACCCAAGAGTTGAAACAATTCCATCTTTAGTTGCGTCATCCAAAAAATGTACAGGAGGTTCAAAAAATCTACTAGGTGCTATTTTTTGTACAAAAAACCTAACCCGCTTACCCCGTGGGCACGTCCCTGGAATAACAAATCAACTGTCATATGTCAAAAAGATACATCATTAAGATATCCAGAAATGGTGTGAATAACATTGCAAACAGCAAAGGCATTTCTTAGATATTAATAAAAAATCGATTTTTTAAGAAAATTTGAACACCCTGTATCTCGGAAATGAAGCACTTTCGGACATATGTTTATAGGAACTTTTCGTCATAATTTAACCCAAAAAAACCGGCATTTCATTTTCGTGCAATATTAATGAATCACCCTGTATATTGTTTTATATAATTTTTAGTATGTATAAAATCAATATATACATATATTATAATATATATGTAAATATATAGTGATAGGTTAAGAATTTATTAATTGCAATAATAGTTTTATAAAGTTTATTTGCCGCATGTATTTCATTTTAGAAAATGAAATCTCTTTTTAAAATTTGGACCCTGGATCGTAAGAAAAAAAGCTTCATTGTTGTTGATGATGAGGAGTGGCGATTTGTATGCCGAACTTATTTTAAAAGGTAAACGAGGTATTAATAAGTTTTTTTAAATACCTATGATTTAACAATTTTTTTTAGCCTCCGCAAATTTCGGAATTAATGGATCATCATTGGTCTTGGAAGAAGATGGAACGCCTATAGACAACAAATGTTTAAGTTTCGTTAAAGAAAAAACTTTTACTTTATTGGCCAAGGACGAAAAGTGGTTCAAAATATCGTCCGAGTGTGGCAGTACATCATCTTCAATGGCCACTACCGTAACTGTGGAATCCGACTATTCGAAACTCACAGCCTCAGACGCAACGGGTAATTCTTCTATAGAAATAACAACAGTTACTGATTGTAACACCGAGTATTATTGGCACGCTTTTGAAATTCCTTATGAAGCTCTAAGTAAGCAACATAAGCAATTACTGGAAAATGGAGTGTGCCCTAAGCAAGTAAAATCTAACTTGGTTCATCTGATTGTAAATAAAATGAGGTCGTTAAAAAAAATATACCAAGCAAAGCATTCAAAATAATAAGCAAAAAATTGATTGACAAATATCCTGTGGCTCTAAGGGATATCGACGAGGATGGAATTGTGTTAGGAGATGGAACGCATTCTCTTATGCACAAACTACAGGAACGCAACAATTATCTAAACAGGCCGCATAAAAATACTAATTGGCTTTCTGAAAATCCAGTTAAAACAAAAAAAAAGACAAGTTAGTGCAAGTGCAGGTTGCACTAATTGGTCTCCTCAGTTACCAGCTATATCAGAAGAATATAAAAGCCGGGAAGAAATTTCATCGATAACAGAAGAAAATTTTGTAGATGTAATGGAAAAAGTTATGCCGAACAAAGGCAATTTCTGAACAGGCTTTCCCCACCATCCATAACAGAAATACAAGAGGATTGGCCAATTCTTCTTTCTAAAAAGGGAATTTTTTGGTACTTTTCAAAACTAACAAGCTGCGATATACACTTATTAGATCAGAGTAAAGGAAAAATTGAAAAGCTAGTAGAGTCCATAAAATGAGAGAATATGCCGGTGACGTAAAATGCGCACAAACCCACTTTAAACCAAAAAATCAATAAAGGGGAGGCCCCATATTTCCCTGATTAGGTTTACTTGACCGTGAATACATGCATCTCTCTCTTTCACAAGGAAAAAGATAAAGTCGTTATAATAGTTATACCTCTCCGCTTTATTCATCACAGTACCCTTGGAAGTTCGATGGTGTTTCGCAATAAGTCAGTGTCGTCGCACTTGGGAACGCGTTGAGAGTGTAGAGTGTGCGTGTAAATTCAGTTTAATTTGTGTTTACCTACTTTTTTCTTCCAATTTTGGTGTGTTTTAATTTAAAGACTATTATTTTGTGTGTGTTTGTTACTACTAACGTATTAAAGGTAAGAAAATGTAGTAGTTTTAAAAGGTATCTTACAGTGCAAATTAATAAACCAAAAGAAACAAAGAATTTACATTAACTTTATTTTTGAAGTTTTTTGATTTTATTCATATTGTCTGTTTTTTTTTCAAAACATGTAAAAATAAGAACGAATGGTTATTCAAATCATTTAGTTAGTTTATAGATCTATGTAAAATATTTAACTGTTTTGTAGATGTCGCCAAAGAAATTAGGTACGAAAGGGCAAATAATACATAGCCAGGGAAGAGAAATTATTGCCAATGTAGCAGAGTTTATGCATAAAGAGGCAGAAGAAGGATTAACTATTCCTTTAAAATGCTTTAGGTAAGTTATCCAACGGTTAAAAAATCACAGATAATTAATTATTATTAAAACAATGTAACATTTAAATAAAATATTATTTACTTATAATTAACATAATAAATTATTAATATAACAATATAGATATTTTTGTGGCTGTTTAAAATATGAAATATAAAACAAAATTAGGTATACAAAACAGCTACATTACTGTTTTTTATGATACAGTTTTTATTTCTTTGGTAAAATTAATATACAGTGCTTTTCTTTGAAGTCCCCCCCCCATTTATTTTTTGAACGGGTCAAAAAAATTTTTTTAAACTTGGCATAAGTAAATTGGTCTATAGATACTATTTTTCACTGTAAACTAGGTAGTGATAAATTCCAAGATGGCGGCTGGGCGACTTCTTGAGAAAAAATGTTAAATAGAAAGGGGGGTCGTGTGGTACCTCATTTTAAAGGTCTCAATGAGTACTTTATAACCCTGAAATATTAGACCCATATCTTAACCCGTTTCAAAATGGCGGCCTAATAAAAAAGTTTTTTTTTAATTTTAACGTTTTACATTTTTTTTATGATTTTTGAATAGGTAAAAATCAGTGTACGAAAATAAATGCGTCACTATTTTATTTTAACATAAAAACGACAGTTCTAGATGTCAAAATAACACATAAGCGCCATCTTGAATAAATGCATTAAATAGAAATCTTGTGTTACCTCATTTAAAAGGTTTTATTGAGAACTTTTAATATTTATTACATGGACTCGGTGGACTCCATTTTGACCTGTCTAAATTTAGAACATGACGAGAAAATGACAAAAACGGAACTTTATGAAATAGTTCTTCAAAATAAAAGATTTTATCCGATAAAGTGCAAACTTGACGAACTAATGGAAAGTCACGGACACTCAACTTTGCGTTTGCCTCCATACCACCCAAAATTGAACCCCATTGAAAAAATCTGGGCCACTGTTAAAAACTGGGTAGCAAGCAGGAACACAACTTTTAAGTTAGCAGATGTAGAAGCTTTGACGAGGCAAAAATTTGCAGAACTATCTGTCGATGATTGGAGAAGCATTTGTGACCATGTCGACAAAATTGAAGACAAATATATAAAAGATCATAATCTTTTTGATGAATCTTTAGATTCCCTAAAATTTACGGTAAACACTGGCTCATCAGATGAAGATTTGGAAACGAGTTCCGACGAATCAATTATCAGCAATGTGGACATTTTGTCAGATAGTGACTAATTTAATAATATGAATATGTATTATATACCGTAATAATATTATGTAGTGTTTTTATGAGCAGTAAAATTTATATACCCTTATGTGGAGTTTTATTTTTAATATCTTTAACAGCTGAAGAAAGAAAAGAAATAGATGTTTTAAAACATATTTTAAAAATTAATTTTTGTTTTAAATATTTTTTTTTTATATTTTAAGATTTCAACTGATTTTTAAACAAAAGTATTTCAAAGGACATAATCTTAAATGATGATTACATTAATGAATATCAAATAATGTTCGTATCATAATGAGTATAAAAAAAAACATATGTATTTCTTTAACACGTATCGTAAACGTTATTTTGAGTATCTAAAGTAATATATGTATGTAAAGCTAACACTAATATCCACATACGCATAAATAAAGCAGCGAAAAGTTTAAATTTATTTAACAGTATTTTAAACCCCATTTATTTAATAATATTTTAACACAATACACCCCGGCACTGATTGTTTAGTCATAAACTATCTGCTAGAATTCTACGCTTCTACGCTTAACGATAGCCAGCTTAGATGCGCGCAGTCTGACGTCACCGGCATATTCTCTCATTTTATGGACTCTACGCTATTGCCAAAAACTACTAAGGGTAATGAAAATTCTAATCCTGACACAGAACCCATTAATGATCTTTTTCTTCAACTCTTAAAAGAATTAACTCAAAGATTTAAGGAAAAATTGGATGAAATTTATGTTAAATTTGATAAGGTAACTGTTTGTTTTATTTAGCTTTACATAATATTTCCTTATATAGCATATTTTTTAAATTCCAGAATCTATTTGAATTGGTTGAAGAAGATTTGCCTATCACACCCGTCATTCTTCATATACAAAATGGTAAGAAACTATATATCGTGCGTGCGGAAGAAGACTGTTACAACTCAAAATTTGCACTTTTTAAGATTTCTGCAAAATACGACCTAAAAATTAATTTTCTTTAATCTAGAATAGTGTTACATGTTTAGTTCAACTACTTCTCAAGAGATGATGAGATGTCACACCGGCATATTTAAAAAAAAAACATTGCGCTGCTCAACAAAACCGTTGCAGTTCAGCTTAACACTAGCTCTCAACAGGAAAGGACGGTCCGCTTTGAGCAAAACTGTAACATTTCTATTTGGTGCAAATTGTTAATAGTCCAGGACTATTAGACGAAAAGAAGATCAATCTGCTGAAAAAATCCCATCTGGCTGAATTTTTTACCAGAGCTTCTTTTCGACATTACAAATCATCCCTCAAAAGTCCCTATGAATCCAAGTGGAGCTTTTTTTTTATGGGGGGTCAAAGGTCACAAAAAACACTTTTTTACAAATAACATCGAAACTATCAATCCTACGATAAAATGAGCTATTACCTTTTTTGTTCAGTATGAAATTCTCCACAAAAAAGGTCTTATGCATTTTTTTCGTAGAGACCTTCGATTTGCAGAAAATTGCGGTCAAAGTGTCGTAACTGTCAAAAATCATAAAATTCGAGTCAAAACGTGTTTTGAAATCGTTTTCTCGTTGAATATTTATGGTAGGGGCTCTATGGGTATTCCCCCTTGTGACCTAGAGCACAGCTGGCCCTTTTTTTCTATGGTCGTATGTGCGTCACTGTATACCTGGCTGTGGGACATTGACGTCATTTGACCAGTCTTCAGGCCAGTATTCTGTTATTCTCAGTTGTAAACAGACGTGTAGAATAATTTCTCACAGTTTTTTAGTGATATTATTCACCTACTTATCGAGAAATGGCCGAAAATTGCATAATTTGCGACAAATCGCTGTCAGACGGAGCGACTGTTTGTGTCGAGCGCGGTATTAAAACCTTACGTGACGCCAGTATCGAGCGAAATGATGGAAAAATTGTATTTTTGCGGAGTGTCGATACGATAAAAGTACACGTGGTGTGTCGCAAGGAATATACTCGGGCAAGTAGTATTACTGCGGCTAAAAGGGAGCGAGATGCTGTCCCCAGTACCTCGACTGCTAGCCCTCCTCGGCGAAGAATGCGTTCTGCCGAGAGCGAGCAATTTGAATTCGACAAAAATTGTTTATTTTGTGGATTGGAGTGTTCTGAAGAACATGAAAGACGAGTTTCTATGAGTCGTCGGCGAAAAATCAAGCAGGTCTCCACATCGACATTTAAATCGACAGTGCTTGCTACAGCTCAAAAGCGTAATGATTCGCTTGGTAGGCTAGTTGAAAATCGTATTGTTTATGAAGAAGATTTAGTAGCAGTAAATGCGAAATATCACAGTGAGTGCTACGTCTCTTTCGCGCGACCTTTATCACTCCAAAAGCATGGGAGACCCCAAGATATGAGGATCTCTTCAGCAATGGAAGAAATTTTTCATTACATCGAAAATAACGATGACTGTCAATTCACGTTATCTGAGTTGAAAAAGGTATGTACAGATTTTGTTCCTGACGATGTTACCGTCAAATCAAAACTCGTTGAAAAGTACGGTAAAAAAATCGGCATTACCACGAAGAGTCGAAGTTCGACTATGATTTGCTTCTCCGATGTTTGTCATGATATCTTGAACAAAATCTGGTATAAAAATCGAAAATACGATGAAAAAGAAGAACGATTCAGAATTTTAGAGGCCGCTGCAGCAATCATTCGAGAAGATATTCAATCCACACCTATTAATAGCGATTACTATCCTCCTACAAATCAAATGTTCGACAATATTAATGAAGATATTCCTGAAAGTCTGCAATATTTATTGGAACAAATTATCATTAAAAATAAAAAAGGAAAGCTGGAGCCACTGAAATTAAAGTGTACTGCTTTGAGTCATTGCATTATGTCAGCAGTGCGACCACGATCCTTCATACCGCGTTTACAAATTGGCTTATCAGTTTTTCTACATAGAAGATTTGGGTCTAGGCGCATTCTTGACATATTATCAAGCTTGGGATTATCATCATCATATAAAGATACACTTCTCTATGAAGTTGCTGCTATTCACCATCCTCAACCGTTCATATTACCACCTGAAACTGGAACATTTATACAATTCGCTGCTGATAATGCTGATAATAATGTTTATACAATCGATGGTCATAATACCATTCACATAATGGGAGTAATACAAATGATTACACCACTAAGTTCAGTCATCGCAAAGGATCCAATTGCAAGATTGATGACCATCCCAGTGGCTACTGAAATCGCAAAAATTGCTGAAGTTCCAATTGAAGTTTATGAACATTATGGTAACACTGGGTTGAGCAAAATTACCATGGAAAATCTCGATTATGATGATTCAAGACCCCTGTCATTTATCCGAAAAGTTGATTTGTTATGGATGTATGGAAAGTGGCGTTCTATATCAAAGGTTCCAGGTTGGAATAATTTTATGGAGTTACTGTTGACTGACGACCTCAATTTTTCAACATCTCGTGTTTTATTTCTACCGTTCATTCATCAGCCTGCTAGTAATACTAGGCGAATTTCATTTACTTATGTCGTTCCTCGGATCAATTGGTTATATCATGGCTGGGAGTGGTCTCAAAGATGTTTTGAGTGTCATTTATGCTACAAACTCTGTTGAAAAAATGTTGGATGGTCATGCTTATGCGAGAGCTATCAGAGCTCATACACTTCTCCATCTGGCTTTGGCGACAATAATCGGAAAAAATATTAATATCGATGAAAATGTTGGAATTCTTGATGGTACTGTTAAACAAGTAATGATGCGTATCTTATTATTTGATGAAATTTAAAATTCCGATATGGTTGATCTATTGGTGGACAAATTTAATGAAAAATTATTTGAATGTGAGAATAGAGGTCCTACGGCGCGATTATGGGTTCAATATTTCCGAATGGTATCAATTGCAAAAGAGTTCATTAGGGCTGAGCGAATGGGAGATTGGAATGCACACTTAAATTCTATAAAAAATATGCTCCCTTATTTTCATGCGTCAGGACATTTCCTCTATGCAAAATCAGCACATTTATACCTTCAGGATATGTCTAAGTTACATCTGACTATGGAAGAAAATGCATTTAAAAAGTTTACAGAGGGATTTTTCACTATTCGACGATCTAATAAATCATATTGTGGAACTTGGAGCGACATGATCATCGAACAATCATTGATGAAATCCATGAAAACAGAGGGTGGCGTTGCACGTGGGAGAAGTACACAAGAAAGTGTTTTGGTAAAATGGGTGTATGGTATGCATGCTATGAATACTATCAGCGAGGGTATAGAGAAATTATGTAACGTCCGTTTAGATACAGCAGACCAACATGTAGATGCACGAGACGCTCGAGTAGACCGTGACAATGACGACATCAAAAAAGTATTGGATTGGTTTTCTTCTCATGATCCATTCCCAGAAATCAATCACATTATGTCCATTTCGAGTGGAATTATTGGTGACGATAAAATAAATTGTCATAATGCTTATGAAATCGGTGTAGCTTCCATGAAGACAGTAATGGGTCAAAAATTCTCAGATATAAAGCTTAAACGTATGCACAGGGTCCTTCCATTATTAAGTGTTACTTCTTCTGTTAAAGTTCACGATACGAAAATCGCTATAGATCCACTGTTGCTATTTCAACGTATAAGTGTAACAAAAAAATTTGAAGATCAACTACGAGAATTTCTCCAATATGAGTTAGCGCCATATCCATTGGCTCTTTTTGATGAAATGGGAATGCGCAAGACCAAGAAATCAGCTTTATATGATTCTTTTCAACCAGTGTCCCTAGAATTAACTCCTCTTCAAGACACATATATTATTGATGGCGGATTTCTTTTGCATCGAGTCGTGTGGAATCGAGATGTTACATATGATGCTATTTTTGATTGTTATGTTCATTATTTACGAAACCACTTTGGTTTGAACGTTACCGTTGTTTTCGACGGTTATAACAATCAATGTAACAACACAAAAGCAATGGAACAGCAACGACGATTAGCAAAAACCGGTACAACCACAGAAATCATGTTTGATCCATCAATGACTCTGACAACAACTCAAGAGAAATTTCTCTCCAATGTCAATAATAAACAGCGATTTATTACAATGTTATCAGAAAAATTGAAACTAAATCATATAAACGTCGTGCAAGCAGAGGATGATGCTGATGTTCTCATTATCAATACTGCAATTGAGTTGACGAATGAAAATCGGAGTATAATTGTTGGAAATGATGTAGATTTATTGGTTTTATTGACAGCTCTCGTGCCTGAGAATAAAGATATTTACTTTATGAAACCTGGAAAATCACACATTGATACAGTTATATATTCTTCGAAAAGTTTCGATACTCATATTGCTATTAAACCACTCATTTTATTTTTGCACGCTTTGACTGGATGTGACACGACATCTGCTCTTTTCAATAAAGGCAAGGCAAAAGCCATTAAAATTTTTGAGAAGAGAAGTGACATCAGAGATGCAGCTAAAATATTTAATGAGGAACAATGCTCCCCAGATAATATTTTCACAAGCGGTATCAAAGCGTTATTAGCGATATATGGTGCTCCACCGCGCGAAGAATCTCTTGACCATCATCGATATAATTGCTTCGCGAAATCGACAAGATACGATAAAGCTGTTAAACTTTCAATGCTACCACCGACATCGAGTGCAGCTTAATCACATTTATGTCGTGTTTATTATCAAGTCCAGAAATGGCTTGGTAAGAATTTGAATCCATTGGATTGGGGATGGACCATGGTTGATAATTATTTACAGCCAATACAAACGTTATTGCCACCTGCTCCTGATGTTTTATTAAACACAATCTTTTGTAATTGTACGAAAGGTTGTGGAGCTAATTGCGGATGTAGGAAACTTGGACTACACTGCTCTCCGATTTGCGGCTACTGCCATGGACAATCTTGTTTAAACATAAAATCGGACAATGAAGAGTCCAAAAACATTGAATTTGATGAAAATTTAGATCCAATGAATTTTTTGTGCTCAACACTTGAAGTTGGGGAAGACTTGGAAGATGCCGCATCTAGTCACACTGATGACTAAATAAAAAATCCTATTTACTTCATTTTTTCTTTGTAGCTTCGTGGATTAGGCCTATTGGGGAGACCACATGAAAAAAAAACGCGTCTGGTACTTTACCTCTATGGTGACGTGGAAAAAAGTACAATATTTTACAATTTTTTCAATGTCCATCATTGAAAGTAAAATTTCTATAAAAAAATGACCTCTACGAAAAAAATGCATAAGACCTTTTTTGTGGAGAATTTCATACTGAACAAAAAAGGTAATAGCTCATTTTATCGTAGGATTGATAGTTTCGATGTTATTTGTAAAAAAGTGTTTTTTGTGACCTTTGACCCCCCATAAAAAAAAGCTCCACTTGGATTCATGGGGACTTTTGAGGGATGATTGGTAATGTCAAAAAGAAGCTCTGGTAAAAAATTCAGCCAGATGGGATTTTTTCAGCAGAGAAAGTCTAATCGTCCTGGACTATAAGTGTTTTTCCTGTTAAAGAGTGTTAAAATTTGAGTTATAACGTTGATTTTTTTTTGGTAAGTAAAAATTATATTAATTTTATCTAAAAGAGGGTTACATTTTGAAATATTACTTTTTGGCATTAAAAAATATTAAATAGTGTTGATAAGTTATAAGAAAAAAAGAAACATTTTGGCTTGTAATGTCTTTGACTAGCAATGTTAATTTAATTTTGTTTTATTCCAAAATGTAACGTTTTTCTTAAGATATTTTGTCTTAATTCCGTGTATACAGTAAGTTATTTTAATACGCAACATAGGGTTTAACGTATCAAAATTTAAATTTTTTTCAATTGAAAAATGGTGAATAGCCAAAATAACATACAAGGTGAAATAAAAGGGATAATTTTTCAATTGTTACTTTTTTTACAAGATTTTACTATTTCTGCTACTCAAACATAACAGCTTACGGCGTTGTTATGTATCTTTAGGCGGTTTCGAAGTTTTCTGTCTTTGTTAATCCATCAAATGAGTTTAAATTCTTTTACGCAAAACCCTTTGCCTCAATTAAGAAAATATACTGCATGTTTATAAGTAAGGTATATTATTTAATTGGATTGTTGAAACAGTTACGTCACATCCTTAGTGTTTGCTATGACGTAACATTGCGATCAGCTTAAGCAAATCTTAATTAAATACGTTCGATAATAATACGTCCTTGCAGTGTATAGTATACAGTTGTAGTATACATCTTTTTAGCAGGTATTCGTGCTGTTTGAATACTGTTTTTCACGTTTTTGCTTACCCCTATAAAAATAATTTATGTTGTAATTTGTTTGCAGATTAAAATGACTGGAACGTATGAAAATCGAAGCTTGCGCTTTTTAAAAATGGTAACAAATATTCAAGAAGATGAAATACTTACAACAAATACTTCAAAAGAAAATCAGCTCATATCGGCGGACTTCGAAGGTAGAATAGTAAATAGGCAATAGCCGTAAAGCTTAATTAGATAAATTTCAATTTTTAAGAAAAATAAAACTGTCAATCTGAAAAAACATCACAAATCTATAAACAGGGTCAGCAGTTCGGCTCTTTTCAAATATCTGCTCCCTTGCAAGGTAACAAAAAAAATTTTTAATTTAGACTATATAGGTGTTTCTATTTAATTTATCTTCTAGAATCTTTACTGTCCTGCTTATCAATACCATCTACGAGCAGTTCATCATCGTGTGTTTATCAAGATAAAACAATCATATCAAATATTTCAGAAGAAGATCCAATCACAGCAACTGATTTTGAAGGTATAGAATATGCAAATACTTAATAACTATAACACTAAATTTTACTATTTCCAAATTCTTAGAAAATATAGATTTTCATTTTAAAGAAATTCAGAACCAGGATAGTAGTGATGTTGGCACTCAAAATCAAAACTAATACGTTGTTCCAAGGTAAAAAAAGTAAGATTGAATATTTTGGTTTTAATTATTTCTTTTAGGAACCTCAGTGCGATGCTCGTCAACCTCTTCAAGCAGTTCATCACCGAATTCATCTGACTCATCATCGACATCATCTTCATCAGAATCTGATGAGGAACATGATCCATTTGGATCAGATGATAGTATAAAGGATCCATTATACGAGAATACAAACTCGCCAAATAATTCTGATACATCGGAAGAAGAGAATATACATCAACCAAAAAAACGAAAACTTATAAATAAGACTGAAATAAAACAAATGGGTAAAAGGAAAAAGAAAAATGTATTATTATGGAAAAAAAATCAAACAAAAATATTAAGGAATACAAGAAAAGCTTACGTTTCCACACAAATAAAAAAAAATGAAGATGGAACAAAAATTAAAATGCAAAGAGAACATCCGCAAAAATCCATTCAGTCACCTTGCAATGAGAAATGTCGTTTGAAATGCTATATTAAAATTTTGGAGGAACAACGATTACATATTTTTAATGAATATTATAGTCTCGGAGATATTAATAAGCAACGAGAATACATTTCATCTAACATGACGTCAATAAATTCAAAATATAAGTATAGCAATACTGAACAGCCTAGAAACCCGAATAATGCATTCCATTTTATAATATCAAGCACAAAGGTACGTGTTTGTAAAAAATTTTTTATGGCAACGTTAGCCATAAATAACAGAACAATTCAGACGGTACTAAAAAAACAAAAAAGCTGCGAAAGTGGGACAGTGATTGAGACAGACAAAAGGGGGAGGCACCAAAATCATAAAAAGATAAGCGATGAAATTAAAACCCAAATAAGAAACCATATTAATTCAATACCTAGAATTGACAGTCATTACTGTCGAAGCAGAACAACCAAAGAGTATATAGAAGGAGGAAAAAGTTTAATGGATATTCACAGGGACTATGTAAGTCTGAGCAAAGAAAAAAATCAAGATTTTGGAAACTACCAGCTTTATAGCAAAATATTTAATGAAGAATATAATATTGCATTCCATTTGCCAAAAAAAGATCAGTGCGAGCTCTGTATTAAATATCAAAATGCAACAGATGAAGAAATGAAGAAATTAGAAGAAAAGTATAATCAGCATATACAAGAGAAAGAGCTAAGCAGATTAGAGAAGGAGACAGATAAGCAGAATATGGACGGTAATATAAAAGTGTTAGTGTACGATCTCCAAAAAGTTTTACCATGTCCAATGGGACAAGCAAATTCTTTTTACTATGTTTCTAAACTAAATGTATTCAATTTGACCATTTTTGATATAAAAGAAACCGAAGGTACTTGTTATGTATGGCATGAAGGCCAATGCTTAAGAGGAGCCGATGATATTGGGACTTGAATTTTGAAATATTTAGAAGGCTTAACTCAAGAACACTCAGAAAATCTAGATGTAATATTTTACTCGGATAATTGTCCGAGACAAAATAAAAACAAATTTATTTTAGCTCTTTACATCTTTGCAGTAAATAAATTGAATATTAATTCCCTAACACATAAATTTTTAATTAAGGGACACAGTCAAAGTGAAGGTGATAGCGTTCATGCTAGAATTGAGTCAGAAATTACAAAATTTTAAAAAGCCAACCCAATTTACGTACCCGAACAATACATAAGTATAATAAGAAATGCTAAAAAAACAAATAAATCTTATAAAGTTAATGAACTTTGTTTTAAGGACATGCTTGATATAAAAAAGCTTTCTGCCGATCTGTTTGTAAATCCCCGAAATGTTAGGTTTAATGATTTAAAAGTAATACGGGTAGAAAAAAATAAACCAAACACTTTATTTTTTAAATACAGCTACAATGAAAATTATACGGAAAGTGAAATAATAAGTGAAAGGAAAATCATAAATTTTGATTACATTGAACTGCAAAACGCATATTCTAAAAAACCAGGAATTTCTGATGCCAAGAAAAAAGGATTATTAGACCTAATTGAGAAAAAAAAGTGTGTGCCAATGTACTATTTGGATTTTTTTCAAAACTTGTAGAAGCTGTATAGCTAAGGTATAAACAGAATCCTTTTTGAATTTTATGTTTTTTTTTTAATTTTTATGTTCTGTTAAGTTGTCTCTAGATTTTTTTAAACATAAAATCTACCTAGGTTAGTGTTTGCTTAACTTTGAGTTAATTGATAAGCGGCAATTTGTTTTTTTTTTGATTCTACGTTTATATTTAGGTTGGAAGTATTTAATACTAAGCCAAAGTTATGTTTTAAAGTGACTTAAGAATTTTTTAATGTTTTAATTTAGCTTTGATATTGTATTTGTTTATTTTTTTACTAGATAATAAACTGTTACAAAACTTACCTTTGTGTATATTTTCTGTAAAAGAGAGTTACATAAGCATTTTTGGGGATATTTTGATGTTTTAAATGATCCGTATATTTACCGTTTGATTGTTAACTGTTAAATATTTAACTATAAAAGAAAGTTTTAATTGTATATTCTTTAAAAAAAAACAGTTAAAAAACAACATTAGCTATATTTTTAAATTTCATTAAAAAAAATATTCAAGAGAGTTACATATTCCTGTTTTTACCAAAATAAAAAAACTAAATAATAATGTATCCTAACATCTTAATGTAACGTCTAAATGCCGTACTTAAACATAATTTTTGTGATTAACTATAAAGTACATTTAATGATAAAAAAACATTTCTAAAATAATAATCTTTAAGTAATTCAAAAAAGTAGTCCATTTTTCTCAAAGAGACCTCTTGATAATAAAAATTCAGAGATTAGAGGGACACAAAGTCAATGGTCTCAAAAGATGTCATCTTTTGAGACCATTGACTTTGTGTCCCTCTAATCTCTGAATCTTTAAGTAACTCAAAAGATGTTAATGGTATTCTTATTTCAGACAATATATCCCCTTTTTGGATATATTTGGAAAAACAACAAATAGGTAGCGAGGGATACGAAACCCTGGAAGAAGCTTTCAAAGTACGTTTGCGATCTTTTTCAATTTAAATATAAAAAATCCACCAAAAACATACGTAACGCTGAAACTCATACAACGCTACATATTTAAAATCCACCCGGATACTGGATTAAAATCCAGATTTTTTCATTGTTAAATAAACTTGCATAATTTATAATAACTAAAAAAAATTATTCATTAAGTTACTTTGTTTTAATTTTTTTATGTTTTTTTATAAACAATTAATAGAGTTTTGACTTCTGTTGATTTTTTATAATTTTTAGAATAAATATACACAAAAATTTAAGTACTCTTAACTGTAGAAATGATATTTGGTTGTATCAACTTTTGTTAATAGTCTTTTAAACTATTAAATAAGGAGTTCTCAAAATATTAATAAACATTTTTTTTTTATTTTTAAATGTAATTATTCTAAAAATTATTTTTAATTGTTAAGGATGTTTCGTTGTTATTAAGGAGTTTTTTGTATAAGTTTTATAATATTAATAATTATTGGTTATTAAAAATTAATCTTAGTTATTAAGGACTTCATTCTCAATTTTTGGCATTTCTTTTCAAACTGGTATTAATTATTTTATTAACAAATAATTTTCAAGAATAAGAATTTTGTGTTAATATTTTTAAAATACTCTTAATTACATATTAAGAATTAATTTTGTTACTTATAGGTATATGTATAAGGATTTTTTAAATATTTTTTTTTCCATAATATCTAATTATATTAATTATTATTATAAGTTTAAGATTTGTAACCATTTTATATTATTCTTTCTTTAAAAGAATATAAATTCTTTAATTTTTATTATTCTTAAAGCTGTTATTAATTATTATAAAAAAGATTTTTCTTGTATATATTCTAATTTTTATTTTCATAATTATTATTCACAAATTATTAACAAGAAAAATATCAAAAGATAGCGGTTTGTGAAGTTGTTACTGGATTTAAGAAATAAATTTTTATTAACTTAATTTAAACATGTATTTTTTACAGAATATTACCTACATAAAATTCAATAACCAATATTTTAAAAATAAAACTAATAGTATATATATTACGTAAAATTTATCCTGAAAAATGTTAGTGCTTTCAGAAACACATTACGGAATAAGATTATTTTCAATTATAAGTTAGGTATATTTCATTCGAGGAAATACTGAATATATACAGAAACTAAATTATTTTAAGGTGTATATTATGTAAAATTATGAGAAAAGAGAATATGCTTTTAGCAATATATTACGGAAAAAAATAATTTTCAATTATAAGTAAGGTAAATTTCAGTGGGAAAAATACTGATTATATACAAAAACTATATGAATTTAAGCTATATATTACATAAAACTTTACAGAACCAATAAAGGAAAAGTTTACAGTACAAATGACTTAAAACTGTCAAAATAAATATGTGGTAATTTTACGGTACTTTACGTGGGTCCCATTATGGCCAACGTAAAATTACTGAAATTTACATATATATTTTTTGTAGTGTACCCTCTTAATTTATTTGTTAACCTCAAAATTAGATTCTATCACAAAGCGCGAATGGGAGGAATATTTAAATAAAGAGGGTATAGAATTTCCGTCAATAACACAGCTAACGGAATTTTTGACAAAACGGTGTAATTTTCTGGAGACACTTGAAAATAAAGGTAAGATGAGTGATAATAAGGGGCACCATAAGGTACTCAGTCATATTATCACTGGAAAAGTAAGCTGTGCATTTTGTACTAAAAATCATTTAAATTTTCAATGTTACAAAATACAAAATATGAATAACAAAGAACTTTTTAATGAAATTAAAAAACATAAACTGTGTATTAATTGTTTGCGCCCATTTCATGATCATAATTCTTGTCTTTCAGCAGGGTGTAACCATTGCGGCCGTAAACATAATTCGTTATTACATTTGGTAAATTTCTTAATACAACCCTGTCCGCTTCATCATAATTTATACTGAGTACGGACTGTACGATTGTAGTATTGCGATCCTCCGCTAGGAGAGGCCTTTTCCGGTCGACGCGGCCCGTTCTCGCTGAGCCTACGACTACGTCTGCATCTGTACGCGTGAGATATCGATTCGATTTGTTGTTGTTGTAAACTATACGTACCCTAAATGTACGAAATAAAGGCTGTAAAATTGAGCCGAAACTTGTGATTTTATTCCTAAAGTAAGAAGGTCGCAAGATACAAACAGAAACCCACATCTTTTTGGTCCTATCGAGCTCGGATAACCCGACAAATCCTGAGGCCACGCCATTAACCGGCAACCGGCACACAGCAGCAACGAGTATGGCGGATCTCCCGATGCAGCCAAACGAAATATATTTTGAATTGGCATAATATTAAGGTCAGTCCGATCCATTTTATTGCCCCGTGCATTTTATTAAAATATTGCAATTATTTGAACCACATTTTTATGTTTTATTGCGTTTTTACGTATTTTAACCTATATTTTAGCTATATCGCCCTGATTTATGCTATTTTTACCCGCCCACGACGCAAGTGTGTTTATGTTTTAATGCAATTTTATTTTATTTAACCATAGACACCCACATACAATCCCTTTGTATTTTTTAAACAAGCCCATACGCCTCTCGTAAACTGCGAAAATGACTAAAAAGAAGTCAAAAAGCGCTTCTAACCTAAATGATTCGGAACAAGCTCAAATAGCTGAACAAATAGAGCCTTATAACAAACTAGTAGGTCACCGTGACGCTTTAACAAACCAAATATGTCGGTTTCAACAATTTTTAGAAACAAAATGTGACGTTTTAGAAAATCCTGCACTAAAAATAGATTTAACCACCCGTTTAGGCAGGATTGAAGCTATTTTTAGTGAGTTTGAAACTATTCAATTGGAAATTGAACAGATATGTCTTCGAAATGACTTTGAAGAAACAAAAGAACAAGACCAAGAGAGGTCTGATTTCGAAGAGTTATTCTATAGTACCATAACCAATGCTAAATTAATTTTAGACAAAATAACTATGTCACATGTCCAAGTGACCAGCTTAGCCCGAACTCAGTGGCTTCTTTACCCCTATTTCAATCTGGAGGTCAATATGGTCCACGCTTGCCCCCCATACCATTACCCAAATTCAATGGTTCCTATGAGTCCTGGAGCAACTTTAGGAACACCTTTATCTCCCTTATTGATAAAAATTCGCAAATAAACAATATTGAAAAGTTTTATTATTTGCAATCGACTTTACAGGGTGAAGCTGCTCAAATAATTAGCTCCCTAGCAGCTACAGAGCACAGTTATTCTACTGCATGGTCTTTATTACAGGAAAGATATGATAATCCAAAGGCAATTGTACATTCACATGTTAAATGTATTTTTGACTTGCCTATAATAAAAGACGAAAGCCACACCCAACTAAGAAAATTATTAGATTCATTTCAAAATAATTTTAAATCCCTAAAAAACCTAAATGAACCTGTTGACCAGTGGTGTACTCTATTAATTTATATTTTAAATACTAAAGTTGATTTTAAGACCCGTACAGAATGGGAAATGTATTCCAAAGACATTGATAAACCCACTACTCAAGATTTTATAAAATTTTTATCCCAACGCTGCAGATTTTTAGAATCTGTAGATTTTAAATTAAACACAAAAAAAACTCAAATTAAATTTGAAAAATCTTATACCCATAAAACTTTAATGTCTCAAAACTTTAATTCAAATTCATTGTGCCCTATTTGCAAAAATAACCATTTTATTTATGCATGTAAAAGGTTTACAGATTTGCCTATATCAGGTAGGTTTTTTGAGGCTAAAAAGGGAAATTTATGTACTAACTGCTTGAGGCCAGGACACCGACAAGGAGACTGTCAGTCAACCCATAACTGCCGCAGATGTCAAGGCAGACACTATACACTTTTGCACCAAGAACCTAATCATGCAGCTAGCTTTAAAGTTAATAATAACAGTAGCAGTAATGCCTCTTTTCAGCCTCACCACCAACTTTACTCTGGGTCAATGCCTCACAACCCTTCTCAGCCCAGTCGAGGTACCATCTTTAAGCCCCACAATTCTTTAAACCATCGAAGCACCAATCCAGGCCAAAATGCCAATTCACCAAGCCCTTCTCGAGCTGCACCTATTAATTCTAATAATCCAAGTCACCATGCCACCCATCATAGCACTGTCTGTGAAAATTCTAATCTAGGCCATCATGTCACAAATTTTAACCCTATTGATGAAGCCACAAGTCAATTTCATGAATCTGAATATTCAACTCCACCTAATATGAGTCAAAATACACAGAATTTGCATTGCACAAGCCAAAATCCAAATTCTTTTGTCCTTTTGTCTACGGCATCCCTATATGTATATGACAAAAATCATAATCCCATTGCCTGTAAGGCCATTTTGGACAACGGCAGCCAATTCAATTTTATCAGCAAGAAATTATTTAAAATTCTTGATTTACCCTCTCAAACAGTTAATATTTCAGTTTCTGGTATAGGCCCAGACATGACGGACTTAACCAAACGAACCCAGCTTGAATTTAGATCTAGAGTTAGTAATTTCTCAGCTAAAATGCCCGCTTTAGTGATTGACAAAATCACAGAGCTCACATCCCAGTGTCCTGTTGACATTTCTAATTAAAAAATTCCCCACCATATAATTCTTGCCGACTCCAGTTTTCACACACCATCAGAAATTGACATTTTGATTGGTGCTGGTTTGTTTTATGAACTCCTTGGTTCCGAACAAATAAAAACATCCAGAGGCGGACCTATTCTTCAAGAAACCCAACTTGGATATGTCATCAGCGGTCCAATATCGCTACTATCCAATATTTCTTATCCTAACACCCAAACCCAGTCGCTTTTCTCTACCAATGTACTTCAAAATAGTTTAGAAAAATTTTGGTTGACTGAGGAAACCACAGAACAATTTAAAGGTACTTGTGCGACTCTCTCTAGGGAAGAGCTCGAATGTGAAGAGCATTTTAAGGCCACAACTCAGCTTGATTCTACAGGATGTTTTATGGTAAACCTTCCTACCAAACCCAGTGTTTTTGAGCTAGGTGACTCATTACAACCAGCTTTAAAACGTTTTTTCTCCCTAGAGCGAAAGTTCAGTAAATCCCCTGAAATCAAAGGGCTATATACCGATTTCATAAAAGAATATATTTTTATGGGCCATATGTCCGAAATAAATCCAGATCAACAACCCATTAGTTCTCAATATCCATCCTACTATTTACCCCACCACTGTGTTGAGAAGGGTGACAGCACTACAACCCGTCTGAGAGTTGTTTTCGATGCTTCTTGCGCATCCAGTAGCGGACTATCGCTCAACGACACACTTAAGGTCGGACCCAACGTCCAGAATGATCTCGTTTCAATTATTTTAAAATTTCGTAAGCACGATTTTGTGCTCATTGGTGATATCGCCAAAATGTATCGCCAAGTTTTATTGGAACCCAGCCAGCGCAATTTATAGCGCATAATTTGGCGGGACAACCCAAATGAAACCCTTAAACATTTCATGCTTAATACCGTTACCTACGGCATGGCCAGTTCTTCCTACTTGGCTACTCGATGTATCAAAGAAATAGCTGATCGTTCAGCACAGGACTATCCCCATGAAAGTCAAGTTTTACTAAAAGACTGCTTTGTTGACGATATCCTTACAGGAACGAATACAAAAGAGGAACTCATTACCCTCAGAAAAAACCTTGTTGCCTTGCTTAAGGACTTTGGTTTCGATTTAAGAAAATTCTGTTCAAATGAACCCGATGTCTTGTCAGACATAAATCTTGAAGGTGACACCCATGTAGTTCTTTCTGACAATCAGAGCACCAAAACTCTAGGTATTCTTTGGAATTCCAAAGAGGATTTATTTATATATACATCAACCATCAAATCCAACTCTAAGTCTGTAACCAAAAGAACTATACTTTCCCTAATCTCCCAAATCTTTGACCCGCTAGGCCTCCTAGGGCCAATAGTAGTTCAGGTCAAGCTGCTTCTTCAAAAATTGTGGTTGTTAAAAATAGATTGGGATGAGCCTGTTCCCCCCGATATTTTTCGAATCTGGAAAAACTTCACTTACCATTTGTCTTTGGTCAATTACTTCAAAATCCCTAGGCAAGTCACTATCAAAAATGCCATTTTTATTGAGTTCCACGGATTCTGTGACGCCTCAGTAAATGCATTTGGAGCGACAATTTACATACGTTCTCTAGATTCTTTTGGCAATATTTTTGTTAATCTTTTATGCGCTAAAAGTCGCGTAGCTCCCCTGAAGGCCGTAACCTTACCTCACCTTGAGCTATGTGGAGCTTTAATCCTATCCCGTTTAATGAACAAGACTATAAATGCTTTAAATTGCAACCCTGACAAAATTCACTTCTATACTGACTCGACAATAGTTCTTTGCTGGCTCTCTTTAGAACTCCGCCAATTAAAAACTTATGTCTGTAATCGAGTAGCTGAAATCCAGCATCTCACTGAGATAAGTAACTGGCATTATATAGCATCAGGCGAAAATCCTGCCGACATTATTTCCAGAGGCACCAGTCCCAAAGATTTAAAAAATTCTTCATTGTGGTGGCACGGTCCATCATTTTTATCCAAACCGACAGAATATTGGCCCAAAGATGATCATATTTCTAATTTTTGTCGTAAAACAAACGATCCAGAAATTCTGGAAATAAATCCCAAATCAATAGTTCTTGCTTCCACCAATGTCGTAAGAAACCCCTTATTTGACAAGTTTTCCGACTACAATAAATTAGTCAACGTAACTGCGTACTGCCTTCGATTTATTAAAAACTGCAAATTGCCCAAGTTATCACTTCAAATTGGAATGTTAACACCCCTAGAACGTCAAAACGCCCTAATCACCCTGGTTCTTATGACACAAAATGAATGTTTCTATACCGACATCAAAACCCTTAAATCTAAAAATCAGCTCAAGCCTTACAGTAAGTTAAAAACTTTAAACCCATTCCTTGATTCTCGAGGAGTCATACGTGTTGGTGGACGACTCGAAAATTCCTCCCTTGACTATGAATCGAAGTATCCCATGCTACTACCCCGAGGTCATCCTTTAACCAATCTAATTATAAGATATGAACATATACGAAATTTTCATCCAGGGGTGCAATCGACCCTATCATTTATTAGGCAAAGATTTTGGCCAGTTCATGGTAAATCTTCAGTAAAGCATGTCATTCGTAAATGTTTACAATGCTATAGGAATAATCCTAAACCCCTTAATGCGCTTATGGGAAATCTTCCTGATCCACGAGTTAACCCTTCCAGACCTTTCCTCCACACAGGTGTGGACTATGCGGGATTCTTTCTCATTAAAAATTAAAAATTAAGAAATAAAAAATATATTAAAGCCTATTTATGCGTTTTTGTGTGCCTAGCCACGAAGGCTGTACACTTGGAATTAGTCACAGACCTGATTTCTCAAAGTTTTTTGGCTATGCTCAAGCGGTTTGTTTCTCGACGAAGTCTTTGTCAGCATTTATATTCCGACAACGGAACTAATTTTGTCGGAGCGAACAGTGAACTACTAGAAATTTATAAACTCCACGAAACAAACGAATTTCAATCCTACTTAAAAACTAACATGGTACAATTTCATTTCATTCCCGCGCGATCGCCACACTTTGGTGGTTTATGGGAGAGCGTTGTAAAATCTTTTAAACACCACCTGCGACGTGTAATATCCGACGATAATCCTCTTACTTACGAAGAATTTTATACATTTGTGGTTCAAGTAGAGGCAGTATTGAATTCCCGTCCCCTCCTTCCCTTAAGCAACGATCCTTCTGACCTGGAAATGCTCACGCCTGGACACTTTCTGGTTGGCCACGCTTTAAACATGGTACCTGATACGAATCTGCAGCAAGCTCCAACCAATCGTCTAAACCGATACCAAATGCTTCAAGCCATGGTACAGCATTTTTGGCGCAGATGGTCAGAACAATACCTACACACACTACACGAGAGAGCCAAGTGGAGATTCAAGGGCAACGATCCAAACCTCCTTGGAGCCTTAGTCCTCCTGAAAGACGAGAACAACCCTTCTTCAAGGTGGACCACTGCACGAATAGTCGAACTTCATCCAGGCAAAGACGGTGTAACAAGGGTAATTAGTGTACGTGCTGCTAATGGCAACATTTTCAAAAGAAGTGTAGTGAAAGTGTGTGTCCTACCCATCTATGACGATAAACCCGATTGTGACTAATGTATTTTTTTTTTAACCCTGCATATTTACGAGCATTTATATTTATGTCTTTCCACTACTATTAACTTGTATATTATGTACTTTTTGCTTAATCTTATATCTAAGTTAATTCTATGCTACTATGTGTTACTTTAAGTCTATTTGTACACCTTGTTTTAGTTATTAATCATGCTTGATTCAAATTTAGCTTAAAATTTGTGAATTTTAACTTTTATGTTGTATTGAAAGGTACTCTGGTGGTTTCTGTACTGCGTACTACCCCTCGTACTTTCAAGGGCGGCGGTATGGTAAATTTCTTAATACAACCCTGTCCGCTTCATCACAATTTATACTGAGTACGGACTGTACGATTGTAGTATTGCGATCCTCCGCTAGGAGAGGCCTTTTCCGGTCGACGCGGCCCGTTCTCGCTGAGCCTACGACTACGTCTGCATCTGTACGTGTGAGATATCGATTCGATTTGTTGTTGTTGTAAACTATACGTACCCTAAATGTACGAAATAAAGGCTGTAAAATTGAGCCGAAACTTGTGATTTTACTCCTAAAGTAAGAAGGTCGCAAGATACAAACAGAAACCCACAACATTTTTATTATAATCCCAATCAAAATCAAAACGTAGGCCAATCTAATCGTGAAAATTTTAACACTCGTGGTTTAAACAATACATCGACTTTTGTCAAAGCTAATGCTCCACCCAGGGTTCAAACTATACACCAGGGTGAGAGGGAAAGAGAGCCACAAAACATACAAACACACACCGATTCATGACTCACACTTTACTTGCAACTCAAGATTTATTACCTAATAATTTTTTATCCACTGATACGGATCAACCAGACGTTGGTACTGATGTTTTATTGCCTTCACTCAATGTGACGATGCATTGTTTATGCTCGGATAAAAAACAAGTACCTTTGGCTACAGCTATGATTAAAGTTGTTGATTTTAAGGGAAATTATATCGAAGTTCGAGCTATTCTTGATAGCGCATCACAAAGCAATTTTATGACTAGTTCTTTAATAAAAAGACTTGGTTTTAAACCAGAAAACGTTAATATGCCGGTGGCGGGGCTTAATAATTCCTTAAATAAAATTTTAAGGAAAATAAACACTAAAATAATTTCTATAAATAATGCTTATCAATCAACCCAATCATTTTTAATTGTGGAAAAAATAACAGAAAACTTACCGCAGATTTTTTTTGACCCAGCTCAAGTTAATATTCCAGATAATTTAAAATTGGCCGATGAGAATTTTTATTTGTCACGGCCTGTAGATCTTTTGTTAGGTGTTTTTTTCAATGTATTTTTTGACCTTTGATGTGTGGGTCAAATTAAACTTGTAGGTAATAAAGCAGTGTTACAAAACACTAAATTGGGTTGGGTTTTAACTGGCACATTATTTTTTAATCCTATAAATAGCCTAAATAATATGAATGACTTTTCTTTATGCAATCTAACCATAACAAATAATGATTTACATAAGGATATTGAGAAATTTTGGAATATCGAAAATTGCGAAAACTCTAAACAGGATTTTTTGCCGCAAGAAAAACTATGTGAAAAACATTTTGTAGAAAATTTTAAAAGACTTTCAAACGGGCGGTTTGAAGTTTGCTTGAAAAAAATTTTGAACTTGGGGACTCAAAAATTTTGAACTTGGGGAGGAATATGGCCATATGTCTGAAATTAAATACAAAAATATAAACTTTCCAACGGAAACAGTGTATTATTTGCCACATCACGGGGTAACCAAACTCGACAGCACTACAACAAAGTTGCGCGTCGTATTTGATACCTCGGCAAAAAGTAGTAATGGCGTCTCTTTAAATGATATTTTATTAACTGGGCCTGTTTTACAGCGCGACTTATTTTCCATGACGTTAAATTTTAGAACTCATAATGTGGTTTTTACGGCAGATATAGAAAAAATGTATCGCCGATAGGTTCAAGTCAATGAAGCAGACCGGCAGCTTCAACGGATTGTTTGGCGCTCTTCTCCTGATGAAGAGCTTAAACACTGTCACTTATGGAACTGCCCCAGCGTCTTTTTTAGCGATTAACTTAACTGAGGATTTGCCATGTATAGGCCAGAAATTTTGCCTTACAAAAGACAAAGTGGATTGAGTTCCGGAGTGGAAATTCCTTTGATGTTCATGAGATATGACAAGACTGGTAAAAGGATGACCTTGTGGCAAAAGTATAGGCTGTTTGGCTTGATAGTCAAGCCTTGAATTTTCAAGTCGTCCACCAACTCGTAAGACTCCTCTGTTGTCAACAAACGGATTTAAATATTTAGAATATATTTAGAAAGGCCTTAAATTACTTTGTTTCTTTAATCCATGCGTAGATTGGAGATCTTTAAAGTCACTAGAAAAACATTCATTTTGGATTATTTTTACCATGCATGTCCATGCATTTTCACGCTCAAGGGGTGTTAAATTCCCACCTTGACGTGAGGATTTGGGTGCTCTTGAATTCTGAATAAATCTGAGACAATAAGCTATGACATTAGTAAGCTTAACATAATTGGAAAATTTATAAAAAATGGGATTTGGAGTAATATTACTTGAAGCAAGAATAATAGATTCCAAAACTTCAGGATTGAACTTTCCTTTATGGCAATTTGAAATATGATTTTCATTGGTCCAGCTTTCTAAGGGTTTTAAAAGGAATAGTGGTCCGTGCCACCATAAACGAGAAGTTTTTAAATCTTGTGGATTAATACCACGCGAAATAATATCGGCTGCATTTTCAGCAGATGCTATATGGAACCAGTCAGTTAGTTGCTGTATTTGAGAAACTCTATTGCATACATAAGTTTTTAGCTGGCGTGGCTCTAAAGAAAGCCAACAAAGTACAATGGTTGAATCTGTGTAATAATTTATCTTAAATGGATTTGAGTTTAGAGCAGTTAGAGTTTTTGTCCATCATAAGGTTCTAAAAATGTCTATGGGAACTGGTTCGTCCCAATCTATTTTCAATAGCCATAATTTTTGTAAAAGGATTTTGACCTGTACTATCATGGAACCTAGAAGGCCCAAAGGGTCAAAAATTTGGGATATAAGCGAGAGTATAGTTCTCTTAGTTACAGGCTGAGAAATTGATTTAATGGTTGAAGTATATATAAATAAATCTTGGTTTGAATTCCAGGAAATACCTAAGGTTTTCGTACTCTGGGAGTCATCGTTTAAAATGTAATTAGAATCACTAGAGATTTCAGGAATTAAATCAAATAGTACTTCAGGGTCGTTTGAATGAAACTTTCCCAGTTCAAGCCCATAAGGTTTAAGTACATTGACAAGATTTTTTCTGAGGTTGATAAGCTCTTTTTTCGTAGCACATCCTGTTAAAATGTCGTCGACAAAGCAATTGAACATAAGTACATGGCTTTCAAGAGGGTAATCGGTTACGCATTGGTTAGCAATTTCCTTTACACAACGAGTGGCTAAAAAAGATGAACTGGACATTTCATATGTGATGGTGTTGAGTTCAAAGTGTTGAATTTCTTGATTTGGGTTATCCCGCCATATTATGCGCTGTAGGCTGCGCTGACTGGGATCTACTAGGAATTGCCTGTACATTTTTGCTATGTCTCCTGTTAAGACATAATTATGTTTTCGGAAATTTAAGAGGATAGAAAAAAGATCATTTTGGATATTGGAACCCACCTTAAGAGTGTCATTAAGAGATATGCCAGTACTCGAGGTACAAGAAGCATCAAAACCGACTCTTAGGCGTGTTGTGGTGCTATCCAGTTTTTCCACGCAATGATGGGGAAGATAGTAGATGGGATATGTAGAAGATATGGATTTATCGGGATCTATTTTGGACATATGTCCTAGATGCAAATATTCTTTAATGAATTTAGAATAGGACTCTTTAATTTCAGGGTTTTTATTAAATTTTATTTCCAAAGACTGGAAACGTTTTAAAGATGATTTCAGGGAATCGCCTAGTTCAAAAACAGTGGGTTTGATTGGAAGCTTAACTATGAAACGGCCTGTTGAATCACGAACAACAGTATTCTTGAAATGGTCTTCGCATTCAAGCTCCTCTTTGGAAAGTTTTTGTGGATATTGCTCTGTGGTTTCTTCGATTGACCAAAATTTTTCCAGACTATTTTGAAGATCGCTAGTGCAAAAGAATGATTGAGATTTGGCTTGGGATGTAGCTAACAAGGATATTGGACCACTTATCACCCATCCAAGCTTGGTTTCTTGAAGGATAGGATTGCCTTTGCCTGTTTTAATTTGATTAGGACCAAGAATTTCATAGAATAATCCTGCACCTATCAGGATATCGATTTCTGATGGTGTATGGAAAGATGTATCAACAAAAGGCAGATTATTTAGAAATTTGATGTTAGAAATGTCAACAGAAAATTGAGGCGTGAGCTCTGTAATTGCATTAATGACTAATGCAGGCAGGTTTAGTGAGTAGTTACTTACACTGGACTTAACATGTAACTGAGTACGCTTGTTGAGATTTGTCACATCTGGACCTATGCCCGAGATTGACATATTTACAGAGGTATAGGTCAAATCAAGTTTTTTAAACAATTTTTCACTAATAAAATTTGATTGACTGCCATTATCCAGAACAGCCCTGCAAAGAATAGGTAGCTTATTTTTGTCATAAACATATATTGATGCTGTAGACAGTAATACAAATGAATTAGGGTTTTGATTAGTACAGTGTAAGTTTTGAGTATTTTCACTCATATCAGGTATATGTGAGTAAGTGGGTTCATTTGAGTGAATAAGATTTGATTGAGGTTGTGCATTCTGCAAAAATGACTCGTTATTTGGGGTATAATAATTACTTGGAGTTAAAAGTGTAGTCTGGTGGTTGGCATCTCGATTGGCATTTTCGCCTTGGGCTAAGCTTTTTGATTATTTTGGTTTGTCGAGTTGGCTTAAGGTTGTATCATCGGTAGGGCACGATGCGATGATTGGTTAGGTTGCTTATCTCTGTCCTGAAATGAATGGGATTGATAAGAAGATTTGCGATGGCTAAAATTTGAATTTGAGATATTAAAATCGTTGTGTAAAAGTGTGTGGTGTTTACCTTGACACCTTCGGCAAGTATGAGCAGATTTACATTCTCCATTTCGATGTCCATGTCGTAAACAATTCGTTCATAAACTTGCCTTTTTTGCCTCAAAGAATTTACCTGAGATAGGCAAATCATGAAAATTCCTGCATGAATAAATAAAGTGATTATGATTAGACATTATAGTGACACATGGGACAAGATGGAATAGAATTCTGGGAAATTAAAGATTTTCGCTCATAAGTTTTTTCAAATTTACCATATTGTTTTTTGGTATTTAATTTAAAATCTAAAAATTCTAAAAATCGACAATGTTGTGATAAAAAACTTACAAAGTCCTGAGTTGTTGGTTTATCAATACTTTTGGAAAGGGATTCCCACTCCTTTCGGGTTTTAAAATCTAGCTTAGAACTTAAAATATGAATAATAAGTGTGCACCATTTATCTACAGGCTCATTTAAATTTTCGAGAGATTTAAAATGGGTTTGAAATGTATCTAGAAATTTCCTCAGTTGAATATAGGATTCATCTTTTATTATGGGTAAATCAAATCTACATTTCACATGAGAATGAATAATAGCTTTTAGATTTTCATATCGTTTCTTTCAGAGGG
The DNA here is from genome assembly GCF_022605725.1 of Anthonomus grandis grandis. Lineage (NCBI taxonomy): Eukaryota > Metazoa > Arthropoda > Insecta > Coleoptera > Curculionidae > Anthonomus > Anthonomus grandis. Next base: position 362,536 of record NC_065565.1, read on the forward strand.
ACCATGCAGTGTTATAACTATTTTCAGTTGTACATAGAGAGTTTATAATTTGAGCGGCTTCACCCTGTAGGGTAGATTGTAAATAGTAGAATTTTTCTACATTATTTATTTGCATATTTTTGTCAATAAGGGAGACAAATGTATCTCTAAAATGAGTACAAGTTTCATATGAACGATCAAATTTGGGTAGAGGTATAGATGGCAAACGAGGACCATATTGCCCACCCGATTGGAAGAAGAGTAAGTTTATGTGTTGAGAGTTCACCACTAAATTAGTGCTTTCAGTGGTAGGTGGTACATTTAAAGCATTTATTTTTTCCAAAATCAATTTCACATTAGAAATATTAGTGTAAAACAACTTTTCGAATGTTTCACGCTCTTGTTCTTGGTCTTTTGATTCATCAAACTTATTGTTTATACACACTTGCTCGATTTCCAATTGAATATGCTCAAAATCAGTTAAAATGGTTTCGATTTTACTTAACCGGGTTGTTAAGTCGATTTTTCTAAGAGGATTTTCTAAAGAGACACATTTTGTTTCTAAAAAGGTTTCGAATCGATTGATTTGATTTGTTAAAGCGTCACGGCGACTAATTAGATTATTATAAATAATAATTTGCTCGTCCTCTTAAGGTTGGACAGATTGTTTGACATTAATAGAAATGTCTGCGTCAGATTTGCTACTTCGCTTAGTTTTAGGCATCTTGGAGGTTTGTGGGGTACAGTGTACACAAATAAACACAAATAATATTTATTTAGATAGGTAGTTTTTGCTTTAAATAAAGCTTAGGTTAAATATGCATGAATACTATAAAAATGGCGAGTAAATGGTGACTAAAGTCGAAACGAATAAATAGGTTTAAGAGAATATAATTTACGTATAAGTACGTTTAGGTTAGTAAAGTAAACAAACACCAATTTAGATGAAAACTGGCATAATATGCAATAAAATGGTTCAATTGGCATAAATATTAACTTAAAATGGATTAGGATAATAAATTGGATCGGACTAACCTCGTTTTACTGCTTCCGTCAGACAAAACATTCAATTTCGTCATGTAAACAAACTATTGCGTCATCCCAATCGGTGCGCCGGGTGCAGCGGCCGCTGCGAGTCGTACGATCGTCATTTTTGGACGTATACAAACGTTTGGGTTTCTTGGGTTTTGCTGCGAAGGACCATAAATTCAGCTATCCGGCTCGAAAGACCAACTTTTGTTGGGGCTCACTTGCGGCAGGGTGCTTGAAACATCCCCAATGGTGGAAATTAAACTAAAGGCTCAATTTTACAACCTTTAATTGAAAACTTAAAATGCCTAAACGAAGTTCATTACAGCATTACATAAAAACTGAGATTCATACAAAAAAGAAAGAAACGACTCTCTCCCTTTCGCGGGGGCCCTTGCACACGCGAACAGACGTTTACCACCACCACCACTACTAACGCTCACATAATCGATATATATTTGTCTCTTTTGGTTACACAGGAATATCGGAATGGATTCACATAACGTGGCTCGATTATAGTTTAAAGCAAGAGAGAGATGGACGGGCGAAATAACAGGTTTAAAACAGAGACGCGTAACATAACACAGAGGCGTAACATAAAATCATTCATAGACAATTCATCACAAATCGCGATGAAACGATTTATTTCTATAGAGAAAAAATTTCGAAAATACTCTACCTTCAAAGAAACCTATTGTAAAGAAATATCAAGTTTAATTGATAATGGTTACTTAGAAGAAATACCGACTACAGAAAATTTCGAGTATGGCGATAATTTTTATTTGCCGCACAGTGGTGTATTTAAACGGGCCGCGGATAATCCAAACATCCGAATGGTTTATGATGGCTCAGCAAGGTCAAGTAATGGCCTCAGCCTAAACGACAATCTGTTAACTGGGCCAAATTTACAAAATGATTCCTTTGGTATTTTAATTCGATTTCGAACATATCAAGTTGTTATCTCCTGCGATATGGAGAAAATGTTTTTACAAATTAAAATCGATAGTGAAAATACTAAATTTCAACGTATTTTTTGGCGAATTAACGAAAACCAACCGTTAAGAGTATATCAGCTTACGAGACTGGTAGCCGCGGAAGCCGAAAATTATTTTTTTTCTGCTAGCCGAGCGTTAAAACATGATAGGTTTATGGATGATATACTGACGGGGTCAGGAACGATTGAAGAAGGTACCTATCCAATTACGCGATCAATTAATAGAAGTTTTAGATCGTGGATGTTTTAAATTATTGAAATGGAATAGTAATTTTCCTGAAATTTTGCGAAATCAATCGACATCGGTACAGGGAAAAATTATTGAATTAAGTAAGGAAACCGTGGCAAAAGTATTAGGGTTATGGTGGGACCCGTCAAATGATAGTTTGAGCTACCGAGTTCAAACAAAATTAGCTTCTAGTAACGATCATGTCTGGACTAAGAGATCAATTCTTAGTTCAATCGCAAAAATATACACGACCCTATAGGTATTATTTCGCCGATTCTCATTAGGGCTAAAATAATTATGCAGAAATTGTGGACACTGAAACTGGAATGGGATGACCCAGTTCCTCAAAACGTAGTAAACGAATGGACTCAATTTTTAAACGATCTTCAACTTATAAGTAACATAAAAATTCCTCGAAAAATTATTTTAAAAAGTGAAGCGGCAACGGATCTGGTTATGTTTGCTGACGCATCCCTTCGCGCGTATGGTGCGGCAGGCACTCAAGTTAAAAAAGACGATGGCACCTTCGCGGTAAATTTGATTTGTAGCAAATCGCGAGTCAGCCCTCTTAAAGTTCTCACCCTGCCACGCCTAGAGTTGTGTGCAGCCTTGTTAGGAGCTGAATTAAGGGACACAGTATCGCGAGAAATCAATTTAAAGATTAACAACAAATTTTATTTTACAGATTCGATGATAATATTACATTATCTCAATAGTAATGCTAATTTTTGGCAAGCTTACGTGGCAAATCGGGTGTCTAAAATTCAAACTCTTAGTAAAATCGAGAATTGGTATCATATCGAAAGCAAAGAAAACCCTGCTGATATAATTTCTCGAGGAGCTGCTCTGAAACAGTTAAATACCGAACTTTATTGGAACGGGCCTAAATTCTTAGCGCAGGATCTTTCCCAATGGCCTAAAAATCGTTTTTGTCCATCTTTGAATTTAAATTCTATACCAGAAAAACGTAAAATAGCTTTAGTAACCGTGACGTCAGAATTAAATTTAATAACTAAATATTCGTTTTTTTTTCTAAATTACAGCGAGTTGTGGCATATGTATTACGATTCATTAATAACGTAAAAAAGCATGGTTTAAGAAACAAATCTTATTTAACAACGCAAGAATTAATAAATTATCATGATGCCATCATTTGCCTAGTACAAAAAATCCAATTTGGGGAAGAAATTTCTGCGTTGCAAAATCGACAACCAGTTTCAAAAAATAGCAAACTTTACTCACTTGATCCTTTTATAGATAACAAGGGATTAATTAGACTTGGTGGTAGATTGCGCAATTCAAACTTGAGCTTCGGTAAAAAATTGCCCATCGTACTACCGGCAAAACATCATGTAACTAAGTTAGTTATTCAAAAAAGAGCACATCTCTCCGCTTCATGCAGGAGCAACGCAAACTCTAGCATCCCTAAGGACTAAATACTGGCCTCTTAGGGCACGTAATGAAGTAAAACGTGTCATACACCAATTCATAGTTGCTTTCGCGTATCTCCTTTTCAACTCCTTTGCGTTTAGCTATTCAAAAGATGGGAGATTTACCGACAGATCGAGTCGTACCTTGTAGTTCCTTTATAAAGATCGGTCTGGACTACTTCGGTCCTATTTATATAAAACAGGAGGGTAAACGAAGCCCTAAAATAGTCAAAGGTTACACTTTGCGTTACACTACGCTTAATCGTTTTTGCGCAAGACGAGGTACAGCCTCACATATCTATTGTGACAATGCAACAACATTTGTTGGTGCTAAACGTAAATTAGATTAAATTTTTAACTTTTTAAGAAGCAAAGAAACGCAAGAGAAAATTCAACCTCATTTAATTCAATCAAATATCACTTGGAAATTTATTCCACCCAGATCACCCAATTTTGGGGGTTTGTGGGAACGCCTCGTAAAATCGACAAAATTTCATTTAAAAAGAGTTACAATAAATGCTTATCTTACTTTTGAAGAGGCTGTAACCCTTATGTGTCAAATCGCAAGCATAATAAACTCCCGTTCTTTAACTCCCATGTCTACCGACCCATCCGATCTCCAAGCCTTAACCCCAGCTCACTTTCTCATCGGAGAAAGCCTTACAGCTCTGCCTGAACACGTCATATACCAGAATCGAGGTTAGGGCGCTGGGAGAGAATCCAAAAAATCAAACAGCATTTTTGGAAACGGAGTCGAGAGGTGCAACAGGTGAGCCCAGATGCAGTCGAGGCCAAAATGGTGTCAACAGGCTCCAGATTTGAAAATTGGGTCTTTAGTCCTTATAGCTGACGAAAACGCTCCGCCTCTTATGTGGAAACTGGGACGTGTGGAGCAGGTTTTTCCTGGATCAGATGGAATCGTAGGCGTGGCCAGTGTACGAACCAGGCAGGGGATCTACAGTCGTTCGATCCGTAAGTTGGCTGTTCTTCCGGAAACCGACAAGGACTTCAATTAGTCTTTATACGAGTACTTAGTGATCGAAAAGTGGGTACGAAAAACTAATTATAGTGCTAAAACTAAGTTATCTGTGTAGTGCATTAGTATTAATTAGCGTGTAAGAATTTATTTGTCATCATCGTTAAATCATTTTCTTATTAATAATTATGTAGGTCATCTATTATCGAATTTAGTTTTTTTTTATTGTTAATTTCTTTTGACATTAAAATATGTCAAAGAGGGGGAGGAAATATACAATCCTTAACCGCCTCAGTGGCGCCAGCGGCTTATTTGTAGTTTTATTAAATGGACAAAATATCAATTTCATGCAACTCATAAAAACCTTTAGACTTTCCGCAGCCAAATCAGCATTTTTTTGTGGTATCAGCTTTTTTTCGAACAACCAAATTTGCTCGTGAGTTATATACCCCCTTTTGCTTATTCTATATATTTTAACTATATTATATTACTGCTTACAGTGCTTTGACAGCAATTGCTTATCTTTAAGTTAAGATTGTATATATAGGACCCAAGGAACAAAAACTAGTTAGATATATTTGTACTTCAGTCGAAATAAATTGTTTTTAAAAATAGTTTTTATTTTGGCCACCACGTAATTGGCGCAGTCGGTAGGATAGGCTAAAAGTACGTGTCGAGAGTAGGAATCTATACTGAAATCTTGAGTATAAGCCGAAAAAGTCGTCCGTTCGTTTGTTTCAACAATTTAACAAGCCTATCGAAAACGCGTAGTGTCCAGAAGACGTTTCGTCGAAGCCGAATGTATCTCAAGACTAGGGGACCGTGAACAGACATCGTCCAGAGCCCTATTAGTACGGACAACGGGACAAACATCGCCTTGAGTCCATAGCTTAAGACTGACCAGGGGACCGTGAACACGCATCGTCCAGAACCCTATTGGTACGGAAGGAGGACAGCATCGCCGAATCCCATAAGATAAGATAATGTATTTGAAGTCTACAGTACTACTGCTATCGTAAGTACTCCTTTTTATCAATATCCTTATTTAACCTATTGATATTTTTGATATTTTTCTGATTTGACTTATTTATATATTTTATTGCATATATTTATATTTTAATTCCAACCTGGAAGATTCAGATTATTTAGTTGAACTCTTTGATAACCTAAAGTTAAGACAAAAACCTAAAATGGCACAACCCAATTACCAATTAATACGTTATCAAGCTGATAACATCCCTTTATATGACGGCAATTCAAAAACCTTAAATAGATTTATCGCTTCATGCGAACATTTTCTTTCTAACCACCAAAATAGGACAGAACCTAATAACCCGATTAACATTTGTCTTTTCGATACGATAATTGGAAAATTAATAGGTCGAGCAGCAGAACTAATAGCTCCTCGAACAGAACTAGATTCTTGGCATAAAATTAAAGAAGTTTTAATAATAACATTCTCAGATCAAAGATCAGAAGATTGCTTAGTACAAGATATAGTCAGTATGAAATTAGAAAGACACGAAAATCCAGCTTCATTTGGTCAAAGAATTCAAGACGCGAGATCACTTCTTTTTACAAAAATAAACAGTTCAAATGCAACAGCAGATATTAAACTTTTAAAAATCACACAATACGACGATATTTGTTTAAAAACGTTTATTAACAATTTAAATTATCATATGCAATTAATTGTCCGATTAAAAAATCCTGATTCCCTCGAACAAGCGCTTTCCTTTGTAAGGGAAGAAGAGAACTAGTAATAGTAGTAACTCTAATAACCAATCAAACCATAATAATTCAAATAAACATCATAACCAATCACATTCACAAAATAAAAATCACAACAAACCTGTAGTATTACCTTTAAGTTATAACGATTCATTTAATCGCCTCGCTAATATACAGAGACAAAATCAGAACTTTAATAATAATAATTATCACAACCACTACCCTCAAAGGTTTAACCAACAAAACCCCAATTTTAGACAAAGTAATAATTCAGCCCAATTCAGACAAAATAGATTTGGATCAAACAATCAACCAAATCATAATAATAATAATAACTTTAGACCTTTTAATCAAAACAGAAATAACGATATTCCAGAACCTATGGATACTTCTTCATCTAATTCCAGAATTAGATCTATCCAAACAAGACCCCAACCAATTTTTAATAATAACCTTGATTCAACGAATAATTATTCTTCTGCGAATAATGCGGAAAATAACCCTTATGACCCATTTAACAACTATGACCCTGATTTTGATTACAACCAATTCTATTATGAACAATTCTGTCAAAATCCAGATGACAATAATGAGCCCTTAATCGAAGAAAATCCTAATAACAAAGAGGAAAATTTTCTCCCAACTCTAACACAAAACAATGTGACGTAGTATTTTTAAACACTTATGTAGCCACCAACTTACCAATCCTCTACATCCCTGAACTAAACGCTAAGTTTTTATTAGATACAGGAAGTGGTAAAAGTTTCATAAAACCATCTATAGCATACAATCTTTATCCAAATAACATCTTTAATGAATATTTTACAGTTAAAACTGCACATGGAACTTCTATACATAATGAAGTAATTGATATTCCTATTTTTCCCTGTTTTAACGCAAATAAAAACCATTCATTCTATTTATTCAATTTTTCGGATAAATTCGACGGTTTACTAGGAATTGACTTTTTTATGGATATTAATGCCATAATTAATTTCAAAAACTCCACTTTAGAAACACCCAGTGTAACATTGCCTTTAAAATTTGACACAGCAAAAACCTCAGACAATCAAAATTGCAACGCACGTGAGACCATACAAAAATGCAACTCTGTTATCTTAGAACCGCGTATGTCTCAAAAGGTCAAAATACCGGTTAAATTAAAACACGGTGTAGGTATAATTAATTATACAGATTTTAACGGAGCTGAAATGCCAGAAGCCCTTGTTACTATCGAAAATTTTTATGCTACCACAATAATAACCAATACTCGTGAAACCCCTATGAAATTAGAATTTTCTAACCCTTTTGACATTGAGTTAATTAATGAAATGGAAAATAATTTTATAGAAAAAATGGAAACAGACACTAATATAAATCAAGAAATTGACGATAAGTTAAAAGCCAATTTAAAAAATCTAAGACTCGAACATTGTAACAAAGAAGAATATAAAGCTATACGTAATCTTTGCTACCAATATCGAGATATCTTCTATTCTGAAGATATTCCATTAACTTTCACTAATCAAATCAATCACAAAATAAACTTAACCGATGACTCACCTATTTTCACAAAAAGTTACCGATATCCTGAAGTACATAAAACCGAAGTAAAGTCTCAAATCAATAAGATGTTAAAAAATAACATCATACAACATTCAAACTCACCCTATTCTAGTCCAATATGGATAGTTCCAAAAAAATTAGATTCAAACAAAAAAAAGAAATGGAGAATCGTAATCGATTACCGTAAATTAAATCTCAAAACGATTGACGATAAATTTCCACTCCCAAACATATCCGACATACTAGATAAACTAGGTAAAGCACAGTACTTCACCACCTTAGACTTGGCAAATGGATTTCATCAAATTGAAATGAACCCTAACGACATACACAAAACTGCATTTTCCACTGACACCGGACATTTCGAATTTAAAAGAATGCCATTCGGACTTAAGAATGCACCTGCCACATTCCAACGGGTAATGAATAATGTCTTAAGAGGATTTCAAAATGAAATATGTTGCGTATATTTAGATGACGTAACTATTTATAGCACCTCTCTTCAAGAACATATTGAACGGTTAAAACTAATTTTTGATAGATTCAGACAATCGAACTTTAAAATCCAACTTGACAAATCTGAATTTCTAAGAACTGAAGTAAGTTTTCTAGGTCACTTAATAACACAAGACGGTGTAAAGCCAAACGAAGACAAAATTAAAGCTGTAAAAGACTTTCCTATCCCTAAAACACAGAAAGAAATTAAATCTTTCTTAGGTCTAGCCGGTTACTATCGTAGATTTATCAAAGACTTTGCGAAAATATCTAAACCCCTCACCTTATGTCTTAAAAAGAACAGTAACGTAACCCACACACCCTCTTTTGTTCAATCTTTTAACCATCTAAAAAATCTACTAATTAATGCACCAATATTAAAATACCCCGATTTTACAAAATCATTTGTTTTAACTACTGACGCATCAAACTATGCTATTGGCGCAGTACTTTCCCAAGACACACCACCCAATGATCACCCCGTAGCTTATGCATCCAGAACACTAAATGAAACAGAACAAAAATACTCGACAATAGAAAAAGAATTATTAGCCATTGTATGGGCCTGTAAGTATTTTAGACCATATCTTTACGGAAAAAAGTTTACTATCTATACAGACCATAGACCCCTTGTATGGTTATTCAATCTAAAGGAACCCAATTCTAAACTCATGAGATGGAGACTAAAACTCGAAGAATACGATTATAATATTATCTATAAAAGCGGTAAACAAAACACAAACGCTGACGCTTTATCTCGTATCCAACTAAACGCGCTAGAAACCCAATCTATACTTAACAACCCTGGAGATATTGTAAACGACATCGATCAATTCTTACAAGATTTTAACATAGATAATTTTAACCCGAATAATTTAAGTAATAACGATGTATCTGAAACTTTAGAAAACATCGAGACAAATCCTAATTTGAAGAAAAAACCTAAAATTAAAATTCTTCAAAACATACAAATAAGACCTCCCGATATTTCATATGCCTCTAATACCATTCATAGTACAAACGTAAATGAAACACTAAAAGAAATCCCAATCCTAGACGAAATAATTAATAATAAAAATATTCAATTTATTATAAAAAAATCCCCATATGACGCATATATAAATATTAAACCTGAAACCTTTGACAACAAAAAAATTATTTATGCAACAATACCCGCTAATGTAAACGTTATCTTTAAATTCCTTAGAGAATACATGACTGACAAGACCACCTATCTATACTTCTTATCACCCAATTTACGCCCACTATTCCAAGACGTATTAAGTAACCATTTTAGTGAATCAAAAGTAGTCGAATGTACAAAATTAATTAATAATGTACAACCAGATGAACGTACACAAATAATTAAATTTTCACACGAAGGAAAAACTAATCACCGTGGAATATTAGAAACCCTTACTAGGATAAAACTAACCTACTATTGGCAAAACATGAAAAATGATATTACCAACTATATTGACAATTGCGAAATTTGCCAACGAGCAAAATATAATAGGAGACCCCCAAATGTTCCTTTACTAATTACAGAAACTCCCTCTAAACCATTCGAAATAATACACATTGATACATTATTAATAGGAAAAGAGAAATTTCTTGTCATAATAGACAAATTTTCAAAATACGGCCAAGCCTTACCATATTTTGGCACAACAATTTCAGTTGTACAAACTTTAGTACAATTCTTTTCTTTTTGTGGTATTCCCAAAACAATTGTATCAGATAACGGTACCGAATTTAAAAATCAAACTGTCAAAGAACTCCTAGAATCTCATAACGTAAAAATACACTTTACAACCCCTCAACATCACGAATCAAACAGCCCTGTTGAACGATTAAATTCAACATTAATCGAACACATAAGACTTCTAAAAGAAAAAGACAGGAATGAAGACATAGTAAGTTTAATGCCTTATGCAATCATAGCATATAACAGCACAATACACTCTAGTACTCATTTCACCCCTTACGAATTAATATTAGGACACACTGACACACAAGATCCTATGAAACTCATGCCTGCACACATCTATGCAGAATACATTAATTCTCATCGAATTAAAACAAAAGCTTTATACGAAAAAATTAAAAGTGACACTTTAAACTTAAAGGAAAAGGTAATTGAGAAACATAATAAAAATAAAAAACCACAAATACCACACGTAGGTTGCCAAGTATATAAAAAGCAAGAAAAACGTATTGGTAAACTAAAACCGAAATTCAAAGGACCTTTTACTTTAACTAAAATACTAGATAATAACAAAATAGAAATAATGAACCCAAATAATAATAAAACGGAAATAATTCATGTTAATGAATCTAAAATAATACCCCTTGTTGCAGATGGATCGGAATCATCTACATCAATGCAAACGGAGTAAAATTCCATAACTTAAACCATAATCCCGGTATATTGCCATACAAACTAGGCACAACAAAACTAATAACTAATTACTGGTCACTAATACAAATCCAAGACTTAACACCCCTAATTAAAGAATTTAGGACTTTAAAACAATTTGCTGAAACATTAATTAATGCTTTAAAGACAGACTTTATTTATATGAGAGAATATGAAAATACTTTGTTACCTTTATTTGTTTATGAAAAAAGAATAGAGAAAAGTATAAAACAAATTGACCCTAATTTTAACATTCATGAAAAACAAAAACGAGGTATTTTCAACCCTATTGGATCCCTAATAAAGATAATAACTGGAAATCTTGATCAAAACGACGCGGAAAGATATGACAATTTAATAAGCCAACTAAAAGAAAACCAAAATAAATTAAAAGAAGCTTCGATTAACCAAGCAACTTTATTAGAAAAATCTATTAACGAATTTCAAAATATTATATCGAATGTTTCTGCAAACCAATACATTTTAAAAAGTCGTATTTTACAATTGGAAACAACAATCAAAAAAGTAGCTCTCAATCAAACAAATAGCAATCAATACTTAGGATTACACATAATGATTAACCAGGTATCTATGATGTATCAAACTATTTATGATATTTTAGAAAAAACAGAAATAGCTATATCCTTTGCTAAGCTTAACACGCTACATAACTCAATAATTGATCCTATCGAATTGATAAATGAAATCAAAGCATTCAAAAATCAATTGACAATTGATAGCCTGCCATTAGAAACAGATATTAATAATATCTTAAACTTTGAAAAAATCATTGAAATAAAATCATATTCAAAAGGCGCGGTTATCACTTTCATTTTGGAATTGCCATTGGTCGAATCAGATGTCTATCATTACTATCAATTATATCCTCTACCTATCCCTGAAGACCAAAATAAGCAATTTTTCCTAAACCTACCCCAAAAACCATTCCTAGCGCTTAGCGATAGCAAATATTCTTATATGGAAAAACTATGTATTGAGCTACAACTTAATGAGTATCTATGTAAAGACACTCATACCGCCTACATCAGCCAAGATCCTCCTTGTGCTGTTCAACTGATTAAGTACCAAGAAAACGCCACTACGTGTCACCCTTTCCGGATAGAACTCCAAGATGTTCAAGTTAACAAAATCATGGATGGAAAATGGTTGTTATCCATACCAGAACAGTTGATTGTTCCAGTCTCTTGTCCAAACTCCAAGGATAATGTACCCCTACATGGTTCCTACCTTGTTGAAGCCACTAACGAATGTACCGTCCAAATTAAGTCATTTATCCTTAGGACATACAAGCCCAGCAAGCTGAACTATGATGACGTGTCTCTACCGAAACTAAATTTAAGTTTCCATTTCCACAACCAGAAGAAAATCTTCAACCCTCCTACATTGGACCTTAACACTATTAGCTTGGAAGAAACCAAGAAGTTCTCCACTGCACTTCAAGATCAACGAAGACGCCTTGAAGAAATTAAAGACCCTGTTAATATCCAATCAATTAACTTTTGGACTGTTTTGCTATATTTATTTATAATTTTAATTTGTTTATTTTTTATAGGAAAATGGATTTACTTATTTGTTTTAAAGAGAAAACCCGATAATGACAGAATACCCGATAATGACGAAAATGAAATAATTGTGTAATAATCGATTTATTCTTTTTATTTTTAATTTTATATTTGTAAAACCACACCCTAAAGGGTATGCTTTTATTTTAGGGCGGAGGAGTTATATACCCCCTTTTGCTTATTCTATATATTTTAACTATATTATATTACTGCTTACAGTGCTTTGACAGCAATTGCTTATCTTTAAGTTAAGATTGTATATATAGGACCCAAGGAACAAAAACTAGTTAGATATATTTGTACTTCAGTCGAAATAAATTGTTTTTAAAAATAGTTTTTATTTTGGCCACCACGTAATTCGTGTGTGAAAATTATTATTTTTTTTTTCGTATTAAGATTATCGAGAGCAGCGCACTCATTTTTATCGTCATCGTTTTACCATTTAAAACCTTTTACTTTATTTTTAACTTTTCCATTTTATTTGTAATCAAGTAGTTAGTTGTGTTTTTTAATATATCCAGTATTTTTTAAAACAATTCTTGCCGAAGTTTTCTTTAATAAAAAGAAGCTATAGTGCACACTTCCATTGATGTATAAAAACTACCAAGAAGAGGTTGAAAATCCCGTTAGTTTTGTTACTTATATATCGTCGTATATTTTTGTCTGAATTTACTTTAAAATTTAAGCCTTTAAAAAAAGATACATGTAACTCTTGTGATACATTTAAGGCAAACATAAATAATTCTTTAGACAGTAAAAAAAGGAGGAATTAAAAGCAGAACATGAATTACATATAAAAAGTTGGCAAAATGCAAGAAAAAGGATGAAAGAGGATATCTGGTCCGTCCACATTTAGTTTGTGAACGTCCAAATAGTTTCAATTTTTTCTTTTTATAATATTTCTTTGTTTTTCTCTCCAAATGAAAACTACCATTTCATTTAATTTAATTTTCTCCTTTTATTATAACCAATTTAATTAATATTTTTATATTAAGTGTTAACGACAACAAATCTGCGCGTGTACGATAGCCTTTAAATTTCTAAATTCCTTTGGTTTGTGCTGAACGGAGACCAGAGAGAAGACGACTTCCTTGTTAGCATTTTATCATCGCGCATTGACTCCAGTGTCGTGATCTATACGTTTATTTCCGCAACTGTTGTCTTAATCTTACCGCATCACAGATCGTGATTTACTTATCAAACCCGCAACCACTCTTAGTGATTTAACCCGAATTGGAAGACCCAATAAGTCCAGAGCAGGCCTGCTGAAGCTGGATACAGACACATTAAGGTAAGGATCTTTAAAAGCTGGTTTTTTGACCTTTCCACATTTACTTTTAATCACACAAATACAGTCCACTTTAAATCTCTCACTGAATTGTCTAAATCCACCTTGTGTTTAACTAAAAAGATAAGTAACAACTTTACAAAAGAGAAACAAAAAAAGAAAAAGTTCTTTTTTTCTTAATAGAACAACCAATATCGATGCTTGAAAGGAAAAAGGTCATAAGCGACATTTTTTACAAAAAAAACTAAAAACACTACTAAATGCGATTTTTTTTCCTGCGTCGTTTGGACTACTTTTAAACATGCTACCATTATCTTTGTGTCGCTTAAGTCAATCATGAATTTTGAAGAGTATTAAATCTTTTATTTACCAAGCGACCAATTTCTGACTTAGGTTATCTACCAACAAAAAAAAAGTTAAGCCTTTTTCAAAAACCCACATTTTTCCCATGTGTGGCGTTTATCCTGGTTTACCTTGAAAAAACTATTTAAAGGAAAGGCACTTGAACTGTTTTTCCTTTATCGTGACAAACATCTATGAGTTACTTAAGTAGTTTTACCTGAATTAAAAATTCAAGAATTATGGCGCTTATCCTATTTTACCCAAAGGTAATTCCGAACTAAATGGTTTTTAAGTCATTTTATTTGGTATCATAAAAGAACTATGTGATTGTTAAGACATTATTGCAGTATTGTAGGGGCCTGTTTTTTTAACAAACTACATCGGTGTGTGTTCGGACTTGTCGTTTGGATAATATGCCTTCGTTGTCCTGTCGTAATTAAAGAATGATTATTTAGTCGCTTAGTACGCTGGCAGCAGTGGTAGGTGAATGTTGTGGAAACGAATTTAGGAAAATACCTCCATGAATGTGATATCTTTAGGCTTAGTGAAGTGAAGTGAGTTCTTTTTTATTATTAGTGAAGAGAATTTAACTATTAGATAACTTATTTTGTTATTTATTTACTAAACAGTGTGATTTTAGAAAACAATGAATAATGTTAGAGGGAAAATGTTGGTGGATTTAGCCAAGCGCTCAACAAAACCTTATGAAAGCAAAGAGAAAATTCGCAAAAACCTACTAAATTCAATTGACTGTCACAAGGTAATTATCATTATTGCATCTATTTTTTAAAGAACGTTTTCCCCAAGCGCTATAAAGTCATAATTTGTTTTAACTTGTAATTATTTCAGAATACTCCTGAAGAAATTTGTTCACCTACGTTAGTATGTGAAAGTGCTTCAAGAAATATGAAACAAGAACAAATGGATAGTGTAGAGGTATCGTAAAACTTCATAACTTACCTGAAGGTATTTTAATTTAAATTATCCTTTCAGAGGTTAATACCGACAATATTTATGGACTCCCAACAAATTGTTTTTGAACAGTTTGATGATATAGAATATTCCATCACAGAATTGATTGATGATGCTCCTTAATCCGCAAATATAGCAGAACCTGTTACCTCAGATCATTTAGCAGAATTACTAACAAATCAACCCGCTAATAGTTCCTTTCTAACTCATAGTGAACAAAACGTGTTGGAAACAAACAACATTTTAAACAGTCCTGGTCCTTCAACAGTCATAAAAGGAAAATTACTTCGAAATAAAAAACGAAAAACTTTGGCATACATGGATTATTTATCTGAAGACGAAGCTTTCTTAGCAGAGGTTTATGGAAGTGACGATTCGGATTTATGGGAAGGAGAATCTGATTCTTCATCTAGAAATAGTTGTGAACGTGTGGAAAAGAAGCAGAAGCAAAAAAATGGCAATGAAGGAACAGGTAATGGGGAGAAGGAAAGTATTGTTGGAGAACTGGGCAGTGTTATTAAAAAAGAAAATAAGAGGAGAGTTAAAAAGAAAGCCAAACAATCCGGCCAGGAATATACAAGAAGCGACGGCACTTTAGTCTGCCAAAAAGCTAAGGCCCAATCCGTGTACAGGTAAAAAATGCGGCAACAACTGTGAAATTATGACTGAAGAGAAAAGAAAACAAATTTTCGATCATTTTTGGAGCCTTTCTTCAGAACGACGAAAGACTGGATAAAGATCTACTGGATCAGAAAAACGCCAGTACACTTTTAAGTATTTTATAAACGAAGGTGAAGGCAAACGCGCAGTTTGCCTTCAATTCTTAGCTTGTACGTTAGATGTGTCTCAGAAATTTATTTATTATACAATAAGTAACGCATCATTTGGTTCTGCCCAAGAAGATATGCGAGGCAAGAGCATTCCACCAAACATAACCAAAGAGACTGCCAAGGTTGCAGTACATAACTTTATTAAATCCCTTCCGGCCATTCCATCCCACTATGCTCGAAAAGATTCATTTCGTGTGTATTTGCCACAGGAGTTTAAAAACTTATCTAATTTATATCAAGTTTACAAAAAGGTTCACCTTACACAAGGAATAGACGTTGTTGGGGAGAGGGTGTTTAGGAATGTTTTTAACGCAGATTACAATATTGGATTCCACATTCCTAAAAAAGATAAATGTCTTCAATGTCTCAGATTTGAGAGATCATGTGGTTCAACCGCTTTTGATGAGGAAGAGATTGGTGCAGAAAGAAAGAAAAAGTTAGTGACTACGCTTTTAAACACCCGTGGTACTAGCGATTGGAATCTTCAGTATTTTTCTTCATACACCAAGACCATAAGGATGATTGCTTGGACCTTTCGTCTTATCCATAATTGTAAATATTTCAACCAGAAGGTTGAAATATTGGTTGAAATATATAACACTATTAGCTTGGAAGAAACCAAGAAGTTCTCCACTGCACTTCAAGATCAACGAAGACGCCTTGAAGAAATTAAAGACCCTGTTAATATCCAATCAATTAACTTTTGGACTGTTTTGCTATATTTATTTATAATTTTAATTTGTTTATTTTTTATAGGAAAATGGATTTACTTATTTGTTTTAAAGAGAAAACCCGATAATGACAGAATACCCGATAATGACGAAAATGAAATAATTGTGTAATAATCGATTTATTCTTTTTATTTTTAATTTTATATTTGTAAAACCACACCCTAAAGGGTATGCTTTTATTTTAGGGCGGAGGAGTTATATACCCCCTTTTGCTTATTCTATATATTTTAACTATATTATATTACTGCTTACAGTGCTTTGACAGCAATTGCTTATCTTTAAGTTAAGATTGTATATATAGGACCCAAGGAACAAAAACTAGTTAGATATATTTGTACTTCAGTCGAAATAAATTGTTTTTAAAAATAGTTTTTATTTTGGCCACCACGTAATTCGTGTGTGAAAATTATTATTTTTTTTTTCGTATTAAGATTATCGAGAGCAGCGCACTCATTTTTATCGTCATCGTTTTACCATTTAAAACCTTTTACTTTATTTTTAACTTTTCCATTTTATTTGTAATCAAGTAGTTAGTTGTGTTTTTTAATATATCCAGTATTTTTTAAAACAATTCTTGCCGAAGTTTTCTTTAATAAAAAGAAGCTATAGTGCACACTTCCATTGATGTATAAAAACTACCAAGAAGAGGTTGAAAATCCCGTTAGTTTTGTTACTTATATATCGTCGTATATTTTTGTCTGAATTTACTTTAAAATTTAAGCCTTTAAAAAAAGATACATGTAACTCTTGTGATACATTTAAGGCAAACATAAATAATTCTTTAGACAGTAAAAAAAGGAGGAATTAAAAGCAGAACATGAATTACATATAAAAAGTTGGCAAAATGCAAGAAAAAGGATGAAAGAGGATATCTGGTCCGTCCACATTTAGTTTGTGAACGTCCAAATAGTTTCAATTTTTTCTTTTTATAATATTTCTTTGTTTTTCTCTCCAAATGAAAACTACCATTTCATTTAATTTAATTTTCTCCTTTTATTATAACCAATTTAATTAATATTTTTATATTAAGTAATAACGACAACAAATCTGCGCGTGTACGATAGCCTTTAAATTTCTAAATTCCTTTGGTTTGTGCTGAACGGAGACCAGAGAGAAGACGACTTCCTTGTTAGCATTTTATCATCGCGCATTGACTCCAGTGTCGTGATCTATACGTTTATTTCCGCAACTGTTGTCTTAATCTTACCGCATCACAGATCGTGATTTACTTATCAAACCCGCAACCACTCTTAGTGATTTAACCCGAATTGGAAGACCCAATAAGTCCAGAGCAGGCCTGCTGAAGCTGGATACAGACACATTAAGGTAAGGATCTTTAAAAGCTGGTTTTTTGACCTTTCCACATTTACTTTTAATCACACAAATACAGTCCACTTTAAATCTCTCACTGAATTGTCTAAATCCACCTTGTGTTTAACTAAAAAGATAAGTAACAACTTTACAAAAGAGAAACAAAAAAAGAAAAAGTTCTTTTTTTCTTAATAGAACAACCAATATCGATGCTTGAAAGGAAAAAGGTCATAAGCGACATTTTTTACAAAAAAAACTAAAAACACTACTAAATGCGATTTTTTTTCCTGCGTCGTTTGGACTACTTTTAAACATGCTACCATTATCTTTGTGTCGCTTAAGTCAATCATGAATTTTGAAGAGTATTAAATCTTTTATTTACCAAGCGACCAATTTCTGACTTAGGTTATCTACCAACAAAAAAAAAGTTAAGCCTTTTTCAAAAACCCACATTTTTCCCATGTGTGGCGTTTATCCTGGTTTACCTTGAAAAAACTATTTAAAGGAAAGGCACTTGAACTGTTTTTCCTTTATCGTGACAAACATCTATGAGTTACTTAAGTAGTTTTACCTGAATTAAAAATTCAAGAATTATGGCGCTTATCCTATTTTACCCAAAGGTAATTCCGAACTAAATGGTTTTTAAGTCATTTTATTTGGTATCATAAAAGAACTATGTGATTGTTAAGACATTATTGCAGTATTGTAGGGGCCTGTTTTTTTAACAAACTACATCGGTGTGTGTTCGGACTTGTCGTTTGGATAATATGCCTTCGTTGTCCTGTCGTAATTAAAGAATGATTATTTAGTCGCTTAGTACGCTGGCAGCAGTGGTAGGTGAATGTTGTGGAAACGAATTTAGGAAAATACCTCCATGAATGTGATATCTTTAGGCTTAGTGAAGTGAAGTGAGTTCTTTTTTATTATTAGTGAAGAGAATTTAACTATTAGATAACTTATTTTGTTATTTATTTACTAAACAGTGTGATTTTAGAAAACAATGAATAATGTTAGAGGGAAAATGTTGGTGGATTTAGCCAAGCGCTCAACAAAACCTTATGAAAGCAAAGAGAAAATTCGCAAAAACCTACTAAATTCAATTGACTGTCACAAGGTAATTATCATTATTGCATCTATTTTTTAAAGAACGTTTTCCCCAAGCGCTATAAAGTCATAATTTGTTTTAACTTGTAATTATTTCAGAATACTCCTGAAGAAATTTGTTCACCTACGTTAGTATGTGAAAGTGCTTCAAGAAATATGAAACAAGAACAAATGGATAGTGTAGAGGTATCGTAAAACTTCATAACTTACCTGAAGGTATTTTAATTTAAATTATCCTTTCAGAGGTTAATACCGACAATATTTATGGACTCCCAACAAATTGTTTTTGAACAGTTTGATGATATAGAATATTCCATCACAGAATTGATTGATGATGCTCCTTAATCCGCAAATATAGCAGAACCTGTTACCTCAGATCATTTAGCAGAATTACTAACAAATCAACCCGCTAATAGTTCCTTTCTAACTCATAGTGAACAAAACGTGTTGGAAACAAACAACATTTTAAACAGTCCTGGTCCTTCAACAGTCATAAAAGGAAAATTACTTCGAAATAAAAAACGAAAAACTTTGGCATACATGGATTATTTATCTGAAGACGAAGCTTTCTTAGCAGAGGTTTATGGAAGTGACGATTCGGATTTATGGGAAGGAGAATCTGATTCTTCATCTAGAAATAGTTGTGAACGTGTGGAAAAAAAGCAGAAGCAAAAAAATGGCAATGAAGGAACAGGTAATGGGGAGAAGGAAAGTATTGTTGGAGAACTGGGCAGTGTTATTAAAAAAGAAAATAAGAGGAGAGTTAAAAAGAAAGCCAAACAATCCGGCCAGGAATATACAAGAAGCGACGGCACTTTAGTCTGCCAAAAAGCTAAGGCCCAATCCGTGTACAGGTAAAAAATGCGGCAACAACTGTGAAATTATGACTGAAGAGAAAAGAAAACAAATTTTCGATCATTTTTGGAGCCTTTCTTCAGAACGACGAAAGACTGGATAAAGATCTACTGGATCAGAAAAACGCCAGTACACTTTTAAGTATTTTATAAACGAAGGTGAAGGCAAACGCGCAGTTTGCCTTCAATTCTTAGCTTGTACGTTAGATGTGTCTCAGAAATTTATTTATTATACAATAAGTAACGCATCATTTGGTTCTGCCCAAGAAGATATGCGAGGCAAGAGCATTCCACCAAACATAACCAAAGAGACTGCCAAGGTTGCAGTACATAACTTTATTAAATCCCTTCCGGCCATTCCATCCCACTATGCTCGAAAAGATTCATTTCGTGTGTATTTGCCACAGGAGTTTAAAAACTTATCTAATTTATATCAAGTTTACAAAAAGGTTCACCTTACACAAGGAATAGACGTTGTTGGGGAGAGGGTGTTTAGGAATGTTTTTAACGCAGATTACAATATTGGATTCCACATTCCTAAAAAAGATAAATGTCTTCAATGTCTCAGATTTGAGAGATCATGTGGTTCAACCGCTTTTGATGAGGAAGAGATTGGTGCAGAAAGAAAGAAAAAGTTAGTGACTACGCTTTTAAACACCCGTGGTACTAGCGATTGGAATCTTCAGTATTTTTCTTCATACACCAAGACCATAAGGATGATTGCTTGGACCTTTCGTCTTATCCATAATTGTAAATATTTCAACCAGAAGATTTTAGGGGAGTTAACAGTGGACGAATATAATGCAGCAGAGATTTTTGTTTTGAAAAAAGTGCAACAAGAGGTATTTTCCGGTGAGAGGAAAACAGGATCAGCAGTCTTAATCCGTTTGTTGCTGAAGATGGACTCATTTGTTTGATGTCCAATAGAGCGGACACAGAAGATTACCATTTTTCCTATCGTCTTACCGGCGAAACACCATGTTGTTAGTTGTTTGATAATGGAAAAGCACAAGAAATCCTGTCATGCTGGGTCCCAGATTTTACTGAGTTTACTTAGAGAAAACTTCTGGATTCTTGGGGGTAGAAGAACAGTTAGATCTATTACGTCAGAGTGCGTAATTTGCAATAGGTATGAAGCAAAACCGTTTAATGTAGAACCTCCACCCTTGCCAATAGATCGAGTGCGTGATGCGGCCTGTTTTGAGATAACAGGTATCGACTTTGCAGGACCGCTGTACTTAAGAAATGGTGATAAAGTATGGGTGTGTTTGTTCACGTGTGCTATTTATCGGGTGGTTCATATGGAGCTGACAACGTCTATGTCCACATCATGTTTCATAATAAGCTCTGCGTCGGTTCGTGTCGAGGCGAGGAAGGCCTAGCACAATTTATACTGATAACGGTACGAACTTCACGGGTGCAGAGAATGCTTTTTCAAAGTTAGACTGGGACATGATTTTGCGCGAAACAGTCGTACAACGGATTTCTTGGCGTTTTAACCCTCCTACTGCGGCCTGGTGGGGAGGGTTTTGGGAACGTTTAATTGGGATTTTAAAAAGGTTGTTAAGAAAAGTGCTAGGAAATGCCAGATTAAATTATGAAGATTTACTGACTGTTTTGTGCGACTACGAAGCAGTTATAAACGCAAGACCACTTATCTACGTATCTGGAGACCCTCGAGATTTAGTTCCTCTAAATCCAGTTATGTTTTTGCGGGATCAAATTGAAAGTGGTGTCCCGGACTGTGACGCGATTGATCGAGACTCTTTATGCCGCAAAGTGCGAAGATTACAGGTTTTACGTCAAGAGCTGCGAGCTAGGTTCCGTGTGGAGTATCTCGGTCAGCTGAAACTTTTGTGCGGTAAAAAAGCGACTCGCGAGATTGTAACTGGTGATCTAGTTTTAATCGGTAATGATAATACTCGTCGCTTGAGTTGGCCGGTCGGGCGTGTCATAGAGCTTTTACCCGGTAAAGACAAAAAGGTTCGATTGGTGCGGGTGAATACCATCGGAGGACAGTTGCTGAGACCAGTGCAGAGGTTATACCCTCTAGAGTGTTGTGCTGTTCCTGAGTTTGAATCCGAGACAGAGGACCAGAACCCAAAGAGAAGCGCGAAAGGAGAGACAATCTACGCCTCTATAGAAGAAAATAATGCGCGAGTTGACGAAGTGAAAACGACACGGTGCGGTCGTGCCTGTAGAATCCCGCGACGTTTTTCCTAAGAGATGTTCACTGTAATCAGCGAGAAGTTGGTAGGTACTCTTAACTTTTACTTTGTCGATGTTAACTCTTGTTGGTGAAAAATGTTTGTTCTCTCAAAACATTTTTAAGGTGGGAGAATGTTAGGAACATTAGGTATTTATTTATAGATTTAAGCAAAAAGTATAATCATTTTTATTATATACCTAATAAGTTCACGTTTGTTTAAGTCACCCGATATGTGAGAAATATTATTATTCATATCCTGGCCGGCTTACAGTTTCGCTTAAAAAAAAGAATGTTTTCTTTAGTCTATACTTATACTTTACGCCTTACTCCGCTGACGCAATACTTTTGTAAGTTAGTTATCGAGAAAACCTTTCCGTGGTACGTTCGTTCAATTAAAGTTGTATTTTAAAAATAATTCGTGTTTTGATTTCTTGGCCGAGTTATTTATAGGACCGTCGTAGACCAGTAAAACGGGTAGTTCTATTATGGTGCGGCACACCGATAATTATATTCGAGTTATGGAACAATGTCGTACAAAAAACAAATTTATGGTCACACGTATGAAATCCTTAGACTTTTTTACAACTGCAGAAATTGAAAAAACAATTTGTAACAGAAAAACGGATATTAACAAACCAAAAATAAGCTGGCTTAAGTCCCGAGAAATTTTAATCAAAAAAAGCCAACCACATTCTATCTTTTTTGAAAAAAGTTTTGAGGACGAGGTATACATTGAAGTAGATATAAAAAAAGGCAAGTTGAAAGACCTAACACCAATACCTTTAAAGATTTGTTTCTACCCATGTGGGCAAATGGTAAGGAAATTTCTGCTCCAAAGCTACAAGATATAAAATCTGTATTACATCTTATACCACAGGATTGCAAATATTTTTATAAAAACCTTAATGGTAGCAAACGACGTAGATGGCTTTAGTGGGTCTATATTGAACAATCTATGAAAAAAACAATTAAAAGCGGCAAATTTTTGGCTAAAGGGATGATTAGAGGTAAAGGGTATTACTGTATCTGTGGCTGTAGGTTTCCCTTTTGCGAACCACATATTAGAGTCTGGGCATAATTTTGATCCGGGACCTAACACTGAGGTTCTGCATGTTTGTGAGAAAGGGTTACAATTGGACTTGTTGGAAGCATTTGAAATAAATAGGGCCATAAACTCCCCAGACTGCACATGCATTAATGAGCAAACTAAGTTTGACAGTTTACGCTTTTTTGATTCAATTAGCCCTAGAAAATAACTTTTACCTTTATTGTTTTTGACTCTTTCATCTTTAACATTTGTATTAGTCAAAATTTAAAATCTTTTCTTTAACGCAACGCTAATATACAATAGTTCCTTAAAGGTACCTTCTTTTAATATGTAAAAATCTGTATCGTCCTAAGTATAAATTTTATATTTTGAATCGTAGATGTCCTTATTGTACTATGTTTTTAATTTTAATTCTTTTATTTATTGTTGTTTTTTATTCCCGATAACGGGTAATTTTTGTTTTATTTGGTGAACGTATATGTTTTTTGTAATGTTCTGGTAAGTTCTAAGTCTGTATTGTTATAACGAATAAGCTCTTTTTTAAAACTGTCTTGAATTACCTGTATTTTATTTTAGTATCTGATGATGGCTGTTTACACAGCCAAAATGCATAATACATTTACCTAAGTGACCTATATGCATTTTTCTTGGAGACAAAAGACTTCCTTTATTTGTAATCTTTAAAATATTTTATATAAATCACTTGATAACTGACTGAGACAATGTATCAAATGCCTGCTAATCTCTGTTACACCTATACTCTAACCTATTTTGGGCGCAACAAGAAGAATAATAAAACGATCTAACAGTTGCTTTTGATGTTAATGCTTAGACATGTAAATAGAAAAGTAGTCTTAGTGAATCTGTTTAACAGCTGATAGTGATGAATTAATTCTGATAATGAGTCTTCATAAATGTAACTATACTAAATAACTTTGGGTCTTCAACTTTAATATGTACCTGTATCAATTTCTTTAATAACTCCAAAGATGAATGTAAATATCTGATACAATCACAAGAATAACTTTAAAAATTGCTTCTCAATAAGTTGCTCATATAGAGATATTCCCTTTTCACTTTAGCTATATATTTAAATTTATTGGCACAGTTTTGTTGACAATTTTAAATTGTAATATTATGTTAATTTAAGCTCCAGGAGGTCTTATATATATTAATATGCTTTTTCATTTGGTAAATTATTAGACAACTTTGCTGCCATATATTTAAAGCTTTTTTGCAACAATCTGTTTTTATATAAGAATATAAGATATTCCAGTATATACCATGCTTTTCTTTGAAGTCCCCCCCCCATTTATTTTTTGAACGGGTCAAAAAAAATTTTTGAAACTTGGCATAAGTAAATTGGTCTATAGACACTATTTTTCACTGTAAACTAGGTAGTTGTAAATTCCAAGATGGCGGCTGGGCGACATCTTGAGAAAAAATTTTAAATAGAAAGGGGGGTCGTGTGGTACCTCATTTTAAAGGTCTCAATGAGTACTTTATAACTCTGAAATATTAGACCCATATCTTAACTCGTTTCAAAATGGCGGCCTAATAAAAAAGTATTTTTTTTTATTTTAACGTTTTACATTTTTATGATTTTTGAATAGGTAAAAATCAGTGTACGAAAATAAATGCGTCACTATTTTATTTTGACATAAAAACGACAGTTCTAAATGTCAAAATAACACATAAGCGCCATCTTGAATAAATGCATTAAATAGAAATCTTGTGTTACCTCATTTAAAAGGTTTTATTGAGTACTTTTAATATTTATTACATGGACTCGGTGGACTCCGTTTTGACTTGTCTAAAAGTAACAGCCAAAAAAATACACTGTTGCGATTTTATTAACGTTTTTAATAATAATATACAAATAATTTATAATTTTTGAATTTTGGATTTAAAAATTAACTTTTTGGTTTCTAATGACTTACTGAACCGCCCTCGTATGTCACATTTCACGTTAAAGGTTATTGAACATTATTTAGACATTCCAAAAACCAAATAGCTATTAAAAAAACTCGAAAAAAAATTTTAAGATATTTTTCCTTAACCGGTAAATTACTCTTGTATCGGTCATTGTTAGATATTGTTTAGTGTGTTTGGCAGTTTGAATTTATTGTTTTTTTCAAAATGGTTAATTCTCGTCCATTGAAGGAAAAAGTAGAAGCAATTTTTATTTATGGAGCAACGCGTAATTTTCATGAGACTGAAAGGGTTTTCAACGAACGTTTTCCTGATCGTCCTATTTGCCGTAAATATTTAAGGGAACTTGTAAATAAATTTACAACTACTGGTACTGTCCAGGATAAAAAACGCCCATACCATATGTCTATTTCAGAAGAAAAGCAAGTCCAAATAATTGGCGAAATAATAGAAAATCCCCAACATTCTACTCCAACTGTTGCTGATATCTGTGAAGTTTCAACTTCGACGGCATGGAGAGTTTTAAAAAAAAATAAGTTTCACCCATACAAGATCCAAATGGTCCATCAACTGACTGAAGATGATCCTGACCGAAGAATGCAATTCTGTGAAATTATGGCAGAGAGAGTAGAAAGGCAACCTACGTACGTGCGCAACATTTGTTTTAACGAATGTACTTTTTTTTTAAATGGTAATGTCCACAGACAAAATTGTCGATATTGGAGTGATACCAATCCACACATTTTTCGTGAAACCCGATCTCAGTATCCGCAAAAAATATGCAAACAATGTATGGGCAGGAATATTAGGGAATCATATCGTAGGGCCGCTGTTTTTAGAAGAAAATTTAACAGGCGAATTGTACTTAAATATGCTGGAAAATGCTATCGATCCTCTCATAACAGAAATTGTTGAGGCTAATGTACATGAATTTGACATGGAAATTACATTTCAACAAGATGGTGCTCCTCCGCATTTTGCCAGGAATGTGAGAAATTATTTAAATGATAATTATTTTGGTCGTTGGATAGGTCGTCGGGGTCCTATTGAATGGCCAGCTCGGTCACCAGATTTAACGCCGCTAGACTTTTTTTTGTGGGGATACCTAAAGCAAAAGGTATACGAAACAGAACCTGCCTCAATTTTTGAGCTACGACAAAGAATCGCTAACATTTGTCAAAATATTGAGGCAGATGTATTTGAAAATGTTTGACGTGAATTTTCAGATAGGTTATTTATGTGTCAAGAGGTACAAGGAAATCATTTCCAGCATCTTTTAAATTAAATATTGTTTTTCTTTTGATAAATTGTTTATTTGCTAATTGTAAATTAGTATTTCATTGTATTCTATTAAAAACGTTAATAAAATCGCAACAGTGTATTTTTTTGGCTGTTACTTTTAGACAGGTCATTGAGACCTTTAAAATGAGGTACCACAAGACCCCCCTTTCTATTTAAAATTTTTTCTCAAGATGTCGCCCAGCCGCCATCTTGGAATTTACAACTACCTAGTTTACAGTGAAAAATAGTATCTATAGACCAATTTACTTATGCCAAGTTTAAAAATTTTTTTTTGACCCGTTCAAAAAATAAATGGGGGGGGGGGGGACTTCAAAAAAAAGCACTGTATAATGAAAGTACAGTTAACAGTTTGAACTGCTTAAAATTGGGCCTTGCAGATATCTGTCTTGGTATTTCTGCTAAGAGTTGAATAGCATATGTTTCTATTTTGATATTGGACTCTCCTAATTGTCTGGAACTGTATTTTGTTTTTAAAATGCCATTCATTTAGTTTTTTCAAAGTTTATTTGTATTCCATTGTATATACACCACCCGTCAATTTCTGAAATCACTGTGTTTATTTGTTCTCTTTGTTTTACAAGCAAAAATGCACCATCTGCAAACATAATGACATCTGCAGCTGTTATGCATACAGGAGAGTTTTGTCGCAGGTCTGACCCCTGTGGTACCCTTGAATGTGTCCCCTCCCATTTTGAAAAAACAGATTCAATATTCTCATTGCACAATTTTATTCTCTGCCGCTTTCTGAAGTAGCACCTCAAGATTAACATTATGAAAAACTTTTCTGAAACCACATGATAGTCATTAGTGATTGTGATAGTCATTAGTGACCAAAGCGCCACCTTTTGACAGGACGTAAAAATTATTAAAAAATTTGCGGGATTTGAAACTCCCGCTTGGACAAATTTTTGACAAAAAATTGGACAAATGTGGATTTCCTTTTATTCACAGTTTCCTATACCGGGTGCTGCATCTCATTACACACCATAGAAATTACAATGCAAAAATAAAGAAATAGAAATTCCTGCTTGCCTAACTGCTTTAGCTAAAAAGTTTATAGGACCTTTTTTGTAACAAATTAATTTTGTTATAAGAAGGTATTTTTATAAAACAAGATATTTGAATCGTGGAGGCAAAATTACAAGTATCAAATTTCTAAAATGATTTATTCTATACAGGAAAAAGTAGAGATGATAAAACTTTATTATTCTGGAACTAGTACACGGGAAATAAGTGCTGTCTAAACGACATTTTTTAAATATTTTACATTTTTTGGTAGTTTTAAATATTCATACATATTTATATAAAATTGTTTATATTAGCCGGTCAAGGTGTTTGCGATGGATTTTAAGCTCACGTTTGCTATAAGTTCGCAAGGTTGAAATTAGTAAATAGTTAAAATTATGATTACGATGCTCACCTTGATTTGTATAATTACCTCGAATTGTTATCTTAAGACTGATATAAATAGTTGTTAATTTTTGTGAACAAACCAGTATTGAGTTCTACACCCAGTAGTTCTTATTGCTCAACCTACTACGGCCAAGCCACCCTTGCCTGTAAACCTATAGTGAGGCTGCTATAGGGTAGTAGGGAATAAAAAAAAGTTTAAGGGAACCATCCCTAAACCTTTTCAAGTGCTTTATTTATAAAATAGTTATATTAGTGTAATTATTAGTTTAAACTTTGTACAGTAGTTTATTGCAAATAAATATTTTTGTTATTACATAATATGACAGATTTTTGAAGTTTCAAAAAAGGTAATGTTTGTTTCTTAATTAGCAAACAAGTGATGGGAAGGGAAAAGGGAAGGAATATTTTCGACGATTTTGCCTCCACGATTCAAATATCTTGTTTTATGAAAATTCTTTCTTATAGCAAAATTAATTTGCTACAAAAAAAGATCCTATAGACTTTTTAGCTAAAACAATTAGGGAAGCAGGAATTTCTATTTCTTTATTTTTGCATTGTAATTTCTATGGTGCGTAATGAGTTGCAGCACCCGGTATAGGAAACTGTGAATAAAAGGAAATCCACATTTGTCCAATATTTGAAACTGCCGCTAATTTTTTAATAGTTTTTGCGTCCTGTCAAAAGGTGGCGCTTTGGTGGCGCCTTTTACTATTTTAGTGTCAAAACTGGCGCGTGACAGTTAGTAATTCCTGGCCAGGGTTGCCGTTTGAGTACATTTGTACTATTTCTAATACATTTTCGACAACAAAGAACAAAAGCACCTTTTATCATATATAGACCTAATTCTAGTACATTTTTTAATTTTAAATAGGACCAAGGGCGAAAGGCATACCAAAAGTTATAATACGTAAGCGGTGCTGCCCAAGTACTCGAATACTTTTACTCGTATTTGGGTTACGGATAAAAAATACTACTCGTGACTTTTACTTACAAGTATTTTTATTTAAAACTACTCGTACTCGTACTTTTAAGTAAATTTAAATGTATTCGTAAAATTCTACTCGTAGAATACAAGTATTTTATACGAGTATTTCGTTTATGTTTACCGCCGAATATCGCGCGGCGCCTTCAAAGTAATTTGCCGCTATAGTGGCGGTGCGCTTTGACTCTTTAGCGGCCGTGCCGACTTATTTATTTGAGTAGAGGGGACGGTGGCAATTCTGGAGATGGATTCAGTCTTTAATTGCGCTTTCTATGATTCTGTTTTTATCGGTTCAATTTTTTCGTTTTTTTTTTTTGGAATATTATGTATACTTACATACAGTACATAATATTGGCTTTGTACCTGGTGGCATAGGATATTGTGTTGTGGTTAATCTATTATCATAAAATTCGTATCATACCTATTTAGCACTGCACTTGTAACGAAGAAGGTTGGTTGTTTTTGTTTTTATGTTTTGAAAAAAAATTAAATAAAAGGTACTTACCTTTTTAGGTATTATATTAGGTTTAAGTACAAAAATGGAAAGTGGAAGTAGTGCCGACCACAGTAGCTCTGACAGTGAGAGTGTTGTAACACGCGTAACACCTAGTACATCGACAAAAAAACGCAAGCGTAATAATTGTGAAAATATGGCTGAGGCTGAGAATATTACTGAAACTCCCAATATCTCGATGGTGACGATGATGAGAATCTGCAAAACATCCGAAAAAGAATTGCAAAAAATGCCTCTGGACGGGAAATTTTTTGAGGTAAGAACTACTTTTATTTTTGAGCTTTATGATTTTAAATAAAAATTATTCTCTAGGTCAAACAAATTATAGATTTTAACCATATTCTGACGATTTGTAAAAGTTGCCAACCAAAAATTAAAGAAATAAAGGGTTCCGTAATAACCACAACCAACTTCGTCAAACACTTAAGAACAACTCATCAGAATGCCTATACAGAGTATATTAAATATAAAAATGAAAAAAAAGAAACTGCTAAAAAGGAAAATAAATTAAAAAATGCAATAACTAGTTCTGCAGCTGAGCAGCAAACTACTTTGCAAAAATATTTTGCAAGACAACAAGGGCCAAAAACAATAAATAAAACAGAATTCGAAAATAGACTGATTAGATTTGTAATTAACACCATGAGTCCATTATCAATAGTAGAAAATCCAAGTTTTAGACAGTTATTTGATGGATTTAATCTTGAATTGGTTAGCAGAAACACTTTGACTCGACGTATCTCAGAACTATTCAAAGAAAGGCAAGCAAAATTAAAATCCGAATTATTGAATATTCAATATGTTTGTACAACGGCTGACATATGGTCAGGAAAAAAAAGAAGTTTTATTGGGGTTACCTGCCATTGGATAAATGAAGACTTTAGCCGTCAATCAGTGACCCTGGCCTGTCAGAGATTTAAAGGTACTCATTCATACGATCGAATCGCTAGTATTTTAGAAGATATACATATGAGATACGGATTAGACACAAATAAAATCGTTGCAACTGTCACCGATAACGGGTCAAATTTTGTTAAGTCTTTTAAAGAATTTGGAGTTACACTACCTGGTATGCTTAATACTGATATGCAAGATAGTTTTTTTGATATTACCGAAATTAATGAAGGTAGTGGGAGTGGGTCCGATGAAGAGAATTTTGATGATCAAGACGCTGAGGAAATAACATTTGAAATCATTGGGGATGACGGTGAAGTTATTGATCAACAACATAGACTACCCCATCATTTACGCTGTACAAGTCACAATATTAATTTAATTTGCACTACTGACTGCAATAAAGCTATAAATGGCAACTCTGTTTTAAAATTAAGACACTCGCAGGCATTGACCAAATGCAATTCATTATGGAAGAAAGCGACATTTCCGAAATCTTCAGAGGTTATTTTAGATATTCTGGAGCATACACTTTCTTTTCCTGGAGCCACACGTTGGAATTCGTACTATGATTCCATTAAGAAAATTGTAAACGACAAAAACAAAATGATTGATTTGTTTAAACGGTTCAATTTAAAGAATTGTTTTTTTGAAAATGAACTTTTATATTTGGAAGAATATTGTCAAGTGATGGAACCATTAGCAGCTGCTTTAGATGTGTTGCAAGGCGAAAGTAATACGTTTTATGGTCTTTTGCTCCCATGTTTAGCTTCACTAAAAAATAAACTAGACAAGCTATCAAAAAACAATTTTAAATTCGCATCGCCGTTAGTTAAAGCATGCCTCGATGGATTGCAAAGTAGGTTTAAACTTTTTTTTACAATAGACGAACAAGTACATAGTGCTATAATAGCTTCGGTTGTACACCCTCAATTTAAGTTACGCTGGTATAATGTTATTAGTAAAACATACCCTTTGTCTCCAAGTTTAACATCAATAGAAAAAATGGTGGTAAACCAAGCAAATAATTTTATTGATATTAAAAAAAATGTAGATGAAAATTCTAAAAGGATTGCTTGTAAGTCTGTACATAAATTTTTTGATTTTGATGATTCTGAAGCACCTGATGCTTATGGTGATGAGAACGTTCCGGGGACAAGTTATCCTCAGAATGAATCCAGTTTTTCGGAAAAAGCAAATTTAATTAAAAACTAAGCCGAATTAGAGTATTTAAGGTATATTAGTGATTCGGAACAAATTTAAATATGCTTGAAGATTACCCAACAATAAAAAAAATATTTTTAAAATTTAATACTCCACTTACGTCTTCCGCACCCGTTGAGAGACTATTTTCGTTTGCCACAATAATTAATAGTCCAAGGAGGCATGCTTTATCTGATGGCAATTTTGAAAAACTTGTCGTTTTAAAGAACTATGTTTAGCTTGGATTTTATGTTCAATTAAGATTTTATGTTTGGTTTTTAGTTTTTTAGGTAGTTGTATTGCCAAAAAGCGTTTTGATATATTTTTTTATTTTATAAAGAAACTAAAAAGTTTAGTTTAGTTTTAAGAATAACTTGTTTGTGCAATCCATTATACAAAAGTGTGCTTATTTTCTACGAATGTTTAATTTTAAGAATTTATGTTTAGTTTTCAAGTTCCTAACTTTCCCAAGAAGTTGTGATATTTTTGTTATTTAAGAAATAAACGTTATTTAGTTTTTTTAGAGAAAAAATTTTCGTTTTATTTTTGTTAAATTATGTTTATTAAAAAAACTATGTGCTGTGTAAAAAAAAAGCTGTTTGTACTATGGCAAATAAAGTTATTTTTTTTTATTTTGTTTATTTTTTCAAAATCTTTTTACATTTTCCAATTTTTTAAAAGTATTCGTACTCTTTACTCGTACTTTTACGATTCTTTAATTCTCAGGTTTGTCAAGAGGTTAAAAAAATCTACTGACGATGATCAGCAGAATCAGCCATCAACTTCGACAGATAAGGAAGACCAGGGTAACAAAACATCAAGTGATGATTACTCTTCATCAAATGAACAATTGACAGAAAAACGCCGAAAGAAGCCTAGGTATGTGCAAAAATATTGTTCTAGCTGGGAGTCAGAATTTAAATGGTGTATAAAATGTCCCAATAGTAATTATCCTTATTGCAAAATTTGCAATAAGCAAATAAAAGGAAATCGTTCCCATTTGAAGAGGCATGACAAAAATGACCTACATATGAAAAATATGAAAATGGCGGTAACAAATAAACAACCTATTATAGACGTTGTTTTAAAAAAAACTCTGTGAAAGAATGACAAACTAATTAAAGAAGGAGAACTGAAACTAGCAGCTTTTATAGCCGAACATGATATTTCATTTAAAACCATGGAACATTGACCCAGGTTAATAAAATCTATTTGTCCAGATTCGGAAATTGCCGCTGGAATTTCTTGCAGCAGAACTAAAACTACCAAATTAATTAATGAATGCATTGGTCCGTACGCTAAAAAACAAGTTGTTGCTGATTTAAATGAAAATTGAAGTTTTTTATTCAATTATCATCGACGAAACCACTGATGTATCCACAAAAAAATGTTTAGCTATTCTGGTAAGGTATTTTAAAAACAAGACTGTGGATGCCTTCTTAGGACTCCTTGAGCTTGAGGATAATTCTACAGCTGTCTCAATCTACGACTGTTTTACAAATTACCTTATATCATCAGGAGTTAACATAGAAAATATGGCAGGTTTTGCAGCCGATAATTGTGCTACAATGATGGGACAATTTAATGGCGTTCAAGCTCTTTAAAAAAAAAGATTACCAAACTTAGTCGTTGTAGGATGTAGTTCGCATTCTTTTAATTTATGTTCATCTTATGCTTGTGCTAAAATACCAAAAGAACTAGTCGAATTAATAAAATATATTTATGCTCACTTTTCTCACAGTTCAAAAAGAATGAATGCTTTAAAAGAATTTCAAGCTTTTTGTGAGCTGAAACCACATAAAATTTTACGACTTTCTGAGACAGGGTGGTTGTCGCTATAACAAGTTGTGGACAAAGCCTAAGAGCAGTATAATGCTCTCATATTATATTTTACCGAAACTGCTTATGAAGAATCCTCCCCAAAAATTAACAACATATTATCAGCACTTAATAATCAAATTACGAAAATGTATTTATCATTTCTATCTTATAGCCTCAAAATAATTAACGCAATTAATATCGAGTTCCAATCAGAAAAGCCCCGTTTACATCAATTGCTGCCCCGAATTTCTTCTATTTATAAACAAATCCTAACAAATTTTTTAAATTCAAATTACATTAACAGTACGCCTATTGACAAAATTCAAATCAAAGATCCTGCTAATTTTTTGCCGTTAGAGGGGGTATATTTTGGGGTAAAAGTACAGGAAATTATTGAAAATAACCCAATAGATAAAAACGAATTACACAAGTTTCGCTTGAACTGCCTAAATTTTTACATAAAATTGGCTTTCCAAATAAAACAAAGATTTCCTCTTAATAATGACTTATACACGAAATTAACTTGGGTAGATCCACAAAATATTTTTTCCGATAAAAAAGTCCTTTCCATTATTCCCCTTGTAAAATATTTCCCTAATATAGTTCATACAGACAAATATGAAGAAATTAATTTAGAGTGGCGGATGCTTTTACTTTCTGATGTGTCGTTGGAAAGATTAAAAAACATGGATATAGAGAACTTTGTAATTGAATTGGGCCTATTAAAAAACTCTCTAAATGAACCTATGTTTCCTTCTCTGTATTCTTTTTTTTTTTATATATTGTGTTTACCACATGGGAGCGCTGCGGCTGAAAGAATATTTTCAAGTCTTAACCTAATTAAAAGAAAAAATAGAAATTTGTTAGAAACAGCAGCATGCCACAATCTACTTTTAACCAAAGAGGTTATTAGAAACACAACTTGTTGGGAGTGGCAACCTCCTGCGGAATTAAGGAATTATAAATAACTATTTATAATTACTTAATTATACATATATAATATTATTCTAAGTATAAATTAGTAAAGGCCAATTTTACAAATTCCAGTAAAAGCCAAACTGAAGATTAGTTTGACGTTGTTGACATTTATATCATTAGATATACGTCAGTAATGTCAAACTAATCTTCTGTTTGGTGTTTACTCGAACTTGTAAAATTGGCCCTTAGTAGATACTAGATTTAGTTTTTGTCAATTATTAAATAGTTATAAAGGAATTAGAAATTTAAGTTTATATTTTTATTTTTGTTTTTTTTTTATAATAAAAAGAAATAAAAATACTTTAAAAAACATAGCTGTTTAATTCTATCAGTGCAAAAAGGGGATTTTCTACGAGAAACGAATAACATTTCACCTTATCGTAAATTTTAGTACAATCTAGTACATTTAATTGCTTTTGGTTAGTACATTTCAAAAACTCGGTGCGGCAACACTGATCACAAAAAATAACCTTCATAGAAAATTATCTTAAATGGACCCAGCTGAACATACGTTGAGAACGATGCATTCAATCACCGATGGCGGCACAAGCAATAATCTGAGTTTTTGCCGTCAACAATCGAAACGATTTCGACGTTTAACGGTTTTATTAATAGATGGAGCTGACAAACAGACAGACAAATGTTTAATTATTTTTGATTTTTGTTTTGAATGATTTGGGTGAATCCCAGTCTCTAGTTTAGTGTTTATTTAGTACGAAGTATTGTGTTTTTGTTTGATTTTCGTTCCTGTGTGTGTTGTGTAGTTATAATTTATGAAACAATAAATTGGTAAAAATGAGTTATGGAAAAAGAAAACATAAATGTTGCGTGCCAAACTCCACTGACCAAGATAGTGGACGGTTTAAATTCCCCAAACCAAAAGACCTATATAATATGAACATGTTTAAAATGTGGGTTGATAATATTAAAAATCCAATACTAAACAACTACTGCTATGATGAAATTCATAGAAAATTTCGGGTTTGTGCCAGGCATTTTAGCCCAGAAAAGCTTAATCTTGATGGATCCAGAAGAGGAATTTCTGATGATGCTGTTCCTGTTTTATTTATGGGCAGCAGCAATAATAATGGTAAGGATCCAGACCTATACAGGGTGTTACAAACTAGTATAAGAGTACTCTAATAATCTAGTAGTTAGTAGTAGGGTTAGTTAATAGTCTAGTAGTTGGGTATTATTTGTTATTGCATAGCCTATAATATTTACATGCCTCGAAGTGGAGTGAAGTCATCTTCCCTGTTCCTGTTTTGACTTTATTTTGGTTCTATAATAGATAGACCGCTTGATTCCTCACTTGATTTAAATGCTGGGTGCGGTGAGGGTGAATAGGTGAAGAATAGTTTTTAACTCGGTTTTTAAATGAAAGTTATAATTTCACCATGTTAACACACATTTTTCCTAATTAAGTAGCCCTGTTAGCAGTAATTTAGCAGAGGGTCAAATTTCAGAAACTCATTAGGGCAATTTTTAGATTTTTTTTGACAACGGAATCTTAATCAGCATCACCAAAAACCCTCCCTATAAAAATTTTTAGCGCTCTACTATACAAGGTGTTTTAATAAAATTTTCATAAATTTTATTAAAAATCGTTAATTAGACCACTATATCGGATCACCCTGTAACAATATAATAATTTTAAACTCAAATACATCAATACCTAATACAGGGCGATCCAATATATGGGTTAAATTATCATTTTTTTATTAAATTTATGAAAATTTTATTAAAACACCCTGTATAGTAGAGCTCTAAAAATTTGTATAAGGGGGTTTTTAATAATGCTGATTAAGATTCCGTTGTTAAAAAAAATTAAAAAATTGCCCTAATATGAGTTTCTGAATTTTGACCTTCTTTGGCCTCCCCTAATTACCCATAAGTTCGACCCTGGAATGAGGTTTGATTATGCCTAAAAAGAGTTTGTCAAAACCTATCAACCAAAAAAAAATTTTGAAAATTGCTTAAAAAACAAAATTTTCAAACATATTAAATTAATTTGTCTCCATTCACCCTTTTTTTTAAATGGAATAACATAATTTCAAGAGCATTTTTGGAATGACAACTATTTGGCAGTCCATTATTCAAAGTAAAAAAAAATAACAGAACAGGTACGGTCATACCTGTGAATACAAAGTAATGAAAAACTTAAAATTTTTCATTTGGTTTTTTGAATATAACTCTTAAACGGGTTAATAAAAAATGCTGAAACTTCTTTTACTGAATACAGATTTTAGCGCTCTTCCAATAACATAAATACACTTTTTTTGTAAAATAATTAGGGAAGCCAATAATTGACCTTGTTGAAAATTACATGGGATTTCCTATGGCCCGCCCGGCGATGCAACGTTATGGACGATGTGATTAATTTAGGCAAATTTGATAAATTTTAACGAAAAATTACCTATATTTACAAAAATCTTGTGTTTTAGGGCTTTTTATGATGCCTCAATTATTAAAAAACCGATTTTTTAAAAACTTTGTCACTCTGTATCTCAAAAGTTAAAATGTTTAGAGCATACATTGATAGAAAGTTTTTCTCTTAAAATGGATTTAAAAATTATTTCCTGAAATATTTAAAAAACAGATATTAATTATACATTAATTATCAATTATTTATTATAATTAGATAAAATCTTTATTAAAAACAATTATTTCACTGTACAGGGTGTTCCAAACTAGAGGAAATATTATATTTTTATATTATTATATTTAGCTGTGGGCATTTAAGAAAGGAACCATAAAACAATTTCCTTAAAAACAAAAGAGGTACGCTATGTGCATTTTTTAAATGGAACGCTCTATGTAATACATATTATTTTTTGATTCTTTGGTCAATTTTAAGTATAATGTTTAATAAGGGTACTACATGTCTAGCTATCTTCAACTGTTTTTGAGAAACCGATCCAAAAAAATACAATATTTCCTCTAGTTTGGAACACCCTGTACATAAATCTTTTTTTTTAGCATCTCATCAAGAAGTAGAAGTACAAGTACATCAGGCTGAAAGTAGTTTACCATCTGAAAATCAAAGATTATTAACCTCTAAGACAACCCCTCAAGTGCCAGTAGATGCATTTCCAAGCACCTCTATGACTATCAAGACTTCCAGTAGTAATCCACATAATGATGCATTTCTTAAGTCTGATAAGACCCCAACTGGTCGTCCCGGTCTTCCCCCAACGTTAACCAAAGGAGCAGACGAAAAATTGGAGATTCCTGACCAAAATCTCGAGTTACCATTGGAGGTTCCAAGTAGTAAGTAAATGTTTTTTATCTACATTTTTAACAATCCCTTAAATTATAAACTGTATTCCAACCTTTTTAAGAAGCTCACTGCTCACTATATATTACAACTGTATCAAAGTCGGGCTTGGACTTTAGGTCACCCAACCCAACCCAACCTGTTTAATAAAATAATGACTTGTTGAGGTCCAAACTCGATTTCGACTTTTTTTTCGTTCAATCAATAATCATTCATCAGCTACTTTTTATAGATTGATTGTCATACCCTTGAATGAAAATATACATATTATTATTACATATAATAATTATACCTTAAAATATTTTAAAAACCGCGCCCCAAAAAAAAAATTTTGCCCGAGCAACTTTTTTTTAAGAAAATAACATAATCTTACTGTTTAACTTTTATCACGAAATATTTTATTATGCAGATTGATTGCAAAAACGGAAAAAAAAATGTGCAAAATTTAATAATGAAT
This sequence comes from Anthonomus grandis grandis, assembly GCF_022605725.1. Taxonomy (NCBI): domain Eukaryota; kingdom Metazoa; phylum Arthropoda; class Insecta; order Coleoptera; family Curculionidae; genus Anthonomus; species Anthonomus grandis. The sequence continues at coordinate 400,429 of NC_065565.1, forward strand.
ATAAATATTTTTGGTATATAACATAATATGTATTACAATTAATGACTTTTGAACTGAACTATATAGTCTGTATAAAACTAAATATATTATTGTTTTTTAGATTTCAAAAGACAATCTATTTTAAAGGAGGTCAATGTTACTAGGCAGAATTTATTAACACCAAAGGCACGTCATTTATATAAAAAAGTTGTAGATTCAAGCATTAGACTTGCAAGAATTATTAGAAAGAATAAGTCTTTTAAAGACAGGTTGGCCGAAGCTGAAAAGTTGGCCCAGACTTCCAAATTTGAAAACCTGATAAATTCTGTCAATACTCAGACCTATAATTTTATACTATCTCAAGTACGAACACAGAACCAAAAGCCTAAAGTCAGGAGATTTTCCATAGATGAAAAGCTGCTCGCTTTGACACTTCTAAAGGCCAGTAGCAAAGGGTACAGGCTGCTGTCAAAAATATTTGCGTTACCTTCTAAGCAGACCTTGATTAAGATGCTTAACAAAATTCCTTTAAAACCTGGAATAAACCATCATTTATTTCAAAATTTAAAGAAGATGGTTCGCAAAATGAAAGCTGCTGATAAAAATGCCATTTTACTTTTTGATGAAGTTTCAATTGGGAGCCTGTTAACATATGATAGCCGTGAAGATGAAATAAAAGGATTATCTGATTTTGGAACTGGGCAAAGATATTCCAAAATAGCGGATTATGCTTTGGTCTTTATGATTAAGGGTATGTTTAGACAGTGGAAGCAACCCATTTGTTTCATTTTTAATGACGGGCCGACAAAATCAGAAACAATTAAAACATTTATAAAAGAAATTGTTCAGCATTGCCATCAAATAGGTCTTAATATATTAGCGACAGTCTGCGATCAAGGAGCCCCAAATCAATCTGCCATTAACCAATTAAAGAAGGAAACCAGAGAGTACTGTTTAAAAAAAGGAATTGATGACAGATACGTCGGCTTTTTAGTGGATAAAAAGGAAGTCATACCCCTAAAGGTGTGGTGTGTCATACACCACACCTTTTTAAAGGAATACGTAATAACTTACTTACAAAAGATCTTCATTTCCAATTGAATGGAGAAGCAAATGTTGCGAAGTGGGACCACATTGAGCAGCTGTATTTCTTAGATACAGAAGACCAAGACGTTCGTCTGTGTTCAAAACTAACAGACGAACACGTAATTCGAGGAAAAATTAGAAAAATGCGGGTCAAATGCTGTACGCAAGTTTTTAGTCACCAAGTTGCATCTTACATGAAGAAAATATTAAGTTGGAGTAAGTTTTTAAATTAATATTTAACATGTTTTTTTATGTCTTTATTTTCTGATTATTTTTTTTGCAGATGTACCTTTGAACCTGGATAAGGATGCAATCGAAACAGCAAATTTAATTTTCTTTTTGGACAAGCTTTTTGACTCCCTAAATTCAAGTAAAAAGTTTGAAGTAGCAGGCAAGCCTTTAAAAGCGGGGGTGTCAGCAGGTAGCTCCCACATTTCTTTTTGGTACGAGGCAATAAAAATATTAGAAACCATGAAATATAAAGTAGGTACTAATTTTATCATTGTTCCATCTATCAAAAATTTAATTATTACTATAAGAGGATTTATATATCTTTGTCAAATACTAATATCCTTATATCCAAAAGCATATATATTGACAAGGGTTATCCAACAGGATGCCCTAGAAAATTTTTTTTCATGTGTTAGGGGATATAGTGGAAGGGAAAATAATCCCAGTGTTAATCATTTTATAACCTCGTTTAAGGCTTTGTTAACTAATAATTTTATGTCGAGACATTCACCAGGGGCCAATTGTGAGGAGGATGAGACTGACGGGCCCTTGGATAATTTTAAACATTTCATTTTAAATGATAATTTCCAAAAACAAGATGTTAGCGAAGAAAAAAGTACAAATATCGAAGAAAATATTAAAAGCCTTCCTCCTGCTTTAATTATAAGAAGATCAAAAATAGCTAAATGCACTTATAATTATATATCTGGATTTATTTTAAGAAAAATGAATAAGTTAATTAAATGTGAACGATGTAAACAAAACATGTCTGGTAGAGATCAAATGGTGGATCTTGATTTCATTCAAGCCCGACAATATGAAAATTGTAAGTTAGCGATTCCAGGAACCTATCTTAATTATTTAGTTAGTGAGGCATTAACAAGGCTATTTTACTTAATACCTAGAGTATGTGACAGGGAAAAAGTTTCCATAGTGTTACAAAACATTTTGTCAAAAGAGATTTACACTAATTTACTTAATTGTAGTAAGCATAACGATACAAACAAGATCTTTTTAAAGTATGTAGTAAGGTGCTCTCTTTTTTTTTGGTGCAAAAAAATTAATCTAATATTAAAAGGCAAAGACGAAAAATTTGTCAAATATTTAAGACTTCAACCTAACAAGAAAAGCATTGACCCGATAAAAATAAGTGCTTATAGGAAATTTCAAAAAAAAATAAAAAAAAAGAAATAAAAATAAGTTAAAAACTCATCTTCCTGTTAACTATAGAATTTTAGATATACCATTGACTTCTACTAATATTGCATCAATAAACCGATTGATTCATTGTGTGGGGCTTAATATTTTTAAGCTGCTTTTATAGAATACAGAGTCGGCCTTCAAATTATTAAACTCATATTTTAATTTTTGAAATAATTTTATAAATAAAGGTTTTTCATAGACTATTTCACTAGAGTGTTTTACACCAGTAAAATAGCATAGCAACAGCCTGTTTTCTAGTGGCAAAACACTTACCTAATCCTACCTGGCCAAAACCAACTTTTTTTTTTGGAATTTTGATTAATCTCGTGAAATAGTCTTGTCCAATACCGCTCAAGAAAAAATTTTGCTTGCAAAATTTTCTCCTGGTTTTATTCAGTATTATACTGGTTTTATTATTGTAGTATTAGGTATATACGATAAAATACATATTTCTAAGAATACTTCTCTAAGTTCGAATAAACCCGACGACCACCGGTTGGATTAAAGGTATCCTTTTTATTATTTTCGCATAGAGGTAATAAATTTGGTTTTTCTAGCTCCATCTCTGCTGGAAAAGTATTAATGTAAATTTTGGGTCGTTTCATGGCCTAAGTGAATATGTATAATGGAAAAGTGAACGATATATCTAAAATTGTACTGTACAGGGCGAGTTTTTTTATGTTTAGAAACAAGAAACTCGGACACTTTGAATTGTCCTAACTTCGTAAATATTATCTTTAGAAAAAAAAGTTAAATACAAAAATTATAGGAATTGAACTCTAAATCATATGACATAAAAGTTTTTTAAGAACACATATCGCATTAACTAAAAATTAAAATTAAAATGGTTCTCATATAAAAAAATACATTTTAATGTCATATGTCAAAAATGACAGGTTCTATTAAAAGTTTTTTTGTATGGTTTTATTTAGAATAAAATTTCCTATATTTTTTGTAACAACTTTTTTCTTTTAAAATAAGCTAGAAAAATTTAAAAAAATCAGTTTTTCTCTGATATCTTCTGACAGCTTTTTTCTTTTCTTTGCCCATTTAATTTTTTTTGTATCTCCTCTAGTTTCTGAGATCCCTGTACTAAACTTAAAAAAAAACTTTTTGCATTTTCCAAATCAAAATGCGTGCGTAGTGGTATTTTCCGCACGCTTGTAGAAAAAATAATTATACTATAAGCGATTAAAGAATAATATTAATAAAATATCCAGAAGTTGTAAGAAAAAATTTGTAACACTTTATCAAATTTCTAATTGTTTTTATTTGTGTAAGGTGTATGATAATGAACTTGTATGAAATAATTAATATAATTACATTCTTTTTAAAAATATTTGTTGGTTTATTCCTATTCCTATTTATTTTAGCTTTTTTGCAATTTGCAGATATCGTCGCTTTGGTGGTTATCAGTTGTAATCCACCAAAAATTTAAAATGTTTGCAAAAACTAACAGTTTTACATTTTTTGTGGTTTACAAACTGTTTACCACCATGCGACAAAGCGCGTATAAACCATTAAGGAATTGAGTTGCGCATTCACCATTATAGCAGAATTTTTTTTAGTTCTGCTTTCAGACACAGATGGCGCTGAAACTCTTAACGAGTTGGTAACGTTGCAGATATCGTTCTATGAAGGTTATTTTTTGTGGACGGGATTAGTAAACATCTGACTTTTGTGGGAGCTGCGTCGTTTGGCGACAAAATGTCCCAAATTATTACGCGAAAATCTAGGCATTTTTAAAATATTTATTCTAATGCGGGTTTTAGAGACATGACAATGTGTAAAACCTGCATAGAATTGTAATCTTAAAATGTTTAATATGCTGTGTTTTGCATAATGAAAATTAAAGCGTTATTCTAATAAAAAATAAAATATCAACTTTAATAAAAATATAATAAAAAATCAGAAATAAAACTCTAATAAACAAACTTAACAACATATCATTTTTTAAATAAAAGGCTCAAATAAGCCGCCTTCTTTCGCTAAACAAAAACTTAACCTATCGTAAAAGCTATTTCGCACCTCCAAAAGAGTTTCAGGTAAAATGGAATTGGCACCTTCGACAATTTTATTTCGCAACTCCTCTAAATTTGTTGGCCTACTAAATTCATGCTTGTAAATGGTCTGCCTAAGGTAACCCCACAGATAAAAGTCATTTGGAGACAAATCTGGAGATCTAGTCCCACTAATAAGGCGGTTAGGAAAAGTATTTGTTAAAAATTCTTTTACCCTAGCCGCGTTATGAGCAGGACAGCCATCTTGCTGAAAATAAACCGATCCCAGGTCTACATCAGGCAGGATTTGAATGGCAGGAAGAACTTGGTTTTGCAGCAACTCAAGGTACTTTTGGGCGTTTAAAGTGCCATCAATTAAAAATGGCCCTATAACATTGTCGCCCAAAATACCTGCCCAAACATTCAATTTCTGAGGATACTGGGTACGAAACTGAAAACTTCTGTGCTCGTTTTCCTGAGACCAATAACGAACAATGGAAGGATTGTGTTTGCCATGTAATGGAAAAGAAGATTAATCAGAAAACAAATTATTTTTTTAAAAAATATTCGTTTTCAATTGTCTTTTCCATCATGGTTTCACAAAATTCCATTCTTCGCCACTGGTCTTCAGGAAATATTTCCTGAGTTTTTGAATACTTGAAACATTTGTACCCATATTTTTTCCAAATACGAGCAACAGTTTTATTGCTCATTCCCAGTTCCTCTCTAACACTTCTAGTGGACCGTGGCGAATCAAGTTCTAGGGTACTGCAAACCATTTCTTCCCGCCGTTCTATATCGTGGACCACTTCAACAGGTGGTTCTTGACGTTTTGTGTGGCATTTTTTATAATCTTGAAGGTTTTTGCACAAGGAATTGGTCTATTCTCAAATGTCACTGAAAACAAATCTCTACATTGTACTGCCGAATTGCCTCCATAAAACCATTTAATTAGTTGAACTCTTTAGGAAGGGGTATAAACAGCCATAGTGAAAAAAAACACGAAAATAACGCTCAAAAATTATTAATGCAACGTACAGTAACACAGCAAAGTGAGGTCTGCTGATTCCCGGTTCAAAAAATAAAAACGAAAAATTCCGCCGCCTGCAAGCCGCAACCAAGCGGTGTTGCCATTATTTTGGGTAATACGTAGCTCACGATAACACGATCTCTATATGAGTCCGTTTGTCTAGGTAGGCCATCCCATAATTATCCTCTCAGAAACGCGAAGTATGATTTTAACTTCACACACACAGACTGATTTATTGTTTTTATATGTACTGGTTTATGTAGCAATATCTATATCTTACTTTTCTTTTATACTTTTTTAATGAACACTTTTGTATATTTTTATATACATACTTTTTTGCTTTCTTAGGTTTCTCTTTTTTTTTTCTTTTTTTGACATTATATTCACGCAATTGTATATTTTTTAATTTTTAATTGTGTTTTATTTATGGGAGAAATAAAACACAGGGAGAAGTGAAACAGATGACGAACAGGAGGACCAAGGTACCCATGCCTCTTTTCCTGGTCAAAACAGACAAGCCAGAGGTATTCAACATCACCAGGCTCTTCGACCTAGTGGTAAGTGTCGAACAACAGAAAAGCAGCTCTGCGCCTTCTCAATGTTACAGGTATCAGAGACCAGGGCACACCCAGTCGAACTGTCACCATCCAGTTCGATGCCCAGCCTGTGGAGGGGAGCATAGGCCAAGGGACTGTCCCAAGGAGAAGCCTGCAGCAGGAGAGCCGAAGAACGCCTTCTGCTGCAACTGTCAGCAGGTTGGACGTCCTGCAAGCTACCGGGGATACCCTAAACTCCCGAAAAGGAAACCCCAGGCCGCCTCCAGCCAACCCCCGAGGACTGTACCAGCGACGAGCAATGACCTAGTGCAAGCCATCATAGCTGCCCTGGGACCTATTATCGTGGAGCAGGTAAAGGCAGCCTTGAGGTGCTAAAGGCACCCCTCAGGACCGGCCCAGCTCCCTGCGGATCATCTCCTCGAATGTGAACGGTTGTCGCTCCAGAAGAGATCATAGAGCTCGTAGAGGAACACAGGCCAGATGTTCTTGCGCTTCAGAAATGCAGGATGACGGAACGCAACAGGGTGAGCTTTCCAGGTTATACCATGTACAGGTGTGACAACAGAACAGCGCGCGCTGGTGCGGCTCGGCTCGTCCGAGCAGGACTGAGGCACAACCTCCGTGTGATAGAGGACACATATATGGACGCCATCACTGTGGAGGTGAACACAGAGCATGGCCCTATCTGGATCTCCTCAGTCTACAAGCCGCCCCAGATGTCGACCTAGAGGACCTTGAGGTCCTGTTTAGCGGCAGGAACCCTCGAGTGGCTATAGGAGACTGGAACTGTAAGCACCGGGCATGTAATTGTACCATGACTAACGCCAATGGTCGGCGTCTCCTCACACCAATCGAGGACTATGAAGTTGTGGCGGTGGGTCCAGAGTCCCCAACCTACCTCCCACAAGGAAATGGTACTCCTACTGTACTGGACTTCGCCATCATGTTAGGCATGAGTTCGCAATCGAGACGCTCACGGAGAAAACGTCTGATCAGAGCCCTATCCTGTTAACTCTGGGAGAAGGGGAAGTAGTACATAGGGGAAGTAGTACATAGAGAATACATAAGAAAACATACTAACTGGTTTCGTTTCAGGAAAATCTTTGATGCGATTGCACACATCCCAGAGAGGATCACCACGTCGGCTGAACTGGATGAGGCCACCGGAGACCTGGAAAACACTATACTGATGGCTTACGAACAAGCCACAGAGTCCAGGACAGTCCAGTACCTCCGCCCGGACGGTGAACTGACCAATGAGCTCAAGGCTCTCATCAGAGAAAACCGGAGACTTCGCCGGATTTACGGACGCACCGGTGCGAAACTACCGCCCAGTCAGCCTCCTCCCAGCAGTCAGCAAGGTGGTGGAGAGGGCCATCATGCCTATCCTGAGCGAAGAGACGGAGGCCCTAAGTATCACTCCGCCTGAGCAGTTTGAATTCCGTCAAGGAAACTCCTCCGAACTCTCCAAGTCCTGCGATTGGTGGAAACGATGGCCACCATTCAACCGACGGCAGTCCACGGGAGCAATAGCAAAAGAAATTGTTCTTCTTCCTTTTCAGGATGAGACGACACAAGCCCCGCTTAATGTGTACAGCGGGGTGCAGAGCGAAGGTGACGTCCCCCCAACCCCCGGCGGGGGACCCCGCCGACGGTTCTGTAGTCTTACGTCGAGATGTCTGGAGGGTTTATTAGGCCTCTGGCCCGGAAACCCGAAGGAACGTCTGCCAGAGAGGCCCGGAGAGGTGGTGGGCTCTCACATCGCGTCACGTTTTTTGGGAAGCAGTTCAAGTTGAGTTTTAAGTTTGAGAACGGCATTTTCGGCACGACAACGTGGTTCCTTTTTACTTTTATGGTCGGTTTGCCGCGGGCGTTCATTTTGTTTTTATGTAATCATATTTTAAGTAATAAGTATAGTTTATTTCTTTGTAACCGTACCTAGTGTAATCTTTCGTGATAATTAAATAATCTGCTACCATTTTTAGAATAAAGGGTTAAATTCAGTTTTTTGGCCTTTAATTTAACGAACCGTTGTTAGTAGGTTTTAACGGATAGTTTTCTCCAAAGGCAACACATACAATAAAAATCAGTTACGATTTCTAGTAAGTACCACCATCCACCATCAAGCAAATTCAAAATTCGAATCAGTTCATTCGAATCGAATCAGTTTTACTTTTAACTTTTACTTTTAAATCGGATTTAGTCGGAACTGTTTTCGGAATTGTTTTATATTTCGATGCGGATCAGTTATACGAGTCTGACACCAGGGATCAGTTATTGGGATCAGTTCGGGTATTAGACAGCCATCCCTAATTTACACACAGTTTTTCTTCAGTCCAGAACTGCCGATTTGCGAATCGACAGTTCAAATTTATCCATACACATACAGGCCGCCGACAGGTCTAAGCCCGTAGTTAATTTGATTCGACGACGGACTGAAGTGTGTGGAGAAAAATCGTCAGTTCAAATTTTACTTTTCGATCTTTAAACTAGTTAGATATCCGAGTCAAGCAATAGTGCATTTTGGAGCGAATTTATTGATCTATATAGGCAATTGCCATGTCTTTGGAAAATAAAAAGTAAGGCATATTCAAATCTAAAACCTATTGTTGTTTTACAAAATGATTAATCCAAATGCAACAGTTGATTCTTTTAAAAAGAAAATTAATAACTTGCGGAGTGCTTTGCGGAAAGAAATAAAAAAAGTAAGAAAATCCAAACGATCAGGTGAAAGCTCTGATAATGTTTATGTACCTACGTTGTGGTATTTCGACGAGCATCACTTTGCTTGAGGTAAGTTTGTTTAAAATTATTAATAACCGGCCTAACCTTAAAATGTCCTTGAAATTGAAAATATTTTAGCCATATGTCCCCCATCGACTTTACCACGTTGCCAAATTTTAAAAATTTTCCTATGGATAGTTTTCCCATAATCGATCGATGCATTTTCCGGTGGACCACTCTGTATATTTTTACATATTTTGCCAAAAAAGGTTAAAAGAATTTTTTAAAGAATAATGTTTCTTTCATTAAAAATATACAGGGTGTTTCATTAAAAAGATGTTAAAACGTATTTCAATTTTAACATTATTGATAGGTATTTTTTCAAACGACCAAAGATTCACATATCTTTGTATGACAAAAAATTATGGTTTAATGTTTCTTTAGATACTGCATAAAAAACAGTAATTAAAAATAATAATGTAAATAATAAATCCAACGTCATTTGTTTACGCAGCAGAGAAGGACCCTGTCGGATCCTGTATATTAAGTTTAAAAAGAAATAAACATTCCTTCAAAATTATGTATCACTAGCTTTGTGCCTGTGGCTTCATTTCATTAATTTCAAATTTTTTATCCCAACCTAAACAACCCTTTTTACCCCTTTAATGGATGAAATTTTTAAAAAAAAACTTAAATTCATGTTTTATTATTTCATATTGAGAGGCTAAATACATAATTTCATTCATTTCAAATTAAAAATGACCGAATTTTATAAATAACTACCATCCCCTGTTTCACCCCTTTAGGGGTTATATTTCGAAAAATTCCTTCTTAAATGACGCCTACAGTATAAAATTAATATCCTCTCAAAATTTCAAAGTTCTATCTTTAGTAGTTTAGGCTTGGCGTTGATGAGCCAATCGGGACATTGCCTTTTATATATACATATACACATAGATAACTTAATAAAATAAATTTCTTTTTCAGGTGTTAGTAAATATGGTATATTAAAAGAAGTCAATATTACAAGACAGAAGTTTTTAACTCCCAAAGCCAAACATTTTTATAAAAAAGTGGTTGAAAAAAGCAATAAGCTTGCCAAATTAAGCCACAAAATCAAATCATATGAAGCTCGCGTTCAAGCTGCTAAAAATTTAGCCAATTCCCATAAATTTGAAAAGTTAATAGAGCCTGTCAACCCATTGACATATAATTTTATTATGTCTCAAATTCGTGTTCAGAAACAGAAGCCCAAACCCAGAAGGTATACCCTCTCAGAAAAAGTTTTAGCTTTAATAATTCTTAAGGCAAGTGGTAGAGGCTACAAATTGTTATCCAAAATTTTTACTCTACTTTCCAAAAAAACTTTGACAGAGTTGTTAAGACAGATACCTTTCCCATGTGGCATAAACAAGGCACTATTCGAAAGTCTGCGTGATTCAATGTAAATAAAATGCCACCCCAGGATCGTATGGCAATCTTAGTTTTTCACAGATGGCCATTGACAGTTTGGTTCAATATAATATAGGTGAAAATCAAATTGAGGGGATACATGATTTGGGGAATGAACACCGGAAACCTGAAATTGCAGACTATGCAAATGTCTTCATGCTAAAAGGCGTTTTTAAACAATGGAAGCAACCTATATGTTACACTTTCAGTGCAGGCCCAACAAGGAGCATTGCAATAAAGCAACTTATTGTTGAAATGATAAAGGAATGTCAACAAATTAATTTGGAAATTGTAGCCACAGTTTGTGACCAGGGCAGCGGTAATTCAGCAGCAACTAATATGTTGCTTGAAGAAACAAAGAAAATGTTTCTTAAAAAAAAGGAAGAAAATCAGAATTTTGGATTTATAGTAAATAATCAAGAAGTAATTCCATTGTTTGATACTCCCCACCTTATAAAGGTGAGGAGTATCAATCTCCTCACCAAGGTCTTTGATGAAAAGAATATTGATGTGGAGTGAGTACACTGTTTGTTTTTTAATCATATGCAGATATTCATTTGTATATTTTTTCAGAGGCACAAGTTGATTTGGATCCTGGTGCAATTGATACTGCAGAGCTGACTTTGTTTCTTGACAAACTTTTTGACAGTGTCAACTCCAGCCACAGATCAGCACCTCCAGGGAAACCTTTGAAAGGAGGAGTGACCAAAGAATCCAACCATGTAGAATTTTAGTACTATTGTATCAAGATATTGAAATCTATGAAATATTACTGTCCAAAAAAAAAAAAATTGAAAGGGTGCCTTCAGTGACAAATTTTATTAAAACTTTAAAAGGTTTTACTTATTTGTCCAAAAAAGTTTTAGAGCGGTTTCCTAAGAAATATATTTTACTTAGGGTATTCCAACAGGATGCACTTGAAAACTTTTTTGGATGTATAAGAAATTATAGTGGGAGGGAAATTAATCCCAGTGCTTCTCACTTTTTAACATCTTTTAAAGCACTAATAACACTGCACAACAAATCGAAGGTTATTTTATGTTGACTGAAATATTTTTATTGTTGTTTACTAATTCGAGGCATCTGATTTCGAATCTGTCGTCAGTTTTACTCTAACAGCTCGAGTTGTTTAGATATAGCTACGTTCTTCTCATTTATCTTTATTTTTGGTTTTTTATCTATTATAGTCGCGTTTTAGATAAATTATTGTAATTTTCATCATGACTTCGCTAAGAAGGGTCTGCATTAACGATCCGAATTGTTTTTGTTATATTTGTGGTGAATATGTTTTTCAAAAATTTCGATTGAATATGTCAGACTTTGTGAAACGAGCGTATTTAGAGTGTTTTGGTTTTCCTTTGGAAACAGATAACAAGTGCTGGGTGCCCAATATTGTGTGCAAAATTTGTGTTGAAGAATTACGTTTATGGGCCACTAAGAAGAGACTCTCTTTTAAATTCCAATCCCCAATGATTTGGCGTGAACCTTTAAATCATCACGATGACTGCTATTTTTGCGTTGTTAATATAAAAGGAATCAACAAGACGAACCGCTCCAAATGGATTTACCCCACATCAACATCAGCTGTGAGGCCTGTAAGGAGCTCAAAAGATACATCTTTACCATTACCATCTACATCTACAGAAAGTTCTGATGAATTGAATGAACTGAGTAGCATGAGCGATGACGAGTTTGTTCCAGAAAATCTCTTTGAACCAAAACCATTCGATCAAAGTGCAGTTGATGATTTAATTAGAGACCTTGGACTATCCAAAACTTCATCTGAATTATTGGCCTCCAGATTAAAAGAGAGAAATCTTTTAACTAAAGAAACTAAAGTTTCTTATTACCGCACTCGAGAAAAAGACTTACTTCCCTTTTTCGCTGAGGAGGATAATTTTGTATTTTGTACTAATATTTCTGGTTTAATGACTGCCATGGGCTTGCAGAAATATGAACCAATCGATTGGCGTTTATTTATTGACTCAAAACGGAGTTTGAAGTGTGTACTATTGCACAACGGAAATAAACTAGGCTCCATACCAATAGCACATTCAACTAAAGTTAAGGAAGAATACCCCACAATAGCACTGGTCATGAACAAAATCAAATATAACAATCATAAATGGGTGATTTACGTTGATCTTAAGATGGTGAACTTCCTTTTACAAGGAGGCTACACTAAATATCCTTGTTTTATGTGTTTATGGGATAGTAGAGCAAAATCAGAACATTGGTCAAAAAAAGAATGGCCCTCTAGGGAAGCACTACTTCCAGGTAGTCTTAATGTTATAAATGAACCTCTAGTGCCACGAGATCGTATCATATTGCCGCCCCTGCACAATAAACTAGGTTTAATGAAGCAATATGTTAAGGCATTAAATAAAGATGGTGAATGTTTCAAATATATTTCAAGGAAATTACCAAGTCTAAGTTCAGAAAAACTCAAGGCAGGTATATTTGATGGTCCACAAATTCGCAAGTTGGTAAACGATCCTAATTTCACCAGCTCAATGTCAGAAATTGAGAAGAATGCATGGGATTCCTTTGTTTGGGTTATCCAAAATTTCTTAGGTAATAGGAAGGGTGATGATTACATTGCGCACGTCGAAGAGATGTTGTCACACTTCCAGCGACTTGGATGTAACATGAGCATCAAAGTGCACTTCCTACACAGCCATTTACACCATTTTCCTGAAAATCTCGGTGACATGAGTGAAGAACAGGGTGAACGATTCCACCAAGATCTTCGAACCATGGAGGAACGATTTCAGGGTCGCTGGGATGCACATATGTTGGCCGATTTTTGCTGGAGTATTCAGAGTAGCAGTTCATTCAAAACTAGTAGAAAATCATATAAAAGAAAATTCCTGAGTGTATAGTTCTTGTAATTAAAAATGTTTGTACGTTGAGTGTATTTATTTTTAATTCCCAAAAAATACCCCCTTCTTTTAACTCAAAAACTAGAGCTGACACATATAAACTGATGACATTATTTAATATCAGCATTAAAAATAAGCCTAGAATCATAAAAATATTCCATGCAACATACATGCTGTTGGGCGGTGTAATAAATAATTTTATGTCTGTCCATTCACCTGGTTCAAATTGCGAGCAGGACGAAAGTTTTGGTTTCTTGGGCAATGTAAAAAATTTTTTTGAAAACTTACAAAATAGTAAATATATGCCTAGAATATTGCCACTTGACAATAGCGACAATATTGAAATACCTCCGTCTATTATATCTTATAGAAAATCAAAAATTACGAGATGTATCCAGGTATATATTGCTGGTTTTATTACAAAAAAGTTAAAAAAAAAAATAAAATGTAATACTTGCCAGGAAAAATTACTATTTCGAGAGCATGATGCCTGACAAAAATTTTGTTAGTGCAAGGCAGTATGATCATTCTAAGTTAACAAAACCTGGAACATTTTTATCTTTTTTAATATGCCAATCAAATGCCCGATTGTTTTATTTAATTCCCAGGGTATGTCATTTAAAAAAAATTTCGATTGTTCTCGAAAAAATTTTTACTCAAAGAGCAGCACCTTCATTATAAAACGATTAATAATGAATGTCATTTGAACAACGACATTACCCTGATGAGATACATAATTAGGTGTTGCCTTTTCTTTTGGACAAAACAGGTGAATCGCATAATAAAGGGAAAAGATTCAATGTTTGCCAAATATCTGGAAAGGAAACCTTATATTCGTTGACCCTTTAAAAATGCAGGCCTATAAAAAACTCAAAAAAAAAAATTGAAAAGAAACAAAAAATAAAATATATTGTGTGGTTTTTGTGTATGTATAAATACCTATGTAGTTTATAATTTTTAATATTATTTTCATATTACCTCTATTAAAACAACGACATTTGACACCTATTTTGGCAGTCAAAACAAGGCAATTTTAGACGAATGTGTTAGTAGAATGTGCTGGGACAAAAAAGGCCCATATTTTCCTTAGGGATGATATGAACTCATTCTTGCCCACTAAATTGGTTTTTACTGGTTTTTACTTTGTTTTTATACTGACAGACATGTAATTTGTAACCTTATTTTGTTATTGTCATTAAATTAAATTAAAAATCGATCAGTTTCAAGAATGGTAATATGAAAAATAGTATGTGTCCCCAATTCAATATAGTTTGTGTGATTGTATGTATGTATATATACAGGGTTTTATAGGTATATTAAGTTTAATAAGAATTATATTCTTATGTATGCTTTATAATAATATACAAATATTTACAATTACATTTTTGTTATTTATTAGTATTAGTTTTAAAATATGTTTTTCTTATTACTTTTTATAATGCAGGTTCGGTGTGTTAGTTTTTACTTTAACGTTAATAATATATGTATATATATGTATATATATATATATATATATATATATATATATATTTTAATAACTAAAGGTAAAAATATATCATCAGAAACTTAAAGTAGGTGACCATTTGAGAGTTTTTACTCTCAAATTGACACCTACCTTTAAAACAAACTTAATTTTAAATTTACGCGCCCGCCATATGTAAAATATAGTTATGCGGTCAATCGATAGATGGCGCTTCATCAGTCCCATTGTCTAACGTTTGACAGTAACTTCTAAGGGGGTATATTTTGTGATCTAAAGCAAAAACGAAACATCATATTAAAATGTATTAAAACTCAGCTGTTCCTGGGAAAATTTGTCATCGACTGACGTCAGGCGTGCGAGAGAGATAGGCTCATCCGCTCATGCGCGTGGGTTTATCTTCTCGAGTATTAGTATCATGATAATTTATCACGTTGTAGTAACCAATCTTTTACCCAAAAACATTTTAAATTCTCACGACTCCAAATGGAAGAATCTCTATGACAAAATTGATGACATTCATCGCCTCCATACTGACTCTGAAAATGGACAAGAATCTCTTTTCCATTCAATCAGAGATATGAAACAGGAAATTTTCAACCTGTCATCAATTCTTATGGACAACCATGGTGAGACGGTAAAGGTACAGGTCCATGATTCTTCCAATGAAGAGTTAAAAAGTGAAGTAGTGAATCTGAGGAAAGATGTTAAACAAATGGCTCGCACCATAGAACAAGGAACTTTAAAAAAGGTAGAGACCGGAAAAGGTGCTTCCAAACGAAAAAAGTATATATTAACAGCTCCTGTTTTTTTGAACCACTTGCAAAACAAAGGAAAACGACTTCAAATCTAGAGACTGGAGATGTTGATGATAATGCAGACGAAACTCGAACTGAAGGTTAATTTTTTGACATCAACGAATAATAAACAAAAGAAGAAAAAGTTGGATAAAGAAGATGAAGTAATACAAGTTCTACAACAAAGATGATATGAAAACTGACGCTAAGTGTGAAGTTTTGCAAGTGCTCAATAAATATAAAAGGCTTAGTGCTCATGCTTATGGACTCAGTACCCAGAATGTACCATATAATAATCTTGGTCACACTTCTCAGAAAGGACAATATAATAATCTTAGTCCAGTCGTTGCGCCTAGTGTATACCCCCAGCAAGTATACGCAAATACATATGCTGCTTCTACGTCCGCCATAGCCCCACAGCAGCACCAGAGTGCCTCTCAGATGCCCAAAAACCTTTCAAACTTATCACCTATTTATTTAGCTCAACTGTGGCTCAACCCCAGACACAAAAGAATGAGAAACAGTATAATAATAGACAAATTATAGTAATATCTTAAACTCACCTGTTGATTCCTCCAAAACACTGCCATGCTCTTCAGTAGCGATAATTTTTCCATAATACCATTTTGCTTTATATTTCATTTTTACTCTGCAACCGATATCAAGAACACTTTTTGTTTTATCCGCACACTTTAGTTCTTTAAAATCTTTAGTTCATCACGTTCTTATCTCCATCATCCCACAACACTAATGCATCCATTTTTTTTTGTAAAAAGGATGTTTACAGAAGACACAGAACACACTAACCTTTTTTGAGGTTAAAACACTCGCCAATTTAGTTCGTAAACTGACTAAATTCCAACTGTAAATTCCATATTCGCGCACAGCCGATAACTTAAAAAGTGTTTTCAAATAGGCGAATATGATATTAGCCTGTTTGAAGAAATGTTATTTGGTATTTTGTTACATACGCCTAAACTTAAATATCGATTAACTTATCAAGGGGACAGAATAAAGATTCGCCACTTTGAGAGATTGTTCGGTGCTCCCACTTCTATCGAATAACCATATAAGCCAAAAATCACTTTATATTCGCCACTCTGTGAATTTGCCGACGAATTGAATGTTGATTTGTAACGATTGTTTGTCTATAAATAACTGTTTTTTCTAAATAAGTGACAAATAACATTGTTTATTGTGTCATCAAAGTCATTTTTTTAAATAAAATGGAAGAAGAAAACCCCCAAGTTATGGACCAGGAAGCCAGTAAGTATATATTTATAATTTTTTTTTTTAATGTAATAATGTATTGTGATTATTAACATATTTTGGTAAAATAATAAAAATATATTATTATGTGGCAAAACTGTTCATTCGTCTGTTTTTAGGAATACAATGCGAAAGTTGTTTTTTTAAAGTATGCTATATTTATTAAGAAAAAATTGTTGTAAACTAAACATAAAAAAGTTTTCGTATATTTATTATTATTTCTTTTTTGCATAGATACGTCATCGGGTAGTCTGCAGCCCTCTCCGCCTCAAAATGACCTGCAGGGCTTATGAGGGCAATTAGATCATGTCCTGCAGGGCATTCATTATATGGCCGAGCGGCTAAAGGTATGTTACGTCCTAATAAGGTAATAAGGTATATATATCTGAAGATAAAAAGCTAAACATTTTATACAACTGTGAATGATAAATACATTGATTTAAAATTAAAATGACATAGTCATAGAAAGAGTATCGTATATAATATCGACTGTTAAACGGCAAAACGCCCTAACCCACATTTTCCCGAAAATGCCATTTCTCTTACAAAATAATAGCGGAAAAAAAAAGAGTTTATTAAACTAACGCCCTAAGCCTCTGTAAAATATATATACCGGCTACAATAACAAAAATCAAACCTAGGTATGCCACAACAAAAAAAAAATTACATAAAAAAGTATCACCTATTCAAAAAAAAATTTTGAGTAAAAAAGGCCTTACCCGCAGTTTTTTTTGGAGAAATCCATGAAAAAAGGCCTAAGCCACAGACTATTCTTTAACGATCAAAATATTTTCAAATTATAGGGAAAATTAATATTTTCAGTTGGCAACTATGTTAGCCACATGACATTGACAGTCGAAATCATTTAATCCCGCTCTCTGCTATACCCTGCTGAAGCGTCGTCAAAGTTTTAATAAACTATTCAGTTCTTGTGAGAAAAGCAAGTTTAGGATAAGTACAACTTGGTTTTAACTAAGTCTATGGTATGTAGTATTTGCATGATACTTTGAACTATATTTTGCATGTTATTGCAATAATAATTATTTCAAAATAGAATAATTTAAGGTTATGTGGCTTAGGGCTCTTTGCTTTGTATGACTGATGCTTAGGGCCATTTGCTTTAAAATATTTGAGGGATAGGCCTTTTTGTAACAATATTTTTTTATATACATGTGGCATACGCCCTTCATTTTTTCTTAACATAATTATTTATTTTAGAGTATTTAGTTCAATTTAAATTAATAAAATAACAATTAAATTTTCTTTAATTTTGTATTTTGAAATTATTGTACTTACTTAGCATGGCTTTTTTTACAGAATTTGTGATCATAATGGCAAGCCTAAAAAGCAGAACTAAGAAAATGGTACTGATGGTTAAAGAACTAAATATAATAGAAAATGAAAATGAAGACAAGGCAAACAAAGATGAATTACTACTGATAACTGAGGCTACCAAGGAAAATAATATAGGAGATGTAAAAGAAATTGATAATCTTATGAATATTGACGATGATGAATTGCTAACTCTCGCCGACCAAGTGGTGGCAGCATTCGAGCAGCCGCAGTTTACCTTAGACCAAAATGTTATTGAGATTGAGGAGATAAATCAAAACGAAGCTGATATTATTCATGTATGTAGTTACAATACAACAGAAGAATCAGAATCATCAGACTTAGAAGAATATGAAGAAATACATACTAAAAGGAAAAGACCAACTAAAAATAATACTGAGAAAAAGAATGATCCAAAAGCACTTGAAGTGTTTATTCATCATGATCGAAGTGAAAAAAATTATTGTGAAAATAATATCGAAAGAGTGGCTAACGAAATGGAAACTGGGGACGATTTTATGGTTTCTTGATACTCGATTAACATTAGAAAAAATATTGATTTATTTTCTTTATCGATTACAAACGATGCTATCTTTTGCGATAAGCTAGACCGAGAGAGCGAGACGAATGTTCCTCCTGGTCAAGCGGACATAAATAGTGTTGCCAGCTTTTCCTCCTTTCACGACAAGCACGTATATTAGATGTTTTAAGTTATTGAGATCCAACATACCGGCAGCCCTTGAAAACTACAGTTTTTCAAGTAAAAGAGGAGATTTACCTAATTGTCCACTGGTAATAAGCAAAGTTTTTGAATAGCACGTGTAATCACACCACTGGAAGTCTGTAAAGTAACCACACGCGTAAGTGTGTCTTGTCCTGGATGAAGTTGAAGAACTCTTCCAAGTCTCCAACATAATGGGGGAAGGTTATCATCCATCACCAGCACTATAGATCCAATCTTAAGTGAATCCGTTGAAGTTGATTTCCACCTTGTGCGCTGTTGAAGGTTGAGAAGATAATCCCTGGACCATTTTTTCTAAAATTCTTGAAACATTTTTTGTAGGGTCTCGAAGTTGGATAATCGATTTGTAGGTAAGTCTGTGAGGTCGGATTGAGGCAAAGATAATAGAGGAGTACCGATTAAAAAGTGACTGGGGGTTAAACAAGAGAAATCGGATGGATCCTCCGATAGAGGAATAATAGGCGCGGAATTTATTGCAGCCTCAACCTGAGCAAATAGAGTGGCGAGTCTATCAAACGTTAAATGACCTTTCCCTATAACCCGAGTAATATGATATTTTGCACGTTTAACGGCGCATTCCCATAGATCTCCATGGTGAGGAGCTCGAGGGGGAATAAAATTCCACTTAATAGAGTTTTTAAGTAAAAAATCCGATACATTAGAGTTCTTGACAAAATTTAGAATTAATGTAATAATTGACTTTAGTTCGTTGCTTGCACCGACAAAGTCAGTGCCGTTGTCACTGTAAAGTGTATGACACAGTCCACGTCGCGATACAAAACGCTTCAAAGCATCGACAAATGCATCACTTGAGAGATCCCCGACTGCTTCTAAATGTACCGCCTTTGTAACAAAGCAAATAAAGATACATAAATAAGCCTTTACTAGGGCTCTATTGCGTAATTTGCCATCTTTAATTAAAAAAGGACCAGCAAAATCAACTCCGCTGACATAGAATGGTCTTTGTTGATTTACCCGATTAGTTGGTAAATCACCCATTTTTTTGATCATACGCTTTGGATTAACACGAAAACAGATTACTCCCCTTTCAAAACGCTGCGAATTGCCCGGCGGCCTTGAATAATCCAAAATTTTTCGCGTAGCAAGGTAAGTAACGATATAATTCCGGCATGCAAATTTTTATGATGTTCATTGAGAATAACAAGTCTTGTAAATGGATGCTTTGGTAATAAAATTATTTGATGCCTAGTCTCGTAAGGAAGGTTTGATTTACTGATGCGACCACCAATACGAAGCAGTCCATCGGGTCCCATAATGGGATCTAAAGATAATAATTGTGATTTTTTATCTAGCTCACGTGAAGCTTTAAAACAGTTTAATTCAGTGGGAAACATTTCAGATTGAGCAATCTTTATGAGAATTTCCATGGAATGATTAACTTCCTCAATTGATAATGTAGGTTCAAAATTGCGTTCTGTTTTATTTTTACAATTTGTACAAAACTTGAAACAGTACGCTATAACACGTAATAATTTAAATAAATTTGAAAATCGGTTAAAAATGTTAAATTTATTTTCAGTAATTGCTACTAAAACCTTTTTATTTTTTACTTCTGTTATTGCTTCGGGAATATCGCGATTATTAGGCCAACTATTGGAATCGACATTTTGAAGCCATTCTGGACCTAACCACCATAAGCTTGATGTTTTCAGATTTTCAACCGAAGTACCTCGAGAAATTAAATCAGCGGGATTATCATTTGTTGGTACATGTTTCCATTGAGATGCATCGCTGCGATTTTGAATTTCTGATATACGATTTGCCACAAAAATCTTAAGATTGCTAGGCGATAAAGAAAGCCAACCTAAAACTATCATACTATCTGTCCAGAAATGTACCTTATCGATTTGTAATCGTAGAGAACTTTGTACTAATTCGCACAATCTTACAGCTAAAACTGCACTACAAAGCTCTAACCTTGGTATGGTTGTATATTGTTTTTAGCGGTGTCACCCGCGACTTTGCACACAAAAGTCGTGTAAAACAAGCGTTAGTTTCATCTTAAATTGATCTTAAATAAATACAACAGCCGTACGCAGATTGGGAAGCATCACAAAAAGAGTGTATTTCTATGTATTTGGCATTATGGATTAAAGCATGTCGTTTTATGTTAATACTATCAATTAAATTAAGGTTGTTAAGTCTCATAAATGAGATTAAAATAAAAGTACAACAATGACATCATTATGCTTGGTCCAAAGACGCAAGGCGCGTAAAATACTTTTGTTTTAAGTCGGCATCGAGCTTTAGACTGGGTCGTGGGTTTAAGAGGGGGACTCTCGCTACGTTTTTCACCAAGTAAACATTCTATTTTTAGCCACTTGAAGGTCTGGTCAATTAGAGTATAAGTTTTTAGTTAAGGTCGTATTTTATTGATAAACTAGAATAGTGGTTCTATGTTGGGTTTTTTTTGAGTTATTGCATAGAAAATAAATACACCTTTAAATTTACGATCTTTGGGTTTGATTTCCAAGGGCAGCCTATAAAAACATCGGCAACGGGGTTGAATACTCAACAAAGGTCATTTACTAAATTTAACCATATGTTATTGATATTTGAAGGAAGGAGAGAATCCCAACCCTCTTTACATTGCCAAATACTTTGCATTAAAATCTTGGCACGAATAATAATTGGTGCCAGAAATCCTAGCGGATCAAAAATACTGGCCGTAGCAGAGAGTAATTTTTTGAGATTTTATGTTATGATTCTTTAGGGAATACGTTAATCTATCAGACTTAGAATCCCAAACCAAACCTAAGGTTCATTTTGTCTCGCTTGGACTAATATAGTATTTATCATTATTTTCTATAAAACCGATGGATTCTGGAAAATTTGATGCCCATTTTCTCAACTGGAATCCATATGGCTCTAAAATTTCTGTAATTTCGGATTTTAATTTAATTGCCTCCTCAACTGTATTGGCACCACTGATGAGATCATCAATGTAGAAGCAAAGTTTACTGAATAAAATACAAGTTGCTTCACTCGGCGAAAAACCTTTTATCTTTCGATCTCAAAGGCAGGCCGCCGAGCTCCTCGCCGACGGGGAACTAGCAAAAAATGTAAAGGGGAATTCTGGTAAAAAATACCTATTATTTTACGAGTTTCGTCTAATTCGAACTGTAGGGGAAGACGGAGCACGATTTTATAATAACTTTATTATCTGGCATAAAATTATTATTTAATGTACCTACTTGGGAAAAATAAATAAATTGACAATACTTTAAATTATTTGTTTTTATGGCCACCTAACTAAATAAATTTTACATTATCAAAGTTTACGTAATTCAAGAACTAAATGGTTATTTTTTTTTGTATCTAATTCTTACTCTTATTAAAGGTTGTTTTGGTACGACCGGTTTCATTAGGATTTATTTTTAAATCAAAGTCAAAAGTTTGTGTGAAAAAATGCATATATTACTGTTACTAAACGTAACAACTAAAGATAGACATAACTACTAAGTAATGACATGTTTGAATTTTTAATGATTGACTACCTTTTTGACGTTTTTGTTATTTTGTCAGACTAATAATAACATTACCAAAGACATTATAAGTAATAAACGTAATGTCCTAAAATAATAGCCCAAAAATGTGGAATTTTATTGTTTTAAAATTAGTAGTGAGAGAGAAAAGGATGGAGAAAGTGTTGTTAGTACCCCTTGGAAACAATGCATATTTTCAATTAATTTTTGTTTGGTTTGTTGCCAGTGGGGTAGAGCTTATGCACTAGTGCAAATAATATTATAATAATCGACAAATTTGTTATTTTCATTTTCCCTCCCTTACAAATCGGGTTAGGATTGTGTACTGTACAAATAATTTTCTATATCTATACGTGTTGTTTTCGTCGCTCCTGTGCAATTTTAAATAGAGGCGAAAAATGTCATTACATAATTAATTAATCTTAATATTTTTCATGTGATGACGCTGGTGGTATAAATACAAAAGTCTTTTGCTGTTTAAACGTAAACAAATAAACTTACCGATGAAACGTTAATTTGGATTTTAATGCTCTACTCTCTTTACTATACAAGATGTTCGTTTATTTTGGCATTAATTTTCTCCAAAAAAGTACGAAAACAACAAAATGATAAAACACACTCTAAACACAAAATACGCCTTTAGACTCAATAATTTAAAGCGTTTATTTGTTTTAATTTCTTAGCAACATCGCTCGAGATTCATTCATTCATAATTTTTGACAGAACTCGAAAAATAGTAAAACGTGCGTAAGACTGTAGCGCAACGTTGCCGAAGTGACTAAATTTTTTAATGCTCCAAGATATTTTTGTTTGGACTGCTGCTTTTATTAATATTTTTGCTTTTAAATTAAGTCGATTTTTCTATGAATTTTATTAATTTTCGATTAGTTTTTTTTCATTATAAGCTCAGTTATGTTTCCGACTCAAATAACCTTTAAAAGGTATTATATTTTTTAATACTTAAAAAGCGGATAAATAGCTCTGGCAAAAGTGCAATATTGTAAAAGGACAAAAGATTGAGAGGAAAATATATTTTGCCATTTATCAGGGGCGTAATCCTTGTATGAAAATAAGGCAAAAAGTTCATATTAATATGGGTTCGAAATTGCTTCCTAAGGGAGCTACGCCCCTTTGAATAGGACCCCTTGAAGACAATTTTTTCTCTATAACTTTAAAACCCTTTAGAATTAAATGTTGAAAATTGGTGTACTGCATAAACATTTCGTTGTGAATAAGATTCTAAATTCAAATTTTTTAAATGTTATTCAGGTGCGTCACATGCGGGGGTTGGTAAGGGTAAAACATCCCTTTTTCTTTTACTCTTTAGGTTATTGTGATTTTGTTTGAAAATTATACAATTTTAGAGTCTTATACGTAAAAAAGGTACTCTCCGCATGTGACGCACCTGAATAAAATTTAAAAAATTTGAATTTAGAATCTTATTCACAACGAAATGTTTATGCAGTACACCAATTTTCAAAATTTAATTCTAAAGGGTTTTAAAGTTATAGAGAAAAAATTGTCTTCAAGGGGTCCTATTCAAAGGGGCGTAGCTCCCTTAGGAAGCAATTTCGGACCCATATTAATATGAACTTTTTGCCTTATTTTCATACAAGGATTACGCCCCTGAAAGGATGCCGCTTACTTTTGAATCACCCTGTATATGTAAATATATATTTTATATATATATTTTCATTTTTCGGACATCTAAAAAACATTAAACCACTTCCACGCTTTGTAAAACAACTGTCTACTGAACAATACGTCGACATTTTAATATAATAGATTATAATAATTTGCCAGTCCACTGAGTCCACCCGGTACAACTAGTAATAAAACGCTCGCACATCAAAACGATTTAAACTCTACTCACTGTGTAAGGGTAGAAACATAGTGGAGCGGCGAGTCAAGAGTCAAGCGGCGCGTTTTAAAATCTTCCATACAATCAAGTTGGTGCGCACATAGTGAGGCGGCGAGCAGTGCTGCATGCATCGACATGAATCTTGACTCATCGCTCGTGAAATCACCAACGATTTCTTTGAAGCGCTGCTCCAGTCGATTTGGGGCTTCCATTGCAAGTGGTACGGCGTGTATGTTGTTTTTTGTTCTGGTTTTTATAATAGTTTAAACAACATGAACGTGGAGTTGTTTATTATGTCAATACGGAATCGAGAACCTATATGGAATCAGCAGCTGAATGACCATCACAATCGTTATACATTGGACAAACTATGGAAAGAAGTAGGTGAACAAAATAATTGTACAGGTACGTTTGTGTATACTAGGTAGGGCAATAAACAATTTTCTACTAATGTAATACTTCTAAATATTTATTATTTATATACAAAAAATAAAATAAATTGTTGACCTAAAGGTAACTTTACAAAAGAAAAAATGTTTAGATTTGTTTTATAGGTTTTCCAAAAACGTTTTTCTGATTGTTTACACAACGAACCGTTTTTTTAACGAATGTTTAACGAACTGTTTGAACCTCTGTTAAATGCCTCTCAAATCCCTCCTTATCTATGATAGTGTTTTGAAGAACACACATACATTTTACTATTATGTCTACAGTTTGATGATCAGTTTTAATACTTTTAGACAAAAGTCTCCATTTAGAGAACATGATTCCAAACGTACACTCTATACTTTTTCGAGCCCTAGAGTGCCTTTTATTGAAGACCATTTTTTCATCATTGAGATTCTCTACGTTGTGAGGTGTCAGAACACGCACAGATAAGGGAAAGGCTTCATCTGCGAGAAATACCAATGGCGTCGTAAAATTAGTTCCAGGCAAACAAGCATCATCCGGAATATCAACTTGATTGTTTTTTATCATGTGGTAAAAGTCACAGCAAGCAAAAGTGGCTCCATCACTTTGCTTGCCAAACCCATCAACATCTATGACAAGAAATCTATATTTTGCATCACAAACTCCTAGCAAAACAATGGAGTAGAACTTTTTGTAGTTGTAAAACATCGTGCCTGAATGTGGTGGGCACGAAATTCTTACATGCTTTCCATCGATGCATCCCATGCAATTTGGAAAATTCCACAAGTGACTGAATTCCTTGCTTGTCTGAACAAAGATTTCTTTTGAAGGATGTTGCATATGTAGGGGTTGCAAAACATTCCATAGAACATTAACGGTTTCTTTCACTATCCTGCTCCAACACGAAATGAGAATGATAAACTTTTGAATGAAGAACCAGTTGCCAAGTATCTGCAATAAAATATATTATGTAATTTTCAGTAATATTTAATATCATGTTTAAGTTTAATTCTTAGTTTCTCTTCTTTCAGTTAAAGAAGCTCAAAGCAAATGGAAATCGCTACGGGACTATTACAGGAAGGAAGTAAGAAAAATGCAAGAGGAAAGATCGGGATCCAGCTCTGATTCTGTGTATAAATCTAATTGGGCATATTTTTTGTTGTTAGACTTTATGAGGTCTCAATTCAAGACTAGGCCTACATCTGGAAATATAAAGAGAAACTGTGAAAGTGGGCAGGAGCAGACTGAAAAAACATTTCTTGAAGAGCCAACTGGTAACGACGAGAATGTTGTGGAAGAAAACGTGACAGAAGATCTAAATAAAAGTAATGAGAGGAGCGTCGGTAGCAATGTCAGTGTCACAGGTTCATCAACTTCCACAGACAAAATTACAAAGGAAGGTCTTGTCCACCCAAACAATTTCAATAAGAGGAGGGCACAAAGTCAGGACTTAAACAAATTGATACAGATCGAAGAAAAGAAGATGGCGATGTTAGAAGAAAAGCGGACAAGACGAGCAGAAGAAAAGCCAGATGATGACATGCTGTTTTTTCAAAGTCTTTTGCCTCACATATAAAAAATCAATGGAGCCAATAACCTTTTTTTTCGAAATGATGTTCAAAATTTAGTGCTGAAATATGCGTACAAAAACGACGTTTCTAGACCGTCTACGAGTAGTTGTGGTTCCACTCGTCAATCATTTGTGTCTACAGGCATTTCTCTTCCACCTTCCAGAAGTCCAACACCTCAGGACAATAACATCCTAGATCTGGATCAGTGGTCTCGTGGTTATGACTACTCCTATGATAGAACTGAAGTTTTTATAAAACAATCTCTAGTTTTATCTTTTGTACTGCGTAACCCATATTTATTTCAATATTAGCCATTAAAATGTGTTACATTTTTTTATTATCTAGTCAATTTCTTACCTCAATATTATAACCAGCTTCTCCTCAGGTTCAATAGGCTGCTTGACGAAATTGGTGAATTTTGTTACGATTTCAGGTTGTATGAGATCTAAAATATAGACAAAGGTACTGTGCTCCATCCTGGTGTATTGAAAAAACCGATCAAGGTACTCCTTTGGTTGTGGAAATAGGTTATGGTATTCGCCTAATGTATGACGTTCTTGGTTCAATGGATGAACAGCATAACTTCTAACACCTTTAAGACATAACACTTTAAGAGCACTATTTTCCAACAAGTAATCATCTTTACTGTCAGACAGCATTTTGCTGACTGAATTCATGACATGAAGCTCTCTTCGCAGCAGTTCTCGCCGCTCTACTATGTACATGTGAAAGCGACGCTTGCATCTTGAATCAAAAACGCGCCGCTTGACTCTTGACTCGCCGCTCCACTATGTTTTTACCTTAACCCAACAGATTCGATTGTAGGAGCGTCGCCCGGCAAATGAAGTGAGGGGCGGTGAATAGGTAATTCGGCGTGTGGAGCCGAGTGAAGCAACTTGTATTTTATTCAGTAAACTTTGATTGCGTGATTAACTGAAACACTGGTGCTTTGATTCTTCGGTTTATTTTCGAAAGTTGTTTCGTCACAGTGAATCATTGTATTATGCCGTTTTGAACAAACTCTACAGCCTCGAGCAATACATTCAGTATATAAATGATTTGCTCTTAGGCAATTCAGGCATAGCTTAAGTTTTTTAATTTCTTCGATTCGTGACTCTATAGGTAATTCTAACATTTTTTCGTAGCGATAAATATGATGTTTGCCTTTGCAAAAGAGACAATTAGATTGATATTTTTCATTGTAAAGAACATATGATTGCTCTCTATTGTCACGGGGATAGTGTGACTGCTCACGCCAGAATGGTTTCTGGTCTTTTTTATCCGGTTTTTTAAATTGGAAATCAGAGGTTTCGATAAATTTGCAACGATCGAAAATAAAATTAATTAAGTTGTCTAGTTTTGGAACAATTTTCTGCGCGATTACAAATTCTTTCCAAAGCGATATTGTTCTGAAGTCTAATTTTGTTGTTAATAAATGAATTAACAGAGTAGACCAAGATTCGACTGGTTCATCCAGTAACTTCAATGCCCTATAACGTTTTTGAAAATCATCCAATAAATTTCTAAGGGATATTTATCTTTAGAAACTGTAGGTAAATCAGATAAAGCCTTGAAGAACGTGATTGTTTATGGTTAAATTTTTATTTTCATATCGTTCGACTAACAAATTCCACGCGATATCATAATTTTTCTCAGTTATTTCCAGCGATTCCAAGAGATTTTTCGCATCGCCCTGTAAAGAGCTTAATAAATAATAAAACTTCCTAACTTTATCAATAGATCTTCGTGAATCAAAATTTTTTATAAATTTCTGAATTGTGCCCCTTTATCATACTCGCCAGAAAATTTAATTAACTCGATCGTTCGTAGGCCTCTTGAACCGCTAGAATTAACCGACGTTATTTTTGGCACTTGATTCGCTATATTTTGAGGTACTTCATCAGAAACACCTTTGTATCATAAAACGCACGAATAATTTTTACGGCTTTCCCTGTACTTCCCTGTAAAATATAGGTCCTCAAAGTTATTACGTTCGTTTTTTTCGATTTCTTTAGGATCGGCTAACTCCAAAGCATTTTGAACTTCGTTAAACTCTCTAAGTATTACATTCTCGGTGCTTCTTAAACGTACCTCTAAATTTTCGATTTTGTCTTGGGTAAAATTATGAAGGAACTTACTAAATCGGTTCAAGGTATCTTTGATTTGATTACGCTCAGCGCATAACTTTCTGATATTTTCTCGGTCATCGTCATCCTGACGATCAACTGGTTCCCCGTTGTTATCCATGATAAGTATTAAAGTAATAAAATAGATAAAGGTTCAAATATGATTTAACGATTTAGATTTACGATATTATATGATATACGATAAAATATAACTGTTACCACTCTAAACTACTCATTGTAAAGCAGTGAATAATAAACGATAATAAGCTAGGAAATGGATAATGGAACAGACTTGTCGATGGCAGCTAATCTCGATAGTAGCACACATTCCTAGTCCATCACCATCATCAGGGCCACGCTTGTTACTCACACCGTTCAGCTTATTTGTTTCTTCAAATTCGATTTTTCTTCTTAATTCACGTTATATCCACAGGATTTTAGACCATGCGGCCGAAGGACCATATAATGGGGGCGATTTTATGGTTTCTTGATTGATACTCGATTTACATTAGAAAAAATATTGATTTATTTTCTTTATCGATTACAAACGATACTACCTTTTGCGATACGCTGCACCGTAGAGATGTGTAGTTCACGAACGAACTAGTTCGAATGAACTACTCTCCGTAGTGAACGAGATGAACTAGTTCGCAACAACCTTAAAGGCTCGTTCACTTCGAACTAGATAGGCGATCGCGATCGATGTGCCAAGGACATAGGAGCAGAACCAAGACCGACTGAACGTAAAATCAAATGACTCATTTTGCATTTGCGCCGATCTTTCGTATTCGGTTCATTTCAGCTATTAGCTTGGTTTGTTTTGGTGGTTCCCCGATATTTAATTAATTATACTTATAATATTATACTTAATTTTTCTTTTGTTAAGACCGTGGAAGTGTACAGTGAACTGAAAAGTTTATAATTGTATGTAATAACTTTACATTATATAACATCGAAATGTCTAAGAAACGAAGTGATGCATGAACGCATTTTGACGTTGTGCCTGAAAATAGTAGTAAGGCGAAGTGTTGCTACTGTAAGCAAATTTTATCAATATCGGGGGGATCGGTTGGAAACTTGACCAGACATATAAAAAAGATTCACCCTGCTATACCCGCTACAAGATCTGAGCCACCGCCACATGTTTCGAACACTGATACTTCAGCTTCATCTCAGTTAACTATGTCTGAAATCACAGAAGGACAAATACAAAACGATAAGTTATATTTAATATAATGTGTCAAGTAAAAACAAAATAACTGGAAAAATAAAAATAGATATTTATTTCTTTTAGTGTGTAAAAAAGGTGGCTGTTAATTTAGTTAGAAATGCGCATTTGTACGTAGATTTAAGTCTTTTACCGCAAATTCTAGTTATTTCAATATTTGCTTGCTTTCAAAATAAATCGTTTTTAAAACGATTTTAAGAAAAATTAACTATACTTTTTAATCCGGACTAATTATAAGTTCGTTAATTTAATATTGGATAATTATATTTGTAGATCATGACTCTGACCCTGGACCCAGCGAGATCAGAGTAAAAAATTTAAGGTGAGTCAACTGCAATCTGATATTTCAACATACTTACGAAGTACAAAGCCGATACCTCTTTCTAAAAGCAAAGAACTGGATTTTCAGTTATTAAAGATGATTGTCAAAAGATACTACCCTTTTAGTATGGTGGAAGATCCGGAATTTATCAAATTAATGGAACTTGCTGTTCCTGGATATAAGGTACCTAGCCGAAAAACAATAAGCGAGAGTCTGATGTCAAAAACTTATAAAAAAATTAAACGAAAAATTGACGCACAACTTTCTTCCGTCGAATATGTAAGTATAACTACAGACTCCTGGACTTCAATAAATAATGATAATTTTACTGCACTGACAGCACATTATTTATTAGAAGAAAATGGCTTATTAACTCTTAAATCACATTTAATTGATTGTTTCCAGTATAATGAAAGGCATACCGCTGAAAACCTAAAAGAATTATTAAGATCAAAATTTGAACAATTTCAAATAAATAATAAAATTGTCCGCGTTGTTAGTGAAAATGCAGCAAATATTCTGGCGGCTTTGAGAAATGGTGGATGGAAGTCCAAAGGTTGTTTTGCTCATTCAATTAACCTTCTAGTCCAAAATGGTTTGAAGGAAATTTCAGACCTTTTAAATAAAATTAAGGCGATAGTAACGTTCAACAAAGTTCTTCGGCGTTAGCAAAGCTAAAAGAAATTCAGAAGCAAATGGGGCTTCCTGAACTTAAATTAAAGCAAGACGTTGTAACCCGGTGGAATTCCACTCTAGATATGGTAGAAAGGGCGGTTACTATAAAAAATGCCCTTGATTCCACTTTAGCCCTTGTAAACGCAGAATTAAATACAGTTTCCGCCACAGATTGGGCTATGTTAGAAAAGTTGACAGACATATTGCGAATTTTTCAAGAAATCACAGAAGAAATCAGTGCTGAGAAAAACGTTACTATTTCAAAAAATCTAGTCCTTGTTTATGCAATGTATCAGCATATCCAAACCTTTTACACGCAGGAAGATATAGAGCCAGAACTTAGGGCGGTACTTCACGTTTTCCGCGAAATTTTTTTTTTAAATTTGGAAATATTGAAGACATGGACATATTAGCCGAGTCAACCGTTTTAGATCCTTGGTTTAAAAAATTTGGATTTAAAGATGAAAGAAAATATGCCAACACAGTTGCAAATCTTCGAAAAAAATTGCCTCATATTTATTCCTCTAAAAATGTACTTTAACCCATAGAAAATCAGGAAGCATTTTCAACAACTCCATCAGAAAAAAAATCATCCATGTGGTCCATGTTTGATGAAACTGTTGAAAAATTGGCACCGGAAAAAAATCCAACTTCGGCCGTTATTATCGAATTCGACAGATATTTAGGTGAACCCCTTCTCAACCGAAAGGAAGATCCATTAAAGTGGTGGTATGAACGTCGCCCAAGATTTATCGATTTATGAAAAGTCGACTATGTATTCCTGCAACGTTAGTTCCGTGCGAACGTATTTTTTCAAAAGCAGGACAAGTCTTAAAAGAAAAACGTGCACAGCTGAAATCTAAAAAAGTTTCCCAAATTTTATTTCTTAACAGCAATCTTTAGTAGTTTTAATATTAGTTAAATTAATTTTTAGTTTAGTTAATACTTAGATTAGTTATTCATGTGTTTGAATACCAACTTAGTTGTTCAAACAACTATGACTCATAATTAAGTTTTGAAAAAACTTTATTTTTTGTCTTAAAATTTAAAAAGCCTTTCAAGTTGTTTAAATAAAAATTTTATTCACTTTTTGGATAAATAAAAACCGTTTTATTTGTCCTTTTTTAATTGTATTAGGTTTATTTATTCAGTTGTTTAAATTTGTTTGAATTGACGAATTAAACGTCTAAAAGTCTGAAAACTATGTATTTTATCATGTTTTCCTCATTCGAATAATTTTTAGAAGGTTAAAATTGTACATTTTAGTTATTCTACTATAAAAGTAAACGTGAACTACTGTGAACTAGTTCAATGAACTATTCTAGATTATGAACGAGACCGAGTGAACTAGTTCACGTAAATGAACTAAAAATCCCATCTCTACTGCACCGAGCGAGCGAGACGAATGTTCCTCCTGGTCAAGCGGACATAAACAGTGTTGCCAGCTTTTCCTCTTTTCACGACAACCACGTATATTAGATGTTTTAACCCTACAATGCATCATGTAGCATATCTGCTACATATAAAATATTGAAGAATTCTATTTTCATTAAATGTTTTATGATACACCTAAATGCATAGTGTAGCATACTATATACACACTTTAAATCAGGTTTCGCTTTGCTGGCAATAGATGGCGCAGCAAGTACGGAATTTTAATTCTAATGTCAGCTGTGTTGTTTTGGCGGTTGGTGTGTGTGTTTGACGTAGTAAATTTGTGTTTTTTTGAACATTTGAAGCGGTTTTGGCAGACAAACTCGATAAATTTGGTAAATTAGGTAAGTATTCAAACTATTTGTTATATCAGTGCGTATCCAGAATTCATAAAAATAAATTACCGGGTATTCTAATAAAATGTAGCAAATATGCTACAATATGCATTTTATGATTTTTTTTTAATCTCAGGGCGATGGACAAAAAAAGGGATTTTTGAAAACCTTTGACAATCCAGGAGTTGGAAAAGTTGGCAGAACGTTTTCTTGAAAGTGACGATGATCTGGAAGAATTGGACGAAGATAATTTAAGTGAAAACGTTGATAATTGCTTAGAATTGGCTGCTCAAAAGTTTCAAGATCCTGTGGATTACGCCAATTTGGACATTGAAAATACTCCAATTATTTTTGAGCATGAACTAGATGGTGTAGAACTAACCAATTCGAACGTTGAAAATAATAATGAGGCAGATATTGTCGACGAAATAATACCTAAGAATGAAGACGCGAACGGTACAGAAGAAAATATATTTACACTGGATAAAGACGCATTCAAATCTATTTGCTGGAAGCAAGCATCTTTTGAACAAAATGTTCAAGGTACAACATTTAGAGGTGATGAAAATCTTCCAACAAATATAATGGAGTTATCAACACCCTATCAGTTCTTCAGGTAAAACCTAATAAGTCAATTATTCCTTTTGCAGTTTAGTATGTAATTTGTTGATTTTTTTTTCAGATACTTTTTTACCGATGAGCTATTTGAGAAAATCACTGAAGAATCGAACCTCTACAGCAATCAAAAAAATATTTCGAAACCGGCAAATATAACGACTGGAGAAATAAAGAAGTACATTGGTATCTGCATTTATATGTCGGTAATAAATATGTCAAATATCAGAAGATACTGGTCTGAGGAATATGGATTCGAAAAAATAAAACACCATGAGTATCAATCGATTTGAAAAAATTCGTGAAATGCTACACTTCAATGATAACACGAAAATGCTTCCTAAAGATCATGCGGATCATGATCGTCTGCATAAATTGAGGCCAGTTATCGACTCTTTGAACAAAACGTTCCAAACTGTTCCATTTGAAAAGTGTCTATCTGTAGATGAGCAAATGTGTGCAACAAAGGCCCGACACTACATGAAACAGTACATGCCACTAAAGCCTCACAAGTGGGGCTATAAATTATATGTTTTATCTGGCGTTACGGGATATGCGTACCAATTTGAAATATACTCGGGCCAAGAAAATTCTGAGAAATACCGTTTTCCAAATGAGCCTGACCTTGGGGCTTCAGCAAACGTTGTTATACGCTTGTGCCGGTCAATTCCCAAAAACTGCAATTACATTGTCTATTTTGATAATTATTATACAGGAATTTCTCTGATGTCATATTTATTCTCAAATGGCATTCTTTCGCTAGGAATAGTGAGAAGGAATCGTTTGCCCAACTGCAAATTTTCTAGTGATACTGTTTTCAAAAAAAAAAAAACGCGAGGTTCTTTCGAAGAATATGTAACTTCTTTTTAAAATACTCCTTTTGCCTCAGTTTTATGGCTGGATAATAAAGCAGTCACATTACTTTCTACATACGTTCTTCTCCAGTTCAAGAAGTGAAAAGGTTTGATAAAAAAAAAAAATGCAAAGTTCACCTATGTTTGAATAAAAATAAAAATTGTTTTGGTAACTTCCATCAATAAACTGTTAAGACCATTTTTGCTTTTTTTTGTATCATAAGTGCGTGTTGTAGCATATGTGATACATTAAAAGAAAATTAAAAAAATATATAATAAAAAAACAAAAGATTTTTTGAAATATTTTTTACCCATTCACAGCACCAATACCTAACCAAAAATATTTTTTTGAAATAAATTTAAAAAATCATGCATTGTAGGGTTAAGTAGTTGGTATTAGCAAGTTCTAATGTTTCATTATTTTTTGTTATTATTTGTTCAGGAGTTATTTAGTTTAAGTTGTTTTCTATTAGCTATAAGTTCGTATGTTGTGAAATATTTTTTAGTTTTTGTTAAATGCAATGTTAAATTGACAATAAAAAGAAGTTTCATTTTAAAAACAAGGTACGTACTTATGCCCCACGGCATGCGTGCTTTTGCCCCCTACTGGGGCAAAAGAACGCAATTGACATTTTGTCATATTTTTTTTAATAACTTTAAAACCATTTACATTTAAATGTTTTCCATCAGATATTTTATAGTACTGACTTGAAGCTTTCATACATTTGTGTTTTTTTATTTTTTTTTTTTAATTAAGGTGGAAACTAGGGGAGTTCAAACATTAACTGCGTGCTTTTGCCGCACTTTACTCTAATCGGTAGTATGAACTAGGGTTGGTTTTCTTGTGTTCATGTTACCGAGCTTGTACTGTATCGGCATTAAATTTAGAAGAGGAATTGAATCGTAGTCTTCGTACTGCCTGGGTATCAAAGGCTTCTCCTATGACTGTACGAGCACGAGTAACACTTGACCAGTTACTAAAACATGAAATGACCCTGTTTGAATGCGGAGGGAATAGGGGTATATACTTGGAAGCTGTTTACAACTGTGTAAAGTCTATTCCGCCGACAAGTTCGAAGCTGAGCGTGCGTTTTCAGCTGCAGGATATATTTGCAATAAACTAAGATCAAACTTAAAAGATGATACCTTGGATATGTTATCTTTTCTCCGAAAATACTTCCAAAATCAATGTGACAAGTGACCTTTAAACTAAGTACTTGAACCACTAACTAATGTATTTTGTATATGAAATAAACACTTTTTCGCATCTACCATAGTTTGTTTATAATTGCATAAGACATAAGACCTTTTCTTAGCAATTAGCATGTTTATTAGGTTTATTACAAAAAGTTATACAGATATGATCATTCTAAATTCGCCTATAGGAACTATGTATCGCGGTAGGTCTGGCAACGTTGTGACAACATACTCAAAGCAGCGAACCCCGCCGAAGCCCGAAACGGAAACCTTTCAGTATTCTTAAGTCGTTCAAGCGGGGATGTACTGCTCTGTGGCAAATAAAAAAAAAATTGTTTCGTTTGAGTCTTTGCTGCTGCCTGTCCTAACTGCAAAAAATTAACTAAAAGCCGACTGCAATAATGTTGTAAACATAAATTAACTAAATAATGGACAGGAAATACAAAAATTAATTCAAAATAAAGCAAGAAATCAAGTTAATTTGATAATAATAAATAAAAATTAAAATTATTTTATGTCAGGTTCAAAAAGGCCACCCTGTTTAGCAGTGCAGTACGTCAATCGATCATAAAACGACCTTCTCGTGTTCGACAACATTTCAATGGAGATACCTACTATTAAATGCCTAATTTTAACACAAAGCTCTTCTAAATTAGTAGCCCGTTCATTTTCGTACCTATAAATTTGTTCTTTTAGGTATCCCCAAAGAAAAAAATTATTGGGGGCTTCTGGCGGGCCATTTAATAGTACCTTTTCCACTGATTGTACGATCAGGGAAAGACGTTTCGAGAAATTGACGTACCACTAATGCGTTATGAGCGGGACAACCGTCCTGTTAAAACCAAACTTGTTCTAAATTGATATTGAGCCCTCGAATAGCAGGAAGAACTTCATCCCTCAAAAGATTAAGGTATTTGTTGGCATTAAGGTTTCCCATCGATAAAAAAAGGGCCCATAATTGAATCACCTAAAATGCCAGCCCATACATTAACCTTTTGAGGGTATTGCGTACGTGTTGGTATGCTTATGTGCTTTTTTTCCCCTTGAATAACCTACTGTAATGGACGGATTATGTTTACCACAAATAGAAAAGAGGACTCATCTGAAAACAAAATCGTCCCGATTTGCCCTTTCCAATACTTCATGGCAAAATTCCATCCATCTCTCATTGTCCTGTGGGAACATTTCTTGGGTTTTTTGCAACTTATAGCACTTGTACTTAGGTATTTCTTTTTAAAATTCTTCTAACCCTTAAAGGCTCATTACCCGTTTCTTTGGCAATGGTTGTACTATTGTAAGGAAAGTTCATTTCAGCAACAGCACAAACATTAACCTCTCGAAGCTCCTTTTCTTCGCTTAGCGGTCTAAGTGGTTGCTCATTTGCGTAGCGTTTCCTGCAAATTTGGAAGCACCCAAAGGTCTCAAACCTATGGATAATTGCAAAAATTGTGCTGCGTACGGGAATGGGCCGATTTTTGAACATGAATGCAATTCTGCCTGATATTTCATCGACAGAACTGCCGGCATAATACCACTTAATAATTTGCTTTTTTTCCTCAAAAGAACACATTTTAAAAAAATAACGAGCGGTTTTAAATTTAATCTTTGCTGATTAAGCAGAAAGCTAGGAATAAAAATAGCCTTATCGTTAAACGTTCAAAATGCAATCTCATATTGGCGGTGCAGTGTGGTGGGGATAAGAATTGTCTCGTTTTTCGATGAACGAGCGAAGAGCCGTGCGGCAGAAATAGCAATGTTGCCAAACGTATTAACTTGTAGCGTATTGGAAACGGCATGTATTGTGCCCTCTGTCTGTCTCATGCGGACTTCATATGTCCCCTCTCGCTTACGCTCATAGACTATTTCCTATAGGCGAGGTTTGAATGATTATATCTGTATATATATTGTTAACAATCCCGCATTCTTGCGGATCCGCGGGATCAATGATTTTTATCCCGCAGGTTTGCGGAATTGAAGTTTTGGTGCGGGATTGAATTCCGTAACTGTAACTTATATACTTCAAGTCTAGATTCAGCTAAACATGTAAGAGAAGTGGCTGTACGAATTTGATTTTTCGTACTGGACCTCTTAGGGTTAGTGATGGGACTGGCAGGTTATAGTAAGTAAATCGTTCTGTGAAATTTCTGTCCAATTATCCTGCAGATGAGATCTTTAATCTCTTTATCTAATTCCCATTATGGTGGTTTTTCTTTCACTCTACCAGATATTGTTTTATTTAATATCGCAAATTGCAGTTTATATCAAAACGGATCGACAATTTATATTAATGGCATCCTGGTAAGGTCTATTACAACATCAAATTACCTTATTTGTTTTATCAGAAAACACCATAGGACTGTGAGATAAATGAATCTCAAAAAATATACTACAACACGTCCAACAAAGTGTTACTTTACAGATGCCCTACTCAATTCAGGCTCTACACTTTAAAGGCTGGTGTTCATGGTTATTTCATACTAGCTGGAAAAGTACAAAATAATATCAAATGGTTGACAATTGTTATTCAATTTCCGAACGTTTTAAATGTAGTTTTTCACTTCGACAATAACCAAAAAGAAAGTCATCACCTATTATAATACCTAATAACACATCTTACAAAGTGCTTCTGCAAAGATGCCTTACTCAATTCAGGACCTTGCACTTTGAAAGCTGGTGTTTTGGCATTGTATAAACTAATAAACATAATACAGCAGTGATGACCTTATTGATGAAATCAGGCTCACGATTTCAAGTTGGTTTAAATTTTCAAGAGCGTGCATTTTAGATAGGAAAGCATAAGAGACAAACAATAATTCTTTAACCTTTCGGAATAGATACTTTTTAAAATTTGTCACGCTCCATAAATTCGTCACAAAGATAGATGACAAGATACAAAATTAAAACACAATAAAAATTTAAATGGGAAAATCCTGAAACCGAATCATTTGATTTTCTGTTATATCCGATTGGTTCCTAGGTGTCATGTCGGTGTAGAAAATTATCTTCAATACCATTTATATGTATATCCTCCCTATTGATTATCTCCTCACTTATATTTCCTCAATCCAGTAGCCAAGTATTGAACCTATAAGGGTTGAAAAATTAAAACACAAAATCCAGTAGTAACCTTTTATTAGTTTATCCCATTAATAATAAATAAGCGGCAGAATGTTGGATGAACTTTCACAAGCCGAAAATGATACCTGCGTTTGCGGAGAATAAATTATTATAAAAGCGAAGCTCTTCTTATGTGCTCATGACAAATCGAGTGATTTCCGGCCCTGCGTCACATAAACGCTAATAACTTTGGTTCTATCGCGAATTTTTTTTTCGGGTTTTTACCGTTTTATGTACGATGGATGAACGT
This sequence comes from Anthonomus grandis grandis, assembly GCF_022605725.1. Lineage (NCBI taxonomy): Eukaryota > Metazoa > Arthropoda > Insecta > Coleoptera > Curculionidae > Anthonomus > Anthonomus grandis. The sequence continues at coordinate 438,695 of NC_065565.1, forward strand.
ATATAATGGTTAAAAAATTTTTGTCGCCACATCCACCCCGAAAGGGTGGGCGTGGCAAAAAACGGTTTTTTGACGAAAAAATTTTAATTAAGCCGTTCTGGAAAACTGACCGAGCCGAATTTTCTGAAACGCATTGACGTTAAAGGCCTTTATATAAAGCAGCTCTGAAAGGGCGCTTTTTAAGATAAACCCTTTAGAAGTCGGATTTTTCTGTGAATGAATTTTGAACTTTTGAAGCGCGGTACCTCGCGGACTTAAACGGTTGTGTGGACTTAACGGTAACGTTCCCGACAATGCGGACAACAGCCCTTTTCTACGTAAATGTAGCTTTCTTTCGTGTTAAAATAATTTTTTTCAAAAAGAAACTTCTTCCGAGATAAACGAGCTCAAACTTAGCTTTTTTAAACTCAAGCTTTTTTCTACTTCTAAAAAATTTTTTTTGTTTACACCATTTGAAAGCTTAATCATTTAGGATTAAATAGAGGTATTATTCATGGCGCTACGTATTTTACAGGGTGAGCTGTGTTAACAAGCATAAACCCTTTTTTGACCGTTTTTTCCTACTTTTCTTAATAACTCTTTATAGGTGGCACCTAGAGATTTCAAACTTTCAGCGTTTTAAGAACTTTTTAAATCGTATTTTTCGACATAGTCTACAACCTTCTCCGAAAAGCCATCCGTCCACTTGGACATTTGGTAATGTCTCTCTCACTTCCTTCTTCAAATCTAAACAAATTAGTTCTCGTCTGGACTTTAGATTGCTTTTGATGGAAATCCAACAGAAGACGAGCAGCATCATTAACAAGCTGGATGACAACTCTATTATCTTCTTTTTCGATATCTTTAAGAAGATTAGTCAATGCTTGCCCCAAAGCCGATATTGCAGATCCCACCTGATTTTGAAGCTCACTGATCTTTTTATCCCTCCGAGCTATAACATCCCTCATGACCTTAAGAACCTCCTGATTGACCTTAGGAGCCTCCAACAAGGGGCAATTTTCTGGAGGGGTATATTTATTCATAAGTGAAACCCTCTCATCCTCTAATAATCCTTTTTTCAGCATGTCCTCCCAACTTAAAGCTACTTCCTTTTGAAATGGAGGACTAATATTTCTTTTTGGTGCTAAATCATAGCCCAATATGGACAAAACTGTTGCATTCAAGTCTGAATCTAACAGTTCAGAGGTGTTATTTTGATTATTATTGTTCTCTTGGTTATCTGAAAATAACCACACAAAAATAAAAAATCAAATTTTATTTTGAAATAAAGATGAAATATTATACATTGCATTTTATTCTCATGTTATGTTCTCAAAACACAGTATCAGAGTACAGAGAAAAAAGAACTATGTATAATAATTTGCTGTTTTTATTTGCCATTTTCGAAACAACAACATTTTTGCACACCACTTTTTTTTTTTGTTTTTTTTTTAACATGGGTAAAAAACAAAATTGTTTGCTTTCAAAACAAACTATTATTAATTTTGTTTTCAAAAACAAAAGAAATAATTAATAAACAGGCGTTTCTGTGCAAAAAATATTTTATGTTTACCTCTCGACTGCATAAGTAAAGACCCAATGGAGGAGGCTTTATCGTTCCAGTCGTTATCAAAACAACTTTTATCTTGGTCATCCTGAGACTCACACTCAGGAATAAGAGAGATAGAAACATCATCCGCTCTTGATATCAAATCAGGTGAGCGTGAACGTCTTCGTGACGCAGGCGAACGAACGGCGTAAGTTTTACTTTTGTTCGATTTTTCTCGCCTCTCAAGATCTTCAAGACGTTTATGTATACGCCTGTATTTCTTCCTTAGGGTATATTCGTCTTCTGAAGAGCTGCTACTGTTTTCCCTCTGCCTTTTCTTTGAATGTTTCTCCATATTGTTAGATGATATCATATCACCAACAAAACTATTCAAAACGCACTTAAAACTTCAGTTTTGTCTACCGTCTTAAAACGATAAGCGTAGCGGTCGGCACAAAAATAGAGAATGAGAATGATATTTCCGTGAAGAGTGCGGGTGACGACAGGGTACTAGGGATGGGCTATGATGGGCGATTTTGCTTTAAAATTTGTGGCGGTTAGTATAGGAATGGGGGGACTACATATATTATTATTTACGAGACGAGGTCAAATATAATTTAGCATTAAATGCCGATGAACATTATGATGCCCCATGCCGAAATTTAATAGGTTCTTTAATGTATCCTGCTCTTTGTACTCGACCAGATTTGTGTACAGCCGTTAATCTATTAAGTCGTTATCAAAACAAAAATAATAAAGAGTTATGGCAATGCCTAAAAAGGGTTTTAAGGTATATTAAGGGTACTTATGATTTAAAACTAATTTATACCAGAAATAAATATACCGACGTTCGAGAAGCTCTCTGGATTAAGTTCTTATTAACAAGTATTGAAATAAATATTTTTAAGCCAATAATTTTATATGAAGATAATAATGGTTGTATTTCGGTTGCTAATAATCCTGTTGATTTTAAACGATCTAAGCATATAGATATTAAATATCATTTTACTAGAGAGCAGGTACAAAATAAAACCATATTAATAAAATATGTTCCCACAGGTCAACAGTTGGCTGACATTTTTACGAAGCAACTTCCAGCTCCAAAGTTCCACGAAGTCCTATTCAATTTGGGGCTACAAAAACTATCGAATAAATAAGATATAGTTTTAAGTGGAACTAAATGGTTTGATTTGGTTTTTCTTTTTGGGGTTTTTCCAAATCCTAGCACCGAATGTTGGACCATATAAATTATTTTCCCCAGATATGACTATTCTTTGAACGTTATTACTTAATTAGGTTATAACTTATACATTTTTATTTAAATATAATTGATTTATTTTTGAGAGGGTGTATTGAAATAGATGTATTTAATAGTCAACAAATATGACTCAATATATTTCTATTATTGGAGAGGTTTATGATGTTTATATTTAGTTTAAGCCAATATCCGCATCGTCATCTTTCTTTATGAAAACAGAAAGCAACTGTAATATAAATGCGTTTGTATAATAACTGACGTAGTGTTTTTACTAATACAAAGACCGATTCATTAGGTCCGTATTAGTATGTATTAAAAGGGATATATTTAAGATTCATTCCTTTTTTGACTTTTGCTTCATTCGCTGCTTAAGTAATAAAAATAAAAGAATAGTTATTATAATTTGTGTTTTTGTTCTACCCATATTCTTAATAATTGGTAATAAATTTATATTAATAGTTTACCAATTTAGAAAAAAAAAGACATTGATGCGGTGTTAAAAAAAGGTGTATTTTTTGTATTTTTTTACTATATTACTGATATCACGGCTTTTATAGCTTCTATTCTGTTATCAATCGCTCTATTGATGGCATTATGCCGACTCAAGGATTAAGCTGACTGAACCAAAAATGAAGAACCGTGGGACGGGAGAAAAACGCGGGCACTTGAGACTCGGCGGGCTCTGACGATACATTTATTACGGTCAACATTAGATGTTGTTATAATGTTTGTTTTAATATTATTCATTTAATTTAACTCTTTGTTCGTTTCGTTTAAGGACCCTTAAAGTTTAAAGTAAAGAGTGTGGTTGTTATTTCTAACATCAGAAAGTGGGATTTTGGTGTCCGGTTAAATACTGATTATACGTGTTACATCTGTGTTTGTGATGCCAAGAGAATCCTGCCCTTTATCTACTCCTGAAGGATGTCACCTCCACATGGCGTGCGAAATATAGAACGCCTACCTGCTGCTGAAGATCATGCGCACTTACGAAGTTATACACCCCCCCATTGACCCTCCTATAACTCCACACCTTGTGGCTGTACAAACCCACCATGGGCAGGATGGTAGTGAGCTAAGTACCCAGAGTTTTAATACTTTTAGTAATGCTTTGCTTCAGGGGATCGAAAGAATGGTTAATAATAGAAGTGAACCTAAGTTTTTAGGGTTAACAACCGGTAATAACATTATTAGTGAATTCGACCCCTTGAAACATGATTTGAATCACTGGCTACAGTCCGTAGATGAGTATTCTTTAATGTACGGCTGGCCTGATATGGTGATTACTCATTTGGCGCTAAGTAAACTGCGAGGGCCGGCAAAAATTTGGTATAGAGGGCTGCCGTCTCGAATTTTTACTTGGCCCGAATGGAAAAGTTTACTTTTAAAGCATTTTAAGCCTACCAGAGATTTACATAAACTTATAAAGGAAATGATTTATTTTAATTATGGTAAAACGCAGCAGAGTCTTTATTCATATACATTTGAAAAACTAACATTAATCAATAAAATGGGGTTAAATATTTCTGACTCTGATAAGGTAAATTTAATACTGGGAGGAATCGGTAACGAACAAATAAGGTTTTCTGTCGAAACAGCAGGAATTACCGATCCTGCCATATTGGCGCGTCATTTAAAAATGATCGATGATCAAAACAAATCACTCGACCAAGATATGCAAAATTTCACAGGGGTTAGTTATAATTTAGGCGACGAAGGCCCATCGACTAGTCAGCAAAATTTTGGTACCATTAAAAATCGATTAAAATGTTATAATTGTAAAGCTAGGGGCCATTATAAAAACCAATGTCCATCTAAATACGCTACAGGTAAAGCACTAGCCCCTTATCAGTAAAAAAAACTATAAACAAGTTAATTTTACTAAAACCAGCTCGGGCTCAACAATGAATACTTTTATAAAAACCATTTTAATCGAAAATGTCTCAATAAAATGTTTTATTGACTTCGGCAGCGAATGTTCTTTAATTTATCAAAATATGGTAAATAAACTTAATCTTAAAACATTTACTCTCAATAAGCCTATTCATATTTCGACGATATCCGATAATACGTTGGAACTTAATCGTTATGTGACGGTAAAAGTAAACATTGACGATGTTCAGCGGAACATTTCTTTGTACGTTGTAAATAAAAATATTGCGAACGCCGATATTCTTGTGGGTCAAAACTTTACCGAATTGAGTGACGTTTGTTATGAGAAACTTAATGGGGTTTTACGCTTTATTTCGAACACGGCTTCAACTGTTCAACTTGATAATAAAAACGTTAAAATTGGTATTAAAGATAATTTTGCGACAGAAGCTGTTTTGAAGTTATTAAATTCTTATACAGGGTTATTTGCACGAAGCGCTTTTGATGTCGGAACTTGCGATGAGGTCATGCACATAAAATTGAAATCTGATCAGCCAGTGATGTTTAGACCAAGACGTTATTCCGAAGCAGAGCGGGACGTTATCAGAAATATTATAAACGATTTATTAGAAAACAAAATTATAAGAGAATCGACCTCACCTTATTCGAGTCAGGTTTTATTAGTTGCCAAAAAGGGAGGTGAGTCACGTCTTTGTGTTGATTATCGGGCGCTAAATAAATTAACAGAATTCGACAGGTATCCGATTCCTTTGATAGAAGAGCAAATAAATCGATTAGCAGGTTATAAATATTTTTGTAGCCTTGACTTAGCTTCGGGATATTATCAAATTCCGATGAGTCCAGAATCAATTCCCAAAACGGCTTTTATCACGCAGGACGGTCACTACGAGTTTTTAAAAGTGCCGTTTGGACTTACAAACGCTCCATCGGTTTTTCAACGAGTGATTAATGAAATTCTTGGTAATTTGAGATTTTCAAAAGTGTTGGTTTACTTGGATGATATTTTAATTCCAGGAAAAACCGTTGAAGAAGCCATGGAGATACTTAAAATTGTTCTGGACCTTATCAGTAAAAATAATCTTAAACTTAAATTGTCAAAGTGCTCCTTCTTGCAAACGAATATACAATTTTTAGGATATGAGATTTCGGACTCTACTATTAAACCCAATCATGAAAAAACGTTAGCGGTTGTTCGTTTCGTCACCGAACATAAACTAGAATAGAAGGATCACTCTAAGCGCCGCCCAAAATGTTGCCTTTCTCACTCGCTTTGTGATGCTCTTTTTTGCTGCCCAATCTTAGAACTTTCAATTAGTCTTCAATATTAGAACTATAATAGCGTTGTGCAGAAATTCTAGGTTGTAAAACACCTATTTTCGTTTTATTTGAATTTTAGTGGTTTGTTCTTTCATCCCCTATTTAAAAAGCAAATAATTAGGCATTTAATAAGTTTTTTTTATTTAACTGCCTTTTTATATTTCACTGTTACCGAGTTCCATATGCTGAGTGTTGTTATCACATTATTATGTAAATTTTATTAACTATTTAAAAAATGGGTATATTAACGAAGTTATTATTAATTAAGTGTATGTAATATTAGGTAGGTAGTTTCTAGGTCAGATCTACCAAGTGTTTTTCTTACAGTTATTTGTTCAAAAGAGATACTTAATAATATTCTTTCAATTTCATTTTAACAATAATACAAAGTGCCTTTAATTTTAAAAAATTCCATATATTACACGCTGCCCGCCGCGATGTACGAAAATATTCCTTATTAAAAATGTTTCAAACACCCCCCGTATCGTAAAGGATTGCCGCCGAAACTAAATAATGATTTACGACCGCGTAAAAAAAGTCGGCACTGTTTAGAAGTCCCTACTTCAAACGGCCGCAAGAGAGTGAACCTACTGTCTTGTTCTTTATACTGTGGTTTCGTTTAAGGACCATTAAAGTTTAAAGTAAAGAGTGTGGTTGTTATTTCTAACAATTCAATAAGTTGATACATTTTTTTATTCGTTTTTTTCTCTTTAAATTTTTTTAATTTTATTATAATTTCTTTTTAAAATAAAAATATAAAAAAAAAACAAGAAACAAATCTCTTTTTCCTATCCTAATAAATTGCTTCTTATGGGACCTGATCTTCCTCTTTAGATTGTGACACTCGTCTGAATCGTGGAAAAATTTGTCATAAAGCTTTTTTACTACTTTTTAAGTTGTCTTTAAGCAGAACAAAATTTTTTGAATTCGGAGCATATTTTGAAAAAATGCTCATTTTGACCCGGATTTTGTTCGAAAATCGAGAAATGCAAAGAAGTAGATTTTCCGTTCGTTTTAGAGTCAAATCAGTAATCATCTTTTTTAAAGGTACTCTGAAGAGTTACAGGATAGAAAAATAAAAAATGAAAATTTTGCCATAGGGCTCATGATAATTCGATATTTATGTTTCATAGTTTTTTTCATTTTTCTTCGATTCTATGATAGCTAGAACCGATTCGTTTTGATATACGGATACCTCGTAATATTCCTGAGAACTTTTATTTGAAACAAAAAGTTATCAGACTTACAATTAATTTAGAAAAAAATAAAAATCATTTTCTCGAAATTTTTCGTGGGTACCCCGTTTCGATTTTCGACCAAAAAAAAATTATTTTTTAATTGAATTTTTTTACTGGATTTCAGTTTAATTCAGATTAATTGTTAGTTTGGGGCTTACTTTAAAATTTGCCAATAATCATTATAGGAAAAAAAATGGTACGGTGTGAAAAAACTTGTTTTTTCACATTTTGTTTTTCCCACATTTTTACTTATATCTCGGCTTCTATAGTTTCGATTCATTTCGTTTTTGGTTTCTTTTATTCCTTATTCTCCTCTTGTCAATTCTTTTTATATCTTATTACCATTGGCTTTCAATAATAAATTTGAAAAATAAAAAAAATCGACATAAAAACCCGGTTGTCTTATCCCAATACCCTAATAGCTGGGACCCTCTTTTCACTTTATTTTTTGGCACGTAAATCGTGGAAAATTTACTTATTAAACTTTTCTACTTAGTTTTGAATGGCCTTTAAAGTAAAAAAATAAATTTTGATAACAGCGATTATCTGCATACTACGGTGAATACGCCATAACGTTCGCCAGTACAACAGTGCATTAATTGAGGACTCTGTTTTAGCGTATTTACCCTAGATGCCACTAACGTATTATTATAAAATAAGAAAGTATCATTAAATATTGCTTATATTTATACGAGTTACTTGAGAGCGGAGCGTAAATTAACATTTATAATTTACTATAGATGTTAATTTTTTCGAAGTACTAAAAAAAGAAAAAGTTGGGTAGAGCATCATGCCGAGGCTAAGGTTTGAACTCAGAGCCTTATGAGGATACGGCAGGTTTCTTCCCCACTGCGTGATTAGGGCACTCCTTGGATAATTGTGGAGATTTTTATTTGTAGTACCAAAGATAATACTACTACGAAAAGATAGTTCATTTAAATGAGGCATTGTGAATCGGTCCGGAGATATCAATGCTCCCTTAACTGCGAATGTAATAAGACGGTAACCCTCGCAGAATCCGCCGCGAGAGCGAAACGAGCCACTTAGCTGTGCGCAACGTTGCCAATTCTTACAAATAGGTAAGTTACGAAATAATTAATTTTAGGTTTAAAATGTAATCAAACAAAATAGTAACACTCGGGTTTTTACTTATGAGGTAGGATTGATAGAAAGATTTTACAAAAAAAAATAGTATAAACATACATACATTTTAATATTTTGTATATAAAAATTGTTGTTAAATGTTAATATAAATAAATAGGCTTAGTAGTTACCTATAAATATTTAACAAAAAAAGTGTCATATATTATTTTCTAATGGAGGTATGAATTTTATAATTTTTATTAAGTAAAACTAACGGCTAAATTTATAGGCAGGTAAGTTATTTTATCTGATTAAATTATATATAAAACCAAAAATAAAAACACCAGGGAAGAAATATTGTTGATACGAATGTAATATATACCCTTTTAATGATGAATACTCCTGTGCAAAACCTACTTGAATTTTTATTTAACAACTTAACTGCACTTTTATAGGACACTAGTTTAACCATAAAAAATAAACATGTTACAAGTTAATACAAAAAAGTAAATATTTGTACAAAAAAAAAGATGATTAAAAATAAAGATTACTAACTTAATAATAAAATGAAAAACTAATAATAATGCTCATAAAACGTTTCTAGAGTTTTTATGTTTCTATGCTTTTAGAAAGATATTAAATAGTTTTATGAAAGTACTCAAAACTAGATGCCTCGGTGGACATTTCTAAAAAGTCTAAGAAAATACGAATTACTAGCCCAAAAGGTGTCTGGACGTCGCCGTCGGGACCTCTCCTAAAGTTATTAATTTTAAACGACAAAAAAAAATTACAAAAACTATTTGCAAAACTGTATTGACATCTAAGATTTTAGTCACATGATACTTATTTATTTTCTAAGTTTTTAAGTTTTTGAGTGTGTGTTTTTTTTGGACATTTGTACCACTTGCAAAATTTAAAAATGTTTGTGATAACTAAATGTTCAATTAGAAATGTCTTGTGTTTATAACATGGATCATCTTTATTGCCCAACCAGTTATTGTTTAAAATCAGTAGTTTCTCTTTAATTTTTTGACATACGAATTCTGCGGATTTAAAAGTTTCGAAATGTTGCTTAAATGCTAAAAATGAGCTTTGAACTAATTTAGTAATTTCATCAGAGGGCACTATCAAAGATATTGCATTTTTCCCGCCAAAATTTTTATTCAATAAAAAAAGTTGCCTGGAATCCGACAATTCTGAAACAAACTCAGTGGACTTTTGAAAGGCTGTCAAGCACTTTTTACAATTAAACTTATCACCAACTCTCTTAACAAGATACCCGGCATAATAAGTAATGGCACACTCTTCCAATGAACCCATTGGATTAACTTCATCGCTAAATAAACTCTGTGATCTTGAAGAAGGCAGTGGGGATTCGGCAATGTCAGAATTATTATGATCTGTATTAATACTATTTGAATGGTCCAAATTTGAGTCTCATAAGTTAGTATCTTCACATTGCGTATTAGATGAAGGCAACAGTAATAATTGTTGGTCTAAATCTTCTTCACAATTTGAAGACTCTGACGGTTTGATTAAATCGGTAATGGTTTGAATACGAAATGAAAGCCTAAAAGATTTAGCAGATGGATTTAAATTCCAACCCCCCCGCTGCCTGACTACCGAAAAAAAGTTTTCTAGAAAATCTTGGTTAAGTCTGTTTGTTAAAATAAATGTATTGTTATGTTTTTTTTCTTCTTCAAATAAGTTTAAAATGCCATTTATGGTTTGAATAAGTCCATTGAAACAAGGGGGGTCTAGATTCTTTAAATTTAAAAGTTTGTGTTTTTACATCGAATTTTTTTGTTAATTTTTTTAGTACCGTAAATATATCCTTTGCTTTATTCAGAATCTCGATTATATAAATATTTTTATTACAAAGACCACAATTAAAAGGGTTTTTGTCATATAGTCTTTTAGAGTTTAATGCATCGAATAAATTATTTAAAGTCAAAATAAAACCTGCAGTGTCGGATCCCTCTTTGCAATTATTAATTTGTTGATTTTCAACGCATGTTTTAATAGCAGCTGCCATCGTTTTAGAAAATAATTGAAGTGCCAATTTGCATGACATTTTTTCGAAAGAGTTGGGATTAATGTGTTTTTCGGTTATCTTTGTAAGAGCCCTAGCAGAACCTGAAGATTTATCGATTTCAAATGTCCTTTTAACAACATCAAAGTTAATTATTTTGTCGTCTTGTTTAAATACGCCTGTCAAAAAAATTTTTCTTATACTTTTAAATAAATGTGGAGTGTCGAAAAGTCCAAAAATTTGGGTATTGTTAAGTTTAAAATATGGTATCTCATTTGTGATTCCTAGAAGTTTATATGCGCCGCGGTTGTTACTTCCCTGGTCACAAACTAAGGCCCTAGGTACAAAACCAATATCAATTAAGTTTTCCAAAATGCTGATAATAAGTTTTTTATTAAGCTGTTGCTGGCTAATAGAACCATGTGAAAAATAATAGGACACTGGAATCTTCCAGTTTTTAAATAAACCCCGGATAGAAAAAACAACTGCATGAGTGGATGTTCTTGCAGTTCTGCCTAAAGGACCCAAGTCCGCAAAGCCTTCTATTAAATCCAGTTTCTTATTATATTCCACTAGTTCTTTTATACTTATTTCATCGAATGCCAAAATGCATTTTTTTTTCATTATCAGTCATTGTCTGACATTTAACTTTTAAATGGTTTTTTATGCCTTCATCCAGACCCGTTTTAAACAAATTTCTACCTATCCATCTTCGAATGGTGGCAACCGAGGGCAATATAACGCCTTTTTTGCGTAAAAATAGATAGGCTGTTGGAGATTTATAATAAAAGGATATAGCTAATTGCTTTTCTTTAAGGTTCAAAGTATTTTTAAGTCCTCTTTTTAATTGCATTAGAACAAATGTTCTGGCAAAATTTGACAAAAACGTCAATAAAGGCATTATTCGGAGCATTACGTTGTTATTATTTTTAATTTTTTGTTTTAAATTCATAATTTTTTTTTATACCTAACAAGCTTTGAATTTTGCATGCAAATCCGCTTTTTTAATTTAGCTTTTCGTGGAGTCATTTGTCCAAATGGAAGGTCCATGATTTCTTCGAGTAATTGTGAATTTTGATGTTCCAGCTCCTCATTAAAGGCGCGCTTTTTCAAAGCTATCTGACTTTCAAAAGGAATGGTGCGCTTTTTCATGGAATAGGTCTTGGTGGGAGTTTGAACCTTTAAATTGCTTTGATCTTCATTTTGGTCAAAATACTTTTTGGGAACAGCGTTCAATTTCAAATAGTGCTTTTTCTCAGTTCTGTAATCATCGTTGGAAAAATGTTTCTCACATAAAAGTTTTGTCTTCAGGACATCTGGAGTTAAGCCCAAAAGTATGGAGTTTCCTAAGGAATAAAACAATATTGCTTATGCTTGATAGAATACTAAATTATAAAATAACCGTCTTCAAATATGTCAAAAAAATGGGGGGGGGTCCTATTTAAAATAATAAAGTTAGGGCCATTTCCGGTTAAACCGGAAATGACAGAAAACAACTGAATACTTCAGCCAATCCCAATTTGGCCGCTACACCCACTTATCAAATTTAATTTTTTTACTTAAAAATTAAAAAAGTTATAGGGGTGAACCACTTTCCTAAGACACCCGGTATACTTATGTACATACATATTCTAGGATGCCTTAATTCCTACATTTAAAGCGTTGACTTTTAAAGATAATTTTATTTTTGTAGGTACCTAGGTTTTCTAGATAAAAATTATAGGTATGTGTATATAAATCTGGTTTTGTTTCTCTTATAAATATGTATTTATCATTTTAAAAAAAGTTAAAATCTACCTATATGGTAAAAATTTTTATTTTTTTTTACTTACCAGAGTTGATAATCCAGCGTTCACATAATTCAGAGTTTTTATAGGGAAATGTAAATAACTTTACTTTATCTCGTCTCCTATTTACTCTACAATTAAAGTATTGGCATACCTTGCCTGACATCGTATACTTGCTTACTTTAAAACACTATGGAATACCAATTTTTAAAAAATAAACCCAAAAAGCAGTAACCCCATAAAACCGAAGCAAGAAAAACAATAAAATTCTATTTATCGAAGTAGTTATGGTACACGCATAGTAGGGCACCGACATGCAATGATAGGGCGACGGCGACGCACGGGCAAGAATTACATTCGACGAACATGTGTCGCGGCAACGCTGTTTAACGCTCTCTCGATGGACATCGGCTCGCGGGAGCCAGTCCATCGAGGGTATCAAAATTTTAACATTGTATGGTTTATCTTCCCGTAGTAGTATTATCTTTGGTAGTACTGACAAAAATTTTAAAAATTTCTACTGGTCCCCATGGACCAAAGTAGACGCGAAGCGTCTACTTGTTAATAGAAGAGAATAATAATTAATCGTTCAGACGGGACGAAAATATGGTCGCTTCATTGGTGTGCGCTATTCTTTAATTTTTTCAAAGGCAATAAAAAAACTTTAATTTTAACTCCTAAATATTGCATAAAAATAAAATGCCTAAAAAACCGCCAAAGTAAATTTGGGTGTTTAATAGGAAACATTAATTTAAAACAATTTAAGATACTAATTTTAGTAACAGTTTATAAAATGGCTTTCTGCTATTTTACTGCTATAAGAAAATTTCTCTATATACGACTTTTCTAGTATCTTTATAGAACACAAAACTGTCGGCGCTGTTTTAAAACTGTTTTTTTGTGTTTCTTTTACCCTAGAAGCTTACGGGACCCGGGAATCCTTTCACAAAATGTCATATGAGATCTTCAATAATGCATTTCCAGTCAGGACGTTAAAGAAAAAATCTACAAAGAATTGGATTACTAAGGGAATAAAGGTATCTGCAAGAAATCTCAGATCACTGCACTATATTCGCAAATTTTTTATAAATAACAACAGTTTTTTTAATTATTTTAACACATATAGCTTTGTATAGAGTAATTATTAAGAAAGCTAAAAATAATTATCTCAAAAAAAGATTAAGTAATTCAGCTAATTTTTAAAGACAAGCTTGGAAAGTGGCCAATCAACTGAGAGGAAAGCAAAAGAATGTTTCATCTCTAGGATCAAATATAGAACCTAATCAATTGAATGAATTTTACTGCACTATTGGTAGGAACTTCAAGGGAACTAAGAAAAGCAAATAAAATTCCAAATTTTTGTGATTTTCATCAATACTTTGATTAATAATAATAATAATAATAATAATAATAATAAAACTTTTATTAATCACCAGAAAAATAAAAAATTACAATTCTGTTATAAACCAAATGCATATCACCTCTTGAATAGTTCGTTCTTTACAAAGAGCACATTTAATGTGTATTGAAACAATTAAAAAATATCTATAGAACTTAAATTTTATACAAATACAAATAAAATTCCAGAAGGTGACTAATAGGCCATGTTTTCAGACTTCCAGGGAACAACCCCTGCGAGATTCCCTGAATTCTGTTGAGGCCTTATATATATTTAATAATTATAAATTATAAATGACACTTATAAATAATAAACAAAAGCATTTTCCCAGTTAAAGAAAAAAAGAAGAAAGTTAATACAACACGAATAAAAAGCATACTGATGGGATAAGGAGAGAATAGGAAAAGGAACTGGAATTGGACAAGGAAAAGGTTGGCACATATAAATAATTCGATTTTATAATATAAAAATAAAAATAAAAAACAATTTTTTATTATAAATACTTAAGTGAGTAATTTGTTATTGATTTATTAGAATTAGTTTAGTTTTCACTTTTCATCTTAAAAGTTTTTTCTGACATGGTAAAATCATTTATACAATATTTGTTAGTATAGTGTGCTGTTAAGTAAGAAAACGATCTCTTAAAAAATTCTTTATTGTGTGAAGGAATAGTTAATAATTGTTTTCTTCTAATATTCAAGTTGTGCACGTCAGTCCGATATCTAACTTTTCGATGCAAATATGAAGGAATCCTTGACTTAAGAATTTTGAAAAAGAAGCAAATAAGATGCAACACTCTACGATTGTACATATTTAACCACCCCGCAACCTTTAGCTTATGTGAAATATGTTCTCTCCTTCTTATGCCATATACAAACCTAAGACAGGAATTCTGAAGTTTTTGTATTCTATATGAGTCAGAAGAATAAAGGCAAGGGCCATAGATGGTGTCACAAAAATTTGGTTGGGATAGTACCAATGTTTCACAAAGCATTTTTCTAATAGGCAAATTTAGGTAATCCCTTTGCGAAAAAATTATTTTTAGTGCGGAGTACCCACTTTTCATTTTAAGAGTAACATGATCCTTAAATCTTAGTTTGTAATCCATTAAAAGTCCAAGATTCTTAGCAGAATTTTTAAAAGTTATGTTGTCATTATTAATGTAAAGTTGCAAGTTATTTAAAATATTTGTTCCTTTATTATCACTACAAAAAAGAATGGCTGTGGACTTATTGGGATTAACTTTTAAAAGTAACTTTTGCGTTTCTATAAATAAATTGTTAAGGTCTTCATTAATTTTTATATTAGTCTGCCAAACATCAGTATCTTTAAAAGAGAAATAGATCTGGGTGTCGTCCGCGTAGTTATGATGTTTACAATATGTTATTTTCTTTGTTATCTGAGATGTGTAAAGTGTGTAGAGTAATGGGCCCAAAATGCTACCCTGCGGAACACCGCTGACTACGTCTAGAAACCCCGATTCATTATCATTCAAAATCACCCGCTGTTTACGATCTGACAAAAAAGAAGATATTAAAGTTACAGCCGACTCACAAAATCCCACATAATGCAAAATTGATAAAAGTATCTGATGATTAACCATATCGAAAGCTTTAGTAAAATCTAGTAAAATTAATACGGTTGCTTGACTATTATCAAGGACTCTAAATATATCATCAGACACTTGAGCCAACGCGGTGGCACAGCTATACCCTTTACGGAAGCCAGATTGATATTCAGGAATCAAATTATTATTCTTTAAATAGTCCAATATCTGTTGCTCGGGTTGCTCCATAATTTTCTCAATTACTTTAAAAAAAACAGAAAGAAGATCGAAGATTGCCAAATTCAGTTGGATTTTTTATTTTTGGTATAGGAATAATATTGGCTTGCTTCCATTTTTTTGGAAAGTAGTTTTCCTCTAAACAAATATTTATTAAATGACATAATGGATTAAAAATAGCAGGGCAACAAAGTAAGATAAGAGTTATGTTTAAGTTATCGACCCCAAATACTTTGCTTTTTATAGTTTTTAAAATGTTTACGATTAAGTCTTGAGTTATTAGGTTAAACTTAAATTCATTTGCGACAACTCTATGTTCTTTAAAATATTTAACATAATTAGCATCAATAATATTGTTATTATTATTGCCATTCGTAAAAAAAGTATTAAGTTCTTCAACATTCTGTAGAAAAATTGGAAGTTGTTTTTTATTTTTCTGTGAAACACCAATTTTTTTCAATTCTTGCCAAACTTCTTTATTTTTACAAGTACTAAACTTATATTCAAGGTAAGCTTTTTTCTCTGCTCTTATTGCGCTTGTTGTTATATTTCTATACTGCTTATAGATGTTCCAGTCCTCTCGCTCTTTAGTGATTATAAATTTATTTAATGCCCTATTGCGAAGTCTTTGCATTAATCTAATTTTAGCCGTAATCCATGGACTGTAAGGTTTATTTTTATTTTTAACTTTAATTAAGGGAGCATGCATATCCATAATATTATGTAATGACTCCGTGAAAAAGTCAACTTTGAAGTCTATATCTCTCATATCATACATAGTATGCCAGGGAATCAATTCGACTAAATCGGCCTGCAATTGCTCGTAATTTATATCATTTAAATTTCTATATACAAAATTAAAAGTCTGCGGTTCTGGAACCTCCAAATTGGCAGTACAATAAACAAGCATGTGATCAGACACCCACATCCCTAACGCCGCAATCTTGGATAGACTCATGATTAGAGAAAATTAGGTCTATCAGAGACATCGTTATATCTGACACTCTTGTAGGATCAATGATCAATTGCTTCAAACCATAAACCTCAGTTATTTCAAGCAAAGGTAAGTTCGAATTCAGACCCAAAACATTAATGTTAAAATCTCCCAGCAAAAATATACAATCATAAACAGCATAAAAGTTCTCTAAAATATTATCTAAATTTGAGTAAAACAAATTAAGGTCACCTTTAGGAGGGCGATATACAGTGTGTCCCACTTAAGGGTTAGCCACCCCTCTAAAATGTTTGTTTCTTGACCAATTTTCAAAAACTTTTTTTTGTTGGATAGATGGTCAAAAATGGCATTTATGAACCAAGTTCGACATTTAGAGAAAGCAGGTCATGGCCTACTGTATTCAAGTTTGAAGTGCGAAAAATCGAGAAGTAGTATTAGCGATATTTATTTTTGAAAAATGGTACTGGATTATTGTTCAGGACCACTTAAAACATAAGTGTACCAAATTTGGTTATGATAGTATACAGGGTGTTGAAATAAATTGGAGTCAAATTTTTAAAAGGCGCAATAACATTCTTAATCAAATACGAATATTTTGTAAATTTTTGGCTAATTGGCATCCGCCAACATCAAAGATAATAATACTACTAGTATTTTATCTTTGCTAACACTCAAATTTAAAAATTAATGCCACAAAACTAAATATTAGTTCCTTCAATATGTCCTCCATTAATTCTTATACATTTTTCTATGCTATGTCTTCTGTTGTTTACTACCACCCTTCTTAACTGTACCCTGCTTATTTCATTACACTCTTGTCTAGTGCGCTCACAAAGATCATGTAGAGTTTGCGGTCTTGATTTGTACACTTTGTTTTTAAGGGTTCCACAAAGAAAAAAATCTAAGGGAGAAAGGTCGGGGGAACGTGCTGGCCACTGAATTAATGGACTGTTTCGTCCTATCCATCGATTCGGATGTTTCTGATTTAGCCAATTCCGCACTACCACTGCATTGTGGATAGGCTCACCGTCAAATTGTATGTGTAAGTTTCTTGTTTCGGCTAACGGCAAATCATCGATTACGTCACTAAAATCACCTTCCAGGAATCGAAGAAAATTAAGTCCATTTAGATTTATCATTATCATTAAAGAAAAACGGCTCGATTATACGTTCGTTCAAGATACCGCACCATACGTTAATTTTCTGCGAATACTGCCTTTTACATTGAATCATCCAATTGGGATTTACGTTACTCCACATTCTAATATTTTGAGATGACACTATGCCGTTTGTAGTAAATGTTGCCTCATCGGTGTATAAAATATTTTTCAAAAATGTAGGGTTAGCCAAATACTCGCCTTGTAACCACAAACAATATTCCATCCTGCATTCTTCATCCTCGTGTTCCAAAGTGTGAAGGAATATAGGCTTGAAAGGCTTCTTGTTATTTTTCTTTAAACACCTCCATATGCAATTTTTGGAAATATTTAAGTTGGCACTAGCAACTCTAATGCTAGAGCTAACGCTATTAGCATTAAAGTATTCAAGAATTATTTGGTTATTATTATTTGCTCGATTACGATGTAAATGAGGACGTACTCCGCCTACTGAACCAGACTGATCAAACCCGTAGTTTATTCTGGCTATTGTTGAATGGTGGATGTTTTTACCAGGATTCTCCTGTTAAATTCCGCCGCAGCTTCACGAAATGTTCTAACTCCATCGCCAACTAGCCGCACTACTTCAACTCTTTCGTTTAAATTATAATCACCCATAATTGTTCGACAAGCAGTCAAAATGAACTAAATGCATGAAAACTTTGACAAACTGTCAGGAACATTTTCTTTCATAGCATACTTGGGTAAAATTCCCACAAAATAATTTTTAACCAGACACAATCATATCTTTGGAATTTAACAAACAAACTCATAAAAAAACAAACAAATTGAGCCCAAAATAGAATGATAATATAATCGATTGTTGTTTATTGAAGGATATTTCCA
Organism: Anthonomus grandis grandis; assembly: GCF_022605725.1. NCBI lineage: Eukaryota > Metazoa > Arthropoda > Insecta > Coleoptera > Curculionidae > Anthonomus > Anthonomus grandis. The sequence continues at coordinate 456,971 of NC_065565.1, forward strand.
ACCTTTGTGTTCTCAAGACGCATGCCAATTAGCTAAAAATTTAAAAAATATTCGTATTTGATTAAGAATGTTATTGCGCCTTTTAAAAATTTGACACCAATTTATTTCAACACCCTGTATACTATCATAACCAAATTTGGTACACTTATGTTTTAAGTGGTCCTGAACAATAATTCAGTACCATTTTTCAAAAATAAATATCGCTAATACTACTTCTCGATTTTTCGCACTTCAAACTTGCCATTTTTGACCATCTATCCAACAAAAAAAAGTTTTTGAAAATTGGTCAAGAAACAAAAATTTTAGAGGGGTGGCTAACCCTTAAGTGGGACACACTGTATAATACCAATAAGAATCTTTTTATTATTTAGCTTTACTTCAATCCAAATTTGTTCTAAATACATTTCGACTCACTAATTATTATGCGAAATTCAAAAATATTTTTAATAAACACTGCGACGCCACCACCTCTGCCCAATCGATCCTGTCTGACAATACTATAGTTAGGTATATGTACAACTTCGTCGTTAATATCGGTATGTAACCATGTCTCCGAAACACCAATCACATCATAATGTAAATTATTTATATGATTTTGAAAAATAGGAAAATTATTTGGCAGAGATCTTGCATTGATATGCGCACAAAAAAACATAACAAAAAAAAATTAACAATATAAAGTTTAGAGGGATAGCTTGGAAATGGAAAAAGGAACAGAAAAAAAGGAAATTAATCAGTACCAAAAGTATGCTTTCAAAAAAAAAAAACAAAAAAGTCAATGCTATTAAACACCTACTCAATTCGAACTTATTATAACTAAGTTTAAAATCGCACATCGTTTTTATCAAACAAAAAATGAAGAATTATACAACACCAGCTATATATCAAATATATATTACGATATATACTCGATTATGAATACATATACTCGTATACTAAATAAAACAACTACAATCCCATACAGACCAGCAAAAATTTTCATCCAAAATCTACAAATTAACCCAATAACCAAAAGGCCTGCCAAAAGAAAATGGCATTAAGGTGTATATCCCAAACTTTGCACTGCCAAACCTCTTTTAATCTTTAAGATCATTCATAGAAACTAATTAATTAAAAATAGCTCGATCTTACATTAAGCTTAGCATATAAGAATTTTTATAGGTAATAGACTTTCAACATTCTAAAAACTGAACACAATGTTTAATTTACAGTTTCAAGTCATAGAAATTTGAACTCACCGATTAATTACTTCATAAATCACTGATATCCAGGATCCTCAACACTTGATCGTTCTTCTTGATATACACATTGCCGTTATGAACCCACGCACTTTTATAGGTATGTTTTTTCACAGCGGCCTGAAACAAATTAAGTCGCGATTTGGTCAAATCTTCCTTGATTTGTATTTGTTTATTTTTAAGTAATGCACGCGACTTAAGCACCGATACCCTAGCTTCGCTGCAAGAAAACCGAACTATCACTGCTTTTGGTTTACCGGTATGTTGTTTAGATGTGACACAAAAACATTTTTTTATAGAATTACTTGGTATTTTTGTTTTGAGCTCGGTGTTAAATAGATTCAATACGGCATCTTTCAACGCTGTTGGTGTTAACGCACAACCATGAAGATATAATAAGAAAATGTAATAGTGCACTGTATTTTAGTAAATGATATGGTTCAAAGGAATTGTACGTTACATACACACATGGTTTTAAATGTTTGAAGTAAAGGGCACTTACCAATGGTCTTCTGTCTTCACTGTAGATAGGGACGTCCCTTTATATAACTACCAACTTCATAAGCCTTGCTCTCACAACCAAATACAAATTAAAAGGTCCTTATTTTAGGTTTCGTAAAATTGTTAGATCCGGCACTCACGTCGTTCTTAACCCGATTGCTAGTCAATTGTCTCTGCCTTTACCTTGCTGGCTAATATGTGTAGTACATGCGCGATTAATAGATTTTAACAATTATGATTTAGCGGTGCGCTAACATTATCGGCCGCCAAAACACACAGTGTTTTCAGTGGGAAAAAATATACTCTCGAACAGAAAAATAAACAACAAACACCAGCATATTGTATACCCATGTAAAACTAAAAATATAAAAATAAAATTCTGAAATTACCTATTGAAAATTCCCTATTAAATTCCCAAATTCAATAGGTAATACTTATAGACTAATTAAATTGTTAATTTTCAGGAAGAGGACACAGTTTAATAACTGGTCTCTTAAAATTACCCACTGAAGTTTTAACCGTTGCAACGCGAATTTGTCCGTCTTCACCGGGATGCAGTTCAATAACGCGACCGAGAGGCCATTTTAGTGGCGATTTTAAATCGCTCTGAATCAAAACTAAAGCATTAGGTTTTATTGGAGTAGACGGATTTGACCACTTGTGGCGCTGTTGCAGGGTGTTTAAGTATTCGAAAGAAAATCTCTTCCAAAAATCAGCGTGTAATTTTTGTATAAGTTGCCATCTAGACAGTCTATTTATATTCAAATGACTTAAATCGGGGTCTGGGATTCCAGAGTTTAGAGGCTCGAGTGTTGAGAGAATGAGAAAATGAAAAGGTGTTAAGGGTAAGAGATCATTAGGATCTGTAGATTGTGCCGTAAGAGGACGTGAATTTAAAATGGCCTCGATTTGACAAATTAAAGTTGACATTTCTTCAATAGTCAGTTTTTGGTCTCCAACCACCCTTAAAAAATGGGATTTAAAACTCTTAACTCCCGATTCTGCCAACGCGTTGAAATGAGGTGAAAGAGGAGGCCCAAGGTGCCAACGAATTAAAAGTTTCTCTGAAGCTTCCTTGGAAAATTCTACAAGTTGATTTTTAAAACCTATAAATTACTGCCCTGATCGCTCCAGCAATCAGTTACAGTGCCACGTCGTGAAATAAATCGGCGAAAAGCCGATACAAATCCTTCTGTAGATAAGGTCGTTGTAAGTTCCAGATGAATAATTTTGTATATTGTGCAAACAAAAACGCAAACATATGACTTAAAAACCTTTGCACCGCGGTAACGATAGGGAGTTACATAAAACGGACCACAAAAGTCGATTGCTATGTGAGAAAATGGCTTTAACTGATTGATTCGATGAAATGGTAAATTTCCCATTGGAGGGGGCTGATATGGTTTTGGTTTTGTTCTAAAGCAAAGTAAACACTTTGATAATAATTTTTGTATGACATGTTTAGCAGAAATGATCCAGAATTGTTGTAGTAATAAATGGTGGAGGGTTTTTAGGCCTGGATGCAAATGTTGGTTATGGGTATACTCAATAACTAGGTTAGTAAAGGGATGAACTTTTGGTAATAGGAGAGGATGCTTGGCAGAGTAGGGTAAGTCTGAATTTTGAAGACGTCCACCCACACGCAGCATTCCTTCCTTGTCAATAAATGGTGAAAGTTTTCGATAAGGTTTTGGAATAGGAACATCTTTATTTAGTTTAGAAATAAGATCAGGGAATGACGAAGTTTGGACATGTTTAATTAAGACAGAGTAAGACTTCCACATTTCATCTGGACTCGGATTTTTATACAATTTTGTAGTATTTTTTTAAAATTCGTTTTTACTCTGAGACAATATGACAAAATGCGTTGAATTTTAGGTAATGACGAGAACTTATTGATAAGAAGATCCAAAGTATGATTCTCAACAGTCGTAGTAAAAACCTTGCGTTTTTCCTCCATATTTACAGCGCTAAAATCCTTTTTTGAAAGATCCCTTACACTATCGGGCCAACTACTTTTTGGATGCCAAAGAAAAGCAGGGCCCTTCCACCACAAATCATGATAGATCAATTTAGAAGCTGTTAAGCCTCTAGAAGCACAGTCAGCTGAATTAATAGCTGATGGAATATAATACCAAGATGAAGAGGGGATTATTTTTTGTATACGATTTACTCTGTTTCCCACAAAGGTCTGCCATCTCTCTGGAGGAGAGTTTAACCAGGCAAGAACTATTTGGGAGTCAGTATAGGCATAAATATTATTGATGGTAATATGAGTAGAAGAGGTGTGTATGACAAAACTCACCAGATTGCTTAAAAGAACCGCGCCTAGTAATTCTAATCGAGCTAGAGTTTGACGATTTGAAATTGGTGCTACTCGAGACCTTGCGCAAACCAAAGATACAGAAATTTGATTACCACCTTCTACCCGAAAATAAACTACTGCGGCGTAACCTTTGTTAGACGCATCACATATGGCTATGATGTCACAAGATCTGTTTGCAAGACTAATTTGCCTTGGAAGTTTAAACTCTGATAACAGGGGAAGTTCAGATTTTAACTCGGTCCATAACTTTACTAGAGGTTCTGGAGGAGTATCATCCCAATCTATTTTTAAGAGCCATAGTTGTTGCATAATGTATTTAGCTAATAATAAAATAGGACAAAGAAGACCTAAAGGATCAAATATTCTTCCTATGACCTGCAAGATAGTACGTTTTGTACATTCAGATTCATGTGGTTTGTATTGATAAGTAAATATGTCACTTTTTGGATGCCATTGAAGGCCTAAAACCTTGATAAAATTTGGTTGTTCTTTGTCAAAAGAAAGAGACATTTGGCGGTCAGATTCAGGGACTGCAGCTAATAATTCTGGACAGTTTGAGGCCCATTTGGCTAACTGAAATCCACCAGATTTCAATAAGTCGATTAGCTCCCTTTGAAGATCAAGGGCTGAAGAAATAGAAGGGCTAAATCAGAGAACATCGTCAATATATGTATTTTGTTTTAAAATACGACTTGCATTGGGAAAGTTTTCCTTTTCGCGTTCTGCGAGTTCATTAAGGGTCCTTATGAGTTCATATTCGCGAATTGGATCCTTTGTTGAGAATCGCCACAAGATTCTTTGAAATTTTCTATGTTCCGGGGTTATCAGGATTTGTAAAAACATGCGTCTTATATCGGCTATGAAAACTATCGGATAAAGACGGAAAATAAGTAATAAAGAACTCAAATCGTTTTGTAATTTAGGACCAGGTAGCAAAGTGTCATTAAGACTAAGACCTTTAGGACCCTTTGCCGAAGCATCCCAAACAACACGGAGTTTAGTGCTAATACTATCCGGTTTTAGTACACAATGATGTGGCAAATAACACGAAATATTTGGTTTGGGCAAGTTAAATGGAATAAGAGTCATATATTCATGATGAATATATTCATTTATAAAATCTGAGTAAGAATTGTATAATTCAGGATTTTTTATAAGTCGGGATTCAAGAAGTAAAAATCTTCTGAGGGCTTGAGGATAAGTATTTCCTACGTCTGGTTCCGATTCTTTAAAAGGAAGGGATACCATAAACCGACCAGTAGAGGTCCGTTTGACAGTTTGGCTAAAAATCAACTCAGCCCTTTGATCATCCCCTGAAATTAAAGGAGCGGAAGGGATTTCTTCAAGTTCCCAAAACTTGGTCATTATTAACTCAAGAGGTTGAGCTTCTGAGTTGTGAAGAAAATAAGAAGTCGTTTTCGAGGGACAAGAATTATTGTTTACTTTCCCCAAAACAATCCAACCGAAGACGGTCTCAATAGCCGTAGGCTGACCAACTTGGCCAACAATTTTCTTTTCTTTTAGTATCTCAGTAAAAACTTCGGCCCCCAATAGTAAATCAACTGGACTAGAAATATAATAGGATTGATCAGCAAGTTTAAGCCCTTGTAAGTGTTTCCATTCATCGTTTTGTAAAGTAAATGAAGGCATGTTTGAGCATAATTGTGGTACAACAATGGCTTCAAAGGACAATAAAGGATTAACTTTCCACTTTGGTTTTATGGTACAATGAGCTATGCCCTTTGAAGTGAAGGATGACATTTGATTTAAACCAAAAATTGAGGTTGTAAATTGACGCCTTGGAAGACCAAGACGGCGAAGACAGATTTCTGAGATAAGGCAGTTTTGACTGCCATTGTCAATTAAAATTCTTATGGGTTGATAATTCCCTTTACCATCCATTATCTCTACGACAGCTGTAGCTAGAAGAACAGTACCTTGAATAGCAAAGGTATTACCACAATGGGTATTTAGATTATCGTTAGTTTGGTGGGTTGTGGCAGAATTAGTAGTAGAACAAGAGGGTAGGTTTGAAGCATTAGGTTCCGAAATATTTTTAGACATATGAATTAATGTATGGTGTTTACCATTGCATGTCTTACAACGATATGGTGAAGAACAATTTTAAACAGAATGAGATGGGTGTAAGCAGTTTAAACAAAGTTTCTTCTGCTTAACAAATGAAAGGCGATCTTGCGAATTTTGTTCTGCGAATTTTGTGCATTTTGTAAGTACATGTAAGGCATTACAAAGAAAACACTTAATGTTAGGATTAGGTAAAGCATTGTTATTAGATACGTAGGCTGAAAAGGCAGTAGCAGGTTTATTATTGGATTTGAAATTCGGGTATATATTTTGTTTGGTATTTGGCTGAAAATAAGATTTGTTAGATTTATTAGATATAGAATGTTGCAAAGACTCTAAAGCTTTACATTTATTTTTCAAAAATAAATATAAATTCTCATATTTTGGAATTTCAACTTGACTAAATTCTATTTCAAAACTTGTTCTTGTAGGTATATCTATTTTCTCTAGTAGAATAAAAAAACAGTAAAAAGTCCCAGTTTTTTGTTTGAAATCCGAGAGCATTCAAGACTGCTAAAGACTCTGAAAATGTATCAATCAAATTTCTTAGTTCTTTCGAGCTGTCATTTCTTAGTGTAACTGACATTATTGCATGAATTGCATTAGAAGCCATAAGCCGTTTATTTTGATAACGACTGATTAATTTATTGTATGCGATATTATAGTTATCATCTGTGATAGCAATGCCTGTTAACAGTTTCAAAGGCTCTCCTTCAAGAAAAGAAAATAAATACTGTAGTTTTGAACATTGCCTATGTTATCATTGTCGTGAACAATTTGGTTATACAAATCAAAAAATGTTGGCCAAGATTTCGGATCACCCTTAAAGGTAGGCACACTTAATTTATGCAATTTAGCATTTGATTCAACTCGAACAACATTGGAAGAAGATTGATCGGTTTGCAAGCAAAGTTTGTTGTAAATCATTTTACATTCGTAATAATTCTTCACAACATCTTTCTGAATTTTGTCTTGAGTTTTATAATCCTCATCAGAATCTTCTGGGATTGCCATAATGACAGAATTATGGTACTCTCCAAATTTTTCATAAATTTCATCCAAATCGGTATACCTAACTTTAAAGTGCTCCATGTATTGCGGACTTTTTTCAGACTCTTTAGCGAAACGATGACATTCAGCTATGCTATTAGTAAGCACATCTCGTTTCTGAATTGCCTTTTTTAAAGACATTTTTTTTCTTTAATAAAAATTTTTTATTTTAATTTTTCCCTAGTTTTTTTTTGATAGCTATACCTACTTAAATTACCATAAAAACCAATAATCTAAGGCTATAATAAAAATAAGTCACTTGAAAAGTAGGCGAAAAGAAAATAAATAAGTTTTGGGATCAAATCTGCTACACTATACTAAAGCTTAAATTCAGAGCCTCGCGGTGCGAATTGACCGGAGTCGAGACTGTGAAATGCAGTAAAACGCGGGACAATTTCTGCCGCGGGATGATAATTTACTCGTCTAAATTAAATTTCAATGTCACTGACGAGCGGTGATCGGTTTTTTGCTTAGAACATTGAAAGGCTAGAATTAGTAAACAACAACTTTGTTTGAGTCCAACATGTGCACAGGGGCAAGAGGGGTGTGTTGTTTACAAACATATTTGCCGATTCTCTGTTGTCAAGTGGACGCGAATTTCCAACGGAGGAAATTTTTTGCTATATTTTAACAACCATTATAACGTTAATTTAACTTGCTTGTGTTGTATTTTATAGGAAAATTTAAATTAAAAAATATAAATACTACAATTAACCTATTTTAAGAATAAATATAATATCCTTAAGCAAAAAAATAACAAAATTATTAACATTCTTATCCCTAAAACCGTTTCTAAAAAATTTGAAGCGACAACACCGGAACTTAAGCACCTGAGCCATACGCATAGTGTCATCTGTCAAACGGCTTTTTGTTTATGTTCGGGGTTCGTGTATTTTCTTTAATTTTTTGGTTTCAAAAGGAAAAAGGCCACATTTTAGTGTTTTTTTAAATTGCTAGGATGGCAAAAACTTGTGTCGTTTGTGCCGCATCATGATAAAAAGGTGATTCAAGCCGATCTTTTCACAAGTAAGTACCGATACTTTCATAACATCACATCATGGGGTAACCATCATCATAAACGTAGAATAGGGGATCTTATAGATATAAACCTAATAAAAACTTGAATGTGAAAGTGTGTGTAAAATACCAAAATATTTATATTTTTAAATCTAAATATATTTTTGAACATATTCATCTATCAATAGGCTATAAAAAATATAAAACTAGAATTTTATCCCTGGTTTTATTGCAGGATTTTATGTTTTTGTTGTTGTTTTGGCAGAAAGATGGCATAATACCCATATACCTATCTATATATAGTTATGTTTTTTAATATAGACATTAGGTAGATAGATGAAATTACTAATTTTTTATTGCCTTTAAAGAATTTTGAAATTTATTTAGATATTGATATCTAGGTATGTATAGTTAATTTTGTCTTTCCCTAAAATTTGGTCGATAATTTTTTTTTTGTTTTACCATATTGCAACTTATAATAATATATATATAGTAATTGGCACCACATATTAATTTATTACTGTAATTTTTTTTGCTTTTTGATTAAATATCGAATACTTATTATAAATTGCCTAATATATGCCCAAAGGGAACAATGGATTTCATTAATCGAAATCAACACAATTAAAAAGAATATATTTGTTCAGATCACATCCTTAGAAGTGATTTATTATATAAGGAAGATAATATTATCAGTAGCCAGACTTTATTAAAAAAATCAGCTCTACCTTAAAGGTAATTTTTTTTTAAATATATTTTTCTAGTATAAAAAAATCGTCACAAAAAGTATTAGTGTTACTCATATAAGCTTTATTTATACCTAATACTTATTAAATTAGGTATGTGTGTAAAACTATTTTTTTTACATTAACATTACATTAATTTACCAAGTGATTTACCTTCAAAGCTGCAAGGGTAGTTTTCCTGAAGAGTGCAAAAACTTCTTTAGCTTCCAAAATGGTATATAGTACAAACAGTGAAGCTAATATAGACAAGTATGGATAATTAAAATAAATTAATATTCTTGATACACCAAATTTTGTATAATTACAGATCTGATCATTTATCATCAACAATAACTGTATCTGAGATTAATAGTTACTGTGGGGTCTAGGTCAACAATTACTATTTCCCATCCAATCCGTTTTTGTTTAACTGCTACACATTCCCTGACTCTGCCAGGGAAAAGGTAAAAATGCACTCAAAATAGACAGCATTATAGCAAATTAAAAAATTATTGTTCAATTCTTTCTCTAAGTACAAATAAGACTTTTATGCCATGTATCATCTTATTCTATATATCTTATTTAAAAGTGATATAGTATTTTATTGTGTTATATTTGTAATTAAATGCAATTAATCAAATGTATGATATTTCAAAGATTCTTTATAATAACATACATTTTATTGATCAATTGGATTATCATAATACATTTTTTTAATTTTTTCTTTTTAATATTGGTAATACTATATTTTTATGTATATTACTCTAGAGTAAAATGAAAATGATATCCTGAGGACTTTTTAAAAGCTAAATCACTTGTCACCAAATTATGGAAAAAAAAAGAACAAAAAATTAAAATTCGAAGTTTGCAACAAACAAATTTGTGCCAAAGAAATTGAATTAGATGTCTCAAGTTATTATTAAAATACTTAAGAAATATTACATATATTACATATTTTATTTGACTTGTAAAAGTACTTGTTTGTATATTACTACTAATAAACTATCTAATCTAATCTATTGTACATAGTCTTTATTCTTAGGTAAGCTTTGTTTTTTAGTATAAATTAATCTGATATAATAATTGGTATTAGGTATTATATAGGTCACTGTTAAATGTCTCAAAACCATTGTACAGGCTAAATACTCATAATAAAAATCTTATAACCTATAAAAAACCTGCAACTCCTTCACAATTTGAACCTCCTTGTAGTTTTAACTCTTTCCGCCGAAGCTGATGTGATTTAAAGTAAGTGATGTAAAACTGAGTTTTGTATAACATAATAATTATAATAAAATTTTGCAAAATGTTAAAAATTTGTGTCTTAAAACATGATTTATTAAGAAATCTATAATATTATATTAAAAAAATATTTTATTTCCATAAAAATGCTTTGACAAAAATGCTGCCTTTTATTAGGACCTTCCTCTAACGAAGTCCGTTAAAAAAACACATAAATAGCTCATAAATGGTAATATTACTTATATTTAAACTCTATAATAATTAATAAAAATTTATCAGGTAAATATATGTTGACGACGTCACTGGTAGAGAGTGCTTGTATCGGTGGCGTCAACAATGCGTTCGAGCGGCGTTGCGATGCCATTAACGTTTTCTCGTTGCTTCGTACTTTATTTTCATTTATTTAACGTATATTGACTTCGATATAGAGTATCTTATCAAATTTATTTTTAAAAAATGCTTGATATTTTATTAACGGGGAGCAGTAGTATTGTTTTAAGTTTTCGGAAAAAACTGAAAACTTTTATGATATTATAAAGTGATTTTTGCCATTTCTCTATAAGCATTTGGCATCATTGTATCAGAGATGTTGCAAGCAAACAAACCTGCCCATAGTTCCACGGCATGCTACTTCTAGCCTTTCAATGTTCTAAGGTTTTTTGAGAGACATTCAGAAAGGATCGGAAACGAACGAATGACGAGTACCGGTGCGCGCAGCGCTTTGAGCGGAGTACGGATTGCACTACACACTACGTAAAATTTTTAGAATAGTTTTGAAAAAAAACTTGTTTATATGTTTTGGAGACTACAATTATTTTTTTTTAATTTTTTATGTATTTTTTTTTTTTTATTTTATACGGTCGAAGGCGCCAAAATGTTAACGCACAACCATGAAGATATAATAAGAAAATGTAATAGTGGACTGTATTTTAGTAAATGATATGGTTCAAAGGAATTGTACGTTACATACACACATGGTTTTAAATGTTTGAAGTAAAGGGCACTTACCAATGGTCTTCTGTCTTCACTGTAGATAGGGACGTCCCTTTATATAACTACCAACTTCATAAGCCTTGCTCTCACAACCAAATACAAATTAAAAGGTCCTTATTTTAGGTTTCGTAAAATTGTTAGATCCGGCACTCACGTCGTTCTTAATCCGATTGCTAGTCAATTGTCTCTGCCTTTACCTTGCTGGTAAAAGTGCCCAGAATATACCAAAATATGTGTAGTACATGCGCGATTAATAGATTTTAACAATTATGATTTAGCGGTGCGCTAACAGTTGGGTTTTCACCTTCGGCTGGTTGAAGTCCAAATATGCGCAGCTTTTTATTGCGATACTGCTGCTCCTGGGCATCCAATGATGCTTCAAGACGCTTATTGACCTCCATAACCTTATTTAATTTTTCTTCCAATGACGAAATCCTGGCCTCTTGTTCTCGTTGCCGACGTTCGAGTTTTTTGTCAATAATTTTAACCACCTTTTCCGCCAGTTCCTCTAGAAATTTCTCGTTAAACATAGCAGTTATAATGGTCTTAATCTCACGAACATCCGCACTTGCCAAGCCCATGTTTATGCAAAAACAAACTCTCACAATATATCTACACAATCCTTCAAGGATTAACTTCACACACCAAATAGTAACTAATTCTCCACTTTTACTACTTTTTTCGGATAAATTTACGGAGCTCAAGGTGAGTCAAATTCATTCTTTTTCTCACCTGTTGATCCTGTAGAATTGAAATCAACTTTAGGACAAATTAAAAAAAAAGAAATCTTCTGGTTATGATGGAATAACTGGGCAGCACTTCTTAAATATTTCTGATGCTGCATTAAATACTTTGGTAAGTGCCATAAATCAGTCTTTTTCTACAGGCATATTTCTAGAATGTCTTAAGATAGCAAGAGTAATTCCCTTGCATAAGGGTGATGATCCTGAAACCCCTCTAATTACAGACCCATAGCATTGCTTTCAACCCTGTTCAAAATTATTGAAAAATTAGTAAAAAACCACATGGTATCATATCTGACGCAAAAAAAAATATAATTCTGAGTGAGCAGTTTGGGTTTCAGGAGACGAAAAGGACATTGGATGCCATTTTTTCATTTTTAGAGTTTTATATCTGGGACTCAACAATGGGGAGCTTGCTGCAGCGGTATTCTGTGATCTTACTAAGGCATTTGATTGTGTTGATCATGGAGTGCTACTGTGGAAGCTTGAGCGGTACGGATTTAGAGGGCTGTCGCTTCAATCGTTTGGTTCATATTTAAGAGATGGGCGACAGACTATAACTGTAAAAGGGGAAATTGTCAAGGGAGCAATTTGTCACACATGGTGTCCCCCAGGGATCACTGTTGGGTCCGATTTTGTTTTTATTGTACATAAATGACATGGCAATAAAAATCACAGGTAAATTTACTCTTTTTGCAGATGATGCAACAGTGCTGTGGCATGATATTAATGCTGCAAATCTAAATGAAAGAATAAATAGGGACATTGCTGTGATAAAAATTATGTTATTAAAAAAAGTTCAAAGTATGTATCACGCTTTTTTGAGACACCCTGTATCAACCAAACTAATTTTAAAAAGTGGTCCCTCTAACTCAATTAACATTCCCACTATTAAAGGTTTTTTCCGTTTCACGGTTTAGCCGTAATCGAGCACCGCGATATTAAATGGACACCCTGTATTATAAGAAAAAACTAACCATGCACAATTTTACAGTGTATAACTGTAACTTATTTGTTAAAGATTGTCAATTATGATGTGTTCAATATGTAATATTTTTTTCCATTAAAGTCTTTCTTTAATCCAGTTATTTTATTTAGATCGTTCTAAATTTCCAAAAATTAAAAGCTCGTATCCGCATTTTTTAATAACTTAACCGCATAAATATCCCGTATCTGCGGTAAATATTAACAAAAGCTTAAAATATTGATTGTTAGATTGGTTACATAAAATTTAAAAAATTGATCAATACAATAAAACAAATAAGAAAATCTCATCCATTTTTTACAAAGAGACCGACGTATATAACAGACGAAAAACAATGAAAAACACAAAGTCACGGTCTCACAACATTTACTTAAAGCTACACGTGTTTCGCTCTATTCAGAGCATCAGCTTGTTGTCGCGGGTTCGATTCCCAATAGGTGTGATATTATTTTGCAGTTTTTTATTTTTTATTTTTTGGTTCTAAATAACTGTATAGTCATCCTAACCTTAAATGTATGTTTATTTACTGTTTTGCCAACGTTAGTGGCTTTTTAAGGTTTTAGTCTTTTTAATGTCCTCTTGCTTTCTTTCAATACTAATTATTATTGTTTTAGGCCTGATGATGCTCTGAATAGAGCGAAACACGTGTAGTTTTAAGTAAATGTTGTGAGACTGTTAAGGTTTACGTTAATTAAAACACCTGAATTGTTTTTGACAGACAGCAAAAACGTCACGTTGTTGTCAACGACGAACTAACGCCGTCAAATTAGCCCTCCACTTTCTTTGCATATTAAGTACATTTTTCTAAAATAAAGAAGTGGTTCACGATGGACTTGTTTGTTTAATTCAACTATAAAATAAAATACAGTCCACAAATAACCCTTGCTGTTCCCAGCAGCAGAGACACTATACAAGTTGGTGATCCAGCAGCGGAGCAGCAACAAAACATTTTTTGGTCGCATCGAGCGGATTTCAAGATTTTCCGGCGATACAATTACAATTTGGGAGGTCAGTAGCCACAACAGGTGAAGACAAATAGTAATACAACAATAAATGCAAGACAAAGGGACAATTTACCTATAAGTATCCTTTTTAAACAAAACCAGGGATTGGAGGTAAGCCTTTATTCATCAATTGGTCAATCACGGGAAAAGAAGTGCTCCTGTAATATCGGATTGCAGTTCAAGCTGAGTGGCTTCGCCCGCATTAATGTATTAAACATATATATACAATAGTCAGTAATTAGTGTTAAAAGAGGCGTTAATACTTTTAATTAATCGCATTTCAATTCATATATTACGTAATCAAGTGTCGTCATAGTCATCGTCGTCGTTCATACCCACTACTGCATTCCAGAATTCACATGTATTCATAATGAAGTGTTATTTTAGAATTTAATGTACATAGTTTCAATCAGCTACATTCATATTTACATTATATTTATCTTATCGCATATAGGCTAAATCTTAGCATATACAATTAGAATTTGTAAAGAAGTTCTAATAGTGCAATTCTGTCATATTAGCAAATTTGTGTCAGAGTACAAAATACATATCTTTGTAATTCATTTGGATCCTCAAGGGCTGCTCATTTTTTACACCTCTTATATTTCTTTGGGAAATTGAGCACATTTTTAAACTAAAACAAACCTTGTCGAGTTTTTCATAATGGCACCAAGAAAAGGAGCAAAGGGTGGAAACGAGTTAGATGAAGATGAAACACTACCCCGAATTCAAAATCTAGTAAGAAAGAAGGGTATGATTAATTCAAAATTATCACGTTTATTATTATAACTATTTTAATTCTTCAAAGGAAAGTGCTAATCCATCAACAATTCTTGAAATTGAATTGAGGTTGAAAGAAATAGAAACAAAATTGCTCACAGAGTTTTCAGAGATTCATTTTGAACTCGAAGGTTTAGATCCTGATAATTTCACTGAACAGGACCTAAATGATTTTGAAACTTTATATTTTAAAACAATTGCTGATATTAAACAATTTCTTTCAATTAAAACAACTTCAAGTGATCAGCAAGTTATACACGATGAATCCATTCATTCTTCACCACCCTATATTACATCCTTACAACGTCAGGTCTCTATTAAAAGGCAAAACACAAAATTGCCTGTCATTGAATTGCCTAAGTTTTCTGGCCAATATGATAAGTGGCTAGAATTCAGGGATTTATACACTTCTCTAGTTCACAAAAATAATTGCCTTGAGCCAATCGAGAAATTTCAATATTTAAAGGCTACACTAGAGGGTGCGGCAGCACAATCAATTCAGGCTATTAACATCACAAATGAAAACTATGATTTAGCATGGGACATTCTTTGTCAAAGATTTGAAAACAAAAGATTAATAGTGCATAATCACATTAAATCCTTATTCAATATTTATGATATAAGACCGGATTCTGCCAATTCATTTCGCAATGTACTAGACATTATTTCAAAAAATATGTGCTCTCTTAACAATTTAGGTGTTATAACGAACCCTTGGGATCCATTAATCATATATTTAGTAACCAGTAAGCTAGATGTTGAGTCAATCCGGGAATGGGAACAATCAGGCTTCGCTAAAGAACTGCCCTCTTTGGCAGAATTATATGATTTCCTGTCATCTCGTGCAGATTTCTTAGATAAAGTAGCAATGCATAAGGGTAAACCACGCAAAACCTTCATTGTCAATCAACCGTCAACTCATCAGAGTTCTAACTTATGTTGTTTTTATTGTAAACAACAGCATGCAATCTATCATTGTCCTAAATTTACTGCTCTTTCAGTAGATCAGAGATGGTCTACAATTAAATCACAAAAATTATGTGTTAATTGTTTGCGCAGTGGCCACAAACTAGATAAATGTCGGTATGGTCATTGTAGACATTGTAAACAACGGCATAATTCATTACTTCATAAACAGCAACCTTTAATTCCAGTTGAAGATGGCCACCTTGTTTCAAGTAAAGAAACTACTCAAGGTCAAGTTGCCTTATATAATTCAACTAAGAGTCAAATCTTACTAGCCACAGCAGTGGTGCAAGTTTTCGTTATTCATGGTAAAGGGCATTCATGCAGAGCCCTCCTAGACAATGCTTCAATGTCTAATTTTGTATCCCAAGATTTTGTGAATAAATTAGGCATAACACAATACAAAATTAATTCCTCAATCCTAGGAATTGGGCATTCAGTGTCTAATATTAACAAATCATGTCGAGGCAAATTCAAGTATTGTTATAACAACTTCAATGTTTCATTAGATTGTTTAGTCATTCCAGAAATCACAGGTGATTTACCTAACACATATTTCAATCCAGAATGTCTAGATATTCCAACTAACTATCATTTAGCTGATCCAGGATTCTTTGAGCCCAATCACGTTGACTTACTTATTGGAGCTCAAGTATTTTGGGATATTATTTCTGCGGAACGCATTACTTTAGGCCCCAATAAGCCTATTCTGCAGAATAGCAAATTGGGTTGGTTGGTGTCAGGTCCCATAGGCATTCCTAACTCATCAAAGAATACCCTTTGTCATTTCTCAAAAACCTTAGATATTCAAAATCAGTTGCAAAAGTTTTGGGAAATTGAAGAGGTTTCAACCTCATCGCCAATCCTTTCAGAAGAAGAACTCTTAGCAGAGAAACATTTTATCGAAAATGTTGAGAGAGATTCAGATGGCAGATTCATTGTAGGGATACCACTAAAGAAGTCTTTAGAAGTCTTGGGTGATACAAAGGTTCAAGCAACACAACAATTTTTATCCTTAGAGAGAAAATTACATAAAAATCCGAAGTTGAAGCAAATGTATCAGGAATTTATGTCCGAGTATCAAAGTTTAAATCATATGTCACCATTTATACCTTCTAATGATCAAATTTGTTATTTTTCTCCCCATCACGGTGTGCTACGTGAGAAAAGTCAAACTACCAAGCTCAGAGTCGTCTTCAATAGTTCGTTTCCAAGCACTACTGGTTTATCTTACAATTCAATTCAAATGGTTGGGCCAGTAGTTCAGGACGATTTAGTTTCTATAATCTTAAGATTTCGACAGCATCAAATCTTTTCTTCAACAGATGTTTGCAAGATGTATAGGCAAATACAGGTAAAGCAAGAGTTTCGCCCTTTACAATTAATTTTATGGCGAAGTGATCCAAAGGATGATCTAAAGATTTTCGCTTTAAACACTGTTACATATGGTACGGCTAGTGCCCCTTTCTTAGCCACACGGTGTCTTAAGCAGTTAGCATTAGATCACATCTCATCATACCCTCAGGCATCAAAAATCATAAGTAAGAATTTCTACGTTGATGATTTGCTCGCAGGAGCAGACTCAGTGGAAGATGCAACTCGGTTATGCCTCGAAATTTCCTCAATTTTAAAGTCAGCATGTTTTGACTTACGAAAATGGAAGTCCAACAGCAAAGATCTTTTATCAAACCTTGCACATGGAAGTTGTACTCCTGATCATTTCTTCGGGTCTTCAGAAACAAACAAAACCTTGGGCATGTTTTGGTCTTGTGAAACAGATAACCTTTCATTTCATATCGATATCCCCTCAAAAGTTGGGCAATTCTCAAAACGACTTATTTTGTCCGAAGTGGCAAAGATTTTTGATCCCCTTGGTCTCTTAAGTCCAGTTGTCATTAAAGCGAAAATACTTCTACAGATTTTATGGACACTTAAACTTTCATGGGACGAACCAGTTCCAGTTGACATAGCCAAGAAGTGGTTACATTTCAGATCGCAAGTGTTTAATTTAAATAAATTACAAATTTCAAGATGTATTTCAGTAAAAAATCCAGTCACTGTTTAACTCCATGGATTTTCGGATGCATCAAATAGTGCATATGGAGCATGTATCTATGTTCGAACTGTGGACGAATATAATAAAGTTCATGTCGAACTTCTTACATCCAAAACTAGGGTAGCGCCACTCAAATCTTTAAGCATTCCAAGATTGGAATTATGTGGCACTTTACTTTTGGCACAACTCTATATTAAGGTCAAATCTTCTTTAACTTTACAATTCAGTGAAGTCTATTTTTGGTGTGACTCAACTGTAGCCCTTGCGTGGTTAAGATGTTCACCCAACACTCTACAGGTTTTTGTGGGAAATCGCGTTTCCACTATACAACAAATTACTTCAATTGACTCATGGAGATATGTCTCTACGGATCAGAACCCTGCAGACATTCTAACAAGAGGAATGCTACCCAACGATATTATAAATTCAGATATGCGGTTTCATGGTCCATTGTGGCTTCGTGAGCCATCTATCAATTGGCCCTTAGATATTCACATGCACAAACCAATAGCTGTTACAGAATTGCCAGATCTTCGCAAAACAACCCAAACATTTGTGGAAATCGAAAATCAAAATTTATTTCCTTTCCACAAATTTTCAACTTTCACTCGTATTACTCGAATTATGGCATTTTGTCTTAGGTTCATTTTTAATTGCCGAATTAAAAAATTCGATAGGCATTTTAGCCATTTGACAATATCTGAACTTCGCAATGCTAAAGACATGTTAGTCAAGCTATCACAGCGTGAGTCATTTTTTGATGACTATCAACAACTGTTAAAATTTGGGGTAGTGTCAAATAAAAGTAGGCTACTTAGTCTCACTCCTTTTATTAAAGAAGGAATTATCCGAGTTGGTGGAAGACTAAAGAACTCATCGTACTCATTTCATAAGAAACATCCAGCAGTGTTATGTCCCAAGCATCACCTAACCAAGATGTTCATGATTCTTCAGGATGAACACAAAGTGCTTATACATTGCGGCTCTCAATTATTGCTTGCACACTTCAGAGATAATTACTGGCCTATATCTGGTAAGAATTTAGCAAAGCGAATTATCAAAGAGTGCCTCATTTGTTTTCGTTTCAATCCCACTTCACCTAACCCTATCATGGGTAATCTTCCAAGTTCCCGAGTCAGTCCTCGAATTCCGTTCTCTGATGTTGGCATTGACTATGCTGGACCTTTTCAAATAAAGGATCGAAAGGGACGTGGTTGCAAGATCAGCAAATGTTATTTAGCACTCTTCATTTGTTTAACAACAAAAGCGATCCATTTGGAGCTGGTTACTGAGTTAAGCATGTGGGCCTTTCTTGAAGCTTTTCAGAGATTTATTGCAAGACGTGGTAAACCATTGAATGTTTATTCTGACAATGGTACTAATTTTGTAGGTGCATGCAATTATTTGAAGGAACTAGGTACCTTCCTAAAAAGCAATTCACCCACACTTAAAGAAAATCTAGAATCATCTTTTGAAGTTTCATGGCATTTTATTGCAGCATATTCTCCTCATCATGGTGGTTTGTGGGAAGCCGGTGTTAAAGCGGCAAAACATCACTTAAAAAGGATTTTATTTAACACAATATTGACTTTCGAAGGTCTTTACACAGTAATTACCCAGATAGAAGCTATTCTAAATTCACGACCTCTAACGCCACTCTCGACAGATCCAAATGATTTGCAAGTGCTCACCCCAGCACATTTTTTAATTGGGCGATCACTTCAATCTGTTATTCACCCTGATTTACAGAATACTGCTATCAATAGATTATCTAATTTTGAGCAATTAGAACTTCTAAGACAACAATTCTGGTCGCGCTGGACCAAAGAGTATATTTGTAATTTGCAAACTAGACTTAAATGGAAGAAGAACCAACCGAACTTTCAATTAGGGACTATGGTTCTTATCAAAGACAATGACTTGCCACCGTTTAAGTGGAAATTAGGTCGCGTTAATACCCTCTATCCAGGGAATGACGGTGTTGTGCGCATTGTATCCGTGAAAACTATATCGGGTAACATTAGATGCACTGTTACTAAACTGTGTCCGCTTCCAATTAGTGACAATTGACATTTAGCAAAGTTGACATTGTTTAGAATAGTTCTAATTTAGTAAGTCTGTTATTAATAATTATTAAGTTCATTTTTATTTTTACTTTATTTATTTCAACTAACCTGCGTATTTCATTTTTTACTTAGGTTAAGTCATGTTTTTTATGTTTAGTGATTTGTATTTCTCTAGTTTTCATTGAAAGTATTTTCATTCTTTCAAGGTGAGGGGCATGTTAAGGTTTATGTTAATTAAAACACCTGAATTGTTTTTGACAGACAGCAAAAACGTCACGTTGTTGTCAACGACGAACTAACGCCGTCAAATAAGCCCTCCACTTTCTTTGCATATTAAGTACATTTTTCTAAAATAAAGAAGTGGTTCACGATGGACTTGTTTGTTTAATTCAACTATAAAATAAAATACAGTCCACAAACAACCCTTGCTGTTCCCAGCAGCAGAGACACTACACAATTTGGTGATCCAGCAGCGGAGCAGCAACAAAACAGAGACCGTGACTTTGTGTTTTTCATTGTTTTTCGTCTGACAATAAAACATGAAATATACTTCAAAATATAAGAATTAGAAAATTTTTCTATTTTTTATAAAACTACGTTTTTTCAGATACGGACTATTAGAATTAGGCCAGCGAAATATGCGCTCTTCTATTATTTCACGCCAATGCTCTAATACGTAAATATGCAATGCCTTTTTATCCCGTGACATAGAAAGTTTAAAAACTGAAATTAAAAAAGGTAATATTTCGAATTCAAATATTAGTTTTGTTCTGTAGTGAATTTCAAATACAAATTTTCTATTGTTCAGACCTACTGTAAGACCCTAACTATTTGATAGTTAAAATTGGTATTCATAGCATCACTGTACGTTATTAAAAAAAAATTGAGTTTGCTTTCATAAATTTGAATTTTTATTCCTTCTGTATGATAAAAACTGAGGGGTTCTAGGAGGAATTTAGAGAATTTAGAAATTTAAAATGAAATACACTTTTAAATAAATAATTCTAGTAGTCTTAAGTTATAGTGTTTAGTGTGTAAAAACGGTAAAAAGTGTATCTTATTCGTAACAACGCTACAATTTGAAAACATACCTGACCTCACTACAACAGATTTTTAAAGTTGCAAAATCAATGTCTGAGGGTTTTTCTCCAGTTTCTGCTGTGCCACAGGGTAGTAATTTAAGGCCGTTGCTCTTTTGAGTTCCTATTGATAGCCATCCAAGGGTGGTAAAACACTGGGAAAGTCTCCTTTTTGTTGATGACTTCAAGATCTAGAAGTTGCAAGAAGATATAAACTTTGTAGACAACTGCTTTAAGCAAAATCGATATCAAATTTACTTATTTCATAAATAATAAATTATTAATTAACAAAACAGGAGTAAAGGATCTTGAAGTTGGTTTTCAAAGTAATATAAAATTTGATAGTCATTCTGAGAATATTACTAATAAAGTGTATTGTGCAGTTGGTATTGTTATAAGGAATTTCACATATATTAATGCTACAATAACTGTATATAATACACTAGTAAGATCTTATTAAAAGTATGCTGCAGTGATATTGACACCACAAGCAGCATCACAGCGTGATACAATAGAAAAAATTCAGATGTTAAGTTATCTTTATGTTAACATAGGTAATGTATACTTGTACATAGTTTTGTATAAAACCATGCTAAAAATCTTTAATATCCAAACTTCAGAAATAAGGAGAAGAAACTAAATTTTTCAGAGTCGAATAGAGGCCTACCAGATGTTTCAGGCCTGTTTATAATATATGTTTAATTACTTAAATCAAAAATTAAAAATGATTGATAAAATGATTCAGGATTACGTAACAATTAAAACCTAATAACATCTCCATCATACATACACCACAGATACGATTGTTCTACTGTATACCAGTGGCGGCTCGCGCCCTGTAATCTAAGGTAGGCGACATATTATTATACATTATATTAACAGTGCGCACACCGAGTAGCCCGAGCTCCCCCTCCCCCCGCTTTTTCGGGATTAAAAAAAAAATTGTAGTGCCACGGCCACTTGTCATTAATAATTTACTAAAATTAAGAAAAAAATAACGTTTTCAAAATCTTTTAAAAAAAATTACCTAAAAATAATATACACTACCTACTGTTATTGACAGATACCTACTATAAGATGCAAAGATGCAGTAAACATTCTTCTATATTATAAACAAATACGAATAAATTAATTTTTATTAACATAGATCTTTTTTACTTACTTACCAAAAATGCATGGTTATTTAATTTAATGCACCTTTGATCCTATGTAGTTTTCTTCTTTTTAATACTATTTCTAAAAAAGTTGAATACTATATAACTAAAAGATATCATAATATTCTTATACTTAACATAGATTTTGTTTTTAATTTTTGATTTTTAATTTTTTTTTTGTTTTTTTTTTATTTTTAAAATTTTTTTTTGATTTTTTTTTTTTAGTTGTAAAACAACTAATTTTTATAAATAAGGTTTATTCTTCTGTCCTTTAAAAGTGCAAACCTACTTATTATTAAATCTGTAAAATTATCAGATCCCTGTAAAGAGCAAAAGAGTTCCTTTTCGATGGAAATTAAAGCAAGTGATGATAAGCGCTCATTACCTATTTTATTTCGGGAATATGTTTTTATGCGTTTAAGGCATGAAAAATGTCTTTCAACTGATGTACTTGTGATTGGTATTGTAGCAATAAGCGTAAAAAGTGCAAAAGCTTGGGGAAATATTTCTTTAAGACCATTATCTATAAAATGTTTTAAAATCGACTCTACATTTAATGTTGTTAGTTCTTCATCGTGAAAAATTACACTTAACTCATTAATTAGTTGCTGTTTGTCAAAAATATTTTTATAAAGGTTGGTGACACTTGTAACTAAAGAAGTTGGAAAATTTTTCTTATACTCTTGGAACTTAGAAGAATCAACCAATGCAAAATAAATTAACTGCGATAGATCTGCAAACCGAACATCTATTTGCGTCGAAATATTATCAATAATCTCATAAAATAAAATTCGCAAAGAAGACTTTTCATCCCCTTTGATAGTGTTTGATAATTTTATTCTTTTTGATGGTGTAGGATTATCCACGCTATCTATCATATCGCCTGAAATTCTAATTTTTGCTTCTTCAAAAAATTGTTCGAAGGTTAATTCATTCCGCAAGGACTGTAGACGCTCTTTTGTTAAAAATACCTGTTTTTGACAATAAGCTATATCTAAAGACTTTTTTTGCAAAATACTAAATAGTGGATCCCTAATATCAAATACATTTTTGTAAGTCGCGGTTAAAAAAGAAAATTCTAAACCTTTCATAAATCTAAGATATCCCTTTGCCCCGTTAATTGACTCGGATGATGAAGATTGATCGTCAATAATTATTTGAAAAACTTTTTTTAAGTCATTCCATTTTGAATCTAAAAGATGAACGATTTTTGAACGTAAAGCCCATCTGGTATCTACAGCAGTCGGTATCCTTTTTCCAACTATAGAGTCCAAAATAAATGTTCGCTTTGCAGATTGATGGAAGAAGCCGGGAATTGAAGTTACGCTCGCAAAAAAAATTCGGCAATTTTTAATAGTTTTTGCTCCATTCTGTAGAACTAAGTTTAATCGGTGCGCACTGCAATGTGTAAATAAAGCTAATGGAGCATCGTCTTTAATTTTTTTTTGCAAACCATTTAACGAACCAGCCATTACGCTAGCGCCATCATAACATTGACCAACTAAATTTTTCTTATAATCGAAAGGACTTAAAACAGAAACAATTAATTCGTACATCGCGTCTGCCGTTCTATCTTGACTTACATCAAAAAATCCCAAAAATCTCTCTTTAATGTCACCAGATTGGTTTACATATCTGACCGAAATAGCGCATTGTGATTTTTCTAAAATGTCAGTAGTGTCATCAGCTTGTACAGAAAAAAATAATGCTTCTTTTATTTCTTTATGTATTGTCTCCAAAAGGTGTTCAGAGATACAACCTATTATATCGTTTTGGATAGTCTTAGACAAACCAGAAAAATTATTGCCTATTTTTTTTTAATGGTTTTGCATTTCGATGTCACGTTTAATTAACAAGTTAAATGTTTCAAGAAAATTGCCAGTGTTAAAAGAATCGGATTTTTCATTGTGGCCTCTAAAAGATAATTCTTGTTTTGCAATATGACAAGTGACATCAATCAAATAGCTCAATAAATTTCTATTTTTTCTTACATCCTCGTTATAGGATTTTAAAAACAAAGAAGACTGTATTTTTAATGCATCCTGTATAGTGCTACTATTTTTTTGCAAGCGCTTTAGACTAAGGTAGCTACTCATATGCTCCTTTGACGATTCATGTTTTTTTATGCTAGCTGAAAGATGTTTTAAATCGCAAAAACCCTGAGACACCCAAACATTATTTCTATTACCTCCTAAAAGTATACAAGGCCAACAAAACAAATTTTGTTTAAAATAACTACCACATAACCATTTATGGGTTTCGAACCACTGAGTCTTAAAGGTTCGCGAGAATGCTTGGCCTTGCTTTTTGTCAGGTTTTAAAATTGAAATGGGGGGTGTAGGGCGACCAATAGAAATTATTTCCCTACGATCATTTTCATTTAGGCGGGAAAATGGGGTTTCTTGTAAAGAACAAATTACATCATGCACAGGGGTTTCGGCGAGATTATTGGCCATTCTAAAAAAAAATAGTAAAAGGATCAAACAACTAGGTTAGGTATGCACCTCTACTTCTTCAAAAATTACCTACTTTCTACTCTATATTATAATATTCTCAAAAATATACAACCTCTTAATAGGTACCTCTACTACCTCTACAAACTTTAATAGCACAATTATTATTCTAATATACTTATCTAATATAAACCAAATTCAAAATTCAATGAAGAAGCAACCATACGACGTACGACAGCAGAAAAATCGTTCAAAGCTGAAAGAAACGGAAGAAACCAGCCACAAACCGTTAATGAATAAAAATAAAACCCCGCCAAGAAAAATCTGGAATTATTTCTCTCCTATCATATTATTAGTATTAGTATTAGTACCATCACCATCTTTATTGCTCCTATGTAGTTTTAAAAAAGTGCAACAAAGATGCCACACAGCACAAAATCCCGCCCCACCATTGATTTTCCATTGAACGAGGGCTCATCTCATCCCTGCTTTAATACTTTAATTATCATACTGAAACTCACCCAATTGTACTAAAAATTAAATACGTTATAAAAATCGTAGTCATTGCTTGAAAATTTACAACAAAAAACCTAGACTGCCATGAAAAATGTACATTTTTAATATTTTTTACATTTAAGTAAGAAACCAGAATTTGTATTGCGTGCTAAATTTTTTTCCACTTGTGCTAGATTTAGTACAATCGTACTCTTAAATCACCAGCCCTTTCCCCTTTATCGATCGACGAACGAGCGCTTCGAGCGAATTGACGAAGACGGTCGAAGGCGCCCGAATTGTCCGCCTAACAGTGCACTTTTTGTCGCATAGAATAATTTTGTTTCACGTCGGCCGCTGTAAGTTTTGTATAGGAGATTGCCGCCGTAGAGACCATTAAATACAGGGGGTTGGAAATATCGCCTTCCCATATATATCGTATTCATTTGATTTTATGAGGCGAGTCGCTTTAGACTAGCTCAGGTTTCACGTAAAGTGGCGATAGATGCATGCGTATTAACATTAGACTAGGAGGTTTATCAGATATTTTAATATTACATTAAAAAGAATGATTATATTATATAAATTATAATGGTCATTTTTTTTCAAATTTACAAGTGAATTTTATAAGGTAGGCGGCGCCTACCTTGCCTACCCTGACGAGCCGCCGCTGTACCATTACTAGATAAACATCGGTTTTGGTCGGTATCAAATCTATATTTTGTTTAAAAATGCCTCGTGGTAAAAGTTTTTCTATTGATCTTAAAGAAAGAATTATTGCATCACATAAGATGGGAACACCACAATATGTAATAAAACAAGAACTAAGGGTTTCAAAATCTGTTGTGTCGAGGACCATTCAGAACTATCGAATTAGAGGAAAAGTAGTTAACCGAAAAGAGACAGGTAGACTGAGCAAAACTTCAAAGAAACTGGACAGAAAAATTAAAGGCATTTATTTCCAACAGGTTTGTTACCCAATTACAGGAAAGAATAAAAGGAAAAAAAATATAAAAAAAAATAAAATATTTACCAAAATAAGTATAAAAATGAAAAATCAAAATGCTTAACATTCTATCGTTGATTGAATATTTGGGAAGATACGCAACCTTATGGGCTAAAGCGAGTTACGGGTACCAACCCGCCACCTTATGCCGACCCTGCATACTTTATTTAGAAATAGCTTAGTTTGTATTGTCATCATTTTTAGAACGTATAAATATAATGTAATAGACAAGAGCAATAACAATTAATATAGTAATCGATGTAGTCATTATCTATCAATCAAGTTAGTTTAAGTTAAGTTAGTCCCTGTTCTCAATAAATTTGTTTTTAAAAAAGCAAATGCCGGTTGTTGTCCTTTAACTGGCGCAGTCGGTAGTTCGGTCTTTCCATTATTGGACAAAAATCGCCATATTTTGGGTCCGTTTCTACGGTTTGAAGACCGCTACAATCCCTGGAAGCTGAAAGAAGACCTGCAGAAACCTTCAAAGAACAAGAATCGTCGGAAGTACCTGCAGCGATCCAATTGAAGCAACCACCCGTTCAACACCGGATTGAGAACAGCTATAGTTTAGGTCCTGGGAATACAAAAATCGATTCCTTTAGGAAATTAGGCTAAGAGACAAATGGAAATTTTGGCAAGAACCTTACTGTAAGTGAACATTTTTCCTTACCATTATTTTTAAATCCTTTGGTGATATATATTTGCATTTATTTTCGAGTATTTTGGTATATTTTAATATTTACCAAGGTGTATTTTATTTTATTTGAGTGCAATTTTAATTGAAGTTTTTACCATTTATTTTTATTTCTTTATAAAAAGACGGTTTACCTTTTTATAACCTTTATTTTTACAATTTTTACAGTTAATAATTGTAAATTTTACTAGATTTTTGAATTTCTTTTATGTCTGAGCATGAAATAAGAGAACTCAACGAGTTCATAAATTTTTTGCAAACCGTTTCTCACGAAGAACTAAGACCTTTACCTTCAATTACTATCGAAAAAAAGAAAATGAGTCAAATAGATATTGGTATGTTAAGATATCAAGCTGACAATATCCCTACTTTTGATGGCAATCCAAGACAACTCAATAGATTTATCACTGCTTGTGAGCATGTACTTCAAAACTTTCAAGATGCCACTAATTTAAATAATCCGATAAATTTAGCTTTAATTGATACAATTTTAATGAAACTGAGAGGTCGTGCAGCCGATCTCATATGCTCTAACTCAGATTTAAATTCATGGTTATTAATTAAAGACGCACTTTTAATAGCTTTTTCAGATCAGCGTAGTATTGAATGTTTGATACAAGATTTAATTTTACTAAAAATACGTAGAAATGAAAATCCTGTTCAATTTGGTATGAGAGTGCAAGATGCTCGTTCACTCTTATTTTCAAAACTCAATACTTCCGTTGCAGATGAAAATGAACGTAGAATTAAGTTAGCACACTACGAAGATTTTGCCCTTAAAACATTTTTAAATGGATTACCTTACCAAATCCAACTTGTTGTTAGGCTAAGAAACCCTGACACTTTGGAAAAAGCAATTTCTTTAGTCGTAGAAGAAGAGAACTTTCTTTATTTTTCTCAAGGCAAGAATTTTCAACAAAACTATTCAAGACCGCTTACTTTACCACCCTTACCACCTCGAAATTTCCCACATTCTTCCAGGCATCAACCCCAACAACGACCATATACGAATATTCCAACCTCTAATTTTCCATATAGAAATGCTCCTCAACCGACCCCATTACCTCAAAATATTTTCAGATCTAATGTACCACAAGGTATTGGATTAATTCCCCAAAATTTGAATCGTTCAAATTTTCCTCAAGGCCCTGTTCATCTAGGCAATAACTTCCAAAATAGATCTCGTACTGACTCTATTTCACAGCCCCACCTTTTTAGAAGTAGTAATAGCTCTACTTTTAGACAACCCTTTCTACCCCCAAGTAGACCAAATAATTTTAATCCCCGAGCAAGCTCTATTATTCGAAGAAATCAACCTGAGCCTATGGATACAAGTTCTGGCAACACTATTATCCATAATAATTTGGAATCCGCCTACCCCGAATATTCAGAAAATAATTACTACGATCCTGATAATTATTTTAATGACCCCTATATTAATTTATATTACAATTATTCTGATTATCACAGTGAAATTTTGTCGCCACATGCACAATTAACTGGTGCATTCCCAGAAACTCAATACGATGAACCTCATGATAGTTCATCACACGATCAAAGTCATCTACCTCATAGTTCCGATGAACCCTACAATACATCTGAACAGCAAAATTTTCACGAAATCACAAACCACGAACCCGTAACATAATATACCTTAACAATATCAGATCAGATTTACCGTACGTTTACATCCCAGATATACAAGCATATTTTTTAATCGACACTGGAAGCTCGAGAAGTTTGATGAGTCCGCAACTAGCATACAAATGTTTCAAGAATCACATTTCAAATGAGATATTTAATATACAGACGGCACACGCTAATTCCTTTCACGATGAAGTTGCTAACATCCCTATTTTTAAAATATTTAACACCCGTGGCTCACACAAATTTTATTTATTTAGCTTCTCTCAAAAATATGATGGATTGATTGGTACTGATCTATTAAAACAACTAAACGCTAAAATTGACCTAAAAAATAGTAAACTTTCTACACAAAACTCTGACATTCCAATAATTTTCGAAAACTCAAAAAAAATAACCAATAATAATTCCGACAATTTTTTTCAAAACTTTTCTATAATCATTTCACCAAGATCGCAAGAAGTTATTAAACTACCTGTGACTATTGAATCTGGTTTAGGAATTTTTGATTACATAAATTTCGAAAATGGAGTAGAAATTCCAAAAGCATTAGTAAACATTTCTAACTTTTACGCTTATACTATGGTCACTAATTCTAACGAGACCCCCGTCGAAATCAAAATAAATAAATCATTTAACGTTGAACCAATAAATTCTTTAGACGTTAATTTTTGTCAAAAAATGGAAAGTGAACAAACTCTTACTATCGAACATGACAATTTATTAAAAGAAAATCTGAAAAATTTACGCTTACAACACTGTAATAAAGAAGAAAAAGAAAATCTCAGAAAATTATGCTTTAATTTTAGAGACATCTTTTATTGTGACAAAATCCCATTAACTTTTACAAACCAAATTCAACACAAAATAAATTTAACAGACGAAAGCCCCATTTTCACTAAAACTTACCGCTACCCCGAAATTCACAAAAAAGAAGTCAAGGAACAAGTTTCTAAAATGCTAGATCAAGGAATTATTCGAAATTCAGTTTCTCCCTGGTCCAGTCCAATATGGATCGTTCCAAAAAAGCTTGATTCTTCTGGCAAACGCAAATGGAGAGTCGTTATAGATTTCAGGCGATTAAACGAGCGCACTGTAGGAGATAAATACCCCCTTCCCAATATTGCCGATATTCTGGACAAACTTGGTCGAAGTCAGTATTTTTCCACTTTAGATCTCGCCAATGGTTTCCACCAAATCGAGATGGATCCACATGATATTTCTAAAACCGCTTTTTCTACTGAGTCTGGACATTTTGAGTTTTGTCGAATGCCATTCGGTCTTAAAAACGCACCCTCCACCTTCCAGAGAGTGATGGATAACATCCTTCGTGGCCTCCAAAACGAAATCTGCGTAGTTTATCTCGATGACATAATAATATTTAGCACATCCCTTGAAGAACATCTTTCTCGTCTAAAACAAGTTTTTTCACGACTTCGTGAATCGAATTTTAAAGTTCAACTGGACAAATGCGAGTTTCTCAGGAAAGAAGTCCAATATCTCGGACATGTCGTTACATCCAATGGAGTCAAACCAAATCCAGATAAAATATCTGCTATCCAGAAATTTCCAATTCCCAAAAGTCCAAAAGAAATTAAAGCCTTTTTGGGTCTTCTAGGCTATTACAGACGTTTTATCAAAGACTTTGCAAAAATAACTAAGCCCATGACAGCTTGCTTAAAAAAAGATTCAAAAGTAGTTCATTCTCCTGAATTTATCCGATCTTTCGAGCATTGTAAACAACTGCTAATTAATGCCCCTATCCTTCAGTACCCCGATTTCGAAAAAACATTCATCCTTACCACCGATGCAAGTAATTTTGCAATAGGAGCCGTTCTTTCACAAGGCAACGTCCCAAATGACAAACCTGTAGCTTATGCCAGCCGCACACTTAATGATAGTGAATCCAGATATTCTACTATTGAAAAAGAACTTTTAGCAATAGTTTGGGCATGTAAATACTTCCGCCCTTATCTTTATGGAAAGAAATTTAAAATTTATAGCGATCATCGTCCTCTTGTTTGGCTTTTTAGTTTAAAAGAACCAAATAGTAAACTTATCAGATGGCGCCTCAAGCTTGAAGAGTTTGATTACGAAATAATCTATAAAAAAGGTACTCAAAACACCAATGCCGATGCCCTTTCCAGAATTCAAATAAACGCTTTAGAAAACGAAAGCATCATTAACAATCCAGGCGAAGTCAACAATGACATTTTAGATTTTTTGCGTAATATGGCTGAAAATCCTCTAGAAAATCATGATACAATTTATTCCCGCCCTTATATACCTGAATCGCAATACTTTAACCCGCAACCATCTACAAGCACCAACTATAACTCCAACCCGACCATAAATGAAAACGAACAACGAAAGTCCCCAAAAATTAAAATATTGCAAGATATTTTAATAAGACCAGCTAACAATAACACGAATTTAGAAGTCATAGACAATACCCCAACTTTGGCAACACCGCATTCATGCAGTGACCCTGATAATCTTAGTGAAGGAATTAAAATACTAGATGACATAATAAATAACAAACCACACCAAATGATCATCTCTAGACATTCCATAAACAAACTTGATGTTATACACGATAAGTTCGAACATCTAAAACTTCTTTTAGTAAAAATCCCTAAATCAAACGACCAACTAATATTTGATTTACTAAAAACCTACACCACCGGAAATAAAACATTTTATCTATATTTTTATGACGACTCACTTTATTTAGATTTTAACAGAGTGTATTTAAAAAATTTCTATAGCTCTGGACTGAAACTAATTAAGTGTACAAAAATAGTCACTAACATACGAGAATACGACCATAAAATATTGTTAATAAAACACCAACATGAAGGCAAATGTAATCATAAAGGAATTAACGAAACTCTAGAACACCTTAAAAGAAATTACTATTGGCCCTCCATGAAAACAGATGTTACAAACTATATTAATGATTGCGAAACATGTCAACTCACTAAATATTCCAGAACAAAACCTTATGTTCCCCTGGTTCTAACCGAAACAGTAGGCAAACCTTTTGAGTTAATTCACATTGACGTATTTAAATTCGACAATCAAGACTTCCTAACATTAATTGACCCCTTTACAAAATTAGGACAAGCAATTCCAATTTTTGGAAAAACTGCTATCGAAATTTCTAATGCCCTAATAAAATATTTTTCATTTTATGGCATCCCCCAAAAAATTATAATGGACAATGGTTCCGAATTTAAGAATGAAACTGTACAAGAATTACTAAAAGCTCACAAAATCAAAATACATTTTACTACACCACTCCATCATGAATCTAATTCACCTGTTGAAAGATTCCACTCGACTCTAATTGAACACCTGCGAATTCTTAGACACAAACATAAATCAGATAATGTAACTTCTTTAATGAATTACGCAATAATTGCCTATAATAATTCTATACACTCGACAACAAAGTTTACTCCCTTTGAACTAACCCTTGGACATACTAATTGTAGAGATCCCTGCGATATTATAGAACCCACATTCTATAATGATTACGTTAACAATCACAAGGAAAAAGTCAAACACATTTACCAAAAAGTGACAGAAAACATCGATCAAACAAAAAGAAAAATCGTAGAAAAGCATAACACTGCCGGACCAGAACAAACACAATTTAAAATAGGTCAAACTGTTTATATAGTTAACAACACTAGAAACAAAAAAGACAATAAGTTTAAAGGCCCCTACGAAATACTACAACTACTACAACATAATAAAGTTAAAGTAAAAAATAAACAATCTAAAAAGGTAACAACAATTCACGTTAAAGAATTAAGAAAACCCCCTGTTGTTACAGAATCCTCACCTTCGTTGGAAGAGAACTAGCCCTTCCCCAATTTCATAACCTCAACCAGAACCCTGGACTACTACCACTTAAACTCGGCAATGCCCAAAACACAGCAGACTATTGGTCTTTTGTACAAATTTTTGACGTAAGTGACATAATCCAAGAAACCAAATACCTAGAACAGACTTTTATAAAACTAAAAGAATCAATTCATAAATTCTTTGACAATAACTCCTTTTTAAACTCCTATAATCTAGTCAATTCGTTAAGTGCTAAAGTAAACTTACAAATTGAACAACTAAATCCCTTATTTAACAACCGAAACAAACGTGGACTTATTAACGGTTTAGGTTCCATTATAAAAACCATAACTGGTAATCTCGCACAAGAAGATGCTGAAAAATATGACAAAGCTATTTCGGAAATCTCTAATAACCAAAATTCGCAAAAAACGTTTATAAAAGAGCAAATAACCATATCTAAAAAATCTGTCGAACATTTCGAAAGCATAAGCAAAAATTTGTCACATAATCAACGTATTTTAGAAAATCGTGTAAAAAAACTAGAATTGGTGGTTAAACAAATTAATTTGAATAATACAAATACATACTCTTTCTTTTTAAGTGAAATACTTGTCTCTCAAGTGATAAATGCGTATCAAAATATATACGATATCTTGGATAACATCGAAATAGCGATTACATTCTCGAAATTAAATATATTTCACAGCTCTATAATCGACCCAAAAGAACTTCTAAATGAAATAAAATTAATTGGCCCTAACTTAAGTAAAACTAAGTTACCATTTGCAGCAACTTTAGAGAACATTTTACTATTCGAAAAAATTGTCGAAATTAAGGGTTATACAAAGGAAAACAAAATATTCTTTATAATAGAGGTACCTATAGTTGAACTTGAAAATTATGTACTATATCACCTCTACCCTTTGCCCGTACCCTTAAATTCCATTTACCAAATAATTATCCCTCAAAGTCAATACCTTATCCTAAATGAACACTCATATGTACTGTTCAATGCCAAATGTCAAGAGGTAGCTACAGAAATCTACCTTTGCAAAGAAAACAGCCCTCTGAGCGTATCCGAGGATCCGCCATGTGAAGTACAAATGATGTTGTATTCAAAACATCCCTCAAATTGTCGAGCCATTCAAACCGAGGTCAAGTCTTTGAAAATCCAGAAGCTGGAACAAGAAAAATGGATAATTGTTTCACCCCAAAAAACCGTAGCTGTCCAACAATGTGGCCATAATAAAGAAAATATTCCAATCCAAGGCACCCTTGTCCTTGAGTTAAACCCTAGCTGCACCATACAAATTCAGGACTTCCAGATTAGAAGTTTCCACGATACAAACACCCATTTTCACAACATTGAATTACCCAAGCTGACCCTAGACTTAAATGTTCACCCTAATGCTATTGATTTACAGCCCTTTGAACTCAATAGCTTAAACTTCGATGAACTTAAGAACATTCAAACCATGATGGACATCCAAGCCAAGAAAATGGAAGAAACCAGCCAAGGACCTGTCCATATAACAAATGTTAGCGTATGGACCATCATCTTGTATATCCTGATGACTACTGTAGCCGCCTTCCTGTTGCTGAGAAAGACAAGAAAATTAATCCAGACCAAAAGAAAACATCCCAACCAAACCACCACCACGACCAGTGACGACGAAGAAACCCTACAGAATTCGAGCCATATTGTCATATAATTCACCCCTGGGCTCATTTCTTAGGAGGGAGGAGTTACGGGTACCAACCCGCCACCTTATGCCGACCCTGCATACTTTATTTAGAAATAGCTTAGTTTGTATTGTCATCATTTTTAGAACGTATAAATATAATGTAATAGACAAGAGCAATAACAATTAATATAGTAATCGATGTAGTCATTATCTATCAATCAAGTTAGTTTAAGTTAAGTTAGTCCCTGTTCTCAATAAATTTGTTTTTAAAAAAGCAAATGCCGGTTGTTGTCCTTTAACTAGCGTGACCGCAAATATGCGTGAAAAATAGATGGCGATTCTCTCCAGTATGCGCGAAAATAATTTCGTCCGTCGCTTCTCATTAGTAATCGGCCGATCATCCGAGTCGTGTGGGAGAGTTTTTGCACAGGTTCGTGTTTGCCGTATTGCAATTTCGTAGTTGTTAAAAAATTTTCTTGGATATCATAATCACAAATAGATAGATATATGTAAATGTGTTTAGTTTGTGAGACAATGGCTCCTTTAGGCAAAATTAATCAGTGTGCGTATCGTGGGTGCAATAATGTAAGAAAATGTAAAAACAATGTTCTCAGTTTTTTAAGATAGAAATATTTTTAATTAATAAAAGCTTTGCTAAATCAAATAATGTATCTTCTCTAATAAACCCATCAGAGAATTTTTCAAATTTATGTCAAAACACAATAAAATCCTTTAATGAACTTTATTATACTCTAAAAGTAAATAATAATATATGCAAGTCAATTAATAAAATATTACTAGATAAAATAAATATAAATAAACCAAACCTATGTCCACAGCATATTGATAAATTTTTGCATTTATTAATTAAGACTTTGATTTATAACAACCTAAAATGGGAATCTCAAAATCTTATTAGAAAATCTTTAAAAAAATCTAATTATAAACCTCACAGAAAATTATCTATTTTATCTACAAAAATCAATCAGAACTCTTAAATATATTGTCTCTTCATGTCTATGAGAGCCATTTTCCCTTTTTCTTTTTTTTACTTTAAGAAAATTTTAAATCAATATATTATGTTTATGGTCTTTAGTGTTTTAAGTATTTTCAATAATTCTTTTCATGATGAAATTCATTCATGAAAAAGATAAAAATAAAGCCTAAAAAGCCTTTAAAGTTATTGAGAAACTGGTTATAGTACGAATGGTAGCTTTCCTAATTAAAAAAAATAACATATTAAATGAATGTCGAGTAATGTTTTCATTCCTGGAGAGATTATATTTGAGCTTGAAGAAGGTCACTTTGCTGCAGCGGTATTCTGCGACTTCTCTGAAGACTTTGACAGTGTCAACCATGGAATACTGCTCGGTAAGCTTTGTAGATATGGGTTTAGGGGAGTTGCTCTAGAATGGTTAAAATTTTGTTTCGTTAGACAGAAAAAAGTTTGTTTGGCCAAATGGCAGTTTGTCTGAACTTTGTGTAGTAAGCAGGGTTCGTTTCTCGGTCCTATTTTGTTTCTATTGTATATAAATGACCTGGCGTCTCTCCAGATAAAAGGATTCTTCACTATTTTTGCAGATGACACCACTATCTTATGGGCAGACAATAATAAAAGCACATTACCAAGAACAATTTCTAAAGATTTATTAATGATTAAACAGTGGTTTGATGCTAATTTGTTGTCTTTAAACATAGATAAGACTAAATTGTTAAGTTTTTATGTTCAGAGCAGTTCATGATTCACAACAAAGAATTGGAAGTGAATAATTTTAACAGATTCTTGGAATTGTTATCGATCATAAACCTAAGTTTTATGGAGATATGTCAGGAGGCAAAAACTGGCTAGACGATGTTATGCTGTTAGTTATGATGTTACGATGTTATGATGTTATTGATATCTGCAAAAACGGTCTATTTTTTTTTTGTTGAAAGTTGGAACTTACTTTCATACAAAAATACCTACAGTATGGAATAACATTTTGGAGTTGCATTAGTAAACGGCTTTTTGACTCGATGTTTGTTTTGAAAAAACGAGCCATTAAATATATGTGTCATAAACTCCACAGGACATGCAGACCCCTATTTAAAGATACTTTCCTTGTGTTGCTTGTTTATTGTTGAGTCTGCTTGCCTAATATATAAAAAATATAAATTGTATCTTCAAAATAATGGCTCCTTAAAACATTATAATATCAGAAAAGAATACAATATTCCAATGCCCATCCCGAAAAGTAAACTAAGAATTCTCTTATTTACTTGAGCATAAAAATTTTTAATCATTTTCCAAATGTCATAAAAGTCTCTAGAAGTTCTCCTCGCTTTAAAAAGTCCTTAACGAAACTTCTTAAAAGTAAGTATTTTTATAGCATTAGAATTTTTTGAAGATAGTTAGGAACAGGCCAATAGTATATAATTAGTTTTTAGTAAAGATGTAAAGGTTAGAATTTGTGATGTTACTCTAAAAAATTTTTAAGACGTCTTGCTTTGAAATTGAAAATACATTTTGTGTTTATACTAGTATGTTGAACCCACTATTGTGTATTGTTTTTAAATTATGTGTTAGTAATATGTCGATTAATGTGCCTATTTTATCATAGAAGTACCATGTCAACAAGTAGGTACCATGTATTTATGAATAAAGTATGTTTTGAATTTTTTGAAATTCGAAATTGTATTTAAAAGAGAGAGAGGTATATAATATTTAATAGGGATGATTCCAACTACTCACTAGAAATTACCTCGTTGAAAAAGTAATTAAAAGGGTTATTCAAAACTGCAAGTGGCCAACATGGCGTCGACAAGAAGAAAAGAAGTTGATTATGACTCTCTAAAGAAGGAACGTCGTATTTAAAAGTTAAAGATGTTAACTTGTAAATGAGAGAAAGTGTTTATAACAATGTATAAATGATTTTATTTTATATTTTCAAATAACGCCAGAAAAAAATAAAAAAACATTTTGCCCAATTTCACCTTTTTCCTAAATATTAGGAAGTATTTGGCATTTTTCCAATTTTTAGATTGCATTTATTCAATCATTGCATTTATATTGCGCAACTTTCGCCTAATTAAACCATTTACTGCTCATCCTTACTTTGGACATCCTGTATAATCGCGATGAGACCCTTCATACTGTTAAACAAAATATTTGTTTTTTTTTCTTATTAACTTTTTCTAGTTTTAAGAATTAGTAATTAAGTGTTTGCCTGTATTGCAAATTAAAATGTGGCCTATTTTCTATATTTTATAGTGTTGTTACACCCTTATTCAAAACCTTTTAAATTTTGCGATTTTATTTTTATATTAATTTCAGTTAAAGGTATCTATTTTTCAATATTTTTGCCCAAAAAAAGTGTACTTCACAGATCTCACTACCCTACTCTTTTGTTTTGTTTTTATTTATTTATTTATTTTTGTCTCAAAAAAGGATTTTGGTAAGTAATTATTTGTTCATAAAATTTAAGTTGTAAAAGATAGCACCTTCCAATACATTACTTGACCACCACATTTAAAGTCTGCCCAACCAATCTGTAGCTAAGCGGTATCGGTGCGGGGAACGTGGTTGGAGACTAGACCCGCCTCATTTCATTCATGAAATGGCCAGTGACGTGCGAAATTTTATAAACCGATTACACAGATTTGAATGTATTAAATATTAAAAAATATGGTTTGGTTTTAATTTTAAAATAGGTATTTGTAAGTAAGATATTAATTTGGAAATTAAGGTCTTCTAAAATATTTTATTTGTAAATATGTAAGAAAAAAATGACAGACAAGATTAGGGAAGTTTGAGATAAAAGTAAAGTAAAGAAAACACAAAATTTGTAATACACCTACTTAGTTTATTCACTTAAAATAAGAATGCCGTACTCGATGCCTGGATATCGCGAGGGAAAGAGCACGGCAGATAATCCCAATTATGCTGTTTAAACATTGAATTTACTACATAATATGTATAATTTAAATTATTATTTAAATAAGTATAATCAATTTGTACCTGTTGAAGATATATTGCTAACCACTCCAGTAACAGTCTCACTCTGCCAGCATTTTTTAAACGTTAGGTCATTGTCTATCCAAGTTTCATCTAAATAGGCAATATTGCGACCTTCGGCTCGGTGTTTTTTTATTTCTCTTAGGTATTTATACCTTAAAGATGTTATTTTTGGAAAATTTTTTTCTTCTGGCAATTTTTGCAACAGCTTTTTGCTAGTAGGCACAACTTTAAACCCATATAAATTCGATTTATTAGGTGTTTAACTATTTGAAAATGAAAGTTGTCGTCTTGTTCCACCTTCGTCATTCGCGGTCTTTTTTTGCCGGGACTAGAAAGCATTTTGTTGGGGTCCGTCCGCATTCTTTCTTCATCTTCTTTGTGAATTTTTTTCACGATTGTAAGTAAAATGATATATATTATATCATTTTACTTACCTATAAACATTCGCAATCACTTCCCTTACATGGCTATGAATAAAGTTATTCATTTTAACGTAAATAACACAAAAACTGTTAAAAATTATGAACTTTAACAACAAAGAAACAAATAACACAAAACAACAACAAAACAGCAACAACAATAATAGCAAATAAACTAAACTATGCTACACTACTCAAAAGTCATAGGTCAGAAATTAAGTAGGTACCTAAAAATACAGCAATAAAAACAGTTTAATAGCTCAAAAGTATTAACATACGCCGCCGCCACTGAATCCGCAAGAAATCGATATTATTCCGAGAATTACACAAAACCTGGTAGGATGCGATCCAATAAGATAGAGAAAGACAGAGAGCTGCATAAAAATAATAAATTAATGGCCGCGATGTCATCAACCAATCACCTGTCCCCAAACAGCGAGATGCTTCCGCGAAACCACGACGTTGCCGGCTTTGTAAGTTTTATTAGGAATTTCGGATAAATGTTAGTCAATATTGGATTTTATAATATGCAAAACATTAGCAAATAGAACTAAAAAATATGGTTTAAACTGCATTACATTATTTATTATCTTTTTTATGATTAAATAGCTTAATTTTACCATTATATTTACTTTTCATTCAATACTATTTCATTTTTGCAATAAGACGTGACAACGCTTCAAAATTTCGCCCGCATTCTTTTCGTAGACACAGATCCGATGGTCAAACTGTATCTAGTTATTTATGCGAGATCACAGCGCATTTAAATATCGGCAATAACAAAATAAATAAAAGCGCTGTTATCATCATCGCCCTTGTCTTAAAAAAATAACAAAACGGCCGGGCGCCCAAAGATTCTCGCGTCGTTAAACTGCAAATGGTCAATACAGCGCCGACAAAGAAAAACAAAACAAGTTGATGATGGCTCTTTAAAGACAGAACGTCGTATTTTAAATTTAAAGGTGTCATCGTATAGGCCAGAAAAAGTGGTCACAATAATTTATTCATTTAATAAATACTTTTGTCATATATTTTGAAATAACGCCAGAAAAAAAAAATAAAATGATTTTGCCAAATTTCAGTTTTTTGCAAAATTTAGGAAGTATTTAGATTTTATTATAAAAGAACACTATATTGCTTAACTTTCCTCTAATTATACCACCTCTATTGACGTCCTGTATAACCGTGATGCGAGGTCTTTAAACAAAATGTTTTTTTTTTGTTACTAGGTATCTTTTTATAGTTTTAAGTATAGTTGTAACAACTGGTAATTAAAAATTTTCCTGTGTTGCTTAAAACTTAAAATGTGACCTATTTTCTATTTCTATTAACATCCTCACTCACAACCCCTTACTTTACAGATCTCACTACGCTGCACAATTTTTCAGATATTGAATCACATGACAAAATGGGGGACTTTTTACAAACAATTATTGATCAAGAAGTTATATTACCATCGGTATTAAGTCTTATGAATTATTTCAATTATTCTTTATAATATTTCCGTGAAACCTATGTACTTATATCTTAAAATTTGTTCCACATATTTTTTGTATATTAGTTTTTAGTTAATTAAGTGCAACGGGCTTTTTATTTAAAAACTTGACCCTCTTGAACACAAAATGGAGGAAACATAATGTTTGTTGGAATTATAACTTGTATTAAACTTTGTTGGTAATTTTGTAAAAATAGCTTTTTATATATATTTTTGTATTAATTTTTGTCTCAAAAACATATTTTGGTAAGTAATTATTTGTTTTTAAAATTTAACTTTTAAGAAATCAATATGCCTCCACCCTTAAGTATATCACTTATCACTTGACCACCACAAAAATGACACCGTGCTGTATGTTCAAAAAAAATAATAAAAACATAGTTGGCAGCATCATCCCATATCTTAAAAAAATATCCAACACGGCCGCGTAACCGGAGATTCCAGCGTCGTTGAAAACCTGACTCAAAGAAGCCAAAAGCCAAGTCCACGCAGCTAAGATAAATCGTTCCTAGATTTGATGCTTCGCGGCAGCACCACACGGTGCACGAAACTGAACGGCAATCCGATAGTCGACTGGGTACACTTTTTAACACAGGATTGCGTATCTTCCCAAATATTCAATCAACGATTCTATGCACTTAAACAGACTATCTATATACATACTAGAAAGACTCTGCATCACCTACTTACTTAATACCTTCTATAATGGACATTAAACTGTCAACAAAAATATCGTCGAACCGTTCATGTAAATTATTATTAATATAATTCTGACACATTATATTAATAGGGGATTTAAACAAAACATTAGTCCTAGCGGGATTTACATAAAATAATCTAAAATGCCTAGAGTTTATTCTTGGTACCCTAAAATTTAATCCAGCCAAAAGGGTGGGACAGTCAATCTTGTTATGAATAAGGTTATATAAGAATTTTATGGAAAGAATTTCTCTTCTTTTTGCTAAGGGTATAATATTAAATTTATTTAAGTATAATTGACTATCCAAACCTCTGGCTGGAAAGACACCTTCCGCTCTAAACCAGAGATACTTCATAAACTTGCGCTGAATGCGCTCAATATCATCTATCAGGTAGCTGTAAATTGGGTACCAAATTAGAGATCCGTATTCTATTTTTGAGCGTATGTAAGTGAAAAAAAGTAGTTTTAAAGTATTAATATTTTCAAAGTGCCGACAGTTTCGATAAACAAAACCCAACAATTTGGCAGAGTCAGAAATTATTTTTGCTATATGCTTAGCGAACCTTAATTTTGCATCATAAGTAATTACCAGATCAATCGCCTCATCCACTCTGGCCAACACAACATTATTTGCTCTATAGTCAAAATTGATTGGCAACAGTTTTCTAGAAAATGAGAGAATAGAGCATTTATTAACATTTAAATATAGTCTATTGACATTGCACCAATTCTCTTTGTTAAGATTTATCTGAAGGAATTCGCAATCGTCTTCAGTATCTATTTTTGTGAACAATTTTATATCATCCGCAAACAGTAAACTCTGACAAGACAGTAAATTGGCAAGATCGTTTATAAATAATAAAAAGAGAAGCGGATCTCCCATGCAAATCTTTTTCTGTCAGCAAAGCAAATTCTGGCTGAAGCTGGGGGCTCTAATGTTTCCTCTCGAACGATGCAGCGCAGACTAGTTGCAGCAGGCTTAAAAGCATGGAAACCTGCCAAAAAACCGCTTCTTAGTAGGAAGAATATTAAAGCACGTCTTCTGTTTGCAGAACAACATGCTCACTGGACACCAGAGCAATGGAAAAAAGTACTTTTTCGTGATGAGTCAAAGTTTAATTTGTATAAAAGTGATGGTGTTCAATATGTTCGTCGTATTGCAGGTAAAAAACTTGACCCAAAGTATGTCCAAGGTACTGTAAAACATGGAGGTGGCAACGTGTTAGTGTGGGTTGTTTCTCTGGCTATGAAATGGGACCAATTTACCAAATTGAGGGCATTATGGATAGGTTTAAGCACCGTCTATACGGGGTGAGTTTTTTAAAGTGTTACAATGCGATATGTCAAAAACGGCTGCAAATTTTTTTTTGACATTTTGGTGACATTTCAAGTATACCGGGGGGCACTTTTTATGATATTTTTGACATTTGTCCCTTCACCCCCCTGAGAGGGGGGGAGGGTCACTTCCTTATTTTAAATGGAATGACGTGTTTTTTATTCTTAAATACGAATCTACATAAAATATGAAGTCTTTTTACAAAAAATTTTTAAAATTGCTCTGCTGGTTACGGAATTATGATCAAAAATGTTTTGATTAAATTTAAAAATAATTCGAATATTTTACCATAATAACAGCCGGTTGCCATGGAAATCCTACTGTTTATTTTACTAGTATGGATGGAAATGAAAATCCTAGTAACAGTAGGATTTCCATGGCAACATAACAAGCAGTGTCACATAAAAATTTTGACGTGTTATTAACAAGTAAATTGTGTTTAAAAAGAAAAAAATGGAAGCGAATTTCAGTGTAGAAGTAGATATGTTGTTAATTTTGGGGGAGTGCAGAAAAAATTATAGGGAGGCTGCAGTAGTGTGGGCCGAGAGGTTTCCGGATATTCCAAAATCTCATATGGCCTTTAAGAGACTGGAGACCAGAAGTCGTATGACTGGTAGTCTAAAAAGTAAACGACGAAATCGGATTAAAACGCAAACAGATGAAAATAAGGCAGTTGCTGTATTAGGAGCAGTAGCTATTGATCCTCAAATCAGTACCAGGCGGCTTGCTTTAGATGCTAGAATTAGTCAATCATCAATTATAACAATTCTACACCGGTACAAGTTTCATCCTTACCACATTACACTTCATCAAGAGCTTTACGGACATGATTTTGAGAATCGCATTAATTTTTGCACTTGGATTTCAACAAAAATGCGTGAAAATAACCATTTTTTGAGAAACGCTATTTTTTCTGATGAGGCTTCTATTAATAATTGCGGGCAGGTAAGATTTAACTTATTTAAATTAGAACATATTCAAGTTTTGGTTTTTTAAAAGGTAAACAGGCACAACATGCATTACTGGGCAGCAAATAATCCTCACTGGATGAGAACTGTACCAAATCAACATCCCTGGTCTGTGAACGTATGGTGTGGTATTTTCGAGGATAGAGTTATTGGTCCGCATTTTTGCCAAGGTCATTTAAATGGACAGGTCTACACAGATTTTTTAAGAAATCAGTTACCTCGTCTCCTAAACCAAAATTTAAATCCTAACGTATGGTTTCAGCAGGACGGAGCTCCACCCCATTATGCCATACAGGCCCGTACTTATTTAAATGAGATTTTTGAAAACAGGTGGATTGGTCGAGGTGGTCCTGTCAACTGGCCTTCTCGTTCGCCAGATTTGACCCCCCTTGACTTTTTTTTATGGGGATTTATAAAAGACAAAGTAATGGCTAGTGCACCTACAACTCCAGAGGACATGAAGAACAGGATTCGTTTTGCTTGTTCATTAGTGAAACCAGCAATGTTACAGCAGGTACGAAACTCATGTCAAGAAAGGATAAGAAAGTGTTTGGAAGTCGAAGGCGGTCACTTCGAACAGCTCCTTAGGCATAATACATAGACGATAAATAGTTAAAAAGTAGGAAATAATTTGTTTTTATTGTAGTAGAATATTCGAATTATTTTTAAATTTAATCAAAACATTTTTGATCATAATTCCGTAACCAGCAGAGCAATTTTAAAAATTTTTTGTAAACAGACTTTATATTTTATGTAGATTCGTATTTAAGAATAAAAAACACGTCTTTCCATTTAAAATAAGGAAGTGACCCTCCCCCCCTCTTAGGGGGGTGAAGGGACAAATGTCAAAAATATGAAGTGCCACAAAAAGTGCCCCCCGGTATACTTGAAATGTCACCAAAATGTCAAAAAAAAATTTGCAGCCGTTTTTGACATATCGCATTGTAACATTTTAAAAAACTCACCCTGTAGATTACAACAAGTCAGACCACTCGAGCGGCCCTGAAATCTATTGCCCCACCCCCCGTTCCTCACCTCGCCATGCATCGGCTGGGTAGAACCCAGGTTTAGTTTTCGCAAGTACGTTAATTTGTGTGCATCCGTTTTGCGAGAGAGTTTTTGCTTGTAGCGTTTTAGACAATAATTTGGTTACATACTACTTGTATAAATATAATTACCCAATAATAAAGTAGTATGTATTTCATCCCTCTATGTTAAAAATTTTGTTCTGTATTTTGTGTTTTACATAAAAGCATTACAATCTTAAAAAATAGTTTATTATTTATTTTCTCCCCCTAATGTTACTGGAATAGTTTTAGCCGAATTTACAACCTATTATCCCAAACCAACACACCCCACTTCTTGTTGGCCACCAATGTCGGCGTTTAAGACCCGGTAAATTTTGATATTTTAACATATTTTATATATATTTACTATATCCACAAATGAATACAAAGTATATAATTTACAAAACTACTTATTTAGCGCTTATTATGGTGATTGTTTGTTATTCTTTTGCGCTTTTGTATTTTTAAAACGACCTATTTCAAAAATTAAAATAACCCATACCGTATTAAAATTATTTTATATTTTTTAGTGCGTTTAATTGTGTTTTTTAATTGTTTATTTATTTTAACTTTAGATTTATTTTTTGAATATTCATCTCTAAAATTTGAACAAATATTAAGTAAAAACTTGTATTTTTTGATAAGACTCCTAAAAATGTAGCAAATTTAAACAATTCAACAAGTAAGGTTTTTTTCAAATTCACTTTTTATATATTATATTTGACTTAAAAGGCAGCCATTTTGAATCCGCCATATTAAACGCTTCCAATTTATTTAAAAGTTCAAATTCATTGAACTGATCAAAACTTCTAGATGTAGTGATGTAAAAAAACACGTTTTTTTTAAATTAAAAAAAAACGTTAAAAAAAACCAATTAAAAACGCGTTTTTTTTTGTTTTTTATTGTTTTTT
Organism: Anthonomus grandis grandis; assembly: GCF_022605725.1. Classification (NCBI taxonomy): domain Eukaryota; kingdom Metazoa; phylum Arthropoda; class Insecta; order Coleoptera; family Curculionidae; genus Anthonomus; species Anthonomus grandis. The sequence continues at coordinate 501,703 of NC_065565.1, forward strand.
ATTAGCTTCCGTTAGTAATATGCAGAGGATTAATATTTTGAAATTGTTCATGGTTAAAAACGCCCATTCCAATATTATTTTGACAAAATATTAAAAAACTAGCAGTTTTACGTAGTTTTTAGCAAAAATTTAAAAATAAAACTTTTACTGCCTTACCAAAAGGGATGTCAATAAAATAAATAATAAAGGTTAAAACCGATTATTTTTTAACTCCGATTATAACCGGTTATTTTTTCACTTTGTTTATAACCGGGTATACGGTTATAGACCCGAGATATCACTATTTCCATTATAATCCATTCAAATCCGACCAATTAAAAAAAAATTGCTAAAAAAAATCGCATTCGCCTCTGTCTGAACGTAACCGTTGGCCATTTCCACCAAACAGATTTTAAGTTTACTTAAAAGTTAAGTATCGAATGCAATGTAAATTTTCTATCTTTAAGCTCGGCTTAGCTTAAGTCACACTTAACTTAAGTATACAATGTGCCTGATGGAAATGGCCATTAATCCACAACAAAAAAGAGCAGAAGAGAAAAAAAAAGAAAAATCACCATATATATTACCAAGTAAACCATAGAGAAAATAATATTTTTTTAAGAACCGGATATTTGCAATAACCGGTGTTTTATGTCAGTTATAACCGGATAGTTTTATTTCATAATAAAATAACCGGTTACTAAAAAACCGGTGTTTCACCAAAAAATGACATCGCTACTTACCAATTATTTCTTTAACGTTAGCATCATTGCCTTGCCTTCGGGAAATCACCGAAATTTCGCTCGTCATTCGTCGTTCGTCTTCGTTGAAAATTAAAAACCGGGGGAATTACCGATCTGCTTTTGCAGGTGTTCTGGTTTTATTTTGTGATTTACCAGTCTTACTGCAAAATTGTTTGCGTTTCGTGCTTATTTAAGTAAGGCTGATTTAGTAAATAGGTTTACAATCAAAAGCATTTTTCCTGCGTCTTATGTTATTTAATTATTTGATACCTGCTGTATATTGACAAACATTAAATATTTACAATGTCTTCGAGTTCTTCGCGTGATTCCCGGGGAAGGAAAAATTGTAAAGTGTATTCCCTCTTTAAAATGATAAAAACTCAGAGCAAAACTCCTCAAGTAGAGTGCATGTTTTGTGCTCTTCAATTGTCTAAAAATGGGACACGTATGGTAGGGCACATTAAAAAGTGCCAAAAATGCCCAGAAGAAATTAAATTAAAATATGGACTGACTGACGGAAAGCACCAAAAAATTGGACCATTACAAACAATACAAGAAAAAATCGAGGCAAAAGGTATGTATTAGTTACTTAGTTAGTATTAAAACTCTGAAAACTCAAGAAAGAATATAAATTATAATAAAGAAAATATACAGGGTGTCCCGAATTGCATTGAAATAGGCTCACCAACAACAGAGCCTCAAAAATCGTATATGTAGCGCATAACCTAAAATTAATGAGTCAACTTGAGGAATCATCCAGTTCAGAGCCTACTGCTGGCTCTAGCTTAACAATCAATCCTGCAGTAGTTTCTGAACCAGAAGCAATGATCATATCCAGTTCTGAGGCAGAGTCGGATTCAGAAATAAATAATGAAGAGGGTGAACCATCAGAGCTTGAAGATATGGATAGCGAATCTAGTGATGATTCATTTAAAGGCTTTGAATAAAAATAAATGTTTTTAATTAATAATAGGTTGTTTTTTTAAATAAATTATTTAAGAAACAAAGAAACTAAATAAGACTAACTTTGATATATAAATATTTGATATTATACCTACCTTTTATAATATTTTTGGCAATAAGTAAACAGTTCCGACATAAAAACCCAGATTTAAAAAAAAAACAATTAAAACAAAAAAAACCGAAGGCTTCATTTTTTTTTACAATAAAAAACGGTTTTTTTAAAAAAAAACCGTTCTGTTTTTTTTTGGTTACATCACTATCTAGATGCACCAATTTTAGAAAAGGGAAACTCAAAAACATTTTAAAAACTGTCCTTGTTATCGAAAGCCAAGCACCTACAAAATTTGAAAACAATCTGACAAGTAGAAGTTATAGTTTAAATAGAATTCTTAGAATTGTTATATACATACATACAAACATTGCTACATAAAGGCAAAGAAGTGAAGCTAATATAAAAAATTTGTAAAAACGTTAATAATTAAGAAACACTGTCATATAAACACATTCTATTCCAGTCCTATAAAAAAGTTCTTATTTTATGACTTAAAATACTTCTTATGAATACTCCTCGTATAAAAATAATCAGCGCGCCTCAGAATTTGCTTTCATCGATATTTACGATGAGCCCTGGTAAACGCTCGTACGCAGCAAACATCGGGATTCAAGGTCAATTTTGCTTTAACACGGGCGGTATAGGAAGTGGTCTGACTTGTTGTAATCTATAGACGGTGGTATGAGGATGCTTTTCTTGGTATGGTACTGGGCCAATACATAAAATTGTGGGGAAAATGGATCGATTTATGTGTCGGGATATTTTGTGAAATATAATGGAGCCTTACACATTTGAGTCTATGCCAGTAAATTTTGTATTCCAGCATGATAAGGATCCAAAACATTCATCAAAAGAATGGTTGGATCAAGAAAAGATCACAGTTTTAAAAAGGCCGGCCCAGAGTCCAGACTTAAACCCGATTGAAAATTTATGGGAACATCTGGATCGCAAAATTCGGGCATCTGGAACAGTCAAAAATGCTGATGAACTATTTCATAAGCTTGTTGAAGCCTGGACTCACATTGACAGACAAATAATTGAAAATTTTATTGAATCAATGCCCAGAAGAATGCAGGCAGTAATTAATGCTAAGGGTGACCATACCAAATATTAATTATAATAATATGGTTTCAATAAGTTATGTTCTATGTGGTTTTTTGAATAAAAATCATTTAGTTCCAAGTATTTTGTCCAGCTTTTTTTAAATTTTTATTCCGAACTGCTACTGGTGCTGAATTTTTGTCAACATTTAAATTAATTAACACTAGTTTTTCGTGTACAACAACTTTATAAATGAAAATAAAATGCTAATTAAAAGGCACACAAAATATAATAATTTTCAAAAGTTCCAACTATTATATCCAATACTGTGAGTGTATCTATATAAATAACTTCAAATGGTTTTAAATGTTTGTTATTATATTTAGATTTTTGACAGATTTCACAATTATCAATATATTTTATAATAAAATTTTTCATTGATTTCCAATAATAGCTTAACTTTATTAGAGTGAAAGTTTCTTGAATTCTGCAATGAATAGTTTTTCCCCTTATGAGAAAATAGAATTATTCGATTTCTTTCTTCCGGTTTAACAATATTTATTACTTGATAAAATTCAATTAATGTCAATTCATTAAAATGGTTACTTAAAACTTGTTGGAAAACTGGATGTGCGAAAAAGCGAATGTAATTTTTTTTTCTAAAAAGAAAATCCTAAAGTTATTATAGGAAATACTCTTTCAAAGATGCTCATAAGAAGACTATTAAACACCCCCAAATCCCTTAAGCAACTTTTCCAACAAAATATTGATGCTAACCACATCAAAAGCCTTCTTCAGATCAATGGACACTGCCGCAACCACTTGTTTTTTATCCAAAGCTCATTAAACATAATCTATAAAATCCACAGCGGCACCAAGTGTGCTACTATTTTAGTATTGAAAATACTTCTGGGCGCACGTATATGGGACCCGTCTTTGAAAAAACGACATGCTACAAAACGAAATGTAACAGTCCGGGTTCAATGACCTGCCTTATCAACGCGATGTCGGCGTTGATCAGGGAATAGAGCAAGGTCGTTCGAAGGCCGCAATGAGGTTTGGGTTTTAAGTCAAGTATGTAGGTGAGAGAAATATTATGTGATATCCGATTTATAAGCCATGAAGCGAATAGGGTGCGTGTTATATTCAGGATTCTTTTATTGTGTGTGTGTCAATTATTGATACGAGGATTACAAACAAGGGTGGTCTTTTATAAAATAAGTGAAAATAAAATAGGTAAGTCCTTAGTGAAGTAGTTCAGCTTTCTATGTTGGTGTCACGGGGAATATAAAAATTGACCACTTGAAAAGTATAGGTAGATATAATAATTTATAGCTAGCAAATTGACAGTTTTTCGACCAAAAATTTATGTGGTGGAAGTTAGCCACAGATTCAGAAACGAAAATCATGTTTTACAGTCGCCCAGACAAGTTTTGGTTTTAATTTTTTTTTGTTTTTAAAAGCTTTTATTTAACTTGCAATGTACCTATGTATGTATGTATGTAAGTATGTAAGTATGTATGTATGTATGTATGTATGTATGTATGTATGTAACTATGTATGTTTGGGTCAAATCTTGGAAATCAAATTTCACCAACTTCCAGATGTCTGATTTACGTGAAATTTGAAACACATTCATATTTCCGATGACAATGCAATTTAGTGCTGTCACAATTACAAAAAACAAAATGGCGGATCCAAAATGGCGAACTTTAAAACCAAAACTTGTCTGGGCGACTGTAAAAACATGATTTTCGTTTCTGAATCTCTAGCTAAGTTCCACCACATAAAAATTTGATGAGTAAACTTATTTTGGGCAAGACTGTACCTGTCGAATGCACACTTTTTATTTATGGAAATATAAAATAAAGGCACTTTAAAATTAAAGTTACCTGTCAAATTGTTTATTTTTCGACGATTTTGACTAAATGTTTTTAATGTAAATAAATTATAAACTATTTTACTTCCAGAATGTCCCTCCATTCACATCAATTGCCGTTAAAGAAACGGAAACTTAATATTGTAGAAAATGAAAACGAAAAAGTTTTACCATTCAAGCAGAGAAAAATAACTCTTATAGAAGATAAAAAGGAAGCTGTCGAGTTACAGTCAAATGCTGAATGTTGTGTGCAGTCAAATGCAAATACTGAGAAAAAACATATTAAAACTGTTTTACTTTCTTTGGATGCAGAAGACTGTGGGACTTACCAAAAACAAGTAATTAATACTAATATTTCATTACCAAGCACTAGCGGTGCTACCGCACTTAATAAAAGTCAACCTGATAATAAGAAGCAAGACAATGTCAAACTTGCCTTGAACGCTAAACGTTGTCGGGAATATAAGCAACGAAAAAAGTTGAATAAAATAATTTCTTCGAATCCCAATACTACAGTTGTTGGTGTTTCTGTTTTCCAAGATGTCTCTTCTGTTCAACGATCTGAGGAAAAGCAGAAAATCCAATCACGGGGAAAGGTTCTACCAATAGTTCATCGGGTATCATCATAGAAAAGAAAGAAGCCAGGGAAGCACCAAATAAAACAGGTAATTGTGAGTCTTTTGATTCAGATATTTTGAACTTTTCAGGATATCTCAATAATTCAATAGTTACTTTAAATCCAACAAATACAAAAATTTTTGAAAAGAGAACATTATATTTAGAGCATTTTATGAACACTAAATTTTATAGTAATAAGTTAAACGAATTCTGTCGTATATGTGACCGAATTTGGTGGACTAATGATATTTGCTCCATAACCAAGAATATTCTTCCCCTTCTTTATGAAGCTGGCTACCCAAAAATGCATTCGAGTATCGAGGATGAATGCAAATTTTATAAGTGTTATCGTAACTGTTATTCCACTTTATTCCGTAAAAAAACGATTCCTCAACTGGCCACTGTTAATGGATTTGTTTATCCTCCTATTCCGTCTGACTTACCCCCCTTAAATCCCATTGCTGAGCTTTGCTTGAGTTTAATTTCACCCCGTTTACCCTTTCTGCAAATTCGCAAAATTCAGTATTTTGCTGGTAGTCAAAAAATGGTGGGTCAAATAATAAATGTTCCTGTCAGTGTAAATAATATGGTAACTTCCCTGCCCAGAAATGTTGACGATGAATATACAGTGACCGTTTTAATAAAGCGTCATATTCTTCAAAAAGGGGCATATTTGTCTGGATGTGTCTCAAAAGCTATTCTGCGTAGATAGTAATTATATTTACGAGATACGCCATTATACCGAAAATATGATAATAAAATTAATAACACATTCTTGGGTATACATATTATGATTTTGCAGAAGAAAATCAAATATTTTACGACCAGCATTTCGAGATAAGGAATAGTCAAGAAGACATGATGGACGTAGTTTCGTCGCGTAAAGAAAAAATTTTAACAACTAAGCAATTATTAAACATGCAACAGCAAACAATTTTTTGGGGGGAAGATATGGTGTTACATTTAGCCCCAGGTCAGAAAAACAAACCGTTTGCATTATCTTTTGACGCTGATGCAGAGGAATTATCATTTCCTGCTATCTATTACGGACATGAAAGACAATTTAAAATTAATGTTACTCCTTATATGATGGGAACTAGTGAAATCCGTAGAAGAGATAGACGTGGTGTTACCCCTAATCACATTCTTTACATGGCAGCCAAAATCATGCGTTTGAGAATTATTCAAACATTTCAAGTATTGTTTCGCAATAATAACCATGAGGTAAAAAATATTACAAGAGAAGATTTATTAGATCCAGAATTTGTGAAAGAAAGCATGGAAAAGAATGAGTCGTTTTTAAAAAATATACCTAATTCGATACAATATTGGCAGTCAAAGAAAAAGGACTTATTTTGTATGATGCGTCAACTCGGAAAACCAACTGTATTTGTAACACTTAGTGCATCAGAGGTACATTGGAAGCCACTCTTAAAATGCGCCTATAAATATCAACAAAATTTAGACGATGAAGATAACATTGACAATAGTATCTTTGATATTATGTCTAATAGTGCTAAAGCGGAATTAGTGAACAATGATCCTGTTACTTGTTGCCTATATTTTAACAAATTAGTAGATACAATCATGATTGCTCTAAAAAAAAAAGAGAAATGGTCCATTTGGAAAATATTATTTAAAAGATTACTTTCGTAGGGTGGAATTTCAGCATAGAGGTAGTCCACACTGTCATATGTTATTATGGCTTGAAAATGCTCCACCTTCCCACGAGGCACAGTTATTAAATGATGAACATTTACCGGAAACTATTGCATTAATTGATAGTATTGCCTCAGCCAAAGAATGTTTAGTTTCAAGCCCCAGGAATTTACAAACGCATGCTCATACTCATACATGCTACAAAAAAATGCCGCTTTGGGGCACCATTTTGGCCAATGGATCAAACTAGAGTATTAATTCCGGTATTGCCAGTTAATAAGGATAACTCAAAAGTTTTGTTATTTGAAAAAATGCATGAAGCTTTAGAGGTGGGTTCTTTGACAAGTTTTGAGGAATTCCTTTAAAAATTTTATTTAGAGTCATTTGATGAGTATTTGAGTTGGGAGACATTCTTCGACATGGCATTCATCGACCCTCGGTTTTTATGAAACGTGGGATTGAAGACATTTGGATCAGTCCATTTAATCCATGTATTTCGAAAGCTTTGCAGTCAAATATGGATGTTCAGTTTATATTAGATGAATATTCCTGTGCTGCTTACGTTGCCGAATATGTGAATAAAAGTGAGCGTGGCTTTAGTTCCCTTCATCGAGAATTAATAAAAGTTCGTGATAAATATCCAGATATGGATTATGAGATGTGTATGAAAGAATTGGGTAAACTTAAATAATTAAAAAGTTTTCCTCCATATGAAATAATACAAGGTATATCAGCCAAGTGGAATAAATTCGATAATACTTAAATGGGGGCGTGTTCGCAAAATTGCTTGGATACGTAGATTGTTATTTTTGGTGGCGCATTTTAGAGCCATATGGAATGGCGCCTCGTTCAAGAGTTTTGGAAATAAAAATAAAAGCCGTATTTTATACTACCCGCATAGCTATGATGAGTTTTGCTCAATTTTTTCCAGAGTGGGCAGTAAAAAAGAGGCGGAAGGGGCGAAGGGCGGAATTTTCGGGGGGTACCCTAATTTTAAAAAATAAACCGTTAAAATTAATGGCAATTACAAAAATATAATAAATAACAAACTGAATGAATAATGATCATAAGAACCTGTCAGTTTGTACTGGAACTACATTATAGCTTCTGACATACTTTTTGGCGATTATTGTGCCTACATTAATGAGGAAAAATTTATACTTATTAAGTTTTAAAAGTTTTTAGTGTTGAAAATACTTATGGTTTCATACATAGGGGCCCGAAATAAACAAACGCGTATATGAACTCGATATGCTTATAAATAAGATAAGAGAACGAGAGAAGAAATAAATAAGCCATAAGGCGTTGAAAGATCAAAACACGTAACACGATCGGGGTCAACAGTTTTGTCGACTGCAAAGGTCGGTGACAGTTTTTGTTTATTTTTCGACGGATTTCGTCCAAATTTTAGTATGTTGGTGCCATAGGGAATATAAAAAAATTACCACTTTAAAACTACAGGTATCTGTCAAATTACAGGTATCTGGCAAATTACAGATATCTGACAGTTTTTATTTATTTTTGATGGATTTCAATCAAATTTTAGTATGTTGATGCCATAAAAATCCCTATAAATCAATAAATGCCAATTTGCTTTCCAAACAAGGCTTAATTCTTTTATGTTTCGTTTATTGAGCACTTTCAAATGACGTCACAAGATAATATAAAATATAAAAAATAACAGCCACCGTACTTGTATCTGGTATTTTCAATACGCCTACTATGTTTGCGCATGTTGCAAAATCTGTGAATTTTTTACGAAAATATGTTGAAAATTATCAATGAATTGACGAGTATCAATAAATATTAACATACTTTTTTTTAATGCTCACTACTGAATTGGGACTGTAGTTATTTATTTTTCATGTCCAACAGAGCACAACACATAACCAAAATCATTGAAGAAATAGTACCCATGCTTTCTGCTTTGTAGGAGTAGCAACTATTTAACTAGCAGAAGTAAATTTAAGATTTAAAATGCTTTTTTTCCAACATATTTTCAATACCTTTTGCCACTTTGGGGTTTGTGTGGTGAAACTAACTCTAATAAGGCACAAATATTACAAAATAGAGTTGCTAATGCATTATTTAACTATGATTGGCTCACCAATATTAATACAATTTATCTAGAACTGAATTTACATAAGTTGAAGACATTTTAGAAATTGAACAATGTAAAATGATTTATGAAATTCTTCATCATCAGCAAAAATGTTTTATTTTATTGTGAGGTGCATAATTATCAAACAAGATCCCAAAATAATATATATTAAGTGAGCACTAGCACTAATATAGGTTTAAGTAATCCAATTATCAATGCAATTAAAATTTTTAACAACTTACCCAAGTCTATAAAAGATATAAATGCACATAATACATTTGTTAAAATATTACAGACCTATAAATTTGTTAGATGACTGTTTGTTGGAGCATTTATAGGGTTTATTATATTACTTAGAAACAATTTCTTATTTAAATTTATCATTTTATTTTTGTTATTCTCGAGACCAGTGCTTAAATGCACTATTTAGAGGTTTAAATTATATTTAACACAAAATTATAACATGTAAGTTTGTTTAAATAAATGATTTTCAAAAAAAAATGAAACAGAAATGAAGGAGACAAAACAAGGGACCAGTATTCCAGAATATGTCAAACCAGAGATAAATTTTAGACATCTTACAAATAGATATTGAACACAGCCCCATAAGTTACTGATATAATCTGATTATTATGACTGGACTGAAAAGTGTGATTTTAAAATCAACAACCCTAAGATAACAAAATCTCAGATTTAATATGGCCTTTTTGCATTTTAATTGTATAATTTTATAACTCTTGGATATTCAAAGTAAATATATTCTCCACACATCCTTCAAAAAAAAGAATTCAAATCTCTCTCAAGACAAGTGGCATCCAAGACAGTCCTAATCTCTATAAAAAATGTCACATCAACTGCAAATATCAATCAAACCAAACAAAATAGCAAAAGCCACAGAGAGAGCCCCCAATCTTTACTTGTGGTCTCCCAATAATGGATGATAAAGAAAGCATCAAGTTTACAATAAGTATCACATGATTGACCTGGTCAAAGAAATGCCCTTTTCCATACACTGTAAGCAAGTGCTTTGTTTACAAAAAAAAAGTCTTTTAAGTAATCTTACCACAGCAATCTCACCTTACAACATAGGGCAACAAAAAAGCAAATACCTATATTCTCAAAAGTATTATAAACTATATAATTAAATTTTTAATTAAGAGAAACAGGGATATACATTTCTTAGACAGTTAAGTGACTGCTCCCTTACCCAATTTATTCAGCAAGTATCAAAGATTAAATCAGAAATATTTTAACTTACGCTATTTTAACTGAAATACATGGGCCCTTCTTGCATGGACCCCCTTCGCCATTGCTGCCTCCTTATTCAGGAAGAGAGTTAAAATCTCCCAGCCCTAGGCACGCCACTTTCTATCTTGCCGTCTTCCATGGGTGCGTACACGATATGCTGGAATTGCAAAAGGGTCTTTTTTGGAATTTCACACTTATTTTCTGACCATTGCCTACAAAGTAAAAGAAAAACAATGGAACTTATAGAAGTAATGGTTATTATTCAAGTGGTTTGCCGCCTTCTCACATTTAACACTGTTGTTACTGACAGCTGCCCATTTTGCCTGTCAATAGCAAGTGTCAAACGAAAAGAAAACAAACTAATGCTTCATCCAGATGTTAAAGATATCGACGCTACCGGTCGATATTCATTTGGGATTCATCCCCTCGAAGTATCGTATATTTTTGTATATATACAGTGCTTTTCTTTGAAGTCCCCCTCCCCATTTATTTTTTGAACGGGTCAAAAAAAATTTTTGAAACTTGGCATAAGTAAATTGGTCTATAGATACTATTTTTCACTGTAAACTAGGTAGTTGTAAATTCCAAGATGGCGGCTGGGCGACATCTTGAGAAAAAATTTTAAATAGAAAGGGGGTCGTGTGGTACCTCATTTTAAAGGTCTCAATGAGTACTTTATAACCCTGAAATATTAGACCCATATCTTAACTCGTTTCAAAATGGCGGCCTAATAAAAAAGTATTTTTTTTTATTTTAACGTTTTACATTTTTATGATTTTTGAATAGGTAAAAATCATTGTACGAAAATAAATGCGTCACTATTTTATTTTGACATAAAAACGACAGTTCTAAATGTCAAAATAACACATAAGCGCCATCTTGAATAAATGCATTAAATAGAAATCTTGTGTTACCTCATTTAAAAGGTTTTATTGAGTACTTTTAATATTTATTACATGGACTCGGTGGACTCCATTTTGACCTGTCTAAAAGTAACAGCTGAGTAATTTACCGGTTAAGGAAAAATATCTTAAAACTTTTTTTCGAGTTTTTTTAATACCTATTTGTGGGGTATAAATGCAAAACGCGACATGTCCATTAGATTACAATTTGAGAAAACTAAAAAAAACCTTTTTCGAGGTTTTCATTGCTTTATTGAAATAAGTTTTAATTATTGTTTAAAACTGAATTGTTAAATATGTCTACCCTACCATTTTGATGAATGCATAATCATTAGGCTTCTTTTAATTTAGAGAGCTATATTTTGGACATGTCGCATTCTGAAACTAGGGCTTGGACATGTCTTATTTTGCACACAACAATCGAGCAGAGCAATGATAAACCCAACTTACTAAAATTATTAGCTCCCGTTTAGAAAAACTTTATTAAAATAAAAAAAACTTTTACAAAAACTTATTTTTAGATATTAATTTCTTCGTCACTTATTATTTCATTTTCATCGGCATCAACCTGCCTTTCAAAATTATTGTCTACATTGCTGTCGAAAATATTTTTGAAATAACCTAATGCTTCGTTTGATTTCCATTCATCCCCGTAGTGAGTCTTTAATAAGTTTGAAATGCTTTTAATTTTATCTTCTTTTATTCTCAGTCCAACTTGGAGTGTTTTAGGCCTTACTGCTTCAATTCGCTTCCCTTTTCTACAAATACCCTTTGCTTGTCCTAAATCACTCCTGTATAATGCCTCGCCTCTGACTAAAACCGTGCCTAATTTATTTTTGGTTAGAACGAATCTTTGCTGGTTTAAATTTGAAGTGCCATTGTGTAGTAGGTTTTAAAGTTTTTTTTTATTTCAGTTTTCCAGTCGAAAACCTGAAAATCTACACCCATTTTAAAAACTGTTGCCCGATCTTTTATCATGTTCACGTAATGAGAAGGTTCTAGGATCTCCGCAGTTCTTCGGACTACTTTTTCGATATTGCCGAAAACTCTGTCAGGTGGCAAAAAAGAATGACCTACTACAGGGAAAAATACTTGTATCTCTTCAATGTTCGGAGGCGCATTAGAATTAAACCAGTTGCAAAGCATTCCGATAAAAATCGAATTCTTATTCTGCCCCCCACAACCATCGCAGAAAAGTCGAATGATTTTGTTAGTAGCTTTAAACTCATACGTAATTATTTTCATGCATGGTCCATCTCACGTTATAGCAACTTTTATCGAAAGTGGTAAGTTTAAAAAATATTGTTAGATCTGTACACAGTGGCGGACTTACCGTATAGAAGATATAGTCTATGGCCTAGAGCGGCAAAATTAAGCGTAAAAAAAGTATTTTTTGCATTGTATTAAATTGTTTGTTTCAACTCTCTATTTCAAAGTGTAGTGCTGAAAGATCATGTTCTGCCTTGAAACATGTTTAAAACTATCATCGATCGTCATTGAGGAAGGAAAAGTATTTAGTTGTTGATAGTAGTCAGAGTTGTTAGTTGTTTCTGTTAATACATTGAGAATTTATCCGTGATTCTGCAGTTAAAAAATCAAGACGCTAAAACCTGTAAATGTGAGTGTTGGTGGTTGGCTTAGCTGTAATAATTTGAATAAAATAAATAAGATTCTTAGCATTGTTGTTTTTTATTAAGGTTTGTAACCCACTTAAAATAATCAACAATATTATTGATTAAGCACTCACGCCGCCAATATTCGTTATCATTGTCTGATGGCGGATTACTTCTATGTGTTTGCTTGTGAACAACACGTGGAACCGACATTTCTATGTCCATATCCATTGCGACAGCTCGCGCTTTTTGAAGCATTTCATTACTCATTACTCTATCAGGAAACTCGTGGTCATTTCTGAGAATATCTTTGATGTGTTCTCCCACCGAGATCATGTCGATTTATTTAGCTTACAGTGCGCTAACTACTGGTTTTAAAACTGCTGAATATTTGGCTATTGTTTGTAGAGCAATAATGAACACTGGTTTTGTAACGGCTAAATGCAACTGATATGCAGATTTTCTGGTGGCATATATTTCCTCTACGGATAACGTTTCTAGAGATTTCTTAAGCTCTGGAAAATTTTGAGAAAACTTTCTGATTGATTTGTATTTTTCGGACCATCTCCTCTCCAGGGCCTTTTTTCCCGCTAGGCCCATTAGGCCTAGGCCTAGGGCCCGTAATTTGGAAGGGCCCGAAAATCGCTGTGATAACAAGGAAATTTGCATTTTATTTCCTACCTGTACCCTGTACTATAAAATAATATTTTAATTAAATTTGATAAAAAAATATTTGGGTATAAAAAAATGATATTTCATCGGCATTGAATAGAATAAAGACTTTTTCTTCGTACTCTAAACATAAACAAATGCCCCAAATGTGCCCAGACCAAACAAGGATTTTTTTTGCATGTTAGGCGGCTTACACTAAAGCTAAGAACACATTATTAACACGTGTTGTGATAACACGCATTAACACGTGTTATAGAAATATCTATTAGGTTATTTTAAACAGACCAGTACATATTATTGTGATGTATCGTCAGAGTCTGACAACACGCTTAAACACGCCATAACGCGTGTTTTCGATATCTAAAGTGGTCAGATTTTCATCAAAGTGTTATATAGTCATCATTATCACTACTCACCAGGCTCCGGCCGCCGCGACTTTATTTAAGTACGAATTTTTGTACAACGTTCAAAATAAGGATTACCGAGACCAAAGAAAACGACAAGAGGCTTGGGAGGAAATTGGTGGGAAAATAAACAAAAACTGTAAGTATTCATTCATATATATTTTTTACTTTATTAATATATTTTGCAATTTCTAATAAATTTGTATAACTTTTTTATTTAAATAGGTGTATTAACGAAAAGAGGGGAAAGTGAAGTTTTTTTTTTATTAAAGTGGGCTCTTTTAAGGCCTACATTTTTAATATAAGTCATTTACTTTTAAGTTTGAAAAACCTATAGATTTAAAATAATTTATAATATTATTAGGTAGTTAACTAGCCAAATCAAGTACTTTTTCTTTACTTATTATTAACGTCTGCCCCTACGAATAATGTCTCTCTGCCATGGACACATTGCATTCCCTGTATTAGAAATAAAAAAGTTGACCGCTTAATAAAAAAGTTGGACTGCTCCCAGGCCTGTTTCCCTGCCAATGGAAATGAGCAGTTTTTTGGCTGACGGTTGGGCGGGGCCTGCTCGCACACCTGCGTCACCGACCGGTTTTTTTTTGAGGTGTTGAAGGATCCCTAGCCCTCGAAAACTTAATAGCGTCGGGATCGAAATAGAAAGACGAAAAGAGACTCGCCCCAAGTTTAAAGGAAAGAAAGCGAGGGTGAAGGAAGGAAAGTGAGTATGAAGGTAAGTACCTGAGCCGCCCTTTGCAGACAGTGATCCAATCTCGCCGTACAAGCATTCGAGATTAGATAACTGGGAAACAACTCGTTTATTACTTCTGTCAATTTCAATTCTAATCTGTCAATTTTATTGGTTCTGTACCGCCTTTTATGTCTTTCCTGACAATGTGATACGCTTGTCCCCACAGGTCGTTCTCCAGTTCATTGCAGACTTCTTTCCACATTTTTGTTTTTTCCTTTCTAATTTCGTCCTTGCGCGCTTTTCTTGCGTTTATGTAATCTCCATGGGCAGCACTTTGCTGTTCGAGACTTGTGCAGCACTTTGTTTGTATGAGACCTTTGTTTTGCCCTGCGACTTCTTTGGCAGCTCTTTCGTAGTGTCTCTATTTTTTCACTCCACCAGTATGGGGTTCTTTGTCTGTTTGGTCCATATTGTTTATCTGTAGAATCGTTGAGAATCTTTCTGACCATATTTGTCAGATTGTACTGATTTTCTAGTTTTTCTTCCTCGGTTAATTCATTTATCTTCTCGCGTAGCCTTTCTCTGTTGATTATGGTTTTATTTTTGAATGTCATGCTTGATATGTTTCACGAGAATTTCAAAAGCTATATTATGTCGATGTAGTGATAAGGGCTCGTGATCCAAAACGCCCCACTCTCTAATTTTTTTAGCTATTCCTTGCATAGATAGAGTTAAGTCTATGTGAGATCTTGTGTTTCTCCTTACGAATGGGGGGTTCCGTCATTATGAACTGCTAGACCAAGTCTTGCCCCGGTCTCCAAGATATATTGTCCTTTTCTATCTGTTTCCGGCGAACCCCATTCTTCTGCTTTCGTATTGAAATCACCAGCTATTACTGCCTCTCCTCCTGTAGTCCCTACCATTTCTAGCAGTGTATCAATCTAAGTTTTATAGTGTTGCAGCAAAATATTTGGAGATGCCTAAAATCTATAGATTTTCTAGCTGAAGTCCCAGCACTCCATTCTCTTTTATAACCCTCTTAACATTTATGTTTTTATTTAAGAGTTTAAGGGCCACCCAGCTTGCCCTGTCTGTAATCCAGGGTGACTTTTTTGTTAATTTTATATTTGGCTCACTCACTACTAAAATATCTGTAGATTCTTCTGCCGCAACTTTCGCTGCCATATCGTGGGCACCAGCGGAGCGGTCGGCGTTTATTTGGAGAATCTTTACCATATTTGATTGAATTTAGTAAATAAGTAAAATATGTAAAATCGATTAAGAACTAGTACTAAAAGAAATATATATTACAGTCTTTTTACAGTCGAAGTTCATATCACAGTTTTATCACAGATATTAGGTTTCTCTTTATCACAGTCGTATTTCCTCTCCTTCTTGGCTTGCGAAATGGCTCTCTTCAAAGCAGTACATCGGCCTGTTCCCATTTTGTGTCCCTTATTGCACATGAGTTAGTTTGCCTGCTCAACACAATCTTTAGAGAGGTGATCGTCCTTACCACAATT
Organism: Anthonomus grandis grandis; assembly: GCF_022605725.1. Lineage (NCBI taxonomy): Eukaryota > Metazoa > Arthropoda > Insecta > Coleoptera > Curculionidae > Anthonomus > Anthonomus grandis. The sequence continues at coordinate 517,794 of NC_065565.1, forward strand.
TATGCATCGACTACGTCTATCAGGTCCCGTACACTCTCTGGCGACATGGTCGTATGCCCAATATCTGAAACATCTATTTATCTCGATCTTTTCCTCAATGCTGCACCTCGTAAGTCGCACCTTTAATTGTTTCTGTTTTAGCAGATGTGCCGTTGCTTCTTTATTAATTACTATGGTAGCAGCCAGTGTATTTCAAGCATTAGAGCGAAGGAATGTCACTGCTTGATCGTTTTTATCCGTAACCAAGAGACTTTTTGAGACACTGTCACTTTTTGCTTCTTGCATTTTCTAAATTATATTTTTACTGTGCTTCCTAGTTTGGCTTTCAGTTCCTTTGCAATCTTTTCAAAGGGGTTGTTGCCCTTTTCGAGGATTATGGCGGTTGTGTCTCTGTGCCATCTCCTTCTGTGGTTTTCTTTTATTCTTTCTTCTTTCTGCAGGTCTTTCTCATTGTTTGTATAGATGGTTACGTATGTATTTTGGCCATAAAAAATGGCCTCAGCCATTTTTTTAAGCCTGTGAATTTCCATTCCTTCTATTTTATGGATTGCCACTTTATCATCATCTATAGTTTCCTGTCGCAGTTCTATTAAATGATTTCAAAGTTCCTTTTCACTAGTTCCCTGGTTTATTCTAATGATCTTTTGATTTGTGATTTCTTGTGATCTTCACTGTTGTGCGGTTGTATACCTCAAAATTGTTTTTGGCTTCCGTGTCGATGATTTTTCGATATCGCTCTTTAAGCAGCGCCTGGATGCTCGTACACATTTCTAATTCGTTTAGACATACTAAAACGACTTTAACCGTTGCCTCTTTTGTTTTGAGGGGGTTACCTACTTTTATTTCCGTGTTCAGATAAACACTGTCCTTCCAGTCCTTTTGAGGTTCCGTGTTCCATACATCGTAAGATGTTAGTTTTCCTATGTCAAGTAGATCTCTTTCACCTTGCTGAGTCCACACTGAAGTTTGTGTACCTTCGTCTACCTTCTCTCTTTTTTTTTAAGAAACTATCAAAGTTCTTGAAGAGTTCCCTTTCTACTTTACTGGCCGCTTGATTGATAGACTGTGCTAGCCCTTTTACTTGTTTGTGGACATTTTTATTTGCTCATCCGAACTCTACTAATTCGTTTATGTTTTGCAATAATTCTGTAATATTTTATTGCATCCTTTGTTGTGCTTCCATCTTGTGGCATTCTCTTTTGAGTTCTGGAGATGTTTCTGTAAGCGATACATCCGTACGTTTGCTCTTATCCATTATTCTTGTAAAAAAACGACTCGCCGATGCGTTTGAACCTCTCCTTACAGCATCAGGTGAATTAAATGTTCTTCTTGCGATATTCAAGGTCTTCAAGTCTTAGTAGTAGTTCACGTTAATCTTCGTCAATACTTTGGCTACATAGTTCGGTGTTAGTGCTACTTAGTTTCTTGGATTCTGTGTTCCGTAATGGTAGATTGTCCCCCCAGAATCCGTGGGATAGCTCTCCATAGCGAAGGAGTGGGACAGCAGTGGAATAGCCCCGGTATAGCACATACCATTGTGTTACAGCGTTACTCGTACGCCACCATTCGCCCCCGGACTATAAGCAATCGAATGACCTCGGTTCGTCGCGCTGTTTCTCGTGCTCGTGCGTCGACGCGTACTTCGGAGAAAATCGTCTGGCTCTCCGAAGTTTCTGAGGAATTCGAGATGATTCGATGGTTGCTGGTATAATATAAAGGAGAATTGTTTGGCGCGGAGAATTTATAAATACAGCAACGTACCGCAAAATTTACTCACACTGCGCACAGTATTTTATGTTTGCTTGTCTTGTTGTTGTTCGTAGTGGTTGTAAAATCTTGTATTTCGTGCATCAAGAGATACTATTTGTCATAAAATTGACCAAATCAAATTAGTGTTAAAGAAGAATGGCGTGCTGGCTTAAAGGTGTTGCAAAAAATGTGGTTCGCTTGGATGATGCGTCAAATCAAGGTGATATGACGGCGTCAAGTTCTAGTTTTATGGTTTCAAGTTCAAGTAGTAAAACATCTAATAACACACTGAAGGTGAAAAAACGAAAGTATGACGAATCATACATTAATCTCGGATTTGTTGATTCTAACGGTTCACCTCTTTGTATGTTGTGCAGCAAAATCCTCCCTAATAGTTCGATGGTACCTGCTAAGGTGCGCCGACATTTAGAAACTGTACATCCCGACTTCCAAAACAAAAGTAAAAAAATTTTTCTACGTAAAAAAGAACAATGATTAAGAAGCCAAAAAACTATGACGTATGCGACTCAGACTGTGAATGAAAAGGCCACGGAGGCATCGTATTTGGTTAGTTACCATATTGCCCAAGCAGGAGAAGCGCACACTATCGCTGAGAAGCTAATAAAACCATGTTTGGTAGACATAACAAAATGTATGCTCGATGAAAAATCTGTAAAGTATCTTTCTACAGTGCCGCTTTCGAATGATATAGTTAGCGTCGAATTGGGGATATCGCAGCAAACATAAAACAAGAACTGGTTTCACGGCTTCAAAATAATAAATTCGTCTTGCAAATGGATGAGTCGACTGATGTTGCTGGACTGGCCATCTTGCTAGTAATTGTGCGATATCTATATAAACATTCACTCGAAGAAGACTTCCTGATGTGCTCATCGCTGCCTACTAACGCAACCGGAGAAGAAATTTTTAACACGTTTAACATATTTTTTGAAAAAAACTAACTCGATTGGAATGATTGCATTGATATTTGTACCAATGGAGCCAAGGCAATGACAGGTAGAACAGCAGGAGCAATATGACGAATAAACATGAAAGCGCCAAATTGTAGTTCTAGCCACTGCATCCTGCGTAGACAATCACTCTTGCTTAGCCATCATAGTCTTAGTCATACAGAAATATTTCATGATCTGCAAGGGACTTTTGAATCTTACTTTCCTGAAGAACAGAATACAAAACTAAAAATAAACTCATGGATTCAAAACCCTTTTTCATCAAATGCAGAAGCCTGAAAATATGTCAAATCAGATCTATGAATCATTTCTAGAAATGACATCGGATACAAGCATGGAATCATTGTTCAAAACAATTTTACTAAATGATTTTTTGGTGCAGGGTTCGTGATGAATATCCACAAGTTGCCACAGAGGCTTTGAATGTTCTTCTGCCATTCCCAACAACGTATTTGTGTGAAACGGGATTTTCAGCATATACAGTTACAAAAACAAATTACCGCAATAGACTGGATGCCGAACCAGACATGAGAATTCAACATTCTTCTATCAAGCCTGACTTTACCCAGTTGATGAGGAATAAAAAACAATTACATGCCTTGTATTAAATGAATTTAGTGTTATCATTTGCTTACTAACTCACAACTTACTGAATCTATCGTTTTTTGCATGATTATTAATAAAGAATTCACATATAACTGCTTTTGCCTTTAGTTTAGAGTCTAGGGTTCCGTTAAAAATTAATTTTTTTAAAAGGGTTCCGTCACGAAAAAAGTTTGAGCAACATTATTCTATTGAATAGCAATACCACGAAGAACGTTCTAGCTGGAAAGGAAAGGCAGTGAGAGCAAGTATGAGACAAGGACGGAAATAGAGTCGAGATTCAGTATTTTCTACGTATTTCGAGAGCAGGAATATTACTTTAACTGATAGGAAGTCCGAAGTAAATGTTATTATATTTATTTTCATCTTTATTTTCCGTATTTTCATGCTATGTGTAAATACCGTAATAGTAATTTTGTGTATCAATTTTTTACGGACAACACGCGAAAAAGGGAAAAAATGTCGGAAAAGTAGCAGTAGAAGTGATGAAAATGACAACTATGATAAAACTACTCATGTAATGCCAAGATGCTAACATGCTAACATTGGACAATAATAAGTTGTTAAAAAATCCTTAAATCTCGCCTAGAAATTACGATTTTGAAAATTATTTGAAAAGAAAGGAATTTGCAAGCCATTTGAAAAAAAAAATTAATCATGCTTGGTTGGATCAATCTTCGAATATATTAGCCATGGTGCATCATGGAGGGATTTTGGGATCATTTATGGTCAGGCCATATATACAGTTCAAAAATATGCATAAAGACTGCCGAAAGTATGCAACGATCAACTTTTATCTAACAGCGACAAATGCTGCAAAAAATTTTCTTGAAAATGTTCCTGTAGACACCTGCAAAGTGGACACCAAAAAGTAATCGATGAAAACAGACAAATATTGTCATCAATTATTTCTTGTATAGTATTTTGCCGTACACATGACATTATGCCTATTAGAGGAAAACAAACAGATGAGGGTGTTTTAGTAGATGTATTGAAGTTGAGAATCAATTTAGGAGATGATAAATTAAAGAGTCACGTAGAAAAGTGCCGTCGCAATGCAATTTACACGTCGCCAAAAATACAAAACGAATTGATAAATTTATGTGGCGAAGTTATTAAGGAAAATATAATAAGTGAGGTTCAGAAGACCATGGCTTACGCAGTCTTAGCTGATGAAACAGCAGACCTAGCTGGGAAAGAACAGCTGTCAATAGACGTGCGATTCTACGATGAAAGAAAAAGGAAAATCAAAGAAGAATTTGTAGGGTTCATTGAACTAAAAGCACAAAATGCTTCAGCAATTGCCGAAGCAATTAACAATTTCTTGATTAGTTCTAATCTCCCAACCGAAGATTGCGAAAGGTTTGGATTTGATGGCTGTTCTACAATGGCTGAGAAAGAGGGTGGCGTACAAGCCATTTTGAGAAAAAAATATCCTCGTTCATTTTTCAAATCACAAATTTAACCTTGTTGTAAATGATGCGAACGAAGTGCCAGAAATTAGAAATACTTTCGCCACTGTACAGGATGTTATAAAGTTTTTCAGAGAATCGTCTACACGTCGAAATTACGCTCACAAAACCTATCACGCATGCGTGAGACGAGATGGTCCGAAAAATATAAATCAATCAGAAAGTTTTCTCAAAAATTTACCAGAGCTTGAGAAATCTCTAGAAACGTTATCCGTAGAGGGAAATTATGCCACCAGAAAATCTGCATATCCAAAAACGCGCTTTTTGAAGCATTTCATTACTCATTACTCTATCAGGAAACTCGTGGTCATTTCTGAGAATGTCCTTGATATTTTTGATGTGTTCTCCCACCGAGATCATGTCGATCGATTTAGCTTACAGTGCGCTAACTACTGGTTACAAAACCAGTGTTTATTATTGCTCTACAAACAATAGCCAAATATTCACCAGTTTTAAAACCAGTAGTTAGCGCACTGTAAGCTAAATCGATCGACATGATCTCGGTGGGAGAACACATCAAAAATATCAAGGACATTCTCAGAAATGACCACAAGTTTCCTGATAGAGTAATGAGTAATGAAATGCTTCAAAAAGCGCGAGCTGTTGCAATGGATTTGAACATAGAAATGTCGGTTTCACGTCTTGCTCACAAGCAAACACATAGAAGTAATCCGCCATCAGACAATGATAACGAATATTGGCGGCGTGAGTGCTTAATCAATAATATTGTTGATTATTTTAAGTGGGCTACAAAACTTAATAAAAAAACAATGCTAATACTTCTCATTTATTTTATTTAAATTATTACAGCTAAGCCAACCACCAACACGAACATTTACAGATTTTTGCGTCTTGATTTTTTAACGGCAAAATCACGGATAAATTCTCAATGTATTAACAGAAATAAATCTGACTACTATCAACAACTGAATACTTTACCTTCCTCAATGAAGATCGATGATAGTTTTAGCATGTTTTAAGGCAGAACATGATCTTTCAGTAGTACACTTTGAAATAGAAAGTTGAAACAAACAATTTCATGCAATGCAAAAAATACTTTTTTTACACTTAATTTGCCTTGAATTTTGCCGCCCTAGGCCATAGACTATATCTTCTTTACGGTAAGTCCGCCACTGTGTACAGATCTAACAATAGTTTTTAAACTTACCACTTTCAATAAAAGTTGCTATAATGTGAGTTGGACAAGTTCCATGCATTTTTATGCTCCCTCCAGTTTTTGTAATATTTTTTTAAATACTTTCCAGTAAAACCTACAATAAACAAATATTCCTAATACAAATACAAATAAGTTTTTAAAACTATCATTGTAATAATTTTGTCCATGATGTCAATTTTGTTAATAATTAATAATATTAATAATTATACCACTTATATAATAATAATTAATATAAGTGGGACGATTTAGTTCGCCTTATATATTTTTAAATCTTACCTTTCGAGTCACTTCTGTTGCAATTATAATATCAAATCTTAGAATTTGTCAGAGTTGCTTTACAAAATACATATGCACAGGGGCAAGGAAGGTGTTTTGTTTCCAAACATATTCATCTATTCTCTGTTGTCAAGTTTACACGCATTTTCAAAAGAGGAAATTTTCAGCTATAATTAACACAAGATGTGAAAACCACAACACTGTCAAAGTTCCAATTAAATATTTGCACCAAATACGCTATTTACTAATAAGTACGAATTGTATGTACTTAACGATTACGTAAGCAGCTCCAGACGCGAAGGAAGTCTCACACATAATTTCCTCCACACATAATTCCTCCACATATAATAATATTAATTTAGCTTATTGATTTGGATTATTTTGGGTTAAAAATAAAAAGTAGAAATATCAAAGTAGAAAGCTCAAAAATAAGGTCTTCAAAGCAAAAAAAGTTTGAAATGGTAACACGGCATTTGTGAAGTTCTATTTTTTTCTTTAGTGTTTGGCTGACAAAAAACATGTTTTTGAGTATTTTTGTGGACCATTGCGATAGTAAAAACTTGTGCTGTTTGTCCCGCACCATGGGAAAAAGGCGATTTAAGCCGATTTTTCAACAAGTTCACTCATATAATATATAGTTTACTCATATACTACGTCATAACATCAAATCAGCAGCAACCGTGGCCATAAACGTACAATAATAAAAACTTATTAAGAAATCTTTAATAATTATAAAATATTTAATTTCTAATTGAATCTAAGTGATTTTAGTAATTATCGATAATTTCTGATACGCGCCGTTATTTTGCATAACTACCAACGGTTTTAGTATTTACACATAATTCCTAATATATCTAGCTATTATGCATATTGGTGGATTTTGGATATTAGCGGTAACATATATGTTATCTCGCACAACTCAAGAACCACTTTTTAAAAAAAATCTATTTATTAAATATTAAAATTTAAACGGACATAGTTTCTGCCTATAATTATTCTGTAATTAATCTGTCTTTTACAATAAAACTTAAACCTATTTATACTAAATCTAACTGCTGACTACGTGAGAACTGTAGATTCCATAATATGGTGTGATCCGATTCAAGGATGCTGACTTAGCGGTTCCCATGAGAAAGGTCGCCCACGTGCATGGGAAGATCCAATATAACAGCTCCCCATCAAATAAAAAAGTTGATGCTATACAACAACTTTTAAATTGAGCTTAACTGGATGGTTTCTTCCTGGATCGGGTCTTCTGGATGGATGCTGGTTCGTCTCTTGGGGACCAGTCTTTTTAGTAGATCGGTTCCAGGTCTTGGTCGTGGTGGTGAGTCATCGGCTGCAGGAAGGCTTAGTCTAAGGGGCTTGCGACGTCGACACTTGCAGAATATGTACAAAACGATGAGGGTTACTACCCAAATTATTATCAGGATAGTAAACCAGTGGACATGCTTGGTTATAAAGGGCTCTTCGATTAGCTTCTCCAGTTGCTCGGAGTACTGATTTAGCTTATGTTGAGCCACATTCAGGTCGTCAGCGTTGAGGTTGCTGAGCTTAAGGGGCTTCAGTTCGGGAACATGGAACTTGGTTGGGAAGCTTTTGCAACAGTCGTACGGTATCAAGACAGGATGACTTTTTTAGGTAACATTTTTGTAGACTTCTATTGGGTACTTAGAGTGAACCCTGGTACTGCCAATAAAGGAGTTGCATTCTGGTTGGAGTCTGAGAAGGGTGTTCCCTCGGATGATTTTCGTCGCAACTTCTGTTTTTCCACACTGGATGGTTACTGGTAGGGGTCCTGAGACGGTTATTAGCCAGTAGTTTTGGTCCAACTCTCTTGCACATGATAGTCTGACGTCTGGAGAATGGAAGTTTGACAAGTGATCGGTAACTGGGTACTCTGCCTCAGTAGCTGTGCCTCACATATTGCATCGCTATCTATAGGATATTGTAGGAGGTTGGAACAAATGTAGCTATTGATTTGAACCAGTTTGCAGTTATCCAGGCTTGGAGGTAAAATGTACAGTAGAGAATCGTCATCACGCGCAATGTATTTATTTATTGTTGGAATTACATGAGAGAAACCTGTTCGATTATTCAAAATGAGGATAGGAAAGTTTCGGTATAGAGTATAGGTTTCAGGTTCAAGTAATGGAGTGTTAAGCACAAATACTATTTTGTTTTCAGTTTGAAAGGCTTGCAATTCTATTACATCAAGATACTGAGCAGCGTATTGAAGGTAGGTGGGAAAAGGTAAATTATTCTTCGAAAGAGATCGCAAGACTCCGTTAGAGAATTGATCAAATCCCTTGGGTTTATGATTGAGCTATGTAAAATCTTTAGGCGAGCAAACGTTACGGAGTTTAAAAGATCATTTAAATAACTTTCAAAATAAACATAACTTTCCATTAAAAACTCGCAAAGCTCTAAAGTTTTTACTAGGCTTTCATAAAACTTCAATGTATCTGAAAAGTCTATCATTGCTATTTTTATTTCTTCAATATCGTGATTGAATGTTAATTCATCTATTTAAATTTTTTGTATGGTTGAATTAAAACTTTTAATAACTGACGTCGTTACCGATATTTGGTTTTTTAACAGGGTTTCAAGTTCGCGTTCATCGTGCGATAATTTGTCTATGCATTCATTAAAATATTCGCCGTCAGACGAATCTAAATTGCCGGTTATTGATTTAAAGATACTACCTATTCCGTTTATTAATCCGCGTTTGATTCGATAGGTATAGTCTTTAGTACCAGCCATAACTTCTGACAATTTAAGATTAACAGAGTCAGCGATTCTTGAAAGAAGACTAAAATGAGTTTGAACAATACTTTTAAAAGCGGTAATACGGGGAGAAGAGGCAGCAGTTAGGTCAGAGAGGATAGAAAGTAACTTATCATTATGATTAATGGCTTGCCTCATGGGCTCTAAATCTTTGTACACAAGCAAGGTCCATTTATTATTCGACACTCTTACTTTTCCTTCTTCGTGGAAAAATATGCCAACCGTGTTATTTACAGGCGTAAGCAGGAATTGAGTGACCGCTGCTGGGATCAGCAAGAGAAATCTGAAATAAAATAGGACTGTTCTAGTCATAGTATGGCTTCAAACGATCAAAATTGACTTTAGAAGTCTGATTAGTGATTAAATTTTTCAATTTTGCAGAATTTTGATAAACTTCTAACACTTCGAAGGGGCCATTAAAGAGGTTTTGCGCTTTGGTGGTGATTTGCGACTCTTTGATATAAACTTTTTGTCCTACTTGATATTCTGATTTATTTCTATTTACAATGCGGTCAAATCGAATTTTGGCTTTTTGTTTCTTGTCGTTAGTTCGAGAGCGAGCGAGTTTGTAATAATATTCCATACGATTATTTAAATCTCGGACATATTTCGTTATTAACTGCTCTTGATTGTATAAGGTTTCCGGTGGTCTACTGGACGTGTGACCAAAAATAAGCTCGTAGGGTGTAAACCCATGAGTTTTATTTTTAGTATTGTTGTAGCAGATTACCGCATACGGCAGAACATTAAAAGGATTTTCATCAGGGTGTTCAGCGCTATGGGCTCTAATCATTTCAGTCAGCGTCGCGTGAAATCTCTCAAGCGAACCATTTGACTGGGGGTGGCTTACACTGGAAAACGTTAGTTTGATATCATAAAGTTTACAAAGATCTTTTAAAAGGCTATTGTCAAATTCTCGCCCTTGGTCATAATCCGCAGGGGGGTACCGTAGTGTTGAAAAAATAATAATAGTGTATTAACTACAGAGGATGCCTTTTTATCTAGTAGGGGGTAGGCTTGCGTGAATTTAGTTAATTCGTCCCTAATAGTTAATGCATAATTTCTAATCGGATATTCAAAAAGATCTATGTTTATTCTTTCAAACGGTGTTTTGGGGGTTTCAGTGATTACAAGGGGAGTACTAAGATTTTTTCTATACATTTTTACCTTTTGACAAATATCACATTTTTTTATAAAAACTTCTACATCGCGAGTTAAACCAGGCCAGGTATATTTTTCTTTTATACGCCTGACTGTTTCGTTTATGCCACGGTGTAGGTTATTTTTCCCTGTGTGGTATTGATCTAAGATGATAGGGATTTAGTCTTGATCTGGTGTTAAAACGATGCCTTGACATATTCTTAATTTAATATCTTTGTCGGCAAAGATATACGAAAATAATTCGAGAACCGGTAGGTTAAGATTATTTTCAACACAATTAGTTTGAGTAAGGTCAAATTCATTACTGCACGTGTAAAGAGCATAGAAAAGGTGTTGAGCAAATAAATCTTTATTAGCTGGCAAAAGAAAAATAAAATATTTTCGATTTTTTACACTTGTGCTTGACAGGATATTAACTTTATGAGTTTTTCAAATTCGATATTCTCTTCGAGTAAATCGTCCATTATTTTATAATGAAGATCTTCGAGTTTAGTTTCACAAAAGAAACTTACGATGTTTTTGTGTGATTTGTCTAAAATTTGTGAATTAGAAATTTCGATTTTTGAATAATCAATAATCGACTGAGTACTGTATAAATTTACGAATCTATTGTAGTCTTGGGTCATTTCTTTATCGTCATCATCGGGTTCATTTTCATTGGAAGGAGGTGTTTCTTTACTAGTAGAGGGCTGGTCTTCATTGGCGGCGAGAAAAGTAATTTTTGATTGAAGATCTATACAATCCTTGACATGATTAATTTTTACCCTTGAAAGAGCGTCCGCATTTTGTTTATTTTACCAGGCTTATATTTGATTTTATAGTCGTACTCCTCTAGTTTTAGGCGCCAACAAGCTAATCTACTGCCGGGATCCTTGATTGAGAAAAGCCAAGTCAAAGGACGATGATCAGTAATTAGAAGAAACTTACGACCGAAGAGATACGGGCGGAAATGTTTCATAGCCCAGACGATGGCTAAGAGTTCTCTTTCTATAGTGGAGTATCTCGTCTCAGCACTACAGAGAGTCCTTGATGTATAGGCTATTGGAAGGTCCTTTCCTACAGGTCCTTGTGAGAGTACAGCTCCAATAACGAAGGCACTAGCATCGGTTGTCAGAACAAACGTTTCCTCAAAATTTGGGTATATAAGAATTGGATCGGATACAAGAGACTTTTTAAGATCGTTAAATGAATTTATACACTCAGAATAAAAATTAAAAGAAGTGTCTTTCTGTAAAAGAGTCGTCAGAGGTTTTGAGATTTTGGCGAAATTAGGAATAAAGCGTCTGTAATATCCCGCAAGACCTAAGAAAGATTTGACATCCTTGGTGGTGGTAGGAATGGGAAACTTCTGGATACACTCAATTTTAACAGGATTGGGTTTAACGCCGTCCTGGGTGATGAGATGTCCCAAATAAGCAACTTCCTTCCTAAGAAATTCGCACTTGTCAGGCTGAATTTTTAAATTTGCCTTATGAAGACGTTTGAAAACCTCAGTAAGTCTAGCGATGTGCTCATGAATAGTAGGCGAATAAATTATTATGTCATCCATGTAAACCAAGCAGCGTTCGTTCTGGATACCAAGAAGAATGTTGTCCATAACTCGCTGGAAGGTAGATGAAGCATTCTTCAGGCCAAATGGCATTCGGACGAATTCAAAATGACCATTTTCTACAGAAAAAGCTGTCTTGGGAATGTCGTCTGGATTTATCTCGATCTGATGAAACTCTGAAGCGAGATCGAGCGCAGTGAAGTACTGATATTTCCCTAACTGGTCGAGAAGATCGGAAATATTCGGAAGAGGATACTTGTCTCCAACGCTGAGCTCATTGAGTTTGCGGTAATCAATCACCACTCTCCATTTTTGTTCTCCAGAGACGTCAAGTTTTTTGGGTACGACCCATACGAGGGAAGACCAAGGAGACGTGGAGGGTCGAATGATATTTTGATCAAGCATTTTACCAATTTGCTTTTTAACTTCTTTCTTATGTACCTGGGGGTAGCGATAAGATTTTGTAAAGGCAGGTTGAGCATTATTGGTATCGATACTAAGTTAGATTTCGCTGGTGAACGTTAGTTGGTCACCTTCAAGGTAAAATATGTCAGAAAAGTTTAGACATACATCAGTAACAAGTTCCTTTTCTTCGTCATTTAAATGTTCAAGTCGAAGTTGGTCTCATATTTTGGCTTTACGATCAAGGCTTTTTTTATTGGGTTTTGAGTTAAAGTTTAAAATATTTTTTTTACATTGGTCTGTGTCAACATTAAATGGTTCTATTTTGAGTTCTGAAAAATCAACTGTTTTTGGTATCGCATTAGCATTAACGATGGTGGTTAAAAATTCACCACATTCGTTGACTCTGACCATTGCATTTGGTAACCTAACTTTATCTTTTACATCAGAGTATAGTAAGGTATCAGTATTAGACAAGTTACACTTGAGTTTTAAAATTTTCTCTGTCCGGGGTTCAATTGAAATTAAATTTACAGGTGCTGTCTTTTGCTGAGAATTTTCTGCACTTGATTTTATGTTTTCAACTTTAAGCAGGGGAATAGTTTTAGAGTTTGTTATTAGCTGTTTTGCATTTAAATCTATTACGCATTCATAACGTTCAAGAAAGTCTAATCCTAGTATTCCATCAAAATCGATATGTGGCGCTTATGTGGCTCTCCAGGGCCAAAGGAAACAAGGGTAGATTCTTGAATTGTTAATTTTTGATCCGTAATACCTTGGATAGTAAGGTTTTCAGGGAATCTTTTGGGTAAATTTTGAGCCGTTTTTTCTTTAAAAATTGAAATGCCTGCACCAGTGTCAATGAGTAATTTAAATCTATTTGATGCATCGTTAATACAGTAAAGGTTTTCAGAATTTACAGTAAGTAAGGATTTTAAATGAAGTGTTGTTCCGGAAAGTTTAGGTTTGGGTCCATGTTGTCCTGATTTAGGGTCTGTATCTGCGACTGAAGTTCGGCTACTGGGTCCTGGGTGTTGCTTTCTGGGGGTTGGCTGGTAGTTGGAAGCGTGAGAAAATCCTGATAGTCATTAGTATGAATAGGAACATCAAGAGAATAATTATAGTAATCGCCAGAATTTTCAGCATAGGATTGATAATCCGACTCGTGTTGCAAAAAGTAATTCGGGTCGTATTCCTCCTGGGGTTGTTCATAGTGCACATGGTGTGTCCTCTGCTGCGGCTGGGAATACTGGGGTTTGTTTTGACTAAAAGAAGGACGATTTTGAACCTGATTTGGATTAGCATTTTCAAAATTCCTGTTCTGGTTTCCATTGTTGGTTCTCCATTGTTGTTGCAAAAAACTATTTCCATTTACACCTTGTTGTGGTTGATGACGGAAATTTGGTGGGTTAGGATTATGACGTTGAAATGCCTGTGGGTCACCATAAGAAGGCGAGTTAAAACGACATTGATTGGTAATATGATCAATACGACCACAAATTCCGCATTTAGGCAATTGGGTTTGCCTTGGCATCATTGGTTGAGTTGTTGGCCTCTGCATAGGGGCTTTCGAAATTTTCTGATTCTCAAAATATGAAAGCTGAAGCTCCCTACGGATTCTGACGGTGTTCCAGACCCGTTAACAAGGTATTTAGAGCCATAGTCGCAATTAATGTGGTTTGTGCTAATTTTTGTTCTTTAGTTGTTAATAAAGGTGATTTTTGGATGCACGAATGCATTTTTGCGTTCAAAACTTGTAAACGGTTAAAGAATGTAAGTGGCGATTCGCCCGGTAGTTGCTTAAGGCGTTGCAGGTCTTGTATAAGCAAAGTCTCTTGAGTCACCAAAATGTAAATTCAAGAGTTGTTTAATTTCAATATATGACATAGGGTTACGCGAACTAATTAATTGCGCTGCCCTACCTCTAAGTTTATTTTTAATATGAATGACTAAAAATACTTTTTGTTGTGCGTTTGCCATATCGTATGCGCAATCGCACGCATTAATAAAATTGCTTAAAAAAATTTGATCACCCTCAAACTCGGGTACAATTGAAAATATTTCAGAGAGCTTATAAGGCTCTACCTCAACACTGATGTTCGTATCTTGAAAACGTTCTTGACCTTGTTCGGCCATTTTGTTAAATTTACTTAAAATGCAAAAGAAAATATAAGAATTCAATTACTTGAGTACGTTAAGGAAAAATTGGTTAAAATTAGGTATCTAATAAATTTTATTTTATTTCAGGGAATAGGTTCAACGACAAATATTTTTGAAAAATCGAACAGTTTCGAATTACCAAAACACAAAAAAAATAATAATAATAATAAAAATGTTTAAAATCAATCAAAAAACAAATAATATAAACGAGACGATTCTTTACTTACAAAAAAGAATACTCCATGAGAGCCGTGTTCTCGTTCGACTGCCAGGTGGTTAAAATGCTTTTGTTCCTCCTGAAGACATCCCAGTTAGACTTCTCTTGGCAGGTTCTTCTGTTAAGGGATGGAATCCGCCGCTACTAGTGGGAATTCTCCTGTTCTAATAGCGTTGACAGATCCTACCGACTGCGCCTAAAAAAAATCTATTTATTAAATATTAAAATTTAAACGGACATAGTTTCTGCCTATAATTATTCTGTAATTAATCTGTGTTTTACAATAAAACTTAAACCTATTTATACTAAATCTAACTGCTGACTACGTGAGAACTGTAGATTCCATAATATGGTGTGATCCGATTCAAGGATGCTGACTTAGCGGTTCCTATGAGAAAGGTCGCCCACGTGCATGGGAAGATCCAATATAACATATATATACAAAAGTATACGATACTTCGAGGGAAGGAAGAATGAATCCCAAATGAATATCGACGGCTAGCGTCGATATCTTTAACATCTGGATGAAGCATTAGTTTGTTTTCTTTTCGTTTGACACTTGGTATTGACAGACAAAATTGGCAGCTGTCAGTAACAATAGTGTTAAATGTGAGAAGGCGGCAAACCTCTTGAATAATAACCATTACTTCTATTGTTTTTCTTTTACGTTGTAGGCAATGGTCAGGAAATAAGTTTGAAATTCCAAAAAAGACCCTTTTACAATTCCAGCATATCGTGTACGCACCCATGGAAGACGGCAAGATAGAGAGTGGCGTGCCTAGGGCTGGGAGATAAGATTTTAACTCTCTTCCTGAATAAGGAGGCAGCAATGGCGAAGGGGGTCCATGCAAGAAGGGCCCATGTATTTCAGTTAAAATAGCGTAAGTTAAAATATTTCTGATTTAATCTTTGATACTTGCTGAATAAATCCGGTAAGGGAGCAGTCACTTAACTGTCTAAGAAATGTATATCCCTGTTTCTTTTAATTAAAAAATTAATTATATAGTTCATAATACTTTTGAGAATATCGGTATTTGCTTTTTTGTTGCCCTATTGTAAGTCATAATATTTATTATATCAAATAAAGAGCTTCTACCATTTATTAGTTCTATCATTATAAAACTTATGGAACAGTATAATAATGAAATGAGCAAAAGTAGGCCTGTAATAGTATTAGCAAACAGATACCAAGTATTAACCCTATAACAAAAACTAATTTTTATTTAACTAGAAGATACTGTATATCTGTCTTTGCCAACTCATTTAGTTCAGAGCTCCGCAATTTTAATAATTTCCAAAAAGCTAACACATAAAAGATCAAAGGAAGCAGCAATCAGATGGACTGTATCCTTTAATTTTTTAATTCTAAGATTGGGGGCTCTTTCTGTGGCCTTTGATATTTTGTTCTGTTTGATCGATATTTGCAGTTAATGTGACATTTTTTATAGAGATTAGGACTGTCTCGGATGCCATTTGTCTTCAGAGAGATTTGAATTCTTTTTTTTGAGGGGTGCGTGGAGAATGTATTTACTTTAAATAACCAAGAGTTATAAAATTATACAATTAAAATGCAAAAAGGCCATATTAAATCTGAGATTTCTTATCTTACGGTTGTTGATTTTAAAATCACACTTTTCAGTCCAGTCATAATAACTTACATATAGGGCTGTGTTCAATATCTACTTGTAAGATGTCTAATATTTATCTCTGGTTTGACATATTCTAGAATCCAGTATTCCAGTATTCCCTTGTTTTGTCTCCTTCATTTCTCTTTAATTTTTTTTTGAAAATCATTTATTTAAACAAACTTAAAGTTACAATTTTGCGTTAAATATAATTCAAACCTCTAAATAGTGCCTTTAAGCACTGGTCTCGAGAATAACAAAAATAAAATGATAAATTAAACAAATTTAAATAAGGAATTGTTTCTAAGTAATATAATAAATAATAAACCCTATAAATGCTCCAACAAACAGTCATCTAACAAAGTTAAAGGTCTTTAATATTTTAACAAATGTATTATGTGCATTTGTATCTTTTATAAACTTGGGTAAGTTGTTAAAAATTTTAATTGCATTGATAATTGGATCAAACCTATATTAGTCCTAGTGCTCACTTAATATATATTATTTTGGGATCTTGTTTGATAATTATGCACATCACAATGAAATAAAATATTTATGTTACATTTTTGCTGACCATGAAGAATTTCATAAATCATTTTACATTGTTTAATTTCTAAAATGTCTTCAGCTTATGTAAATTCAGTTCTAGATAAATCATGTTAAAAATTATAAATCTTAAATTTATAATGCTAAAAAAAGGATTTTGGTTATGTGTTGTGGTCTGTTGGACATGAAACAAATAACTACAGGCCCAATTCAGTAGTGAGCATATTCTCCAAAATAGTGAAAAAATATTTAAAAAAAGAATGCTAATATTTATTAATAATCATCAATTGATTGATAACTTTCAATATGGTTTTGTAAAAAACAATAGCACACTTGGTGCCGCTGTGGATTTCATTTTAGATTATGTTTAATGAGCTTTGGATAAAAAAACAAGTGGTTGTGGCAGTGTCCATTGATCTGAAGAAGGCTTTTGATGTAGCATCAATATTTTGTTGCAAAAAGTTGGTTAAGGGATTTGGGGGTGTTTAATAGTCTTCTTATGAGCATCTTTGAAAGAGTATTTCCTATAATAACTTTATGATTTTCTTTTTAGAAAAAAAAATACATTCCCTTTTTCTCACAAGATTTACGTCCAGTTTTCCAACAAGTTTTAAGTAACCATATTAATGAATTGACATTAATTGAATTTTACAGAGTAATAAATAATGTTAAACCTGAAGAAAGAAATTGAATAATTCAATTTTCTTATAAGGGAAAAACTATTCATTGCAGAATTCAAGAAACTTTTACTCTAATAAAATTATCTATTATTGGAAATCAATGAAAAATTTTATTATAAAATATATTGATAATTGTAAAATTTGTTGAAAATCTAAATATAATAAAAGACATTTGAAGTTATTTATATAGATACATTTATATTAGGAAATAATAATAATATATATCTTTATTTAGTACTATGAAGTAACATTATACATGAAAACTTATATAAAATAAAATGATATCACCAAAAAAGTCCTATTTAGTTAAAAAAAACATCTCCCTGACATAACTACATATAGTTGGATCAATGGATCTTTGCGTTTACGTCATCACGTGTTCAAGGTTGATGTTTATATAAATCAGTCAGTTGTCAAACCATCAATGGCGGCTGCATTTAATTTTTAAACTTAAAAAAAATAATAAGTTTTTATGCCCAATTTCCATGGCGGCGATTTTCACCAGAGATGAAATCTGCGATTCTTTGAAATTGTTTTTAGTATATTGTCACTTTTAGGGCAGCTAATTTATTTATAGCTATTTGCTGTCTATTTCAAGTTGAAATTTTCAACCTACTGTTCTTTATTACTGGTAGAATATTTCTTTAAATTACTCACATCTTTTCTACTTATAAATGCAATAGGTACTTCATAGAATTTTTTTAAATACCTATTTATTTTTAATTCCAAGTTTTTGACATAAGGTACTTCATACACAGTGTCTTTTAGGACCTCATAAAAGTTATCATAATATTTTTTTTTACTCCACAATAAAATATTAATAACAATTTTTAATAAAGAAAGATTTTCATCAAAAATAGACAGTATACATATTATATAACGATAAATTTCCATGAACTTTATTCCTTTAAAGCTCATGAAAAGCTTTAACACTTTGTATTAAGGTTTGAGATATAATTATAATGTTTTCATGAGCTTCATTTAAACGAAACCATTATTATTTACTTTATTGCAGTCCTATTTCTAAAAACAAGTTATTGACAAAAAAAACAATAATTAATCATTTGTACCTTCATTCAATTTTTTTTTTTACAAACAAGAGATTTAGTTAACAAGAGATACTTATTATGATAATAATACATTAATAAGGTGGAAATGAATCTCGCTGGCAATCCAAGGTACTTTTGGTCGTATATTCAAAATAAAAGTACTGGTTTTAGTCTTCCCTCCAGAATGACATACAATAACAGGATTGGTATGAATATCTCGGATACTGGGGATATGTTTGCAGAATACTTTTCATCCGTCTATTCGGATGAGCAAGGCAATGACATACCATCTTTTGATTTTGATAAATCAATTTGTCTGAGCACTTCCGTCAACTCTGTCAACACAGGATGTTTATGAGGTTATTACTTCCTCTAAGAATAAGCTCTGCTCTGGACCAGATGGGATTCCGGCATTCTTCCTAAAGAAATGTATTTGTGTTCTTACGAAACCAATACTGTTCATTTCTAACAAATCTCTAGGTACTGGTTCTTATCCCACTCTCTGGAAGAGAAGTTTTCTAAAACCCATTTTTAAATCTGGTAGTAGAAATGAAATTTCCAATTATCGGGCTGTGTGTAACCAATCTGAGTTGCCAAAGCTGCTTGACTGCCTGGTCAGTCATAGGATTGCCTGGAGTTTTAAATCTTTATTTAATCCTGAGCAATTTGGATTTATAAAAGGCAGATCTACTGATGCTAATTTGGTGCTGTATGTCAACTACCTCTACGGCTGCTTGGAGAAGGGACTTCAGGTTGACTCAATATACACAGATTTTTCTAAAGCTTTTGATTGAGTTAACCATGGGGTACTCTTGCAGAAGCTTAGGGCTTTAGGTATTCTGGGGCCTCTTCTTCAGTGGATCTCGGGATTCATCAGAGGTAGAACCCAGATTGTTAATCTTGGAGGTACATGTTCCTCTGAAATTTTGGTACCATCTGGGGTGCCACAGGGCTCTCACTCGGGCCCTGTTTTGTTTTGCCTCTTTTTGATTGATTTAGTTTCGAAACTTGGAAATTGTCGTGTGCTAATGTTTGCTGATGATGTGAAGCTATTTAGGCTTATCACATCCCTTTCTGATGCTGTGCTCCTGCAAAAAGACCTCAATTTATTCTTTGATTGGTGCCACTTGAATAGAATGTCCCTTAATATCAATAAGTGCCGTAAGATTACTTTTTCTAAGCAAAGAAACCCTATTGCTTTTCTTTATAAAATAAATAATGTAGCAATTGGTGTCAAAACAGAGGTTTCTGACTTAGGAATATTTATTGACTCCACTTTGTCTTTTAAAAGTCACATCAATCAGGTGACTGGTAGGGCAATGAAAATGCTGGGTTTTATCCAACGGTCTACAACTGATTTGTCTTTGTTTACTTTTAGATTACTTTATTGCTCTCTTGTTAGGCCCATCTTGGGGTACGGCTCAATTGTGTGGTCCCCGTCATATAACTGCTACATTGAGCAGATTGAAAAAACTCAAAATAAATTTTTAAGGGTGGCTGCTTTTAGATGTGGTTACAGGAGACAGGAGTATTACTATCAGTGGGTCAGGGATAACCTGAACTTACCCACATTGGAGTCACGAAGAACATTACTCGACTTATGTTTTATGCATAAGGTTTTAAATGCTACTATAGATTGTCCTAAGTTATTGTCTCTTTTTAAACTTAGGGTGCCTTCCAGATTGAATAGACAATCAGAAATATTTTCAGTCCCATTCCACCATACCAATTATGGCATTAATGAGCCAATTACACGAATGGCTCGAAGTGCTAATGGTCTGTGATTTACTTATGACAGATAAACTTTTTTGACTCTAGGATAACATCTTTTAAGGGGCAGTTAAAGAATATTATTTCATAGGGGCTTTAATTAATTAACTCATCTACACCTTTCACTGATTTATAGATAGTTTTGTATCTGAATATATATGTTTGTATGAGTATGCTATGTAATACTTTTGTAAATGGATGTAACCCAAATATTCTTCCACCAAAACATTTTTTCTCATTGACCTAAAAAATATCAATAAGTTTAAAATAAAAAATTCAGTTATGAATAATCACTGTCACTATCTTTTGAGGTAGTTTCACTGTTTAAGCTAATCAGAATTTGGGGTATCTCTTTAATAATGACTTCCCTATCATACCAGTCCTTGATTATTTTTTCAGTGTGGCAAACCTTAGCGTTCCATACTTCTGGTGTACATTTCTCTAACGATTTTTACCACATATCCAGTACATTTTCATCTTTATGCCCATTTTCACCAATATGGGTATTGTAAAAATTTTTGGCATCTGCCCAAATCATCTCAATCGCATTAAATTGACAATGATAGGGTGGCAATCTTAAAATGTCCATTTTCCTGCAATATTTTATCTATTTCATTGGTTTTGAAAATGTCGTCGAGTTAACGTCGAGTATCACGTCGATCCGCTCTTAAAGCGTTTTTTATATAAGTTAAAGTAAATCTGGAGTGTTGAATTTTATGTTAAATTATGTGTTTCAAAGTACGGTATCCTTCCTGTCTCTGTTCCTGAGTGCTACTGAAGATTGTATTACGTAAAATCAACAAAATACAAAAATATAGGTGACACTACAAAAATAAACACACAAGGTACCCATTGTTCAAATACAAAAATTGGAATTTCTTTTGTACTGACGAAATACTTTAATACTACAATATTCTAGTCCGATCAAATATTAGTGGAGAGGATTTTGCTCACTATTTTAAAGACTTTTTGTCCTTTTTCCTGCAATGGCAGATGTTTTCAAATGTTGTAGGAAATATAATGCCAATTGGATATGCATAGTTTGCAACAATATCTGCCATCCTAGTTGCATGAAAAGAACTAAACACTACGAAATTTTAAATGACAACTTAATCTACTGTTCCACTGAGTGCAGAGATCTGGCATCTAGAACTAGTGACGAAGATTATGACTCTAGAACCTTTCTGGGAATGGTACAAAATCTACAAGCTGAACTGGAGCATAAAACCAATTACATTACGAAGATGAGTCAACTGAGATGGAGTCAAAGTTTCGGAATGACCTTGAATCTTTAAAAGCTAAAGTTCTGGAATTACAAAACCAATTAGAAGAAAAAGATGTGTTAATTAAAAAGTACGAGGATAAAACTTATGCGGAGTGCGAAACCCAAACGTTAGCAAACAGTAATTCCACTTCAACTCAAACATTAATTGTGGGTAAAATTTCAAAAAGTTCCCAATCGGAGAAAGTTAGAGCATGTTCTTTGGGAACTCAGACCGTTTTTATGTCATACACAGAAACAGAAGTTCAAACTGATGATCCTGATACTCCCCCACTCGCAGACGAACTTAGCTTCAAAATGCCTGTATTATCCAACTCAAATCATCATAATAACGATAATAAAAACACAATTGAGAAACTATGCAACGAAATTTCACTTCTTAAGTCTCAGAAAGTAGAACTAAATGACAAACTTCAAGGTTTTAAAGTGACGGAAGAAAACCTAAAAAAATCGATAGAAGAAATTACTGAAATAAATAGAAATATGATTACTACCATTGAAGTTTTGGAAAAGAACAATGAATCTTATGTAATAGAGGTCTCACAGTTACGTCAGCGTTTCTCGAACCTCAGGCAAAGACACAATTACTGGCAAGGCTTTCAGCAGGAACTTGGTGGGATCTCTGGTGGGAAAGAAGATACTTGTTATGGGTTCGTATGTTCAGGGCTATCTTCCACTTTTAAAACGGCTCACCAAGGGTAAATACGATATAAACAGCCAAAATATCGAAAAAATCACTATTGAAGACATGCTAGACAGCAGTTTACCCTATTGCTGTCGGTTTACCAAAGACGACTATGTATTTTTGTTTACTTGTTCACAAGCTTCTATAAGCTGCAAAGAGCTAGATGAATGCGGCATTAAAGAAAAAATAAGACTATTTGAGCGTACGAATCTTGCATTGATTGGCCCAATGCCATTACCTAATCGTCCTACATTTAATAACATTATTGCATCCCATAACCTGACACTCCACAAATGCATTCAAGGTGCACCTACAGCCATCTTCATACCTCTGCTCTCACCTTCTCCTAAACAGCTGGTGGCTGAATACCTAGTAAACTATCTTACTCTTAATGACGGTAGGATCCACTCACTGGAGGTCCCTCTTAATCCCAACATCCAGCAATCATCAAGCAGAAATCCGTCAGGAGTGGAATCAATGCAGGTTCCCAACACAGATGAAAATTTTTTATTGGCCCTTCAGATTCCAAAGAAGTCAAGGTAGCCCCAAATTCGAAGTTCTCGTTAATGTTACTAAATGTACAGGGTGGCCAAATAAGAATGCGAGGTACTGTATCTGGGAAACTATTCATCGTAGAAGCTTGCGATAAAAAAATTTATTACTAAACTGGCCAAGAGAATGACCTGGAAAATATTTTCAAGTTTCTAAAATGGCCGCTAGGGGGCGCAACTGCAATCTTGAATCTAGAAAACTGATGTTTTTGTAAATTTTGCTGAATTAAACTAACAAAAAAACAGCTGATTATTAAAGTAGAGACTAATCCGAACCTTTTTTATTTGAATAGTTTTGCTGTATCTCTAAAAATAAAGTGGTGGGGGGTGTTCAAAAGTTGGCTTAAAACACACCCTGTATACTAAAAACGCCTTAGCCGATTTTATCAAACTTGGGCTAGTTGAAAAGAGCTATTATTAAGCTACGAATATTATTATATTTCATGTTTTTTTAGTTTTACATCTCGCCGCTAGAGGGCTTTTTTCGGCATCCTGACACAAATGACTAATTTTCTCAAAAAACTTAAATGCGTTGATATGATTTTTTTTTCATAGAAAAATAGCTAAATGATGTCTAAATAATCTTGCAAAAACCGCAACTCGATATCTTGTTCCTAACCTAAAATATAGGCCAAAGAATATTTTATACCCTTAAATTTTAATTTTTTTATACTAATTATTTTGGATTTTTTTAAAATTCACTACTTTTGAAAACAAAATTTACCATTTTTGAAAATATTACCTAATATTACTAAAAGGTAAGTATTAATATTGCTTAGATCAAAAATCAGACCTATTTTATGTTATATATTCACTATGGATATAATACGAAAAAAATAATTATTAGAAAGCAGGTTATGGAATGCAACAAAACAAATGTCTACTCAAATTATAAACATTCCTCAAATTGTCAATAGTAAGTTGTCAAAAGTTTAACGTTACTTGAGCATTTTTTGTTTTTGCAAAATGCGTTTTACGAACGATGAAGCTGTTGATATGCTTGCGGTTTATTTTGAATGTCTTCAAAATGCTGCAGTAGCAAAAAGAGTTTATGCTGCTCGATATCCAAATCGAAGTTCTTGCGATGTTAGATTTTTTCCCCGATTAGTGGCGAACTTACGAGCCAATGGTAGTTTTCGGCCTAGGTTTCAACGGCCAAGAATTAGAAGAAATGTGGACAATATTAACAGCGTACTGGGATATATTGAAAGAAATCCTCATGTTAGCACAAGAGCATTATCCCTTGAATTAGGCATATCAAGAACAACGATTCAAAATATTTTGAAGGACAATAGGTAAATTCTAATAGCCAACGCCATATATGGATTTATTTATGTTCAGCTTTTTTTTAATATATTTATAGAATGCACCCATATTATGTTAATTTACATCAGGCATTGGAAGAAGCAGACTTTGACCGTAGGTTGGACTATTGCCATTAGATATTAGGCATGATACGCGAGGACAGAGATTTTTTATTTAAAATTCTTTGGACAGATGAAGCCACATTTAATAGTGACGGTAGAGTCAACCTGCATAACATGTCTTGTTGGTCTGCAGAAAATCCGCATTGGTTGCGTGAAGTTCAGCACCAAGGGCGCTGGACTTTAAATGTGTGGTGTGGTATACTTGGAGGCAACATTATTGGACCATATTTTTTTGAGCAATCTCTAAATGGCAATGTTTTTTTCGACTTTTTGGTAAATCAATTACCGTTGTTGCTGGAAGATGTGCCACTGGAAGTCCGGCAAAATTTGTTTTTGCAGTTGGATGGTTGTCCAGCACATTTTGCTAGGAATGTGCGAGAGCATATTAATAATATTTTTCAACAGCGGTGGATTGGAAGAGGAAGCCTGTTTCCATGGCCTCCGCGATCCCCAGACTTAACATGTCTTGATTTCTATTTATGGGGGCGGTTAAAGGACATTGTATTTCAGACTCAGCCTACGACTAGAGAAGATATAAAAAACCGCATTCGTAATGCAATACATACCATACCGAGAGCCGAAATTGAAGCTGCAGTTCTATCTACCCATGAGAGGCTTCAGCAATGCATAGAGCGTGATGGTCAGCATTTCGAGCATTTACGGGGGCATTAAAACCCTTTCTTTTTAAAATCGGTCCTTTATAGGGCCACAACTTACATTATAAAAGAAATTCGAAATAAATTATTTTGTAGTTTTTATAAATATTAAGGGATTTTCATATAAAATTTTCTATGGCCTAAATTTTAGGTTACGATAAAGATATTAAGATGCGGTTTTCGCAAGCATATTTAGGCGTCATTAAGCTATTTTTTTGTATAAAAAAATTTATACCATTGCATTTAAGTTTTTTGAGAAAATTAGTCATTTGTGTCAGAAAGCCGAAAAAAGCCCTCTAGCGGCGAGATGTAAAACTAAAAAAACATGAAATATAATAATACTCGTAGCTTAATAATAGCTCTGTTCAACTAGCCCAAGTTTGATAAAATCGGCTAAGGCGTTTTTAGTATACAGGGTGTGTTTTAAGCCAACTTTTGAACACCCCCACCACTTTATTTTTAGAGATACAGCAAAACTATTCAAATAAAAAAGGTTCGGATTAGTCTCTGCTTTAATAATCAGCTATTTTTTTGTTAGGTTAATTCAGCAAAATTTACAGAAACATCAGTTTTCTAGATTCAAGATTGCAGTTGCGCCCCCTAGCGGACATTTTAGAAACTTGAAAATATTTTCCAGGTCATTCTCTTGGCCATTTTAGCAATAAATTTTTTTATCGCAAGCTTCTACGATGAATAGTTTCCCAGATACAGTACCTCGCATTCTTATTTGGCCACCCTGTACAATCTCTCCGTAATAAAACAGGTGAATTTTCTCTACTTTTGAATGAACTAAAGGAACCTAATATTATCCTCCTCACAGAACATTGGCTTAAAGTGAACGAAATGATGTACAGGGTGGCCAAATAAGAATGCGAGGTACTGTATCTGGGAAACTATTCATCGTAGAAGCTTGCGATAAAAAAATTTATTACTAAAATGGCCAAGAGAATGACCTGGAAAATATTGTCAAGTTTCTAAAACGGCCGCTAGGGGGCGCAACTGCAATCTTGAATCTAGAAAACTGATGTTTCTGTAAATTTTGCTGAATTAACCTAACAAAAAAATAGCTGATTATTAAAGTAGAGACTAATCCGAACCTTTTTTATTTGAATAGTTTTGCTGTATCTCTAAAAATAAAGTGGTGGGGGGTGTTCAAAAGTTAGGCTTAAAACACACCCTGTATACTAAAAACGCCTTAGCCGATTTTATCAAACTTGGGCTAGTTGAAAAGAGCTATTATTAAGCTACGAATATTATTATTATTTATTGTATGTTTTTTTAGTTTTACATCTCGCCGCTAGAGGGCTTTTTTCGGCTTTCTGACACAAAATGGTATAAATTTTTTTATACAAAAAAATAGCTTAATGACGCCTAAATATGCTTGCGAAAACCGCATCTTAATATCTTCATCCTAACCTAAAATTTAGGCCAAAGAAAATTTTATATGGAAATCCCTTAATATTTATAAAAACTACAAAATAATTTATTTAGAATTTCTTTTATAATGTAAGTTGTGCCCCTATAAAGGAACGATTTTAAAAAGAAAGGGTTTTAATGCCCCCGTAAATGCTCGAAATGCTGACCATCACGCTCTATGCATTGCTGAAGCCTCTCATGGGTAGATAGAACTGCAGCTTCAATTTCGGCTCTCGGTATGGTATGTATTGCATTACGAATGCGGTTTTTTATATCTTCTCTAGTTGTTCCAAATTGTGTTTTTTCCTTTGAAGGACCAGTCTGCAGCAGCGTTATAATAAACCTCGGGCAAATAACACAGTTTGTATTTTCATACATTTATTAAAAATACCCAAATAAGACACTACTACAAACACATTTTAAATGAACTGTAATAAATTTAATTCTGGTTCAAACAAAGACAAATTATAGATTGCTAGAAGCATTCGAAAAGAACTGGCCGTTAATATGTAAAGGTGAATTTGTAAATTTGTATCATCACAGTTCGCAGGGATGTTAACCCGTTGAAATTCACGCACTCCTTTCGACGCAGAAAACTCTACTACTTAAAACCTTAAAAACATAAAAATAAAAATCTCTTCTCCTTAAAGCACAGTATAAAGAACAAGACAGTAGGTTCACTCTCTTGCGGCCGTTTGAAGTAGGGACTTCTAAACAGTGCCGACTTTTTTTACGCGGTCGTAAATCATTATTTAGTTTCGGAGGCAATCCTTTACGATACGGGGGGTGTTTGAAACATTTTTAATAAGGAATATTTTCGTACATCGCGGCGGGCAGCGTGTAATATATGGAATTTTTTGAAATTAAAGCACTTTGTATTATTGTTAAAATGAAATTGAAAGAATATTATTAAGTATCTCTTTTGAACAAATAACTGTAAGAAAAACACTTGGTAGATAGCTTTAAAATTAAGTTTATTAGAATGTACACAATTAAATCTTAGCTTTACGTTCCTTTCATCCTCTTTTCTCAACTGACCAAAAAACTACCTACCTAATATTACATACACTTAATTAATAACACTGCACAACAAATCGAAGGTTATTTTATGTTGACTGAAATATTTTTATTGTTGTTTACTAATTCGAGGCATCTGATTTCGAATCTGTCGTCAGTTTTACTCTAACAGCTCGAGTTGTTTAGATATAGCTACGTTCTTCTCATTTATCTTTATTTTTGGTTTTTTATCTATTATAGTCGCGTTTTAGATAAATTATTGTAATTTTCATCATGACTTCGCTAAGAAGGGTCTGCATTAACGATCCGAATTGTTTTTGTTATATTTGTGGTGAATATGTTTTTCAAAAATTTCGATTGAATATGTCAGACTTTGTGAAACGAGCGTATTTAGAGTGTTTTGGTTTTCCTTTGGAAACAGATAACAAGTGCTGGGTGCCCAATATTGTGTGCAAAATTTGTGTTGAAGAATTACGTTTATGGGCCACTAAGAAGAGACTCTCTTTTAAATTCCAATCCCCAATGATTTGGCGTGAACCTTTAAATCATCACGATGACTGCTATTTTTGCGTTGTTAATATAAAAGGAATCAACAAGACGAACCGCTCCAAATGGATTTACCCCACATCAACATCAGCTTTGAGGCCTGTAAGGAGCTCAAAAGATACATCTTTACCATTACCATCTACATCTACAGAAAGTTCTGATGAATTGAATGAACTGAGTAGCATGAGCGATGACGAGTTTGTTCCAGAAAATCTCTTTGAACCAAAACCATTCGATCAAAGTGCACTTGATGATTTAATTAGAGACCTTGGACTATCCAAAAATTCGTCTGAATTATTGGCCTCCAGATTAAAAGAGAGAAATCTTTTAACTAAAGAAACTAAAGTTTCTTATTACCGCGCACTCGAGAAAAAGACTTACTTCCCTTTTTCGCTGAGGAGGATAATTTTGTATTTTGTACTAATATTTCTGGTTTAATGACTGCCATGGGCTTGCAGAAATATGAACCAATCGATTGGCGTTTATTTATTGACTCGTCAAAACGGAGTCTGAAGTGTGTACTATTGCACCACGGAAATAAACTAGGCTCCATACCAATAGCACATTCAACTAAAGTTAAGGAAGAATACCCCACAATAGCACTGGTCATGAACAAAATCAAATATAACGATCATAAATGGGTGATTTGCGTTGATCTTAAGATGGTGAACTTCCTTTTAGGACAACAAGGAGGCTACACTAAATATCCTTGTTTTATGTGTTTATGGGATAGTAGAGCAAAATCAGAACATTGGTCAAAAAAAGAATGGCCCTCTAGGGAAGCACTACTTCCAGGTAGTCTTAATGTTATAAATGAACCTCTAGTGCCACGAGATCGTATCATATTGCCACCCCTGCACATTAAACTAGGTTTAATGAAGCAATATGTTAAGGCATTAAATAAAGATGGTGAATGTTTCAAATATATTTCAAGGAAATTTCCAAGTCTAAGTTCAGAAAAACTCAAGGCAGGTATATTTGATGGTCCACAAATTCGCAAGTTGGTAAACGATCCTAATTTCACCAGCTCAATGTCAGAAATTGAGAAGAATGCATGGGATTCCTTTGTTTGGGTTATCCAAAATTTCTTAGGTAATAGGAAGGGTGATGATTACATTGCGCACGTCGAAGAGATGTTGTTACACTTCCAGCGACTTGGATGTAACATAAGCATCAAAGTGCACTTCCTACACAGCCATTTACACCATTTTCCTGAAAATCTCGGTGACATGAGTGAAGAACAGGGTGAACGATTCCACCAAGATCTTCGAACCATGGAGGAACGATTTCAGGGTCGCTGGGATGCACATATGTTGGCCGATTTTTGCTGGAGTATTCAGAGTAGCAGTTCATTCAAGACTAGTAGAAAATCATATAAAAGAAAATTCCTGAGTGTATAGTTCTTGTAATTAAAAATGTTTGTACGTTGAGTGTATTTTTAATTCCCAAAAAATACTCCCTCCTTTTAACTCAAAAACTAGAGCTGACACATATAAACTGATGACATTATTTAATATCAGCATTAAAAATAAGCCTAGAATCATAAAAATATTCCATGCAACATACATGCTGTTGGGCGGTGTAATAACTTCGTTAATATAGCCATTTTTTAAATATTTAATAAAACTTACATAATAATGTGATAACAACACTCAGCATACGGAACTCGGTAACAGTGAAATATAAAAAAGCAGTTAAATAAAAAAAACTTATTAAATGCCTAATTATTTGCTTTTAAAATAGGGAATGAAAGAACAAACCACTAAAATTAAAATAAAACGAAAATAGGTGTTTTACAACCTAGAATTCATATAAATATGCAAAATAAATATAGTTTTACATTGGGGATTATAGTACACATCAATAATTTGAAACTTAAACCCTTAAAAACCACCCTTAATGACGAAAAAAATGCAGTTTTAAGTATGGCTAGACGGTATAAGTGGTTAAAATTTATATCATTCAAATGATTGCAATGCAACTAATAATAATGCGGATAGCTTTTACTATTAAAAACCACCACTAATAACAGAATATTACCAAAAATTTTGCATTTTTTTAGATTAAAATCACGATTAAAAAAAAATATGTACTCTAAATCGCTGATACTTTTTGAACATATTATTGGTACCTATATATAGTCCATTGTAGAAGGCTACGCTTTAATTTTTGAAATAAATACATACAAATAATACAAAAAATACAAATACAATAAATACAAATTTTTTATGATAAATTTTTTTAAAACTGCAATTATTTTTATTTTATTCCTAACTTTTTTAATTTTTATGCTAATGACTTTTGATAGTACATACTTGAAAAAACGTGCTAGATATTTGTCTAAGAAACGTGATTTTTTAAAATTATTTCAAGTTATTATTTTACGTCATTATATTTTGTTATCTAAAAAAAGGGGTTATGTTCACACAGTTGTATCTCGGCGCCTATAGAGCCATATTGGCTTTATAGAGCCTATAAAGCCAATCCTTTATTTTTAAACCAACTTTTGTTTATTAGATTTTTTTGTAGGATCTCAATTTTCCGAGATATTTAAGAAATACTGGAAAAAAGCGTGTATTTTTTTCTGTGAACTAATCCATTTTTATTTTTAAAAAAAATGTATATCCCCTTTTACTCCTGCAGCCATCTACGCAACATATCGCCGGCAGTTTTAAAGTACAAAATTTCCGCACAACGCTATTATAATTCTAATATTGAAGACGCCCCTGTATAACGCAGTCGCCACCGGGCAGCAAAAAAGAGTAGCATCAGAAAGCGAGTGAGAAAGGCAACATTTTGGGCGGAGCTTAGAGTGATCCTTCTATTCTAGTTTATGTTCGGTGCTTAAAGGAAGTTTTTCAGAAACCTTCAAACCGGCCGCTTTCTCGGATTTTCTTTGGCGGTGCGCTATAGTACGCTTCACTTCTAAAATCTTGGGTTTTTAAATTAATATTCATATAATATAGTTCGATTCACTCATTACCTAACATCCTCCCCCCCCCCCCCTTGAGGTAACATCCTCAACAAGTCTCAGATGGGAATGGACAAAGTTTAGTAATAGGCCTTACCAAAACACTGTTTTCGGTACGCACTTTAACTACTCGCACCTTACCATCTTTTCCGGGAAATATTTCTAAGACGCGAGCTAAAAGCCACTTTAAAGGCGGGACACCATCATCCTTTAACAGAACAATGTCATTCACTTTCAAATTCTCCTTAGCCGTGAACCATTTACTGCGGTTTTGAAGAGTGTTAAGGTATTCAACTGACCAACGCTTCCAAAAATATTGCCTGACCTTAGCGCACCTTTCATAAAATTAAGTCGATTTTCCTGAATTTGCATTAACCGTTTGTTGTTTAAGATGCTCAATTTCTGAAAGAAAACATTCTTCCTGAACCAATTTAACAATTTTAAAAAGTGAGTTTCTCAGCTCATTAACGGTGAGAGGTCCTCGAAGCTTAGAATTTTTTGGATTTGAATTATTTATGAAACGAATACAGAATGCAAATGACCTCTGTAACCGCGAAAAACTAGCATATCTTGTCCAATCTAGAAGAATATTTTTACTTTGAAGTTTAGTATTGACTAAAGTGACCTTTTTCTGTTCAGGTGGACTTTCCATTGTAGTATCAAATTCGAAAGTTGAAAAATCAAAACTAGGATTTTCCAAAAACTTTGACCCATGCCACCATAGATTATTTGATATGAGGTCTTTGGAAGAGGAACCGCGTGATATAATGTCAGCTGGGTTCAACTCTGACTTTATGTAGTTCCATTGAAACCCATGAGTAAGTTCTTGAATTTCGGAAACTCGGTTGTCTATGAACGTGTTCCAACGCGAGGGAGATGAGTTAAGCCAACAAATAACAATTAAATCTGTCCAAAGCAAAACTCTTTTTATTTTAATCGAAAAAATTCTCATAAGTTTATGAACTAATTTGGACAAGAGCAGAGCTCCACAGAGTTCCAAACGTGGCAAAGATATTGTTTTGATTGGTGCCACACGTGATTTTGAACAGACCAGGTTAGAAGAAATGTGTCCATCTGCATGCAAACCCTTGATATATATACATGCACCATATGCAACCATAGATGCGTCTGAAAAACCATGAAGTTCAACCTCTGTTACTAAATTGGAAGAAAATAAATATCTTGGAATTTTTAAATTCATTAAATTTGTAAGACCATCAAAAAGTAAATCCCATTTTTCCCTTAAGTCCGGTGGCAACGTTTCGTCCCAGTCTAACTTTCGTATCCAAATTTCTTGCACTAATAATTTACCAATAACAATGACTGGACCTATGAGACCCAGTGGGTCAAACATTCGTGAAATTTTCGAAAGAACCAGCCTTTTAGTGACTTGCTTTAGTTGATCATGCTGTGGAATTGATATTTTAAATATATCGCTACTTGGCTGCCAAACTAAACCCAAAACCTTATTTGACAAGGTTTCATCCTGAATTTGAGCGCTATTTAAATTAGAACAAAAAGAATTTAATAAGGAAGTTTCGTTTGAGCATCATTTGTGAAGTACAAAACCTGCCGAACCTAACATTTCAGTTAATTGCCTAATTAACTCAACTAATTGGTCTCTATTATTTGCAGTCTCTAAAATGTCGTCCACGTAACATTGTTTTAAAATTGCTTCAGAAGCTAAAGGATATCTTTTAGCTTCATCCTGTGCTAAGTGCTTCAAACAACGAGTAGCAAGAAATGGCGCTGAATTCGTACCATAAGTAACAGTTTGAAGTTGCAAACATCTTAAATTCTCCTCAGGAGAGTCGCGCCAAATAATGTTTTGTAAGAAAAGTTGATCCGGATTAATTCGAATCATCCGATACATTTTTTGAATATCAGCTGTAACAACAAACAAAAACGAGCGAAATCTGATCAGAATATCAAAGAGATCTGGTTGAACTTGTGGGTCCTTTAACTTAATGCTATTAAGTGAAATTCCACTAGAAGTTTGTGCAGAAGCGTCGAATACCACGCGCAACTTGGTGGTTAAGCTAGCTTCCCTAATTATGCAGTGATGAGGAAGAAAAACCCTAAAGTCCCTGTTTGGATTTTTACAATCGAAATCTACATACTTTGCATGACCCAAATTGACATACTCGTCAATAAAATCTTTATATGGTTTGAATAAGTTCGAATCTTTGTGTAGTCCTCTCTCCAAATAAGTAAAACGTTTAGTTGCCATTGCAAACGAATCTCTCAATTTTTTGTAATCATCAACACTGGCAAAAGGTAAATTTACCTGAAATTGCCCATTTTGTAAACGCTGTACCGTCTTAGAAAATATCTGTTCGCAATGTTTATCCTCGTAAGACAAAACCTTTTTCCAGAAACTTCTTCTAACTGCCAAAACCTTAAAATACTTTCATCAAGCTCCCGAATTGAATGACAGACCGTTAATTCATTTATGTCATCAGAATATTTTCCACTGGAAACTGTTGTGGGCGCATTGCCACAAACCAACCAACCTAACCTGGAATTTTGTAGAACGGGCAAATCTTGACCCAATTTAATTATCCCAGAAAGAATGATGTCGAAATATAAGTCTGCTCCAATAAGCATGTCAATATTTGAAGTTTTAAAATAGCTGGGATCTGCTAACTTGATGTGATCTGGTATCTTAATTTTAGTAGTGTCTAGCAAAACATGTGGTAAAGGAGATGTGATTTTTTCTAAAACCGAAAATGTCCCTTCTATGTGAAAACTCCTGTCAAACTTCGACTGAAGTTTAAGATTAACTATTTTATTAACACGAGAAAAAGTATTTCCTATACCCCCAATTTTTATAGATTTAGTGAAAAATGGCACCTTTAATTTTGTAAGAATTTCCCCTGTTATAAAACTTACTTGCGAACCTGAGTCTAATAAGGCTCGCACTGTGATTTCTTTTTTATCTTTTGTAACCAATGTGACCTTGGCTGTAGCTAATAAAACCTGTAATGTAGATAATTTATCCTGTGAAACTAAAACTGTCTGATTTGATGCCTCATCAGGCTCTGGAGTTTGATGTGTCCTTGCCTCATTACTTGAAGACCCTGTGTGTTCATTTTGTTGCTGTGAATAGCCTTGACCCCTTAAATTATTTTTCTCAGTATGTAAAAGTGTATGGTGCTTTTTGTTACAAATGTTGCACCCTCGAGACATGCATTCAGCAACAGAATGCTTTGACCCCAAGCAATTATAGCATAATTTATTGCTTTGAATAAATTCCCTTTTTTTGTCAAGATTAATATTCTTAAATTTGAAACACCAATGTATTTTATGAGTTCCCTTACAAAATGAACATAACCCATTATTGTTAGTCCCCTTGTCTTGAACCCCCAAAAGAGAACTTTTTGTTTTATTTTTAAAAGTCGAGTTAAACACTGAAGATGTTGAGTTTCTAGGTAATTCTGGACCTGTGATATTTTCTAATGCTGTGCAACGTTTTTCCAGAAATTCTAATAAATTCTCAAGTGTTGGCAACACTGTACCATCTTTTTCCAGTTCATAAGCCTTATGAGTCTGGAAATCTAATTTTTGTGAAAAAATATATACCAATAAAATATCTCGTGTCCACTGAAACCTCCAGTGCCCTTAGTGAGTTTATGTGTTGCCTAACCGTGGTTAAAAATGTTCTTATTTGAAACCCATTACCCTTATTAACTGAGTTAATGTCTAGAATCCCTTTTATGTGTGTGTTTATGATGATTAAGTTATTATCATAACGTTTTTTGAGCAAATCTAAGGCAATTGTATAATATGCTTCCGTAAGTGGCAAGTCTTTGACAATATTTAAGGCTTCATTGGAGAGACTACCTTTTATATATAAAAATTTTTGTATATTTGTCAATAAAGAGCTGTTATCTATCATAGCTGTGAACAAATCGATAAATGTTTTCCAATCTTCATATTTTCCTGAAAAGGAAGGTGGGTTAATATTTGGCAATTTTATTTTACCGAGGGGATCATCTGAGGAAAATTGAGAAGCATTTTGTTCAACCCTAGAATTTTGTAAATTATGTGTACTTCGTTTTTCTATAGCCGATTTTATTTTAGCCCAAGTTTTAAAATATTGATTTTCCACCCCAATACGATCATTTTCTTCATTTAAATCATTACTTTCAATTTCATCTTGAACGGTGCAGTAGTTTTCGAAAGCTGTCTGTAACCTAACTTCCCTAACCGAAAACTCATTTATTTCTATAGACATGTTGTTTTCATTTTCATTAACAAAATTTTCTATCCTAGTGATAGACCCTTTCTTAGTAGTTCTTTTTCTTTTAAGCTCATCCATGTTAATTAGTAAAATTAATTAATTAAAATTAATCCAAAAAAAATTACACTTTAAAATAATTACCTAGTTAATTAACAGTAACAGTACCTTAACTATGTAATATACTTAGCACAAAAATAATAGTGATAAAATCAAATTTTAATTACTACATTAAATTCAGAAACCTTTGCATTAAATGTACCTCTTGCCCCAACTTAAAAAAATTAATTAAAAATGCCAAGTTACAATCTTACTAAAAATATGCCAATCAGCACCAAACTGTAATATGTAGTTGTATGAGAAATTATGTCTACTTTATGAATGTTTTCGTAAAAAGTCCCTATTTAAACACCTTGTTTAATTATAAAACGTGAAATAATAAGTCCCTATATTAATTAAATCGATCTGACCTTCTCTTCCTGGTAGTCCCAATGGTATGCCCTGTTTGTCTGATGTACCTTGTGCGGTACGGCCTTGCGTCTCCCGTAAATCGTATCCCTGCGTATTGTGAGTACTCCTAACAGCTTGGTTTCCTAGTAAATCCTTAGTGGGATGGAAATTCTGTAGAATTTAGTTCAAAATTTCCAGTAAAAACGTCAGCGCCTAGACGTCTGTGCTTCTTGTCCGTGTCCCAGTAATCCAGCAACCCGTATCTGCCTCTTCTTACCAAAAGATGCGGCTCGAAATGGACCATAAATTATGTTCCAAATTGTGTTTTTTTCCCTTGAAGGACCAGTCTGCAGCAGCATTATAATAAACCTCGGGCAAATAACACAGTTTGTATTTTCATACATTTATTAAAAATACCCAAATAAGACACTACTACAAACACATTTTAAATGAACTGTAATAAATTTAATTCTGGTTCAAACAAAGACAAATTATAGATTGCTAGAAGCATTCGAAAAGAACTGGCCGTTAATATGTAAAGGTGAATTTGTAAATTTGTATCATCACAGTTCGCAGGGATGTTAACCCGTTGAAAACCACGCACTCCTTTCGACGCAGAAAACTCTACTACTTAAAACCTTAAAAACATAAAAATAAAAATCTCTTCTCTTTAAAGGAAGTTTTTCAGAAACCTTCAAACCGGCCGCTTTCTCGGATTTTCTTTGGCGGTACGCTTCACTTCTAAAATCTTGGGTTTTTAAATTAATATTCATATAATATAGTTCGATTCACTCATTACCTAACAGGTGTGGAGCTCCGTCCTGCTGAAACCATACGTTAGGATTTAAATTTTGGTTTAGTAGACGAGGTAACTGATTTCTTAAAAAATCTGTGTAGACCTGTCCATTTAAATGACCTTGGAAAAAATGCGGACCAATAACTCTATCCTCGAAAATACCACACCATACGTTCACAGACCAGGGATGTTGATTTGGTACAGTTCTCATCCAGTGAGGATTATTTGCTGCCCAGTAATGCATGTTGTGCCTGTTTACCTTTTAGAAAAACAAACAACCAAAACTTGAATATGTTCTAATTTAAATAAATTAAATCTTGCCTGCCCGCAATTATTAAAAGAAGCCTCATCAGAAAAAAAAACGTTTCTTAAAAAATGGTTATTTTCACGCATTTTTGTTGAAATCCAAGTGCAAAAATTAATGCGATTCTCAAAATCATGTCCGTAAAGCTCTTGATGAAGTGTAATGTGGTAAGGATGAAACTTGTACCGGTGCAGAATTGTTATAATTGATGATTGACTAATTCCAGCATCTAAAGCAAGCCGCCTGGTACTGATTTGAGGATCAATAGCTACTGCTCCTAATACAGCAACTGCCTTATTTTCATCTGTTTGCGTTTTAATCCGATTTCGTCGTTTACTTTTTAGACTACCAGTCATACGACTTCTGGTCTCCAGTCTCTTAAAGGCCATATGAGATTTTGGAATATCCGGAAACCTCTCGGCCCACACTACTGCAGCCTCCCTATAATTTTATCTGCACTCCCCCAAAATTAACAACATATCTACTTCTACACTGAAATTCGCTTCCATTTTTTTCTTTTTAAACACAATTTACTTGTTAATAACACGTCAAAATTTTTATGTGACACTGCTTGTTATGTTGCCATGGAAATCCTACTGTTACTAGGATTTTCATTTCAATCCATACTAGTAAAATAAACAGTAGGATTTCCATGGCAACCGGCTGTTATTATGGTAAAATATTCGAATTATTTTTAAATTTAATCAAAACATTTTTGATCATAATTCCGTAACCAGCAGAGCAATTTTAAAAATTTTTTGTAAACAGACTTCATATTTTATGTAGAGTCGTATTTAAGAATAAAAAACACGTCATTCCATTTAAAATAAGGAAGTGACCCTCCCCCCCTCCTAGGGGGGTGAAGGGACAAATGTCAAAAATATCACAAAAAGTGCCCCCCGGTATACTTGAAATGTCACCAAAATGTCAAAAAAAATTTGCAGCCGTTTTTGACATATCGCATTGTAACACTTTAAAAAACTCACCCTGTATTTAAAGAATCTTCTACTACGCCTGTAAGAAATTGTTTACGATGCTAGTGCACGCGCACCTAACAAGATTTCTTTAAATAAAGCGCTCTATACGGGGCCTAAATTGCAATAGGATTTGATAGAGATACTATTGAATTTTCGTTTTAGTAAATACGTCTTTACTTGCGACATTAAGGCAATGTATAGCATGATACAAGTAAATCCTTGGCACCGAAAATTCCAAAGAATTTTATGGCGTTTTTCACCGGACCAACCAATTCGGATTATGAGATTAATGTTGTTTTTGGGGTAACTTGCTCACCCTTTCTTGCAATACGTACCTTGCTAAAATTAGCTAATGATCATTCTGATTTGCCATTAACTAGTGATTTAATTATTCATTCATCTATATTGATGATATACATGGGTGATTGACTCTTTGGACACTTTGGACAAGGCATACCAGAAGATCATATTCAGACAGAATCGCTTTCTTTTGACCCTGAAAACCGTAATTTTTTAAAAATCCTTGGGTTAAAATGGAGCCTGGTTTCAGATGCATTTCTTCATCACTTTGATTGTTTTGTAATAGAGCCTTTTACTAAAAGAAAATTACTTTCTGATTTGTGTAAGATGACCCAATGGGTTATTTAACCCCTCTTACTATATTTGCAAAACTATTAATTCAACATTTGTGGCAGCTTAAACTTGCCTGGGATCAAGAAATACCCAAAGATGTTACCCTCAAATGGATAAAATATAAATCTGAATTAAAATTGCTACATGATTTTAAAATTTTACGTTAATTTTGTATACGAGACTCTCGTTCAATCCAATTGATAGGATTTTGTGATGCTTCTGTGAAGGCCTATTGTGCCGTACTTTACGTTCGTGTCTTATATAAAAATAATAATATTCAAAACTATTTGCTTTGTGGTAAACGTAAGGTTGCTCCTTTACAAACTATTGGTATACCTAGACTAGAGTTATTGTCTATTGTTACAAAACTAATCCAATTTACTACTCATGGTCTCTCTCAAAGATATTCCTTTGATCAAATATTTTGCTTTTCTGACAGTACCGTCGCATTACATTGGATCAAAGGTTCTGCTCATTCTTGGAAACTTGTAGCTAATCGTGTTTCATATATACAAAAAAGAATTTCCCCCGAATGTTGGTATCATCAATAATCGTATCATAAATAATCCTAGTGTTTGCGGCACTCGAGGAATGTTCCCATTCGATCTTCTAAATTGCAATTTGTGGTGGAATGGACCTGAATTTTTAAGATACTCGTTCGAAAATTCGAAACATTGAACCTTTTTAATGCATCCCTTTCAGAATGTGACACAACTTTTTTGGCGGTAGAGACAATCTGTATATTTCAATCGTTGCTGAAAAAATTTAACTCTTTATCTAAAATACAAAGAATTGTTGCTTATGTTGTTCAAATATGTCACCGATTTAAAAAAAAAGGAAATTGTGCAATTTGAATATGTCACTATTCCTGAATTACAAAATGCTCTACTTTGCCTTACTAAATGTATCCCACTGGCACGGCCTCCTCTACTTATCAGGCCGTGAACAGCTCTCTTATGCAGTGTTGCCAAGTGTAAGATAGAGGTCTAAGAATTTTTCAAGATATCTAAAGCATTTAAATTTGATTTTCCCATGGTGGTTGGCAGAAAAAAATTAAAAATCATTAATCTGTTTGCGTACAGCATAACTTTATTATTTCTTAGTCATATGTATACATATATAAGACTTTTTTTTTAATTTATGAAGAAGCATTACAATAGGGATAATAGAATTTGCCACAAGCTTCTATTTCAAGATTTTATTGGAGATTAGAGCCAAAAAGAATAACATTTGATTTAAATGGCATGTGATATTGTAAAATACAGTTTAAACTTAAGGCAGTCCCAAATTTAAATTGAATCTATAGAATTTAACAAAAAAGAATGAGGTATAAAAATAAAAGAGTTTTTCTAAGTTAATCATTTTTTAAAGGTGTTAAGTTTTCTTTTTTTGTTTTTGGACTCAACTTTTAGAGCGTCAGATTGATTGTTTTTCTTTTTTATATAATCATTAAGCAAAATGTTAGAAAATATTGATAATAACATGGTAAGTATATTTTTATAATCTTTACCACAAATACATTGACAGCAAAAATCATTTAGCAGAACATCCTGGGATACACTTGAATAGGTAAGATTACATAAAATGTGTTTTTGATTGCAGGTATTTAAAAATTCATATTCAGTGGCGGTATCATTTATGATTTTTTCAAAAATTGCACACATATGAAATAGAACGGTTTTAACTATATCCGTAGGAACAGTTAGGCCACCGCGTTGTAATTAATTAAAATATTCATTACATGTACAGGGTGTCCAGGAATGGATTTCCCTTTTTGAAGGCTAACCAAATTTTTTTTTTCAGTTTTAAAAAGAATTTATTAAGGTAGGACTACACACAATATATGCGGATTTCATGTTTTAAAAATTATATTGTCGAGGTGCCTTCCATTTCGGTCAAAACACTCTTGTAGTGCCGCCTTCATGTGGTCGAAAACTGCTAAACACATCTCGGGTGGTATTCCATTAATTTCTTCCCTTATTTTTTGTTTTAACTCTTGCAAGGTGGCAGGTCTATCAACATAAACTTTACTTTTGAGGAATCCCCACAAAAAAAAGTCCAGTGGGGTGAGGTCGGGAGACCTAGCCGGCCAGTTTAGATCTCCAAAACGGGAAATCACCTTTTCCGGAAATAATCCTCTAACGACTTCCATAGACGCTCGGGCTGTGTGTGCGGTAGCCCCGTCCTGTTGAAACCAGGTATCCTGATTGAAGCCATCAAAATCTTGTAGCTGAGGTGTCAAATAATCCCGAAGCATCGCACAATAACGAGCACTATTAACAGTAAGGGCTGCGCCGCGTCCGTTTTCAAAAAAATACGGACCGATAATTCCCGAGGACGACATAGCACACCACACAGTTACCTTTGGGCTATGTAGGGGCTTTTCGTGTTTTCGCCTTGGATTGTCTGGTGCCCAATAGCGACAGTTTTGCTTATTGACTGCGCCTGAAAGGTGAAAGTGCGCTTCGTCACTGAACAGGATATTGTTAACTCGATCGTTTACAAAAAAATGGTCTATCATGGTTTCAGCGAAAGAACGCCGGTTTATAAAGTCATTTGGGTTTAATTCTTGCACTATTTGAATTTTGTAGGGATGAAACTTCAAATCTCTCTTTAGAATTGTGTGTAGAGATGATTTGTGCATTTGCAAAGCTTGTGATGTTTTACGAACTGATCCACTAAGGTTTCGAATAATCGCAGCACGCACGGCCTCAACATTCTCAGGAGCAGTTGCAGTCCTTGGACGACCACGGGGTTTTGCATTTACAGCTGACGATGTTTCTCTAAACCTTCGCACCCAGGATTTCACCAAATTTTTGCTCGGAGCGTCCTCCACACGCCTAATATTAAAGTGAGCACAAAATCTTCGTCTTGCAACTATGTAAGAATCATTACTCTTGAAGTATGCCTCAATAATGAA
Source organism: Anthonomus grandis grandis (assembly GCF_022605725.1). NCBI lineage: Eukaryota > Metazoa > Arthropoda > Insecta > Coleoptera > Curculionidae > Anthonomus > Anthonomus grandis. The sequence continues at coordinate 558,859 of NC_065565.1, forward strand.
CGCGCGATGCACACCTGACCAACGCTCCATTTTGACTAAATAATCCGCATCGATCCACTATCGAACGCCGCTAACGCGGCTCCGCTATATTACACGGTTGCCAACTTGTTCAAGTTTTAAAAGGGAAATCCATTCTTGGACACCTTGTATTTGTTCCCAAACCTTTAGTAATGAGAGAAATATAGATGTTACAATTTAGCTTTTTAGTAATTTTAAAAGAAGCATATCCAGCTATGTATATTTGAGCAGATGCATCTATTTCATACTCTTCTAAATAGGATCCTGATTCCAATATATGTAAAAACTTGACACAGTCAGTATTTTGTGAAAGTGACCAATCAAGATCACTTTCATTGCAACAGTTTTCAGTATGTTTCTGTATTTCGGAGAGTGAAAATGACCTACCAGTAGCCTTCCGAAAAATATGTTTAAGTCTTTTTTTTTTCTGCATTTATTATTTCATCGAAACTGATATTGTAATTACTTCCACCTAACAGCCTATATTTACCAAAACTTTTTTCTAATTTTTCAGTTGTAAATTTGCCAGGTAAAATATAAGAGATTGCAAACTTTTCAAAGGAGTACTCCATTATTTCTAACAAAACACAAGTGCTATGCCGAAGGGCTGAATAAATATCTTTTGTTAATTTACCATTAAAATTAAGTTTTTGCCATGTATCTAACCATAAGATGAACTTTTTAAAAAATTCAATGCGAAAATCATTCATATTGTAAAAAGGAGCACACCACTTATTTTTTTTAATTGTGTGTTTAATTGTACTTGTATTATTAACAATATCCCACCAATTTCTTATAATCTCTAAAAAGGAAGCCGTATCATGTAAATTATATTCTTTTAATGAAGAAATAGTAGAATAATCACAAATATTGTCTGCTAAGTACACTTTTTGCCTTTCAAGATTGTTAGGATAAACTGTTTTATAGTTAAGTTTAAATGCTTTTTTTATTACTAGATTTTGTTCTTTATTGTAGATGTCTTTAATGTCCCGAAATTTAGCATACTTTATTTGATTGAAATTGTCAAATTCAGGATATACAAAAGTATTCTTATCATTTTTTAAATTCCGCCAATTATTTATAATATTTTTAAATATATGAACAAAATCACAGCTCAGAAATATTTTATTTTGGGGAATGTCACGGTTCGGAAAATGTGTTAAATTATTTGTTAAATTTGAAAACTTTGACCGATTAATTCTATGGTTGTCTGTTATTATATCTAAAACAATAAAACCACATTTTTGTACTAAAGAAATAACGTTTTTGGTGACTGGTATCATTTCAGAACCTTTTATATTGTGTACTGGTAATAATTTAACAACTTCACAAAAATTTCCAAAAGCAGAACATATCAAAAAGGTCAAAATAGTTGTTGCCAATGAACTGTCATTAGAGGCGACACCAATTAATTTTTTTCCTCTATAATCTAATCTTTTAGTAACATATACCTCATCAACTAAGAGAACAACCATTTTTTCTTGATCTTTTAAAAAGTCAGATAAATATTTCAAATACCCAATGGTACTTTTATCATTTTCAGTCAGATTAGGGTAACTATTTGGGGCCACATCTAAACTGGAACAGAGGTATTGAAGATATCTTTTTGTGGGTAAATTAAAATAATCCCTCATTAAATTATATGCATTTGGGGAAAGTGTATATAACATAAATGCCATAATTATAGTATCAGAGGTGTATCGTTTCCTTTTTAAAATTAGTAATTTAACTTGATTAATTAAAATTGATAGAATGTTGTTTAAATTATTACACTCCTGTGTCCGCTCTTGTGGGTCATAGTCAATGCAAACTAGGGATGGGTAGGTATAAGTACACGGCTTTAAGCAACACTTAGGTAGGTAACTAGGAAGGGGTAATGTTTTAAAACCGCACTAAAAACCAAAGAAAAACAAATGTAAATAAGCCTATTTGAAGGTAAACAAACGGTGGGACTTTGAAATTGCACATCCACAGCTGTTTAGAGGTAACCGCGAAAGATCACAAACACTTATTACCGATATTAAAGTATTAAACTATTAAAAGACATATAAAACTTTCAAAATACAAGTTTTTCAGCAGAATCCCCGGCTCTAGACCCGATAAATTATCATAACCAAAATAATAACACTGAATAGTGGGGAACGGAGCCGGGAGAGACAACTATGCCGTGTTGCCGGATCTCTTTATTTCACGGCCTGAAGGTAAAGACGGCCGTGCCACTGAAACATTTTGCTGCCGAAATAGCTAAACTGAAAAGTGAAGTTGCATTACCAAAATCTTTAAGAAAGTTAAAACCTTTCTTATAGTCAGGGATTTCTTATAGTGGGAGGTCGCATTTGTCATGCTGAGCTAACATTTGATGTAAAATTTCCCCTGTTGATACCTAGAAAAAGTAAATTCACCGATTTACTTATTAAGCATATACATGTGTCAAATTTACATTGTGGAATACATCCGCCAGCGGCGGCTCGTCAGGGAAGGCAAGGTAGGTGCCGCCTACTTTATAAAATTCACTTGTAAATTTGAAAAAAAATTACCATTGTAATTTATATAATATAATCATTCTTTTTAATGTAATATTAAAATATCTGATAAACCTCCTAGTCTAATGTTAATACGCATGCATCTATCGCCACTTTACGTGAAACCTGAGCTAGTCTAAAGCGACTCGCCTCATAAAATCAAATGAATACGATATTATATATGGGAAGGCGATATTTCCAATCGCCTGTATTTAATGGTCTCTACGGCGGCAATCTCCCATACAAAACTTACAGCGGCCGACGTGAAACAAAATTATTCTATGCGACAAAAGGTACATGTTAGGCGGACAATTCGGGCGCCTTCGACCGTCTTCGTGAATTTGATCGAAGCGCTCGTTCGTCGATCGATAAAGGGGAAAGGGCTGGTGATTTTAGAGTACGATTGTACTAAATCTAGCACAAGTGGAAAAAAAATTAGCACGCAATACAAATTCTGTTTTCTTACTTAAATGTAAAAAATATTAAAAATGTACATTTTTCATGGCAGTCTAGGTTTTTTGTTGTAAATGTTCAAGCAATGACTACGATTTTTATAACGTATTTAATTTTTAGTACAATTGGGTGAGTTTCAGTATGATAATTAAAGCACGGATGAGATGAGCCCTCGTTCAATGGAAAATCAATGGTGGGGCGGGATTTTGTTGCACTTATTTAAAACTACATAGGAGCAATAAAGATGGTGATGGTACTAATACTAATAATATGATAGGAGGAAAAAAATTCCAGATTTTTCTTGGTGGAGTTTTGTTTTTATTCATTAACGGTTTGTGGCTGGTTTCTTCCGTTTCTTTCAGCTTTGAACGATTTTTCTGCTGTCGTACGTCGTATGGTTGCTTCTCCATTGAATTTTGAATTTGGTTTATATTAGATAAGTATAAGTATGTTAGAATAATAATTGTGCTATTAAAGTTTGTAAAGGTAGTAGAGGTACCTATTAAGGAGTTGTATATTTTTGAGAATATTATAATATAGAGTAGAAAGTAGGTAATTTTTGTAGAAGTAGAGGTGCATACCCTAGTTGTTTGATCCTTTTACTATTTTTTTTAGAATGGCCAATAATCTCGCCGAAACCCCTGTGCATGATCTAATTTGTTCTTTACAAGAAACCCCATTTTCCCGCCTAAATGAAAATGATCGTAGGGAAATAATTTCTATTGGTCGCCCTACACCCCCCCTTTCAATTTTAAAACCTGACAAAAAGCAAGGCCAAGCATTCTCGCGATCCTTTAAGACCCAGTGGTTCGAAACCCATCAATGGTTATGTGGTAGTTATTTTAAACAAAGTTTGTTTTGTTGGCCTTGTATGCTCTTAGGAGGTAATAGAAATAATGTTTGGGTGTCTCAGGGTTTTTGCGATTTAAAAAATCTGTCAGCTAGCATAAAAAACATGAATCGTCAAAGGAGCATATGAGTAGCTACCTTAGTCTAAAGCGCTTGCAAAAAAATAGTAGCACTATACAGGATGCATTAAAAATACAGTCTTCTTTGTTTTTAAAATCCTATAACGAGGATGTAAGAAAAAATAGAAATTTATTGAGCTATTTGATTGATGTCACTTGTCATATTGCAAAACAAGAATTATCTTTTAGAGGCCACAATGAAAAATCCGATTCTTTTAACACTGGCAATTTTCTTGAAACATTTAACTTGTTAATTAAACGTGACATCGAAATGCAAAACCATTAAAAAAAAAATAGGCAATAATTTTTCTGGTTTGTCTAAGACTATCCAAAACGATATAATAGGTTGTATCTCTGAACACCTTTTGGAGACAATACATAAAGAAATAAAAGAAGCATTATTTTTTTCTGTACAAGCTGATGACACTACTGACATTTTAGAAAAATCACAATGCGTTATTTCGGTCAGATATGTAAACCAATCTGGTGACATTAAAGAGAGATTTTTGGGATTTTTTGATGTAAGTCAAGATAGAACGGCAGACGCGATGTACGAATTAATTGTTTCTGTTTTAAGTCCTTTCGATTATAAGAAAAATTTAGTTGGTCAATGTTATGATGGCGCTAGCGTAATGGCTGGTTCGTTAAATGGTTTGCAAAAAAAAATTAAAGACGATGCTCCATTAGCTTTATTTACACATTGCAGTGCGCAGCACCGATTAAACTTAGTTCTACAGAATGGAGCAAAAACTATTAAAAATTGCCGAATTTTTTTTGCGAGCGTAACTTCAATTCGCGGCTTCTTCCATCAATCTGCAAAGCGAACATTTATTTTGGACTCTATAGTTGGAAAAAGGATACCGACTGCTGTAGATACCAGACGGGCTTCACGTTCAAAAATCGTTCATCTTTTAGATTCAAAATGGAATGACTTAAAAAAAGTTTTTCAAACAATTATTGACGATCAATCTTCATCATCCGAGTCAATTAACGGGGCAAAGGGATATCTTAGATTTATGACAGGTTTAGAATTTTCTTTTTTAACAGCGGCTTACAAAAATGTATTTGATATTACGGATCTTTAGATATAGCTTATTGTCAAAAACAGGCCTTTTTAACAAAAGAGCGTCTACAGTCCTTGCGGAATGAATTAACCTTCGAACAATTTTTTTAAGAAGCAAAAATTAGAATTTCAGGCAATATGATAGATAGCGTGGATAATCCTACACCATCAAAAAGAATAAAATTATCAAACACTATCAAAGGGGATGAAAAGTCTTCTTTGCGAATTTTATTTAACGAGATGATTGATAATATTTCGACGCAAATAGATGTTCGGTTTGCAGATCTATCGCAGTTAATTTATTTTGCATTGGTTGATTCTTCTAAGTTCCAAGAGTATAAGAAAAATTTTCCAACTTCTTTAGTTACAAGTGTCACCAACCTTTATAAAAATATTTTTGACAAACAGCAACTAATTAATGAGTTAAGTGTAATTTTTCACGATGAAGAACTAACAACATTAAATGTAGAGTCGATTTTAAAACATTTTATAGATAATGGTCTTAAAGAAATATTTCCCCAAGCTTTTACACTTTTTACGCTTATTGCTACAATACCAATCACAAGTACATCAGTTGAAAGACATTTTTCATGCCTTAAACGCATAAAAACATATTCCCGAAATAAAATAGGTAATAAGTAGTAATAGATAATAAATAATCATCACTTTCATCACTAATTTTCATCGAAAAGGAACTCTTTTGCTCTTTACAGGGATGTGATAATTTTACAGATTTAATAATAAGTAGGTTTGCACTTTTAAAGGACAGAAGAATAAACCTTATTTATAAAAATTAGTTGGTTTACAACTAAAATAAAAAACTAAAAAAAAAAACAAAAAAAAAATTAAAAAATCAAAAATTAAAAACAAAATCTATGTTAAGTAGAAGAACATTATGATATCTTTTAGTTATATAGTATTCAACTTTAATCTTTTTTAGAAATAGTATTAAAAAGAAGAAAACTACATAAGCTCAAAGGTGCATAATTAAATAACCATGCAATTTTGGTAAGTAAGTAAAAAAGATCTATGTTAATAAAAATTAATTTATTTGTATTTGTTTATAATATAGAAGAATATTTACTGCATCTTTGCATCTTATAGTAGGTATCTGTCAATAACAGTAGATAGTGTATACAGGGTGTGCCAACAAAGTGTACGGCTAAGATAGCGCCTTAACTATACGAGGTAGAACAAAAAGTTCTACAGCAAAGTTGTAGGGTTGACAAAAACCTACGAACTAAAAATATTTTTATGTATACCGGGTGTGTCACAAAAAAGTTACTATAAAATAGGATTTTTTTTTAAATGGTACGCCCTGTATATTATGGTACTAAAATGTGAGGCAAAAAGAGCACTTTACATTGGTATAACGTTTTTAAAATTTCCATACGGCGTTGCAACGTAATTAATTTTTTTATTTTATTTTTTGCCTTTTAGAGGGTTCGTTTAAAATTAAGTTAATCAATTTTAAGTTAATCATAATTAACTTAAAATTTATTTTGCGCCTATGAAACTTGTACCACAGTTAGTCTAGGGTGCCTCCTCTAGGCTGACTATGATAATTTTTAATTTTTTAATACAGGGTGTTTTTAAAGAACTTTCAAACTTGCTGAAATTAGATACGCAATACCTTAAATTTTTCAAATGGAACACCCTGTATATTTTTATCTAATTAAGTTTGTCCCTCAAATACCTTCATTTTTTATTTAACATATCCTATAACTAAACCAAGTACTTTTTGAGATATTTTAACTTTTCTGTAAAATACTATGCATAAAACGGGTATTCTTTAAGTTTTGATCAAGATTGCTTAGAAAAAATTATTGAAGAATTAGAATTATTACTTTTCCTACAATTATTATTATTACATACTTGAAAAATTAACCAACACAATTATTCACCTAAACTGCTAAAAAAAAACAGCAAAATTAAATTACATACTAGGTAGATACTTACGTATTTTTGCATAAATGTACATCGTTACACTAATTTCAAATTTTAAAGATCAATTACAATTATTATAAATTGTGTTCAATATGACCTCCTAAATTTTGTACGCAAGCGTTTACCCTTTTTCAGAATGAGTCATTAACCTTTACCAACATAATTGGCGTGACTGTTTGAAAAATCTCCCGAATTTTATTTTTCATATGTTCACTTGTGGTAGGAGTTGTTTGATAGACTTTTTCCTTCACATATCCCCACAAGAAAAAATCTAGTTTGGTCAAATCTGGGGACCTTGCGGGCCAAGAGACCGGCCCACCTCTCCCTATCCACCGGCCAACAAAATGCTCATTTAAAAAGTTTCTAACAGCATGGCTATAATGAGCTGGAGCGCCGTCATGCTGAAGCCAAGTCCTATCTCGAACATGGTCAAGCAACGTTTGTAGAAGGACATTAAAATCGTTTTGTAAAAAGTTTAAATACATTTCACATTTTCATTTTCAGATGTCCATTAAAAAAGTGCGGTCCAATAACGTAATGTCCTATTATTCCTGCCCAAACATTAAGCGACCATCTATGTTGATGATGAATTTCTCGGGTGAAGAATGGATTGCTGGTGTCGTAATAATGAAAATTATGTTTATTAACACTGCCATTATTATGGAATGTAGCTTCATCCGAAAAAAGCACAAAATTTAAAAATTCAGGCTGACGAATCTTATTTTGCGCACACTGACAGAAAGCCATTCTTCTTTCATATTCATGCGGACGTAATTCCTGCAACAATTGAATATGGTAAGGATGGAATTTTTCGCTTCGAAGCATGCGAGATATTGATGTTGCACTAAAGGGTAATTCTTTAGCAAGCTGCCTAACGCTTTTATGAGGATCTTCAACGACACTTAAAGCTACTGTCATACTGTTTTCCTCATTTGTAACTGGCTTCACCCATTCATGTTTTTCATAAATTACACTTCCTGTTCTCTCAAATCTTTCTTTTAGTTTTTGAAACACTTATGCTTGGGGATGTCTCCTTTCAGGATAAAGTTGCGCATAGATTCTAGATGCCAAAAGGCTATTTCTTTCAGCAGCTCCAAGGGCATATATCATATCAACAAATTCCTCATATCAACAACGAGGAAAATTCATATTTATTACAAAATGAACAATAAAAATTAAAAATCGATTAACTAATTTCTAAAATGGTTTTTGAAGAAGAAACATTGATTTTGTCTACTGCTGTCATAAAACTAATAATCTGACAATTATTATTTGACATTTAAACCAATGTTTTTAAGCAATCTTGATCAAAACTTAAAGAATACCCGTTTTATGCATAGTATTTTACAGAAAAGTTAAAATATCTCAAAAAGTACTTGGTTTAGCTATAGGACATATTAAATAAAAAATGAAGGTATTTGAGGGACAAACTTAATTAGATAAAAATATACAGGGCGTTCCATTTGAAACATTTGAGATATTGCGTATTTAAAGTTTGAAAGTTCTTTAAAAACACCCTGTATTAAAAAATTACAAATTATCATAGTCAGCCTAGAGGAGGTACCCTAGACTAACTGTGGTACAAGTTTCATAGGCGCAAAATAAATTTTAAGTTAATTATGATTTTTTAAACGAACCCTCTAAAAGGCAAAAAATAACATAAAAAAATTAATTACGTTGCAACGCGGCACGGAAATTTTAAAAACGTTATACCAAAGTAAAGTACTCTTTTTGCCTCACATTTTAGTACCATAATATACAGGGCGTACCATTTAAAAAAAAATCATATTTTATAGTAACTTTGCTGTAGAACTTTTTGCTCTACCTCGTATAGTTAAGGCACTATCTTAGCCGTACACCTTGTTGGCACACCCTGTATATCTAAGGATTTAGTGAAATTAAATGAAATATGGATATAACACAAAAATTACGATCATAATTTAAATTCATACAACTTTGTAAAGGTGTGTTTCATTTTGTTTTTTTTTGTTTCCGCATTTTTTTGTTGATTGAAATCTAAATTTAAAAAAAAATATTGTTTTTAGGTTATTTTTTTTAAAAGATTTCGAAAACGTAATTTTTTTTTAATTTTAGTAAATTATTAATGAAAAGTGGCCGTGGCACCACAATGTTTTTTTTAATCCCGAAAAAGCGGGGGGAGGGGGAGCTCGGGCTACTCGGTGTGCGCACTGTTATAATAATATGTCGCCTACCTTAGATTACAGGGCGCGAGCCGCCACTGATACATACTACTCATTACTTGCTTTAAAAAACTTTTGGATTTTTAATGCTCGAAAAGCCATTCATAGCGTACTTTCAAAATGCCTTACTTGCTGGAAAACCAAACCTATTCCTTATCAACCCCCTATGGGCGACTTGCCAAAATACCGCGTGAGCCAACATCGTGTATTTTCGCATATCGGTATAGATTTTTGTGGTCCGTTTTCTGTAACCATGGGTAACAAAGCATACATATTACATTTAATTGTTCATATGTTGTGCGGTTAAAGCGGTGCATATTGAACTAGTATCTGAATTGAGTACAGAAGCATTTTTGGCGGCTCTCAGACGATTTATCGCGCGGCGAGGAAATGTCACTGATATTTAATCGGATAACGGTACAAACTTTGTGGGTGGTTCTAATTATTTGAAAGATTTTTTTAAAGATTCTGCTGCGAAGGAAGGTTTGGCATTTTTTACCTAGTGCAAGTCCTCATTTTGGAGACATATACGAATCCAATATAAAATCCGTTAATTACATTTAACTCGAATCGTCGGTAACCAAATTCTTACCTACGAAGAATTAAATACTTTTGTAGTACAAATAGAAAGTGTGCTTAATTCACGTCCTCTATGTCCTGTTACTACAGATCCTAATGATCTATCAGTACTCACCCCCGGGCATTTCCTGAATATGCAGCCGCCGACTTGTTTACTTGACCCAGACTACACAGAGGTTCCTGCTATCTAATAGATTATCGCGTTGGAATCTTCTATTGCAATTACATTCCCATTTTTGGAAACGATGGAGCCGCGAATATCTCTATACATTGCAACAACGATCTAAATGGACTCATCCGCTGTTGGGTCCAGTTGATTGTGGTACTTTGCTGCTTATACGAGATGAAAATCGCCGACCATTAGATTGGTTAATGGGCCGCATAGAAAAGGTTATTTATGGCAAGGATCAGGTTCCAAGGGTGGCTATAGTTAAAACTCCTACGGGTTTGCTTAAACGCCCTCTCGTCAAATTATGCCATTTACCAATTATCTTCTTAAAATACCTTTAACTGGGTATTTTCAGGGTTGGGGAAAATGTTTCGTTCTCTCTCCTTTTATTACTTTTTGCTAGTTTTACTTATTTTTAGTTAACATAAGTTTTCTTTAAAGTTTAAGATATTTAATAATTAGTTCGGTAATACTTTGTTTATTTTGGTTTATTTACATTGTATTTGCATATAAAAGTTCACCCGGTATAACTCCCATAAAGCCTTGCTCTTTTATCCTACTTTACCTTATGGACCCCTCGGGGCGAGAGGAGTAAGCTATTTGACCGAGGTCATCCGCCAAAAACCTAAAATCCGAAACAGGTGTCCGATACCGGAAACCAGTAGTACTACGATAATTATTTAATCGGTACCTAAATCTCATGCGAGATAATACCGAAGTGCATCACGTCTTTAACGATCTAATGAAAGCTGATTAGAGTGTTCCTTATATCAACATCCTTTACTTCATTTATTACTAGGGTAAGTCGAGTCCTTTTTTTTCCTTTCACGTTAAATTGTATCTCTTCTTATTTTGTTTCTATTTTATTTACTTATTACATAGTCACTGAGGGCGTGCGTCAAAAACAGAAGGATCACCTTATTTCAGTGTGACTGGAGCAGCGTCCCTATTTTTTTACAGTCTGGCCTTGATAACTTGATAAATAATTAAGATCGAAATAACCTTGATTTAAGTTATTAAACATATAGTATAAACAGGCCCGAAACAAGTACTATAGATTTTTAACTTTCGTCATTTTATGAGTAAAAGAGAATATTGAGATTGTTATACAGTGCGAACGTAAAAGTTGGAATAAATTCATTTAAAATTCAGGGGTATGTTCAAAAAAAAAATGCTCGGACATGTCGATTTTTATTTTTAACTGCGGGTTTTCTTACTATAATTTTATGTATACCGGGTGGCCCAAAAATAAGTTACGGTCATCAACGTAATTTTTTTAAATGTAAACACCTATTTTTTATTTTAGATTTAGGTTCTACATCAAATTCTAAGTACATTTCATGTACCATGTCCTATATCTAAACTCGACCGTTGACGATTGAACACAATAAAAGGCTATTTTTGGAAGAGTTATTTATATCAAGCAAGAATACATAAAAATATTTTAATTAATTTATTAAGTGTTGAAAATGGCTGCCACGAACCTCTTGGCAATATCCCAGTCGATGCTGAAATTCTTGTAAAACGTTATCGATAACAGAAGGTTCTATCAATCTTATTTCTTCCGTTTTTCTAATTTTTAAGCCTTCAATGTTGTTTGGCCGATTAACATAAACTTTGGACTTAAGATACCCCCACAAAAAAAAATCTAAAGGAGTCAGATCCGGCGATCTGGCCGGCCATTCAATTGCACCCCTCCAACCAATCCAACGTCCAGGGAAAACGGTATCCAGGTACTGGCGCACGGGACGAGTGTAATGGGCTGGAGCTCCATCTTGCTGATACCATAAGGAATTATCTAATATATCCGGGTCTTCTGGATCGGGGTATAAAGTGGCAAGGCATGGAACCAAGTCATTTTCTAAAAACTCTAAATACCTCTCACCATTCAAGTATCCTTCAAAGAAAAAGGGCCCTATAACCCTGTTTTCAATCACCCCCGCCCAAACATTTACTTTTTGAGGGACTTGGCTGTGGCACTCCATCATCCAGTGCGGATTTTCAGTAGCCCAATATCGGCAGTTTTGCCGGTTTACACTACCATGAAGACAAAACGTTGCCTCATCAGAAAATACAATTTTTTTTGAAAATTGTGGATTAGCATGGCACAAGTCCATAAGTCTCTCACAAAATTCTAAACGCCTATCTGGGTCATCTTCATTTAGTTCATGAACCAATTGAACTTTGTAAGGGTGCCATTTATTTATACCTAAATACTTAACGACGGATGTCTGGGATATCTGATTTTCTAACGCAATATTGCGAGTCGTTTTATGGCAATCTTCTTCAACTGCCAGCAAAACATTTAGTTGCTTCTCTTCTGATATACTTGACCGACCTTTCGTATAATTATCCCTGACATGACCCAAATCCCGAAATTTCTGTTCTATTTTACTGACAGTACTTTGAGATATACGTGGCCTATCAGGATACTTGGCATGATAAATTTTACAGACTTCCATCTGAGTGCGCATCCTGTTTCCATAACCAATCATCATCAAAATCTCTATTCGCTCTCGCTCACTAAGACGTACCATTTTTTGAAATTTTAATTTTATCTTTTGATAAACTTAACACAAGCAAAACTTTGCTTAGGCATCTAAATCAAACTAAATTCACTCAAAATTATTTGATGTCAACAAATTGTGACAAGTTAACAATCAAAAACATCAACCACAAATGTAAATAACCAAACAATAACTGGTAGGTTGCTTGATATAAATAACTCTTCCAAAAATAGCCTTTTATTGTGTTCAATCGTCAACGGTCGAGTTTAGGTATAGGACATGGTACATGCAATGTACTTAGAATTTGATGTAGAACCTAAATCTAAAATAAAAAATAGGTGTTTACATTTAAAAAAATTACGTTGATGACCGTAACTTATTTTTGGGCCACCCTGTATACATAAAATTATAGTAAGAAAACCCGCAGTTAAAAATAAAAATCGACATGTCCGAGCGTTTTTTTTTTTTGAACATACCCCTGAATTTTAAATGAATTTATTCCAACCTTTACGTTCGCACTGTATATTAAATTATTCTAACGTAACATTAACATGTTAAAATATAAAAAAGCGCATTTTTTATTTTAAGTAACAAAAATAATGTGCTCTATGATATATCGTTTAATTCGTAAGAAAAAATCAAATACAGGGTGCATTTTTATTTATAATATTTTTTTTTGCTTAAAAGCCTAAATTGAAAACAGAATCGTCAATTGTTTTCACTTTAATAAACAGCCGAATTAACTTTCGGATTTTTTTTATGAATTTAAATGTTTATTTTTATGCGATATTTATGATTTAAAATGACAAGGAAGTTTTTTTATAGATTTTTTCTATTACTTTCTAAAAAATTTAAAAAAAAATGCGCACGCTAATGGGAGGCCATTTTTGTCCCCTGTCTGTATATTATGACCCGCAGATGCAGGTATCATCGGAACTTTTCAACCCTTTACCGCTTATTAGTTATTGATAAGATAAACCAATAAAAGGTTCGTTACTCCTGTATTTTGTGTTTTAATTTCTCAACCCAACCCTTAGCATATAGGTTTATTACCCTACCAATTAATGTGGATCCAAGATCAGCTAATGTATTTGTATCTATGATTTTTGGCTACTGGATTCAGGAAATGGAAATGAGAAGAAATTTTTTTTTCTACTCCGATACCTACGAGCTTAGTATTACTAAAGTCTTCATCCATCAAATTGAATATAATAGCAAATCAAAGACTCCACATTACCTAATCATTTCGAAAAAAATATATTTTTACTATAGAAACGTTAAAAAATAATAAATTTTATGCTTGTGTAATTAAAAAAAAACTGGAAATAGTGAACCTGATTTTATCAATAAAGTTCTGCTGTTTAAGAAATAATATTATGTTTATACAATGCCAAAACACCAGCTTCCAAAGTGGCAGAGTCTGAATTGAGTAAGGCATCTGTTCAGAAACACTTTGTAAGATGTGTTTTAACAATATTCCAAATTTGTGAATTTCTTTCCCGATAGCCAGTTTTTTTGGTCATTGTCGATGTCAAAAACTACATTTAAAACGCTTGAAATTGAATGTCAATAATCAAAAAGCTTACATTATTCAGTAGCATATTTAAATAAGTCTGTACTTTTCCAGATGTTATAAAATAACCAGGAACACCAGCCTTTTAAGTGTAGGGCCTGAATTGAGTAGGGCATCTGTCAAGTAACACTTTGTAGGACGTGTTATTCTATTTTTTTTTTATTTCAAAATCGCATAATTTTTCTGTAATAAAATCATAATTTGATGTTCTAATTGAATCTGAGCATAATGGGATTTTATACATATATATTTTGATGTAATCTACAATTTGTGATATTAAAAGAAACAAAATGTTTTATATTTAAAGAGAACCTCGTTAACGAGAGTTAAATATAGAGATTAAAGATCTCATGTGCAAGATTATTCTATATAAAGTTCACAAAGTGAGTTTCTAACTTTTTTACTCAGTATGCCTCACCACTAAACCTTAGGTCCAATACGATAAATTCAGTTTGTATAACTGCTTCTCCCAAATATTGAGCCGCATCTAGATTTGAGTGTATTTTAAGTGACTTAAGAAAATGAACCCACATAAATTAATTCTTACGTCAAGATATGTGGTAAAATATAATATTCACGATAAAGAATTTACCTTTACGACTGACCTGATCAATTCCTATTTCAAAAATTACTTCCCAAGGAAAACTCGAAAATCTGGTAACCACATAATTTTCCTTCATGGGTCAAATAAATTCTTGTACATATAAAAAAAATTTGAAGTTGGTTTGGTTGCAAGTGCCGACCAGTGTGTTGCTGTGGAAAAAATTTTTCAGAGAACCAGATCTGCCTGGAAACAAATACAAAGAAGAGCAAAAGCTGTTTTATAGTCGATTGGATACTTAACTTTAGTGTAAAATCTTAATCGATTTTTTTTTATTTCTGTTCCCGGACAAGAAGAAAGAATTAATTGTCAATTCATATAAATGCAATAAATTAACTGCATTTGAGAAGCAGCCGGAAGTCCCAAATCATTTGGCTTTAAGAAAAATACTTAATTAAAAAAGTACTATCCAGATTTCACTTACTAAAGGGTGTTCAAATAAGGACGCTCAAAAGTTAAAATGGAAAAAAAAGGAAAAAAATTTAAGTCAGCACTAAAAGTCTATATTGATCGTAAATAGCATTCGACGACATTATGTATGGAAGATTATATCGTTTAAATGGCCACCGCGACTGCGCTGTACAGCGTGCATTCGCATGGTCCAATTTTCGAGCACTTTTCCGCACATTTCAGCGTCTGCCTGTCCGAGGACGCGAATGATGTTGGCCCTTAATGCTGCAATTGTTTCTGGCTTATCCGCATACACTTGAGACTTCACGTAGCCCCACAGGAAAAAGTCTAAAGGCGTTATATCGCACGATCTTGGTGGCCAGTGCACATCGCCGCCGCGCGAAATAATGAAACCGTTGAACTTTTCATGCAGTAAATCCAGCGTTGCGCGTGCGGCACGTAGCGCCATCCTGCTGGAACCAGATGTCTGTTAGATCCATATCGTCCAGTTGAGGCCATAGGAAATCATTAATCATGGCGCGATACCGATCTCCATTGATCGGTATCCATCGCGTTGCCCATAGCGTCCTCAAAAAAATATGGACCGATTACGTCGCCAGCTTATTGACATACCCGTTCATCCAGAAATGCGCCTCGTCGCTGAAGATGATTTTTCGTGCAAATGCAGGGTCGACTTGCAACTGCTCTAGAGCCCATGCGGCAAATGTACGGCGCTGTCCATGGTCTTGCGGTTTCAATTCTTGCGTCAATTGAATTTTGTACGCGTGCAATTTCAAGTCTCGACGCATAATTGTCCATGTTGAGGTCTTTGGAAGGGCAAGTTCTTGTGCACGTCGCCGCAATGACTGATGCGGGTCTTGACGCACGCCCCTCGCACAGCAGCAATATTCTCGATTGTTCTTACTGTTCGTTGCCGTACGGGTGTTGTTTGGTCTGCCACTGAGCCAGTTCTCTCAAATTTATTGAGCAGACGTCGAATAGTAGACTCAGCAGGACGGCCATGCGCACCATAAATTGGACGCAATGCGCGGAACGTTTCACGAATCGAACATCTGTTTTTATGATAAATTTTCACAATTTCCACGCGTTGTTGAATCGTGTACTGCTCCATGATAAAATGTCAAGACTAACTTAATAACCTCACAAAATTTGACAGCTGTATCCCCACCGGTTTGGGCGCGCGCGCCGTTCAAACATCGAGCGTCCCTATCTGAACACCCTTTATTTACTGTTTCTTTTACTTCCGTAATAGTACCACAATGTATAAAAATACGACTTTACTTAAGTCGGTGAGTTTTCTCCGTAAAGTAAAGAAACAAGTGAGGAGCAGACTTGAAAATTGCATTTTGTCCATTTTTACCAATTTTCAGAAAACGCAAAAAACTACTATACAAAAACTAAATGAAAGAAAAAAAAAATTATGTCATCATATAATGGCATTGAGTGTATGGACCTCGATTACGAGTTTCTGTACAAGAAAATGAAAAAACAACTTGAAAAAATACAAAAAATTGGTGAACAAAATGCATTTTGATTATCTATAGTGGACAAAATGCAATTTGAATGTCATTATAATTTTACAAAATGAATAAACTGTCTTAAATGAAAAAGTATTCTATTTAAACATAAACATGAAACAAAACAAAATTATTAGACATGTCAACAAAACAAAAAAACAATATCTCTTGTTTTTTTTTTTAAATTTTAAGTTATTTTCATCAGTTTCAGCGCATTCGCAAGCTTCTTCACCATCTTCGTACTCTTGATCTTTATTATGGCTTACAGCAAGATTTTCAAATATTTCAGCCATCCATCTTAACTCAGGGTCTGTGTCGTACCATTTGTCACCAGATAACGTAACAAGTAATTTTTTTAAACTATCAAGTTTTTTCTGTTTTATTTCATGTCCAAGCCGTACTTCAGAAAGAACGATTTGATCCAAGCGCTTTTTGGGTTTTAGCAAAGTTTGGAATTTTTTTGCTGGATCATCCGTCCGATATTAAGATTCAGATTTTACCACCACTTTTGAGACCGTACCTCTTTTAATGATTATTCTCTTACTTAAGCTAATTCCTATTACTTTCTTTAAAGAGACTGAAGCTTTTTTGATATTAACCAATGACCAATTCGTTCCAAGTTGTCTAATTTCTCCTACTTGTTTGTAAAGTTCACAATATTTTTCAGGTGTTTTTATGACCGCGTGTCGCTTTAGGATCTTTTCCACCCTCCCAAAAATTCTGTCCGCTGGAAGGTAAGAGTGTCCTCGGACTGGGAAGATAACCTCTATCTTCTTAATTGTTTCTGGAGCAAAGCTGTGCAGCCATAACATAAGCATGTGGATGATAAAGCTGTTTTTATTTTGCCCCCCGCATCCAGAAAAACTCAATCCAGAAAAACTCTTCGGCTCAGAAAAGAGCCGAAGAGTGTCTACGTTAGGGGCAAAATTAGTTCTTTTTAAAAAATCAAGTACTGCTAATGAAATTTCTGTAGCCCCTCTACCAGCTTGGTGTTCCATCCATGAATAAAAAACTGGGTTTTTACAATTAGTGGCTGTAATACAAAAAAAGTAAATTGAAAGTTGCTGTGCATAAAAAGCATCTTGTATGGGAACTTTTGGAAGAACCTGCACTTGCTGCAAATCAAAACAAAAAGACACTGAGCTAGGTAGTTCTTCCTTCATTATTTTGTGGAACTGAGATGCTCTAACCTTATGAACTTTTAGTTTGGTCTGCAGTTCGCTTTTGTCAATAATATTTCTGGCATTACAGATTTGTGTTGCAGTTCGAACACAAAAATTACATACATCCGTAGCCGGGCTACCAAAGCCTATATTAAAGTGATTATTCAAAACTCTACTAAAGTATTTATAATTTACTTTTTTATCAGCCGACACATTTTGATTATAGATTTTCCAAAGTTTGGCAATACTGTATTCGGCAGATAAGTAAATTCTTGATTTGGCGCGGCCGTAGTGGCTTTCTTTGCCTTTAAGATTGCTTATAAATTTTTTTACCTCATTAAATTTATTTGCAAACTTGTGAGACTTTCTATCTCCTCCTCTTTTTTCAGTAAGGGTTGAACCAATTTTAATTTTTTTAGAAATTGTGTTTATTTGCCTTTGGGAAACGCTGAACAGAGCCCGAAAGACTTTCTGGCAAATTTGTTTCTTAGTACCTTTAAGAAACACCTAAAAGGAATTTGAACTTGGTTATATTTTAAAATACATATTAGATGACCAAACTTACGAAATAATTAACGGAAAAATTATGCGGCTTTCCATTTTCTTTTCGATTTCGTTTTCTTTGTGGCTCCTTAATATCCATGTAGCTAGCAAGTAAGTTATCCTGCTTAATTTTGTCAGGGTGCTCAAAAAACGTTTGGCGAATCTCTAGCAGAGCTTGTTTTGATAATTCTTGGCAATCAAAATTAGCATTTTTATGATCACAAACTACGTCAAAATTGTCGAGATTGATATCCAAATTTGAATACCTTAGAGATTAAATAAAAAATATTAACTTAATTTATAAAACCTAACCTTATAAATTACCTTATTTGCTTTTTTCTCTCACGGCTTATTATATTTGTTTTTCTTTTCCTACTGCCCCTATCAACACTATCACCAACAATATGCTTCCGTTCTAACCCTTTCATTTTTTTCGAAAACAATACTTTTATTCTAGTTTTATAAAAAGCTTATAAACAACACCGAGCTCTAACACGTGGATCGCTAAAATGAACAAAATCTCCATCGAAATGCGTTTTGTCCACTTTTACGGACAAAATGCTCTTTGAAAGTACAACGTGACTGGACTTAAATCAGTTTGTTTGTCTGGGCGAAATTTACCACCTAATAACACGGGGACTTTATGCAGTTTGACTGTCTAAATGTTCATAAAAAGTTGGTATTTGATCATAGGAATGCAACGCCATCTCTATCTCAAATATGGAAAATTTGGACAAAATGCATTTAGCAAGTCTGCTCCTCAAGTAGACGCCTCGCGTCAACTTTGGTCCGTGGGGACCAGTAGAAATTTTCAAAATTTTTGTCAGTACTACAAAAAAAAATCTCCACAATTATCCAAGGAGTGTCCTAAACACGCAGTGGGAGACCTGCCGTATCCTCATAAGGCTCTGAGTTCAATCTTAGCCTCGGCATAGTGCTCTACCCAACTTTTTCTTTTTTTAGTACTTTGAAAAAATTAACATCTATAGTAAATACAGAGAGAAAAGGGAGGGTCTTATTATACAGGATCCTGCAACAGTGCGTCGGTCTTCCATAAAGCCTAAAAAAATTAGCTTAAAATTTTCTAACCTCTTAAAAAAATTTTGGGACCTGATAGCGCATATCTGGAAAATATTTTGAACTATACAGGGTGCTTCAAAAAAGTAGGGCGATATAGGCAGCATTTTTTTAAAATGGATTTATAACAAAGGCACAACACATGATCGGACCGACAAAAGGGTGCGCAGCCGATAATGGGTTCTTAAATTCCCTGAGTTTGATTAGACTTAAAAATGACGCTAACGCTACCGAAACAGGGCCGAGACTCTGTCATAACGCCTACACGGCCGGCCGTCACAAACATTTTCGACGTTGTCACGTAGAGCACATATTAATATGGACTTATTAAATATAAATGGTTAATAATATAAAAAAAAAATATCGTTTAGTTCCTAACATAGTCCCCCTCTTGAAAGGCTATGTACGTTGTCCTCTTTCAGCAGCACCAAATCGCCAATCTTAATCTGCCTCTGCTCCTCGCTCTGGTACCATTTATTCCTTTGCTGTAGGTGATTTAGGTACTTCTTTGTCCACCTACTCCAAAAGTGCTGACCCATTTGTTGAACAAGGAGATATCGCTTACTGTAGTTCGTCTTCGCCTCCAGCAAGTTTCTTTCAGGCACGGCCGTTAATGCTTCTCCAATTAATAAATGTGCTGGAGTGAGGGCTTGTAGGTCAGAGGGATCGGAAGACATGGGAATGAGAGGTCTTGAATTTAAAACCGCTTCAATTTGACATATAAGGGTATAAAACTCTTCATAATTGAGATTAACGCCGTTTAAAATTTTTTTTAAGTGATGCTTGCATGATTTAATAGCTGCTTCGTGCAAGCCGCCAAAATGGGGTGTACGAGGAGGTTGAAAATGCCAATTAATTTTTGACTGAATTAAATAATTTTGAAACTGTGATGATTCGATGAGACCTCGTATATTTAACATTTCGTTGTTGCAGCCCACAAAGTTAGCAGCATTATCGGAGTATATATCAGTACAGAATCCCCGACGAGAGATAAATCTTTTGAGCATCGCAAGAAAACCGTCACTGGAGAGATTTGTAACTAGCTCGATATGACACGCCTTTGAGGCTAAGCTAACGAAAACGCAAACGTATCCCTTTATCACTTTATTTGACCGGGTTTTGCTATCCCTTAACTCGAAAGGCCCGCCATAGTCGACCGCAACATGTAAAAAACGTCGCGCAATCGTTACACGAGCTCCCGGTAAAACGCCCATCTTGGGAGATATTTCGCTATGGGGGTTAACCTTAAAGCAAATTACACATTTTCGAACGAAGTTTCTAACTACTTGCTTGCCCTTTAAAGGCCAGAATTTTTGCCTAACGTGTAATAATGTTCCTTGAATACCTGCGTGAAGAGATCGTTTGTGTTCGAAGTCTATGATTAAATTAGTCATGTTACACATGTTTGGATGGTAGTAGTAAAGGGTGTTCAAATAAGGACGCTCGAAAGTTAAAATGGAAAAAAAAGGAAAAAAAAATTAAGTCAGCACTAAAAGTCTATATTGATTGTAAATAGCATTCGACGACATTATGTATGGAAGATTATATCGTTTAAATGGCCACCGCGACTGCGCTGTACAGCGTGCATTCGCATGGTCCAATTTTCGAGCACTTTTCCGCACATTTCAGCGTCTACCTGTCCGAGGACGCGAATGATGTTGGCCCTTAATGCTGCAATTGTTTCTGGCTTATCCGCATACACTTGAGACTTCACGTAGCCCCACAGGAAAAAGTCTAAAGGCGTTATATCGCACGATCTTGGTGGCCAGTGCACATCGCCGCCGCGCGAAATAATGAAACCGTTGAACTTTTCATGCAGTAAATCCAGCGTTGCGCGTGCGGTGTGGCACGTAGCGCCATCCTGCTGGAACCAGATGTCTGTTAGATCCATATCGTCCAGTTGAGGCCACAGGAAATCATTAATCATGGCGCGATACCGATCTCCATTGACCGTAAGCGCGTTGCCCATAGCGTCCTCAAAAAAATATGGACCGATTACGCCGCCAGCCCAGAAACCGCACCATACAGTCACTTTAGCAGGATGCATAGCAATTGAGCAAGTCACTTCAGGATTTTGGTCAGCCCATATACGGCAATTCTGTTTATTGACATAACCGTTCATCCAGAAATGCGCCTCGTCGCTGAAGATGATTTTTCGTGCAAATGCAGGGTCGACTTGCAACTGCTCTAGAGCCCATGCGGCAAATGTACGGCGCTGTCCATGGTCTTGCGGTTTCAATTCTTGCGTCAATTGAATTTTGTACGCGTGCAATTTCAAGTCTCGACGCATAAGTGTCCATGATGAGGTCTTTGGAAGGGCAAAGAAGGAAGAAGAAGGGCAAAGTTCTTGTGCACGTCGCCGCAATGACTGATGCGGGTCTTGACGCACGCTCTCTCGCACAGCAGCAATATTCTCGATTGTTCTTACTGTTCGTTGCCGTACGGGTGTTGTTTGGTTTGCCACTGAGCCAGTTCTCTCAAATTTATTGAGCAGACGTCGAATAGTAGACTCAGCAGGACGGCCATGCGCACCATAAATTGGACGCAATGCGCGGAACGTTTCACGAATCGAACATCTGTTTTGATGATAAATTTTCACAATTTCCACGCGTTGTTGAATCGTGTACTGCTCCATGATAAAATGTCAAGACTAACTTAATAACCTCACAAAATTTGGCAGCTGTATCCCCACCGGTTTGGGCGCGCGCGCCGTTCAAACATCGAGCGTCCCTATCTGAACACCCTTTATTTCCTTGGACACTTCTTCAATTGGCTTTAAAATTTCCAAGACACCTTTAATTGTTTCCATTTCCAGTCCGTCTATCATAGATGGGCCCTTACTATTTTCTAGCAATATTGGTGCTACATAAATTGAGTTTTAAAAACCTTTCCAGCATATAATAAACTGAGTTCTATCTCGTAGGAACTGACTGAAGTAATTTTAAAATGTCCTCTTGGGGTTGAGCTTTTCTCAATTTCTCAGCAGTCACTACGCTTTGTTTGAAAAAAGTTATAATATTTTTAACTTTAATATTGTCGGATTCAACAATTATTTTAGAAGCAACAAGATCGAGGGTGTGGGCAAAGCAGGGTAAATGTTAACTTTTTCCAAAAATATTTGCAACTGCTTTTACCATGTTGGCTCCATTATCCGTGACAACAGCAGTTACTTTTTCGAGGTCTATTTTCCACTGCTCACATATGTTTTTTAAACAGTTGCCTATATATTCTCCTGTATGACTCTCATTTAATTCATGAACACCAATTGTAATACTATTTAAATTATTTTCATAGTAAAAATGAAGAGTTATTCCTAAAAAACTTTTAGTGTTGAGTGTGTCCGTCCATATATCAGATGTAATAGTTAAATTTTCAATCCCTTCTAACCTGTTTTTCACAATTTGCGCTAAAATATCATATTTATTATCAATAAGTTTCGTTACCATTTTCCTGCTAGGTATTTTATAAAGTGGTGCAATAGTTTTTAACAAATGTCTGAAACCGTCTTTTTCAGTGGTATTAAGAGGCATGTTGTCCTTCGCTATCATGTATACTATGGCATTAGTGTCCCGATCAGATTTTTCTCCACCTAAAAAATAGCCAATAATTATGAAAAATGTTTCATAAAATATTTCACAATAAATTGTATTACCTGAATACGACTTTATTGCAGCAAAAGTATCGGATATTCTTGGCTGGAATTGCGAGAATGAACTTGATGTAGATGAAATGGATTCAATATCTGCAGTATTAGGGTCACTGATACTAGCATTGTATTGATTTGCAGAGTTACTTGCCACGGTTCCTGAAGATCTTTTTTCTTTTTTTTTTAAATTTCAGGAGTATTTTTCTTCGATGAAAAGTAAAAGGTATTTTTTATTATGTGTACATGCGAAACTTTTTCTCAAAAAAGGGATTTTTGTCTTGACAAATTGCTAGTAGGTATTTTAAAAGTTTATAAAAAGTTGAATAAAAAATTTGACGTATGTAAAAAATAGGATTAATTTCATTAAGTGCACCCCTCATAAGCCCTTAATTCCAAATTCTGCAAATCCAACCCACGCTCCAACTGAAAAACCTAAAAAATAATAAAACGATTTAAAACAACACTTATTAAAGGGGCCCCGAAAAACAAAACACCCAGTAATACAGTAACTCCTTTAACCTTAACTCTACCTTTAACACCTAAAAATTAATAAAATAATGTCCTAAAAATAAGCCCTGAAGAGTTAATAATTATTCCTGAATTATAAGAAGTCGTATCTAAAACCGGAAATATCAAATGCAATTTTAACCCAAACTAAGTTTAAAACCTAAAAATTATGGAATCGTTAAAAACATTTCTACAAAACACCATCATTAAAGGGTCACCGAAAAACAGAACACTTATTTTATCTATACATTAAAGCGGGTCCCCGAAAAACAAAACACCCACCATTATTTACATATTCACTCAAAATCTCATAGGGGTCATAGTCTCATATAAAAAAATAAAAGGAAGCAATAATTATTTAGAACTTTACTTACCCTAACCTACCTACCTCTTTTTTGTTAGTTGCCATTTGATTTTTTTCCACATTGTCATTGTACTTTGGATGTCGCCTTGTAGGATGCTTCCTTAAATTTGTGGTCCCTTCAGAACTTTTAACTTCAGCCAAGCATAATTTGCAGGTTCCGCCGGCATTGGTTTTGATAAAAACTTTCCACACATCACTAGAACGAGGCATAATAATAATATGGCATAATAATAATAATTATTATGGCGTAAACTGTTCACTTCACAAATATAATTCAGATGCAGATGGCCAAAAGAATGAAAATAATAAAAGCTGGGGAATCCTGGAGTTCCCTCAACACAGCAAGTTTTCGCATCTCGCTTCTCCTCAAATAAAACAAAAGTCAATACGATACGATATATTATAGAACATATAGCTGCAACCTGCAACACATCGACCGTCGAACAACAATTGCGTGCGTTGTGGGTTGCATCTGCCAACACTACTGATAAACATAAACAGAAAGACAGAAGGAAACAGGAGTAAATCCGTGCTTCATTCATATTAATTTATGTGGCATCTTTTTGATTAAATTAAATTTATTTCATAGCATTCTTCGATACGGGATACGATAGGTACTGCATAAAACTCAAACGGATCGGACCGTATCGTACGTTAAAGTACCGGTACAAAATATCGAGTATCGGAAGAAAAAATACCGGTACTCGAGAAAATGGTATCGTATCGCACATCCCTACGATATAGATTCATTAAGCACTGTCCTGCGTGAGCGAGTAGTTCCGTTCAGATGCGGGCGGTGCGGTGTGGCCAATTCGGGCGGCGAGTGTTGTGTCCTCTGCGTTGCGTTTGTTCGTGCACAAGATATGGCGACTAGACTTGATCAGTCTTGCAAAAATGGGTTGGTCGAACAGACGTAAAATTTTACTGTGTGAGAATGTGGTACTTAAGGTGCGAGGTGTCAGACGAAGAAAGAAAATAAAAAAAAGGAATTCAACAGACATTATTTTTTTGGAAAGAACAATATTTGGAGAGTTTCACCATTTATATGAACGTTTAAGAAGTTCTCCTAATTTATTCCATAACTATAGTAGAATGCTACCCTCAACTTTTAATTATATCGTGAACGCTATAAGGCCAGAAATACCGTACAAGGCAACTAATTTCCAGCGACCAATTGTAGAAGAAAGACTCATGTTAACTTTAAGGTATGTAACAGAAATATTTCACATTTCTTTTTTTTAACGTAATTAACTAAACACTAACTTAAGACTTAAAGGTTAATATTAGATATCAGTAAAGCATAATAGGTACATACATGTTAATTAAGGTAGATATTCGTATCTTAAATAATTTCCTGAACCGGTTTCTTGACCACTATTATAGGCTGAAGAGTGAGGCGAACAGAGTGGTGTAGATACTGTAGTGCTTGAGTGCGATTCATTATTTGAATATTGGAAAAAAGGTGCGTTTGAAGCTTAGTTAATTCTTGTACCAGCAAATTTTGCACTTGAGTTCAAAAGTTTAACTTTTTCAGCGAGGGAAGCTTTTTGACATGCGGTAAAAGCGATTTAAAAAAACTTATGTTCTCATCGTCATCATCTGCTCCTATTAAAGCATCAAGTTTTCTTGTCTCAAGCTGCAACATGTCTCTTTCAAAGTTGTACTCTTGATTTTGTAGTGTTTTAGCTTTACGTTTTCGTGAAGACGGTACTTGAATGGGGTTTATTGGGGTATTTGCGGCAGGTGTGTTCTGTGTTCTCAATGTTTCTAGATCCTGTATTGTCTTTTGTAACCTCTTGGTTTGAGACTTTTCCTTATTTAACCCTTTCGCAACGACTTTATTTTTTAAAAAATGGTTTTGATTTTACTAATGGGATATATATGTCCCACACGAGCTGATGCATTCAAAATACGAGTTTTAAATTTTAATTTTTTTAAATAAAAAATCTTGTTATAGGATAAGGTAGCTTAGAAATAAAACAAAAAATTGCTTTTTATCTATTTATATAAGCGTATAAAAGAAATACAACCTGGGACACGGGTGTCCCACTAGTAATGAAAACTAAGTAAACATCGGGACAAATGTGTACCACCAGATAAACATAATACATAAAATTTAATTATAGAAACCATAAACGCGCAAACTATTTATGGTATATCGAAAAACAGTCCGCGCATAACGGAACTTTGCAACCTGAACACATAGTTTTTGTACGTTTTTCGATTTTTTTTGACGAGCACGAATGGCATCTACGTCGAGTGGTTCCCTGAATAGGTAAATGATCGCCAACATTTACCATATTTCTTGACGAACTTGAAGGTCTGCCAGTACAACGTTTCCTTACCATGCCTGCATTTTCTCTTCCCAAATTAATAAGCGATTCAACTAAGTTAACTAAAAAAACTATAAATGGAACATCACGATTGTGAGCTTCTTTGAAAAGTATCCACGCATTTGTGGCTGAAGTAAGAAAAAGTTTATAGAACACCTTTCTCCACCATTTCTGTGACTTCCGGTCTATATCATAAAGGCCGGAGAGTTGATCTGAGAGATCCACTCCTCCCATATAGGAGTTATAATCTTTGATTGCTTTGGGGCACGGCACTGTAGCCTTAGTTCCATCCTTCTGTCGCCGTTCTACAGTTTCCATCTCAGAACTGTGGCAGTTTGAGAGAACAATTACTTCTTTTGAATCTTTCCATAAGTATGCAGCAACACCTACGTTGCTAAATAAAGAGCAAGAATCGCCTTTCTTCATGTTTTGTTTAGCGACAAAATATTCAATTTTTGGAAGATTTTTTCGTTTTGGCATACATGTACTCACTGCAGCAAATTTTATGGAAGACATCAATGAAACAGAAGCAAAAAATCTATCAAAGCATACCATTACCTCCCGGTCTCTAATAGACTTACATAAGGTCTTTACAACCCGTTCACCTAATCCTTGGCCAAGAGTGCTATCTGGAGTATCAACTTCTTTCCCGCAATATATGTTCATATCATATACGTAACCAGACTGTGAATCACACCTTTCCCAAACCTTGATGCCCCTTTTTATTGGTTTTAGAGGAAGATACTGTTTAAGAGCTGAACGGCCTTTGAATTTTACCATAGACTCATCTATGCTTTGAAATGTGCTCTCCGAACGCGCTTTTGAAAACGTATGCTTCAAACAGGACATTACTTCTTCAATGTAATAAAGCTTTCCTGAATTTTCTGGACGACTTGGATTATTATAATACATCTTAGATGTAAGAAGAAGAAAACGATCGCGTGATATGGCTTCTTTTATAGCTTCATTTCCAAGTGACTTATTAGAGGACCAGTAGTTTGCCATGCACGGTACTTTGTTATATGCCATAACAATATAACACCCCAAAACTATCATGATCTCATAATGATCAGTTGGAGCATATGCTTTTTTTGTTTTGACTTCGAGAATTTGTAATCTCTGGTTGGTGCATTGGGAAATAAACATAAACAGGCTTTTAGGAAACAGTTTGAAAAAACACTCCCGTTCAGACGATTTATGAGTTATGTCGGAATACAAAATGCTAGGGATTTTTATTTTTGGTATGGTTTTTGCTGGCTGGAATAAGCTGCTACTGGTGGTCCAATGAATGTTTGTAGTGTCACAAATTGCATTTTCAGAATTCTCCTGGTTTTCTTCAATTACTTCAGGTTCAATAAGGCTTTCAGGGCTTTCGTTTTCAATGTTGGAAGTATTGTCGGTACTACAAATAATTGCCAATTCATCCTGGGAGACTCGTTTTGGCTTCTTCTTTTTAGGTGAATCCATTTCAATATCACTTTCAGATGAGGGCTGGTACTCAGAGCCGGAATCTTGAAAAGGATCTTCCATATCTGAATCATCGGATAATCCATACTGGTCAATACTCATAGCCATTTCTTGTAATTCTTTAGGTTTTAGCGGTTTTCTACTGCAAGCACAAAAAAGTAAGCATCAGCTGATGGGTTTTTAAAAATATATATCATGTAGGTCTTCACCAAACATAACGACTATGTGCTGTATATTTAAAAATAATAATGCTGTAATTATTATTTTTTAAACGTACGTACTGTAAACTGTAATAAACGTATTATACAGTATTATTTTTATTATATTAATTTGAATTCTAAATACCTATTGGAACTTTTTATAAAATTATTATGTTCCAATTTTTACGAGGTGTAGAGGCATAAATTCCAACCGAAAAATATCAAAAAAATATTCACATATTCAAAAGGCTTACTAACTTTTTGTAATTTTCAATGATTTTTTGCCTTATAAATTGACGTTATAAGAAACATACAGCTAATGCTTAAATTTCCACTTTAATCTTAATTTTACGACTGGGACATATACGTCCCTAAATCTAAATATCTGGGTCTTATTTTATTCAAATACAACATACAATATTTTACCTTAACTAAAACTTACCTTGTCATAGTTTTAATTCACTTTTAAAGACAAAAAAACACCTTTAATAACCACAAAAACAAGAGCGCCACTTAACCGCTTGTTTACATTTCAAATTTACTATCCAATCTAAGCTCAAAATAAAGCCCACGAGTTATATTTAATTTCAAAAACTGGATAATACTACTGGGACAACAGCCGATATAAAAATAATACATTTTTGACCCACCCGTTTGTAAAAAGAATTGCCTGGGACATACCCACTAGTATTTTTTAAACATTTAATTTAAAAATAAATGCGTATATTAAAAACAGTTTTTTTGGTGGGACACATATCACCCGTTAGTATCGAAAGGGTTAATAACTGCAGTTGAATTTGTGATTCAGTAACAATATCTTCTTCCGTATCCCTATCCCTAGCTTGCGATTCATGTTGTTGGGACTCACGTTCATCCTGTTCATATTCTTGAAACTCCTGTTCGGCAGTACTTCTATCCTGAGATATTGATACGTTTCCGTCCATTTCCCTAGGCGTTACTATACGCTTTAAAAATTGCATAGCTGCGAAGTGTAACCAAGACCCGGTATATCGAGACTCTTGTTCTGCGCTGTCGCCCGATTTTGGTTTAGGGACTTTTTTTAGCTCCTTTCTAAATGTATCCCGTAAATTTCTCCACTTCCCTTTAACCGCTTCTTCTAAAAATTAAAACAAATCTTTTTTTTTTAGGTACAGCAGGCATACAGTTTAGACAAATAGCATATTCTTATAGAATTTCAAAGTTGTCTAGGATGTATAGACGGAAAACATATCAGAATAAAAAATCCTGCTAATTCTGGTTCTATGTACTACTGTTACAAGAATTTTTTCTCTATTGGTTTCCTTGCTGTCACAGATGCTACCTAATAATTTGTTATGGTAAATATTGGCTCATACGGAAAAGACAGTGATGCTGGGGTTTTTGATTCTTGTCCAATACGACGTGGAATAGAATCAGGAACAATTCCATTATCTGAAGAAACAACACTACCAGATTAAACAATTACAACACCCTTTGATTTTCTTGGGGATGAAGCTTTTCATCCCATTTAAGGGAGCATTCATTCCATTGAGGAGCCTGTATTTTATTGGGATCATGCTGTGCTTCATAAGGGCAAGTTCAAGTTTTATTTAGGTTTTTTGTAATTATATGGCTATAAGTAAAAATTAATTAGACATTTTGATGGTGCAATCGCGGTTTAGTCCAGTCAAAACCTGTTTTTTTTTTATTTTAAATTTTGTTTTTAAACATTTTTAAATTTTCTTATTAAGGGGAAAAAAAAATTTTTGAATTGAAAAAAAATTAAAAATATATATTTTTTAATAAAAAAAATTTTACCTACTGTGAGAGAGATGAATGGAATTTTCTAGTGTAAAATTCTATGTTGGCAAATCAAATTTGAGAGGTGCAGCTCAAATTTATGGGGAAACTGTAAGCAAAAAGATTTTTCTGGTGCTGCAATTAGATGTTGCTCATAAAAAACTGAAGAGTAGTTAAAAGCCATAAATGATGTAAGAAAACTAAAAATAGAATAAATAGTGTTTTCAACTTTAACTAAAATGCATTTTTTAACATACTTCTAGTGTAATGAATATTTTTTAACTAATTCCGGGATCATATGTTTTTCATAGAAATCGGTAAGTTTTGGAGTCATATGGTGCCAAAGGTTTTCATCTCTTTTGATAGTCTCGATATTAAGCGGTTGTTCATCATTAATATATACAAGAAAGTAGCACAAATCCTTCTTACGAATATTAAGTTGCCCTTGGACCTAAGGAAAGAAATATATAAGAAAAAAATATTTATCTCTATGTTTATATGGAAAAGTATCAATTATTTAGATATCATTTACCTGGTAATAGTACTGATGCATTTTTTTGAGCCTTATAACTTCTTTCCCTTCCTCAAATATTATCTCCATACACAAAGTATTATCAGATTTAATTGCTTCAGCCAGTGTTTTCCCCGATTTGTGGATTTTATGCAGACACTTTATTTCGAGTATAGCACCATTGTCAGTCACCGCTATATTAAAAAGAAACTGATAATTAAATGTGGCCTCTACTAATTTATTAGGTCGATGACGACCCTGTTGCTTATTACTTTATACTTTTATACTGGCTATTATTTTCATTACGACTAGACGATACTTGCCATCAGGGGTAGCTCCAAGATAATTAAAATTTGAGTCAATAAAAATTCCACGTTCCTTGAGTCTGATTTGGGTCTCATGAGCGAATCTTTCACGAGCCACTACTCGTGCCACTACGCTTCTTTGACTTTTCCATAATTAATTGCAGTACTCCTTAAATTGGTGGGATACAAAATTCTTCGTACCAATTTGTTTGGAGCAGTGGATGGCCTTCTTTTGTATACTTCCCTAAAATTTGAAGCTGTTAGTCTGTCCATGCGTTATTGTTCGTACAATTTATTTCCTCATTGGCCAATTGTTTTCTGCTCAATTTCTAGAGCATCCGCAGGTCTTACCTAACAAAGAAATAATATTTTCAATCATAAACCAAAATACTTAGAGCTAAGCAAATCGTACCTTAAGTCTGTGTAGAAGCCTTGTTCTTTCAGACATAAACTCTTCTTCTGTGAGAGATCCTTTTATGGCAGCTGAACCATAACCTGAAGCTTCTTTGCATCCCTTTTTGGTTTTTTTCTTTTTTGGTGTCTTGATCTTCATCTGAACTTACGGACCATGTCATATTCATGACGATTCTTAGTTTGGTTCAGGTACTTCTGGAATTCAGAGCCTGGTGATGTTTTTGTTGTGGCCGTCCAAGTTGTGCTTTGCCAATCGGCACCTTTATTGTAGCGAAGACCAGACGAATAAGCTCTTGCTTGTAGAGAACCTTTTTGAATTGTCTTTAACCGCTTGCCAGCGTTAAACTTGCGGAGCAACGACATGAACATCTCAGCTCTATTGTTTGTCTCATTTTCAATCAGTTTGTGGCCCTGGCTTACCACAATTTGCTGTAATACTTTCGTTATGTGATTGAAAATGCCAGATATTTGCATTTGGGCAATTTTATTACTAACGTCCCCAATGTTTTCACAATAAGAAGGCTGACAGTTATTGTGATCTCCAAAAACATGGTAAGGACCATTTTCCAATTCTGTCTTGAGCTTTTCCGGATCCTCATATCCATTAATAAATATAACTTTTGTTATGTATCTATATTTTCCAGCTCTTTAATGGAGTTTGCAGTCAAAAATTTTCTACCACTGGCAGCAATAGTGGAATAATTTTTGATTTTGTATAGCGCAAATCCATAATTTTTAATTACATGGTTTTTGCATGAAATTTTCCTTAACTCATTGCTGTAAGGTACAGTCTGCTGAATTTTAGCATACACACT
Source organism: Anthonomus grandis grandis (assembly GCF_022605725.1). Taxonomy (NCBI): domain Eukaryota; kingdom Metazoa; phylum Arthropoda; class Insecta; order Coleoptera; family Curculionidae; genus Anthonomus; species Anthonomus grandis. Next base: position 590,512 of record NC_065565.1, read on the forward strand.
TCTATCCCCATCAGCAATAAATTGCAAATATTTTAAACCATGCATGCGAATACTTTCTCGAAAGCCTTCGCTTATAATATCTGCCTCCATAGCACCAGATGACACATTCCAATTTTTAAAACAAAGATGCTCATGTGGTTCTTCATCCTTGTTCTCTGCCCTTGCACAAACACAACAATATTTGTTTCTTACCCCAAGAAATAATATTTTGCCAGTGTATTTGCCTATTATCACAGCCTACAATAAAAAACAATGTTTTGCCTATGATAAACAAAACATAGATTTACATGTATATTTTATTATAATGACATGATACTTACTACTCCAGATGCGGCATTATAGTTATGACCGTAAGATCTGTGGCTCCAACCACCATCAAGTTATACAGTGATCCACGGAATTCCATTATGATCTACATTATTAGTAGCCACAGCATTACGTCTCTCTTCAGCTCCAGCATCTTCTAAGCTTTTCCAAAGCACCTTCTTTCAATCCTCAGCAAGCTGTTCTTCCAAAGTGTGGTACATTTTGAAAGACAGAGGAGGTATATTCAGTGTACCTAAAAATTCCGTCATTGTTTTATAAGTACTACCTCCATATAATGTTGCCCAAACACAACCATAATTTAGTTGGACACGAACATCTTCATCACCTTAAAGAATAAACAGTTACTAAAAAGTAATCATGATTTTCAATATTTTGTAAACCTTTTTGAGTAGAACATTCAGTTTGATACGAGCACATGTTGCATCGAAATACTATGGTACTAACAAGTCCTTTCCGTTTCTCTTCATGTACTTTGAGAAGGCCCAGAGTGCAATTCTGGCTGTGTTTAAATTGCAGCTCCATACAAACTTCTGCAAATTCCTCTACTCCAACAATTCTGTTGCCAGTGATAACTGAAGAATCTGGACGAGGCACTCTTTCAATTTCAAGTTTATGTGAATTAATTCTGTAATAGAAAATTTATGTATATATCAATATATTATATATATATATATATATATATATATATATATATATATATATATATATATATATATATATATATATATATATATATATATATGACTATTGGTCTTACTCATCAAATTCTTCTTGACTCATGAAAGAGAAATCATTCAATAAATGATCATCATGAACAGAATCATTCAATGAAAATTCGTCCGTATTTGCCAATGAAATGCTGCTGGAAATATTTGAATAATCATTCATCATTGTTGGGAACTCGGGTACATCTTCAATCAAGGACTTGCTAAAGAAAAAAAATCATGTCAGTAATATACGTTCCAGTTACATACACCACAACGTCTTCATCATCTTGGGAAAATGACAATGGAACCAACACGTTTGACATTATAGTGGACCTGGGTTCCTCATTAGCAATTCTAAAAAAAAACATTCCAAATGTGAAATGAATAAACAAAAACCGTCTGATATTATATTTTTACGTATATTTTATATCATAGTCACCTTGAAAAAACATTTTTAGCAATAGCGTCAGTGCTATCGTTGGGTTTTGCGTAGCTATGATCCTGGGCTACACAACTACAAAAAATTAACATTCTTCATTAGTGGAAAGTTGATATCTATGATCATTGATGAACATATTTCAATTGAAATACACTAACATTTTAATTTCCTTCAGCGAAAATTATATACAGTGCTTTTCTTTGAAGTCCCCCCCCCCATTTATTTTTTGAACGGGTCAAAAAAATTTTTTGAAACATGGCATAAGTAAATTGGTCTATAGATACTATTTTTCACTGTAAACTAGGTAGTTGTAAATTCCAAGATGGCGGCTGGGCGACATCTTGAGAAAAAATTTTAAATAGAAAGCGGGGTCGTGTGGTACCTCATTTTAAAGGTCTCAATGAGTACTTTATAACCCTGAAATATTAGACCATATCTTAACTCGTTTCAAAATGGCGGCCTAATAAAAAAGTATTTTTTTTTATTTTAACGTTTTACATTTTTATGATTTTTGAATAGGTAAAAATCAATGTACGAAAATAAATGCGTCACCATTTTATTTTGACATAAAAACGACAGTTCTAAATGTCAAAATAACACATAAGCGCCATCTTGAATAAATTAAAATAATTTATTCAAGACCATCAATCCACGACCGTCACTATCTTTGCCTGCATAAATATAGGCGTTGTATAAATATTGGGTTCTTGCATCTGTTAGTGCCATTATTTTTATGCCATACTTTTCTGGTTTAGAGGGAATGTACATCTTGAATCTACATCTGCCTCGAAATCCCACCAACATTTCATCTATGCAAGCATTCGCACCTATCGTATAGGAGTTTCTGGCATTTTCAATGAATAAGTCAAATAATTCACTTATAGCAGCTACTGGATTTTCCTTCTTTCGTTCTTCCCTGTCATCTGAATCGTCGAATCGTAAAGCTGTTAATAGTATGAGAAAACGCTCTTTAGACATTACTGCTCGAAAGACATCCCTGCCTGTACCATCAGTCGCAAAAAAAAATTAATATTAATTTAATAAATTATTAATTTAATTAATTACTTTATTATTATATTATAATAATAAAGTCCAATAAATCTTGCCGAAAAAAGGAAACAGCGCATTTCCGCAGGAAATTTTATTAATTCTTATGTCCAAAAAAATATGGAAAATGCAAGGCAAAGTCAATTTTTTATATAAATGATTTCAGCTTTTCTAAAGTGTGAAAATCGGAAATGGCGCATTTCCGCAGGAAATTTTGTGTATATCTTTGTTCACAAAGGCCATTTTATGGCAAAAATATATTTTTATTTTTAATAACTGATTTCAGCTAAACAAAAGTTGAGCCGAAATGTATCTGTTTTTACAAGATTTTTTATAAAAGAAATTTTAACGGAACAACTGAAGGTTAATACTAATAACATATTTTTTTTCTCTTTTCAGTTACGCTTGCAAAATCACACTGGAAACGACTCAGGAAACATAAATACAACTAGCATTAACCTTTTTTCAACTACTATTGGTTGAGCATGACAGTTCTTCCAAGATAGGTTTACTTTATTCTCTATTTTACTTAAGACATAATCAAATGTCTTAATATTCATTCGCATGTACTCGAGAAAACGTCGACCATCTTTTCTTAAATCCTTATAAAGACGATGGAATTCTCCAAAGTAACTTCGTTTTTTATTTAAAGGGTGTACTGACATCCTTGGTTTATTTTTAATTAAATACCACTTTGTTAAGTTAGAATCTAATAAAATATCATCCTCATCTGACGATGATGAGGCCATGTTTAAAAGTAAAAACAAATTACTACGGAAAACGTACTGTGCGCCAACGTGGACACTTGTCGGCAATGCTTTGTGCGAGGCAGGGGCGATACTATGGTCAGAGAAAAACAAACCACCTTATGTGTGTTTTGTGTGGGTGGTTTGTTTTTCTCTGCTATGGTATAGGCTTAGGGCGGTGCGCCGTTGTGGACGTACCCTTAGCTTTCACGAGTATTATATATTATATAAGAATGATTGCCCACATTATATGATAATTGTAGCATTCTATTTTTACCAATCAGATTCATACTAATTTTTTAAAAATTAAAAATATCTTACTTTTCTTTGATACGCATTTATTTCAAGTAATATTTTTTGATAAATTTACATGAATTTTTAGGGTGTTGATGTCGCTGCAAATGGGCCAGAATGATTGAAGAGAAGTTACTTCTATATTCGCGTTACAAGAAAGAAGGAATTATACTTGTATTGGGACACTTAAAATGTGGATTTTACGTAGGGACAAATTCAATAATTTCAATTACAGAAAGGCTTTCTTTATATCCGACAATAAATGTTTCTTAACAAACGAATATTTTTATCGGATACTAAACGTGAAAATAGGGTTTCTTTAATTGTATAGTTTCTCTCTTGGCAACTCATGCAAATGATACATTTAATAAAAAAATCACATTTATAAATAATTTAAACGATACCTTCATTTAGGGATTACTTAAAAATGTTCCATGTTTGTTCTTCAGATAATGCATAATAAAATAAGTAAAAATAAATATCTTATGTTTATGTGGCAATAAGATCCAACTTCAATCAAAATGAAAAGTTGATGACATGGCATTTTTTATGAATACATAATTAAGAAACTAAATTCAGTACATTCTATGTTAAAATTATAATTTTGTAACCATATATTTTCATTATCATTACGAATCAATCGAAATTATCATTACAGTGTAAGCTTTTTACTCTAAAGCGTCTGAATTTTCAGTACCTCAAATATATTTGGAAATACTGTATACAACTTCAAATAGAGGCAATTTTATGAATAAAACTTATATCAATGTTTTTAATTATTTATTAAAAATAAAAATAATAATGTGTACCGCCGTTTCCACGGCGACGGTGGCCACCGCGGCCATGATCCGCCCCCTTGGCACTGCCCCGCCTTGCAGGTCTCCTGCCTAATAGAAAATATTTCATTAAATTTTCATTTCTATTTTAATAATTTATACAGGGTGTCCAAGAATTCCACGATCATATAACAAATAGTGAGTGATAAGCTCAACTTAGTTTTTTTTTTAATTGTAAATATTATTAAAGAAGGCGCTTCAGAAAAACATATTAGACTATTAATTATTAAAACTTAACATTTTGTTATTTTAGATTATAATTTTGTAATTTAAGTTTATGTAAAATTAAGTAATTTAAATTACAATCCATATGGTATTTGGCCACTATAATCAATATACTGTAATTAAAATTGGACACCTTATGTTTTCAAAACTCAGATAAAAAGATATAGTGAAAAATATATAAGATCTCTTCATTATTTTATTTCACTCTATAAATTAAAACCGTTTTAGTTTAAAATATCTAAAACTTACCATTGCTTGCCGTCGGCCGGTTTTGAAAGAATTTCTTTTTTAATTATTTATAACAAAACTAGTGACGATCAATTAAAAATGTGATATTTAAAAAGAAATTAAATAAGACAAATTACATATTTTTGTATTATAAATTTCATTTATATCTTTTTAAAATATAAAAATAAGAATTAAAATAAAAAGGGCTGCTTACCACTAAGGCGTTAACCTGCTCTTGCTGGGCCTCCAACATTCTAAGTACTGGAAAAAAAAGTAAATGTAAGCATTATACTTTTTAGGTATTACGAGTATATTAAGGTAATTAATTATCCGGCATACTTCTTTTTCATAACATAAAATATCATTTCAAAAAAATTAAAAATCCCATTTAAAATTAAAAAATTGAAGTAATTTTGGAAAAAAATTAAAGAAATGATAAAACCAATAAAAATAGTTAATCAAATCATAGTCATAATTGCAAGTTTTACTTTTTCAAATTAGAAATTCATAAAACATCTTTTTTATAGTTCTTTAAATTATTATTATAGTTCGATTATAAAGTCTCTTATTTAGACAAGTTGACAATTTAAAAAGTTAAACATGTTTATAAAATATGAAATCTCCGTGTTTTTCAACTTTTTCAGAATTAAAAAAAAAATTATTGTTACGTTTGTGGTTTCGAACTAATATAAATATGCCATATAGTCTGGCAAGTGGATCTGAAACAGCGACAGGAATGTGGGTCAAAATATTCGACGTTGCCACGTTTAACCTCAAAACGTAATTGTGCGGCACTTACTTTCTAATAATATGCAATATAAGTCTTTTTACAATCACAAGATATAGAGGGTAAAATGTTAAGAGTTATAATCTAAATAGTTATTCCATTTTGGCTTTAATACGCAATTGTTTTACCATTAAATATGGTACAATTAAATGTTTGTCCAAAAAATGGATCATGTTTAGTAAATCTGGCAACATTACGTTCCACCTCTACATTCCTACTTCTACTCCTCTACTTCTTGTATAATAGGGGTCAGCCATTATGAACCTGAACGCTTGTGATTGGTTTCCCTCGCCGCACGTGTTTTTGTTATGTATTATTTCGACAGTTCATTGGACAGCGTCTTTGTCACCTGTTTACAATGCTTGCTGCCGTTTCAAAACATTGATTACTATCGAAGGGTGGACAGTGGCGTAGGTTTTATCGTTGATTTTTGGATTCCGTTTATTTTATATGTTATTTATTATTTTGTTTTATTTGTGGCTATTAATTAAAAAAAACTGATATTAGTGTTGTGTACCTATAAGTAGGTAGGGTAATTTTCGTAGGCTTGGAGTTTCACTGTTTTATTACTTACATGAAATACCTAATATTTAATTTTTTAGTTTGTTTTATTATTGTCTACATATATACGAATAATAATATTTATTATAATGAATAAATTCACTGAGGGTAAGGTCCTTCATAGTCAAACGAGGGAAGTGATAGCAAACGTTTACAGGTAAGTTATAATAATTTATTTTAAAAAAAGTGAAATACATTGTGCCTCTTAAAGAGGAAGATGAAGAAAGGCGACAAAATGACCCTGATGAAATGTTAGCCAGTCCAGGGAAAAAACGGCCACGGAAAACTGTCGTCGAAAAAGATGACAGTTTTCATTTTCAAATAGTTAGGCATTGTTTGACCAGATTATACCTGGAATATAAAGTGGTTCCGACAACTAGAAAGTTGTTAAGAAAATTAAAAGAAGAGGCAAATTTTTCTTATTCCAGGGGAACGCTTCGGCTTTTATTAAAGTCAAATGGCTTTTTTTGGCGTAAGTGTCAAAATAAGAGGAAAATCTTAATGGAGAGGCCCAATATTCTTTCCTGGAGATACAAATATCTTCGCGAAATACGAAAATATCGTGAATAAGGCCGAAACATTATTTACTTGGACGAAACTTGGGTGGATAACGATTTGACGTTCAAGAAATGTTGGCAGAGCGATACAGTTACTGGTGTTTTAAAAAATATTAGTTCAACGGGTAAGCATACAATACAAAACAGTGTGTATAAGTTACAGTCATATATTTTTTCACGGGCAAGGACCCGTTAAATTTGAGAAATATATATATTTTAAATGATATTTTAGGTCGGCTAGTAATTGTTCATGCAGATGCCGACAAGGGTTTTGTGGACAATGCCTGTTTAATATTTAAAGCCGGATTAGCCTCAGGTGATTACCATGGCCAAATGAATAGGGAAAATTTTACTAGATGGCTCACGGAAAAACTTCTCCCAAATATACCTGCCAATTCGGTAATAGTGTTAGACAATGCTCCTTATCATTCGGTGCAGGAGGATAAAACCCCAACAAAATCCTCTTTAAAAAGAGATATAATCGCCTGGTTAACTAAGAAAGGTAGCTATTACAACTTAATTAAGGCCTTTGAACCGATAAATTTTAAATATATAAATGTACCTACATAATATGTACATACACGGTGAGCTAATGAAAACTTTCCACCCCAGTTTCTTCAGATATTTTCTTAAAAAAAAAAAAAATTGATGATCGTTTTTTGACTTAAGGCGAACAAATTTATTTGGTATTTTCAATCCCTTAACTCTAACCCCCATGCGGGGGTGACTATCAACCCCGAAATCTTAAATAGGAGGGGTGTCGAGTGATACCCTTACTATTTAAGATTTTGGGGTTGATAGTCACCCCTGCGTGGGGTTAAAGTTAAGGGGTTAAAAATATGAAATAAATGAAAACCCCAAGAAAACTTCTCATGGACATTGTTTCCGTCCATATGTCCGATCTTAGAGTAATGTCAGTTGCGTCTTCTAACTCCTTCTTAAACACAACAGCCAACACATCAAATTTTTCAAACATCATTTTTTTTATAGTATTCCTTGTTGGAACTTTATATAACGGGGAAATTTCCTTAAGGTTTCTGAATCCATCTGAGTCAACCGTAGAGAATGGTAGATTGTCTACACATATATACCTGATTATAGTCTTTGTAATCTTGTTAAACTTCTTTCCACCTTCTAGAAATAGAAAAGTACCTTTTACACATCGACTAAATTAAATAACTTATAAATTAATTTTAAAAAAGGTATTTTCCTTCGTTTGTTATTTATTTCAATTTTTGAGAACATTAAAAAATACATCTCCATTAATTTAGCACTACCACTTAAAGCTTTACAAAAATTCTTTGGTGCGTAACTTATATCTATTTTGTAGTGAATTTGTTGTGAAGAGAAAAAATGTGTAGCTTGAGTTATTAAAAAGTTAGAGGTAGTAGTGCCAACTTGACACTATACGCGCTATAGACCAAAATAATATTTTCAAAATTTAACTATTGCATATTTTGTAGTGAATTTGTTGACAAGAGGAAAAATGTGTAGCTTAAGTTTTTAAACAGTTAGTGGTGGTAGTGCTAACTTGACACTATACACGACATAGACCCCTAACTTTTTAAAAACTCAAAATTAAATTTTCTTCTCTTGACAACAAGTTCACTACAAAATAGCTATAAAATAAGCCCTGGTTAAATTTTGAAATACTATATATTTAAAGTTACTTACCACTAAAACTTTTTATTGATGAAAAAGATGTGGAAATTGTGGGTTGTTCCAAACACCTCCTTTTTGATTGATTGCTTGAGCAAGCATGAATTTTCTTGCATTCAAGTGGTATTAACAGTTTCTGTTCCTACTTGATACATTGCCTCTGGTTGCTTAACATCGCATTGATTTTTTTTTATCCAGTCCTAGACGTTTTTAGAGTTTATAATTTTTATTTGTGCTTTCAGTTTGTTTGTTATTTCTTTTATTTCACGTTTGGTATTCTGTTCTATATGTTTTACTAGTTCCAAATGTAGTTTTGTTATTGATTGTAGCGCATCTGTTAATGCATAGGCGGGAAGCCTACCTGTCTTTTTACTGGGTTCGCTGGGTATTTCCAGCGAGGTATCCAGAACTTTTCTTTTTTTAGTGTCCCCCTGTGAGTGGTTCTCATTAACGCCAGAGCCGAAAAGTGGTGAAGAAACACTGTTTGACCGACCCCGACACACTACTTCAGCCTCCTTCCCTGGTGGAGATCTTGGATCTTGCTGTCCCTTCGCCTAAAGGGGTTCTCTTTTAGCTCCCCTGATAGGGTGGTTAGTGATGGATATGTGCCCCCTCCAGAATCCGTGGGGCAGCCTACCGACAGGGTAGGGAGGGATTCCCGGAGCTTCGCCGTACCCTCCTGGGGTAATAAGTTATCATTATCCGACATATTATTTATTTTTTTTTTTAATTTATTTTATGACTACTGCCAGCCTCCATGTCCATTGCCTTGTCATTTCAGTAGATCCATTTTATTTTTTTTTTTTAGCATGGAAGGATCCCTAGCCCTCGTAGCCTAATAGCGTCGGGATCGGAAATATCAAGAGTTGACCAAGGGTGGTCGAGATAAAAGAAGAAGGAGCCTCACCCCAAGTACAGAGGAAGGATGGTGAGGGTGAAGAAAGAATAGTGAGTATAAAGGTAAGTATTTTGAGCTGTCCTTAGCAGACAGACATCCAAGCTCGTGCGCTCAAAACCATTTGAGATTGGATGGCTGTCTGTGCCCCCTCCACCACAGCAAGGTCTAGCAGCTCCCCGAAGGGGTAACCCAACCCTTTAATTTTTTTTTATAGAGGTTTGGGAAATCTGCTAACAGACCCCCCAGGCATTGATATTCGGGCGCCTGAGGGAGTGTGGGGATGGAGCACCCCCCGACCCACTAAAACCCTTTCCTCTGTGCGTCTCCCAGGATTTTTGCCTGGCACCGTTCGCAAGAACATCACATCGGGCAGAATCCCGTACTTTTTGTCAGTTAATCATGATTACCATTTTCCTCCGCGGCCCAATTCTTCAACGATGGTGCGTTGACGTATTCTGGCACGTTCTTCGATCATTAGGGTTATTGGCACCATTCCAGATACCACAGCGGCCGCTTCGCAAGAAACAGTGTGATATACCATGCAGTTTTACTTTTCTTTTTTTTTTCTTTTTATTTACTTTCCTCTGGCATGATAGTAGGCGATTTCTGTTCCGCGCGGTTTCTAGGCTCGATTTCCACGCTGGTGCGGCGTGAAGAAGTCGACTGGACTGCCATAGCTATCACCCGCCGTCTAGAGCCAGATGGTCCTCCTATATTTGGCAGCATCGCAGTTAGGGCTTTCACTGTTTTGTTTGTCTTTTTAATGACATTGCTCACGTGGTTGGTGAATGTAAGCATATAGTCCAGTGAAACCCCCAAGTATTTTATTGTTTTAGCAGATCGTGGTATCTCCTAGATGAAATTTTATTCTTCTTCTCATAACATAACTCCACCCGAATACGATAGCCTCAGTGTTTTCAGAGGCCAGCTGCAAGCCGTTTAGTGTCATCCATGTCTGTGTGAGACTCAGAGCCCTATCTCCTAGGTCCATAACGTCCTCTGCCGTCCGCCCAGTGACAAGGATTCCTAGGTCATCAGCGTAGCAAATTACTTCTGCACCACATTTCTGGACGTTTTGTACTACATCGTCGTACATTACGTTCCACAGGGTGGGTCCCAACACCGATCCCTGCGGTACTCCAGCAAACACCTTATAGTTTTTGTCCTTGGCCAAGATTACTTCTCTGTTGTTCAGATAGGAGGATATTATACTTTACCCAACCCAACCCAACTTAACCCAACCCAACCCAACTCTTCACCTTTGCCCCGCTTCACCTGGCACTCTCTCATTGGGATATTCCTTAGATGAAGTAAGGTTGAAGTCTTCTTTCTAGTTCCTGTTACTCTCTTTCTTCTCTCTCCTTTGTTTTAACTATTCTTCCCATAAATTCTGTTATATTCCTCCAGTTGTCTTTGTTGTCAATCATTTTGTCAATTAAATTGTATTTATTTAGACTTCCTATGTCTAACTCCAAGTTACTCCTCAGGTTTTCAAATCTTTCCCATTGGAAAAACATATGTTCCGCGTCATCATTATCGGAATCCCCATACATACATTGAGGGCTGTTTCTTCTTTTAGAATGTGGATAGAGCAGGAACCTCCTAGTCCTCGTTTCCTAATAGCGTCAGAGGGGAGAAGCGGTTGCCACCAGGCAGCGAAACCAAGGGAGTGGGATAGCGTTAACAGGTAAGTAGGGTGAGAATTAAGGATAACGTTTTTAGGAAGCGCTTCGTAGCGCCTGAGCCGTCCTTAGCAAACACACATCCAACCTCGCGTCTACACAGCTCCAAGCTGGATGGCTGTCTGAGCCCCCTGCACCGGCGACAAGGTCGAGCGGCTCCTCGAGGAGGAACCCAACCCTTTTTTTTTTTTTATAGCGATGGAAATGCTGTTTACGCAGACTGGCCACAGCTGTTCCTACAGCTGCAAGTGCATCTGTAGCCAGTACTTTGGGACGCGGACATTCCCATACCCACTAAAACCACCGCTTTTGTGCTTCTCGTACTCCCCGGAACCATTCCTCTCGGAATATTGCATCAGGGAATATGCTGTCCCGCCTACTGTTCGTCTCTTCTCTCTTCTTTTTCCTTGATTTCCACTATATTTTTCATCAGTTGGCTTACAGCTTCCCAATTCTCTTTGTTTTTAAGCATTATGTCTACTAGGTTAGCTGTCGTTAAATGTTCCCCCACGTGTAGCTCCGCCTCCATTCGAGGCCTGTGGAAACGAGTGCAGTTAAATAGCGTATGTTCCACCTGCAATCGAGGCCGGTCGGCGTATCGTTGTACAGGGTTGCAATCAGTTTTACGCCGAATGTCGTATTCATCGCTGCTTTGCTTTTTAATTTCATAGTTGCATTTTCTTGGTTTTTGTATATATACGTATACGTGATGTTAGTTTAGTTTAGTTTTGTTAATTGTTCGTGATTTTTTGCCACAGTGCATTACTGTTTGTGTGTTTTTAAATTGCCTGTAGAAGTAAAATGTCTAGCACAGACACAGCAGACGAAATTCAAAATTATGTTGATTATAGACCACTTAAAACACAAGTCTCCGTTTGGAGAAAAGTAGCTAGAGCAGATAACGATATTTTCTAATTCGACAAAAACAAAGCCTCTTCCTCTGACCGCTTTCTTGATAGATAAAGTCTTATTATATAGATTTATACAACAATCGCCTTTTTCATCTGTGAAGTCACAATCATTTAATTTCTTGTTGGGCTCCTGGCCGATAAGTATGTCTAATTTGTATTTTTGGACATCGTCTGCCATTAAATGGTGAGCTGTCCTACACCTATTCATATTTAATTGGTATATCTTTATCCTGTTAGATTCCCTGAATTGAGCCATTTTAAACAGACTAGAAAAAAAACAAGCAAAAGACGAGACAAAAGAAACATTAGACTAAATTATTAACACTATTAAACCCTCATCTGGGAGAAAATTCATATCTGATTTTCTAGAGGCATGCTTTTTATCTGATGCACAGCGATCTGGCTATCTCTAATAGTTTCATCTCTTAGTTTATGGAAAAGGTTCCATAGTTGCTCTTCATCCTGAGTTCGAGAAATTTTAAAAAATTTTTGTGTACTGATTTCTTCGCCCGACTGGGTGGAGTAACTCGTTATTTGTTTTAGGGAGGCGTAGTCTTCTCTTAGATTTTGAAGGTCAGGGAATCTATTGCAGTATTGACGTTGTATGCTTTGTGTCATGTTGAGATCCTCGAACTCAGCAATTACCACTTTAACCACTGATGCTTTTGTGTCCAAAGGGTTTCCTGCCACAATTATGGTTTTTGCAAAAACTTCTTCAGACCAAACCAAATTTTCGACTTCTTTGTACTCCTGATGAGAGGTTATGGAGTCTAGAGACTTTACTTCAGAATTTTCTTTCTCTTCAAGGGTCTGTACTGCTTGCGAGATGGTCGTGCACTCCGTTTGGGTACTTATGCTACAGGTCGGTACTTATGCTGGTTTTTTTATTTTCGTTTCCCATAATCATTTCGGCGTCTAGTCTGCCAATCCAGTTCTGGAGCCTTGCAATGCTTCCTTTGATGTCCTTTCTAGTATTTTGATTTTCCTTAGCGAGTTTAGACAGAGTTTTTATTTCAGATTTTATTTTTAGAATATTATTATATATTTCGTTTTTTGCTGTTTTGTTTTTTGGGGATTCCCTTCTTTTTCTTTTAGTTGGGTTTTCTAAGTTCCTGTCTGGACTATCCTCTATCTCTAGAATAGGGTTTGTTTTCTTTTCACCATCCGATTCATCCCTCTCTGAGCTGCTTACGGATGTTGTTCTCTTAGGCGGCGTCCTAGAAATACTGCTTCGCCGACCAAAGTTTAACAGCAATTCTTTTTCATACTCTGTTGTAAATGGGAGATTGTCCCCCCCAGAATCCATGGGACGGTCCTTCGGAATGAAGGAGTGGGATTCCCCGGCACTACCCGAACCCACCTGGGGTAATTCATCCTTTGTTTTATCTGCCATTTTTATTATTTGCAGTTTATACCTTCTGCCAGGTAGAAAAATCCTAGTTCATAGCCATGTCATTATAGGATAGGTCTATTCTTTTTTTTTCCATAGCCATGTTCATAGCCATGTCATTAAGGATGGGGAAAAGAAGAAGGAGCCTCCTAGCCTTCGTTTCCTAATAGCGTCGGAGGGGAGAAAAAAGAAACCGTGGGAGAAGGATGACGTTTAAAGGTAAGTAGTTAAGAATTTAGGAAAACATTTTTGGAGACGCCTCAATGGAAGCGCCTGAGCCGTCCTTAGCAGACAGACTTTGTCTCCTTTGAAATTTGTGGAGATAAGCTGCGAAACAGCCGTGTCCTGTTAGACATTGGGTTATCGGATAGGTTAGTTCGCCGAAAACGCGTGTATGCCATTTTTTATGTTCGTGATTAGTTTTTTTGTCCATGCTGCTGTATCTTGTGAGCTTTTCCAATTTCGTTGCCAGCATGCGATGGTTTCTTCTCTCTCCTCCTTTTCTATTTTTTGAGATTCTTCTTGTTGAGTTTCGGGCGGTAGCTGTATCTTCCTATTGAAAATCCGGGTGCGTTCTTTTACTAGCTCTACTATTGGGATTAATCCTTCCAGGAGAATTGCAGCCTCTGCGGAAACGGTGTGATAGGCACTGATTATTCTTAGTGCGACTTTTCGTTGGCCGGAGATAAGCCTGTCGGTGTTTCTTCTGGTTTCAACTCCAGTGCTCCATATTGGGGCTGCGTAGAGTATAATGGACTGAAAGGTTAGAGCCAAAACTCTTCTTTTGTCTGCAGTTGGTCCGCCAATATTCGGCAAAATAGCTCCAAATGACCGGAAGACGTTATTTGCCTTGGTAAGTATTTGACTGATATGCGGTGTAAAACGCAGCATATAGTCCAAAGTGAGGCCTAAGTATTTTATCGTTCTTTCGGGTGTAATTTCACTGCGGCCAAAATTGAACTTTGTGTTTCTTCGGTTTTTGTAACTATGCCCAAACACTAGACAGCTTGTTTTTTCTGGGGCAACTTCCAGTTTATTTTCGTAGATCCAGGCTTGAATTGCGTACAGGATCATGTTTCCTTTCTGGATTGTTTCTTCTATGGAGGAAGCTCTAATTAATGCGCCGATATCATCAGCGTAACATATTATTTCTGTTTCAGGTGGCAGCTCTATGGACATGACATCGTCGTACTCGACCGGGAAGGGCCGACGACAGAACCCTGAGGGACGCCTCCGTAGACTTCCAGCACGTTCTCTTGGTCCAACCTAACTCTTCTTCCTGTGAAGTAGGATACTATCATTTTTATTAGGTAAGTTTGAATTCCTTTTTTTTTCAGTTTCTTTATTATTATTTCCCAATTTGCCGAGTTAAACGCGTTTTTAACGTCTATACATATGAGAGTCACTATTTTTGTTCTGTTTTCCCGCACTGTGTGTACAATTTTTCGTATTGCGTCTATCGTAGATCTTTGTTTTCGGAACCCGTATTGGTTATTGTTTAGTCCCCCGTTTCTTTCAATGTCTTCGGTAAGTCTAGCAGTTATAACTTGCTACTATCTAGCACGTTCAGTAGTAGGATGGGCCTGTACTTTTTTCCAGTGTCTGCAGGTTTATTGGGTTTTTCGAGCAGGATTAGTTTGGACACCTTCCACTGATATGGAAAGTGGCATCTTCGAAAACATTCTGAGAAGAATCTCCTAAAAAATTCTGAGTGAGCGAGTAACATTTGTTTGACGTCGGCAGGGAGCATTTCATCGGGACCTGGAGACTTGCCTAATTTTATTTTTGAAATGGCTTTTAGCATCTCTTCTTCTGTGACTACTGGGCCTTCGATGTCGGATTGAAAAGTTGGCAGGTTGGATTGTGGCGTGGTGGTAAAAAGCTCGTGAAAAATTTGCCTTTTTCACGAGGTCATTTCCTTGCCTTTTTCATTTGGTCCCGTGAATTTTAACTGTGCTCTAACGATTTGATAAGCTTGACCAAAGATATCCTGGTCGAGGTCATTGCAAAGTTCTTTCCATTTGTATTTTTTTGCTCGTTTAATTTTTTTAGTTAGTCTTTTCCGGGAAGCTTTGTATGTTTCTGCCAATACCTGTCTGCGGTCTTGATCTCTCGTTTCTTTCTGTAATGTTCTTCTTTCTTATTTCAGATTTACTATTTCTTGTTGGAGGTCGTCGTTCCACCAGTATGGCATTTTGAAGTTGGCGTCTGCTCTCAGCTTTCGACGGGGTGTTAGGTAAGTATTATTAATATTATTAATATTCTCTTCTAGGTTCTCTGGGGGTCTCCCTCGATCATCTGTGTTAATTTTCTCTTGAACAGCTCTGTATCTAGTTTTTTGACATATCGGTGGTTCTTTATTTTTCCAGCTTCTGCTATGTTTATTTGGATCATTATTAAGTGGTGATCGCTGAGGTTTTCTTCGTTGTTTAGTACCTCCCATTTGTAATCCTTCGTGACGACGTTTTCGGAGACAAAAGTGAGGTCTATGTGAGAGGTGCCGTTTGCACGGACCAACGTGGGAAATTTGCCGTCATTTAGGCATACTAGTTTTACCGATAAGGCCATGTCACTTAATATTTCCCCTCTGCGGTCGGTGACGTCTCCTCCCCATATACTGTTTTTGGCGTTGAAATCTCCGCAAATTATCAAAGATTTTTGTGCACACATGTGTCTACGGACGTGAATAAAGAGTTCGTTCAAAGCGTTTATGAAGTTCTGCAAAGGGTAGCTAGGGGGTATGTAGACTGAGTAGAGATCATAGTTGGCCATTTCGACGTAAACAAAATTGTTACATCCTGTGTAGGAAAAGACGGGGTTGTTCGTGGGGCGATTTGGGTTTCTTTTTATTTCGCAGTTTATCTCGTTTACAGAGGACAGATACGTGATTTTACTTTTCGCTAGGGCCATTTTCTTGTTAGGTTCTTGAAGGCATATGACATCACAACTCTCTTTCTGGGCGAAGGCCTGGATTAGGTTTTTTGAGGCAGCCGATCTATTGACGTTGACTTGGAGAATTTTTAGGGCATGTTCCATTGTTGTCTGGTTTTAAAAGGTTTCTTTATTTTGCCTTGTTGATCTGTTTATAGAGAGGAGACGCTAGTTCTTTGCTCCCTAATGGTGTTTCTTTTCTTCCTTTCCAGTTGCAGCGCTTTTTTGAAGCTGGGGCATTTCGATGTGCCAGCTTGGTGACCCTCTACGTTGCAGGAGGGACAGAACTCCTTTTGTTCTTTGCAGTCTGCTTTTCTGTGTCCTGCTCCTCCGCATCGGAATTTATTTCGGTCTCTTGCTAGAGACTGTATCTCTAGCATCGTGGCCGAAATTCCAGCATTTATAACATCTCTCGATTTCTATCCTTTCGTGTATTCGGCAGTCGCTAAGTCCAACCCTAACATGGGATCTTGCTTCAATGCTTGCGGATTCTGTGTCTGGGATTCTTAGGGTTCCTGTTTGGCCAAAAGGATTTTTTATCACGGTTATATTTACGTTGTCCCAGTTTATAATAAGATTCTCTTTCTTTAGCACTTCTTTGACTTCTTCGGCTGTGGCCACCATGTCCAAATCTCTAATAAAGAAAGTCTTTGTCTTCGGTCCTTTGCCCGTAACTCTAACTTTCAAGTCTCCCAGAACTTTGGCGACTTCCTGTTTTGTACTCTCAAGTTTGCTGTTATCTCTCAGCTTTAGAAGAAGGTTGCCGTTTGCAGTATGTCGTACCTGCCTGTCGACTCTATGTTTGTGTTTTTATTGTTTCTTAGTATTTGGAGCATTTCAGCGTACGACTTTCCTTGGTTTGGTTCGATTATTAGTGCCTCGCTTCTTGGACGCCTGTCTTTGGTCACCAACTTTGGTATGGATCCCTCGTTGCACCAGACTTTTATTTTTATTTTGCCGTTTTTTAGAACACATTCTACTATTTTTCTGCGAGCCTAGAGTCCAGATTTGTTGGGGAAACTATGGTAATTTCCGTTGTTTCTGTTTTATCTGCGTTTCTTACTTGCTTTAAAATTTTATAGGTGTCTCGTTCTTTATCGGTTTCCTCTATGTATAGTGCCGTTAGTGTTTTTGTCTTTTTCTTTTCGTCCCCAGTGCCTCCTGTTTTATATTTTACTGTTTCTTCCATTGTCAGGTAAGCGCCTCCTTCGCATTTTATCAAGTTTTCATTTACCATTTCCGGGAATCTGTAGATAATTTCATCCGATAGTCCTTGTCGTGCATTTTTGAGAGACTGGTCGCGTTTGAGGAAGAAGAACAGGTGGTCTGGTCTGCCTCCCAAAGCGGTTTTTTCTTCTAGCTCCGTAATCCTGTACAAATTTGAGGGCCATGTCTTTTTTATAATTTCTTCACAGACATTGTAATCCTCCAGATCTACGTTTTCTGAACACTTAACGTCTTCGTTTTTGGTTGTCTTTTCGTTCTTTTGTTTCTCCAGGAGGTGTGAGTTTTTTTCTTCAAGAGAATCGATTTTTAGGAAAAGACGGGGTTGTTCGTGGGGCGATTTGGGTTTCTTTTTATTTCGCAGTTTATCTCGTTTACAGAGGACAGATACGTGATTTTACTTTTCGCTAGGGCCATTTTCTTGTTAGGTTCTTGAAGGCATATGACATCACAACTCTCTTTCTGGGCGAAGGCCTGGATTAGGTTTTTTGAGGCAGCCGATCTATTGACGTTGACTTGGAGAATTTTTAGGGCATGTTCCATTGTTGTCTGGTTTTAAAAGGTTTCTTTATTTTGCCTTGTTGATCTGTTTATAGAGAGGAGACGCTAGTTCTTTGCTCCCTAATGGTGTTTCTTTTCTTCCTTTCCAGTTGCAGCGCTTTTTTGAAGCTGGGGCATTTCGATGTGCCAGCTTGGTGACCCTCTACGTTGCAGGAGGGACAGAACTCCTTTTGTTCTTTGCAGTCTGCTTTTCTGTGTCCTGCTCCTCCGCATCGGAATTTATTTCGGTCTCTTGCTAGAGACTGTATCTCTAGCATCGTGGCCGAAATTCCAGCATTTATAACATCTCTCGATTTCTATCCTTTCGTGTATTCGGCAGTCGCTAAGTCCAACCCTAACATGGGATCTTGCTTCAATGCTTGCGGATTCTGTGTCTGGGATTCTTAGGGTTCCTGTTTGGCCAAAAGGATTTTTTATCACGGTTATATTTACGTTGTCCCAGTTTATAATAAGATTCTCTTTCTTTAGCACTTCTTTGACTTCTTCGGCTGTGGCCACCATGTCCAAATCTCTAATAAAGAAAGTCTTTGTCTTCGGTCCTTTGCCCGTAACTCTAACTTTCAAGTCTCCCAGAACTTTGGCGACTTCCTGTTTTGTACTCTCAAGTTTGCTGTTATCTCTCAGCTTTAGAAGAAGGTTGCCGTTTGCAGTATGTCGTACCTGCCTGTCGACTCTATGTTTGTGTTTTTATTGTTTCTTAGTATTTGGAGCATTTCAGCGTACGACTTTCTTTGGTTTGGTTCGATTATTAGTGCCTCGCTTCTTGGACGCCTGTCTTTGGTCACCAACTTTGGTATGGATCCCTCGTTGCACCAGACTTTTATTTTTATTTTGCCGTTTTTTAGAACACATTCTACTATTTTTCTGCGAGCCTAGAGTCCAGATTTGTTGGGGAAACTATGGTAATTTCCGTTGTTTCTGTTTTATCTGCGTTTCTTACTTGCTTTAAAATTTTATAGGTGTCTCGTTCTTTATCGGTTTCCTCTATGTATAGTGCCGTTAGTGTTTTTGTCTTTTTCTTTTCGTCCCCAGTGCCTCCTGTTTTATATTTTACTGTTTCTTCCATTGTCAGGTAAGCGCCTCCTTCGCATTTTATCAAGTTTTCATTTACCATTTCCGGGAATCTGTAGATAATTTCATCCGATAGTCCTTGTCGTGCATTTTTGAGAGACTGGTCGCGTTTGAGGAAGAAGAACAGGTGGTCTGGTCTGCCTCCCAAAGCGGTTTTTTCTTCTAGCTCCGTAATCCTGTACAAATTTGAGGGCCATGTCTTTTTTATAATTTCTTCACAGACATTGTAATCCTCCAGATCTACGTTTTCTAAACACTTAACGTCTTCGTTTTTGGTTGTCTTTTCGTTCTTTTGTTTCTCCAGGAGGTGTGAGTTTTTTTCTTCAAGAGAATCGATTTTTTGTTTTAGGTTTGTAATTTCTATGTCCTTTAAGTTTATTTGGTTTCGTAGTTCTTTCACCTGGTTTGCGCATTCCTTGCCTTTGTTGATTTCTGTTTCTGTCTTTTTAGTGTCGACGTTTATTTTATCTATGATGAACCTTAATTCAGCCGCTAGTGATTTGACGGTTTTATGTACATTCTGGTTTACTGCTCCAAAATGCACCAGCTCACCGGCTTTTTTAGCAAGCTCTTCTACATTTGCCTGTAGATTGCTTGGGTTGGTGCCGAAAGTTGGTGTTTGCGCCCCACGATCCCTTTTGGGATCACTTGCTTGGCATCCGAACGATACATCGTGTAGTTTCCTTTTTTCAGTCATCTTCTCAAAGAAACTTCCTATGTCTGGTGTGTGTTGACTGTCCGATGAAAGGGATCCTTTGCGGGGTGTGGGAGGGGATCTCCCAATGGAGTCCCTCCTTTTGAATACTTCATTCTTTTCACGCGCTAAGTCGTCTGGTTTTAGACTATTATTCCTAACTTTTCTGCTTTCCAGTGTGGAATGCTCTGAGAATAACGGTTGATTGCCCCCCCCCCCCCAGAATCCGTGGAGCAGTCCTCTTTCGAGGGGTGGGATTCTCCGGTTCCACCGGTACCCACCTGGGGTAATATTTCCTGTGTTTTATCACCCATTTTTCTGTGTGCAGTTTATACCTACTGCCAGGTAGTTCCTTGTTTTTTTTAATTTCTTGTTCTGTTGCAGGTAGGAAAGTGGAAAAGAAAGGAAACCTCCTAGCCCTCGTTTCCTAATAGCGTCGGAGGGGAGAAGTGGTTGTTGCCAGGCAGCGAGACCGTGGGATAGGGATAGCGTTTAAAGGGTAAGTAGGGTAAGAATTAAGGATAACATTTTGGAAGCGCTTCGTAGCGCCTGAGCCGTCCTTAGCAAACAGGCATCCAACCTCGCGCATGCACTGTTCGAAGTTAGATGGCTGCCTGAGCCCCCTCCACCAGCGACAAGGTCCAGCGGCTCCTCGAGGGGGAACCCAACCCAACCCAACCCTTTTTTTTTATAGAGGTTTGGGAAATCTGTTGTCAGACCCCCCAAGCATTGATGTTCGAGCGCCTGGGGGAGTGTGGGGATGGAGCACACCCCGACCCACTAAAACCCTTTCCTCTTTTTTTTTTGGCTCCTACGTGATGCGTCCAGGTACCGTCTTGGTCATCTGTAGCATCCAGCCGAGTCTGTCTTATTTCTGTAATTTATACAGCTTGTAAGTCTAATTCGTGTTGAGTTTTTTCCTTCATTATGTTCATTAGATAGCTTTCCACTGCTTTCCAATTATCTTTAGAGTAAAGCATTTTGCGTATTAGATTTTCTGGGTTTATATTTCCTACGGCATTTTCTTTGTTCTCTCTTCTATTTTGTGTCCATTTAGGGCATTTAAATATAGTGTGTTCGTCGTCATCTTCATGTTCGCAATAGAAACATTGTTTGTTGCTTTTCTTTTTTATTTTATATAGGTACGTGGAGAAAGTGCCATGACCTGTGAGGCATTGTGTCATAAAGTAGTTTAGTGTTTCCCCATCTCCGCTCTATCCATTGTTTAATGACTCTAATTAAAACGTGTGTCCATCGGCCTTGTCTGTGTTATCCCATTCTTCCTGCCATAGCCGGATTGTTTCTTCTCTCTCTGCTTTTTTTTCTTCCATTATTGTCATTCTGCCGTATAAAAATAATCTGTGTCTTTCCATTGCCAGAAGATGGATTGGCGGTATTCCTGCTAGAATAAGTGCTGCATCCGTGGAAACAGTGGAGTAGGCGCTGCATGTTTTTATTACCATAGGTCTTTGTGTTGATTTAATTTTTTGAATTTGTTTATTATGTGTTAGAGCCCTGTACCACACAGGAGCCCCGTACAGAATCACAGACTGTACCGTCATTGCCAGCATTTTTTTTTCCTGGAGTCGGGCCTCTTATGTTTGGTAATATTGATTTTAGGGCTTTTATGACCTTTTTAGCTTTTTCGCATGCCATCTCGATATGCTTTCCGAAGTGCAGTCTTCTATCTGGACACATTCCTAGATACTTGACTGTTGATGTCGGGGTTACTGTCTTGCCGTCTATTTTAAAAGTTATGTCTCTTTGCCATTTGTATCCTATTAGGATAGCTTCAGTTTTTTCTGGGGCTATCTGTAATTTATTCTCTGCCATCCACAGTTTAATTGTCTCAAGGGTTTCATCTGTCTTCCACATAAGCTCTTTATGATTTTTTGATGAAACCACTACTGCCAGATCGTCGGCGTAGCATATTAAATTCACATTTTCTGGCACTTCGATTGACATTATTCCATGATATAGGACGTTCCACAGGGTTGGTCCAAGCACGGATCCTTGTGGTAACTCCACCGCATATCTTTTCTTCGACGTTTTTTTCTATGATGATCGTCCTTTCGTGTAGATACGAGCCTATGATCCTGGTCAGGTATGGACTAATTCCTTTCTTTATGAGGTTATTCATGATTAATTTCCAGGAAGCGGTATAAAGGCGTTTTTCACGTCGATCAGGATCAGTGCGTGATACATATCCCCTACTTGCGACACTATGTTGTAGATGTTTTCTATAGCGTGGATCGTCGATTTACCCTTACTAAAACCATACTGTGCTGCGCTAAATTCGCCTTTCACTTCTATCTCTCGTATAAGCCGTTCTTTTAGTAGATTTTCCAATATTTTTGCGACTGAGTTAATTAAGCAGATAGGTCTATATTTTGTTTGATCTGTTATTGTTTTTTTTGGCTTTTCTATTAGTATTAGTTTCGCTCGTTTCCATTCTATAGGGAAGATGCCTTTTCGTAAGAGTTTGTTAAAAAATTTAGTGTAGTATGCCGTGTTCTCCTTGACAAGGTGTTTAATTGTTTCCGGAGTTATCCCATCAGGTCCGGGCGCTTTTTTTGGTTTTAATTTGGCAGCTGCCTCACGAACTTCATTGTTATTGAAAAAATCATAGTCTTCGTTATCCCAGTCTACGTTATCAGTGGTTGTTGCTTTCGTTTCGTTTTTTTGTCTTTTTGACGTAGTGAAGAGTTCTTTGAATATATCTAGCTTTTGATCGCAGTTAAGCGTAGTTTTCGGAGTATTTTGTTTTAGTTGCGTTTTTACGATGTTATATGCCTGGCCAAAAATGTCGTTTTCCAGGTCATCGCATATATTTTTCCATGCACATTTTTTCGCTTTATTAATACTTTTTTTTAGTTCCCTCTTTGCTTCCTTATATGAGTTTTTTGTTTGTTCTCGTTCTTCCTGCGTTTTGCTTCTGAGATATTTCCTTCTTTCTCGTTTCGTAGCAATAATAATTTCTTCTATATTTTCGTTCCACCAGTAGGGCATTTTGTATGCTTCACTGCATCTTACTCTTGGGGTGCTTTTTTTAAATGCTGTATTAATCATTTGACTATACTTTCGAATATTTGTGGTATTTTTATTTAATTCGATCTCTCTTCTGAATTCTGTGTTTAATTTTCGTAAGTCTGTGTAGCCGTTTTTGTATTTTGGTTTAGTTGTCGATGTTGGTATCTGTATTTCTACATTTTTTGAAAAAAAAAAATTGTATGTGTAAAAAAATTGCCTTTAGACAATACATTGATTATAAATATCTAATTATAATATGTACATATTATGTATGTCTATCAAAATACCAAAAACACCACACTCAAACTATGTTAAAATATTATTAACTTTTTTCTTTAAATAGTTACCAAAACTATCACGGTTTAGGAAATTATTTCTTTTATATAAAAAAATATTTATGATTTCTTAAAAACTGCTTTTTTCTAAGATACAGACATACATTAAACTTTTATATTTTGCAGACTTTAAACTTTAACACTCTGTAGAGACATTGGTACTGTACTTCAGTACAGTAACTATGTACATACGTATAATAAATAACTATTATTTACTATTATAAATGCCTTGACAATGACAGTTCCATTCCAGTTCTTAACCTTTCCATTTTCTAATAAGTATAGTACAAATTTCTATGTCAATCTCCAATTACTGTTCAGTGGCGTAACAAACTAGCCACGGGCCTGTGTGCGAAAATTTTGCCGGGCCCCAAATAAAATCAAAAATCTATAGGTTATTATAAAAAAAAGTAAAACAATTTTTTAGGAAGAGCTATACATATATATTCTTCATGTACAGCGAACAAACAAAACAGTTGACACTAACTCACTATAATTAAAAAAAATATAAACAACACAAAATCAAAATAAAAGAAAAACCAATAAAACCAAATAACAGAAAAAGAAGGATCTCGTAAAATACTTGGGGTTAAAACACGAAAATAGAAATAAATTTTAAAAATCCCAGAACTTCGATTTTTTAATTGAGTTGTTATTATATCTATTGTTTTGAAAAAAACGTTTATTCTCCACCAATCATCATTTGTTTGAACTTGATAATGGTTGTTTTTATCGTCAAAATATATTTTTGGTCTTGATATTCTTTTATTTTTAAATTCATTAGTAGTGCACCATTGCCCTGCTAATTTAACAGCTTCGGTTTTAACAAAATCAAAGTCATTTCTTATTTTATTTATGGTTTCATTAGCTGTCGTGAACATTTTGGACGCAGCTTCAATATTCTGATCTTTTTTTTGTAAAATTTTTGATAAAGTATCAATAACTTTTAATATTTTAGTTTGAAGGATAATATGAAAAACCGTTTCAAATTCTTCCATGTGCTTTCTTAAAGATTTTGCTTCAGTAACTTTTTATTGAGTCTGATCTATTTATTGAGGTTAAAATTATTTTTGCCAGTGCTTTTAAAATATCTACTTATCTAAAACGAAAAGCTTCTAATGCATCGTGTCTTGATGACCATCGGGTAGGTGTCAATTTTTTTAAAGTTATTTTACTCTTAGTAAGACATTCTCAACCAAATCATAAAAATTTCTGACCTCCTCAACACTTTTTACCGCGTCGTTCAAAACTAAATTTAAATTATGCGCGGCGCAGTGCACATATAAGGCGTTTGGTGATACTTTTAAAATCTCGGCTTGAACACCATTGTATATGCCACTCATATTTGCCGCGCCGTCATAACCTTGCCCACGAAGTCTTTCTAAGGGTAGTTCATTTTTGCGTAGAATGTCTAATATCGTTATGCTTAAAGCCAGACCAGTTTGTCTTTTTACTGGAATAAACCCCAAAAATGATTCCTGAATTATAATTTGGAATGGATTATTTTCTATAAAATTTGTGGTTACATATCTTATAATTACACTTAGCTGGTCTATTTTAGCAATATCTTGTGTGGTATCGATAATAACCGAAAAAAATGGAGAAGCTTTTATATTTTTAATTATATTTTGTTTAATTGTGTTACCTAGCAGTTCAATAACCTCGTTTTGAACAACGGGACTTAAGTAAGTGGTAGAATGTTTTTTCTTATTTTCTACTAAATTGCGTAAAACCGGGTCAAATTTGGCAAGCAGATTTATCACAGATAAAAAAACTCCGGGATTTTTATAATTCTTAGTTTCGTCGTGACCTCTAAATGGCATATCGCAACATGCTAATGTAAGTGTAACTTCTACCACACGCTCCAAAACTTGTCTCCAAACATTAATTTCATGTCGAATTTTCAAATCAAGCTCAACATCGATAGTTTTATTTAATCT
Source organism: Anthonomus grandis grandis (assembly GCF_022605725.1). Classification (NCBI taxonomy): domain Eukaryota; kingdom Metazoa; phylum Arthropoda; class Insecta; order Coleoptera; family Curculionidae; genus Anthonomus; species Anthonomus grandis. Next base: position 615,592 of record NC_065565.1, read on the forward strand.
CCAGCGATCAAATACGGCGCAAGAAACATTATGGTTAAGCTTTTGCTCATGCCTGTTGACTGCTTGTTGAAGACGTCTCCAATCATTAGATCCGGCCCCAAGAGCATCGTTAGCCTGCCCAAACAACCAACAAGGCAGGCAGTAGCATTTGTTCAGGACTTTCGAGTAGCAAAGCCACAAACGCTCAGTTTTTATTCCTGACATACTCGTTTTAGTGTAGTAAAAAGATGAAAAACTCCTACCTTGTTCATTTTTAGGAAAGGGGCCTAATGGTCTACAGGGTTCATTAGTAACTAAAAACATTTTCTGTTCATCCGTTAATACAGTACTAGGATCGTAATATCCTTTATCAGTGTGTGAAAGTGGTTGCTTTGCCTCAGCCACAGCCGTTGATTTAACTTCTCCACTAATACTACTCGCTCAGATGTTATGTTATAAAGTACTAGTATAATAGAACATGTAACATGTACTGAACGAAAGAGTAAAACAATAAAGAATAAAGGGGGAAGTGGGTAGTGAAAATGGCCAATCCGAAATTATAACATTAACACGTGCAAAGTCGGCTTTTCTTTTAGGGTAGGGACATACCGAAGATGCATAAATGAGCATGATGACGGAGGTGGCGGTCGCGATCGAGGTTTACATCGATGCCTGGTAAAACATGCCCAAGATGCTTTCCTTTCAGTCAAAGCTTTCGGCTTTCAGTATTCTTTGAGGTTTTAGAGGAGACTGATGTAATTCGGAAAAATTTGCTAAGTTTTATTATTAAATATTTAACAATGTATAGAAGCAATAGTAGTGATGATAGTGATTGTATGTCTGCAGGTGCAAAGTGGTGGATTATATGTAATTCTTCAAAGCGCAGGTTTAGTGCTCATCCTATAAACTAAAAAAGGCAATATCTGGGGGAATACCATCACTTGTTTAAAGAGCTTTAAGATCATCCTGACAGATTCCATGCCTATATGAGAATGAGTCTAGATACATTCCAGTATATATATGACAACATAAAAATGAAAATTGAACGTTGCAATTATAATAACCATCATACGAACTCGATTTTAGCTGAAGAAAAACTGGTAGTGACAATAAGGTAAGTGAAACTACATTTTTAATTATTGTAATTTAGTTTAATTCAAGCGTGTATAGTTGTTTAAAGCATCTGCATCCGCTGAATTCTGATTTGTGGATATGGTTGAAGGAAATACATACGGCAGGAAAGGCTCCGCATTCCACCGAGAATGACCAGGTTGAATATGTGGGGCATGTTCTACCTGTGTCGCAGGAGGTACTGAAGGAGCCTGCGTCTGCTGATTTGAAGGATATAAAATTTCAAATAAATAGTTCTGCATATCCACTCGAAACCAAACGAAAACAAACGCCAATTTTTTCACATAAGGAAGAAGGGAATTAAAAAACCCTATATCATCATCATTGGGGTCGTGGGACATTTTATTTGCCCGTAAGGCTAGTTTTTCTTTTTCAATGTCAACTAGCTGTCTCCCAATTTCTATTTGTGGCGTTAGTCGCCATTTATAACCCGTTTGGGAAACAGAGTATTTTGAACCCGAAGTAGCACCACTTACAGTTGAAATTGTTGCAGCCACGTCTTGTGATTCGGAATTAGAACTCATCACATTTGTTATTGAGGTGGTGGTAGATTGTTCAGCGTCACTATTAGATTCCTCTAGATTTGAATCCTCTGAGTTGCTGTCCACTATGTCCTGTGTTTCAACCATTAAATTTGTAGATGAGTGACGAGGTGTGAACTAATCGCGTAGAAAATGTAATTTTTCAAAATAAGGCCACTGGCAAACAATTCCATCTTTTGCTCCATCTCCCGATCGACCCTGAATTTTCTTTATTTGTTTTCCATATTCTTGCCTTACATTTTTCCAACATTTTCTTGCTTCTGCTTCTGTAATAAAAAACAAAATTAAAACTCGGTCTTTAAAAAATGTATTTATACGGGTGCGAAAAAAATATATGTGTATAAACTATCCTTTTTTTAACATATTGTTTGTTACAGATATCTTGCGACAAGATGCAGCTTCAGATCATTGGCCTTTACGTTTCGGATGGGATCCTCAACAATTTGAAACATTATTAAGGAAGTATGCGCAGCTCAATGGGAAGTGTTCCAGCCACTTCACATCAAACAACCCACAACGGCTGACTTTTTACGAATATCTGGAGAATATAAACGACTTTGGGACTTTCCAAACTGCATTGGATCATTAGATGGCAAACACGTTCGAATAAAGTGTCCTTCTCACTCAGGTTCCATGTTTTTTAACTACAAATATTACTTCTCCATAGTTTTGCAAGGGCTAGTTGATGACCACTATAAATTTATTTCTATTGACGTTGGTGGCTACGGAAAGCAGAGTGACGGAGGAACATTCCAGGCTTCAAAACATTCTCAATTGTTAGAAAAAAATAAATTAGGAATCCCAGAGGAAAAAAAAATACAAAATGTTAAACCACCCACCAGAAAATTTTAATAAGCGACTATCTCGCGCTCGAAAATGTGTAGAGTGCATTTGGAATATTATTTGCGAAATGGAGAATTTTGAGTTGTGTAATTGAAACATATAAAAAATATTATACCTAAATGGAATACTCTGTATGTTATTTAATATACCTACATACCTGTCACTTTCATTTTTGCTGCTATTTTCTTCCACTCCCTTGCCAAAACATGCCTGTTGTGATGCTGTTTATGGCGCTTATCCCATAGACCAGGAATACCAAAGACCAAATCTATTAATTCATCCTTATTCATTGTTTTTAACGTAATTGAAGTGAAATAACCGGAATGTCTCACAACCTGACAACATACAATAAACATAAAAAACTAAAAAATAAATACGTTCCGCATTTCTTACTCACTGGAGAATGTCAGGTGATTTGAAAAGCACCAATAAACGTGCAAGTTTACTAAGGACGAAGGCGAATTTCATAGGTTATATCCTGAGCTCCGTAGAGACGAAAATCGATTCTATACTTACTTTAGAATGAATTTTGAATGTTTTGATTAAATAATAAATCTTATCAAGGACGATATTACAAAACAAGAAACTACATTTAGAGAACCGATTGGCGCAACAGAACGATTAGCCGTCACATTAAGGTAAGTCATAAACATTTTGTAAGCAAGTTTAATATTCCAAAGTAATATAAAGAAATTAAAGAAAAAAACACATTTTATGGAGTTAGATGGTGGTTTTACACAGACCCTCATACCAAGTTGCACCGGAAGAATTCAGGTCATTAGAACTTCCAGGTAGATTACTTGGGTTTGATAATTCGTGATAGGAAGATTCATTGTCAAATGGAGATCGCAAATCCATTTCGTAAGATGAAGAAGCGGAAGCCCTTGAATAACTTGTCCCTGGCCGGCTTTGCTCCTGAGCTTCCGCCTCCTGTGCGAGTTCTTCTTCCATAATTAATTTAGCAATTTTAAATTTAATTACAGTCTGCCGTCGATTCGATAGTCTCTTCACGCTTGCAGCATATCCTTGAAATGTTAGATCTATGCTGTTGCAGTTACTTTTGATGTCAGAGTGCCTTTCATTTAAGTACTTAATAACTTTATCAGCAGATGATGAATTGTTGGGTGCTGGAAGTTCCATCGATTTTCTTTTTTTCTCTGGTCTTCGATTATGACATGAAATTTGCTTCGATGTTTCTTGGTCAGTACTTGATTCGCTTAGTATGTTTTCAGTCTTTTGTGTAGCTTCATTTTGAACGTCAGATGCTTCAATTTCTTCACTTACACCTATGTTGGTATCAGCAATATTAGAATCTGTTACAGCAAATTGTAAGAAAGGTCGAAAACTTTCCATATGCTGTGCCCAAGGCCAGGCTTTATAGCGAGAGATCGACTTAGCTGCTTGTCCAGTTCGGGTTTTCTCGGAGCGTAAGTGTTTTGAGAAACAATCCTTAAAATTTTTCCAGCGCTTCTTTAAATCGTCGCCTGCAAATAAAAATAGTACACCATTAAAACATGCCCGTTTAAATAAATCTAAATTAACAATGAAATATTTTTTGCTAATACCTTTTGCTGAAATATTTTTTATGTCCTACTCGTATAATATTATTTCATAACATCATAGTTACCAGACATATTAAATGCTTTATAATACCCTAGGGCATTAACAGAAATAACTAATTAATAAATCATTCTAAAACCTCTTAAATTCTTTATTGTATAAGTCTTTTGACTGCTTGGGAATGAGATTTGCCACAGCTTTGGCAGCATTTAGGGAGGTTTTATTGGATATTTATGAAAAATTTATGATTTTATATGAAATTAATTAAGTTTTGACTTTGACACTTAACAATAATGAACACACTTTGTTTATTTAGCAACTATGTAGGTAAAAATTTCGTGATTTTAATTTTTCTTTTAATTTAACTTGGAATTTTATGAAGTAGGACATAAAATATGGTATGTACCACGGGCATTACTTGATGTCTATATCCTCGGGCAACTCACAAATCGGGCCAAAGGCCCTCTGCTTTGTAAGATTGTTGCCTTCGGGGGCATAAACATCTTCATAATACCCTTACAACATAAATAACTATTGGTATCAGAAAGAGAGATTTAAGACACCATATTTTTTCTAGATTTTTGGCAACCGGCGACTCTTACAAAACAATCGGTCACAGTTTTCGATTGGGATTTTCAACAGTTGCTATAATTGTTGAAGAGGTTTGCACTGTTATATGGAGTAAACTGCAGCCAATTTATATGCCAGAGCCCACACAAGAGCTATGGGAAAAATCAGTTTTGGGCTATGAAAACTTATGGCAGTTTCCCAACTGTTTAGGAAGCATAGACGGGAAGCACGTGACAATCAGGTGTCCCCAAAATAGTGGATCAAATTATTTTTCCTACTTAAAAAAATGTTCTATTGTTCTCATGGCGATTGTTGACCCTGAATATAAGTTTATTTGTGTAGATGTTGGTGCCTATGGTAAAAATAGTGATGGAGGTATCTTCGAGCAATCTGCTATGGGAAGAAGATTTGAAAATGGCACATTTAATATTCCTCCTAACAGGCCATTTGCCGGTAAAGATGATGAGGTTCCATGTGTTTTGATAGGCGATGAAGCTTTTACCTTAAGTACTTACTTAATGAGACCATTTCCCTACAGACAAGCGAGATATGACCGTAATAAAGAAAAATTCAATTACTATCTATGTAAAGCTCGTCGCGTTGTGGAAAACGCTTTTGGCATACTGGCACACAAATGGAGATTTTTTTTAGACCCTTAGAAGTAAAAGTTAGCACGGCTACAAAGCTTGTAAAAACAGCCTGTGTATTACACAACTTTTTACGGGAAAAAAATATTGACCAAAAATATCTTAATCTACAAGAACACAATGATATGCCAGTACAGGTATTCCATCCCTTGCCAGTTGATAGAAGAAGAGCGGTAAACCTAGCCTTTGGGATACGTGAAAAATTTGTTTCCCATTTCAGTAATTTGTAAAAGTATGTCACTCATAATAAACTTACACATATTATGTCCAAAAGTATGGAATTGTTAAGTATTTTTCTTGATATTTAAGTCTAACTTCTTGGTTTATTTAAACATACTTTAATTACTTTACAACACGACTTGAACAGTGTACAGGGTGTCTCCAATTCGTGCCTCAACATGGGGAACTCCGTAACTATGGGTGATCTCCATAACAGGGTTGGTTAAATTAGACAAAAGTTGCGCATTTTTAGGCCTAACTATCGTTAGGCATATTGCCATTGCCGGCATATTTGCCATTTAAAAGATTAATAAAACCCGAACGGTCCCGAAGATAAAAAGAAAAAAAAAACAAAATGTTGAAAATTTGATTTAATGTTTTTCTAAGCTTCTTTGTGATCTAATTTTAAAATACGACGATAGTTTTTTCAATTATCTTCGGAACCGTTCGGGTTTTATTAATTTTTTAAATGTCATATTATTAGGCTCAAAATTTCGCAACTTTTCTATAATTTAACCAACCTCCCATAGTTACGGAGTTCCCCATGTTGAGCCACGAATTTGAGACACCCTGTACAATAAATTAATTTATTTATTTATATGTGTAGCTAAGTATAAATTAACAAATATATTATGTGTATACAAAACAATAGTTTATTACTTACCAGTATGATGATTTCCCATATCCTTGGCAATGTCGTCCCATACTTTATTTTTAATACGAACATTCTTATAATCACGATGTGCCATATCGAATAAAACATCATGTTTCTTTACATGTTCAATAAATTCTTCCGTGAAATCGGCCATTTTTTAACTTACGATCCGCGATCAACGTAACCTGCTGCGTTTGATCGCCGCTGCTCGCTTTCTGGCGAGGAACGCGCGATCGAACGCTGCAGAACGCCACCGTATCGCTAACAGGTCGCGACAAGTATGTGCGGCTACATTTCTTTACTTTGGACGCGTCTGATCGCCATCGTGATCGCATATATGTGTTCTCCGCTTTACATGGATGCTTAGCAAACATACCAAAGAGGTTTCCTTGTCAGTTTTCCTCGCCACCTCACTGAGTTCAGTTTATTTTATATATGTGAACTTTAATGTAAAAATGAATAGTAGCAGTAATAGCAGTGATGATTCCCAATTTTGGCTGAAGAAAGATTGGTCGTGACATTAAGGTAAGTGAATCAATAAATACCTAACACAATACTGTTTTATTACACACATATTCTTACAAGTTTTGAAAAACGAACGATTCCGCTAAAGATTCTTGATATTAAGATTAGTATGTTGGTAATTTTGCAGTACGTTAGTGTTTACTTGCGTTTCTTCGGGTGGAAATAGGAGATTAAACAACGTTTGCTGGACTTGCATTCTGAAAGTCAACTTATCTCTCGGGCTGAGCTGCTTTACATGAGGTAGTAAAGAATTAAAAAATCCTACATCTTCATCATTTACTGTGGTTGACTTTTCTTTTCTTAATGCAATCTTTTGTTTTTCCAGATTAATTAGCTGTTTGCCTATTTGTAGCTGTGCCGTAATTCTTTTCTTGTAACCAGTTTTTGTCACAGCGTAATCTTTTTCAGAAGTATTGGTTGATGTTGATGGAGTCGCGTGAACTGTAGATTGTGGAGTTGGAGGTGCACAATCGAGATCAGAAGAAGGCTCAGTTATGGTGTAAACTATCAGGTGTAAACTGATCTTGTAGGAACATTAACTTTCGAAAATACGGCCATTGGTTCTCATTCTCATCAGGAGCGGCATCTCCTGAACGACCCTTGTACTTTTTGTATTTCCAAATTCCTGCCAAAGATTTTTTTATAGGAGTACTATAGCAACAACACCGATTGTTCTTTTTAAAGAAAATGAAGTGTAGCTAATTCCTGTTTCGTACAGTGTTTTGGTTCTATAGTTTTTCAGCCTCTTAAAATCGTTATAAAGATACCTATATTATGTTTATTTTTTCAGGTAACTTGCCACAGGTAACAGCTTTAAATCGTTGGCGTTTGCATTTCGTATGGGAGCAACTACAGTTGCAGTAATTGTAAAACAAATATGTCAAACCTTATGGCAATCATTTCAGCCAATACATATGAAGCAACCAACAACTTTCGACTTTTTACGAATATCTGAAGGATATGAACGTATTTGGCAGTTCCCGAATTGTATTGGGGCCTTAGACGGGAAACATATACGAATTAAGTGTCCTGCCCATTCAGGATCAATGTACTTTAATTATAAAAAAAAATTTTCTATAGTTTTACAAGGGCTTTGTGATGATCACTATAAATTTATATCCATTGATGTCGGTGCATATGGAAAACAAAGCGATGGAGGAACTTTTCAAGCATCAAGCCTTTCAAAATTATTAGAAGCTAACAAATTAGGAATACCCGAAGGAAAAACTCTGCCAAACTCCAATGTTAAAACTCCATATGTTTTTATTACCGATGAAGGAAGGAAGGAATTTCATAACATATTCCTCTTAAGGAAAATGTTATGAAACCATACTCGGGAAAATCTTTGACTATGCACAGGAAAATTTTAACAAGAGGTTGTCACGTGCTAGAAAAACTATAGAGTGCACCTTTGGGATTCTATTTGCAAAATGGCGTATTTTAAGCGGCACTATAGAAACCCACGAAAAAACTGCCGATGATATTATTAAGGCAATATGCATTCTACATAACATAATGAAGGAAAGTCACTTATTAAATAATTTGGATCTTCCCCCTATCCCGACTATATGTCAGTTGCAACGCTCAAGATCACATAATCCCTCAACAAATAGAGCAAAATTAGTTCAACAGAAATTTACACAATATTTTGATGCTAACCCGTTACAAATATGAAAATCATACCTAAATAAAAATAGGTATGTTCCCTTTTTTTTCTTGTGAAAAAAATGTATAAAAATAAAATATAACAAACCTACCTGTTGTATTCATTTCTCTAGAAATTTTTTCCCATTCTCGTGCTAAAACATGTCGATTGTGGTGCTGTTTGTGACGTTTATCCCATATTGGAACTGCACGAAACACTAAATCAATGAGGTGATCTTTATCCATTTCCGTATACTCGTATTATTAACTCAAATCGTACTGAACGTAGATGTGCGGCCCGCTGACTTATCTGTACTTGAGTTCGACGAACTATTTAATTTCAACCAATCAGCAGACACTCTATCTGGATAACAAAATATTATGTAAAAACAAAATATTTTGTTCTGGCATCGATATCGGTGTAAAGAAGTGAGGGTGATAGGATCGAAGCTTCTTTGCTGTGTTCGCTCCCATTGAAAAGTAATGTTTTGTTTTATATCGATGTGACATCGAGGTAGAGACATCGACCGCGACCGCGATCATCGAGATATCTTCGGTATGTTCGCACCATTAGTGTTAGTAGCGGCTAGCGGCCATATTTTGTTTTTTATCTAAGTACTAGTATAAACATTCCGACATACGCACACCGCTCTTTAAAATAAAGCCGTCAGCCGCGGCCGCGCGCTATTTATTGGAAAGGATAAATCAAAAGCCTTCCGACTTTTTTGCCCGATTTTTATACGTGACATGGCCAGGCCAAAGTATAGAGATCATCATGTAGATTTCAACATATATATTTTGTTGGACTGTGGCCAGGCGACGTCAAAGCACAGGTCAAGGTCAAAAGTACCGGCACGATAACGACAAACATAATGAAATATACATGATACATTTCGGTAGCCGGTAGGAATGCATACGTCATTATTGATTTGACTTTCATTTGATTTTTTGGTTTGGTAACATTTTATGAAATGCGAGTTTTGGCTTTTTTTTAATAAGAAAATGCTTTTTTATATCGACCCCTCGATTGGTTCTCGGGCCTACACTTAGTTGGGGTCCGTCGCGGCCCCTTTTGAAGCCGGGCCCGTGTGCCTCACACATATCGCACACCGGTAGTTTCGCCACTGTTATTGTTGTACAATATAGTAAAATTCACACACCTACTTAATATTTTATGCACATCAATAATGACATGTGGATAGGGCCGCCTTATGACGTACATAAAACGTTTCGTGAATTTTCCTATACATTAAGACTATCTACACAAGTTCATTAACCCACCAAAGCACCACCCACATTCAAAGGGCTTACTTGTGACTGAGAAGTAGATGGAATATCTTCACGGCCAATTGGAACTGCATCCCGGCGAAGCCTGTAGGTAATCAAATGCAAGTAGCGTTTTGAGCAAAGTGCTTACTACAGATTCGGTGGTTCCTGAGTGACACTCCTGTAAACCGCATGCCCAATTTCTCTTGCCAAATCCTGGATCTATACAAAAATTATTGTATTAGTAGATGGTAGATGTATTGACCTTGTTGTAAAGAAGTTAATTTAATAAAAATAAAATAAAAACAGTACCTATAACGAAAAAATATTATAATATTTGTATAAAGTGCTAGGTAGGTAGGTATTAATATATCATATTTTATTTACAAGTTTGCTATATAAAAAATGTAGATAATATACCTACTTAATGTAATTTATCTCTGCAGAATATATTTTTTATGTATTGTGTCAAAAAAAGACAGTTTATACAAACTGAGTCTATTAACATGACATTTTTCTTGAAATGACTATGACTGTGATAGGTACTGTAATGTATAAACTGGTACCTATATGACACAGTTTATCGAGCAGTTCATATTTAGGTAACTGTGTAGGTACTGTTTAACCTTTATAATTATGACAAACTAAACAATTGTTTAAATCTGGCTTTAAATAAATATGCTAAAATTACTTTTTAATTTAATTTCTACATATGATGATGGGGCACCAGGAATGTTAATAATTAAGTTTTTAATATTGGGTAGGTAGCTCGGAAGTTAATAGGTATGTACCTAATATTTTACCAATTGGACAGATTAAGCAATATCAAATGAATCTTACCTTTCCAAGTTAGCAGGAAAATAATGCATTTTTTGAACTTCATCTTCCCTGGAACAAACGAGACAAGTTATTCCCATTTTTGCAACTGAAATACCTAAAAATGGCATCATATTAAAAGTACAGGTTTTCCACTAAATTTAAAAATTACCTTTTATTTATTATTATCCAGTACAAAATGTAGCACTATTTGCAAACCAAAAAAATAGTCTCTTATAACCGTAAACTCTAAAAACTCACAAAACTAAACAAACAACTCAAAAACCAAAACACAAGACGCCATTTGGAATTAGTCACAGCCAGCAGTCCCGTGCGGCCGTGCCTGTGTTGTCAGATCAAAAACAGAAAAGTAATGTCACGAACAGCTGTCCTTTTCTATTATTGTACGAAAGACGAGGAAAGAAAATACCAAAGGTGTGCGAATTATATTAAAGTGCACACATTTTGGCATCATTTAAGTAAGTGATCGTGGCTCCATCTCCCTTTACCTTCAGTATTGCTAAAAAAGGATGTTGCTATAGGAAAATGCATGTGATAAAGTAAGATGGGAGTATTATAAGGGTATGGACGTAACGGGGATCATTGATCCTCGACCATAGCAAAGCCCCCTTGACCATTGGTCCTACCCTCGCTCCGACCCATGCGCCGCAGTGGTCACATCGAGGTTCGGATCATCGCATTTTTACACTAGTTTGGTGTAAACAAACGTCGCATAAACATGGATTTTTCAACCTCCTCTTCATCAGATGAAGAAGATATTATTTTGAGTTCTAGTGCTAAAAAGTGGTACCTATATAAAAGGTATCAAAATACGAAAATACATCCCCTAAACAAAAAACGCATGTCGTATGGAGAATTTCATCATCTTTATAAAGATTTACGAAAAGACCCTGCTCGCTTTTTTGATTACATGAGAATGAAAATAGAAACTTTTAATTATATTTTAAACGAATTTGGAGATAAACTAAACAAAAATTACCAGAATTGCCATCGTTAACCAATTGGATCTGAAGAAAGACTCATGGTAACTTTAAGGTAAGTTTAAATCTTTATTAATATTTCTTCCCAGAAACATTTTTTTTAAATACAAAAATTCAAAACATTTTCTTTCTAAACAAATATTAAAAAAAAAACAAAGCGTTACAAATTTTTTCGGCAGAAATATGTGAAACTTTAACAAATGTATTTAATTTTTTTTTAAATACATAATGTATAGGTAGGTAGGTATAACCTAATTTCAGTTAAAGCCCGAATTTCCTAGGAAAACCTAGCTTTAACTTTAAGGATAAGTAGTTGGGAACGCCCATGGTTAGGCTGATTTTTAAGGGAGTTACATTTGCTACTGACTTCTTGACGGATCCCAAAAATTCTCTTAAAAATTAGTCTAACCATGCGCGTTTCCAACCACATATCGTTAAAACTAGAATTTCCTAGAAAATTCGGGTGTTAACTGAAATCCGGTTTTTACAGTAAATCATTGTGTTATATAAAACTTAACGTTTAACATTTTTTTTAAATACAAACATGAAAAAAACTTGAAATGTTCTTCTAATACGAATTGTGTCCAAGATAAGATTAAACTAGGTTTTGACCTGGATGAAGCGATTTCTCATAGACGAAACGTCGCGTCGGATTGAAAACTTATTTACGTCATATTAAAGAGCATGTTGAGCTCTTTAATATGACGTAAATAAATTTTGAATCTGATGTTTCGTCTACGAGAAATCGCGTTTTCCAAATCAGAAATTGTTCTTATCTTGGACACATAGTATATAAAAATTAACGTTTTAATTTCCAAAATGATTATTAGAACTAGCATAATTATTAGTGCACTGTTCTGTCGCCGGACTTGATGTTGGAAGTATATTACTATTTTGCTGAAATGGTAGTAACTGTGTGAAATGTGGTTCCGTAGAGGATTGTATATTAATTTTTTGTGTTGTTGCTGATGTAAAATTTGTTGCTGTTTGCGTCTGGTGTCTAGTAGATAATTGATCATTGGTTTTTTGTGTTTTTGATTGGTATTTCTGTACAAGTTGAACCACACTTATTCGAAATTGGATTTTAGAACTTGCATCAAATGTTTTTACATGTGGCAAAATGCTATTAAAAAATGACCCATCTTCATCTATTTCTTTTTTGACGGCTTTTTCTTCAGCCATTTCCTGTTTTTTCTGTCGATATTCTTCTTTTCTTTTTAGATATTCCGTTTTTTCCTCTTCTACTCGAATAAGTGATTCACCCAGTGCAACTCTTTTGCCAGAGATTCTTTGCACTTTAGCTTTTTTAAATATCGGAGTTAATGTACTGAAAATTGTGAGGGACTGTTATCACCAAGGTCGACGTCAACGTCTGCGTCGCTCAAATTACTGCTGTTGGCGTCGCCCGACAAGGTATTGTTGGTATTATCTTCAACAGAAAAAATTCCTTCCGTTTCCCGAGGGATACAAGTGTCTTTTAAGAATAAAAGAGAATCAAAAAATGCCCACTTGTCTTTTTCGTCATCATCTGCCCCATCACCAGATTTTTTCAATGGTTGTTCCGACAGTTTTTTTATAAAGGTTTGTCGCAGTCTCTTCCATGTAGCTTTTGCAGTGGCCGCTAAAAAAATAGTTTTTATGGGTACTTAAAAATGCAAATTATCGTAGAGTTAAATAATAAACTAAATATGTTATTAATATTTCTATGAAGATTTTTTGCTAATGGTGAAGGTATAAACTGAATGTGTGGCTAGTCGGGCTTATAAAGGCCGTCGTAAAGTGAAATTTATTTTTTTTTTAGAAGAAAGATACAACGAGGGTCTTAAAACCTGACTAGACACAAATTTAGTTTGGTGAGAAAGCCTTAACAATTTTTCTTATATACTTTTAGGAATAATATTTATTTTTACTACTTTTGTTTCCACCGGCATCTCATTCAGAAGCTTAGCGTTTTCATTTCGAATGGGAAAAAGCACAATCAGAAATATTGTTATGGAAGTTACGGCATTTTTATGGGACGTCTTTTTTAAAACACATATGCCTGTTCCCACGCAGGATGATTTCAAAAAAATTGCTGACGATTTCTATAAAATTTGGAATTTCCCGAACTGCGTGGGAGCTCTCGATGGAAAACATCCGTTTGCGATGTCCCAGTAACTCTGCTTCAATGTTTTTTAACTACAAGGGATATTTCCATCGTACTTCAAGCTTTAGTAGACGCAAATTACAGGTTTGTAAATATTGATGTTGAAGGATATGGTAAGCAAAGTGATGGTGGTACATTTAAAGCTTCACCATTATACAAAAAGTTATCGCAAGGCAGTTTTAATTTACCAGACACTAATCCACTTCCAGGCTCAAACTTGTATATGCATATGTTATGATTGGTACTTGTACATGCCATATGTTATGATTGGTGACGAAGCATACCCTTTAATGAAAAATTTACTTAAACCCTATAGTAAAAACAATTTAAACATCGAAACGGAAAATTTTAACAAACGTTTATCTCGTGCAAGACGCACCGTAGCATGTGTGTTTGGTATTCTACGTGCGAAATGGCAAATTTTAGATAAACAGATGTCACACTAGCAGACAAAATTGTCAAAGCCATTTGTATTTTACATAATATAATAATTGATATGGAAGGCATGAAACACAATCTGCAAGATTTTACGAATGGAAGATACAATCAAAATAACGAACAACGACAAGCTGGTGGAAGGTTAAACGATGAGGCAAAATTTGTACGAGAAAATTTTAAAACTTATTTTATGCAACAGAACTAAATTATAAACTGGTAGTTTAAAAAAAAATTGTTTTACTTACCTGGCACATCACACTCATTTGCCATTTCATTCCACATTTTTTTAAGAATAATGCAGTTATGATGATTTTTGTCTATTTTGTTCCAAATAGGCTCTCGAGCAAAAACAAGCCCGATTAACTTTTCTTTATCCATGTTAAGCGACGGCAGCGATTCAACGCGACGTTCTCCGGTCGAGGGTGTAAAAAATACTAAGCTCGATTTTTACCCTGGTACGATGTAGAGACCTTAGCTCCGTCCTATGCGCGGAGCGATGGTCGGCGCTCCAATGTTGCCACACAGATCTAACAGTGTGTATTTATTTTTGATGGCGAGCAGAGCTATTTATGACTCTCCGACACTCAAATACTTGCACGACAAAGTCTCTCATCTACAAAAAAGTCAGATTCCCCTTGAAATTGTTGAAGCATTGGGAACGTGCCTAAAAAAGAACAACGAACTGTTCCCTGTATTATCTGAGATCTACGACATTCTGAGCTACCATGACTCGAAATGGAAGACCTTATACGATAAAATAGATGAAATTCATTGCCTCCATACAAGAACTCCTGAAAACGGAAAAGAAACCTTATTCCATTCCATCAGGGAAATGAAGCAAGGCATTTTTAATCTCTCGTCTATTCTCCTGGATAATCATGGAGATTCTGTTAAGGTCCAGATACACGACTCATCAAGGGAAGAGCTCGCAAAGGAAATGGGTGATCTCCGAAAAAGTGTTAACCAAATGGCACTTTCCATCGACAATTTAACTTCTAAGGGAAACACGAGTAGTGGAAGTAGCCTCCCGAAACCAAAAAAAATCCTGTTCAACGCAGACCGAGCATCTGGAAAAGCCTATAGATGTGAAGACTCCCATAAACAAAACCACTCCTCCACCTTCCAAATCTTTTGTAAAAGAGGAATGGGAATACGTGGTTGTGTCTAGGATCCCCTCATCCTATACAGCAAATCAACTTGCACACTACGTCAAGGAGAAACTTAAAACCACGGACTTTGTTAGATGCTTTCCTATGCTGAAGAACAAGGACTGTCCAGACTCAGACTTCAAAGTTGGCGTGCAAAAAAAGGAGCACCTAAAAACTTTAAAAGACCCAACTATGTGGCCAGCAGGTACAATTGTAGATGGCTACAAATTGAATGCTTCAACCCATCCAGATTCACCAACATCCAATATTCAGCCACCACCAGAAGCCACTGCTACGCCAGAGAGATCTTTAAGAATTGCTTCAGACAAGGAAGCAATCGTTGCGAGTAAGTCCCTTGCACGGAAACCCTCTAAAATAATAATAGAAAAAAAAACGATGAACGAAGACGAGCCCTTTATGGATCCGTTGACTCCGCCAATAGTGAGGCTGTCCCAAAATTCTGATCCTGAGAATAGCCGTTACCTATTGGCCAGACTGAGAGACCCTTCAATTTTAAAATCACTAAGGCTCTACCTGGCATACCTCCACGACCTGCCGGCGAGTACATGCTTTGAAGGGCACACGAAAACTAGCATTAAACTAATGCTTGCCGCAGAAGGACTTCCCACTGACATGGACTCCCTGAGAAAATTATACTGTCGGTTTCATAATGCCTATGGTATTGGTTCGGCTGAAATTGAAGCAGACCTCTCCGCCTTTGGATCCTTCTTCTCTTCAGAAAGACTCCTACGGCTCCAGAAAATTAGAGAAGGTGAAACTAATTATTTTTCTCCAACTAAGTCAAAAAATTTTTAAATAAAACGACGCGAATAGAGGATCAAGCACCCTCTAAAAAAATGGACGTTAGCAAGCTTAATATATTTCTCATTAACATTCAGTCCTTAAGACATAAAACAGACGAATTACATCTTTTATTGGAAGAGCTAAACTTTCCACATATTGTTGCCATAACAGAACATTGGTTAAAGACTGATGAGCCTGTATTTATTAAAAACTATACCACTTTAGCTAGATATAATAGAAGTAATTTATCTCATGGGGGTACTATGATAATGTCCACTAACAACGATTTTTCCGCGGTCACAAAATTTGATAATTTATTATCTGAAAAAGTATTCGAATTTTCCATTGTCTATCATAATACCCTTGACCTTTATATAGTTTGTATTTACAAAACACCTGACGCGGACGTGCAAATTTTCTGCCAAAAATTATTAAGCTTGCTAGAATCCCTGCCCTTAATAAGCAAATTAATCTTGTGTGGCGATCTTAATATTGACTTCTCCAGTGTGTGTGCTGCTAAGGAATCCCTTCAGTCCATATTTGATTCATTTGGGATGGTTATGCATATTAACTCCCCAACCAGAATAACCAAAACTAGCTCTAGTATCATTGACTACGTCGTATCAACCTTTGATCCGGAACTCGTTGATTTAACTATCTTTAACTCAGGTTTCTCCGATCATGAAGCAGTGTTAACTAAATTTTCTCTAAATCACAAAAATAAAAGAGTCCCGCGCAAAATGTGCCGTATCTTTGGGGAAAAAAATTTCCTAAATTTCAAAAATCTATGTCTAAGAACGGACTGGGACTTCCTATCTGATGATGTTAACACTGAGTTTTCTCGATTTATAAAGTCACTGTCTGATTTGGCATCCAACTCATTTCCTCTTAGACCCATCAAAATTAAACAAAAAAAACCATGGTCTACTAAAGGCTTACGCTTGTCTTCTAAAAATATACGCTCCTTATCACACTTAAAAAAATTCTCAGACAGTGTGTTCTTCCACGATTACGTAAGGTTGTACAAAAAAATTTACCATAAAACAATAAAGGCAGCCAAGGACCTCTATTACAATAAAAGGATTTCTAATTCTGCAAATGTTGGTAAGGAAACTTGGTCTATTGTTAATGAATTAAGGGATAAGGCTTCTCCATCTATCACAATCCCCACTTCACCGGATAACTTAAACAACTACTTTATAAATGTAGCCAAAAATCTCATGAATACCGTAACTCCTTCCCACGATCCTCTCTCATATCTCGCTAATGAGAATTTACATAATTTCTTTCTTACACCCATAGCATTAGAAGAACTACGCAGCACAATAAAAGACATTAAAAACAAATCTTCATCTGGGGCTGATGGTCTAACGCTCAAAATGTTTTCAAATCTCCCGGATATCACTTTAAACCATCTTACCAACTTGATTAATATGTCTCTTCAAATTGGAATCTTTCCAAGCTGCCTTAAGACGGCAATTATTATTCCTTTACATAAAGGGGGCGAGAAGGATCAATGTTCGAACTATCGCCCAATTGCACTTCTCCCAACATTATCGAAGATTATTGAAAGACTGGTAAAGAAACGACTTTTATCCTTTTTGTTTAAATATAAAATTATAACCCCGCATCAGTTCGGATTCTTAAGTAACAAGTGCACCAATGATGCTATGTTGTCCCTCTTTAATAATATATACTCCAGCCTAAACAGCCATCTTTCTACAGCAACAATTTTCTGTGATTTCTCTAAAGCTTTCGACTGTGTAAACCATAATATCCTAATTAATAAATTGCAGCACTATGGAATTAGAGGAACACCTCTCGAGTGGTTCATGTCATACCTGAACAACAGGAATCAGTCTGTTAGGGTTGATTCGATGACGTCTTCAAGCAAGCCAATAGAATGCGGGGTACCTCAGGGCTCAGTTCTAGGCCCTATTTTGTTTCTTCTATTTATAAATGATATTGCTAATCTGGACATAAATGGTAAAATTTGTCTCTTTGCGGACGATACTAGTTTTTCTTGGAGCAACTTAAATATGGTGGCTCTTCGTAGAACCATATCTCGTGACCTAGTCACCATTAAATCGTGGTGCGATTCAAATCTCTTGTGCCTTAACGTCTCAAAAACTAGAGTATTATCATTTAGCGGTGCGTTGCAACCTTTTGTAATTAATAACAACAGAATGGAGGTCGTTGATTCCGTAAAGTTCTTGGGACTGATGGTAGACAACTCTTTAAAATGGGATATCCACATCGATTACTTATCCAAAAAATTAAGTTCTGCATGTTTTGCTCTGAGATCAGTATCCAGGGAGCTAAGTTTGGCAACGGCTATAACAGTTTATTATGCCCTGTTTGAGTCGCACCTCCGATATGCCCTTCCGTTTTGGGGTACGTGTGGTGCGACTCAATTTGAACGCATATTTAAGCTACAAAAGAGAGCTATACGCTATTCATTAAGACTAAATTACAGAACTCACTGCCAGGAATATTTTAAAAAATTTAAAATACTAACTCTTCCTTCCTTATTTATATTTGAATCCGTCTGCCTAATCCGCAAGCACTTATCAGATATGTCAGAAAGGCCATCTCACAATTATCCTCTTAGAAACGCAGAGTACGATCTTTATCTACCAACCCCACGATCAGAACTAGTTAAACGATCCATTCTTTATAATGCAAAAAAAATGCACAATCATCTCCCATTTGAAATCAAATCAATAACAACTTTTTCCAAATTTCGGAAAGCTCTGAAATCATACTTGCTGGAGAGAGCCTTATACACAGTAAACGACTTTTTTTAATTTTTTAATAATTAATGTTATGTAATTTTAAGCACGCGCTTCCTAAACACTGGTAAATTTGTTTATGTTGTTATGATAATGTACATAAATAATATTCGTATATTATATAAACAAATTAGTAGTTTGCTAATAATGTTTTTGTAAACAACTGCCTTTTGCCGACTTTGTATACAAGTGAATGTATATATATTTTATAGATTTTAAGGAAATGTGACCTAAACAATTTATAAAATTGTTAAGTTTTTTGTATGTTTTGTTGTATTTTTTATTTTTATATATTTGTATTTTTTGTTTTGTCTTTGTGTATATTTTGTTTGTATGATTTATTTAAATAATAGCTTTGTCAACAAAATTTTAAATTTTATGATAATAAAGCATTGATTGATTGATTGATGGTGCAATGCTATGGTCAGAGCGATGGTCGGCGCTCCGTTATGTCCACCCACTAAGTTTAAGGGATAAATTTTTAGATCGACTTGCGCGTCTCTTTGGGTTGTCTCTGCCTAGACTAAACTTGTGGCGGTTTAGTCGGTACGAAAGCGGAAAACAGAGAAAAAAGTTATTGAGACACAACGCCATCTCTCGGGTTTAAACGCCACTAAATTTGTGCCTATTTAGATTTTTGGTAAAAAATTCTTGAATTGTTAGATGTAGAAAAATATAAACGACTATAACTTCCAAAACTCCAAAAGGATTCGAATGAAACTTTTTTGTGCAACAAATAATAAATATCTAAATCGATTTTAAATGGTTGCAAACCTCTACAAACGAAAGTGTTTTGGTAAAAAATTATTGAATTTTTAGATGTATAAAAAAAATTAATGGATATAACTTCTAAAACTCCCAAAGGATTCGAATGAAACTTTTTTAGGTAATTATTAATAAATATCTAAATTTATTTCAGATGGTCGCAAACCTCTACAAACGAAAGTTTTTTGGTAAAAAATTATTGAATTTTTAGATGTATAAAAAAAACTTAATGGCTATAACTTCTAAAACTCCCAAAGGATTCGAAAGTAACTTTTTTACACAATTAATAAATATCTTAATCGGTTTTAAATGGTTACAAACCTCTATAAACGAAAGTTTTTTGAATAAAATATTGATGCAAAACTTTCCATTTAAACTAATTAAATTGAGTTATTTTAACCAATCAAAAGACTATAATAATTTTACAACTATTTATTTTTTTATGTAACAAATACAAAGAAATGATTTCTGAGTAGAAATTCAAGATACAAATCCAGCCAAGTAGTAGTATGGAATAAAACCATTGGGGCTAATAGCTCTCCTCGAATACTACAGTCAGGTCCTACAAGGTCCGGGTCTTCCCTTCAGGTTATCGCTATCTTCCAGGAGATAATAGTCAATATTCTCCAGAATTGTTTCCAGGATGCCTAAAAAGTATACCCGCGGAGATTTCATTAACTGTATTTAAAGAAAACTTACATAGGCCTCGTTTGTAACAGTGTGTGGTCTCAGTTAAGATTCTTTTGGAAATTTCATCCAGGAATTTGTGTTTGTTGTTACAAGCACTTAAGTTTTTACCCACTGAACTGCCAAGCAATAAAATTCTTTGCGCACTTTGGTGTAATTTTTTTTTTAATTTTGTTTTATTACACAACGGGGAATGCATTTACGCGCAAACTGTGACGCACAAGGCACTCCACGAGAGTGTGGGGCTCAGTTAGGCTACTACTCACTAAACCCCTCCGTGTTCTTTCCCGACCGCGTCTGCCCGAATATTCGAAACAATATCTGACAGGCGCCGGTATGATATTTTTCTCCCTGATTTCCCTATGCAAAAGGGCTCCTTCGTCCCCTTCACCCTTGCCAATCCTAAGCCAAGAAAAGGGTAATAAAGCGTAACAAAAATATCTAATTAAATGTAATTCGGTAAAAACCTAGGAGTTTATGTATCGATGGCTCTTACTATCTAGACAATAAGACTGCAGCAATGTGGGTCAGTTACTTAACCCTTTCACTGCGCGGTGCTAAATTGAAGTGGTCGCCCAAAATTACCATTTTTTTGCGGCTTGCGAATATATTCGTCAAGAGCAGTTTGGTCCAATTTACTATATTCATAAATGATTTTTTTTTATATTTACAGAAAAAAAATACAAAATAGTTTTGTTCTATGTTTATTTTAATAAATGTGATACACGTTCAATATGGTATCATAAAAAAAGCATTTTGGATGGGTTACATGATCTAAAAGTGTTTTTTTGTATGATATATTTCAAAACAGGAAACTATAAAAAGTGCTACATCACAAGTTAGACAGATATATCTTGATTCGCGTCTTCTTCATTGCTTCTTCTTCTTCATGCATATCTGATTTTTCTTCACAGTACCACAAGTGGTTGTCTGGCTTTTATACAACGACTCAAACAAATTGGGGCTAGTGTACCAGTTATCCACGAATAAGGTGTGACCCTTTTCTAGCTAAGACCCAAGTAAAGTCATTACTATGCTGCCAGATTTTCCAATCAGCTCCGTCAAATTCCTTTACGTTTGTCGAGGCACCAGTGTAGACAATAAAATCAAGTATATAACCCGTGTCAGAGTCGCATAATAAAAAAAAATTTACTCCAAACCGGTATCTTTTCGATAGGATATATTGTCGAAAAAAAACTCTACCTCTAAAAAGTAACAAACTTTCGTCAATACATATATTCTTGAATGGACAAAATGCTTCTTTGAATTTATTTTTTAGGTGGTCGACAACTAACCTTACTTTCTGCAAGAAATCTTTTTCTTTAGGTAAGGGACCATTATTATCAGTGAAGTGAAGTAATTTCGTTATTAGTAAAAATCTGTCTCTTTTCATAAGTCTGCTAAAAATTGGGGTTTTGATAAATTCATCATTTGACCAATAAGAGTTTAATTTGTTTTTCTTTACATGTGGCATTAGTAATGCTACAGCAAAGTAAGAGTACATCTCCTTATATTCCACTGGCCGCCACCTCTTGATACGTGAATGTTCAGATTGGTCTTGCAATAATAAATAGTCGTAATATTTATTAGTTTCGGTCGCTATTTGTTCCACTAACTCTTGGGTAAAAAAAAATTCAAAATATTTTAGAGCTGAATTTTCCGTACCTTCGATTTTGCATCCACAATTTGTGCTGTCAAATTCATGTACCTTTGGGTCAAAAGCCTTAGTTGTCCATAAAAAGCTTCTCTCACTTTGAAACGCTGCAGCTTGCACTGGTTGATCACTATTGCTGTCTGAATCTTCACTTGACTCCACTAAGTTTGCTCTATTCGAAAAAAACTCCTCAATATTATTTTATTCAGCGGGCGTTATAATGATGTCATCGTCTGGCCAATCGGCTTCATTCTAGAAGATAAAAAACCAATGTAGAAGCAAGTAGATCGCGTACATCTCATAATTACAAAATATAAATTAATAAACCTTTTTTTCTGTACTTACGTCAAGCTCCATCGGCTCGTAAATCTCGTCATATTCACTATCACTCCGAGCTAATATCTCTTCCAACTCCCTATCTGTTAAATAGTTTTTAGACATAATTATCTCACTAACTAAAAGCTAGAAAAACCGATGAAAATGCCAAATAAACAAACAAACATACTACGGTCGAGAGAGGCACGAAAACAACGCTTGCAAATATATTCGTCAGGAGCAGTCCAATCCTATTTTTATTTAAATAAAATCTGTATTGTTGTGACGAATTCATAATGAGTTACTTATTATATTGGGTATTACGTCACTTATAGCAAAAATCAATTTAGAAATTTTTATCTCACACGCTCAACAATTATTGAAAAGAAGAAGAAAATAGACTTATTCACGTATTTAAAAGAAATATGAACTTAAATCTGTAACGATACCGTTCGATATACTTAATTTAATTTAAGTTCAATAAGTTTTAAATACAATAATTTACTTGAGGTATAATAGATTTTTTTATATACCTAGGAGCTGAGGTTCAATCTATTAATCTCTGAGCTCGTTTCTTCTTTTCAATATCCTACCTAACTTTGTTATGAATATTATAATTAAAAAACGATAAAAAACAACAAGAAGACCTACTTTTTTTAAAAATACCTAATTTGAACCAACGTTTCGGTAGTTATATCTACTACCGTTATCAAGGTAATTAAAGTAAAATTAAATTAAATTAAAAATAAAATATACTTATCTTTCAAATTTTTAGTAATCCAGTCTCATCAAAATTTCTTCCTAATTCGAAAATACTTTATATACTTTTTTATATGATTTGACGGTTTATTAATAGTTTGACAAACTATTTTGAAAGATAACAAAATTTTCAAAGGTTACTTTTTTAAAAATTAAAGGGGTGTGATCTTAATGTAAATTAATCATAGAAAATACATGAATATCAAATATTTTAAATCATTAATTAATTTTGAGAATACCCTGATTTACCTCTCTCTTTAGCAAAGGAATCCATGTATTATGAAAATCAACCGAACAAGTAGCTAAGCATTTATCTTCATTTAACATTATAAATGCACTTTCCTTTAGCTTACGTAATTCTGAAATTGGTTCCTTTGCTAAAATTGAGGAAGCATTCCAGTCTATTCTGTGGTTATTGTCGAATGCATGTTGTGTAATTTTTGATTTTTGAAAATCATTGTTTTTTATGTAAGATTTATGTTCATTAATTCTTTTTGGTAATGGTCTACAGGTTTCACCTATGTAAAATTTACCACAAATACAAGGAATTTTATAGATTACATTTTTATTAAATTCATTTTCATTGAAAGGTTTAGTTTTTGTTAATAAGCATCGTAATGTGTTTTGTGATTTAAAAATAGTTCTTATATTAAATTTTTTAGCAATTCTTTTTATCTTATCAGAAAAACCTGGAATAAATGGTAAAATAACATTTGTCGTAAAAAGTGGTTGATTCAATTTTATACGTGGATTATCAAACTCTTTAAAGCAATTTTCTAAAAATTCTTTGGGATAATTATTTTGAATTAAGATATTTTTAATAAAATCTTTTTCAGTTGTTAAATATTGATTATTACAAATAATGTGTGCACGATCATATAAACTTTTTACCACTCCATTTTTTACCATTATTGGATGATTAGAATTAAAATTAAGATATCTATTAGTATGAGTTGGTTTACGGTAAATTCTAGTTTCAAAATTTTGTAAATCCTTTTTAATTAAAATATCAAGAAAAGGAAGCTGACCATCAGCCTCCTTTTCAAGAGTAAATTTTATAGTAGATTCTTTTGAGTTAATGTAATTTAAAAAATTTATAAGATCTATTTCGTTATGGTGATATATTGAAAAAATATCATCAATATATCGCCACCATATTTTAGGTTTTTTATCAAATGTATTAATAATTTCAGATTCAAAATTTTCCATAAATATATTACTTAAAATTGGTGAAAGAGGAGAATCCATAGCCATACCAAAGTTTTGTTGATAAAATTCATTATTGTATTGAAAATAAGTAGTTTCTACACAATAGGTTAAAAGTTCTAAAATTGTATTAACGCTTAGTGTTGTACGTTCTGCCAAATTATCATCATTCTCTAATTTATTTTTAACAATATTTAAAGTTTTGTCAACAGGAACATTAGTAAAAAGACTTACAACATCAAAACTTACCAATAGATCATAAGGGTTAAAAGAAATTGTAGAAAGTTTTTCTAAAAAGTGTTGAGAATTTTTAATGTAAGAATCAGAATTATTAGTGTATGGAGTTAAGATATTTAAAAGATATTTTGCAAGAGGATGAGTAGGTGAATTTATGCTACTAACTATAGGTCTTAAAGGAACATTTATTTTATGTATTTTTGATAAACCATAAAAATGCGGTGATTTACTATTATGTGGAGTTAATTTAAATCTATCAATATTAGAAAATTGGTTTTTATGCTTTTTAAGTAAATTATAAATTTGTCTTTCAATTTTTTCTGTAGGATCTTTAGATAATTTAGAATAATTGCCATCATTAATTATTAAATTTAATTTATTTTCATAAGTGTTAATATTTAAAACAACAGTAGCATTACCTTTATCGGCTGGAAGTATTTTAATATTATTATCGGTTTTAAGTGTCTTTAAAGCTTTTAATTCTAAAGAGTTTAGATTTTGTTTAATTTTAATTGGTTTTTCAATTTCTATCTTTGCCCTAATTCTAAATTCATCTTGTTGATCCCTTGGTAAGTCTTTCGTTGCGTTTTCTATAGCTGAAATGATATTTAATTTTGGCAGAATTTTTGGAGCAATTGAGTAATTAAGACCTTTAGAAAGAACAAGTTTTTCTGTATCAGATAAAACTCTATCTGACAAATTAATAACAGTTTTATTTATAAAATCATTATTATTTGTGTTTAAAAGTTCTTGATTTATATTTTCATTATAAAGTAGATTTATTTTATTTATGTGAATTTGTTTTTGTTTTTGAAAATTATTTAAATAACTATTATTTATACAGAAACATATATGATTGAAATCATTTTGATTAATTAAATTAAATAAGTTATTTTTTAATTTTTGTATTTCATTATTTAAATTAATTTTATTATATCTATGAAATTGAATTCTTTCTCTTAATAACGCTTTACTTGCTCTTTCTAAGATTTTATATGTTTTATTATTTTTGTATGATGTGTGTAATCTTAAGCATTTTGGTATTAAATTATTAATTTTGCATTTATGTAAAAATGTTATACTATTTTCACTGTGAGATAGTTTAATATACATTTTTTCTAAACGTCTAAAAATATCTAAACAATTAGGCCTATACCTTTGATTTAAGTAAAATCTGTATTGTTGTGACGAATTCATAATGAGTTACTTCATCTGTATTGAATATATGCCCGGGTTTATCATAAAAATTGTGTTCAGTCAGAAAAGTAATTATTAACGGTTTCTCTTGACATTCCCAAAGCTCGCGCAATTGAGGTGTTCTCGGATTTTCTGATTGAAATTTCATGTCTTCGCTTTAAAAACAGTTCTAACCATTTTTGGCCAGCTTTACCTAAAAAATACGATAATAAATTAGCAATGTGGTTTTTATTTTTTTTTTAATATACCTTCTTTTTTATTAAATTTATTTCGAAAATCCAATCGTTCAGCTAAATTAAACGTCATGATTCTTACTTCTGTTCTGGTGGGTGCAAAGCCAGGCAGGCTTTGTTTGTGTTTTTTGCAGTTTTTTTATGTGACTGACTATTTTTGTTTCGACGTTCGAGCCCAAAGAACAATCTGGCCCCAAACGATTACAGCTATCGATGTTATTTGCTTTTAATCTGCGCTTAAAAGTTGTTTTTGGGATCCCAAATACTTCCGCGGCTTCGTCAATGCCCATACCGCCATACTTCACAGCATCAACTGCGTCACCTAATGCTCTAGCCGTCCAAGAACCTCTTTTAGGTGCGTTTTGTTTTCGGATATATTTATTGGGCATAATCCTAAAACAAAATAGGCCGGTCCAACTCTCCTCCACTTAAGTGGGCCATCTATCCTTAAATAGGAGGATAGCTGGACCAGTGTCTAGCTTCTAAAATATGCCGATTAGAGCTACGATTGGTGCTGCTCTCTAGTACACCTTGTATATGGTATGTAAACACTAGTCCAACAAAAATGGGTTAAACTTACCTGATTTAAAAAAAAATAAGATTCTCAAAACTGATATAAAATTTTTGCACGATTGTGGTGATTTCAACTATCGTAAATAATGCGTTATAATGCGTTCCAGTCGCCGTCTCAAAGGCAACTGACGCTAAGAAACAGAACGGTGCGGCGTTACTTTACAGTGTTACTATTTTGCCAAGAGTTTGCAGACGGTAGCTCAGAATTATTGGAGGCTTGGGATTGTTCGAAGGTTCACTTATGACTGGCTATTAAATAATCTAAACTTGATTATAACTATTAAATAAGAGGGCGCCACTTAGTTTCTTTTTTTTTAATAAATGAAAGAAAACTAAGAAACGACTTGGTATATAGGTTTTAATTAACAATTAAATGACCCTGGATAAGGTAGATTTAAAGATTTATGAATATAAATTTGCTATGAATTAAAATATGAGTAATGTTGATATGATTAAAATAAATTTGACAAAAGTAACATTTAAATTATGATTTCGCTACTAGGTAGATTTCAGCACTTGAAAAATAAATCGCAATTATTAATGTTTTTAGTATATATTTGTATTACGCAGGGTTTGTATTACGCAAGTTCATGAAGCGTTTTACCTAAGACATATCAGCCTTAACCGTGTTATACCTACTTAACTACCAAAAAGGGTACTGAAAAATACTGAACAAAAAATAACTAATATTATAGGTAAGAAATTGACGTATTAAATTACGTAAAATAAGTAACGTTAAATTGAAATAAAAGGTATATTAATAAAAATTTAAATAAGAGACAAATCTATGGTTAGCAATATTTATATAAATGGAATAAACTGGCCTGTATATTCCTCCAAGAAATGAACGGGTAGCCTTTAAAACCGAGGCTGTGAATGTATGCCATTTGTAGCTCAGCTATCCGGACTGGGAATCTCTAATATTAGCTTTAACTCTGGCTCCAGCTCCACCGCTTCCAGCAATTTCCCGGGAAAATCAAAAGCCTGTAGCCATCAACTATTGAAGAAAAATAAAGAGGAAAACGGAAAAGTAAAACCCTAAAACAACGGTTGCCATTGTATTCACTGTCGATAAAAAATGAATGGCGTTAAAAATGTGACACACTCACCTTGCTAAGTTTCATTATCTATACATCAAAATCTTGGGCATCCTGCACCAGAATTATGAAATAAACGGTTCCCTAAAGGAATAAGATTAAGGACCATAAATTATAAACCATATTGGCTCCTTCCTGCTTCAAAAACTTCGGAAATAAAAAAACTGGCCTTTTACGTGCGCTTCTACCTGCAACACGGGAACAAGTCCTCGAAAAATGGACGCAGTACCGACTCAATCAATAACGACCTCACCTGTCGCCTGAGCTGTCAATATCAGCCAATCAGAGAAAATATTAATTATGACCAATCAGAAAAGTGACGGACCGTTAACAGATAGCATGGATAATTAAACCAGGAGAGTGACGCATTACAGTAGTAATGTGTCGTTGACAGTGTGAATTTAAAGAAATATGAATAAAAGAAGTTGACTGAAATAATTATTGAAATTAATGAAATGTCAATGGAGCGTTAGTGCACATAAGGAATACAAAAATAAAACGCTACAACGGGACAGGTTAGTCTTGCCCTGTTGCCAAACCTTGCCGGATATTTTGAGTGGACCGTCTACCCTACTGGTCCATCTCCCATCCTTTTACCCTATATTATTTAGGTACACGCTTGGTTTTAAATGGTTTTAAGTGGAATTAATGGAAAAAATTAATGCAAAACTAAAATCCGTAACAACTAGGTTAAAAATTGGCCATTTTAATTTTTCTTTAATAGAAAAACTTTCAAAAGCATAAAGCCATGATCCAATAGAGTATAGGAATCATGGTTGGCCGAAATAAGTTCGAGGACCGGAAACACGATATTTTTATTTTTTAAATGAATTACGCCAGCATAATACAAAATTCTTTTTTTTTTGACGACAGTCTATTTTCCCTAACTAACTGTCCCGTGGCATCCAAATATAAAACTAAATTTTCATTATTAATTTTTGTCTGAAGTGCTGCAACTTCTATTCGTTCTTTACTAAAAACATAAGCTGTTAATGGCTCAAATACACGATATATGTAAGAATTTTCCCTTGCTATTAAAATTAAATCTAAAATGTCATCAGGGTTCCTATCTAATGCCGCCCAGTTTTCCGCTTTTTCTTTATTTTTATTTTTCCATAAACATCTGCCGATTTAATGTTGCGCAAGTTCCCGTGAGTAATTTGAGTTTGCGGTGTCGAAAGCACATCTTTTATTCGGTACATGGAGGGGGTAGACGATTTTAAGAATTCTCCTACAATTTTTCGCTCAGTTTTCCTTACGTAACAAGTTCTTTTTTCTTTTATTCTGTGACAAAAATCTAGTGATGAATTGTAAATCTAACCTTTAAAAGAATTTCTAACTTTTATTAATAAAATTTTAAAACATTTACAGTTTCTGTGGGAACAATATGCATATACCAATACGCAATACGCAATATGTATATAAAAGCTATTTGTGGACGCATTACCTTTGCAGTGCTAAAAATTAATTACACAGGTATTATTTACTTCCTCGAATTTACGCCGTATTACAATGTAATAATCTTTTAATTTAGAACCTCCTGAATACATGCCCTGGAATTCTTCCAAGGACATTAAAAAATCACATTCCAAATTGTTGCAACGATTAAACGTACGAATAAGATTTAAATCGTTTCTAGCTCCTTGGGGTAAAATTTTATTAACCGCTGAAGGATTTCCAAAATATAGTTTTCGAACCGATGGTTTCACGTTATCTATTAAACTTATATCTTTTGACGCAAAATTATCCGAAGGCTTTTTTGATAAAAGGGAAACACAAGGAAAAGAAACAGATTCTAGCAAAGTGACCTCTTTTTCTTTTAAATCTTCCTCTGTCAATTCAACACCAGCGGCTGGGTTCATTTCATCATATGAATTTAATTTTAAGGGTGATATTTGAAAATAAATCTCCTCGTTTAAAATGTCTTCTTGTGCATTATTTTTACTGTCAGGAATTTTAAGATTTTCATCACTTAAATTATTATAGAAATTTTGAAATATTAAATTATTATTATTGAAAGACGAGCTCAAGCGTTTTTTATTTAGATTTGCTTTGATTTCTTTATTTCTTTTAATTGCCATAAAAACATTAAGTTTTTTATTGTATTGATTTTTGGCTTTTTTCCCGTATAGAAGTTAACAGCACTGTTTAAAAATAGGATCATTCAAAGTTAAAAAATATTCATAAGATTCATGCGGTTTAATGTCCCTAAGAACATTAATAAGTCTTCTATTCTGAAAAGAAAGAAGGTCATAGTATTAATATATATTATATAGGGTGTTTTTTTTAGAAGCGGAGAACATTGAAATTAAACACAAAATATTTTATTGATATGAACGAATTTGCTTTTTCGGGCATGTGACCCCCACGGCTGGCGCGTACGTGGCGTAATCTAGAGGTCTAATTTTCACACACTCTTTCCAGTACTGCAGGCTGTATTTCGGCAATCATGCGTCGTATGTTGGCTTCCAAGTGCTCAAGTGTTTCGGGTTTATCAGCGTAGACATGCGACTTAACAGAGCCCCAAAGAAAATAATCTAATGGCGTCAAGTCGCACGAACGAGCTGGCCAGTTTATAGGTCCATTCCTTGAAATTATTCGTTGCTTGAATGTCTCTTGCAGTAAATTTATTGTTTGGCGCGCTGTATGGCACGTGGCACCGTCCTGCTGAAACCACATTTCTGCAACGCCTGCAAAGGCTTCCAATTGAGGCACAAAAAAGTTGGTTTTCATGTTTCTGTATTGCTCACCGTTTACTGTAACGTTCTGACCATCAGCATTTCTAAAGACATAAGGACCAATGATTCCACCGGCCCATAAAGCGCACCAAACGGTTAGTTTTTCTGGATGTAACGGTTTTTCGCCAATAGCTCGTGGATTCTCATCCCCTCAAATTCGGCAATTCTGCTTGTTTACATAGCCATTTAACCAAAAGTGTGCTTCATCACTGAACAAAATTTTCATATGAAATCGTGGATCAACAGCAATCTTTCCTTCCGCCCATTCAGCTAATGTACGGCGAAAAGATGATCCTGGGGTTTCAACTCTTGGACAAGTTGAATTCTATATGCTCGCAATCCGAGATCTTTGCGCAACATTTTCCATAAAGTGGATGGACATAAGTTCACTTGTTGAGAACGATGACGAATTGACACATTTGGATCATTATAAACACTATGCTGCACAGCAGCTATCGCTTGTTGCGTGCGCACTATACGGCGTCTTACGGGATGCGTATTGTCGACTAGAGTAAAAGTATTGCGAAAACGATCAACAGTTTCTCGAATTAATCTCTCTGAAGGACGATTATGAGCACCATAAAACTCACGTAATGCCCGATGTGTTTCTCGAATAGAACCATGTCTTTCAAAATAAATTTGAACAATTTGGAAACGTTGCTCCGGCGTGAGTAGAAATTTCAACAAAAATTTCATTTCATTTTTTAATTGAGCCTTTAGTTTAATTTCCACCATTGGGGATGTCTCAGGCACCCTGCCGCAAGTGAGCCCCAACAGTTATAATTACCTTTTGGAGCGAACACTTCTAATTTGCTCGTGTTTTGCCTTTGGTAGAGGTATGATCATTTTTGGAGTGACACCAGATGTCCCAGGTACGGCAAGATCACATTTTTTAGGGGAAGAAAACAGTTTAGACTTTACATTTTCGATATCTTCGCTGCCACGGGTTGTTTAAACAACTGCTATCAGTATTCTTGGTTGGTCTTTTGAGACTAGCATCGTGTATTTCTGTCGGAGTAACAGGGTCTTTACGTATCCTATCTATCAAAACTGAAATAGGCAAATTGTCATCATCGTCCGAGAGTCGTGGTTGTTTAACACTTGAACATTATCTTTATTTTCATGTCGCCTATCGTTTATTGGTTCAATGTGTTCAATGTGAGGCTCGATCAGTTACCTCTGAAGGTGCAAAATCCTCCTCTGTAAACACATCTGGGTTATAAGAATACAATCCTGTAGCAGTAAATGCCTTTTCACAAATCTGAATTGTTGCAACCTTGGAATAAGGTATAGTCCATATGAACTCAATCCGAACAGCAGAAAAACTAAAACTCGGGTCATTAGCGGTATCTTCTTTGTAAAGCATAGGCGTGCCACAGAAGGATTGTAAAAAATATTTTAAAGGTGTATTTGTACGTTATACTCACCAATTGTAGTGATTTTTAATTGTTATATCAGTAAATTAGGCAATCTAATGGACTGTCAAAACGAAGGTTTTGGCGCCTTTACAACATTGCCATGTTGTGCAAAAAATCGAAAAATGTTACATTTTTTAAGTCACAACAAAATAAAGCTCAAAATGAATAAAAAAACGTACAAACATTGCGTTGTGTTTTATTTTGCATTGTATGGTACAAGTCAAATGCATCCCCGCCGTCGTTGTGACTATCAATTGAATTTTCAATTTTTGCCTAATTTTTGTGTAAAATTCATAGTTGTAAATGTCATATATTTTTGTTTACAACATATATGATATTTGCGAATAAAAAATAAAATAAAATACATTTTCGTCTACTTGATAAGACTTTTTAAATGTCATAAAATATATAAAAATTAGATAAATTATTTGGCATAAATGGCAATTTTTTTTATTTTTTTTTTAATTAAAATCATGTTTATCAGTCATTTTGGTAGAAAAAATAAAAGACCTTTTAAATAACATAATATATATATTGCTTTATTGTCAAAAAAATGTACAATTTGTAGACAAAGCCAAGTATAAATAAAACAATACAAAACTTACAAAAGTACCATAAAAAATATACATAAACAGAAAACAAGTACATAAGTACAAAAATGTATAATGTATACAATATAACAAAATTGTATGAGGTCAAAATACATTGTAAAGATACAAAAATACAAAATTTAAAAAAATAATATACATTAAAATGTATATAAAGTCTAAAGGTAAATAAAAAAAGAGTATATTATATAGGAACACAAGCGAGTTCAATACAAAATAAAAAAGTGGCTGGGAATTTTACCTTTAGGTATGGTACATAATATGGTAAGTAATCACAAATTCCTATTTTTTATTTATTTTATTTTAGTCAAAGTCGCTTCGCTTATTTGAATCAAAATCAATTTCGTTTTGGATACAAATAAGAAGACAATTATTGTGAAATCGTAAAGCAATAGACAGGAGCTTTAAAACTGCATTTTTTTTTAAATTTATTTTTTTTCCCATTACTTGCTTGTTGGTCATTGGCTACTCCCAAATTTTATTTACGACATTTTTTTGACCTAATAAGCCTACTTATGAAAATTACACAACTAAGCCATCTTATGCAGCACCAATTAACTATAAATACCGAGATAAATACGTATAAAACATTATTATACCTATTTTGCAAAGACTTTAAAAAAAATTGCTGTAAGGTAACCCTTAAATTGGTCATAACGGAAGAGGGAAATGAAATTGTAACAACAAATGGAGAACACAATCATGCTGCAGCCGAATCCTATGTTGACCAGAAAAATTTTATGAAAGCATTAAAAGATGATTGCCTAAAAGAACGAGGTTCTTTGAAGAACATCTACGAAAATAATGCGATGCGGTAAGCATACATACCTACATTTATTATACAGGGTGTTATAATACCATATCTAAAGGAGAACTTTTATTTATTATAAAAATTTTATAAAATTATTTGTTTGGGTATTTCGCCACTGAGTCTAAATTTCTGAATAAGTAATTGATCTCAATTTTTTAGACAAAAATCTATTGTAAAGAAGAAAAACGAATTCCACACGTATTCAAGTGATTTAAGAACTGAAATCTTAAAACTAGATATTTCGTTTTTTTTTTAATAAAGTTCAAAAATCCTTAAGTACAATAATTGATTTGAGGTATAATAAATTCGTTAATAATCTTTGTTTTTTAAGGTTTAGAATTTAAAAACCTCTGAGCTCAATTCTTCTTCACAAAAACACGTAAATTCTTATTGTCCCTATGTTAATCCTTAATAAAACAAAGAAAATCTGACTAAACTTTTTATGAATTTTCGACGTTTCGACAATTAAATCAATTGTCATTGTCAATAAATACGCCTATAAAATATGAACAAATTAGATTAAAAATAAAAATGAAAAAATATTTAAAAATGTAATAAATTTAACTAACCTGATAAAATATATTCCCTGCAACTATTTCTTTATATATCGTCTTTTCTTAACAGAGAGCACAGTCAGCTTTATGGCAAATGACAATAATTTTAATTTTAATAATATCAAATAAAGTAATAACACATAATAAACATGCAAGAATAAAAGTCAAAAGTCACTCTCCGAATTTTCCGAGAATCCGAATTTGGGTTTATAATAATGGGGTCAATTGTGGGTAAAATGCCATATTCATCCTCCTTTTTAATAACATTCTGGACAAAATTCATCCATACATCACTGTTGTGGATTTCATCAATTATTGTCCTTATACTTCATAGTACAAAAGTACTGTCAGTTAGAAATTGATTTCCTTTTCTCACCTTGTCCTTGATTGCAGCCCAAATCATCTCAATCGGATTAAATATGCAGTAATAGGGAGGAAGGCGCAAAATTGAATGACCTTGTGCTTCGCAGAGTTTGTCGATAACATATTCCTTCTCAATTTTTTTTTTATAGCTTCGAATAACACCTTTTTAGTAGCCTTTTGAGGAATTTAAAGCGTTCGGAATAAAACCCTTATTAACACCTGCGTGAAGTATGATGACCCGTTTACCGCGTGAACAAGGTCCATTTAGTGTGCACTTACTACTAGTGTCCACCCAATCATATTTCACAACATCGTGTGTGTAGTACCAAGTTTCGTCAAGGCACACTATCTCCCTTTTTAATTGGCGGTATTCCTTAATTTTTCGTAAATATTCATGCCTCGATGCTACGATACGGGGAGATTCCATTACAACCATTCTTTTGTCCAATTTTTTGTACTTAAACCCACAATCTTGTAAAACATGACGTAAGGTGAAAAGAGATTTATATATATAATTAGAATAATCAGTAAGTAATTTATTCTGAATCATGTCTAAGATTGGAACTTTGTTTTGACTGTAAAATTGATATACAGTTCGGTGTATTACGTCTTTGTCGGTATCATCAACTTTTTTAAGCTTATTGGTCCTTTTTCTCTTTACAGAATGATCGATGACGTCTCCGGCTTTTACCACTGTGTAGATGGTAGTACGGGCAAGTTTAGTCAGCTCACAAACTCTTTTTAAAATGTCGTTTTGTGAGGCCCCGCGCATTTCGTTTTTTAGGCAATTGAAAATATTTAAAACAACTCTCTGGGTTTGAACATGTAAGTCTTTATTTAAAAATTCCGATTGCGCCAAGTCGGAATTAACTTCCAAATTGTCCATTTCATTATCAGAAACATCAAAAGGTCTCCACAACGGCATTTTAAATTGTTAGATAAAAAGTATTTAAAAACAGTGATAACAACAGTAACAACAGTATTAACAACGACAAAAGCAACAACAAAAACAAAGAACACAACGGTAACAACAAATTAATTTATAAAATTACGACACGCGACCAACACACTCTTAAGACACCTGATTCTAAACCAGAAATAAAACATAAAACGCCACTGGCACCAGGCCCATGTAAAATTTATCGTATAGGACCGGCCCGTCCACAATTCAAACCCCAAGCGCCGGTAGTAATCTTTTATCTTCGTCTTTTACATGTCATTGCTGGGGACTTAGCCTACCTCTCTCTGACAAAATTTCTCGTTGAACGGGGCGGGGTTTAGGAATTTCCAGCGATCAGATGTCTTTAAATATACGAGGACCGCTCATTATATATTTTGCTATTTGTTTCAATGCGTGAATTTAGTATATTGACCGTACCCCAATTTGTAAGGTGTTCGAATTGAAATCATCTACACTATACATGAAATAGTCTAGACATTTGTTTCAGTCACTGGTCTACCAGGATTTTGAATCATCCATTTGTTGCTTTCATTCGAGAATGCAGTTTTCAATGGACCAAAAAAGCATTTATCGAGGGGCTGCATTTTGTAGCTTCTATGGGGCGGCAACGATAGAAGAACTATACAGTTATTCCGACAAAAATTAACTGCTTCAAGGGTACAATGTGATGTGTGGTTGTCAAGAATCAAAACAACAGGATCATCCTCTGATGATTTTACGTAGTCTTGAAAATGTCTAAGCCACCTTATAAAAAGCTCTGAATTCATATAACCAGTTTCTGTCACTAATTGTAAAGTTCCAGGTGGACATCCATAAAAAAAGTTCATCGTTTATACGTTTGCGTGGGAAGACAAGAGCGGGGGGGTACCCAAACTCCTGAAGCTCCCATACAACACACAGCTGTTACTAACTGTCCTCGTTCTGCTGCAACCACTTTTGAAACTGTTTTCTGGTCCCTGGGGGCAAAAACTTTGGGCATTCTATTAGGGACCGTCGACATCCCGGTTTCATCCATATTAAAAATGCGGTGAGCTGGTGCTTTTGTTTTTTCATAGCATTGTCTTAATATTTCAAAAAATCTGTTGCACTGAATCTTATTAAAGCCAATTGCTCTAGCCAAACTTACTTTTTCGGGAGCTCTAAGAGACAGCAAGTTTCGTTTAGCAAAATCTTTAACCCAGTGATTACCCGCCATTTTTTTCTCTGGATTAAATCTGTGCCTTATTTGGTTTAGCTCGGCATACTGGAATGCAAGCGACTTCTAGTCTTTCATGCGCAATCCATAGAATCGGTTATCCAGATATATAATTCGCCAATTCTTTTTCCTGATCGAGAGTAAAAACTGAGTTAAAACGCCCCAAAGATTGTGGAATAGTCCCTAATCTCAATCGTTTCCGTAAAGGGCACTCGTTAGCACCCAAGGCAGCAGCAACTGAACGCTTGCTTTCCCCCCGGTCTATTCTAAGTCGCGCCTCGTCTAGCAATTCTTGTGTAAATTTCAGCGTACGATTTGTTTTCCTTTTATTTCTTTTCTATTTATTTTCCCATTATCACCTTGTTATCCTGAAATTTATATCCAGAAATTAATTAAAGGTGCCTATCGTTACTAAGCAATTAAAATAAATAACTGTGGCAAAGAGTACGAAATTAAATTTTGCGTACTCTTAGCTCCCCTTTCTAGGATTCGGAAATATTGCAAAAAAAATGTGTTATGCAACCGACAAAACAAGGATGTTTTTAGGCGAGTCTATAGCCTAATGAACGTTGAATTTAACTGCTAATATGCATTTTCTAGCAAATGTTTCCACACGATATGATTCCTTAAGTATATTCACTTACATATTACATCAAAATAGCATATTTTATATTACTTACGACTATTCGTTTATCAATAAACCACTAAAAATTAAATTCACTGGACCACACCTTGACACAAACAACCACAAATAGCCATAATGGATTCGACCCGCGGTGTTGCCATATGGCTCATCTGAGGTCTGCGTACTCTAAAGCCGCGTATCCACTGGCATTAACATTTGTAGCAACATTTGTAAACGTTTGCGAATATTGATAAACGCTTGCAAAACGAAGTATCCACCGATCAGCACATGTTGTTTGAAATTGTTCACAAAGCAGTTTTGAGAGCGTTTGTCGCGTATCCAGGTCTTTTTTTATTTTGAGGAAAACCGAGAATAGAAAAATTGTAAAAATGGCCCCGTTAAGTAGAAAGAAACTTGCCGCCTGTGCTGCATTAGTATTTTGTGCACTAATAGAAAAAGAAAAGAAGGAAACATAGATTTTCGGTGTCTCATTTTTTAAAAACTAGAGTTTCTATACAGCTGATTTCTGATATCAAAACTGACAGCCATCATGAAAGCATTAGCGAGCTATGTAAGGGTAAATAAATAACCATATAATAAATTTGACCTTTATTGAGAAAACTAGTTACTTAGCTAAACATGAGTAGGTATGGTCTGTACGCTGAGTACAACCGCACTTGACGTATGTCATAAATCAATGGCTGGGTTCATCAGAATAAAGCGCTCACTGAGCGCTCGAAACTTAACCTAGCAACATCCAATCAAAATTCTTATACCTTAGATACCAGGTAAAAAGTTTCGAGCGCTCAGTGAACGCTTTTTTCTGATGAACCTGGCCAGCGTTTTATTTCATTGAAATGACATTTTTGACATACGTCCAGTGCGGTTTTACTCAGCGTATAGATCATACCTATCTATGCGATAATATAGATGGTATTTTATTTTTATGATTAATTAGTATTTGAAAAAGTTTACACTTGATAACGGTTGGAGATACTTACCAACCGAAACGTCGTGTTACATTAAATAAATAAGACAATGCAAGTTCGACAAGATGTTTTCACTGTGCCATTGTCTACCACCTTCAAAAACTAATTAGTATTTGTCTGTGATTGAGATGGATTGAAGTTTGCTAAATAGTTTCCTGCATTCATGGATGCAGATTCTAGGTCAGGATTTTCATCTGGAAAGTTTGTTTCCCAATGGTCATTTTCTTGTGGCTGCTGACAACTGGTGGTATATGTTGCGTTGCTACTTGTATTTCGATGGGCTTCGAGCTGTTGAAGGATTCCTGAAGTTGGCAGAACATTAGTGAGTAAAGTTAAGTTTCGTTGTGGTTGCTGCGAGGGTTGCTGATAGCTGGCGAACGATGCGCTAGTGTTAGCATTTTTATGGATACGGAGCTTTAGAGGGATTTCTGAGGTCGGCAGAACATTAGTGAGTGTAGTTAAGTTTTGTTGTGGTTGCTGAGAGCCAACGAAAGATGCGCCGGCACTTTATTTTCATGGGTATGGAACTGTGAAGCATGATCGGAATAATGAGAGCTTGAACCAGCAGGTGAAGGAGCAGGGGTAGTGCATGTGCTAGCAGAAGTAACGCTTCCAGAAGATGACAGATGACCAGAGGTGTTCTTAGGCACCACATCGTCGTAACGTCCCATATCAGCATTAAAGAGGATATTACTAAACATGTGTTGTACCATGGCCTGTGTTCTTTGACTGTAAGTACGTAGCTTTGATGCGATATGCTCCTCATAAATATCACAAGAATCCCGGTCTTGAGCTGACCGCATAATATCGACTACTGCAGAAATACGAGAATCCTCGTTTGGGACGTTTGAATTTTCCTTATTCCGTTTCGCTCGTTTTGCTTTTTGCAATTGTGAATTTGGTAATTCATTTGTAGACGTTGTAGAAATAGATGGTAATGGTTCCTGTTCTATGGCTCTTTTTGGATAAAGTTCTGGTTCTGTTCCTCCACCAATTGGTTCACTGTTTTCATTATATACTTCTTCGGTAACTACTTCATTATCAGCAATAACCTGAAAAAAAAAATGTTTAATAACAAAAATAATTAAAATATGCATATTCTAAATTAACGTTGAGGTGAAACACATATTTTAAATTGACGCAAATAAACGCATACAAATAAAAAACAATTTTTTCTTTGCAGATGCCAGAAACCGAAGCGGAATGGTTGTAGACATGTGAAGAATTTGAAACGTTATGGAATTTTCCACAATGCATTGGCTCGATTGATGGGAAGCATGTACTTTTACAGTGCCCTAAAAAAACCGGAAGTGACTTTTTTAATTATAAGTCGTTTTTCAGCATCGTTCTCTTTGCCCTACTTGATGCTAATTATAATTTTCTATTTGTTGATGTTCGTGTTCAAGGAAGAATCTCAGACGGAGGAATTTTTAAAAAGCGAGAGTAAAAAACAGAGTTGTATGAACGTCTTCAAAATAATGCTTTAAATTTGCCATTACCAAAATCGTTGCCTGGTCGCGAGAAAGCTATTCCCTACGTAATTTTAGGAGACGAAGCGTTTGCCCTGGCTGATAATTTAATGAAACCTTATTCAGGAATTTATGAAAAAGGTTCAACACAAAGAATTTTTGATTACAGGTTGAGTCAAGCACGCCGAGTAGTGGAAAATGCTTTTGGTATCCTAGCATCTGTCTTTAGAGTTTTAAGAAAACCAATGCTTCTAGAGCCACATAAAGCAGAATTAGTTGTGATGACTTGTATATATTTGCACAACTTTTTACGCAAAAGTAACTCTTCAGCAAATATTTATTGTCCACAAGGAGCCCTGGATAGTGAAGTAGAAGGAAAAGTTAGTCCTGGTGCTTGGAGCTTTGAAATGTTGTCCCTGACTAATATTAAAAAAGTTCCTCGAAAGTCTGCAAAAATTCCTCAGGAAATTCGTGAAGAATTTGCAGCATATTTTTCCAGTAATGGAGCTATTCCATGGCAAAATGTACATGCTTAGCTAAACGTACAGTGTTAGTGTTTTTGTAAAGAATGAGTTTTCGCTTGTAAAATTAAAGTAAAATAA
The DNA here is from genome assembly GCF_022605725.1 of Anthonomus grandis grandis. Classification (NCBI taxonomy): domain Eukaryota; kingdom Metazoa; phylum Arthropoda; class Insecta; order Coleoptera; family Curculionidae; genus Anthonomus; species Anthonomus grandis. The sequence goes on from NC_065565.1 coordinate 655,374, forward strand.
AAAATATTTCTCACCTCTGAATCTTCTATTTGGGAATGAGTCATCTTTTTTGTACTGCTAACAGATTTCCTGCATTTATTCTTATCCATAATAAATCCAAATGCTTCATAGGCAAACCAGTGGCTTGTGTGTACCTCCTCCCGCCCTGCAAATTTTCAGTTTTATTGTTGGCCATCCTTATTAATAGTAAGCCTGGATCCACATAGGTACGTGATCACGGATCCGTTGCGATCACGTGACTGATATCAACCAATGGCAATTAACCATAGCAAACCTTTATTGGTCGAAAGCAGTCACGTGGTTGCAACGGATCCGCGATCACGTACCCATGTGGATCCAGGCTAACGGTTAAAAACACAAAAAACTGCACTCTAAAGCGATAATGCTGGAAGCTCCTTCAACTTTGATGTTAAAAAATAATAAACAAGAAAAACAGGTTCACTAAATATACAGACCTTTTCCTGTTCCCAAACTTTGAGTTTCTTTCTCTTCTAAATGAAGTTGTCAACGAGCCTATTTTAGCCTTTACAATATCGTTGGTTGTATTCATATTTTTGGCTATATCGGCCCAGGCGTCATGTTTCTTAATTTTATTATAATAAAAACCATGTCTCGCATTCCATAGTTCCGGTTTTTGGCTATATAAATTTATTAAGTAAATACACTGCTCGTGGTCCCATTCCGTAGTAATATTTATCGTAAATAAACAAATTAAATTTAAAAAAAAAGATTATTGTTCGAGTTATTGATCAATCACTTCAACCACAACTTTTATAAACACTAAATACAAGTAAACAAACACTAATCGGTTATATCTATTTATCTACAAACGTAGAATATCGCGTCTCCACTGAAATCAGGCAAAAATCCACAAACAAGTCAAATCCTTGAAGTTACCGACTTTTCGCGGAACAGTGACAAACGCCTGCAAACGTTTGCAAATGTGAGTGACCGACGTATCCATCGGATAAACATCGTGTTTGTGAACGATTGCAAATGTTTCTAAACGTTCCGTTTGTCAGGTGGATACGCGACTTTAGGGAATACGTACTCTTAGGAGCGCCTACCCTACTCGTATTATTTTTGTTTTCGATGCATTATTTCTATTTATGATTATGGCTTGGAAAACTAAATATTTAAATAAAATTTTATATTTAAGAAAACTGACAATGTTGTTGTGTCCTTTCTACATTTTCGATATTAATTAAAAATCACACAGCTTTTAATTTTATAATAAATATCATTTAAATCTGATTAAATGAGTAAGTGTTTCAATGGCGAGATACACATTTTAAAACATTCCCCTTAACGACTCTCAAAACTAAGATTGATGGGCTTAAAAAGACCTTATTTAAAACTAAGGAGAATACTTTCAGTAAAGGCCTTCAAATAGACTATGATAATGTAAGGCATATCCAAGTTACACGAATATTGTATATAAAAACTAGAATCGGGTCACATCACTTACCTATTTTATTATTGTATAATACTCTGATTTAAAATAGCTAACTGGCTAGCATACAAGAGAATTTAAAAAATCAAAGAATACTGTGTTATGTTATAAATATTATCCCGGCAAGACTATCCGGTTTACAGGGGCTATTTCTAGGGAGTTGAGTTTGTTCGACGGTCTTGGTTTAAGAGTTCTAAACAACAAGAACAACTCCCTAGATCTGATAGGTTCCAGAAACCCTGTTAAATTTAAAAGATGGAACAAAAAAAAAGAACCTATCAGGCCGGCTTCGTGGGTTCTCTGTATGGTCAGTTGCCTCAGTCACACTCACTCACTCAGTAGTAAAACACCTTAATTTAATTTAAATAGGGTGTTTATTAAAGTCTTCATACTCAATAGCTTAATTTATCAGAAACAAGGAGTTAAATCTACATGGTAAGTAAATATAAGTAAATATACAAGATGGTCTTAAAAAGGTAAACAAAAATAAATAAAAGATATATATATATATATACAAGTTTATAACCCAAAGGTAGATACCTGAATTCGTCAGTGATCACTTCGGAAGCATTACATAATAAGGCGTAACATTGAATTGTTTTAATTTAGATAATTATACCATAAATATAGTTACTTAAGTTTTAAATATTAAAATGAGAAAGTGATAATAAATTCATGTTAAATCATACAAAAAAAATCAAAAGAAGAATATGGTTAAGATTAAAAGAATGTGCTTACGGGTCAAGTTCCATGGTGTTCTTCTTTCGGGGGCGAGAGCCCGCGATGGGCAATTTTTCACCACATAGGGCTTACGGCATGATGTGTGTTGACGGGGCTAAGGGCGGCGAAATTATTTTTCAGGCTTCAGGGCGAAATCCTCATCACTGCTGGGTCACGGCTGGCGGTTTACACTGTCATATTTAAGGAGCCCTAAGAGAGATTTCTCAATGGAAACACGGAACACCAAATAAAATGTCACCAACGGTGAAAACTACTTACGAAGTTTCGAGAGGCATCAAACTACTAAAACCCATCCTGCTTCAAAAATATTTCGTTGAAACTGAAGAAACACTAATGCATTTTAGTTTTAGATGTTATTTTAACAAAAAAGGTGCTGGCGGAGAGAGATGATAATAGATTTATTTCAAACCTCTCTCCGTCACAGCGGGCAGCACGGTTCACTCTTGACGGACGCAGGAGCTGGAAAGACCCCCAGATGCGTCGCGGAACTGCTTAAGTAGTAGTCCAAAAGACGTCTGGGCGCAAGACCGGAGATTGAGGAACTTCACTCGTTACTTTATGGGTTTAGCCGCTATGGGCCCAACCAAAACCCATACATAGGTCACTAATAAGCAAACCATAGAGTGCCTAGTGGAAAGTACAATTACGGGCCAAATCGTAATAATCCGACACGCGGCGCCACTGGCGTCCGCTTTAGTAAACCGGTTGACCAATTCAATTGCCGTGAAATCTTCTACATGCACAGCATATTGTAAACAATAACAAAGAATTAAAATGGTGATAATATTGATAGTGGTTTAATGAAAAATATTGGCGAATTCCATTAAGAGTCGAAGGCAATTGTAATTATGGTGGGTGTCTCAGTTTTGAAATAAAAATTTAGAATAAAGTCATTTTTAAATATTTTAACCAAATGAATAAAAGTTAGGATTCTCCAGATCCCGTCTAAAGCGTAATTAATCCTGCAACAACTCCCCCTCTTCCCCCAAGAGAATTACCAGAAAAGTAATTCTCATGCGAAGAGAAGTAAGCATCCAACTGGGAAGGGAAGTAAAGAATGTGCGAACAATCTAATTATTTGAAAATGCTATTCAAGCATTAAAATAAGTCAGAAAAATTAAAACTTCAAATTGATTGACTCATGAAATAATAATACTATAATAACCAACGAAATACCAAATAACACAAAATTTCTAGTAATTTCTGATAGAATTCCTAATCGGAAATCTAAAATGCTTCAAGTGGTAGGCCTTCACCACAAGAAACTTCACTAGCAAGAGAAAAACAAACAAGGTAGCTACTATCCAATAACCGCAAAAACATCAAAATACCCAGTCCGCACAGCTTTGAGGAAAGAAACTGGAGAAAAAGAAATTATATTAGAATTGAAAAATCAAAAGAACTAATAAGTAAAACACAAAAAAAAAAAAACATACGTCCCGACCAGTAAGCAAAATCGATAAAGTCTAATCGGAATCGGAATCAACGAGTAGCTCTTCTTTTGGGATCTTTTTCAAATCTTTAACATGCCAAGCACCCTTAAACTTGCGCTTTTCGTCAATCAGTTCATAGACTACCGGAGATAACTTCTTCTTTATTGTAAAGGGGCCCAAAAATTTTGGTGCGAGTTTGGCGGTAAAGTTTTTACTAGCATCAGAAAGATCGTAATTTTTGCGATAAACTCGCTCACCGATCTCAAAACTAATTGGTCTTCGTCGAAGATTATAACGATTCTTTGATCTTTGATGCGCCGCTTTCAGTCTTTCCTCAACGTCCCTATATACTTTACTTAATTCACGTGAACGTGCCATAAAGTCGCCAACCGTGATACGGGGAACATCCTTATTATTGTGTTGGTCGCCCGAGGGCATATATTCTCCGGAAAAATTCATAAAATAGGGAGTGAGCCCGGTGGCTTCATGCACCGAAGATCTTATGGCAGAACCAACCTTAGGTAGAAGTCGATCCCAATTCTTATGATTATCCTCAATATAACTTAACATGGTTTTAAGGACTTGATTCACACGCTCCACGGGGTTGGCCTGGGGATGATAAGCCGGAGTATATCGGATATTGACCTTATACTGCTCACACAGTTTGGAAAAAAGTTCACCTCGAAATTGAGCACCATTATCGCAAATAAGAAATTGGGGAACACCAAAAATGAGAAAAACTTGTTCCTCTATAAGACGACAAATCATAGGGGCCTTAGCTGAGCAAAGAGGGAAGAACAAAGGAAATTTAGTGAAGGTATCCAAGACGACCAATACGTATTTGTAACCCTGAGTAGAACGAGGCAAGGGCCCAAAAAGATCGACGCTAATCGTGTTCCATGGCTTCAAAACTTGAGTTTGTTGTCCCATTAATCCGTGTCGCTCCCGAAGGGGCTTTTGCGAAATACATTTGGCGCAATGCCTAACATATCGGAGGACATCAGCTCTCATTTTTGGCCAATAATAACGACGCTTCAATCGTTCGTATGTCTTCATGACACCACCATGACCAGCCAAAGGATGATCAAGATTTTCTTCCAAAATCATACGTCTTCGATCCTTGGGTACTACTTCCTTCCAGAAATCTTCATCATCTCGAAGAGACGGGTAAGAACATTTCACATACTTGTAAAGTAAATTTCCTTCAATTCGCCATTGGGGATAATTAATAGGATTCTCTACGACCTGATTGAAAACTCTTCGATACCACTTATCTGCAATTTCTGGTTCCTGGTATACACTCAATTTAGCAATCTCTGGCACAGCTCTACTGAGAACATCCGGCACAACATGATCTTGGCCCTTTCTATGAATAACCTCAAAATCGAATTGTTGCAACCGCAAAACCCATCTGGCAAGCCGTCCTGTTGGTTCCTTCAGACTATGAATCCATTTCAGACTATGATGATCTGTTATCACTTTAAAGGAGTATCCCTCTAAGTAGGGTCGTAATTTCTCGCAAGCATAAATAATGGCCAACAGTTCTCTCTCTGTGGTGGAAAAATTCCTCTCTGCTTTAGACAGAGATCGAGATATGTAACAGATAACATGTTCACCATCATCAAACTCTTGAGATAATACAGCACCGATCCCATACGCTGAGGCATCAGTCTGAACCAAAAAGGGTTTCGAGAAATCAGGACAAGTAAGTACAGGAGCGGAAACTAACGAATTTTTGATGTTCTGAAACGAATTTTGACATTCTGGGGTCCAGTTCCACTTTTTGTGTTTACAAAGAAGAGCGGTAAGGGGAGAAATAACGGTTGAGAACTGAGGAATAAAACGCCTGTACCAGGACGCCATACCGATGACACGTCGGACTTCTGTGGTGTTCTTTGGAGTCGGAATGTTCAATACGGCTGTCACCTTATCCGGGTCGACATGAAGTCCATCTTTATCGACAACATATCCTAAATACTTAAGTTCGGATCGACAGAATTTACACTTATCCTGAGAGAGTGTTATACCGGCTCTATGAAATCTCTGGAAAATCTCTTCCAAAACCTCTAAATGTTGCTGAAAAGTCTCAGAAATACAGATTACGTCATCTAAATAAACAAAGACATGTGGCTCCAAATCAGCTCCCAATAAGGTATCTACCAATCGCTGCCAAGTTGCAGGGGCATTCGTCAACCCAAATGGCATTCTCTTAAATCGATAAAGTCCCCGACCAGGGACAGAAAAACTAGTTTTATCACGTGAATGTTCATCAACCTCGATTTGCCAATATGCAGAGTTAACATCTAACGAAGTAAGATACTTTGCATTTCTTAATTTGTCCAAAATACTATCAATAAAAGGGATCGGATAAGCATCCTTAGCCGTAACAGAATTTAGTTTTCGATAGTCCACGCAAAATCTCCATTTACCATTACCTTTCGGTACTACTAAGGCAGGGAAAGACCAGGCAGATTGTGATGGCTCGATAATATCGAGTTGCAGCATGTTATCAACCTCCTCATCGATAATCTTTAGAGTGGCGGGTGAGTATCTATAAGGGCGCAAACGAATGGGTTGGGCATTACCAGTATTAATCTGATGCTTCACTAAATCTGTTCGACCAAGCTTACCACCCATTAAAGAAAGGTATTTTGAAGTCAATTTATCCAAGGCGGATCGCTGTTCGGGGGTTAAAGTTTCCTGAGGAGTAATGGCTTCAGTGATACAGATGTCCTGAGACGGCACACCAAAATACCAACAACCATTTTGCAAATCAGGAACGACACCAACAGTTTTCCAAAAATCGGTACCCAATATCAATGGACAACTCAATTTCTCCACTACCAAAACACTGCAAACCGCTACCTTATCATACAAAACAATAGGTAAGTTAATTGCGCCAATCACTTTACTAGAACTATGATTTCCAAAATTGCACTGAGAAAAAGGTGATGATAACAATTGTATGTCTGAACGTTGTAATATATTCCATATGCTTAAACCAATAGCAGTAACATTTGCTCCAGAATCCAATAAGCCAATAAATTTCATACCAAATATCGAGACTTCGAGATGAGGACGATCATCACCCTTGCACTGTGCGAAGGCGTAATCTAGAATAGGGTAGCTGGGGTTACTAGTCGAGACCTTGGGAATCGAACTGATCTCTCGACTAACTAACAGTTCGCCCTTGGGTTTCCCGACCTACTATAATTTGGACATGAACGGGTAGTCACATTTTCCCGACCGCAACGGAAACAGTGTCGACGAAAGGGTTGTGGACAAGTACTACTCAAATGGCCAGTACTACGACAATTCCAACAAACCACCGGACCACGAGAATTCTGAAGGTGCGGTAAAGAATTCATTGTATGTACACGAGGGTTTCTTGGTCGCTGATACATCAACTCAGGCTCGGCGACATTATTAGGGTTTACTGGAGGAGGTTGCATGCGTTGAGTTCGCAATTGGATGTTCTCAATCTCTTGTGCTGCAAGTTCCAGCTCTGTGGTGTTGGTGAAATTGTGAAGTGCAAGTTGATTTTGCAATGAGGGGAGCAAATTTCGGCGTATAATGCGAAGTTGCATTTCCTCGGATGAAGGTTCACGTAACTTTCGAAGCAAGTTTCGCATTTGTGCAATAAAGATTACCGACTTCTCCACTGGACCTTGTGTCCTATTCCTTATATCACACCAAATATCCTCCTCATATTCTGACGATAAATAGGCAGACCTAAGTTTACATTTCAATTCTTCCCATGACCTGATATCACTGCGTATAGATCTATACCAAGACAAGGCTGTGTCCGAAAATAAAATTACTGCACAATGCAGCAGCTGATTCCAAGATATTCCACAAGCAAAACCCAACTCCTCTACACGCTCAATAAAATTGGTAACACTACCAGAACCATCAAAATGTAACTGCCATTTTGAAATTGTTGAAAAGCTCTTAGCCAGATCATCGGAACCTAACGGAATCGTGACATCATTAGCATTAGCAGAAGTAAACACGGGTACATTCCGCTTCAAGGTGGAATTAGATTGTGGAGGAAAGGAATAGTTCCTCGATGGGGAATAATAAGAACACGTTATTGGGTTAACTGGATCCTGTGAAATAACGTTCGTAGAAGGAATGGTGTGAAGTGACTGAACTAAATGTGTCGAAGTGTGGTCACAAAAAGTTGGTGCTGTTCGAGTAAACGGAATTGAAGCAGGCCGAAACGAACAAGAGGGACCTGGATTTACAGATACCGTCGAAGGAATCACATTGGGTGAAAGATGCTGTGAGACTTCTGTCTGAGCTTGAGAGACAACAGGAAGAGGATGATCCAGAAGGGAGTCCTCTCCAGGGGAAGCCTCAATAGTAACCGGCACCTGCAAAATTTCCTCTACACTCATTGTCAAGGTTCTCTTAGCCATTTCTAACCTATCAATAATAGAATTTAGCTGAGTAGACAAACTCATTACTTCTTCAGAAAAATCAGGATGAAATTCTAATAACTTCTTGAAACGACCCTGGATATGTAAGGCCTTAGACCGCAACCTACTATACTCTTTATTAATATTCAATTCACTAAGACCTGAGATAGCACTTTCCAATAAATTACACTTTCCTGTACAAATATCAACTTCGTTATCAGGGTCCAATTCTATTACCTCAAACATCGGCAAGCTATTAAGTTTCTCTAATTTCAAATATAACCTTAAACGTTGACGCTTTTCAATAAGAGTACCAGCCGTGATAGCACCTCGAGATGATAGCTCATACTCAAGCTCGTCCAGCTCCAATTTATTTATATCCATTTTCCCCAAAAATATCTCCGCCAATAACACAAACAAAAAAAATAAAAAAAAAAATAACAAATTTTTCTTTTCTTTCCCTTTTTTTTTTTTAATTATAGTCCCCTGTATGTATTGTGTATTGTGATGTAACTTGAGCAACTAAGCCGCTAACAAGGTACGGTGCACACAGTGCAACCCACCCCGTTCCAAAAAAAATTTAAAAAAAAAAATCTGAAGTCCCGGGTTTGTACTGCCCCTAACCTACGTTAAAATCCCAATGACAGTATAAACGCTTTACTGAGTTGCAACACTAATCACTGTTAGTAAAACACCTCAGTAAGATTCCCCCCCAACCTAGAACAATTATACCTAATAATATATCTATAATAACAATATATAATATAAAATACCTATCTAAATTTTATTTCTATAAGCTCTAAATATCGTTATACCTAAATCACTCTTAAAAAATCTCCAAATTCAGAAAAACAATTCGAAAACAATTTATATTTTCACAGTATTACAGTAAGCATGACCCAGCAGTGCCGATTTTCCCCTAGCCCAGCAAAAGAATTTCGCCCAAAAAAAATTCAATTCGCCTCAAAGATTTACTATAAGTAATTTATTTAATTAGCCCTGTCTAGCTGAAACGTTACATTAAAAGAAAATCTTAACAAGTTATAATCCTAATTAGAAAATGAAATGTAAGTAGATAAGTAATCTTCAAACTTTCAAACACCCTATAATATATTAAATCTACCAAAAGGAAATTAAATTAAAAAAAAAAACTTTCAAAAGAAAAGTACTATATAAAAAAAAATGAAAATCCAATCTCCCCTTCCTTCCTTAATTTCCATAAATTTTTTTAAAAATATTTTTGTTGAGCCTTAGTATGGGTATGTTCTAATGGAAGACACCCCATACTGGTAAAAGAGCACTAAGTGGAATTTTACTACCACCAGCTAACTGTACAAAGTTAGTCTACCCATTGACTGAGTTGGACAACTCCAATGTTTCGCGCCACTGAGTCATCCAACTTCCGCCAAACGCCCACTTTGTAGAGCGGATTTTTTTTTTTTTTTTTTTTTTTTTTTTTTTTTTTTTTTTTTAAGCATCTAGTATATAAAATTAAAAAAAAAAGTATACGGAAAGCAAAAGGAAAAGAAAAAAAAAACTCCCTATAATATAAGACAAGTTACTTGGAACCACTAATTGTTTCACCCTGTAGTACCAAAATAAGAAAAAAAATTTACTTCAAGTATCTTTTATACTACTTGTGTACACCACCCTGTATAATTCTATAATAAAATTAAATTAATTTAAAAAAAATTCAGGGATTAAAGTCCACCCTGTATACCAACAAAATTCAATGAAGATTTATTAAATTGATTAAACAATAAAAGTTGACCCTGACCTTCCTATCAGTAAAACAAAATCCTATTTAAAAAAATTATTTAAAACAACCCTTATTAATAAGTATGTACTTGTATATGAAAACCACTAATAAGTCATATTCCTGCCTAAAATTAAATTATCAAGGTTTATAGAAAAATTCTCAGAATTATTTCTTGTAAGATACCAAAAAAAAAACTAATTATTGTCAATAACAGGAAAGCTATATATAGTAAGGAATGCTATTCAATGTTATAGTCCCTACATATTTTATCTCTATACTGTCCATGCTCATATACCCAAGTCACAATAATCACAATATCACCATCACTATCTACTAAATCACCCCCCTGAAAGTTAAGACAATTCATGCCATCAGCCGGAGATAAAGAATGGAGAAAAAAAATATGTCAGTCATAAATTTAGAAAAATGAATTATAAAATATGTGAATATTTAATAAAAAAAATGAAATGTTGCATTACACCACCTGTATGTTATGCACTGAAATGTCGATATTTAAAATAAAATACTGTTACATAACTTGCCATGAACATTAGCCACCGCCAAATTCAAAATTTACAATACATTAGAAAATAAAAAAAGGTATCAGAAACTTAGTTATCTTAACCTTTAAAAAATCATCACACCCAAAAGAATTTATCACAATTCCATGAAACTTCACCCCCAATTATCATCATATACCTAGCTATGAAAATTTTAAAACAACCCTAGAGAAGATGCAGCAATACCCAATGTACAAAAAAAATTATATCTATATATATATATTAAAATTGCTGAAATAAATTTAAATTTTTGTTTTATTAAAAGTGTCTTACCCCAAGATAAGTGAGGATGACCAATGACAACTTTTGACCAGAAAACTTTTTAAAATTTGGGCGCCATCTTGTTATGTTATAAATATTATCCCGGCAAGACTATCCGGTTTACAGGGGCTATTTCTAGGGAGTTGAGTTTGTTCGACAGTCTTGGTTTAAGAGTTCTAAACAACAAGAACAACTCCCTAGATCTGATAGGTTCCAGAAACCCTGTTAAATTTAAAAGATGGAACAAAAAAAAAGAACCTATCAGGCCGGCTTCGTGGGTTCTCTGTATGGTCAGTTGCCTCAGTCACACTCACTCACTCAGTAGTAAAACACCTTAATTTAATTTAAATAGGGTGTTTATTAAAGTCTTCATACTCAATAGCTTAATTTATCAGAAACAAGGAGTTAAATCTACATGGTAAGTAAATATAAGTAAATATACAAGATGGTCTTAAAAGGTAAACAAAAATAAATAAAAGATATATATATATATACAAGTTTATAACCCAAAGGTAGATACCTGAATTCGTCAGTGATCACTTCGGAAGCATTACATAATAAGGCGTAACATTGAATTGTTTTAATTTAGATAATTATACCATAAATATAGTTACTTAAGTTTTAAATATTAAAATGAGAAAGTGATAATAAATTCATGTTAAATCATACAAAAAAAATCAAAAGAAGAATATGGTTAAGATTAAAAGAATGTGCTTACGGGTCAAGTTCCATGGTGTTCTTCTTTCGGGGGCGAGAGCCCGCGATGGGCAATTTTTCACCACATAGGGCTTACGGCATGATGTGTGTTGACGGGGCTAAGGGCGGCGAAATTATTTTTCAGGCTTCAGGGCGAAATCCTCATCACTGCTGGGTCACGGCTGGCGGTTTACACTGTCATATTTAAGGAGCCCTAAGAGAGATTTCTCAATGGAAACACGGAACACCAAATAAAATGTCACCAACGGTGAAAACTACTTACGAAGTTTCGAGAGGCATCAAACTACTAAAACCCATCCTGCTTCAAAAATATTTCGTTGAAACTGAAGAAACACTAATGCATTTTAGTTTTAGATGTTATTTTAACAAAAAAGGTGCTGGCGGAGAGAGATGATAATAGATTTATTTCAAACCTCTCTCCGTCACAGCGGGCAGCACGGTTCACTCTTGACGGACGCAGGAGCTGGAAAGACCCCCAGATGCGTCGCGGAACTGCTTAAGTAGTAGTCCAAAAGACGTCTGGGCGCAAGACCGGAGATTGAGGAACTTCACTCGTTACTTTATGGGTTTAGCCGCTATGGGCCCAACCAAAACCCATACATAGGTCACTAATAAGCAAACCATAGAGTGCCTAGTGGAAAGTACAATTACGGGCCAAATCGTAATAATCCGACACGCGGCGCCACTGGCGTCCGCTTTAGTAAACCGGTTGACCAATTCAATTGCCGTGAAATCTTCTACATGCACAGCATATTGTAAACAATAACAAAGAATTAAAATGGTGATAATATTGATAGTGGTTTAATGAAAAATATTGGCGAATTCCATTAAGAGTCGAAGGCAATTGTAATTATGGTGGGTGTCTCAGTTTTGAAATAAAAATTTAGAATAAAGTCATTTTTAAATATTTTAACCAAATGAATAAAAGTTAGGATTCTCCAGATCCCGTCTAAAGCGTAATTAATCCTGCAACAACTGAATATTATCAGTACCACTTCTGATGGGTGCGACCACATAACATCAAATGGCCTTATTATTTTGCACGATCATATAATTATATGATCGTGCAAAATAAAAATAAAAAAAGGTGGGAGGAAAACTAAAAACCAAAATACGTTAAAAATAAATGTAGCCACAATTTTTTATCAATCTTCTCGTGGTTTTTGTTCTCTGGATTACTTAAATTTTGCATATAAAACGTGCCGACCTGTCAATTCTTTCTCGGTAGCCACTCAATAAATTTCCAGTAAACCAAAAAACTTTTTTCTTCTAAATTTCTGCTCGGCGGCGAGATTCAAGTCACCAGCAACTGCATTTACCCCTACGTATCCCCGCTCCTCAATTGCTTTATATGATGTCTGTTAAGCGTTATTCATATAATTACGTATCTATTTTTGTATCCGGCAACAACGCCATAATCCGATTGGGCAAGAGGCCGAGCGACAGAAGTATTATGTGACAATCGGCGGCAGAGGTTCACGGTAGTGATGTGCAACGATTACTTTTATAAGTATCAAGTAGATACTGATACTTTATATTTAAATATCAGATACTTTGTATTCGTTACAAAGTAGTCATTACTTGTATACTTGTTAGTGAATATATGGGCGAATTTTAAGATTTTATATGAATACCTATATTAAATTTAGGGCTTGCTTTGGCGCTTTTTATATTTTTTGAGTATAATAGAGGATTATCAAGTTTTAGTAAGATATTACAAAATGATACTTTAATACTTATGCTAATAAAAAGTAATCAAGTAATTGGGCACGACGGACGAATGCTAATACTTTTACCTGGAACAAGGTATCAAGTATCGAAGTATCAAGCAAGTGCGTGGCGACAACGCTGGGTAAATATTAATAGGTATTAGAGCTAAAACACACGGAGCTGTTTGTGAGCGGTGTGGACCGAGTCGGCGGCTGGCGCTGGTCTCGCGCGTGCTGTGGAAAAAAAAATCAGTTTGCTGTTGTCAGATGTGTAGCGAAGACATTCGAAATGAGTTCATCCGACAGTAGAAGTAGTGATGAAGAGTTTCTTTTTTTATTAACTGCAAATGTATTATCACAAAAAATTAAGAAGAAAAGAAAGCGGCGGTTTTGGATACACCCTATAATAAGGGAAAGGACACATAGGGGGTATTTTTATACGCTGTATGAGGAAATTAAAAACGACTTTGAAAAATTCTTCAAATTTACAAGAATGTCTAAGGAAACATTCGAAGAGCTGTTTGAAATACTTAAAGACAACATATCAACAACTGACACCATAATGCGAGACGGCATACCCGCAGAAGAAAAACTTTTAATAACTTTAAGGTAAGTTTAAGCAAATTATTTATAATAATCAATCATACATGTTGATTCAAAGTTCGGTACAAAGATTATAATGGCTGCTTATTTACTATCCGAAAATAAGATTTTTTTATATACTTACTTATTTGTATGGCCTAACTGTAATTTCCGTTTTCTAGAGGCTGTAAAAGATTTTAAAAAAATCGGTTTATTATTATTTATTCAAAACTTTTTTAGCCGATTAGGAATAAAACAAATTTAATAATTACAGTGGCGTCTCAGGAAGCTATCTACTTGATACTTGTAAGAAGGGTAAAAATATTTGCCTAATGGTTAACACGCCTTTTGGATTCTTCAGTTCTTAAGCTGGTAAATATTATGTGTTATATAAAAAAAAAACTCTTTATTATTCATAAACTACATATTTATGAAACCAAAGAAAAATAAACTTAAATGATATTACATAATTAAGGTATTTAGGTATTTATAGATAGCAATAGTTAGACGTATCAGAATCTTGGGAATACATGATTGAGCTAGTTGGAGATGTAAACGGTGCTTCAACACGTTCATGTGAAAAAACTTGCGTTCCTGAATTGATTGTTCCTGGTTGATATTGAGATGGTGACTCGTAAGAAAAAGAATCATTTTGATTCGGTATTCTTGCGTTTGTAGAAGATTAGTACTCATTAGCTCTATGTTGCGATTGTAGTGCACGTGGTGGGCTAATGTACTTATTTAAGGTTTGCATAAGATCCATTTTTGCAGCAAAATTTAGATGCTGTGGTATGGATTTCAACGGTGCCAGCAATGATAATAGGAATAACCTGTCGGCATCTTCATTTTCCTTTTTTTTATCAGCCTTTTCTTTTTGTCTGATGTTATGATCTTTCAGTGCCTGAACCAACTTTTTTTTCCATAGTATCGGCTTTCCTTTTTTCACCCTTTGGTGTTGCTATAGGCTGATTTTTACTTTTAGGTGGTGTTATAGCTGCTTCAGGCTGATTTTCTGCCCCTGTCCCGATTTTCCTTTGGAGGCATTTATGTCTCTTGCATACCTATCTCGAATGTTCTTCCACTTTTTTTTAAGTGTAGCACCTGAAACAAAAATCTCCATGATAAAAAAGCATTAATTATATCATATTGCACCTTTTGCTAATCATATAATTTATGTATGTATGTATTAGTAGAATTAATTTTACAAGTAACAATTATTAATTACACCTCTACCTAACCTTATAATAATATTTATATTTAGTTTAAAAGATGTTAAAAATAATTTTTAAACACTTGTAAAATTATTTCCAATAAAAATGTAAAAAAAATATAAAATATAACTTTTTACTTAAAATTAAATAAAATAGTCAATCGGCAATTTTCATACACAAAGTTTTAATTAATAAAAAAAATATATTTTAAATAAAATGGAATGTTGGTTTCAATAAAAAATATTATTTATATACATAGGTATATTAAATTTTTTTTTTTCTTGTAGATACCTAGCAAGTGGTTGTTCGTTTGTGGACTTACATTACACATTTAGAGTTCGACAATCGACAGCCAGTTTGATCGTTCAAGTAGTTTGCAAAGCAATTTGGATTCATGTTAGGAATACTGCCTTTCCGAAATTAACCACTGAAAAATTACTTGAAATAGCCAAAGGCTTTAAAGAAAAATCTAATTTTCCACACTGCATAGGAGCCATAGATGGCAAGCATATTCGCATTATTCGGCCAGTAAACAGTGGGTCTATGTTCTATAATTACAAAAATTATTTTTCTATGGTTCTATTTGCAATGTGTGATAGCAATTACTTATTTACATACATTGATGTTGGATCATATGGGAAATGCAATTTAAAAACTCTACACTTTATGAAAAAATTACAAATGAAATGTTCTATTAAGACCTTATGGTGGAGCTAATTTATCTGTTTTGAAAAAAATTCTTAATTATCGATTATCCAGAGCGCGAAGATACATTGAATGCACCTTTGGAATTTTAGCTAATAAATGGCGAATCTTTCATAGACCGCTTAATGTAGATCTAGAATTAGTTGAAGATATAATAAAAGCATGCTGTGTATTACACAATTTTGTAAGAGTTAGAGATGGTCTTCATGAAGATGGCACTGCAAGAGGTAATTTTTTCCAAAATGTAAGGGCTGACATGCTTAGCAGAGGAAATCCAAGAGCCTTAGACCACAGGGAAAAATTTGCCAATTATTTTCTCAATATTGATCCACTACCATGGCAAAACAACTATATTTAATGCGTCTCTCCAACTTAGTATGGTGTTTATTAAACTGTTATTTTATAATAATATTTAATATTTAATAAAGTAGGTACCTACTATACAACTCGTATATATACATACATACTTATTATGTACTTATTAAATACAAAGCAAAATTAATAAAAACTGAAAGCAAAAATTAATTAGGAACAATATACCTACCAATTTGTTTTTTTTTCATCTACCGTGGTCTCTTCTGAAGAAAATATTGTAATTACCTCCTCCTACGATCTTTCCCTCTGAATACGATCGGAATATGCGTCATCGCGCATATTCCAAATCGCGGGTCTTAACTGTATGTCATTAATGAGTTTCTCGGTATCGAGCATGGATAATTCCATTTTTACTAATAATAATTAACTTACACACTGACAACACTGCCTTTTCAAACAGCTCGAAAAACGCTCTGCGTGTGTTTCGCAGCACTGAATACCCATAAATGATCCGCCGACTGAAGTAATAAAAACGCGCTCGGCACATGGTTGATGCGCGGGTACGCGCTGCCGCCGACTCTGAAAGTTTCTCGTGTGTTTTGAAACACACAAAGCCCATAAACGATGCTCCGATCGGCGGCCGACTCGGCACAAAACGCTCCCAAACAGCTCCGTGTGTTTTAGCTCTTATTGATTAATTATTGTTGGGCCGATCGGCGGCGGTTTATTTCATTTTATTAACAATATTGCCATAGTTTACTTATAAAATATATTCAGTACGCATAAACAGCCACCGGTGACATGGAAATTTGGGATTTAAAAAAGTATTCGAGTAACGAGTAGTTGGGGTCGAAGGATTCGATTATTTCGAATCTTCGCATGTATCAGATATGAAAGTATCGAGAAGATACTATATGCACATCTCTAGTTCACGGCGCTCGCGGCTCTTCAATCATGATGTTTTTGTTCCTGTTTGTTTTTAAATAATATATGGTATTAATACAGTTCAATCGAAGCAATTAGTTTTGATCTTCCCCATCCTGGATGGAAGCCGGCTAACACATATTATGGTCCTTCATCGCCCGATGGAAGCCAGCAGGAGTGAAAGCATGGTTGAACTTTAAGTTTAGTCCTTTCCAATTTGTCCATAATCAATGCATCAATCAATTGCCTATACCGATAATTCCTATCTCGTTATTGGGAATTGAAGATTGTCGATGATCGATGATCACGTTTAAAATATTTTGGTTGTTGTACTGTATTAGTGAAATATCGATATCGATACTCGTTTTTTTTTTAACACGTTTCATGTCATTTTGCACGTATTTTCTACTTAAATTATACAACAGCAATAGGCAATCAGATTGAGGGTAGTGTGCATGCATTTGTTTTCTCGAATTTTGAAAAATTAAGCTAAGTTTGTGCTTTATTTTATTTCTATTTATTGTGTAATCGATTGGCGCCACGAATCTCGATTGGCATTTGACTACGTTTACACCCACGAAAATAAGGAATAAATATTTTTGCAACATTAATGTTTTCTCGTCCCATTTGTATAACGTAGTAACTCGTTTCTATTTACCTTTTGGTACTCGTTTAACTTTTTGTTTTGAAGCTCGAATAGAATTTAAAATGTCAGATCACGAAGACACGGACTCTCAAGTCGATTTAAATCCGGAATATGATTTAAAAAGGCTTAAAAACGCGCGCGCTAATCTAAAAAGCGAACTTACTCGATTTTGTACTTTTTTAACGAAATATGACGAAAATAAATTTAATATTTTAAAAACTCGACTAAAAGATGTGAGTTCTCTATTGGAAAAATTCCGAAATATGCAAACCGAATTTGAAAACCTTATCAAGTTAAGCGATTTTCCTGACAATTTTAATAAAAACGAACGCGAATCGTTTGAAGAACGGTATTATAACGCAATCAGCCAAGCCGAACAAATAATTAATTTACGCGAGAAACCTAGTCAAACGTTGCTTGTTGATTTGTCAGACAACAACGCTCCGGGCACTAGTAGCGGGAACGGAAATGTTTCTACTTCGAGACAGGTGACAGCAGCGTTGCCAAATATCGCGTCTGATCTCTCATCCTTAAAGATCCCACAGTTTTCAGGCAATTATTCAGAATGGCAAAGGTTTAGTGACATGTTTAAGGCCATTGTGCATAATAGTAATATCCCGAACGTTGCTAAATTTTGTCATTTGGAAGAGTCTTTAATTGGGGAACCAAAGAGGTTAATTGCTTCCTTGAACGCGACAGAGGAAAACTACAAAATTGCTTGGGACCTATTAGAAAATCGTTATACCAATCGAAAAATAACTGTAAACTGCCATTTAAGGGAAATAATGGAAATCGTGCCCATTTCAAAAGAATCGCACTCCCAATTACGAAATCTTTTTGATACCTTTTTAAGAAATTATCGTTCTCTTGAATCAATAGGAGAACATGTAAAAGAATGGCATACGATTCTAATTTACATTTTAGTTGCCAAACTTGATCATACCAGTAAACGTGAATGGGAGATTTATTGTAAAAATATCGTTTCTCCGACCATTGATGATTTCAATAAATTTCTTTCGCAACGTTGTCACATTTTGGAAACTTTGAATGTAAAATCTTTAGTTTCAAACAGATCTCGCAAATCAAAAACGTTTGTGGCTATCTCGAACGCACATGCAAGCGCACAACATGGCGCACAAGTATACACGCCACGGTGTCCTTATTGTAAGGAGGCACATTTCATATATTTTTGCGATAAATTTAAGCAATTATCAATCTCGGATCGTTTTAGTCAAGCAAAAAAGATGCGCTTGTGCACCAGTTGTTTACATTACGGCCATCAAAGGCAAGAATGCCGCTCAAGTGGTTGTAAAATTTGTAAATCGAAACACGAAACTTTGTTACATCGCAGCAACACGACTGTTAAAACTAGCTCAACGAATCTCGCATCAGAGTCACCCGACTCAAATGAAAACACGGAATTGGAAAATACATCGGTGGTCGCGAATACTTGTCAAAATATAAAAAAATCGTTTATTTTATTATCGACTGCTATAGTTAACGTACTTAGCAAAAATCGTAAACCGATACCGTGTAAAGTTCTCCTCGATAGAGGATCACAATCCAATTTTGTGACGACTAATTTTCTAAATAAATTAGACATAGAACCAACGAAGGTGAACGTACCTGTAATGGGAATTAATCAAATAAAAACTGATATCTCGAAACGTGTAGAAATTGAAATTTTGTCTCGACAAACCAGCTATAAAACTAAGCTTAAATGTTTAGTTTTATCCTCAATCTCTGGCCTTACTCCACTCCACAAACAAACTTCGATAGTTCCGCGCTAAAAATTCCTTTGAAATTCTCAATGGCAGACCCAGATTTTAATATCCCTTCAGAGATCGACATGCTTATTGGTTGTGAAATATTTTTGGATCTAATTTGCTCAGAACAGGTTCGACTCGGTAAAAATCTTCCCGTTTTACAAAAAACCTTACTGGGCTGGGTTATAGCAGGGCCAATACCCTTTCACAACATAAAATCTGACTGTCACATTTCACAATGTTTTCTTTCTGAGAGTCTCGAAAAATTCTGGAAAATAGAGGAAATTAATCCACTTCCCCAGGCCTCGCTTACTAAGGAAGAAATCGAATGCGAAAATCACTTTACCAGACATACGACACGCGATAGAAGCGGTAAATTCATAGTAAAACTTCCTCTAAAAGAAAATTTTAAAAACCTCGGTAGTTCCGAGGAAACTGCACTCAATCGTTTATATGGCATCGAAAGACGATTATCAAAAAATCCCAATCTCGAAAAACTTTATAAAGAATTTATGCTTGAATATCAAAGTCTAGGCCATATGACTAAAATACCTCGCGATTTTCCCTCGAATACTCCTATTTATTATATCCCACATCATCCCGTTGAGAAGGCTGAAAGTACCACGACCAAGTTATGTTTTTGACGCGGCGTGTAAAACTTCCACCAATTTGTCTTTGAATAATGTGCTAAAAGTCGGTCCAACAATTCAAGATGATCTATTTAGCATTTTAATCCGGTTTAGGAAGCATATTGTGGTTTTAATCGGTGACTTAGCGAAAATGTACCGACAAATACTTATAGATCAAAATGAACGAAATCTACAGAGGATTGTTTGGCGAGACTCTCAGGACGAAAACGTCAAACATTTTCAATTAAACACTGTTACGTATGGTACTTCTTCGGCGTCTTTCTTGTCCACCCGTTGCCTAAAGCAAGTGGCTATGGATAACTTAAAGCTATGACCGCTTGAAAGTGAAATTATTAGGTCCGAATTCTTTTTCGATGACCTTCTTACGGGTTCCTCTGATTTTGAGTCCCTAAATAAAATTCGGGAAAATGTTTGCAATATTCTATCACAATATGAATTCCAACTTCGAAAGTTCCAATCGAATGATCCCAGAATTCTTGAAAACATCGATCGAAACTCAAAAGAAGAATATCTTATTACGAATGACCCTAGCATTAAGACCTTGGGTGTTTCTTGGATGCCAAAGGCAGACACTTTTCAATATAATTCTCAAACTATCCCTTTAAATCAAAGTTTCACAAAAAGATCCATTTTGTCCTTGCAAAAATCTTCGACCCATTGGGCATCTTAGGTCCTTTGTCAATCCGGGCTAAACTCATTATACAAAAATGTGGAGGTTGCAAATTGACTGGGATGACGATTTGCCAGACGAAATAACTGGGGAATGGTTGAATTTAAAAGATGAAATTTGCCAAGTAGGTTTAATGCAGATTCCTCGTCACGTTCTCGTTAAGTGTCCAAAAATAATCGAAATCCATGGGTTTTCAGATGCCAGCGAATGCGCTTATGCATGCTGCATATACATCAGATCCATAGCCTCAGATGATAACATTCAAAGCAATTTACTTTGCGCTAAGTCAAGAGTTAATAAAAGTTAAATAAAATGCCAAACCCTTCCTAGGCTCGAGTTATTGGGAGCATTAATTTTAACTAGATTGTTCGTAAAATGCCTTAAGGCTTTAAACATCGATTTTTCGCGAATTTATCTCTGGACGGACTCTACAATAGTTCTAAACTGGATTTCCAAAGAACCTAAAACTTGGAAAACATTTATTGCCAACCGTGTCGCAGAAATCCAACAAAATTCGAATATCATAGATTGGAATTACATTGCTTCAGAGCACAATCCAGCTGATATTATATCACGCGGCTCGAATCTTAAAAATCTAATTCATTCGGATCTCTGGTTACATGGGCCCTCGTTTTTTCGAAATCAAATTGAATGGCCATCAAATTCAAACATTAAGAATTTTATTGGCTCGAAGAAAGAAATTCCCGAAGTTAGAATTACATCTTTACACGTCCATGTAACCAAATCCAAGAATATTGAGATTTTTTCTCGATTTTCAAATTTAAAGAAATTGATCCGTACCGTCACCTATTGCTTTCGTTTTTGCGAAAACTGTAAAGTTTTGGCTACACAAAGGAAGCATGGGTCTCTTGGTTTATTAGAAATGAAAGAAGCGAGACAGCACTTGTAATTTTAGTACAAAACGATTGTTTTGGGGGTGAAATACTTCATTTAAAAACTAAAAACAAAGTGCATTCGAAAAGTACATTAAGGACATTGTCTCCCTTTCTGGATAGTCGAGGTGTTATTAGATTCGGCGGACGATTAAAAAATTCCAGATTAAATTTTGATGTCAAACATCCCATAGATTTACCTAGCAAACATCCATTCACGAATTTAATAATAGACTTTGAGCATTTCCGGACGTTTCATTCTGGTGCACAATACACATTATCCCATATTAGGCAGAAATATTGCCCGATCGGTGGTAAAAGTGCAGTGCGATCCCGAATTCGTAAATGTTTAGTTTGCTTTAAAGTCCCTCCTCATAAAAGTGTATTTCCGAAAATGGGCGAATTGCCTTCGAATAGAGTAACACCATCGCGTATATTTTCGTCAGTATTCGTAGATTATGCCGGGCCTTTTGAAATAAAGGCGAGTAAGACGAAGACAAACAAAATTATTAAGGCATATATATGCATTTTTGTCTGTTCAGCCGTTAAGGCGGTCCACATTGAAGTAATTTCTGACTTAACTAGTAATGGTTTTTTG
Organism: Anthonomus grandis grandis; assembly: GCF_022605725.1. NCBI lineage: Eukaryota > Metazoa > Arthropoda > Insecta > Coleoptera > Curculionidae > Anthonomus > Anthonomus grandis. The sequence goes on from NC_065565.1 coordinate 677,388, forward strand.
AGCGTTTTAAAGTAGCTCTTGTATCAAGAAGAGGCATTTGCGATAATATTTATTCAGACAACGCTACCAATTTCGTGGGGGCAAACAATGAACTAGTAGCCATTCGAAAATTGGTGGAATCGAGCTCTTTCGAAGATTATCGTGGGTTTTTTAAAATCACATGGCATTTTCTGCCACCTCGATAACCTCATTTTGGAGGTTTGCATGAAGCTGCAGTAAAATCGTGTAAATATCATATAAAGCGTGTATTGGGCGGCATACATTTAGATTACAAGGAATTTTATACATTTGCGATACAAATCGAGGCAATTCTAAATTCCCGTCCCCTAACTCCCATCTCTTCCGATCCCTGCGACCTTGAAGTACTGACACCTGGGCGTTTCCTAATCGGACAACAGTTAACAGCCATTCCTGAAAGGGACCTCAAGGCCGACAAGGTGAACTATGTAAAACGCTATTCGCACATCCAACTAATGAAGCAGCATTTCTGGGCTCGCTGGAGCAAGGAATATCTACACTTGCTTCAAGTAAGGACCAAATGGAAGGTAGAGGACGCCAATCTAAGCATTCATGGCTATTCTGAAGGAAGAAAATGTTCCCAGTACGTGCTGGCCTCTGGGACGAGTTGTCATTACTCACCCTGGCAAGGATGGCATCATAAGGGTTGTAACTGTACGGACCAAGAGTGGGACCCTAAAGCGTGCTGTCAACAAATTGGCTCTACTCCCTATCGAATCAGAGGTGCGGCCAGTAGAGACAGACGAGTGACGACAGCGTGTTTTAAACTTTATTGGTTTCTTAAAGGACCGTAGTGTTTAATATTAACATATATATATATATATATATATGTTATATATGTCATATATATATATATATATATATATATATATATATAATTTTTATTTTTCGGTACTTTAAGATTAGTTAGTTGTGTACCTATTTCTATCTTTATATTAAGAAATATCTTGTTAGTTTGACAATATTGTCTTTAAGAATTAGTATTACATTGAAAGCCTAGTCTTTCAAGAGGGGCGGTTTATGTTAAGCGTTATTCATATAATTACGTATTTATTTTTGTATCCGGCAACAACGCCATAATCCGATTGGGCAAGAGGCCGAGCGACCGAAGTTAGTGATGTAAACTTTCGTTACTTTTAGGTACTTGTAACGATTCGTTACTTTCGATACAAGTATTCGTTACTTTGTATTAGTGATTTCGTTACTTTCGTTATTTTTGATATTATGAGTATATTGATTAAAATTCGTTTAAATTTATTGCTGTTTTAGATACAAACTTGTGTACGACGTATGTTCATGATATTGAACAATCAATCAGTTATAGAATTTTTTTTTGTACTTTTAAATCTCCTAATTTTTCCGAATATGCAGTGTTATATTATGATTGTTTAGGTATATTTTCTTTATAGTATAACGATTACGATTAAGCTGTTTTATAATCGCAAAATGATGTATTTAGACCGTACAAAAAATGATAAATATTTAGTTTATATTTTTTCCTATAAAGTAGGTCCTATTAGATCCTTATAAGTAGGTATATTTAAAAAAATAAATAAGTGAACGCATACATAAGACAAACTTATATTAATTTAGGCAAATTACTACAAATCTAAACAAAAAACACAACAAAATGAATGTGTTGGTAAGCTCACTTAAAATTAAAAATAAATTTAATATCATACATTAAATATATGTATAACAAATTAAAACTTAGGGTGCTACTCTTTCCAAATAACATTTTTTTTAAAACAAAATTTTACCTAATAATTTAATATTATAACAAATACGATTCATTATCATTATAATATGTCATTATTACAGTGCAAAAATATAAGTTTCTCTACGTTTTTTGATTTTAATCGGTTGCGCCGTTCAGAAAGAATTTGTCCTGCTTTTGAGAAGAGTCTTTCACAGGGAACTGAAGTTCCAACAACAGAGAGATGTTTTTGAGCCAAAACTGATAACTGGGGATATGTTAAATGACGAGTTCGCCACCAATGTAAGGGATTTTCTTTTCTACCGATATTCGGTTCTGATAAAAAAGTTCTAATTTCTGTGATAGCTGCAGCTGTAGGACTTATACTACTTTCAGTAGACCTGATAGTTTCATCAAAGTCCTCCCAAATTAAATCTGCACTTAGAGTGTTTGGTTGAGTTTCTATTGCGGTTTCTTCAGATTCATTAATTACAGTAGGAACAGTTTCAGCCTGTATTTTATTAATTTGTCTTACAACATCTTCTTGAATCTTTTCTTTTACTTTTTGTAGAGCTATATCAAAATTAAAAGCTTTTGCTTTAAATTTAGGATCAAGAAATGTAGATTTCGCCAAAGTAATATTAGTTTCTATATTTCTAAATCTAAATTCAATGGAAGTTGATAACTGATTGATTAATTGTTTTCCTGTATCTGTAATAATTGTGTTAGAATTTAATTTGTGCAATGCTTTTTTTAAACCTCCTACAATTAAAATGACCTTTGAGAGTGTAACTGATTTATCCGCACACATTTCAACACTAACTTGCTCAAACGGTTTTAAAATCTTACATACTTCATCTAACAAGGTCCATTCTTCCGCATTTGGTAATTCTATCGGATTCTGTAACACTCCGACAGTCGCTCTTAAGGGTTCACCTAATTGTAGGAAACGTTCAAACATGTAGTATGTAGAATTCCATCTAGTTACAACATCGTTTATTAATTTTAAAGGGATAAATTTTGGATCATTGTTCATTTGCTTTTGTGTAGATAATAGTTTTTGGTTTGCCTGAGAACTGCTATGAAAATATTGAACCGCTGTTTTGATTTTTTTTTTGATATTTTGAAGGCAACTATTTATACCTTCTTTTACTATTAAATTTATTGTGTGTGCAAAACAGGGAATATGAGCCCAGCCACCTAGTTTAACAGCACCAATCACATTAGCTGCGTTATCAGTGGTGACTGCATATACCTTATCTAATATTCCCCATTCAGCTGCTACACGTTTTAATTCAATGCACACATTTTCAGAAGTGTGCCTTTCATTATAGCTAAAACATGTTAAAATGCAAGAATGTAATTCCCAGTTATCAGTTATAAAATGCGCTGTTACTCCTAAAAAACCCTCTACATTAAGTGATGTCCACCCATCTGTAGTAAGGGTAACATAATCTGTCGTTTTCAAAAGATTTTTTTAAATGATAACTTTTTCATCATACTTTGCAACCAAAAGAGATTTTGTAAATGTTGCCCTACTTGGTAAATTATACGATGGCTCTATTGCTTTTAGTAATTTTCTAAAACCCTTATCCTGAACTATAGAGAAAGGTTGCAAATCCTCAGTTATCATGTTTAAAATTAAGTCGTTGATTAATTTTGTACGCGGTAGTGAGATAGGTCGTGAAACAAATTTTGTTAAACTTGCCTGTTGAGGTGTTTTTTTCTTATCATTTGATTTTTTAATTGACGATGACGACTCTTGGTGGATTGCATTAGACGTGGACGGGATTTCTGGGTCAGGTTGAGTATGGCCTTCAGTTGAATTAGAGGATTCAATATTTGATGGCGTCAGCGGCTGAACTGATAAACTCGAATGATCTAATTTTTAAAAACAATAAATTATAATCTATGCGAACTACAAATTAAAATGTTCAACATTTCACGACTTTAGAAAAGTATAAAAATGGCCGTTTGTTTCTTAAAATATATAAGAGAACAAAAAAAAATCAGAAGCTTTGGGTTAAAAAATATGTTTTTTAAATGAAACACCCAGTTTTTATAAGTGTTTTAGCCTATAAACTTTGTAATATCTTACTAAAAAGCCTAAATGTTTGTGTGTATTAAACTTTTCCAGCCACCCTGCCCTGCATATTTAAATATTTATTTCCAAAAAATCAACAATCAACTGTTTTCAAAATTATGTATAGATTGTGTCATATACAAAAAGTTACAAAATACCATTTTCAAACTCTAACTTACTTGTTTTTTTTGCTGGCGGCTCATCAATGTCATCATTCTCGTCATTCCTCTCATTTAACACTGTAAAGTGTTTTGTCTCCAAGTGTTTTTTTAGATTGGACGTGTTGCCGCCTTTAAAAGAATATACTGTCTTGCACAAATTGCATTTAGCTTTTCCTTCGGAAATGACTGTGTAATGCAACCAAATAGCACTACGTTTTTGTATTTTCCCTTTTTCTTCCATTTCAAAAAATACGCTATTACGTTTCACAGCAAAATAAACAACATGATATTCTTTCTCTTTAGAACGGAGAACGGGGAATCCCAGATACTATAGCCTCCGGCTAATCATAGCCCATATACGAAGTAGGTGAATCCCAGCCAACAGCAAAAAAAGAACCTTTGACATCACCGGCACCGGCAATCTGCATGGCATTATAATTATAATCTCTTTGGATTGGACCCCGAGTGGCAACCCGCAACGCGCAACGCAACCCGTTACATAGACCCCCCGTTATCCCGTCATAGTCGGTCGTAGTTCATAAAATTTTTTAGACTCTCTCGCATCTCGCTGTTCGGTTCGCATAAATTTGGCTTTTCATGATTCGTTGCTTGTGGTTAAAGTAGAAAAAATCAGTCAGAAACGAAAGTAACGAAATAACGAATAAAAATTAGCTTTTGTATTCGTTACTATAAGTACATCTTAAGTAACGAATACTTTGTAACGAATACTTCAGTTTTTGACATCACTAACCGAAGTATTATGTGACGATCGGCGGCAGGGGTTCACGCAACACCCACTCAAAGACAAGGCCTTAGTGCTTGGCGCGTGACGTCATCGAAGTGGGCCACCGATTTTTAAAAACCAAGCGATTTCATATGCTAATATCTCAATATTTGGCTTATTTTAAAAATGCTAGGAAAAGTTCAGGAAACATTCAAAGGTATGTTTTAGTTCTGGTTGAATGTCAGGTTAAATATTATGGTGTAATATTAAATGCAGACTCTCAACTCCCCTACATCTGTGCCAAAATTCAACATAATGTATTTAGGTATTTATAATAATTTTTTTATACCACCCAGTTCATGTAATTTTTTAATTGCAGAAAAAGAAGCACATTTTTTCTTTAAAGTGTCAAAATCAGGAAAATAAATTTTTGGTCTGGTTTAGAGTTAAGCCAATTATTAAATACACATTTAAGTAAGTGAACTGTGTCAAATAGGTAAAATAATGGTCTCTGATTATCTATGGGATGAGGATAAACAATGCTAAGTTGGTCTGCAGTTGAAAAATGACTCATGACTTTCCCTTTAATGGCATTATTATCACTTATAACACAAAAAACTATGTACCCAATCTCCTCTAAATGTTCAATAATTGTCTTAATAAAATTATAGTATGTATAAAAAAATTAGTATATCTGATGTAATTTTGGAGTTGGGAGCTATGTGAACTACTTCCTTAAAGCTGGGACACACACTTGTAATCATAAAAGTAAATGTCGAGGAAGCTAGAGACTTATTATTGACTGATATTCCAGTGATATTACCTCCTTTATAGTCCATGTAAGGGTCAATATGAATTTCATTAAAAAGTAGTGTCACAAATCTCTCATGATCCTTTAGTAAACTAAACATATTTTGGGCATAAGTTAAAACCATTTTTTTCTTCATCTATGTGGGGATCAGTCATGTGTTTGTTACAAATACCGATTATAGTTTAAGGATGTGGTAAAATTAGGGATCCATAATTTCTTAAATACTTGTACACATGAGGACTAATAGATTATAGAAGTCAAAATTATTGGACTATACTTGAATATCTGTACCTTTCCTTTGCAGTTGTAAGCAAAGCTAATTGTTCACAAATAAAATCTAAAGCACGCACTATTTTGTTGTCTTTAATGTTTTCAAAACTTTTTAGTATGTTTGACACAAAATCGAACACACATTTCATTTTATTTATGTCATTTAATGGTTTGACATGATCGAGAATAGTATTGCCAAGGGAATTGGTAGTAGTCTCGGTAGCTGTATTTGGATTTAAGTCACAGTCGGGGTTGTCATTATTGGTAACATTTTCCTCCAAAGGCAGGGTAATAATAGTTAGGTCTATTGCTTTAAGTATTGCATATAAATCATCTTAACTATGGGAAGTATATGGAGTTTTAAATTTTGATGTTAAAACACAAACTGGCTCGCTATATAAAAAAGTTTCAACAGTTAAATTAAAATTAAAAACAATTGCCCAATTAATGCATGGACCAGGTGTGTATTCAATTTTAAAAATTGTTAGCTTTTTGCTGTCTTGAGACTCATTGTGAGCAGTAAACCAGTCTTTCGGTAGTTTAAAAGCAGAAAATTTTTCAATAAACTCTTCAAAACTGTCAAAATTATTTTATTTCTCATGCTCGCCAAAGTCAATTTTGCTTAATTCAAGGGCTTTTGCTAAATTCAACTCGTCAATATTTTTAAACCTTTCATCTTTACTTGGCTGTATTTTTATAGTTTTTGACAAATAACTAGGGCAATTTAAAAAAACAGATGGTGTACAGTCTTCTTTTAGCCATGGTTTTAGTAATTCTATTGTAAAAAATTTACCTGCGTTGGAATCTTGAACTTGAGTACTCTTTATTATACTACCTTCAGGAAAATGAGCTTCACATACTTTGATGTTGTTTGTGGGCTCAAAGTCATCTCTGTGTATGGCTTTTACCCATTTTCGCCTTAGATTTATATTCTTAGAAAAACCGAAGACATGCACTTTAGGTCCGTTTTTATAGTTTCCGTTACAACCCGGAACACAACACTTTTGAAGCATATTTACACTTTGGTATTAACTAGCCGAACTAGGAGAAAAACATTAAATTAAACACGAACTAAAGTATTAAAGTCTGATATAAACAAATAAAACCGCGGCGCGCCGGAGAACCGGTTTTTCCGAGGATTTTTCTAGTCCGAAAATACATTTTGTGATTTAAAAGTACGCGAAGAGTTTACATAAATATAACATACACGTTTCGCGGAAATAAACAGTTCCGATTTTAGAAAAAAACACAAAAATGAGCTAATGTTTACTGCGGATCCCGTCAGAAATACCGGCAACCACAGAACATAAATATAAACAACCTAACCTCTCGTTTCATCAGGTGGCGCAACTAGTAGATGCGCCGTTGTCAGATTTATATAGAAATAACTCCTATTGGCAAGTAACAAGGCATTAGCTAAATGATAAAATTTGAAAAAATGGAAGTTTAAATTATAAAAAGAGAAATAAGGATGCACTCTTTTTTTGTCCTCTTGTTTCTTTGTCCTTTTGTAGAGGTGTTATTGGCTCACGGCGCTCGCGGCTCTTCAATCATGACGTTTTTGTTCCTGTTTGTTTTTAAATAATATATTAATACAGTTCAATCGAAGCAATTAGTTTTGATCTTCCCCATCCTGGATGGAAGCCGGCTAATAATGCAATGTCCATAAACCGTCTCCAAGATAAAAAAGCAATAAAAAAATTTGAAATTTCTTACTTTCTACATTAAATAAAAAGCTTGCTAACACACTTGTGTGTGCGTTAAAATGAAAATATTATATGGCGTGACTAATCATTAGAATTAAAAAAAAATTAAATTAAATGCGCTACTGACGCGAAAAAAAAAGATTTTGAATTAAATGTAATCAAGGATAAACAAAAGCCTCTTTCACTTTTGTGGTAAAATTCACGGTCTCGATGATTGATTTACATAAACTGCATGTTGACAAATTCTTAAAATAAATAAGTTTGGTTTGCTCTACCAGCGATTGTTATTTTAGAGCTTAAAAAAGATATAAAAAGAAGCAATACATTTTTTAACACGTTCGCTGCCGACCTTGACTGGATTAACTCTTCTCAATAGCCAAATAGATTTTTTTTAACAAACTTACTAATATTAGTGTATATAATCATTTTTAGTTACATATATTGTCAATATAAAAAAGGTGTAGATTGTTAGGAAAGAAAAAATCTCCCCGATCGGAGCCGGCGGTATTGAAACCAAGAATATTTGTATTATTGCTCACAAAAACCGATGACTCCGATCGGAGTCGTAAATAATAAAACTTTTAATTTCAAATTTATTTATTCAAAAACAACAAAATGAGACATTTTCTTTAGTTGCCTCTAAAACAGAATGTATTTCTACAGAAAATCAGTGAAAAGTTAATAAACAAGTAATCTGCTTAGCTTATTGCTAAATACATGTATATAAAAGTTATGTTATAAAACACAAAAGTTATTGTTTATTTACAATGAATTATGATACTTATCAAAACATTGTGGACACAAGCCCGGTTTATCGGTGCATTCTTTGCATTCGTAAATCGTTTGTTTTCTTCCTTTTCCTTCTTTTGCACATTGGCGACACCTCTTCCTTTTTTTCCTTTGAGAAGATCCTTTATCTGTTCCTTTTTCGGTTATTACAGAAATTATATGGCCCTGGCGTAGAGCAAGTGCTTTTTTTGGAAATTCTGGTAAAAGAGACTTTATAACAGATAACCGAAAATCGTACACGGTCATTGAGTTTTCACCAGAATGATACAGCTTTTGAGAATTTAACATGAGAATCTGTACAACAAAGTATAAAAAGTTTCTTATACCATCTGACGGTTTTTCGTTCACATGTATAGTACGAAAGAAGTTGATCTTGTTGATCAATCCCTGACATATACTTATTATATTCGAATTTCCTCTCCACGTCTATTAGTGCTATTATTAAATTCGTCTTTAAACTCAGTTGTTATGTACATCACTTCCCTTTTATCTTTCCATTTTCCCACATGAATTCCGTTTTTAAAAAATGAAATCACAGATTTAACTAGCTAACGCAACAGATACCCATTCGAATAGCGAAGTTTGGACCTCATAAAAATCGGCCGCCGCAGCAGCAGTGATACCAAAGCTGTAATATATTGTTCGAAATGCGGCTCCCTGTTGCCAATATGTAAAACTAGAACCGTAACTAAAATAAAAAGACTTCGTCTTTTAAATTATGAAAATATGTATGTATATTAATTTGTATAAAGTATGTACAATATTTACAGTTAATTACAATATGACATAGCATGTACTTACAGTATGCATAATATTTATATTACAAAATAATAATTAATAAAATAAAAATAAATACATATTTACTTAGTCACTGATTCAAAACGTGGTTATTATAAAGTATTCTAAGCTGGTTGATAAGAAAAAAAAAACAATTTTACTCGAAAATATACAAATTTAGTGTTAGAAATTTAAAAAGGAATATTAAGTCGTATATAAAATAGTGATGTTAAAAATTTATTATTATTGGTATAAGAAAATCAGTATCTTGTATAAAAAAAAAGTTTTATCGACTTTAAAAAAATTTTTATCAATTAAACAAATATAAAATGTATAACGGCAAAGGGGTCGAAACTTTAGTAAAGTTCTTTAATGTGGATTAAAAAAATATAAAGTATAAGTATTCAAGTTTTTAAATAAAACAAAAAATGGAAAGAAATATGTATACAGGGTGTCCCACAATCATTGTCAGAGGCTATAATATTTTAAAGATAAACATTTATACAAAAATTATTTTCAATACTTAGTTGTAGGGAAAACTATCTTCATCATCCCCCAGAAACCACTTCCAACTTTGTTTTGGTTAATGGCACTCCCATTATTTTTTTTAAATTTTTAGAATGTTTGTAAAATAACTAATTTCATTGCATAACACAAATTATTATGTGTTAATATCAATGTAAGGAATTTTTCAATTTTGAAAATTAAAGGTTTTCGTGGCAAAAATAAGAATACTAAGTTTGTTTTTATTTCAGTTTTCATTTATTAGTCGACATATTATATTAACTTAGTATTCTATTAAATAAAACAAAAGTGTTTTTATTAATTTATTTAATAAAAGCACTAAAAAAAAATTGTGTTCCTATTTTTGCCACAAAAACCTTTAATTTTTAAAACTTAAAAATTCCTTAAGTTGATGTTAACACAAAATGCTTATTATACGATTGAATGAGTTATTTTACAAAAATTCTAAAAATATAAAAAAATAGTGGGGGTGCCATTGAACAAAACAAAGTTGGGGATGATTTTGTCAGGGGGTAGTTTTTTAAATAATTTTGGGTAGTATCCTTACATTTAATAAAAAAAATTTTTTTTAAATTTTTTTAATTTTAAATTAATATTTATAAAGATTAGTATAAACAAGCTTTGTCAAAAAAAAACTTTATGTTATTAGCAAATTTGATCAGCTGGTCCTAACCACTTCATATATCACGCGCTGGATCGAGATGGCGGAATTAGTCCTACTCAGATTTTGTCCTACGGTCGATCGGAACGGTTCGGCTTTTCCTCGAAAATCCTGGGTTTGTATTTCGATATAGAAGCAAGGATAGGAGGCATTTATATTTGACAACGTCGTATTTTCGAATTTCGGCGGCTAAATAGCGACCGATGCGACGGATTGTCTATGTCGCAACTGTTAATAGCTAGATGGCGCACGCGGGCGGCAACTGTATTATTAAGTTATATGGAAATATGGGGTATTCTGTATAGTGTATATGTTACGATCAATGATGAAAATTCGTACATTAACGATAATGGCCGGGCAATAACGTAACGATCCAAGTAAAATAGGCATTATATGAGGTAAATCGAAGTTTTATGACCAATATTCTCTATTTTCTTAAAATATTTAAAACCTGACCCAACCTTGGGCCAACCCAAGTCACCAGGACGTTGTGTAGCCAATTAATTTTGATAATGCTTAAATTGATGTCCAGTCGTTATCATTTGATAACACAAAGTTAGGGCGAGTTAGGTTGGCCCAAGGTATGATCAGGTTTCGTATATTTAAAAAAAAAATAGAGCATATTGGTCATAAAACTTCGATTTTCCTCATATATTGTCTATTTTATTTAGGGCTATACGTTTTTGCCCGGCTATTATCGTTAATGTCCGAGTTTTCATCATTGACGGTAACATATATACACATAAATAAAGGGTGATTGACCTTTTTGCAGGTCCCGAACAAAAGTGTATTATTTCAAAAGTGACAAATTTTACAGGAGAGGCAAAAATATAATTTTCAAATTTTTAAATTCTTGTTCCTCTTTTGTTTTTAATGTAATTCAATTGTTTTTTTGCAAAAAGTTTGAAGATGGGTCTAATATATAACACAAACAATTTTTTTTTACTTTAACAAAAAATTTTTTTTTTTGGAGTTTTATTTCGAAATAATACGCTTTTGTTCGGAATTTTTTTAGAAAATAGAACTGTGTTGGTTAATAATAATGGGTTATTATGGTGTTTTTTTTTTACAATATTATTATTATTTCTTAAGAAGTTTATTTACTTACAAATATTTTAATTAAACAACGAGAAATGGAAATACACTTTTATTGATCTTCATAACTTTAATACTTTAAAACAAATTTTTAGTTTTACAGCTTACATTCTTAAGCTTAATTAGGAAATAAAATGCTTTAACTTTAATACAGTTTTAGACTTAACTAGGAAAAAAATTACCTAAATTAACTATAAAACAAACAAAATAAGACCAAGTTATTATTCTAAAAATTCCAAGCTAAAATTAAAACAAAGAGTTATAAAAGAGTGAATAATATTTTGGAATGTATCCGTTTTCTAACAGGAATTTAAGGTCCTTTTTTTTATTTTCATTTAAAGGAAGTTTAGAAGAATATGCTTTGACTAATGTAGGCACTTTTGGGACATCACAGTCTGTTTCTGTCCTTCTAGAGGATTTTCGGGTATTAAGAAGTTTAGTTTCTCTTACAATCACTTGCTCAAAGTCCAAATCAGAAAAAGATGTTTTGTAAAAATATTTAAATGGATGTGCCTTTTCGACTTTAACTACACGAAGACTATTTATAAAAACCTGTTCTTTCTTAGAATTAATTAGTCATTAGTTGCTTAACATTGTAAAAGTCATCATGTGTAAGCTCTTTGACGTGGTATGGAGTTCCTTTTTTTTTGGCCATTCTGATCATAGTAACAAATTGATCAGGTACACAGATCGGACCTGATTTTAAAGAGCGTGTAACCTAAAGTAAAGCAAAGTTTTGTATAAACATAATTAAACGTAAAACAACACTCTTAAAAATAGGTGAATAAAAATTCAACAATTGTATAGATTTTACATACAATTTGATTCTGGAAATGGAACAGAATCAATTTGTGTAGAATTTCTCTATGCTATTGTGTTTAAACAACTGTGGTTCTATAATCAACAAATTGTGTATCAATTTGATTTATTTTATTGTATATATAGTACACTATTTGTGTACTTAAATTCGACAATATTTTATATTTATTTAATACAATTGTTCAGTAAAAAAGTAAACTCTTAGTGTTTTTTTAACATGGTATGTACAGGAAAAAAACACAATTTGTGCATTTTAAATACACACGTTAGTGTAGGTTGTTTTAACAATATTTTTTATTTTCTTTCATTTCAACTATTAAATTTTATTACAAATTGTGTATAATAATACTATATATTGTTTTATAAATTTAAATATAGTGTAGGTTACTTATTTTAGGTTTGTATATCAAATTAACATAAGAACTGCAGTTTTTTATTACAATGTTTTGTATTTATATTCATAAAAATTAAAAAATAATCAATATTTTTGTATAAAAAAAATTAACAAATTGTTTAAAAATTTAAAACACATTTTAGAGAATTTCGTCATAAATCTGTGTAATAATAAATTCTAGTGCGCCTGGGAAAAACAGGATAAAAAAAAGTTGTTTTTTTATTTATTTTAGCTGTTTTTTTTTTAACAATTTATTTAATTGTATGAAATATTTTCGAAAATTCCACCATTAATACATTAAAGCAATGTATTAAATCTTTTCTAAAATTTTTTTCCATAGATATTTTACACTGTCTCCTTTATAGCTCCATGTAAGTTTAGGGGATCTTGGTGGACACGATATATCTACAGCCTTCCTTCCTATCCAATAAAAAAAATCTTAATTATTTGTTTTAATAGTAATAGGTAATTTTTAAAATTTAATTTTAAAAGGTTTTTAGTTTGTTGATAATAGTTTAGCTACCATAGTAACATATCCAAACATTATTTATTTTCTTGTTTCCATAGCAACTAGACTAAACCAAAATAAACAGCAAAAAAAAATGAACAATGATTATAAAAGCTTAATTTTTAAAAACAACCCTATCATGTCATACATCATTAGAATCAGATTCCGAGATCCCTGTACTAAACATCGAAAAAAGCTCACCCTGTATATATCGTATTTTTCCCTCTCTCTAAGGTTTTAATAATTTAGTAGGAACTTTAGTAGGTATATATCTACCTACCTATAGTTGTGAAAGTTATACTTGCTAGATTTAGTATCTGTGGACTGTCGTTCACTTTTATGAAAAGTTTGATTTAAGTTTAAACAAACCACATTAATAAAAACTTACATAAAGCATTTCAATGCAATGACAATATTTGGTTTTTCTAAACCAAGTTAACCAAAGGACGAGAGTGTGAGAGCTAGTGGCTGCCCACAGTGAGTAGGTATATGTAGGTATAGGTGTTCAAATTTCCTTACAATACTACTACATGACTTATAAAGGACGGCGCAGGACTGTCAGACAGTGTTATGATTAAGTAGATACCATTTTGTAATACAAATTGAAATACAATGCAATAAAGGTTACAAATTTAACCGACCTCTACATTAAAATTGGATAGGTACAAAGATAAAAAAGATGTAAAAAAAGTAAGTATACCTACTTATCTATTCTATAAGTAAAGTTATCAGTTATCACTGAAAAACTAAATAGGTACCAGCTACCTGTCTAAACATCAAAATATCCAGTAAATTCCAAAGTATACAATAAATGCAAAAAAAATATGGTGCTTACCTAATTACCTACCTACAAACTGCTCCTGGAGTTGGTCCAATAAACCTCACTCCTTAAGTTTATCTTCAACGAATATATCCATTTTTTTCTTATGCAATTTTAACACTCAACGAAACGAAAAAACCTCAAAACAAATTAATGCCGGCCGATTGATTGAAGGACTGAGGAATGAACAGTTGAACACCTGTGGCACTGGGAATTATAGCAATGCTGCCATCAAATGTATCTTAAAGATTACACCGCCAATTAAAAAAGTTACGTTTCCTTTTTCCTTACGCGTGTTATTATCACGATATTATTTAAATAAATAAAATTAGAACTCATGCTGATCGGGCTTATTTTTAAATATCCTATTAAATCATTTTCAATTAACAACTTTAAATCGACTGCAAATTTTGATGCATACCTTTACAACTGTTTAATATTGAATCTGGCAGCAAAGTTCTAGCGGCAAAGGCAAGGGCGTCGGGCGCGTCCTCCTTTATACACAATTGTGTATTATAACTACACAATACATAGTTTAAAATTCTATAATTGTGAAGGGCTATTAGCAAGAATCTTTTTTATTCTACACAATTGTAAATAAAATCAACATAAGCCAGAATAAAAAAATAATTAAAAATTGTAGTAAAAATATACTTGGTTATTAGATTTTTTACCAAACTGCATTGGATTAAAAAAAAAAAATGTGGAATATTTATACACATTATCTTAATAATTAATATCCACTTATGGTGTATTAATTTAATATACAATAATTGTATGAAATATACACATTAAAACATATACAGAATGCCTGAGAATTTTTATACAGGACTGTGAGATATTATCTAACAATTGTGTATTAAAATAAAACATTTTTTTTTACACAACAAAATGTGAAAAAATCCATCGGGATTTTTCTGTGTGTATCCAATTCATTTCGACTAAGAGCTTTTTCATTTTGATGTTCTTCATACTCTTTGTTTATTTTTTCCTTTTCTTCTTCATTTGCATTTTGATATACGTAACATAAATTACATTGGTCTTTTCGCGGTACAAAAAATGAGATATTAAATTCCCTGTTAAATATATCGGAGTACATGTGATAGTTTGCAAAAGGCTTGTTTTCATTTTTACACAATGATGCTCTTTTTGATTTGCACAGAGATTATTCTCTGTGCAAATCTGCAATTGATTTACCTCCGTCGATAAATTCTTTGCTAGTTTGCGCTCTGAGGTAGTGGCTTTCAACACGTGGTATTGAGTTAATATGCATTCTAACACCTTCTTTTAACCCGCTGTCAACTTTAGAATGATTACGGTGTTTGCCTCTAGCATCAGGTTCTACAGTTCCATAGGATGTTCTTTTTTTTTTGAGCAGTATCAATCATTCTATCGTTAATATCTAAAGTTCACTTAAAAAATTCCTTGCAAACTCTCATTTTGCCTTTTTCAATAGTAAAATAATACGCGTAATTAAAACTTCTTTTAACTGTCTCTTTTCTATATTTTGGTTGAATTTTATCCGAATGGCGAATAATAAACTCTCGTTTTCCATTTATATCGTTTATACTATAAAATTCATTAACCCTTTCAGGCACATAAAAGAAAAAGTCTTTAATCAAAAAATTTTTATTAATAAATAAAAACTTTATACTCTAACTTATAACTTAACTTAAATTTTTTTTCCTTAATTTATTTACAAGCAGCAGGACATGGTTTTATCTGGTAACCACTGTGAGACACAACATAAAATCGTTAAACCGAAAACAAAGTCTTAAATTTGTGTGGTATGGTACGTAATAAAACAATTTTTATCCGAATTGAGACATAAGCCAACATTACAAGTATTGCAGGCCCATTTAGTTCGATGTGGCATTACTGCAGTGCTACATAGAGCACAACATCTAGATCCTCCATGGACGGGCATATGAAGAGCATTACTTTTTCTTACCTCAGGCGATATACGTACTTTATACTTTTTTTGGTTTTACGTACGGCTTGTACCTATTTTCTTTTATGACGCTTTTTTTGCCAGGAGTGCCTTTTTTAGTCGCGCCAATAAGCCCAGAAATTATTCTAAAGCGAAATAAATTCATAGTTAGTTTTTCCGCATTCGGTGAGCTTCGATATAAAATATACGAGTTTACCACAGAAACATCAATGAAGTGCCAAAACAGTCTATGCCACCATTTTCTTGATTTTCTGTCAATATTGTAGCAAATTTTATGTCATTATTTAGGTAGGATTTATAACATTTAAAACTGTCAATCAAATCAAAACTAAATAACACTAATTACAAAATATATTATCAAATTCTATGTTCATACTAGATAACTCATACTGGTTTCACCGCGAAACCGTAACAAGAAACGTTTTTACTAATCTTACTTTTGCAGACATTTGACATATATCGCTCTAAACATAAGCGTAATGCTACACACCTACTAATGATATTGTACTTACCGCTTAATTTTATGCCAATTTACAATAATAAAAAAACACCCGCAAAATTGGATACTTCTGCAAAAAACCACCTGACGGAAATATTTGAAGAATGGTAACCTCAAATTGAATCGATAGAATGCCTTGAAAACATTTATTTCAACGAGCCGATAACAGATGTCGCTAATACTGTCGTTGGTTTCACTTAAAAACCACTGTGAGACAAAATAAAGTTAATTTGATAACTGCCAATGATCCGAGTGCTGTTAAAATCAAATTGGTGTTGTTGATTGAAGGAGTGTTCTGCTAGAGCAGTCTTCCCAGATGCTGCGTAGTTCGTTGGTTTTACGCTTCTTTCGTGTTCGCTAATTCTGGTTTTTAAGTACCTGCCCGTTTGACCCACATACAGACCTTGACAATCAGAACAGGGTATTTTATAAACCACGCCACTTTGTAACTCATTTAGTGTTTTATCTTTGAGTTTTGAGAAGTATTTGTTGATGGTATTTTCATTTTTGAACGCTATTCTGACTTCATCATCAGAAACAACTCCTGATAGCCTTTCAGACAAACCTTTGACATAAGGAATTTTTGCAAATTTATGGTTTTGGTTTTCTTTGACTTTAATAGGTGTAGGGTTGTTGTTTAGGATTTTGTTTAATAGTTTATGAGGAAAATTGCTTTTTAGTAAAATATCTTTAATTTTGTTAACGTTTTTTTAATGAAAACTGGAGTGAGATAAGGCTATTGCGCGGGATTTTAGGTTGCTAATTATGTTTAATTTTTGTTTAAATGAGTGATTTGATTGGTAGTTAAGAAATCTCTCAGAGAAAGTGGGTATGTGATACCAATCAGTGATGGTATCACAAACCCACAAAAAAAGGAAAAAACAATTTTTTTTAACCACATTATCTAGAAAAAGTCATTCCTAAAAAAAGGTCTTTGATTTAACAGTAAATAAATTAAATTAAAAAAGTATAATTAAAAATTTCATAGATTAAGTGTAAACACAATAAAAACATGCAAATAGATTTCCTTCAAGCTTTATAAAGTCAAGTTTAATTATTTATTATCTGTTATAAAAAGCCTTTAATAAAAAAAAATTATCAAATTTTAATGTATCAAAAATATAAAATAAAAATTATACATACCAATTAAACTTTCTTCCGGTCAAAACTGTCGTATTTCAAAAAAAATGCACTATTCTGCTAATAATCTGTGAGTACTATTATAATTTTTTGCGTACAAAACTGGAATATTTCAAATGATTCACTTTTGGACTAACAATTTTAATACATGCATAGCCCAAATTTCCGTTCAAAAGTGTAATATGTCGAAATAATACTCTTTTTAACGGAAAAGGAGTGATAATTTTATGGGTTATTTGAAAATAATGCGCTTTTGTATTAAAATCGCTTGCAAATTCAGTGAATCTTTTAAGATAATACAGTTTTATTCGGAAACAACATACCCGCCACGTGTTAATTAAAAAATGGTACTGTCTTAAGGTTGGGACACACATATCCGGACCGTGCCAGGACCGAGACACGGCCGGGTGGCGCTCGTCCCTCGGTACGTTTGTCTTCAAGCCACACTCTTCCGGGTCTCGCCAGTGTTCCGTTCGTTTCCATTGCTGTGACATTGAAATATCTGTCGTCTTATTTTTTTTTTAATAGTTAAAATGTTTAGTAGTTTTCGAAATAGTGACTTGGGCATGATAGCCCTTGCTTTAGAGGAGGAAGAGAATGAAACAAGAATGAGAAAGCCAAGTAACAGAAATATATGGGTTCACAGTGCATGGAAGACAAGATCTCTACAAGGGGAGTTTCGAACGCTATTCCCTCTTCTCATCGATAATGAGACAAAATTTTACGAGTATTTCAGGATGACACAGTTTACATTCCATCAACTACTAAACAAACTTGAAGCAGAATTGAAAAAAAATGATACTTTTTGGAGACCATCAATTTCTCCCACACAACGCCTGGCTGTATTTTTAAGGTAAGTAAAATTAATTTAAGGGTATGTATTTGTTTTTTATATTGCTAGTTAATTAAAAGACGGGCATATTTAATAAACAAATTATATTATTATAGCAAAAAACTTTTAAAAAAGGCTCGTTAGTAGTGGTGACATATTTTTCCGCATTTTGCCTAAAATTCAAAGTATGTAGGACTAGACAATGATTGTACAGGTGAAGGTTCTGGCGTTGGAACAGTTAGCGACGAAGATGCTGGCGAAATCGGAGGAATATACTGATTCTGAGGGTAACTATTATTTGTGAGTTGCTTTAATTCAAACTCTTGTACAACTGAAAAAATGCTTCCTTTCGCCTGATTAAAAAGTATCGGATGCAGCGATTTAAGGGCTGGTGCTATACCCGCTAAAAAAGCTGATGCCGGTTGATACCGGATGTTGCTCTTCCCTCTCTCTTGAACGTTTATTAGCTACTTTTTCAGCTTCTTTTTCTGCTAAAATATAAGTCATGAGCTGGCTTGACGGTGATTGTTGTAGATGGCGCTCATGCTGAAATTTTCGTTTTAACGGCGGCCTTACAAATTTGTTTTTATTATTGGAAGAGAGGGAGGACCCTGCCGGGGGCATTTGCGAAGACTGAGCAGTTATTCCACTTTGTGTTTCACTGTCCTGATTTTCAGTTATAGGTTCCTCATTTCCACTATTTTTTTGCGCAAAATCTTGAATATTAGAATCCTCGTCTTGAGATTCTTCTAAAGTAGATTCATGTTCACCCTCCTCTCCTTCGGGATTATATAGAACATTGGAAATTGTCTCTCGTTCTGCAATGTGGGGTAGCAAGAACATTAAGAGGTCTTCGTACTTATATTTGTGCTGACGCACAGCAGCTTGTCCTGAGCTGGTTTTCCTTTTCTGCAAAGTCTTCCGTAGCTGATCACGAACTGATGTCCACTTTTTCTTGCATTCCTCGACTGCACCTGCAACAAAATATAAAAAATATTACCTACTGAAAATCACAAAATGTTGAATGTCAAAGATTGTGAAACATTGTTATCGTTACTAATTCTAGATTTCTTAATTTAAGGTTAACCTCGTTTTTCTGTTTCAGATTCCTTGCTACAGGAGATTCTTTCAAAACCATTTCCTTTAGCTACAGGCTGGGAAAATCAACAGTTGCATCCATTATCCATGACACCTCTAAAGCAATAATCAATGTTTTGTTAGATGAGGTTATGCCTGTACCGAAAGAAAATGAATGGAATGCTATAGCGGAAGAATTTTGAAGAAAATGGCAGTTTCCAAATTGCATCGGGGCCATAGATGGGAAGCATGTTGTAATACAAGCTCCAAAAAACTCAGGAAGTCTTTATTGGAATTACAAGAAGACATATTCTATTGTGCTGCTGGCCCTTGTTGATCCGTGCTACAACTTTATTGCAGTAGATCTGGGAGCATATGGGAAAAACTCAGATGGAGGTATTTTGGCAAACTCAAATCTAGGAAAGTCATTAGAAAATAACAAACTTAATGTACCAAAAATTAAAGCATTACCTAACACTAATATTGAACTTCCAATGGTAATTGTTGGCGATGAAGCTTTTCCTCTGAAAAGATATTTAATGAGACCTTATCCAGGAAGGGGCTTGACAAATGACAAAGCTATTTTAATTTATCGTTTGAGTCGGGCAAGAAGAATATCGGAAAATGCTTTTGGTATCCTGCAACAGAAATTTAGAATATTTAATAGAACCCTCCAAGGAGATCCTGGAAATCTAACAAACATCGTTATGACTGCATGTATTTTGTACAACTTTATTCGAAAAATCGAAGGTTATAAGGTTTCTGAACAGGTGTTGAACGAAAGTGAAGCAGATAGAAAATCTGACAGATATTCAAATCTTCAAAACCTACCTCGGCTTCGTGGTAGATCTACAGATGCTGCATTTGATGTGCGAGAGCAACTGAAAACCTTTTTGAATTCACCAGAAGGGAGTGTAGAATGGCAAGAGGAGGTAGCGTTGAGACTTTAATTACACAACCGTACTTTGTTTTTTTTTTGTAAAATTAAAAATTAAGTAGTATTAAGTAAAACTAGGATATCTACCTACTTATATAATAAAAGTGAATTGGCTATATTTTTTAATAATATTTAACATGCTTTCGAAAAATGTATTTGGTCAAGAAATGCTCTTTCATACATAAACGCCATACACCAACCAATGTTTTCAAGAATTACCCCCTTAAATATTAGCATATTATTAAGAAACATCCTGTATATTTTTGTCATCTCAAAAGCAATTTGTTTACCTACCTTTAACTTGCAAGTCTGTTGCAATTTGTTTCCAAACTCGTTCCTTATATTCAGTATTCCTATATTTCCCATGTTTTTGATCGTAAAGTACAGGAAATTTTCGTACTTCTTCTATTAACCTCTCTATGTCCATATTAAACACAGCTTTAAATTAATGCACTCGAGCTCCGTTCCGATACACCGGACGTCAAAAATTAAACTAACGATATTCCGCCCGGTCCGCACACGAATCGGCGACGTGACCCTGATACGTCACGATCATGTGTGAACATTTCCATATATTTTAATTGTTTTAATTCAGAAGCGGGTGACGTCCGACACCCGGCCGTGTCTCGGTCCTGGCACGGTCCGGATATGTGTGTCCCAACCTTAATAGAACAGGTATTTTTCTTGTTATTTCCGTAAAAAAACGAAATTTGAAAAATTTCGAAATAATACAATTTTGTTCGGGATGTGCGTTTTGAACCTTTTTTTTAAATTCCAAATAAAACGCATACAAATGGAATGGATGGCAAAATCCATTAAGATGACCTGCTTGACATTTACTTTTCATTTAAATGCTGGCCGTGACTACCTACTTTATACGCCGGGGTCCATTCGGAAGATCCATTTTTTGATCCCTCATTTTAGCATTATCTATCACATCATGATAACGAAAATTGGACCTTCCGATTGTACCCCGTACAGCATAGTCGCGACCAGCATTAAAATGAAATTATGTTCCAAAAATAAATGTCGAGCATTGTTGTTTCGGGCCATAATAAAAGATTGCGCCATCCACTTTATTTTTATGTGTGTATATTATAGTATACCTATATATTATTTAAAAATTATTTGATACAGAGCAAAAAATTCTTACATTTTAATAAACGGTCACTAGACTTCCTCTACCTGTAATATACAGGGTGTTACTTAAAGGTATGTCATAATTTAAAAGGGACATTCCTGGGCCGATGCTTAGTTTTTAAGATACAGGGTGTTAAGTTTTTTTTTTCGTTTTTAAAAAATTTTTCAAATACGGTTTAAAATATTGAACTGAATTTTGGCACAGGATATTATGGCATAAAAACACATTTTTTAGATGTTCACCTACTTTTTTTAGCAACCAGTGGCGTAGCTATGATGAATTTTTAATACAATTTTACAAAAAAAATACTACGCCATTGACTTACGAGAAAAATTATGATTTTATCTTTCAATTATTGTTAATAAATAATATAATTAAAATATAATTAATTATCAATCAATTATAAACAAAAAATTCTTCCATGACTTTTGTCCTAAATCTTACCGTTTGGGTGTAATCGTTAATTAAAAAAACGTCTTTTATGCATAAAATGCATCTTTAAAAATTATGGAAATAAATCAAGTTAGCTTTGCTCGTTGCCAGAAATTGTTTTTTGTTGTTTTAAACATTATGACACTTGCGTTAGTGATTATTCTTGACAGTTTGTTTTTAGTACCCTTTGGATCTTAAAACGTGAATTGTACTAGTTAAAAAATGGTAGATTATTCTAATTTGGAAATAACGCAAATTCATTTCCTTTATGGACTTGCCAATGGTAATGCTATGGAGGCGCGGCGTTTGTATCAAGAAAGGTATCCTAATCGCGCTGTCCCAGATAGAAGAATATTTATAAACATTCATCGTCGTCTGGCTGAATCTGGGAGTTTTAAGGCTAATTCTGCCGAGGGAAGGCCCCGTACAGTTAGGACACCGGCAGTTGAAGAGGCTGTCCTACATGCAGTCGAAGAGGATCCGACCATAAGTACACGAAAAATTGGTATGGTATTGAACATCTGCTACAAGACGGTATGGGAAATTTTAAGAGGATCTTTGTTATATCCTTTTCACATACAAAGGGTTCAAACATTGCTTCTTAGAGATTATGAACCGCGTACGCAATTTTGTAGATCCAAAAAGTAACACAAAATCCTTAATTTAGTGCGAACATCTTGTTTACGGACGAAGCTAATTTCTCCAGAAATCCAATAATCAATTTCCATAAAAATCATTACTGGGCTCAAGAAAACCCTCATGCGATTACAGAGACACATTTTCAGGAACAATTTTCAATAAACGTTTGGATCGGTATCGTATCCGATCATTTAATTGGACCATCTTTTTTACCAGGACGCCTTAACGGACATAATTATTGTAATTTTCTCCAAAATGATTTGCCTTTGCTTCTCGAAGATGTTCCTCTTCAGTTACGGCAACAACTTTGGTTTATGCATGATGGTGCTCCAGCCCACTTTAGCATATTGGCTCGTGAGCATTTAAATAAAGTCTACCGAAATAAATGGATAGGCCGTGGAGGACCTCAGTTTTGGCCACCTAGATCACCTGACTTAAATAGCCTAGATTTTTTTTTGTGGGGACACCTAAAAACATTGGTTTATCAGACATCAATTGTTACATTAAGAACTAAGAAATAGAATTATTGACGGATGTGAAACTATACGAAACACGCCTGGAATTTTCGAAAGAGTTCGTGATTCTAAGAGAAGAAGAGCAGAAGCCTGCATAGAGGCAAGAGGTGGTCATTTCCAACATTTGTTTAAATTATGTATGTATGTATTGTATTTAATTGTTGTTGCTTTTTGTTCATCAGTTTGTAAAAAATAGCTTGAAAATAAATATTTGAAAAATGTACCTAATAAAAACTGAAAGTAAAATCAAACTTAACACAATCAAAAATAATCATTAATGTCAGTGTCATAATGTTTACAACAACAAAAAAAAAATGTTGCTGGCAACGAGCAAAGCTAACTTGATTGACGTTTTTTTAATTAACGATTACACCCAAACGGTAAGATTTACAGCAAAAGTCATGGAGGAATTTTTTGTTTATAATTGATTAATAATTAAGATAAAATCATATTTTTTTTCGTAAGTCAATGGCGTAGTATTTTTTTTGTAAAATTGTATTAAAAATTCATCATAGCTACGCCACTGGTTGCTAAAAAAAAGTAGGTGAACATCTAAAAAATGTGTTTTTATGCCATAATATCCTGTGCCAAAATTCAGTTCAATATTTTAAACCGTATTTGAAAAATTTATTAAAAACGAAAAAAAAAAAAAAACTTTAACACCCTGTATCTTAAAAACTAATCATTTTAGGACCCATGTTTATATGAACTTTTTGACTTAAAATCGGTCCAGGAATGTCCCTTTTAAATTATGACATACCTTTAAGTAACACCCTGTATAAGAAAGAATGCAATTGACCACTAACAATCGAGTGTGGGACTCGCCGGGCACGTGACCAACTAAAGTTTTTTAAATATTTCATCCAAAGTATAAGGTATTGGATAGTCAAAGTTGTGATCATCTATATTGTGGAGCTCTTTATATTTGTCGACAAGGGTTGTCGTCCCATCTTCACTCAAACCATAGTATTTGTAAATTATTTTTCGCATAAATACTCCTAATAATAAAAAAGAAACAAATAATTTGTCTTCAATTGATGTGTGTTTCATAATCAATTTAGCAACTTCTATCGCATTTTCAAGACTTACAAAAGTCACAAAGTAGTCCCATTTTAAATGCGTTTTTGCATCTTTTGTTCGGTTGTACCTAGCACTTTCTTCATTAAATTGTCGATTTTTATATATGAGGCGTCTCACTGCAAAAGGTGCTATATCCACTTCCGCTAATTTCTCAGGAGATGCAAAAAACTGTAGCAACTAAAGTATAGGTAGCGAAACTTATATCATTATTATAAATAATTCATAGCAACTCATAATACTAAAGTAAGCAGCGAAAATAATCCGAAAATTCATGAAAAGAATGCTATTTAGCTTTAAAATTTGGATATAGGGCCATTTGCTGTAACCAAATGGATATAGGAACCTTTACCACAGCCACATAAGGATATAGGCTGTTTTGATATAATAATGCAGTTTTAATGAATAACCAAAACGCCTTTTATTTTTATTATTTAAAGGTGTTTACAAAAATTAAAAACAAAACTCTGTGAAAACATGAAAACAAAACTAAATTATTAAGAAACATAATAATATTTTGACAAATTTACACTCGATCAGCAAGTTGCTTATTTTGATGTCCCTCACAAAACTCATCTTCTTCAAGATCTTCTGCTTCATGAATTGCTGTCATGGTTTCCAACACATTTTGGTAGAAAGAGCATTCCTCCATTGTGGTCCAGGTTTCGCCAAAGTGTTTTTTCAGAAGATTCTTAACATCTTGAATCTTTACTGCTTTAAGTGCCACTCCCATAGGTATCTGACCTGGCAATGTAGCAGATTTAATTTTTATCCTTTTTTTTACAATTAATTTTCCAGTGGATATATCGCTATTATAAGATGTTTCTCCTCGGAGCAATACATTTTGCTGTGCAGATTTGGTAAGGATAAAACGTTTCGCTTAATTAAATTTAAAGTGCCAGGATCCAGTTTTTTTAAAGTAAGTTTCTGCGAAAGTCTTCCAATCATAAATATTTAAGTCAGTTCCAGGCCTAAAAATAGTAGAATGCTCTGAAAAAACTGTCTCATATTCTTTTGGATTTATTGTCACTGGTAACTTACGCAATTTCTTTTCTATAGAAGCAAACACGCGGTCAGCGGGTAAGAACGAGTGTCCAGTAATAAGAAAAATAACTTGTTATTTTCTTAATGTTTGGAGGTGCGACTTTTGCTAAAGAATAGTGCAGCATTCCGATCATAATCGAGTTACGATTTTGCCCACCGCATCCATCAGCACACAACCTTATTGTCGAAACAGATGCCAATAATTCGAGGATCGACAATTGATGAAATACCGCGGAAGCAATTTCGTTAGCACCCTTTTTATGCTCGTGCTCCATCCAAGTATAACAAAATACATTTTCAGGAGACAAACCGTCTTCTGAAATTCCCTTCACAATGGAAAAATTGTAAATGTAAATTTGTCGACTATAGTATGCCGTCTGATCTTGAACTTTGGGTAAAACTAAATTTTTTTGACAATCAAAACTGAGTGTTAAAAGATCCTCTCTCTTTTCTTGCAGTTTTCTAAAAAAAGCTTTATATCGCATTTTATGAAATGCCATGTCAGTCATGAATTTATTTTTCGTTTGGGCATTGGTTTCATTTTTAACTTTACCTTTAAGTTCAATACATTTAGAGCAGGCATCTGTGGTCGGCGTGCCAAAGCCAATGTTATATTCAGTGGTAAAAATCTTTTGAGAAAATGTTTTTTTTTGTTTTTAATAATTCGTCAGGCTGTTCATTATTGTACATTCGATATAATTTATTAATACTAAAATTTCCAGGCAAATATCGTCGGTTTGCAGACTTACCTCGAAAATAATGACTTTCACAGCATTTCTTTTTTTCTATAAACCCTCTAATAGCGGTTTTCTTCCTGTCATAGAGATGATTAGGTCTTGCTCCACCTCTCCTATCCACTGGCATTCTACCCGTATTTAGAAATTTTCGAGCTAAGCCTTGAATTCTTTTCCGTGAGATTTGAAGAATATCAACAAAGGTTTGCTGACATACATGTAAACAAAATTTCTCCGTGCCGGAAACTCTAATATAGTAATTTGTACTAACTTTCTTTGTAGATGTAGACTTCTTTTTAGGACATGGTCTTTTTGCAGTTGTTACCTTTACATGTTTGATGATGAAAAGCATCCTGGGAGTTCTTCTCGCGAGTTGTGTAAAAATTTGCATGAAATTCTTTGATGTCCCTCATTGTTAGCCTCTTGCATTTATAAGACTTGTTCAAATGGTCGCATCGAGGATATTCTGGTGGCCCTGGAGGCTCGTATCTGAAATAATAAAAAACAAATTTTAAAAACCTATATTGTAGGAGAAATATAAAAATAGTGGACTGTATCTTTAATTAATTAATGCATAAAAAATTAAGACGACGGCCAAGACAACCCCAAAATAATTTGTGGCTCACCTTGCTGTCGCTTCTATTCAGGACTGCTCCTCCAGGTTCACCTCCAAATATTTGCTGGGTTTGACGGTGTGCCGGCACTTATAATTTTTGGAATTCACTCGCGTGTCTTTATATATGGAGAGCGACTTATTTGGCCAGTAGTTTATATACCAATGCTAATGCTGCCAGTTCCCATCAATCAGGATCGATGCAGTACTGGACTAGAGGTGCGTGCGACTCTTCTCGGTCAAAATTAAGGTTGTCTTACATATGACGCGATAAAAAGCCGCGAATAATGATTTAGCAAAAAAAAAACTAAAGAAATTGTAGAATACAACTTTGGATATTAACAACGATCAGTACCACGACGAAGCAAAGCTCATGTTAAATATAATTATATGAATATTGACAATAAAAAAAAAAGAATAAAAATGAATAAAGAAATAAGTCTTCCGATTTGACGGAACATACCGCCCACCTAAAATGTCCCACATTTTAAGTAAAAAAAAGAGAGAGCAAAAATTAAAAAAAGCATGAATTCTAACGCGAAAACTCTAAGGCGAAATATAGATTTCGCGAGAAGAAAAAATTAATGGTTTGGTAACGGGCATAATTTTGAGACAGGACGGGAAAGTGTTCCCTTATGTTTTTTTACCGTTACAACCCGCGTAACGCCATCCCTGCCCGGAAAACCTTTTATGACACGACCCAACAACCACGAAAGGGGTGGAGCATTATCCTCTTTTATTAATACCAACGAATCAATTTCAATGGCTTTACTTGTATCATACCACTTCGACCTCTGATTAAGGGTGTGTAAATATTCATTATGCCACCTCTTCCAAAAATCCTGGTGGATACGTTGAATAAGTTGCCAGCGCGAAAGACGACCCAATTTAATCTCTGTTAGGTCGAATTCAACGAAGGTATTTAAAGGTTCCAAATTCAAAAATTGACTTGGGGTCAGAGGGTTTAAGTCATTAGGGTCGCTACTTAATGAACAGAGAGGTCGAGAGTTTAGGATTGCCTCTATTGAGGTCAAGACAGTATTAAACTCCTCATAGGTGAGGATGTGCGAACCAACTACGCGATGTAGATGGTCCTTTACGGCCTTAATTCCAGCTTCCCAAATTCCACCAAAATTTGGGGCTGAAGGGGGGTTGAAATGCCACACTATGCCTTCGTGGATCGATGCATTACGCATATTTTGCATCAACTCTTTTGACGCACCCACAAAATTCGTCCCACAATCGCTAAACATGTCTGTGACACGACCTCGGCGAGAAACAAAGCGCCTTAATGCGGCCAGAAAGGCATCGCTTGATAGCTCTGTAACCAGTTCCAGGTGAAGAGCCTTTGTGCACAAGCAGACAAAAAGGCAAATATAAGCCTTACAAGTTTTGCTGCCACGATGCTTGCCCATAGTGATTAAGTATGGTCCTCCAAAATCCACACCACTTTTGGTGAAACATTTTACTTGATTTACTCTGAAGGACGGTAAATCACCCATAAGAGGAATTTGTGATGAAGGGTTACACCTAAAGCAACGCATGCAGGAAGACAAAACCTTTTTAATAATTCTTCTTGAAGAAGGAATCCAAAAGCGTTGACTGAGTAGGAATTGGGTAGTTTGTAAACCAGGGTGCATATATTTAATGTGAGTTTGTTCAATGATGAGAGAGGTAATTCGATGATCACTGGGCAATAGACAGGGGTGTTTATGATTATAAGAAAGCGAAGCGTGTTTCAATCGTCCGCCCACCCTGAGGACACAATCCTTATCTAAAAAGGGAGATAGCTTTCGAATATATATCGGTAATACTCTTAGATTAGGATTGGATTTCGAAAGTTCTGCCATTTCTTAAGCAAATGAAACTTTCTGAACTTCTCGAATTAAAAGTAAGAGAGCTCTATCCAATTCTGCCAATGTTACATGACCTTTATTGTTAAAGAGTTTTGGAGCTTTTACATATGCACAAAAGCGTAAAACATATGCAAAAACACGAATAATTTTGGATAAAGAGGAGAATCTCGAGATAAAATTATTCCATAAGTCAACCACTGGAGTTGAGGCTAATAATACAATCTTCCTTTTTTCAAGGTCCATATTATCGTCAGACGTGTAAGAATCGTTAACCCATTTAGTGAGACAGGATGTTAGAAAACCGGGTCCGGCCCACCATTTTTCGAGGTGAAGTAACTCGGAGGGAAGAAGACCTCTGGTTGCACAGTCAGCAGGATTATTTTCCGACCTAACATGAGCCCAGCAATCCGCAGATAATTTTTCCTGAATATACGATACGCGGTTACTTACAAAAGTAGTCCATTTATGGGGAGAAGACTTTATCTAGCTTAAAGCTACGGTGGAATCAGTCCATGCAAACAATGACAAAATATTTATAGAATCAGCAAGCGCTTCTTTAACTGATGATATTAAATCTGCCAATAAGACAGCCGAGTACAACTCTAGCCTTGGAATCGAGATTGTCTTAAGAGGAGCTACTCTACTCTTAGAACATAGCAAATACGTCTGAACGTTATCATCATAAGTAATTATGCGAAAATAGACCGCAGCTGCATACGCCTTTTCCGAGCTATCGCAGAAGCCGTGCATCTCACACAATTTCATCTGGTAAGGGATAATCTTTCGAGGTAATAAAAGCCTCGATAGGGTAGAAATACCTTCTTTAAATAAAGACCAGTATTCTTTAATAGAGTTAGGAGCAGGTTGGTCCCAGTCTAGTCCAGATGACCATAATTGTTGAATAATTATTTTCAAAGAGACAGTAACAGGGGAAAGAAATCCTAAAGGGTCGAAAATACGAGCCAAATCAGATAAAATGTTTCTTTTTGTACATGGTTTTACTTTAGATTCTATTTTAAAGACAAAGGAATCACTAAGAGGATTCCATTGCAAGCCTAAAATCTTGACTATGGAATCAGTCTCTTTATCAAAGGAAAGGGGGTTCAACTGTGTCAAAGAGATGTCTAAATGAGATATTAATAAAGGCGTATTACTCGCCCATTTTCGCAATTCAAAGCCACCAAGAGAAAGCAACGAAATTAGTTCTTGCTGAAGGGCAAGAGCTGATTCGATAGAATCAGTACCGCTAACTACGTCATCCACGAATATTTCATTCTCTAAGACTTCAGATGCCCTAGGAAATTTAAACTTATAATCCCTAGCAAGTTGAGTGAGAGTTCTAATAGCTTGGTATGGTGAAGAAGCTACACCGTAGGTTACGGTATTCAGTTGATAGTCTCTCACAGGATCAGACTTTGAAAACCTCCATAAAATTCTTTGAAAATTTCTACAGGGTTGATCTATGAGAATTTGTCGAAACATCTGCTTAATATCAGCAGTGAATGCAACAGCATGGATGCGAAACTTTAACAGCAAATGAAATATATCCTGTTGAAGCTTGGGGCCGACTAACAAAGTGTCATTGAGAGAAATATTATTTGCAGCTTTCGCGGAGGCGTCAAAAACAACACGAAGTTTTGTGGTTGAACTTTCCCGACGTAATAAGAAATTTTTTGTATCCTTATCTAAGGGTAATATTTCCATATGTCCCGTGTCAAGAAAATCCCTCATAAAAAAGCGATATTCATCATGAAGCTCGGGATTGGATTCTAAACGATGTTCAAGAGAATAAAACCTACGCAAAGCGATATCTCGAGTGTTTTCAAAAACTGGGAGTTCTAAATGTTTGAAAGGAAGTTGAAGAACATATCTCCCTGAGGAGTTTCGAGTATGAGTCCTCTGAAAAAACTCCTCTGCAGCAACTTCATCAGGGGAATAAACATGGTAATTAGGGACTTGTTCCAGCTGCCAAAACCTTTTAACGATATCCATAAGTGTGGAGCCCACAGTAGCGCAAAGGCTATTAGGAATTGAGCGAGAAATAGATTCCTGGTGATTGCCATAATTATCCACCCTAACTTAGTATTTAGAGCGACAGGCTTATCTATGGACTGCGATATCTGGCCTTGCTTCACAAGAAAACCAAAAACATCACCTCCAACCAGCATGTCTATAGGACCCGAGATATTAAAAGTTTCATCCGCCAGTTCGAGATGAGAAAACTGAGGAAAGCAGTCTGTGGGTAAATCAGAAGAAGGGAGATTTTCGCAAATTTTAGGAATTACGGCAAATTCGAGAGAAAACCTGTGGTTCGTGAAACCTTTAGGAGTGAAGGTGCATGTCACTTCATGAGAGACATTTGAGACAGTATCACCTAAGCCCTTAACAAACAGAGAAAGAGGTCGTTTGACTAGGCCCAAACGTTTACATAATTTGTTTGTAATAAAATTCATTTGACTTGCGCTGTCCAACAAGATTCGCGCATTGATAAATTGACCCTGGGAATCCAGAACCCGAATCTGTGCCGTGGCCAATAAAACAGAGCTTTCAGTATTTTTGTGTGGTTTGATATTGGTCAAGGCAACAGGCAGAGAATTTGGAGAAGATTCCTGCTCTACGGCAGGTGGCTGAGAAACTTCAAAGGAGTCATGATGTAAAAGGGTATGATGAGGCTTGGAGCATTTTTCGCACCGGCGACGAGATGAGCAATTAAGAGAGTTATGTTTTAAACCAAGGCAATTAGTGCACCATTTATTAGTGTTTTATTCTTGATTAGATGGGTTTTAAGTGGACTGTATTTGATAAGGGAAGCTGATTCTAGTTATTAGTTCAATTTTTCTTTATACCCTGACTCAGTCCTCAGTATTTATATTGGGCGGTAAATGTGAAGTAGTTAGATATTAACAAAGCTCGACTTACCCATAATTTAGCACAAATAAGGGTAAAATAGGTCGAACCCTTGGCACCGTAAATTAGAAGCCGTAAAGCCGTATCTCAAGTGTCGCGTGCGCGTTAATTCTTGCTACTGCCGTTTACCTTTTTCTCCTAGGTACTTTTTTCTAACATTCTTCTCACTTTAGCGTAGGTACCAGGGCAATTGGATAAGAATAAGGAAAATACAAGGAAGCAGAAAGGAAATATCGGGAAAAAAAAATGGACAAATAAAGTTTGTCGAGCATAAAAGTATTACCAAAAAAATATTAAGTATGTGAATAAACAGTATATAAAACAAAATAAAATATTCCGATTCAATTGCAAATTACCCACTGCAGATACCAGAAAGTATAGACCTTATCCAGCTATCCAAAATATTAAAAAAAAAAATATTAAAATAAAAAGATGTATGGGAGCAAACCATTCCCACCCCCATGAAATGCCCCAGCATTTCATTGAATTTAAATGGGTATTGGTAAAGGACACAACTTAACCAAGGGTCGTTTGTAGACACCCTTAGCCGTCTTAACAATAGCCACTCTAACAATTTTATCGGGCCCGGGAATAAGTTCCATTATACGACCGAGCTGCCAATTAAGTGGTAACGCATTTTCCTCCTTAATTAGCACCAAGGTACCTTCTTTAACAGAATCCGTTTTCGTATGCCATTTAGCTCGTTGTTGGAGAGTATGGAGATACTCCGATTTCCAACGTTTCCAAAAATCATTATGTAAACGTACCAATAGTTGCCATCTATCTAGTCGATTGATATTAATATTTGATAAATCGGGATCTGGGAGGGCAGTCAAAGGCTCTAAGCACAAAAAATGGCCAGGAGTAAGGGCGGTAAGGTCACTAGGGTCGCTACTCATAGGACTAATTGGCCTTGAGTTAAGAACAGATTCGACCTGTGTTAGGACGGTAGACAGTTCTTCGTAGGTAAGGATCTGTATTCCTACTACCCTTAAAAGATGAGTTTTTACACATTTAATGATTGACTTCCAGATTCCTCCCATATGAGGACTAGCAGGTGGATTAAAACGAAATGATAAAGTCTCTTGAGCAACGCATTCTGCAAAGATTTGTCGTAAATACTTGTTAGCACCTACAAAATTCGTTCCACAATCAGCGTAAATGCAAGTAACGCGGCCTCGCCTAGCCAGAAAACGCCGCAATGCTGCCAAAAATGAGTCAGAACTCATATCAGACACTAACTCCAAATGGAGAGCTTTGGTTGCGAAGCATATAAATAAGCAAACATAGGCTTTCATAGTTTTTGCGCCTCGTATTTTTCCCAATGTGATTGTAAAAGGTCCGCAAAAATCAACGCCAGTATGTAAAAAGGGTTTTGCCTGCGAAATTCGAAATTTGGGCAAATCTCCCATGAAGGGTTGAAAAGAAACTGGTCTAGTTTTCCAACAAACTTGACATCGATACAAAATTTTTTTGACTACGCGCTTAGCGGATAAAACCCAAAAATTTTGTAAAAGTAAAAACATTGTTGTTTGAATGCTACAATGTAAGTATGAACAATGAATGTAGGTTACCAGTAAATTCGTTAATTTGCAATCACCAGGTAAAAGTACAGGAAATTTTTGGTCAAAGCATAAATCTGAGTGAGTCAAACGTCCACCTACTCGTAGAATACCTGATTTATCCAGAAAAGGATTTAACCTTTGAAAAGGCTTTGGTAAGCAAGATTTACTTTGAAGCAAATTAATTTCCTTCTTAAAGTATATTGATTGAAAATATTTAGCAATAAATAAAACTGCATTGTGTAACTCAACGTTTGTTAAATATTTATGTTTATAATTATTTATTCCTTTCATTGCCTGTATAGCACGTAAAAAGTATGCCACAATTCTTTTTATAGTAGAAAAAGAACTGTATTTCTCAAATAAATATTCAACAAAATTTTTTGAGGGAGAGACTGTCAAAGTCACAGTTTGTTTCTCTGTTGTTGTTTCAATGTTCTCCAGGTTTAAGGGTAAATCGGTTGTAAGAAAATTCCAACTTTCTATTGGTTGATATAAGAAGTCAGGACCTTGATGCCAGAGAGAAAAATCTAGAAACTCCGAGGGATACATACCTCTTGAACCACAATCAGCAGGATTTTGTCCAGAGGGCACATAAAACCAGAATTTAGGATTAATTTTCTCTTGTATGTAAGCGACTCGATTCGCAACAAATGTTTTCCACTGATGTGAAGAGTCTTTTATCCAACTCAATGTCACTTGACTATCCGAAAAGGCAAAAATATTATTGATTTGTACCTTATCTTGTAAATTATCGTAAACAAATTTCAACAATTTAGAAAGTAGAACGGCCGCGCACAATTCTAAACGGGGAGTACTTTGTCTTTTAAGAGGTGCTAATTTAGATTTAGCAGTAACTAAGTAAATATTGACAAATGAAGAAGAGTTACAGTTGCATCACAGAATCCTACAAGCTGCCCGGCTTGTACAGAAGAAATATCGATTTCTCTTGGCATATGAAAATCTTGGAGTAACGACAACTCGTCTTTAAATTTTGTCCACTTATCCCAGACATTCAGGGGTAAAGCTTCATCCCACTGTAATCCTAGTGACCAAAGATGTTGGATAATAAGTTTAGCAAAAAAAGTGATCGGGGTTAAAAACCCAAGAGGATCGAACATTCTGGCAAGATCGGAGAGAATGGTTCTTTTTGTATAACAATCCATTTTAGAATTATCAAAAGAAAAAAAGAAATAGTCCTTTACTGGGCTCCATTTTAGACCTAGAATTTTTTGAACATTTTCTGATTCTTGGTCAAAAGACAAAGCATTTGTCTGTATATGACTTTCTGGCAAATTGGCAAGTAATTTAGGTTCATTGCTTGTCCATTTTCGGACCTCAAAACCACCCCTAGCCAATAACTCGATTAATTGATTTCTTAATAAAATTGTCCCTTTTAGATCCATACTACCTGAGGTGACGTCGTCAACAAAAGTAGACTTCCTAATTGCTTCAGAAGCAAGAGGAAGATCTGAATATTCATCAGCCAAGTGTAGAAGAGTTTGAATTGCCAAGTAAGGAGAACAAGCAACTCCAAAAAGCACAACATTAATTTCATATTCCCTTATAGGATCTGAAGGAGAAAATCGCCATAAAATACGTTGATAGCGCCGTTGATCGGGATGTATTTTAATCATTCGATACATTTGTTTAATGTCACAGGTAAAGACAATCTTATGCAAGCGAAATGATAAAAGTATGGCTCCCAAATCTTGTTGTAACTTAGGACCTGTAAAAACAGCATTATTAAGTGATAGTTTTCCAGCCGCATGACTACTTGCATCGTAGACTACCCGTAAAGGTGTAGTACTGGAATCCTTTTTGAAAATCGCATGATGTGGAATGTAAAAATAATCATAGTGAAGATCACCGGGAAATGAAACTTGAGTCATGTGTCCTTGATCCAGGTAATCCTGCATAACCTCAGAATATGTTAAATAATTAGATTTATTTAGCAACAAACGTCTTTCAAGTGATAGAAAACGTCGTAGTGCCAAACTACGAGAATCACCAAAATCAGGTTCAAGTACTTTAAACGGCATTGAGACAACAAAACGGCCATTTTCTTCGCGGAATACTGTAGAAGCATAATGATCGCGACAGTACTTTTCTTCAGGAGAAATGTGGTTTGAAGAAGGCATCTCCTCAATTTCCCAGAATTTTTGTAAAATAGAATCCAGATGGTTACTCTCGGTTAATGTAAAAAAGGTATTGACAATTTTATTATACGGGGGTTTCGTAGCCAATCTGCCCATTATTGTCCAACCAAAACATGTGTTAAGACACACGGGCTGCTCAGGACCGAAATAAATTCTACCCTCTCTCATCACATAAGGGTATATATCATTCCCAAATAACATATCAACTTTGTGAGACTGATTAAATTGAGGATCTGCAAGGGATAAGTTAGGTATAAAAGTAAAGCAGCCTTCATCGTATGAAACCGCTGGCACATTTTCGCAAATTTTATCCAAAATAATGAAGGTAGTATCTAAAGTAAATTCGACATCATGAAGTGAGGAAATCGTACAGTTTATTCCCGAATGCGCAATGGCATTCATAGAATCAAGACCATGTAAGCTCATATTTGTATGATATTTACGGAGTCCTAATTTATTGGCAAACGATCTTGTTATAAAAGAGCTTTGCGCACCCGAATCGAGGATACCGCGAGCTATTTGCCAATCTCCTGAAATATCTTTAACTTTTACTAAAACTGTTGACAATAAAATTTTATGATTATTTAATAGCATACCGACCTTTGAGACCTTTTGAATATTTGAATCAATATTTCCAGAATGAGTGCTAGTAGAGGGGCCAGGTAAGCCATCACTAAAATGTGTATTTTGCATTTCAGGTAATTTTTGAAGATTATTATTATTTGCAAAACATAATAATGAATGATGTTCCTTTGAACAAATACGACATCTTTTTTGCGAAGTGCATTGCGCAAAAGTATGAGCAGTTGCAAGACAATTAATACAAGCGCGTTGCTTTTTAATAATGTCATAACGCTCATGGGGTGTTTTTTGTAAAAACAAAGGGCATTTAAAAATAATATGTTTTTCTTTACAAAGAAAACAAAAACCTGCAATATCAGTGGAATCAGAATGAATCAACAGGGCAGATCGACTTTTAAAACCAGAACTCAAATTATTATTACTACGAGGGCTATGATGAGCAGGTAATTTTTAGACGACTCATGACGAGCCTTTCGAGGAATTGACTCCAAAGCTAAACACTGTTTGCTAACAAATGTTTTAACACTTTCATAGGTTGGAATTTTATTTGACGCATGCGCCTGTTCAAATGCCTTTCGCGTAATCGAATCCACTCTTTCCAGCAACATATGAGACAAAATAAAATCCCAACTATCTGTATCGAGTTTTAGATTTTTTAAAGCTGACAAATTTTTATTAAATGTATCTAGTAAATTTCGTAAAGAGGTTGGATTTTCAGATGTCAAGGGACAGCAATTTTCTATTTCTTTCCAATAAGACGTGGCCATTAAACGTATGTTATTATATCTGTCGATTAATATATTGTAAGCTGTTAGGTAGTTTTCATGTGTTACGGGCAAATCTGCAATTAATTCTAAAGGAGGACCTTGCAAAGTAGAGAGTAAATAATTAAATTTTTCTATGTTACTAAGTGACCTGTTTGAATGTATAAGGCAGTTAAAGGTTTGTTGATAGGTCGTAAAAAGTTTAAGGTCACCTTTAAAGGTGACTAATTGAATTTTAGGTAAAATATTAATGTGATCATTATTTCCAAATATGGTGCTGTTATGGGGAGCTCCACGCTCTACTGAAGACTCTTCTAGTGGTTGCTCAAACATTT
Organism: Anthonomus grandis grandis; assembly: GCF_022605725.1. Taxonomy (NCBI): domain Eukaryota; kingdom Metazoa; phylum Arthropoda; class Insecta; order Coleoptera; family Curculionidae; genus Anthonomus; species Anthonomus grandis. Next base: position 714,041 of record NC_065565.1, read on the forward strand.
CGTAATATGTAATTTCAATATCTTGGGAAAGATCAATAAAATCTTTCCAAATAGCATTTTCTTCTTCGATTTTAGCATTATCAGAAGCTACTAACGATAAAATATTATTATGTTGTTTTTCAAAACTCTTCTCTCAAGATTCTCAGTCTGCCGCAACACCTGATAACGCAAAAATTTTTCCTCCGCGGAAGGCATTATCTTAAACAAAAAAATTAACACCCTAATAACACCGACGAAGAACAAATGGAATTAACTTGAATAATGATTAAATTCTACTAAATATTAAATTTAAATTAATCATATAGTATGGAACATAAGTATATTAATTTTTTATAAGTAAATAATTTATTAAAATCGATCGCAGATAGAAGCAACTTATCGATTTCCCCGGTAAATACCAAATATGCCTAAATTTGTAAAATAGGTACTGCAAAACACGTTGACCATGAACTTTTTCTCCGGTATACCGTATTTTTGGTTTTTTATAAATTGTAACACTGTATTAATACTAAAGGGCTATTATTTTACTAAACATTTTTACGTATATAAAAATGATATATGTATGTAAAGGCGTGGGCACTTTGCAAATGAAATAAAAAAAAATACTGAGAGCTGTTCGTTAGGCACGCAGAAAACTGACAAAATTTTCTAAAATCTGGGCTCGAAGGCCAAAAAATGTTTTATTCTTGATTAGATGGGTTTTAAGTGGACTGTATTTGATAAGGGAAGCTGATTCTAGTTATTAGTTCAATTTTTCTTTATACCCTGACTCAGTCCTCAGTATTTATATTGGGCGGTAAATGTGAAGTAGTTAGATATTAACAAAGCTCGACTTACCCATAATTTAGCACAAATAAGGGTAAAATAGGTCGAACCCTTGGCACCGTAAATTAGAAGCCGTAAAGCCGTATCTCAAGTGTCGCGTGCGCGTTAATTCTTGCTACTGCCGTTTACCTTTTTCTCCTAGGTACTTTTTTCTAACATTCTTCTCACTTTAGCGTAGGTACCAGGGCAATTGGATAAGAATGAGGAAAATACAAGGAAGCGGAAAGGAAATATCGGGAAAAAAAAATGGACAAATAATCGACAGCATGCGGACAAGTTTGTCGAGCATAAAAGTATTACCAAAAAAATATTAAGTATGTGAATAAACAGTATATAAAACAAAATAAAATATTCCGATTCAATTGCAAATTACCCACTGCAGATACCAGAAAGTATAGACCTTATCCAGCTATCCAAAATATTTAAAAAAAAAAAATAAAATAAAAAGATGTATGGGAGCAAACCAATTAGTTTTTGCAATTTTATATCTTTCGTGGGAATTTTTACTTAAGAATTCTGAACATTTATAAATTGAGTGATTATTTTTGTGGCAAAAGTAACATGACGCAGGACTAACAACAAAAGTTCTCTTTGGCATTGCTGTTTGTTTTATATATTTAGAAGTACTAGGCTTTACATCTTTAAAAGAGCTTGAGACGGTATTTAATGCGATACACTGCTTCTTAAGAAAGTCTAATAAAATTTCAAAATGCTTATGCTTATTATCAATCTCGCCAAGAGACTTACCACATTCAAGCTCGAATCTCGTAGCCGTGCCTGAATCAAGGCGATCAAACAGCATATAAAATAAAATAAAATCCCATTGTGAAACAGGGTGACCCATATTCTCAATGTTAAATGTTCATTAAACGTATCTAATAAAGTTTGAAGAGATTTTGCATCATGCTCGTTGGAAAGCTTCCCAGTTTTTTCAATCTCGCGCCAGTGACTAACAGAAATTAATCGGTTATTCTCATATCTACCCTTCAATGTGTTATAGGCTATGGGATAATTATTATGCGTTAAATGAGTACATTGTACAATACTTAGTGGGGGTCCTTCTAAGCAATTTAAGAGGTATGTAAATTTTTCTACATTGGAAAGACTTGAATTATTGTGAATAATAGAGTCATAAAGGTCAATAAAAGTCTTCCAATTTCTTATAGTGCCATTAAATTTTTTAAGTTCCAGCTTAGGTAATTTAACATGACTAAGGGTTGCCCTTTCGGCCCCTTGCTCAGTATTATCAAACAATTCAGCGCAAGTTGCTTGGATTGCATACAAATTTTGATCAAAATGTTTTCGAATAGCCTGTTGATTCGCCAAATCATCATCATCACCCTGAGCGACAATATTTAAAATGGAGGCGTAATGATTATTGAATTCAGTAACAATCCCTTCAAGGTGTTTGACCTGAATTTTTAACTGTGTATGAAGGCGTACGTTATTAATGGCATTATCAGCAACTACTTTGATTTCTTCTAAGCGGCTAACAGCACTATCGCGTTGAGCAATAAGGCCTCTTAGCTTTTTATCAGCCATATTAACGAGAGCGAAAAAAGAAAAATTAAATTTGGATTAAAATATTTTAATCCGAGATAAAGCAATACTGAGCAAAAAACGAAGTTTTAGACAAAATGAGAAAAAGGGTTTATTATTTTTCTTATTTTGATCAAACAGTAAAAAATGCTTAATGAGGTGAAATTAACCAAGCTACTTATACCTATTGATATAGAGCTATAAACTCAGAGATTCAAAAAAATGGATTTATTTTTGTATATTTATTTTATACGTTAAGCGTGAAGGGTATAGTTGATTAAATAGTTATAAAATGATTCACGCAAGAGCAGAGATATAGAGAGATCAAGAGATATTAAGAGCATTAAAGAGAAGGAGAGATGGATGAGACCATATAAAGGAAATTGTTTTGATACACTAAATTGCAACAAATTTCTGAGAAGGTATAGCAAATAGAGAGAAACTGTCACAATATATAATCAAAACAATTGAGGTAGTTATGCGAGATATTATGAGTAATATTACAAATAATACCATATATAAGAAGAGAGAGGCAAATATCGAACTATGAGTGTCACAAAGAGAGAAAGAGAGAGAGAGAAAATTTGGCAACCCAGGAGGTTTAATATTTGGGGGTAATAAGATTAATTACCAAATCTTTCACCAAAAAATCATAAAAATTTTTATTATTTTATCAGCAATATTATTGTAAAGTAATATTACTAGACAAGCCAACAACGAAAACCAAATTATAAGTCCGGGCGTAGAGAGGAAATAATATTAAGTAAAGCCACCGAAACCGAAAAAGAGAGAAAGAGAGAGAGAGAATTTGGCAACCCAGGAGGTTTAATATTTGGGGGTAATAAGATTAATTACCAAATCTTTCACCAAAAAATCATAAAAATTTTTATTATTTTATCAGCAATATTATTGTAAAGTAATATTACTAGACAAGCCAACAACGAAAACCAAATTATAAGTCCGGGCGTAGAGAGGAAATAATATTAAGTAAAGCCACCGAAACCGAGTTTTTTACTACCGAGCTATTTACTATTCCACTCTGTAAAAATATAATAAGAGACGGACGAGGGACCAGCGGCGCTGCAACTGACGCGATACGCAATTATCGACGCGTTGAGACGCTAAATGTAAGGAGAGAGATAGATAGACGATACTGTCCGAATGACTCGAGAATGGAATTTCTATAATTAACCAAATTTTTAAACAATTTTAACATGAGGTTTACCAATATAGCAATACCGAATATTAATTTTGTATGCTCTTACACGTTTTGGATGTAATTTTTTGCTGAAATGTATGCAATCAAAATCCTAAATCCAAATCCGCGATCGAAGTGACCAAAAAATGTGGGAGAAATATAAAAATAGTGGACTGTATCTTTAATTAATTAATGCATAAAAAATTAAGACGACGGCCAAGACAACCCCAAAATAATTTGTGGCTCACCTTGCTGTCGCTTCTGTTCAGGACTGCTCCTCCAGGTTCACCTCCAAATATTTGCTGGGTTTGACGGTGTGCCGGCTCTTGGAATTCACTCGCGTGTCTTTATATATGGAGAGCGACTTATTTGGTCAGTAGTTTATATACCAATACTAATGCTGCCAGTTCCCATCAATCAGGATCGATGCAGTACTGGACTAGAGGTGCGTGCGACTCTTCTCGGTCAAAATTAAGGTTGTCTTACATATGACGCGATAAAAAGCCGCGAATAATGATTTAGCAAAAAAAAAACTAAAGAAATTGTAGAATACAACTTTAGATATTAACAACGATCAGTACCACGACGAAGCAAAGCTCATGTTAAATATAATTATATGAATATTGACAATAAAAAAAAAGAGTAAAAATGAATAAAGAAATAAGTCTTCCGATTTGACGGAACATATATAAAATTAATCAATTCTTTTTTAAACGTTAATGTTTAGAGTGTATTAATTATCTGTAAATTTTAAACATTAAAATAATAATGCCTGATTTAAATTAATACATATTAAATTTATATATCGCTAATTTAAAGAAAAAAAATAACCAACCTTTTAGATTTTGCTAGGTTTCTTTTCCACTTGCGACGATCTCCAGGAGTTCGCCTAGCTTTTCCTGGCTCTGATGGAGTTATACTCCCATTCATGGTCACTAAACTAAATAAACTTAATTATTTATAACGGTTTATAATAATATTTATGCAGGAGCAAATTAATTAATAAGCTCTTCCTGTGACAAAAAGTAAACAACTAAACGGTCTTCGAAGAAACTTTTTATTAACGCGGGAACTTTCTAGCCATTTCATTGGTTCATTGGATATAGGCCCGTTTGACGCGATCAAGTCGGTTAATATGGAGCCCTTTGCCACGACACCTGATATATCGGGCGAATCAAATAGATGTAAAATTGACTTTTAGCTAATTTGTTTTAAAAATCGGATATAGGCGCTTTTGCTGTGACACGCCTCATGCATATATCCTTTAAAAAATCCTTATTAAATTTGACTAAAAAGTCAAACTCCATTACACTAAGTATTATTTTTTTGAATTTTTTGGACTCGAAAATAGTCTGAATTCCTGCAAGGCATCAGGAGACCTTTGCCCCTTTTCACCCAGGATAGGAGCCCCATGTGATATGAATGATCTTGGTGCCAGTGGCGGCGGTTCTTTTTGCTGCGATGTAGATGGTATAGCAAGTGTCGGTGGTAATGCGTCTAGACGGGATGATAGGGGTGCAAGTGGAGGTGGTAATGCGTCTAGGCGGCGGAATGATAGGGGTGCAAGTCGCGGTGGTCCTAGAGGTGGTAATGCGTCTAAGCGTACGTTTTCGTCGGCTCCTGCGTCGGGGCGATTTATTGCATCATCATCAGCATCGACATTGTTGCATACATGCAGATTTGTATGCAAGCCTTTCGTAAAATGGACAGCTTGCCTAATAAAATCTTCCGGTTTAAAATGGCCACTTTGTAGTTTTTCCCAAGCTCGTCTTAGCCGAGAATCGAAAACGATATTTTTGGTGGCTACTCCAAATACCGCTTTACCTCCTTCTAGCTGTGCGAACTCCAAAAATGCTGTATTTTGGATATTTATCAGCGTATCTAACATAATCAAGATTCAACATTAATATACGTACATAAATATATAAATAAATTTATATACTTTTACTGTTTCAAACTAACCTATTAAATCCCATAAATTGGGATGCCTAACCACTTTAGAATTTAGCCTCCGATGAAAGGATTCCATTACATTATTAGTTCTATGTCTTTGATTAAAAACGCTGAAGCGTTCAGGGGTAATGCGACGTACCCAAAAATTGTCAATGTAGGTGTGGAGGTCCCTAAACAAATTAGCTAATCTGACGTCCTATACAAGAGAACAATGGTTAATTACATGATAACAATCTATTGTAGCATATAGCATTTTAAAGTAAATCTCAACTCAGTTACCCTTTTCTATTTAGTGCCAATTTTAAAAATAATGTGACAAAGTGTTATACCTGCTGCAAAGTGAGCAAAGTATTTACAATCATGTTGGCTGGTAGAAGCGGCAGCGCATAATATTTCCTTAACAAGATTTGTCCATTTTGGTCGTCTTCAATTTGTCTAACTATGCCTAAAGCCCTGGCCTTTCGGAACACGGCCTGTAACAGTTTCATTTGTAAGTGAAAAACGTTGAATAGTTCGCATTGGACTTCCTTTGTTGTACATTAAGACAGTAAAAACACTCGTTTTTAAAATAAACTGTATTTACAAAAAAATTGCACGACAAAATATAAAATTCGTTTCTTTCTGTCTCTCTTGATTCGCTGCTCGCTTCCGAAGAGACGGTCAATCCCTCGCGCACCGCCTACGCCACCACACGGCCTCCGGGGAAGGGATTTTGCGCCGTTGCCGTAGTTAACGGTATTACTTGGAGTCGCCGACATGCCCACCGCCTTGAAAGGGTCCACTTTCAACGTTGTCCTCAATTGGTAAGGGACACAGCTTCTGAGAAGCCCGTTTGGTGATTCCGCTTGTGGTTCGTATGGAAGCAACTCTGGGTATTCCGTCCTTCCCTGGGTGGATTGAAACAATTCGGCCCATTTTCCATCTCAATGGTGGAAGGTTGTCCTCCTTAATAAGGACCAAGGTTCCTTCGGCTGCGTGCTGTTGAGTTTCTCGCCATTTCGTTCTCTGCTGCAGTTCGGAGATGTATTCCTTTGACCAACGCGTCCAGAAATTTTGTCTCATTTGAAGAGCTGATATCGTGAAAGTCTGTTAACTGGTAAATGCTCAAGGGGAGGTTCTGGCGTCCATGTCATTGCCTTGGCCATCAAAAAATGGGCAGGAGTGAGAGGACTGAGGTCGTTAGGGTCGGTTGAAAGAGGAGAAATTGGACGGGAATTTAGTATTCCTTCGATTTCAATGCCTTCCTCGGCACACGATTCGGACATTTGTTTGCCGTTATTTTTTATGAAATTAACAAGGTCCCGCAATTCCGCATTCGCGCCTACGAAGTTGGTCCCGTTATCCGAATAAATTCGGATCGGTTTACCTCTTCTACTCATAAAACGCATCATTTTAACGCTATAAGAAATGCGTTAGTACTCAAGTCTGAGACCAACTCTAGATGGATCGCCTTTGTCGAAAAACACACGAACAAAGCCAAATAGCACTTTGATAACTTCGCACTGCGCCCGCATTTGTTTTTTATTAGAAAGGGACCGGCATAATCCACTCCGCATACTTTGAATGGAAAACCGGCATCTAGTCTTCTTTCTGGAAGATGACCCATTAATGGAGACATAGATTTGGGATTGAATCTAAAGCAGATAACGCACTCTCGCACAATCAGTTTGGCTAAATTTCTACCTCTTATTGGCCATAGAGTTTCTCGAATATTAGACAGTAATAGTTGGGGTCCTGCATGTAACATTTTTACATGCTCATACTTGAAAATCAATTTGCATAGGGGATGTTTCGCATGAATAATGATGGGATGTATTTTATCACGATGAAAATCTGAATTTTTTAAACGACCACAAACTCTCAACAACCCTGAATTATCTAAAAATGGATTTAGATTGAATATTTGACTTTTGGCAGAGATAGATTTGTTTTTTGAAAGAAAATTAATTTCATCTGCAAAAGAGTCGCGTTGAGATTCTTTTAATAAAAATGAGAAAGCATTTTGTAGTTCTTCAACGGATAAAATTCCAGTAAGCTTCTCCTTGGAGTTTTGACAGTTATGTATAAACCTAAACACATAAGCTATAGTATGCCTAAGACGATTAAATGATGAAAATTTATTAAAGTCAATTATACTTTCGTGTTTAAGCGAGATGAGAGCTTGTGTTTTTAATTCGGATGTGTTTTCGATTATAATCTTTGAATCTGGCCACGCGTATTCGTCATCATTTAACCATTGTGGACCATGCCACCAAAGAGCACAATTTTGTAATTCTGTTGGGGACATGCCACGAGAAAGGATGTCAGCGGGATTACTTTTACTTGAAATATGCCTCCAAGGTCGATCACTCGTCAGTTGCTGGATTTCGGAGACACGATTAGCAACGAAACTTTTCAACACGTTTGGGGGCAATCTGATCCAGCCTAAGACAATGGTGGAGTCTGTCCAAAATATGATATTATTGACATGAAGACGTAAAGAAGTTTGGACTTTCTTGGCCAGTCTAGCGGATAGTACTGCTCCACACAACTCTAATCTGGGAAGAGTGATCACCTTTAGGGGAGCTACCTTGGTTTTAGAGCACAACAAATGAACACTAGTTTGTCCATCTTGATTAATGGAGCGAACATAAATTGAAGCACCATAAGCTGCTTTACTGGCATCCGAAAAACAATGAATTTCGATGAATTTTGGATTACAACATACTGTATTACGAGGTATTTGGAAAACGTCGAGTAGAGAAATTTCGGTTCTAAGTCTAAGCCAAGCCGTATGAATAGATTGTGGAAATGACTCGTCCCAACTAAGTTTTTCCAACCACAGTTTCTGAAGTAGGATTTTTGCTGATACCACACAAGGGCTCAAAAGTCCAAGTGCATCATAAATTTGACTTACACAGGAAAGGATGATGCGTTTAGTAACCCTAGTTTCATGAAGTTTTAGACTTATATTATACTTTAAAGTATCGTCTTTACTAGACCAAGCCAAGCCCAGAGTTTTTGATGAATCACTTGTACCAATTTCGATAACGTTGTCCGTAATAGAAGCCTTTGAAGTAATGTTTTTAACGATTATGGAAGCATTTGAATGCCACTTTCTAAGTTCGAAACATCCCGACTTTAAAATGTGCATAAGTTCTAAACCAATTCGAGATGCTTCCTCGACAGAATAACTGCTGAACAAAAGATCATCCACGTAGAAATCCTCCTTTATAATTGTGGACGCATCAGGGTGAGATTTCTCATGGTCAAGTGCGAGTTGATATAAACTTCGAATCGCAAGGAATGCAGCGCTACTCGTACCATAAGTGACAGTTTGCAATTCGTATGTTTCAATTGGATCTGATGGATTATTTCGCCATAAAATCCTTTGCAATGATCTTTGTTCAGGCTTTACTAAAAGTTGCCGATACATCTTTGCTATGTCTGCGGCAACCACATAGTTATGAGTTCTAAACCTAAGCAGAATTGATAGCAAATCATTCTGTATTGTCGGCCCAACCATTTGAATATCGTTTAATGCAATGCCGGTGGTCGTTTTTGAACTGCAATCGAATACAACCCTTAAACGTGTAGTTAAACTATCTTGCTTGAATACGCCATGATGAGGCATGTAATAAGAAATTTGAGTGATATTATCTTCGGTTGTCATTTTTCGCATATGTTTAAGGTTTTCGTATTCGCGCATAAAATTACTGTATTCATTATGAAAATTTATGTCATGAGACAGCTTTCGTTCTAACGACAAAAAACGCCTTTTTGCTTGAACCTTTGACTCTCCCAGCTTGCTTAAAGAATCCTTGAATGGAATTGCTACCATAAATCGACCGTGTTCGTCTCGGGTTGTATGTTTAATAAAGAGTTCCTCGCAGAGCTCTTCTTCTTTAGATAAATTAGCTTTAGATTCACACTCCTCAAGCTCCCAAAATTTAGAAAGTTGAGTTTGTATATCAATGTTTTTATTAAAATTGCACAGTGTTTTAGAGCCTATATTAGGGCCACAAGGACCTGACACTATCCACCCTAAAACTGTTTTTTGTAACGTTGGAAGATTGGGGCCTAACTTGATTTGCCCAATAGATATGAGTTGCCAGAATTTATCAGCACCTATCAACATTTCAATAGGACCAGGTTGTGCAAAGGAAGCATCGGCCAAAACAATGTTTTGAGGTATATTGAGTTTATCCAAATGAACTGGATAGCTAGGGATGATTCCAGCTATTTGCCTGATGACAAAACAAGTGATGTCCGTTTTAAATGGGCCATGTTGAGATGCTATAATGACATCACATTTATTTTTAATTTCCGAGCAAGCATCATTAATTCCCATGACGGCCATGGACACGACCTTAGTTGCTAAATTCAACCTTGAACATAATTCGGAAGTAATAAAGCTTGACTGGGAGCCAGAATCTAAGATAGCTCTAATAGTATGAGCTTGATTATAAGTATCAATAATATGAACAAGCGCAGTAGATAAAAGGACTTGGTTAGCATTTGAACTAAAGGTTGTTAAAGAAGTTGACGTATTAGCAATATTTTCCGTATTTTCTGTGCTTCTCTCAGGATTCGTATGGTGAAGAAGAGTGTTGTGACGCCCGTTACATTTTCTACAATTGGTTAGTCTGCAAACCGTATTTTTGTGATCGAATCTTAAACAATTAATACATAAGTTTAAATGTCTGACGCGTTCTAATCTATCCTGCGTAGATAGTTTAAGAAAATCGGCACAATTCCGAATGTAATGATTATTTTGTTTACAAAATGCACATGTAATATTTGCTATATTTGAACTTATTTTAGAGTGAGGATTTTCGCTTTGATTATAAGTCTTATTAGTGCCAGCATTGGTTATTTCATTAGTAAGGAAGGATCTAGTTGTATTAATTTTATTAAATTTATTTCGATTATCAGCTCGTTTTAATTCTAACGTCTCGAAAAGGTCGGCCTTGGATTTCAGAAACGATTTTAAATCATCAAGACTAGGACAGTCCTTTGAAGAAATGTTCTTTTTTTTACTCTTCCCAATCACGGGCGGTGGAATTATCGATTTTGGATATAGTAATATAAATGATTAGGGTATCCCAGGAGTCTGTAGGTTGTTTTAATTGTTTAAGTGCCTTTAAATATTTTGAGATACTGTCAAGGACGCCCCGAATTGATTTAGCCGACTCTTTTCCAGATATTTCCAAATTAAACAATGCCTTGACATGGTTTTGGATAAGAAGCCTTGAATTATTAAACCTATCGCATAAAAGCTCCCAAGCTACGATGTAATTATTTGAAGAAAATTCGAGAGAGGCTATGACTTCTGAAGCATTACCCACGAGTGAAGTTTTTAGATAATGATATTTTTGAGTATCGCTTAAGGCATTGTTCGTGTGAATTAAAGACTCGAATGTTTCGCGAAACTGAAGCCAACTTTCATAATCGCCGCGGAATTTCGGTACTTCTATAGGTGGCAATCTAATATTGTTTTGAATGCGACCATTATCAGAATTACTTTCTGAGGGACAGCTAACAGAATCTTTTTGGTGTTGTGCAATAACCTTTTTTGCTTTAGCAATTTCGCTGTAATAAGATTTAAAGAATGTTTCGCGTTCGATAAACTCATTCTGCAAATCTTTTTCCTCAACTAAAGTTTCCAAATTTCCCTGAATTTCGTTAAATTCATGAATTAATTCTTGTATTTGTGCAAAACGAGACTCAGATAACTGCATTACTCTGAAATCGATAATTTAAAAATTAATAATTTGTATAAGTATAAAACTGATTTAATTTTAAATTTAAATTTTATTAAAAGTTTCATACCTTCTGGCTTCATTAATAAATTCTTGATCAAAAAATCTTTGATTACCAAATCCTTCCATCTTTGCAACACACACACACACAACAATAAGTTCTAGGTTGAACGGCCTTATTCGTTATTTCGTTGTAGTTGTTATCCCCCTCCCTGAACTGAATACTGAATTTCGGTCACATTGCTAAGAATATTTTAGAGTTCTGACAACACTGTTTTTAACCGTTCGGCCGGATTCGTAAACGTAGGACAAATTTCGAGTAGGACCAATTCCGATCCCCCGCTGGATCAACAGCCAAGCCGCGGAGCTCGGTTTATTAATCGTTTAACGGCGATATATATTTTCGCAATTTAAGAGTATTATTTAGTAATTTTTCTTTTTGTTTATTTTTATCGTGTATTTTTTGTTTTGACAGTGTTTTTTTGAGTTTAATTTTAATTATTTTTTACCAAGTAGGGCAGTATGTCCGCGGTGCAAAGAATCAAAGAACTTAAAATTAAAAATGAACTAAATTTCGACAAACGTTTAGAGTTAAAAGAAATGGGTCGCCCATTACCAGATCTAAAAATTAAGCAGACTAGCAAGGATAAAGATAAAGAGGTTCATCGCAATTTTGCCGGTCTATGTATGATTTGACTGACTGGATTTGTGGGTGCGAAATAAGTATTATAGGTAATGCATTTTACTGTTTTGTATGCCTTATTTTTTCGAATGACTCTTTATGGTGTAAAAACGGTGTTCAAGACTTAAAGCATCTAAAAGAGAAAATTAAAAAACATGTTTTATAGTCTAAGATCCCACCATATTACGACCTTCACCCATTAAGTTACGGGATGAAACGTATGTTTTCATAAAATGTAGTATATTTTAAAATGTATTCCGCAAAGGTTCCCTGAAAAATCTTGTGCAAAATATTAATTATTAATGATAAAAATTAATTTTTTTTTAAACATTGCACTCATTCTGTTACGCATTAAATTGTGTACTAATCGAAAGTACGTAACTTGTGAAATATGCATCCACTGGGTTGCCTTCTATTTTCTTGTGCAGTTACTACGCAGCCAGGTGCGCGGAGGTGATTCGTAATAGTAATTTGCACCTATCGAGTTACGCAATAAAACATTACATTAAATTAAGGTTAATTTTATTGCAAACAATATGGCATAGGGTTGCTTACGAAAAACCTGTGCATAATACCGGTTGCCGATTTTTAAAAGTTCAAATTCTCGCGCTTAATGCGGCTTAATGCGAGCGACAAATATATATTTATATATATATACATATATTAAATTCATTCATAAATATATTAAAATTTACCCCTATTATCTCGCAAATTTTTATGAATATATCACGAATTTACATATAATAGGCATGTTTGGGACCATTTTGAGGTGCGGTCACTTCCAGGAAATATGATTTTTAGATTCTGTATAAAAATGTAATTTATTGAAACAACAAAAATATTAGAATACAAAAATGTTACTTCATATATATATTATTCAAAATCCGATTCATCGGAAAAAAAATTGTTCATCTTCAATTTCAATTGATTCGTTATTCGTTTCTTCCGCTGTCATTTCGACAATGTCTTGCACCGTTAAAGGTGTTTGGTCACCAATAAATCCTATTGGTTTCAAATAACTGTCAACATACCACCCACATTTTTCAGGCTGCAACTTTATGCATTGAGGGTCCGTTGCATGAAGCCACATAGAATTAACAAAAATTGTGCGCAAAATTTTTTGTTGCAGTGATAACCAGCAAGGTGGTATACTGTTTGAATCGAAACTTTTAATTTTTTTTAAGAACTGCTCATTATCTTCTTTTGAAGAATAATTTTTCAAAAAAATTCGATGTCTTGCTTCATCAACACTATTGCTGTTCTTAATGCCATATATGCTTGCCGTGAATTCTTGAAAGGTGTTCATTTTTTCATTAATAAAAATATCCACTTTATCAGTTAATGATGCAAAAACCATTTGATATTTCTCGTTTTTAGAAAATAATTTGAAGGGTTTTACTTTTCCTTTATTATAAAATGCTGCCGTGTAATCGCGTCCCGTAAATGCATGAAAAGCTGGTATAGGCTTTTGCATAATGTGTGCCCCAACTTCTCTGCTAATGCGGTGCAATTAATGCACTCCAGGTGCTGATGTTTTGTTTTTTTTGCATTAGCCAGCCAAATTTGTGATTGTTGAATTTTGTCGATATTTCCCAGCAAAGTTATCAACACATCATTAACAGAGGCCTTTATCAAAATTCTCGACTTCCTGGTGTTACTTTAGAAGCATGAAAAATGATTCTCGTATCCGCTTCTTGATGATGACACACATAATCGGGTTCTTCGATCTTTTTAATTGAATTTTCATTAAAGTTCACATTTAAGTTCTTTTATGAAGGATTTTTTGAATAGTTTTTTTATTTTTTTAAAAATAAAACTCTTATAACTATCTTTTTATATATGTTTTAATTTTGTAAAAATTTAAACTAAACAGTATTTAAAACAAAACATAATTTTATTTGAAGTTCAGGGAAGGGGTGTCTCTATTTTGCCTACTTGCATTTTATCAGTTCATAATTTATAGTTTATGAAACGATCGTGAAAATAAGTCTTAAGTGTATAGAAAAAGATGGCATTAACACTTTAATTTTTGGTATGAACAACATCTTTTTTGTTATATCTAATGTTAAATATAAAAAACCCAATAAAACCCTAAAAAAACCCAGTGGGTGGGTTTTATATAAAAAACCCGGGTTTTTTCCAACATCTCTATCTAGTTTTAACAGTGTAGTGTATTGACATTAAACAATGTAAACAATAGAATTGTTTCCGCCTAAATAATTATTTGTTTACTTGATAATAAATAATTATTGTCCACAGCACATAAACGATTACATAATTTATCTACGTATTTTTTTACTTATATGTACCTACGTACTTTTTTAGAGTCACAACGATCGAAGATTCCAGCGACATTTTCCCTAAGCAAATCTCCTTTGTCATCGACGACTACATCTTCGCAAACAGCTTTAGGATTAAGCTCCAACACTCCTCGCAAAAGTAAACACTACGTTACAAAATCAGCTCTTTGAAAAAAAAATTAATATCTCGAAGACAGACATTTTCACAAAAAAAGGAAAATTTAAATTTGCGAACATTTCATAGTTTGTGACAAATATCTTAACAAAACTTTTTCAAAAATTGTTAAAATTTAGTCCACGTTAAAAAATAAAGTTCCCAAGGCAAGAAGATACACTGAAGAATATAAAAAAATTGCACTTACTCTGTATTTTTTGGGTCCAAAAAGTTATAGATTTTTAGAAAAAAAAGTTTTTATATTTATTTAAATTTGAGCCCATATCTGTAACAAGTCCTTTCACATATAATCCAATTTCCGATAGTTTATGTACGCATTTATTTAGAATTATTTTAATATCCGGAGCCTTAAGTTGCGTATTTATAAAAAAAATAAGCTATTGGTTGTTTCCAGTTATGAAACAAACCTCTAGCCATAATGACAGCGACATTTTCAGAGCAAAAAATTAAAGCAATTACCCTGCTCAAGATTATGATTACAAAAAGGAAAACTTGCCAACGCAAAATGCATTTATTTACGTCTGTGGGTACTTAATTAATAAAACTCTAAAAATTCATAAATGTCATATTTGTTTAAAATTTGCCAGTGATGCTAATGTTTTAGACAACAACTTATTTACTAGACTTAAACAGTACTATAATGACAGTGACAGTGTTATCGAAAACATTGAAAGGGGTCTGAAGTCGCCAAATGAACAATTTATATGCCTAATATATAAATTGGAAAATGGTTTTGTAAAATTATTTGAAACAAATTGCAATAAAGAAGGAATTTCACAAAAATATTTCGATATAATGAAAAGCATTCATTTTACTCACCCATGTGATAACTTTCCTTTCCAGTATTTAATAAAGCTATTTATACGACTTAAAATATTTTATACTTTAAAATTCGCCAACAGAGATTTATCATCTGCCAAAAAATCAGATAAAACTAAAAGAAAATTAAAAATTTGTGTCATCTTTAATGTTTTATTAAATAAGATCCTTAAATCTGTTAAATGAAATAAAAATGTACTCAAGAACCCTTACATTTTGTTTTATTTAAGCCTATTTCTATTTTGACATTATAAATGCATTATAATATCCCACCAAAATTAGTGCAGAACATCTATCCCTACAAAAAAAAAAACTTAAAAATGCATTGGTGCGGCCAGTCCAAACCATCCTTTTCAAGGGCATCGAATATCGTGAGCTTATATCTGCGATCTTTCGCATCTGGTATTCTGTAAATCTGTGCCGATACCAAGTACTAGTGGAACGGGATCTTCTACAAGTCAAGCCAACAGTCAGACAACCTCCACAAAATCAAATCAGAACGAAGTTCCTAAAGAACGTCTAGTCAAGTCGTCCACTCGCTCTAATTTACACCAAAATCAAGCAGACATGTCCAGTTTTGTATCCAAGAAACTGACTTGCAAGGGTAAGAAAAATATTAACGACAAGTTGATTCGTCTTTTTACCGATACCTATCAACCATTTAGAATTGTGGAAGAAACAGCATTTCAAGAGTTTGTTAAAGCTCTGAATCCAACTTATGAGCTGCCAAGTCGGTCGATGATTTCTAGAACTCTCTTACCTGCCATGTATGAGCAATGTTCTCACGATACTAAAAAAGTCATACAAAGTTCGAAAAAAATTTGCATTACCACGGATTGTTGGACATCGGTAAACATGGAAAGTTTTATGGCTACAACTATTCATTTTCTTAATGTTGATTTTGTCCCAGTGTCACTCTTGTTGGAAATCATACCGCCGTAAATTTAGCAACTGAGCTCAAAAGAGTTCTTAGACAGTGGGATGTGCTAGAAAAAACTCTAATGATTGTGTCTCATAATGCTGCCAATATCAAGGCGGCCGTTCAAAACGAAATGGGTTTTAAGCATTTTGGTTGTTTTGCCCATACTGTGAATCTGGTAGTTACTGATGGTTTAAAGGAACCAGAAGTGTCAATAATAATATCCAAAGTTAAGCAAATAGTGGGACACTTTAAACGGAGCCACGTTGCAACCCAAAAACTGCTAGCCTATCAGCAGCAACAAAACATTTCAAACCCACTCAAAATAATCCAGGATGTTGCTACACGATGGAACTCAACGTTCTATATGCTGGAAAGGTTTATCATATTAGAAGATGCAATAAAAACCACCATGGATCTAATAAATATTGATGGCATAAATCAACTTTCAGTAGAGGAATGGGTAGTAATTAAAGAATTGTGCCAGGTTTTAAAACCTTTCGAAAAGGTTACAAAAACCATTTCGGGCCTTAATTCTGCCTATAAGAACTTGCTACAAAAGCCCTTTTCTAATTGCATAAAGGGTCTTCTAAAGCGATTAAATACGTCATTAGATCAAAGGTTTAATAGTTTGGAAAATAGTAACACACTTTCTATTGCCACTTTTTTAGACCCGCGTTTCAAAACCATTGCTTTTAAGGATAAAAAAAAATCAGACCTGGCAAAAAAAAAAATCATTTGTTTGGTTACGGAAAAGTTCAATATTAAGCAAAATACGGTGAAAAAAGATAACGAAAAAAAATCTGTGGATAATTTGGACGACGATATCTGGGCAGAGTTTGACCAGGAAGCTGCCTTATTTCAACCAATGGGGACAAGTAAAAGCATAATTGAAGTTCAAAGATTTCTGGATTCCGAGGTCTTGGACAGAAAAGAAAATCCACGGATTTGGTGGGATAAAAAACTGCAGGATACAATTTGTTTCGCAATAAAATTTTGGACTTCCTAAGTTGAAAATATTAATTATTTATTTATGCTACCTGTTACATCATAAAATAATGTATTTATATACCAATATGTTATATATCATCCATTTTATTGTGTCTAAACTGTTTCATAGAAAAGGAGATCATGTACGCATATTCTATATATTAGACAAAGAAAAACAAGTTTCAATTTAGACACATTTATTGTCATGGCAGCTTTGAGGTGAGAAGTGGTATCTGAGAAGAAATAATTCCGGATTATTAATATTCATATAAGAGGTATTGTGTTAGTATTTGTGTAGAAATTGTGTATCTAAAAAGACACCAAAATGACGCAGCTAACACACATTATGCCTGAATTGTTTCACAAATGTGTGGTGTCATGGTGCTCCATTTCCGACACATAGCATACACATGTCAGTTGACGTTTCGAAACATTGTGTGTATTTTGACACCCGAAAATGACACGATAACGGAAGCGTTACTAAAATTCAACTCCAAAATGCTCACTGGGTTAGTCTCGAAATTTAACATTTTTCCAAGACTAATAAGTATACATCTTCTAAAAGCTAGATATTCTTGTTATACGATTGTCAATGCATTTCCACCATTGATCATCATAATTTACTAAAGAAGTATAATGGCCTGATTCTATGGTATTTCCATGATGTCTAATAACACTCCTTACTTTAACTATTTGATTATCTAAATGTATTCTTTCAGGGGCAAAATTGAAAAATTTGGTGTTTATCTTACTACCTTGAGGACTAATTCTCTGAAGATACACCACTAAATATTTGATGCAAACAACTATTGAGCGTGTTCTTAGATTACAATTAGGGCAAAGTCTATCAGAGTCTTTTAACATTAACATCGAATTAAAATCAATTACATCATCACAGTTTTCAGGAAAATAAAGAAAATATGTGTATATGAGTTGTTCGCCCCCATTTGTATTAACATCACAACTTTGACAATTTAAGAGTTCATAGGTGGTGGCTTTTATAAAAATCCCAAAATCATTTACATCTAATTTTTGAACCAAGGCAAAATGATTGGGCATCCTTTTGTTGATTTTCCGTAAAATCGACACTATGTGGTCCAGTTACTAATCGACGAACTGTTGCAGTGCAATTAATTTTTTTCAGCAAAATATCATTTAAAATATTATTTAATGCTGTATTCTTCTTTGAAATAGAAGCGCGATACGGGCAAACATAAAAATGATTGAATGACACTATTTGCATAACAGGACACCTTATCATCGTTTACTAATGCGGGTGGTTTATTTATTACATAGGGAATATAATCCTCATCTGAACTAAGATCTATTTCGATGTCATTGTTTACACTTTCATTTTGATAGGTGGAATCAGATTAAACATTTTGAGTTAAAGTGTGACTAGTTCTAAATTGACTTTTCATAAGAGATTTTGTTAGTAGATCATCGTTATTCGCTCTATCTAACTGACACTTTGGAATAAAACCATTGCCATAAAGACTAACCACTATTAATTTATGGTGACTATTTACTGTTATACTGTGTTATAAATATTGTGACTTAAATTATTAAAATTACTAAATAGCCAATCAATTTGGGTTTTTGATTTAGTAGTAGACTCACCAATGTCAAGTTTTAAAGTTAAGCCTTTTGATATTAAGCAACGTTTTAGATCATTATCACAGTTATTAATAATATCCTTATTAAAATCTCCAATGATTAAAATATCCCCTTGTTGCCCAATAAGAATTTCGTCTAAACAAATTTTAGCTTCTATAACAGTGAGTTTTGGTGGAATATAGACTGCTATAACATTTATATCATTCAAAAAAAATGAAATTGCTTGAAAAAGTATACCAGAGAAGTTTTTTACATATTTTTTTACTAATTTTATTTTCACTGGTATATCTAGTTTCTTATAACAAATAATTCCAAAAGGTTTACTGACACTTTGATCACTAATTAAATTGGCAAAAACTTCAAAGCTATTTAATTTTAAATTTTGTTTGTTCTTATGCAACCATGTTTCAACAAAAATTAATATATGAGCGTCTTTAAAAATTGGATTATTACTAATAAGTCTAATATTTTTTGAGAAACTCTGCACATTATGGTAAGCAATTATGCATTTAACATTTGAATCTTTAATATATTGATTGTCATACTTTGATATTATAAGTTTATTTGTTTGCATACTTACTAATTCCTTAAAAGCTGCATTATCTTCGTTTGGCGGTTTTGTAGCCTTGAAGTTTTCAACAATATAGAGACCGTTAAGCTTAGTAGCTCGACTACAAGTAACGTAGGTACTGCTTCGGGTCATCCTATACTTAAAATATGAACAGCAACTTGTTCGTAGGTTGCGCCTTGACTTTTATGAATGGTATGCTTTTTGTAACAGAGGAAATTGAAGTCGTTCAACATGTATGTCGCTGCCTTTTTTAATCTTAATAGCTCTTGCGGCTTTTTCTATTGGCGTCCAAGTGGATGGAATATGTTTAGATTTCATAAGGGATTGCGCTTTGTTTCTGCATTGTTTGCCAGATTTATCGTCGAAAAAATCAATCCAAACTCGATAAGGAATCTGGTTTTGATTATAAACTATTTGGCGTAAAATACCTGTGGCACCATTAACTATGCCGTCACTAGATCTATATTTGGCATCTATTTGTAGAATTAATGTTAACATTAAGTCAAAACTTTTTTTTTTTTTAACCCTTTAGCATATTCCATAAATAACTGTTTTAAGTGATCAGAGTAACTTCCTTTTATGATATCGCGAGTCTCACTTACTGCCCTTTCTGTTTTATATGTGGACAGTTTGTTTTCATTAAATTCATCTACTTGCTTATTAGTGGCAAATAGGTGCATTGCATTTTCAGGAATTAGGTCTATATGAATTTCTCTTGATCTTATGAGCTCTATATCCTTATTAGTCATTTTGCCAAGAGCCATATTGTTTAGGGCTACAGCAAAAACTTTATCTTCACTCTGTCTCATTATCTCAGTCAATTCGAAATGCTTAAAATGGTCCCACAAATATGTGCCACATAGCGCCTTGTACGGATTTGATTTCACTGGCATAAATATAAATACGTCCCTTACTGGTGGAAGTTGGCGAATGTATCCACACATAATAATAGGGATATTACCAAAGACAGCATCAGATTTAAATATTTGCTGTAATCTACTATTAATATGGTCAAACATTCTGGCGCCTACCATGGAATATTCATCTACTATAATTAATTTAAAATCACATAAATTACAATAAATCGTATTAACTACGTCATGGCTCAACAAAACTAATTCTTCACCATATTGAGATATAGGAAGACATAATGCTGAGTGTAGGGCGATGCCTCCAACATTAAAAGCGGCTTTGCCTGTCGGAGCGCAAAGCAAAACTTTTAGACTGGTAGGATTGTTTCCTGGTATCGAGTTGCAATGTCGAAGTAGCGACTGAGTGATAGCTGTGATCAGATGACTTTTGCCTGTACCAGCAGAGCCACTGAGTGTACAGTAGAAAGTTTTCCACTCTATTATATTATCCTGCACAATATTTAAGAACTGGTATTGTTTATGGTTTAGCTTACGTATAAGTGACTCATATTCTAAATCAGTTATTTGATAAGTTGTTGGAGATACTATGTGCTTTGCTGGAGAATCATCATCTTCACCGATACAACTAAACGGTTCATATGCGGGTTTGTCTAAGCCATAAACACTAAATTCAGCATCAATTTCTCCATCAAATCCATTAAGAAGTATAATAAATCCGATTTCTCTTCGGCAAGTTTGAGGGCGTCATCAATTGTCTTCTCATCTAATACATTAAATTTTTTACGGTTTGCAGTAAGTTCTTCAAGTCGATCTTCATATAAGGTTTGTTGATCTATACTGTCTTGTCTATTTCATCTACTATATTTCTCCATGGAAGATACAGCATTATCTGCTCCCTGTAGTAGTTTTTGGGGTCTTGTTGAAGTCCATATCGACGATAGCGCACTTTCTTCTTACTAAGACGCCACTCCTCCCTTTTAGTGGTAAACCATTGATTTTCGTGCTTGCCTCCTTTTTGAAAAATTCGTAGTAAGCTGCGAATTCTGCTAAACAAATATTTTCCATTTCGTCAGGTCTTACTTCATAATGTTCTATTAGACCCTCCTGATATACGTTGGTATCATCACTATCCATCTGATTAAGTTCTTCTAAGCTTTTTAGCATTTTTGTTCTTTCCATAATTGGACTTGTAGGAATGTATATGTAAGATTGCAATTGCAACACTGAGTATGCTGCTTCTTGAGCACTAACCTCACTGGCATTCAAAAAAGCTGCTGCAAGAGTCTTGAGTTTGCTTTTAATATCCAAGTTGCCTTTTTTAATTTCCTCCATTGTCTTCATTAATAGGTCGGATACTCCTCGAGACGATTTGTTGATATAGCCTACAATATAAGAGCAGCAACCGTATGGCTGATGGAAAATATTTCTTCATTGAAATTATTAATAAATCCGTCTTTTGGCTGCCTCTTCAAAAACAATGTTGGTTTAAATATATTGTGTTGAATAATATTTAAATATTCTTCTTTAGACATACCCAGGTCAGCCAAAAATTGTGCAAATGATAATTCCGGTTTGGCTTTAAGTTTGGTCATTATCATAAAATACTTTTCGGACATGGCTTTACGTAGCTCTGGTTCCTTCACTCTGTCAATATTAATTGGCATAAGTATAACAGACTCATCCATTGGAAGATATGGGATATGATACCTACAAACTTTGTACCCCTTAACATCTTTTTGACATGACTTGGAATGGTGGTGTGTATTGAATTGAATAATGTGGCGCACGCTTTCTAAGTCACTCTGGCAGGTAACGTACCTATTTGTAAAATCGGCACATTCCTTTAAACTCTCTGGCGTCACACCTAATTTGGGAGCACCAGATAACCACAATAATCCATGTACATGCGGGGACCCACGATGCTGAAATTTTACCCGATAATAGTGATGTTCTATTGGGTTCTCTTTAAAAGGCCCATTGGCACTCTTCATATGTTTAAACAATAATTTAAACGGATTATCGAAGTATCTAGCACACGTAACTGGATCTTTTCTAATTAAACGAGTCTTCTCGATATACGGCATACTAGCTGCTTCTTCAAGTCCAAATAAATCTATTGATTTATGAGACTTGGACTTTGAGTTTACTTTCTCCCCCCATTTGTTCATATACTTAAGTCTCTTTGAGAATAATGGATGATTATTTTGAATTATCTTCGCTAATATGGCGATCAATTCAGGCCATGCCGTTTCTGCTGCAAATATTGTAAAAAACAAAGTTGGAATTCCAAACTGACGAATCATACAAAGCAATTTTGTTTTTTCTTGTTTCCAATATGCAGGTGAACTTCTGACTTTACTTAGAAAATGGAAGCCTTGATCATTTTTGATCAACAAAGTTTGTTCGCCTAACTTGTCTAACTGTGTATTTGCCTTTTTCAATCTTCTTTTTTCTAAGGGCTGTGTAAACAGCTCTTGTTAGTTGGATCAACTGGCATTTTTTAAACGCGTATAATAAAAAATCAGTTCTTGCAAATCTTCAATCCATATGTTGCAGTAAAATTTTAATTTCCTCCGAGTAACTAAAATTGACAAAAATTTTTTTTTCATATCCACAAAATAGTGATGGAAATGACAATTCGTCACTGTATTTGTCCATCAATAAATGCAGTGGTGTTTTTCCTTCTCTCGGTGCAAAACAGATATTTTCAGAGTTGCATTTATCTAAGAGTGTTTCTTGACCACCAGGATTTACAGGCTCATCATCTTCTAAAAATTCATTTAAGTCATAAATATTATGCTTTTCATTTGAATTAAGATTTATTATGTTGGCAGTTTCAAAAACATTTATGGGTGATGGCTCTTCTCCACCTGATGTATTATTTATTTTATAGAGATCACCTTGAGTTTTTATGAAATCTTCAATATTCTGTTCCCAATCTTTTGAAACAGAAAGTTCTATACCTTCTTGCCGGTAAGCAATTTTCCGTTTCCTATACGGCCAACGCGATTGGTCGCGTAAACCAGGACCCCTATTCTTGACGGCGATAGAATAGAACGTTCTCCAGGGGGCGTTCTATCGCTTCTTTCTACTCCCTCCCTAATCAAACGAAAAACGATATTCTTGAACAAAAGGGAGGGAGCGAAAAAACGGAGAACGAGCATCAATGTTGCCAAATTTATCTGGCCAATCAGAGCGCTGGCAATTGTACGTAGGTGTATTTTTTTTATTGACATATGACATGTGAAAACGGTGGGGTGAGGGGTAGTGTTGTAAAAATCCGGATTAATTCAATATTCGGACAGTATTGATTCGGATGAATTGAAAATTCGGTTTTTTTATCCAGATTAATTCATCCACTCGATGTCTCGCCCGTTCGGCAAATTATGCCATGTTTCGGCCTTCAGGCTCGATGCTCGACCGTCCGATAAATGTTTTTTATAGCTGTTTTTCCAATATAAGGTATGCATTATGCAACCCATTAGACATTTCGTTTTTACGGATTTCTACATGATGTTAAAAATAAAATACCTAATTATCATTGTCGGTCGAACGGACGACGGGCGGCGTATATCCGGACGATTTAGATATCCGGATTGATTCGGAATAATTTGATATTCGGATTGAACAGACGAATCCGGACTCTTCGCTTCACTAGTTTATTCGAAGTGCGTACGCTGCCCGGCCAAACAAAAAAGACTCTCGTCTTTTTCGTGGGTTGCGATGCCTTGAATATCAACATACCTACATATTGAAGTTGTTATATTATAACTTATTAGATGTTATTTGGTGGTAAAGTACTAATTTTGTGTGCTTGGTGTTGAAAGACGTTATTAAAATTATCAAATAATTAATTGTTTTTTTTTAATGTAAAATTTAATTATTAAAAACCTTTTTGGAGTTGTATAAAAAAACAATTAAATTAATTGAAAAATGTAAATTTTTTATCGAGATAGGTATTTAAAACCAGCCATTGTCAAATTTAACAAATTGTCTTAATTTTATTAAAATTGGTGGTCATTAATATACCAGGCGTTTTAAGAAAAAAAAATTTTCAGTGTTATATTACCTTAACATGAATCCTAGCCTTTGTCTATTCAAATTTTGATCTCCGCTATTAAATTAAAAATGTTTAAAATGATAAATCAAAAATTAACTTTTTTCATGTAAAATCATCCATGTAAGATCATCTATAACGATTCTTAAAAAACGCACTGTAGATAAAGTATAGTATAAAAAATATTCTTAGGTAAGTTAAGTACATTATATTTTTCTTACAAATTTTGCAAATTTCTAATTTTTTGTTTGTGATTTTTTGACATTTCCCTTGACCATTTGCAGAACTTAAATAAACCTATTTGAACAAGTTTGTTTAATAAAAACAGTTTATGGTCATGACAGTCGTCAGTTTTTTCCCCAACCATACTAGATGTTTTGAAACAATTTTATTTTTAATTTTTGTTACCACAAACTCTTGATGCTTATATTTTTTTAAATATTTTTGAAACTTAGACATTGCTTTTGACACAATATACTCAACTTCTGAAGTAGGAATTACAAGAGATGTTTTCTCTTGCCCAGTGAAACTCATGATCAAATTCAGAAACCGGACTTTCAGACCGATCTTCTTCAGTATTTAGTTCTTGTGATATATGAACACCTTGAGTGGTTTTTTCGCTGTCACATTTTGTATCAATATTCCTTGTAATTCCTGATAACAAAAGTTGAGTATTTGTATCATCTTCGCAATTCGATAACTTTGATGGAGTTAATAAACCCGTTATGGATTTAATCCTGAAAAATAGTCGAAATGACTTTGCAGTTGGATTTAAATTCCAACCACCCCGTTGCCTGGGCATTGAAAATAAGTTTTCCAAGAAATCTTGATTTAATCTATTTGTGAGAATAAACTGAATATTTTCCTTTTTCTCACTTTCAAAAAGCTGTTCAGTTGCATTTATAGTATGAATAATTCCATCGAAATATGGAGGCCTTGTTTCGCTAATTGCTACGGTCTTTCCCTTTTTGCGGTACAACTTAATCAATGCTTCAAAAACAGATTTACCTTTGCCAAAAACCAGATTCACACAAGAACTGTTTTCGCTAAGACCACGGTTAAAAGGATTTTTGGCAAAAGGGCGTTTCCTATTTAAAGCATCGAATAAATTGTTCATCAGTTCTATAAAATCAGCAGTATTATTACCTAGCTCCTTGGGTATAAAACACTTATCGACAGCAGTTCGTATAGCGGCTGCCATAGTACTTGAAAAAACCTGTAGCGCTAAGGAGCATGACATTTTTTCAAATGCATTTGGAAAAAAATGTTTATCGGTAATTTTGGGACGAGTTCATGTTGTAGATGAAGATTTATCAATTTCATACGTTTTCCTAATAACATTGAAACATATGCTCTTATTTCCAAACTTAAAAGTTCCCGACAACAAATTGTTCCTAATACTTTTGAAAAGATGCGGAGCGTCAAATAGAGCGAAAATTTTTAAATCATTATAATAAAAAAAAGGTCGTTCTTCGTAATCGGTCCTTAGTAACACTCAATAATTTAAAAGCTACCCTGTTACGACGTTTACCCCGTACTTGCATCATAACAAACGCAAGTTTACATACCTGCAAGTCTTTGCAGGTATGTATAAGAATGATAAAAAAGGTAACAAATTAAAAATTGAAAATTTGCACTTGCGAACTTTTTCTCTCAACCGAGTAATTCTTCTCTTATTATTATGTATTTTTTTATGTATAAAATATTATGTTATTTTTAAACCAGCAGAAATGCTGGCAGTGACCTTAAGGTAAGAGTTCAATTAAGTTATCTAGAAGAGATGTTAACTTAAATAATTAATTTAGGTGTAACTATTAATGGACAATTTCTTAGTTAACACAAACTAATTCTTACATGTAAGATTAATTTTACATAGAGGTTCCATAAAAAATAACCATAACTACAAGTTAAAACTATGTTTAATGAACATTTGTCTTTAATTTAAGAACATTTTACAGTAAGAGTACCTTCCACCTAACTTTAAGTTGCTGTACATATGCAATAACGTTTTTCATTCAAACAAATCTGAACTGGGAGAGAATACGACGTCACTGCCGTCAGGTGATATATTGTCCATCTGTGTTACATCTGATTCGGCCGGACTAGGCCTAGCTTCTTGTACAGCTTGTTGTAGATAGGTGGGACGAGTTTCGCTTTTTTCGAGAAGTTAGCTGATGGTACTGTGGGACCATGGTGGAACTACATGGTTGTTGTGCAGGTGCAGCATACCTAGTAGTATTATAACCTGTGTTGGGCTGATGCATCGGCATGTATTGTTGTTGTTGATCGAATAATTGTTGTTGTTGTTCTACTTGAATCGAAAGTGGCTGTTGATAATGGACAATATTATGTGGTACCTGTGTTGGTGGTGTGGTTTGTTGCATTTTTTGAACCAATTGCAGTACCCAACTGAAACTCTACAATCTGTGGCTCGCTAAGAAAGATGTCGATCTCCATCTTGTTGCGAAGTTTCCACCACCTTCAGCATCCTTAACTCGAAATCGTCCATTTTCTTCTTCTTTTTTGGAACAACATTAGAAGGTTTGTTGACTGTATTAGGTACAGTATTTGTAGTTTGTTGAGTGTTTTGAGAGTCGACCCCAGATTCATCAACAGTGTGGTCTTGTTGACCTTCCCCTTGGATATTTGACGTAGTTTTGGCATGCACTCTTACCTTTTCTAGGAATTGCAGTGCTTCATGGTAAATATATTTTCTTAATTTTGAGGCTCCAGCCCCAGACTTCTTTGAGTCTTTTTCTTTTTTTTTCCACTGGTCCCGGATATTGTTCCATCGTTTCAGAATCAATTGACCTGAAACAAAAACATGTACATAGTTTTTATACATTCTCATTTCACATGTTATTGATGCCGCTTTTGTTTTCAGGTATCTTGCTACCGGTTGTACGATTGTTGACCTACATTTTTCATACAGACTGGGAAAATCTACAATAGCGAAATTTGTTAAGCAAGTCTGCCAGTCTATATGGACAAGTCTTGTCGATGAGTTCCTACCAAAACTCACAACAGAGTTATGCGAGGCTGTCGCAGAAGGAATCGAAAAGCGAAGTAACTTTCCGCACTGCATTGGAGCAGTAGACGGAAAACACATCAGAATTATTAAACCAGAATTAAGTGGATCTGTGTGTTTCAATTATAAAAGTTATTTTTCTTTAGTTTGAATGGCAGTTGCGGATTCAAATTATAAATTTATTTATGTTGACATTGGTTCTTATGGCAGTGAAGCTGATCCAAATATCTTTAATCTAAGTTCTTTGTGGAAAAGTATTGAAGAAAATCGGTTGGTGCTACCTTCACCAAGGCCTTTGTATGGCACTCTTACCCCAGACATTCCGTATTTTCTAATAGGAGATGAGGCATTTGGCCTCTCAGTACATTTACAAAGGCCATATGGGGGGAAACAACTGACTGTTACAAAAAGGGTTTTCAACTACAGAATCTGCCGGTCAAGAAGATATATTGAATGTACTTTTGGTATATTAAGCAACAAATTTAGAATCTTTCATCGCCCTCTCAATGTGTATCCAAACTTTTGCATTGATATAGTGAAAGCTTGTGTTGTGCTTCACAATGTAATTAGGGAGCGAGATGGATTTAACTATGAGGACACACTGGAAGTTGTTGGATTCGAGGATATCGAATTTGTACCAACTAAGAACCAAACTAGAGTAGGAGGGAAAAAGGCAAACCAGATTAGAAATGTGTTGGCAGATTATTTTTTTAGTGATGCGGGTTCAGTGCCCTGGCAAATGTCTAGGATTTGAAAGGTTCATGTGCAAAACATCATAGGTCTGAGACAGTTTGTTTGTAGTTTTATATACAGGGTGTCCCAATATTCCGTGGACATAGAAGTACCACGTATTTTTAGACTCAAAATAAGTCGATTGAACATGATTTACCTCTATGCAAAAGTGCTTCATTTGTCTATTAGAGGGTGTGAAAGTTTTCTTTTTAAAACACATTTTTTTAAGGTATTTTAAAAAATATTTAAATATTTACATACAATTTATGTAGGGGTGGGGGTAGTTTTCACCCTTCTCGAACCCTTTCGGGTTTTTTGTCAAAGTTAAATGTTAGAACGTCTAACAAAATATATGTCTGCGAAATTTTATTCAAATCGGACTACTGGTTCTTAAAATATCTTAAAAAATGTATTTTAAAAAGAAAATTTTGACGCCTTCTAACGGACAAACGAAGCACTTTTGCATAGAGGTAAATCATGTTCAATCGACTTATTTTGGGATTAGGAATACGTGGTACTTCTATGTCCACGGAATATTGGGACACCCTATATAATACTATTAACATATTGATAGTCAATTATTGTTCAGAAGTATTGTATTGAAGAAGTATTCTATTGACTATATTGTAATAAGATTTAATTTGTAAATAAAATAAATGTTACTTGCAATAGATTTTCTTTTCAATATCACGGAGCTCGTCATAATCAGGATGTAATGTAGAGCAGATAACAATCCAATTTTGCCTTGTCTTATTTCTGTCTTTATATTCTTCCAACGTTCTGTCCCAAAGTTGGGGTCTTTCTTGCACTAGCGATATAAGTTTATCCACGTCTATATCCGTCGTCATTATCAACTCTCCAATATATGAGAATATCACAACCAAGCACCAAACCACTAACTTGAGATGCGCACACGCGACGGTCATACACTGACTGCACGTGTTCGCCGGTTCGTCCGGACCGTGTGTTCCCGCCGATTTGACACAATGCCCCGCCACCTGTCGGACGGGTGAACGCCCGGCCGGGTCTCGGATGATCAGTTGAGAATGCATCCGGGCGTCTTTGCTATCGGGCCGGCAAAAGCCCGTCCGGGTTCCGTGTGTTCTTCACAACTTTCACAATGTACTTCTGGATCATCCGGAGCCCGGACAAAACTCGGACGGGCGTTTACCCGGACCGTGTGTCCCCGGCCTAAAGCGCTCATCGACTCGACGCCGTTCATCGCCGACGGCCGCAATGAATCCAACCAGCGCAGACCAAAGCAGGCATTTTTCCTAAAATACTAAAAATAGATAAAAACCTTCCTCATACAAAATTGTATTGGCAACTAAGCACGAACCGAGGAGCGAATCCGTCAGGTCGAAGTCCAATGGATCTTAACTTTTTAAAGTTGGGATCCATTCGGTGTACCGTTTTTAATGCATTGCTTTACTTATCTGTCTCGTTAAATCTGTGCTAAAACTAACACAGATTTTTCGATGATGGAGAGCTCAAATACTTATGTTCCAGAGGCTTCATCCGCACGTAATTCACAGCAAATGCATACTCTACCCACAATGGCCCCATCAAGTTGCTCGACAGAAACACCACAGGTAGCTCCTAGGACTATTAGGGAGGCATCAGAGAAAAAAAGAAAAATGACTAAAACTACAAGACTACAAGAGTCCCTTAGGAGTAATGATAGATTGTGTGATAATGATAGATGTGTTATGGTACTAAAAAGGAAAAAGTTGATTTTTTATTTAGTGTGAGTTATTGACAAATGTCATGTTTAGTTTTTGTCAATTAATAATGTTTGTAATATAGGATGCCCAATATGTATGAAATAATGCAAGAAATCAGCATATATAAAAAATTGCTTTAGAGTTTTTTAGTAATTTTTTTGCATGCTTGGGCTTTGAATTTCTTTAGGAAATTTAAACAACATATTTT
This sequence comes from Anthonomus grandis grandis, assembly GCF_022605725.1. Taxonomy (NCBI): domain Eukaryota; kingdom Metazoa; phylum Arthropoda; class Insecta; order Coleoptera; family Curculionidae; genus Anthonomus; species Anthonomus grandis. The sequence goes on from NC_065565.1 coordinate 743,991, forward strand.
TGAAAGGTTATTTGCATTTCTTGACACATACAGATTTTTTTTGTTTTTTTTTTAACTATTTTATTTATGTGCAAAGCAAATATGTGATTATTATTAGAATATAGGCCTAAGATTGAGTCATAAAATATATTTAGTTAAGTTTATAAAAAAAATTTTTAGTTACATTGACTTGTTTTTCATAACGAGTTTTTTTACTACTCATTTAACATTAAGGCACATAAAATATGTATACAGGGTGTAACCAGTAACTGGATCTAATTGTAAGGTGGGCTTCTCCTCTTCCTTGATAAAAAACTATTTTAACAAGTGCCTGGAAAAGCGTCTTCCAAAATATATGTAGCCATTTTTTAAATTGGATTGTTTGTGTAGGGTGTAGGGTTCATTTACCTAATATTTTTTACCTTTGTATACCTTTCAGTAATACACAGAGGAGATATTAGGCAAACAAACTTATAAATATTTACTGTTTTACCAATAGCTTTAGAAAAGGAGAGGTGATGCCAACAGTCTTCTTTACCTACACTTTTAAACCCTTGTCCAAAGTAACCATTAAATATAAGTCATTATCCTATTAGTAAAAGAAATATTGAAATTAAAGTTCAATTTTAAAAACACCAGTTTTGAATTTGGTTCGTTGAAAGATGCACTATATATCTTTTTAACACCCTGCATATTACCACTGGAAAGAACAAAATGTAAGTGGGATTTCATAAAATATGTAGTTGTTTTTTTTTTAAAGTGTGTTATTATATTTACATATGTATCAATTTTTTTATTATTCTTTTTATTAGTTGTATTATAATTACAAAAAAAGTATGTTTTAGTATTAAATGCTAAAAAATAAAACAATGAAAAAATTATATATTTTTTTATTAACGGAATTTGACCAAATGAAACACTGCTTTCAGGAACACAATGTGTGTGTAATACACATTAGGTAGATGATAAGGATTTTCAGTTTAATACCTGCATAAGTTTTTTTGTTTTGATATGCTTGTATGTTTTTGTATAGTGCTTTATTGTCCCTATTCTCACAATCCAACGTTTTATTCAGTCTCAAATAGCTTCAAAAACCATAAACATTATACTTTCTGCCATGCCAGGTATTGTCTTGAGATTGAATCAAAGAATTACTGGTTATATTTTTCTGACTCTTTAATTCCCAAAAATTTGGATTTTGTAATTTTAAATAATTGACAACACTTTGATTAGGAAAAAGAGTTTGATTAGAGAAAGAGACTCTCTTTCCTTGTCTAAGTGACAACATAATGACATAACCTATTATCTAACAAAACTAGAGCGCTATAAGTATAGGTACTCTCATCCCTTTATTTTGGGTCCTGTTAACCTCACTGCCGCTGTCACTCACATATTACAGCGTTAAGTAATTTTATTAATTTGTTTTATAAAACCGATTTCTTATATTTGCAAAACGCAAATTTTAAAAGAATCGTTCTCCATTCGCAGTTTAAAGCAAATTCTTCGCATAACAAACCTTTTTTGTTTGTGAAAAAAACATAATTAATGTCTTAATTTGTCAAAATCTGAACAGATGCCGAAATCCAGACAGCCGCCTTTAACCTTTATAAGAACTTTTAATCTTAAAAATATGTCCTTTTTGACCAGACCCAAAATGGCAGATGTGAATACTCATACTTATAGTGCCTTAAACCTTATAATTTATTAGGGACTATTTTTAGTAGAAAAGAAAGGGTTTTTAGTAGGTTTTAGAGAATTAAAAAAAAAAACGGCCCTAACCGTCATGCCACATCACACCCAGTCAGATATATTAAGCCGTTATTTGGCAAAAAATAAGCTAACATACCTACATATACTATCTGAAATAAAAAAAGACTTACAAGTTATACAACATTATATTTATTTGGCTAGATAAATACTGGTGATACAACAAATCAAAAGAAAGAAAACAAGCATAATTTTTAAAACGAAAACATAAAAAGCATTGGAAATTTAGCCAAATACCACAAAATAAACTAAAACCAAAGTAAACCTGACCACCCATAGTTTTTTATCATGGTTCTTGAGTATGCCATTCCTCAAAACATTCCGGGCAAAGAGCGGTTTTACAAACTTTATACCTATAGCTTGTTTCTTTGCGTATTCCATTTTTGGTGTAGACTTTACACCGGATTTCGGGTTCCCTTTTCTGTTACCTCGAAGAGTTCCAACACTATGTGTTTTTTTTTGTAATAAGGTGTTGGATAATGATACACTATTGTAATAGTTGTCCATATATAACACATGCCCTTTATTCAGGTAGGGTATTCATAAGCCGATTAACCAAGAAAAAACCTTCAATTTTTGACCACTTGACTTCTTCTTTTTCTGGAGAATATATTTCTATATTAAGGACAAAGCCATCAGCAGAGGTCAGCTCATAGAACTTGATACCATATTTGGCTTTTTTGCCTTTCATATATGTGCGAAATCGGAGTCGGACTTGTCAAGAGAAAGTTCTTTTTGAGGAGAGTAAGATGATTGGAAACTTTTAATTAGCATATTCAATAAAGGGTTTACCTTAGCCATTCCCTTCGCATTTTTAGGTGCAACTGACAAAAATTGCAACAATTGTTCGTATCTTCTTCCAGACATAATATGCAAAAAAATGGGATGAAAATACAACGGGTTTGTACTAAATAGCCGTCGCCTGTAGGATATAGAAACTTGAGCCTGTAAAAGGCATAATCCTATAAATTTTGTCATTTCCTGAGAGGTTCTTTCGCGAAATGTGCTTTTTCTGCTATAGCGAGTTAGTGGCCTGTTTAATTGCAAACCGTTTTGCCATATTCATTTATACACCGCACAAAAAGTTCTAAAATGTCTGGAGTGAAAACTGCACTAAACGCTTCTAAAGGCGTCAAAAGAAAAGGTAAGGTTCTTAAAAGGTAAGGGAAAAGTAACGGCTTCTAAAAGCATTGTAGATTTACTTTTACACCAACCTCGTCCTCGTTAAAATAAAATAAGGGTATTTCTTTTACACTTTCCTTCCACTCTTCTAGTTCCTCTATTTGTCCTGCTGTATTATCTTCTTTCTGCTCTATGTCACTATCAGAACCAGTGTGAATGTCTTCCTCAGCCTCTTCGGATGAAGGTGGTAATTGTCTATAGCTGTTTGAACTAGAAGGGTCCGGCGGAAGGGAACAGTCACTATCTAAAGAGAATTCCTCCTTATTTGGGTCAAAATTAGGGTCGGAACCAAATTCTCCATCATCGCTAAATGGATCATGAATAGTTGAGTGATCCGTGTCTTCTTCATCGGAACTTGCGTCTTCAAATAGACGTAAAAGCCGATTTTGTTCGCGCTCATAATTCCCTGCCATCTAAAACAATACCAGTTATGTAAATAAATAGAATAATTTTAAAAAATAATACGCAAACAACACACTTTTTATATTCCAACAATTCTAAATAATTTACTTACCCTTTTATTTACAAAATCCCAACCACGAGCAATAACAAAAACAAATACCTGCATAAATCGACACAGAAATGACGACGCGTATCGTTTTAGTGTCGCTTGGCTTGGACGGCTACAGCAGTCATGACGGCGCGCGAGTCGATCGATGCACAGGAGGGGGAGATAAAAGCGGGGGTCAATATAAGCTGCAATTTGACACATTATATATATTTACAATAGCACGTTGTGACACATCCGAATTGGTCTTCATTGAAACAAATGTAAAACAAGACGGCAGCAGCCGTTCTGTCACAAAATACAAAAACCGTATTGACGGCTATAGACGTTATTTCATATTGCACGACTTTTAAATCGACGGCTATAGCCGTAGTGTCCAACAATGTAACAAAACTACCTGCCAAATTAAAAAACTTTCCAAATTAAATTGTTATAAACACTTTTTATAAACACGTCGAAAAGTCTAGAAAATGCAATAAAACAGCTTAAATGCAATCAGAGTGCACTAAATACAGAAAATTACAAATACAAGGATATGCAATAAAATTAACTAAATAACACACAACATGAAGAAAGGCTATAGTTTTAGACATTTACAGCTGATGTTACATCAAATAGTAAGTAGAACCCTAACCTATAGTCGCCTTTACTCTGATAAAACGGCAAATTTAATTTTCGAACATTTCTTTAAGCATTCACAACTTTATTTTTAACATATAATAAAAACTAAAAGTTTTTAGTTTGTATATAATTTTAAATAACAATTTGTCTTAATAACTGTTCTTTTTAATCTAAAATTTGCCAAAAAAAATTTAGAATACTGAAAACAAATTTCGAAAATAAAATTTGCCATTTTATTAGAGTAAGTCTGACTATATCTAACAAAAGTTAACCTACAAAATGAATAAAATAAATTAAAAATTATTGTTTATTATGTTTTCTTGCAATCTCCTCGCAGCTGCCAAATTAGGGTTAATTCGACCAATTACTGGTTTATGTACCCCTTCAACAAAATACATCCCATAATCAAAATGATCTTCTTCATCTTCTGGTTCAGGAACATTGTTTGCTATACACATATTGTGTAATATAACACAGCTATTAATTATTTTGCTGGCCATAGTGGGAGAGTAATGCAAAATTCTGTGTTTCAGCAAGCACCTAAATCGATTTTTGAGGACACCATTACAGCGCTCAATTATTGCTCGTATTGAGCAAAACCTGTCATTAAACCTTTGCTGGGCTCCAGAAATAGGATTTGGTAGAGGGGTCAAGAGCCATGGACGAGTGGGATGTCCTGAAATGATGAACTATTATTACATATAATATTACAATAGACAAAAGATGTTAAAAAAATAATAAAATATGGTGTAAACAAAATTATGTCCGACTGCAGGATTAACATTCGCTCATCAAAAGTAGCTGGGGGACAAGAATTACATTTCTATAACTTATTGGAGCCCCCAGGGATTTTCTTGACAGTTTTTTTACAGAGTACCTACACATTATTATAGAATGTTAATTTCTCATCAACTGATTTCAAAAAGGCAAATGATGAACGTGATAATCACGCTAACAGTTATATAGGGATTGTTTTTTAAAAATTGACTTTTTTATTATTGCATAATATAATAATACATATCTATTCAATATTATCCTATCTATTTTTTATCAATTAACATGTACTCAAGTCTCTATAAATATCCTTCTTTTTTCTATTACAAAAAAACTTTATTTTTCTTTACCTGCATTCCCAATAAGGAAAAATGGATTTCTAGGCTCATGGCGATATATGGCTTTCATCACTTTTGACACTTCTGACTGCCTCCAAATATTGGCATCGTGAGTGCTGCCAGGAAATTGGGCATTAACATTCCTTATTAGAAGATCTGCATCACATATCTAAAATTTAAACGAAAATATATAATTAATCAATCAAATAAAAATATATAATTAATCTACCCAAATCAAAATAGGAACATGGTTATTGTAAATGTTGAAATTTGAAAAAGCTATTACCTACCTTTGTTCAAAGATAATTATACTAACGAATAGATAACCCACGTAAAGTCCAGTTCAGAGATCTATTAGAATCTTTGATGTGTCGCAGATGCCGCACTAACTAGTCCGTGCGTCTATGTCATATTTATTGTTGCATGATATATATGTTTAAATGGCAAAATTTTATATTGTCTATCTATGAAATCATTTTAAATATACGTAAAACCCCATGTTTTATACTATTTTTTATTTTTCTTTCGAAAATGTCAATTTTTAGAAAGAAAATAATATCACAAGAAAATAATATCAAAAAATTGATCGCGGACTAAAATCCAAGCATCTTACAAAATATTTTAAACACTTCCAGCACTCACAGGCTTGTCACCTCTTTTTAGCCAGTCTATTAAACAAAGATAAAACACCTGCGTTCTGACAATTCCTACTTTAGGCTGTGCAAGTGATTGTGTATCTCTCTCTATCCCACTGAATTTAAGAATTACGGGGCCGTACCCAAATAAATTTTTGGACCGTTTTTGTATTATTTTCGTCGTGTTTTTAAAGAGATCTTTACGGATCGGTCTATCGCCTTTAAAATAGTTGTTGGATGGGTCTATCAGCTTTAATAGTTGGGAGGGGGGCCATGTGAGGTTATTATTTGATGTGTTTTGCCGGTTATGCTTTTTACACGTTTATGAAAGTAAAGAGTTTAGAATTTGGCCTGTATTCCTGTAAATTTTTTGCAGTTTTTACTGTGAGGAACAGTGTTTTTTTATTTGTGTTTGTGGATTTGTTTTGGTATTATACCTAAAGACCTTAAAATGTTTCGACCCTGGAAAAATAGGCAGGAAAATTTGGCAAATGAAGAGGAAAGTGTTTGTGCGGGCTTATGGAGACCGTGGGTGTACAAGAAAGACAATAACATTTGTGATAAAAACAATAAGAGTGATCTGGGCAGTGATTTAGACTTACATAGTTCTGATAGTTCATTTTCTAGTATTGAGGAAGCAAAAAGAAGCAAGGGAAGTAGAAGCTACAGAGGAAATCAAGCAGTTTTTAAAGAACAAATTTATCTAAATATCTATAACAATCTAAGGAATGATACTCAGTTCACAAATGATTGTAGTGCTTTGCAAAAAATAGCGTTTTTAACAGGGGTTCCCTATAGTACAATATGCCTGTAAAAAAAGGATTAAAGACAGAATAAAAAGGAAAGATGCAGGACAATCAAAGGGACTTGACATGGATATTGCCAAATTGCTAAGGAAAGGTGTGTATTCTAAATACAAAAACAATGAGGTTCTGACCATATAGACACCTTATCGGCAAGGGACAAACATTTCTCAGTCTCAACCTTGTGGAGATACCTGATAAAACTTGGATTTAAGCTTAAGATGGTTAACAAAAGAGCTGCTGTAATGGAATTGTCAGGTGGTGTATAGAATATTTGAGGAAAATTAAAAAAATTTGGGAGGAAGAAAGATCCATATATTATTTAGCCGAAACATGATATAATACATTTATGATTGATGTATGATTTCCATTCTCTAGGAAAAAAGTCCCTTTATTGCCACAGTAAGAAAACCATATTTTTATTAATAAAACAAGTTTAAAATTTTGTTTTTTACAGCTTACTGCCCCTGTTGTCCTTCAGTGATACAATAAAGACTGCTTCTTCCACCATTCTCTGGGAAAAACCCTGTTTTGCTATGGTAAGAAAAACACTGTTTTTAATAAGAAAACAAATCTAAAATTTTGTTTTTTACAGCTTACTACCCCTGTTGTCCTTCAGCAACACAATGAAGACTGCTTCTTCCTCCATTCTCTGGAAAAAAGTCCCTTTTTTGCCATAGTAAGAAAATCCTATTTTTATTAATTAAACAAGTTTAAAGTTTTGTTTTTTTCAGCTTACTGCCCCTGTTTGTCCTTCAGCGACACAATAAAGTATATATAATGTAATGCTTTAGAATCCATATGCTGATGTGCGAGATGAAGTTGAAATCCATGGCGGCAACAGAGAAACTGTTTCCTTCCTTAATCGAAGAAACTGCTAAAGAACAATGGCAAAAAAACAGAATTTACAAAATTTGTATTAACTTTTTGGGCCAGATTCAAAAGAGTGGTTAAATTTATAAAAGTATTTAGTATCCTCACTGTAGTTTTAGGATCCAGTATACTTAAAATGTAGTGTTTTGTATAAGATTTTTAGATTTTAGTATAAGCATTTATTTTTATTAATTTTTATCTAATCTCTCCTAATATGCATAATAACTAAATACGAGGCAAACAAATTAATAAATACGTTCAGGATGTAAAGTGTGTTTTTTTTTTATAAGTAAAACTTGTGTCTTTTAAAGGCATAAAGTATAGACAGCCAGATGATTTTTAAAAAAAAAGTTTATTTAAAAAATATACTTCCAATTTTCTGACTAGATAATTACTTTTTATCAAAAGAAGTTGGTACTAAATATAGAGATGGGGGGTTTTTATGAGTATATTATTATAATAATATATCATAATATGTATTAATTAAAAAAAACTATAATTAAGGACATTGAATATGGCAGCCACAATCCCCATTAATAATCACCACCATGTAAAAATAAATCTCAATTCCCAAAAAAAGGAAATATATAAAATTTGAAGACAAACCAAAACATTTTACACTTTTGTGTCAAAAAGTAACTATTTAATGCCTTAATCCACAGAATAAATGGGCCTAAGTAATTTGTCACCTACTCTCTCATTAAACTCAAAAATGCTTTATTGTCAATATAAACATGGAAGTTGTAGACAAAACCAATAGACTACATTAAAGGAATAAAAACGAGAAACTAATTTAAAATAAAATAAAATTATATAGTAAAACTTTGAAAAATACTTAAATGCTAATCATTAAAAATTCATCATAGTTTAGGTGCTACATAGTTTAGTACGCTTTACTAGCAAGAAATATTTTCTTCCTTGTACGTAGGCTTTTTTCAGTCTTAAGTTGTCTTATTTCTAGTGGAAGTTCATTAAACAGCTTTCTACCTCCATATATGATAGAGCTACGGACAAGTTCAAAATGAGGAATGGGTAGCCTCAACAAATAGTTTTGTCGCGTATTATAGTGGCTTCCTAAGTGGAGTTCCTGTTTATATTTTCTAAAAACTAAGCAAACTGTTTCCAAAATAAAAATACACCACAGGGTTAAAATATTATGACTTACAAAAAGCGGGCGACATGAATCACGAGGCTTGGCCCCACATAGATATCTAATGGCCCCTTTCTGGAGTACAAACACTGAACTAAAAAGTGAATTTGAACATGAACCCCAAAAGCAAATTCCATATCGAAGGTGCGACTCGATAATCGCGAAGTATGCAGATCTGGCGATGGAGAAATTAAGACTGGTGGCAATAACCCTTAGGGCGTAGCAGCCTGATGAGACTTTTCTACATACATTCACAATATGGTCTTCAAATTTAAGGAACTTGTCTATGGAAAGACCCAAAAACTTACTGAACGGTGGCATGTTGATGGCTTCATTATTTAAACATATATCATTTGTATTACATTTAAGGATATTTGTTTTGGAAACATTAAATGTCAAAAAATTTGCATCACACCAGTCTTTTATTTTTAACAAATCTGCACGTATATTGGCCTCCATTTGAGAAACATCAGAGTCGTGCCAGAGGATGGTGGTATCATCGGCACACCAGTTACCTGCAGTTGTGGCAGATCGTTCACATAAATGAGAAAAATTAAGAGACCAAGTACTGATCCTTGCGGAACACCCACATTTATATTAAGTTCCTTAGACATACCACCATTAAATTTGACAGCCTGGACACGATTTGATAAGTAGGAACGAAACCACTCAAGGGCAGTTCCCCTGAAACCATAGAGCTCCAGTTTCATCAGCAGCACTCTGTGACTCATGCAGTCAAATGCCTTGGACAAGTCACAGAATACCGCTGCTGCAACTTCACCAACATTCAGTCGGTTGTACAGGTGCTCTAGAAAGCTAAAGATAGCATCATTTGTGCTCACAGACTCACGAAAGCCAAACTGCTGAAGACTCAATAGGCCAAATCTATTTGAAAATGAAACCATCCTCACCTTAACGAGCCGTTCCACTATCTTGGCTAAAGTAGGCAATAACGCTATAGGTCTAAAGTTAGAAGGACAGTCGCGATCGCCACCCTTGTAAAGAGGAACAATCATTGCTCTTTTTAAGCACTCTGGGAAAACTCCAGACATAAATGAAAAGTTAATTGACTCGGCCAAGACTTGCAAAGCAACAAGAGGTAAAACAGAAAATATTTTAAGAGAAAGCCCATCCCAACCTGATGAACTCTTATTCTTAATATTAACCATTAACTGTTTAAGCTCTTCTACACTTGTGGGGGCAAAAAAGAAAGATTCGGCTACTACCACATTGCTGAGATAGCTCCTGGGATCTATTTTTTGTGAGAGATTGGCTGCAAGGTTACTAGCAATATCACAGTAGAAGGAATTGAGGACATTGGAATCTAAGGTACTTGGAATAACCAAGACATTATTTTTACCCCTAAGCTCATTTAAAATCTTCCAAGACTCTTTTGCTCCGTTGGAGGAATTATTTATCCTCCTTTGAAAGTAGGTCCACTTAGCCATTCTGATTGAGTTTCTGTAAATCTTGCGGTATCTGTTATAATAATTTAAAAATGTTGCATTGTTCATAGCGTATTTCCTAATGTAAAAAAGGAAGCGCATATTTTTCCCAGATACTCGTAAACCCTTAGTATATCAAGGTTTTCTATTTCGTTTCTTAATATTGACAACAGGAAAAGCAGTGTTAAAATTATTTAATACTATTTGATGAAAGCTATGCAGTGGGTTAACAGTAGTCAATACATTATTCCAACTTGACATATTGCAAAGCAAAGAGACTTGTTATAAGGGACTGATGGCGCTAAAAACTAAACTTATGAAATTAAAATTTTTGGTTAAACTCATTTAGCGTACTTAAATCTTATATTTAAATTAAATATTATCTTGCTATCAACTATCCTGAATTTCTAACTTAATAAAACTAAACCCAAAAATCCCGAATAATAAAGTTTTAAATACAAATAAATTTTAAGGCCGGGCCTGTGCAACTTTTCACGTTTGAGTGGCTGTGACTAAGGTCAGGCGTTTAACAAAATAGTACGTGGGCACATGCAGTCACATTTTACGAATCAAATGTATAAATTCTTAAAAAAATGCTTAAAACATTTATTTATTTAATGAAATGATTAAATATCGCTTAGAATAATACTTTATGACTCTTTCCACATAAAATTTTGCGGTTTAAAGATGCATGTCATGTGACAATACAAGCAACACCGGCACATGGACTATTTGCGGTACATCAAAGATTCTAATAGATCTCTGAACTGAACTATAAATGGCAAGCTGTGAACCGACAAGGAGACATCAATGCTTCCTTAAATAAGAATATTTTATGCGCTAACCGTGTCTAAGAATCGAAGCGACGTTGCCATTACTGATAACATTTTAAATTTTATCTGTTAGTGAATAATTCTCTCGCGCCGCGCCGCGCCGTATAAAGGCAGAACGAGGTATTCGCAAAAATTAATTTTGGGAAAATGGATGTTTTAATTAATTTTTAGTTTATTCTTAACATCCTTATTTATTTAGATACACTGAGATAAAATTGCTTGGGCCTTAATATATAGTGAGGTTTTGTCGCCTGCATTATTTGCCTCTGTAAAACTACATAAAATATTACACCTACCATATTATTGCATTGGAAAAATTTGTAAAAATCGCGAAAAATTGTTGAGTCATCATTTTGGTTTTGTTCGCATTAAAATTAAAATTTCTCCATTATTATTTCAAATGCTAAAATTTAAAAAAAATGCATGTGCCTAGAAAAATAAAATGATTCCAAATCTATAAAGACTTAATTTTTGGCATTTTTTGCATTGGTTTGTCTTTGTACCGCATCGCAGAATTATTATTGATAAGGCCTTAATCTTTAAAGTTGACATTTGAAGTTAATTAGGAACAAAGTGGAGGAATATGTTTTAATAGAAAATAATTCTCACAAACATTTTAAATAACAAAATCAAAGAAACATTACTAGTACCTATATTATTTTTATGAAAAAACTTAAAGTTATGGTTTAAAGCTAATTAAACAGGACAAAATGCCGGGTTGAATTTTGGTGCATAATTGCCTATATTTTATAACAAAAATTTAAAAACTTCTAATTTTAATAATATAGGTATGTACTTACATAATATATGTATATGTACTAAGTATATGTATATTATACTTCCTGCTTAAGTTATTATAAAATTGGATTTTTATATACATGTAGGTAGTACATATTCACATTTTTATAACATTTATTACTAAAATCTTGGATCCGCAAATAATTAACACTTTTAGAAGAACAAAAAGCAAATTATTCTAATACTTATACTTATATGTACATCACATACATATAATCTATATAATCTAATACACCTGTACACCCTGTATATATAATCTAATACAATAGAAATACGAATTATTTTAATTTACAGCTATATAATTGATACACTTAAATGTTAAATGTAAACTCAAATTGTAGGATTTTTCATAAATATGAGAATACAGGGTGTCTCAGATTAAAAAAAACATAAATTTAAATGCAATTAATGGGTATTGTTTTCTTAATTTTCTCCCTAAAAAATCCACAAACTAGTTAAAAAAATGAGCGGTTGACAAAAAAATTGCAAATAAAATATGCACATTTTTAATACAGCGTGTCCCTGGATGAACGTAGTCGAAAACCATTTACAAAAGAATTGTTTTCGAAAACAAGAAATTATAAAATCTCGCAATTTGATAGGGATGGGGAGGCATACGACTTAAATATTTTTATGCTGGTGGCACTTCCGGTTATACAGGAAGTTAATGCTCATTAGCTTATGTCTATACAGTGTGTCCCACTTAAAGGTTAGCCACCCCAAATTTTTGTTTCTTGACCAATTTTCAAAAACTTTTTTTTGTTGGATAGATGGTCAAAAATGGCACTTATAAGCCAAGTTCGACCACCGAACGAAAGTTAGCCACCCCAAATTTTTGTTTCTTGACCAATTTTCAAAAACTTTTTTTTGTTGGATAGATAGTCAAAAATGGCACTTATGAGCCAAGTTCGACATTTAGAGAAAGCAGGTCATGGCCTACTGTATTCAAGTTTGAAGTGCGAAAAATCGAGAAGTAGTATTAGCGATATTTATTTTTGAAAAATGGTACTGGATTATTGTTCAGGACCACTTAAAAAATAAGTGTACCAAATTTGGTACAGGGTGTTGAAATAAATTGGAGTCAATAGTAATCAAATTTTAGTAATAATAGTAAAAAACATTCATTCATGAATGTTTTTCGTAGATCAAATTTAACGTAGAATCAAAAAATTAAATGAAGTGTAGAGCGTACCTTTTAAAATAAGGAAGTTAGCAACAACTTATGGTATAACCGGAAATGCCATCACCATGAACATATTTTAGTCATGTCTCCATTAGCCTTATTATGTTACCAACTGAAAAAATTGTTTTCGATATATCGATTGCGTCAGTTCGTGGGACACCCTGTATAATGAAGAAAGCTTGATAATAACAAATAGTACGAAAAACTACTTATTTTTTAAATTTTTTAGTTTTTGTTTGTGTTCTTTTTTTAAAGGCTCGTCCCATTTGCAAAATTTAAATATATTAGTGATAACCAAATGATGCACTAAAAAAAGTTTGTGTGAGTAACAAGAATCGTCCTTACTTCCTAGCCAAGTAGAAATCTCTTTATGAGCAATAATTTTGTTCTTTATTTTGAGACTCAAACAATCTTGCGCTTTATATTCAATAAAATATTTTTTGGACAAAATAAACATCTTTTGGACTAAGCCCGAAATTTCTTCGGATGGCACAATTAGAAAAAGTCTTTCCTCTCCATAATTTTTGTTCAATAAAAAGTATTTTTTGGGATCCGATTGGTGGGTAATTAGATCTTTATTCTGGAATTTAAAACTACACTCTGAACAGTGGAATTTATCTTAAAGTTTTTTTAGTAAATATCCTGTATAATATTCAGTTGCGCCTTCTTCCAACGTGGACAACTGTTGATCATTTCTAAATAAATCTAAGTTTATATTACTGGAAACTTTTGATTTAAACATTTTTTCTTTCACTTTTATTTCTTTCCCATTATCTTCAACGTCACCAGATTCAACGAGCTTAGTATCAACTACTAAGTTATTTTCAGATCCTATCAAGATTGATTGATTGAACAACTTATGGTATAATCTTCTTGACAGTTTGCAGATTTTGACGGATTTAAAAGGCTAGTGATACTTAAAGTAGTGATACGAAAAGCCAAACGGAATGCTTTGGCCGACGGATTTAAATTCCATCCATCTCGCTGGCGTAAAATTGAGAAGAAATTTTCAATAAAATTTTGATTTTAACTTTTCGGTTAAATACATTTAAGTGCATCTTTCTTTTCGTCCTCAAATAATTCAATAATACAATTTATTGTTTGGATTATACCATTAAAGCATGGCGGCTCTGACACAATTAAAGTTTCAGACTTTTTAGATTTTTTATTTTTACGTGCCTTAGAAAGTTTGATTAAATTACTAAATATGTATCTACCCTTATTCAAGATTTCAATAACTTTTGTATGTTTATCGCTAAGGCCACAACCAAACGGATTTTTATCATATAGACGTTCACTATATAGAGCATCAAAAAGATCATTCATAAATAAAATAAATTCTGCAATGTCAGTTTCTTCCTTTTCATCGATTTGTTTGTTTTGTGCACAAGTATTTATCGCCGCCGCCATGCTTTTTGAAAATATATGAAGAGCTTACTTGCAGGACATCTTTTCAAAATTATTGGGATTTAAATGTTTATCCGAAATCTTTGGAAGGGCTCTTGCTGTTGATGACGATTTGTCAATTAGATAAGTTTTCCTAATAATATTAAAGTTAATAATTTTGTCAGAAATTTTAAACATGCCCGTTAAGATATTATTGCTCACACTTTTAAATAAATGGGGTACATCGTATAAGGCAAATATTTTATTATTATTTGTATAAAAAAATTGTTTACTTTTAGTTACGCCCAAAAGAGTAAGTGCCGCCCTGTTATTGGATCCTTGGTCACAAACCATAGGATTTATTCCGAAGGCAACGGAATAAATCCTATATCCATAATACTTTTCAAATTATGTTTAATTAAATCTGAAAGTTTCTCGCTTTTAACACATTGGCTTGAAAAATAATAGGATATCGGAAGTTTCCAATTCTTATATAGGCCTTTAATCGAAAATACGAGAGAATGTGTTGCTTTTTTTGAGGAACGCCCTAAGACACCTAAATCTTCAAATCCTTCAATGAGATCGAGTTTTTTGTTGTATTCAATTAGTTTTTTAATGCTTACCTCGTCAAAGGCTAACAGGCATTTTTTTTTCATTTTTGGTCATACCCTCACATTTTTTTTTAAATGATACTTTAAACCGTTGTCAATATCTGTTTTAAATAAATTTTCGCTCATCCATCTTCGTATTGTTGAAACGGACGGTAAAATAAAACCTTTACGCCTCAAAAACATATATGCCGCAGGAGATTTATAAAAAATTGACACAGACACTTCTTTTTCCCTGTTGTTCCATTTTTTTCTAGACTGTCCATTTAATTGCATCAAAATAAATGTTTTTGGTACTACTGATAGAAATGTTAACAACGGCATTACTTTTGAAATTAAAGATTTATTATTTTTTTGTTGTAACTGTAAAAGTCGCATACGGAATTTATTTTTTTTTAATTTACTTCCGAGAATTTTTATTTGTTTTTTTAACATTAATTTTCTTGGCGTCATTGTATGATTTGGAAGTTTAATTATTTCCTCTAGTTTTTTTGTATTATGATCGCCTTCGTTTAAATGTTATTTTTTCGTTACATTTTCGTTGGTTGTCGGACTGTCTGTAGGTAAAGCCCGTTTTTTCCCCGAATAGGTCCTTTCTGGTGATAGTACTTTTAAATGTTCATCTGTTGGGAAATATACGTAGGGTATTGCATTTGTTTTTAAATAACGCCGTTTTTCCGTCCGAAAAGCGCTGTCCGCAAAATGTCTCTCAGACAAGTGTTTATTTTTCAGGATTTCTAGATCCATACCAAGTAACGTTGCGTTTCCTGAAATCGGTAAATAATAAAAATACCGTTTGATGATTAATTTTTATTTCGGGTGTTGCATCGCCAAGAGGGACCTTAGGAAAATATTGACTCTCCTTGTAGAGAGAAAAAATATTTAAGTTAATTAAAGAATAATAAAATCTACCAACAAAATAACTTTTATTTATTTTAATTGGTCTGTTTAGAGGTACTGCTCAAAGTAAAAAGCCAAATGACTACTGTATTTACTACCTATACAGTAGTCATGTATAAAATGACAAACTTAATTGACAACTTAATTGACAAACTTAATTTATTTAACGGTCCACTAGTCAAGATAAAAAAATGTTGGTTGTTACCTGTAAATACATTGCAATAAAAAAGATAATTTTTTAATTTTTATATAGATTTTTGGCTATAAAGCTTAATAAAGTTCACAGAATCGGCGTGAATTGATATATATGTCAAAGGTATTTTGACTATCAAAGTAACAAGTGGTAGAGATTTAAGCTATTTAAATAAGTAAAAAATGTCTGTGCGTAACGTGCTATTTTATTGCTGTGCTATTTTATAGGCTGTAGATTTTAGTGCTCTTTAATAAATTTTAATAATTTTTTCTCTAAGTTAAAGAGGAAAGCCAATCCCTATAAAAAATAACATGGGATTTCCTGTATCCCACTTAGCAATGGCAACACTAAGTATACAAAACTGCATGAGTACAAAAAAACAATGGCGCGCAAAAGAAAAATTCTATCAAAAATATTTATATCAACGATCCCATCCTCAAACTTCCCCAAAATCGGTATCATAGGTAGGTATTATACCTATTTAAAAAGAAAAGCGTAACTTATATTTTTTGTCAACCTGATGATCTAAATTCGCCGATTCCCTAATTTTTGAGTTTGTATACTTTAAAGTTGGTCAAGATTAGAAGATTCAGTATAATAAAATAAAATAATATATTTTTCGCCTTCACTCAAAAAGTTCACTTTATTGACTTTTACAGATGAGGCAGTAAAATGATTAATAGGAAGTAAAATGATGAAGTTTACTACACGAGCTTTAGCGAAGGCAGTAATTTTAAAACACCTATTTTACTCTAATAAATAACTATTATTATTTGTTATGGTACTATTTTTAAGGTTTTATCTCAAAGTAATTATTGTTTTGTAATTTGACTATTTAAACCGGTATTATATATTTTTATTCTTTAAATTTAATTTTCAATATTCAAACTCAAAAATTAACTTTGTAAACCACCTCATAGTTTTACCACCTTACACATTTTTCATTTACCTAAAAGTCACAAAATTATAGTTTTTGATTAACTGTAATTTTCATTGCCGAATAGTTCCCAATTAAAACTTATAGATATATGATAGATATAGATTGTAGGTGATGTTCATTTCACAGGTATTCAGCTGTAACTTTGCGTAAAAACACACGTATTTATACCTGGCTCTTCTAGGAGCCACAGTTAAAGACCCATGAAACGTTAGGTACAAGGTGTTCCATTTAAGAGGAAAAACGGCATATTTTTTGTTTTTTCCGTATATTTACAAAATTGAAGATAGCCAATCGACGTATTTTAACTCGAAGAATTTGAAAATCGTAATAAGAAAACAATGTCGTCAGTCTTTTTTGTTTTTGTATATTTAAAAAAATTGAAGATGGCCATCTTCAATTTTTTTAAATATACCGAAAAGTCAAAAAATATGCTGTTTTTCCTCTTAAATGGAACACCCTGTACTTACTTACTCAGGCTTTGTTAAGGTTGAGTATGTTTAGAGAACTCTAGGACTTACCGCAATTTAAGATCCAACGTTCGCAAATACTTGGATTTTTATAAAAAAATTTAAACATCTTTAACGCAGGATTCTCTCTTCTAGTTAGCCTACAGTCATAATATTGGCATACATTGCTCGACATTATGTATTACAGAACCAGTGACAAAATTTTAAAAAAAATACAGAATTATTTGTAAATAAGTTTTGTCAAAAATCGACGGAGAGCTTTGCCGGTGTTGATAACCTGTATCGATACGTCCGTCACAAGAGCGAATAATAAAAATAATATTGTGTTGCTCAGCCGAGTTGCAGCCGCCAAATTAAATTTTGCAACACAGCCAAGCGATCGCCCAGATTTCAACGCGTAATTTCACCGATGTAACCTCGCTCGAAAAGCGGGGATCCTTTTAGGTGGTCAAAAAATTTACACGGGATGGATTTTCTATAGTTTACTACTATTTTCTTTGCTTTGTTTTAACTGAAAGAGCTGATCTCCTTGTTGGCTCAGCAATAAATGGTCTCACAAAATTTATCAATTGTCGGCAAACTGGCTTACTTAACCGGAAAAACCTGATTTGATTGAATGAAACCTGATTGATTGAAAACTTTTTGTCTGACAGCATAAAAGGGTCAGTTTGCACAAGAATATTCCTTTTCATTGTGGAATAAGTCTTCAGCCTCCTCAACATTGTGAATGATTTCCCCCCATAATAGGACTTGATTCATATCCATTATTTTATGTAATAATAACCACAAATAGACAATTAATGTATTTACACGACCACAACACAACAACAGAAAAAAACAATAAACAATAAAAAGCGACACACAGTACAATTATTTAATAATTTATTAAAATATTAATATTTACTTTATCAAAACAAAGCCACAATAAAGGTTATGTCTTCTTTTAAAATCATGCGCATCCATTCGGCGATCGCTTTCTTTCGTTCCCCGGAAACAAACTAAGTGAATCATTAGGGAGTAAAATTCTACTGACTTTTAATAGAACGGAATTCAAGAATACGAAATTTGCGCTCTCAGTAGAAACAGGCCCACTTTCTACTGCCTTTTCTATTCTATCACCGTCAAGAATAGGGGTCCTAAGCGTCAGTTCGCGTAGAAACACGAGGTAAACGGGAGTTTTTGATTGACCTCCGTTAAATATCGTCTTCGGATGACACATTATAGATGTCACATATTATTTATTTATGTCATGTATATGAAGGAAATAAAAGGAGAGAGAAGAGAAGATATTAGGTTCGTGATATTTTTCGTGCAAGGCTAGTAGAAGGTGAATTGAAATGAAATGAAACATATGAAATAAAACATACCCTATTTAAGTGCTTGCAACAGGATGAACGAAAATTTTACAAATATTTTCGAATGTCTCCAGAAAAATGTAACCAGCTGTTACAGCTTATACATTTAAATATAACGAAACAAAATACCAAATTTCGGCAAAGAATTGGTCCACACGAAAGGTTAACCGTCTTTTTGAGGTAAGTGTTTAATATCGTTCAATATTAGGCTACAAACTACTCTTATTTTAAGCTGCTTTTTTAGAAAAATAGTTTTAGATAGTTCGATTTAAACTCTGTAAATGTCTGTCTGTATTTATTATAGTGTTCATATCGAACTAGTATTGTTAATAACTAAGTCAACTATTTAGCTAGGTTTTATAAGGGCTTAATCGGAATAATGAAACTATACATATTATTATGAAAATGTAAATACGTTAATTATTCTCCTAGTTTTTGTATAATTTTTTTAGTATTCTGTAGTTAAAGTTGATTCGTAGGGTTTCTTTAGGGTTCTACTTACGTTTGGTTTATTATTTTTTATCTATAGTGTTTAGTTTTTAAGTAGTTCATCTTGTTCGAGAGCCTATTTGATTTTGGCCCTAATTTAGGTTATTTAGGTTATATTATTGTAAATCCCTATAGTTCTAATTTTCTAGAATTTGTATACTTGCTTGCTTTGACTGTCAGTATTCTCCTAAAATTATTGGTCTCTTTGGACGAAAACAATGAAGATAATACTTAATATTTCGAAACTGTTCCATCGGGTTTTAATAAGGACGCGCTTCGTGACAATTTATTCAGTTTTAATTGTTTAGTGAGTTTTTACCTTGGAAACAATTAAACGACAGTCAAGGCGAGTTAGGTTAGTGTTTTTGACGTTGACAATAAAAGTGTGTTCCCGAATTTCGTTACAATATTATTCTGTTTAAAGTCAAATTTATTCAATATTAGTACATACATCTGTCCTTGTGTCTTATCCTTTCGTTCGTCGAGAGTCCATATCCAATATTGTTTCATGGTCGTTGTCAGATGAGGTAGGTTGTATCGGCAAATTAGAAAATATTTGATTTGGAATTATTGCAGATTGGGTTTGGAACGTTGGCGTTATTTCATTAAATATAGAAGTTTGATTGTATATATATGGATTATACTGAGAGGATTAATATGGTAACTATAACATAACTATGATATCTAGCTCTGAGCGTTTACTTGGTGTTCAATTAATTTGAAATTGTGACTGGTTATTGGGCCAAACTTGGTTATGTGGTTGGTTAGCAGTCAGAAGGGATAATTCCGTTGAACTTACTATATTAAAAACTTTGCTTTTCACTGCAGCTTGTTGGAGCGGTTTTGGCCATATTAAGAAAAAATTCCAGTAAAGAGCTATGATTTTGATTTTAACAGCTTGTCTCTCTACGCGACTCTGTTTTTTATCCAAAACGTACTCTTTAAATAATTCTGGGAGAGAATCGCCTCCTTTAGATAAGGAACTGGAACTCCTCTTTGTGCCTGCCGAAGTTGATGCCACTGACAACGGCGTATTGGGCTGCGTGGGCGACGAAATAGGACTTCCCAATATTTCTATACTATCATCGTCATCGTTCATCATAGGATTTGTTGCATTTTGGCTTGTTTCCTGGATTTTTTTTCCTGGACTTTCCGAATTCTTCGTCGGGCTGTGTATCTTCTTAAATGCTTTCGGATAATCTTACATTTGATTGAGTTCTAATATAAAAATATGTATTTTAGGAAATACACACCTTATACAAATATCATTTTACAACGTGATTACAACAAACTACTGAGAACGAAAAAAAATTCAAAACAAAATTATAGCATAAGTTTAGTTAATTATATTTTTGAAATGTAATATAAATGTAGATTTTATGAAAAATATTAAAAATGTAATATTAGTCTGGATCAAATCTTTTTTTGTTGTAAGAAGTTGATTTCAAAAACAAAGATAAGGATACAAAGTCACGGTCTCATCCAATCTATATAATTTCTCAAAAAAGGCTTAAAAGCTACACGTGTTTCGCTCCTGTCGGAGCATCATCAGGCCTAGACCTACACAGATCACATTACAACTAACAACCAAGTTGATTTGTTTATGAAGTATTAAATGATATTTCCGAAACCGTTTGTTCACTGATAAAAAAAATATAATAACTGGTGTATGTATTAGAGGTCTTGTAAATTATTACGTTATTTTGATATAATGTACTAATAAACTTTACTATAATGTTTATAAATACTGTTATATTTTTTTTAAGATTCAAGATAAACGTGCTAATAATTATGTACTTAAAAAATATCGCCATAGAAAGTATAAAAACTTACCATTTTCACCAAGTTGTTTCCCAATTTCTCTCCAAATGTTTACTCTTCTATTTTGATTACTATAATCTTTATTGCTCATATCATATAATTCACGATAGGCACCAAAACAATCAATTTATCAACTTTATCCCCGTGCATTTTTTTTGTCTTGCACGCGAAAATTATTTAACTTCCAGTCGGTCTACACTGTTGTTTGCCGCCGAGAAAATAACCTTTTGCCGCGAGCCATTGGCACGCGGCACCTATCACCCATCACCCTATTCCAATAAATAATATTTAGAACAATATATAATATATCATTTACTTGTTTCTCCAAATAATTAGTTTTCTATTTCTATTGGGAACCTTAAATTGAATATTTATATGTTTTATTGTGTAATATATTCTTAGCCTTGCATATAGTTTACAAGATATTTATAGGGAAAACTTTGACAGGGATGTGTGTATTCCACCGTATTAAACACATTGATTAATTTCAGCACAATATTGTCTTGAGTTGAAAAGTCTTCAAAATTTTTTTGAAACAAATTTTCCAAGCATGTGACATATCGAACAAATGTTTTATTTGGCATATAGAGGCTTCCAAATGGTTTAATTTCAGTATGACTGTAAGCTTTTAGATAACAAAATAATGAGCTCTCATTTATTTCGTCACATTCTCTTGCGTAATTTTCACATTTTTCACACGAATGAATTGATAGTCATTTTTTTAATAAGATATCCACAAATATAACGAGTAAAATTTTTTATCAGAACATTACAGTTATAATAATCCGTTGGCATATCTATTGAAGGCTGATCGATTGGTGCTTCATTTATGTCATTGTTACTTATGTCCACAATTTTCAAAAGAATTTCGGTATTATCTTTTTCACAATTTTCTGATCCCGAGTGAAACATATCCAAACAAAAGCTTTTTTTGAATGCCCTTATAAACTGTATGGAAGTTGGATTAACAGAGTTCCCACCTTGTTGCCTTACCGACCCAAAAAAATTTTCTAAACAGTCCTGGCTAACTCTTCGAGTCAATAAAAATCCCATTTCATTAGATTCTAATATGTTCTATAAATGCAACTTTCCATTAATAGATAATTTCCAACCATGACCACATTTGATTGTTTTTGTTATATCATCCCCTTTCCAGTTTAAAACATGCAAATTATGAAACATGTCTAAATACTCTAGCAGATATTTCTTTTGTGCAATATCTCCGTTGTAGGCCTTGTGATATTCTGTTGGTCCTGTGGACGATGATGAATTCAACATATCGAAAAGATTATTAATTTTTCTAACAAATTGTTCAGTTGCTTTTGCACTGGGTGGTAGATGGCCAAACCGAATATAAAGATTCATTCCAGTAGCAACTGCATTACTGAATAATTGAGAGGCATACTTGACCTTTATTTTGTCGAAATTTCCAGGAGAAATATGTGAATCAGTCAATTTGGGGCAGCCCCCAATAAATAAACAATATTCGGTTAGAGCAGCCTCTAACCGAATATTGTTTATCATGTTTATAAAATGTTTTGATAAATTCCCATAATATGATTTCCTCATTTATAATAAACTTGTATTTCATAAAATTATTTCTGAGCGCTTTTAATAAATGAGGGACATCAAAAGGAAAAACGATTTTTAACTCATTGTGGAAAAAATATGGTGAATCTGAAGACACATTTAGCAATTTAGACAGCTGGATATTGTTTGATCCCATATCTGATACTACCCCGACCACTCTTAAAGTAATTTCATTTAATTTGGAAATGACATTTAGAATTATTTCTTTTAAGTTTTTACCAGGACACGTGGAATTAACGAAATAGTAGGCAATAGGTTGTTTCCAGTTGTTGCACAAACCTCGAACCATTATAACAGTTGCTGCTAAAACAGGTTTGAAATCTCTTTTATTTTTAATATCGAAATCTTTAAAACCTATTATTATGTGGTTTATATATGTGGGGTATAAATGCAAAACGCGACATGGCCATTAGATTACAATTTGAGAAAACTAAAAAAAACCTTTTTCGAGGTTTTCATTGCTTTATTGAAATAAGTTTTAATTATTGTTTAAAACTGAATTGTTAAATATGTCTACCCTACCATTTTGATGAATGCATAATCATTAGGCTTCTTTTAATTTAGAGCTATATTTTGGACATGTCGCATTCTGAAACTAAGGCTTGGACATGTCTTATTTTGCACACAACAATCGAGCAGAGCAATGATAAACCCAACTTACTAAAATTATTAGCTCCCGTTTTTTATTAGGAAAAAAAACCAAGTCACTTAGAAAAACTTTATTAAAATAAAAAAAACTTTTACAAAAACTTATTTTTAGATATTAATTTCTTCGTCACTTATTATTTCATTTTCATCGGCATCAACCTGCCTTTCAAAATTATTTTCTACATTGCTGTCGAAAATATTTTTGAAATAACCTAATGCTTCGTTTGATTTCCATTCATCCCCGTAGTGAGTCTTTAATAAGTTTAAAATGCTTTTAATTTTATCTTCTTTTATTCTCAGTCCAACTTGGAGTGTTTTAGGCCTTACTGCTTCAATTCGCTTCCCTTTTCTACAAATACCTTTTGCTTGTCCTAAATCACTCCTGTATAATGCTTCGCCTCTGACTAAAACCGTGCCTAATTTATTTTTGGTTAGAACGAATCTTTTTGCTGGTTTAAATTTGAAGTGCCATTGTGTAGTAGGTTTTAAAGTTTTTTTTATTTCAGTTTTCCAGTCGAAAACCTGAAAATCTACACCCATTTTAAAAACTGTTGCCCGATATTTTATCATGTTCACGTAATGAGAAGGTTCTAGGATCTCCGCAGTTCTTCGGACTACTTTTTCGATATTGCCGAAAACTCTGTCAGGTGGCATAAAAGAATGACCTACTACAGGGAAAAATACTTGTATCTCTTCAATGTTCGGAGGCGCATTGGAATTAAACCAGTTGCAAAGCATTCCGATAAAAATCGAATTCTTATTCTGCCCCCACAACCATCGCAGAAAAGTCGAATGATTTTGTTAGTAGCTTTAAACTCATACGTACTTAGAGTATGATGAATAGCAGATGCAATCTCATTGGAGCTCTTGGGTCTTTCGACTTCTGTCCATGTATAACACCTTACGTTTTCTTTTGTTAATGGTGATTTTGAACTTCCTATGACAACTCCAAAATTAAAAAAGTTAATTTGCATTGAAAAATAGGCCTGCTGATCGGGTAATTTCGGTAGGGGTAAATTTTTTTGACAGTCAATAGAAATATTTACTACTTCATCGGAGTTTTGTTTGAGAAAAGCAAAGAAGCTTTTGGCTTGAAGAGTATGGACTCTGTGATTTGTAATAAATGACTGCTTTTCCTTAGGACCCGTGCATCTCCTAATTTTTTCTTTATATTGAAGACAGGTTGAACAAAGATCTGTTTGAGGTGTTCCGAATCCAACGTTGTATTTCCTATTAAAATATTTTCGAAAGTAGCACTGCTTCACTTTTTGATCAGGCTCAGCTTGTTCGTTGTAGACATTCCATAGTTTTTTTATGTTTAAGTCACAAGGCAAATAAACACGATGTGGACTATCAGAGCGGCAATAGTGACTTTCGGTGCACCTTAATGATTCAATGAATGTCTTCATGCAAACCTTTTTGTCATCGTTTTTCCCCATAACACGATCACCGCCACGATTCTCCTTTGGCGCTGTTCCTGTGTTTATAAACTTTTTCACCAGGCGCAATATTCTGTCCTTTTTCACTCCTAAGATACCCAGAAATGCCTCCCTACATACTTGAACTGCTTTACCGTCTTGCTGTGGTACCTTATAGGTTAAAGACACTGCTTTTGGCTTACTAGCAGCACGCCCTCTACTTCTTTTTCTTGCAGGCGTGGATCCTGAGCAATAACTTAAAAGAAATGCATCTTGGTCAGCTTTCTTCTTGCTTGAATAAAAACTTCTATGAAACTCCTTCATATCGTTCATGGTAAGATGCCAGCATAGAAATGGTCCAGTACTTTCCCTATGTCCACATTTGGGAAATTCTGGTAAAGATTTAGGTGAATATCTGAAACAAAAAAAAAAATAAGCTCAGCTTGAAATAGCTTTGCCGATTGCTCGATTTTTTTTATGAATTTGTTTCTATAGGTTGGAATAGTCGTAGAAAATATGCATTACATTATTAATAATTTAAGCAATTTTAATTATTTCTCAAACACTAAAAACTCGGCAAAGAATTAAACAAAAACTTCAGCAACATTTTTGAATATTATTAAAAGGGCAAATATTTATGAGAAAAATATTAATATCACGGTCATTTAACGTGTTGTAAACATTTATTACGTTTCTTAGTTAACTATTTATTTATTTTTATACTTGGTCTTTACTTACCTTGCTACTTTAGCTTTTTCCCTTTTCCATTCTTGTGGTTGTAAAGATCTTTTTCGAGCTCGATTTTGTGTATCCGGCAAGAGTTTCTTGTTGTTATCGGCCATTATATTTATAATAATTATAAAAACACACGCACAGAATATCAACAAATTTCACCCTCGTGCTTGCATGCTTGTAAAGAAAAAAATAATAATACGTTTATACCAAAACATACGATTTATCAGGTGTTAGTAAGCTGCTCGCTGATTGGTCGTGTGGACAACGTCGCATTTTGAATCTCAAATGCAGGTTGCGATGTCGCATTTTGCGTTTAACCGAAATTTTTAACGAGCGTTTATAAGCGTAAATGTCGTGGTTTGCAGGCAAATATATTAGTGGCAGATAGAGAAATTTATACACTTTCTGGGTGCACATGAAGGTCATTTTCGTTGAAAAATGGACATGTCGCGTTTTGCGTTTATACCCCACATATTATATATTTATCGGTTTTAGTATTATAAAATAGGTTTGCTTTAATACTCATCTCGTCAACACAGAGTATACATAATTTATCTAACTTTTGGAAACCATTAACCTTTTTTTTAAGGGTTTCAAAAACGAAATCATTTATCCCAGGCTGCAAAATAATGTGCATGATAAATTTCTGTAAAGTTTTAACACTTGGTAAACAAAATGTAGCCCTTAAAGAATTTTTGTATAATTTTGGTCCTGTAAAATATAAACTGAGGCAATAATTTTTGAAATCGTTCGAATATCTTCTACCTTTAGGTTTCTTGAAACTTTGTTTAACTTGAATATTGATAAAATTAGCTAACTCTTTGGACGGGCAAAGTTTATGTGTTAATTTTGCATAATCCTCCAAAGTAATGGATTCTAACAAACTGTCTGAACTAACTTTTAACTAAAATATATATTTTAGGTAGCTTTTACCGAAAATTTTGCTAAAAAATAGATCTTGAAAAGTTTTGTATTCCAACGGACGAAATTTAAAAGTTTTGTATTTTGATTGTTGACAATATTTTTAAAATTTGGCTATAGAACTGAATGTGCAACAACACGTAAAAGTTAGTTGAAAGTGAAGTGGGATTTACCCTTTTTACAAATGATGCTTCATGACACAAATGTGTTTTAGACAAATAAAGATTTTTTATAAGTTTTTCGGTAACACTCCATTATTTTTCAAAAAAGCACAAAACACAAACACGAATAATTAGTCAAGAACCCTCGTAACTTGTAATCTCTGCCTCCGCCAATATAATAAAAAATATTAGCCTTGGTTGGGTTCGGTATTTCACAGAATTTTTGACGGTCTTATTGTTGCTTGTTGCCTAACATGCCGAAATATTTTGTCAGAATGCAGCGCCATCCAACGGGTATGAGCCGTATTTCGATTCGGGTGTGCATGCGGTTGCCTACAAAACTATTTCAAACCCTGGCATTTGAGTTAGTGTTGGGACAAACCTGCTATTTTCGTATAGCAAATGCTTTTGCTAATGCGAATCAAAAATAGCAGTCGAAAATAGCTGCTATTTAATAGCAGGTGCTATTTGAGTTTTATTCGATACGTACATGTCATACATAGCTAGTCCCAGTTGTAAACTGTGTAAACTTTAAACTGTTAAATTTTAAACTGCAAAATACTGTAAAAAGCCATGAGCGAATTTGCAAAAGGAACAATTATTATAAACTATAAACAGACCGAGTGGACAAAGAAACATCGCTTTATTTATATTCCTTAATTTTTAAAATATTAAAAGCCGACTTCTTTCCGATAACGCTATCGCCGACGCCGCACCATAAACGCCGCTGCAACCAACGAGACACCAGACAATCAGCTGCCGAGGTGCCTGCGTAAAAAAATTCAGTTGCTATTTTAATAGCACCGATTCTTAAACTCATAGCAGATAGCAGTTGCTACTAAACCAAATAGCAGTGAAAAAGTAGCAGACTGCTAAATAGCAACCCAACACTAATTTGAGTTTCCATTATATTCTTATGTGTTATGTGGCGGAGTGCGACTGCTGGTTTCTTTATGCTGTGCCGAAGACATCACTTTATTTATTTACTATGTAGTCCGCTCCTGGAGTATCAATCGCGCACCAAGTTTAAAGAAACAACCGGGGACCCCGCACCACCCGGCCGCGTATTTACGTTTCCGTGTTTATTTCAACACCGCGTGGTCGTGAAATCAGCACGGAAATGTTTCTTAATATGGGTTTCCAAACCCGTGTTTATTTCAACACCGCGCGGTCGTTAATTCAGCACGGAAACGTAACCCAATATTGGTTTACAATCCCGTATTGATTTCAACCAGTATCAAAGTTCCAAAATTGGCGACTTTCATGGTTGGCGCTGCTGCGCCAGAATGTGCAAAGTAGTGTTTAATCTGCGTTTGTTTATTATTTGTGGTTTTAAGGTTAGGTGTATGTCTATGACTTAAATGTATTATGGAGCAGTTTAAATTTTGTTTTTTAAAAATAACCAATGATTTTGAGGTTTTAAAGTTCGAAGGAACTTCTTCAGTAAGTTATAGTTGTGAAGTTCAGTGTGCGTTGTCTAGTTCGTTGTCTGATGCCGCCAAGATGTGTAGTTACATTATAAACAAGTTTTCGGCAGAAACAAAAGCAAATTGGATAATGAAAAAACGTTTTTCAAAACCCGTGCGTTACGATTTTTGAAAAGTTTTTGTTTGTTAGCTGGCAGAAAGAAATAAATCGAAAAAGAAAACCCAAGAAGTAATGAGAAACTTCAATTGCGGGGCAAATATAAGCATAAAATTTTTAAAAGTGACGGAACATACTTTAAAAACATAATCTTTATTAAAGAGAGGTTTAAATGTCGCTATACATATTCATTTTATTCATTCCCATAGAGTAAATATCGCACAATCTTTGGGACTCCTGCGTTGCTCTGTATATACGAAACAGCTATTTACATCCTACTTTGACGCTGGAATGACAGCTGCAGCAGCTAAATCATATCACGAGTTCAGCATTATGGAAAATTGCGAGATGTTTATGTAACATTGGCTAATGCTCAAAAAAATCCACTCGATCGTCAAGTAACTCATTTGTATGAACAGTGGCGACTCCAAAATTACGGCAACAGAGACAGTACTGACATTGGAAATTTTGAAAAGACAACAGATAGAGCTTCTGGAGTGCAATATTAACTTATGTGTTGTGGAAGATCCTACCGTTTGCGTTTTAATTACTCCAATAATGCAAAGAGTTTACAAGACGGGATTAGCTGATGAAATGCTATTTATCGATACAAGTGGATCGTGTGATCAGACTAATACTTGTGTAACTTTTATATTCGTGGGTAATAAGGTTGGTGCTTTACCTATACCTGTTATTTTGCACACTAGCCAATCACAGCACAATTATACTCTGGTTTTTCGCACAGCAAAAGATTTTC
The DNA here is from genome assembly GCF_022605725.1 of Anthonomus grandis grandis. Classification (NCBI taxonomy): domain Eukaryota; kingdom Metazoa; phylum Arthropoda; class Insecta; order Coleoptera; family Curculionidae; genus Anthonomus; species Anthonomus grandis. The sequence continues at coordinate 772,853 of NC_065565.1, forward strand.
TGGAAAAAACGTGCTCCAAGTTATTTCAACCAAGAATAATTATGACGGATGACAGTAGCGCCCAGGGAAATGCATTAAGAGAGGTTTTTCCTAACAGTAGGTTACTTTGACCACGCAGTGTTGAAATAAACACGGAAATGTAAATACGCCACCCGGCCACACTCCGTGCATTGTATATTAAACCATTCTTTTTTTAGTGCTGAAATCGTGCGTTCGCCCGGCATAAAAATCCGATTTTTCTCGAATTCAGGTGATTGTTTACCTTTGTTTCCGTTCCGTGCATTATACTGTAAAAGGTGGTGAGTAAATAAAAAGAGTTCTTTACCCCCCTTTAGAACCCTATGTTAAAATTAATTAGCCATCAAAGTAATATGGAAGAATCTACGAAAAAAGACACTGGATCGGAACCATCTTCGAATTCCTTAAGAAATATGATTAAGGAAATTTTACAACAAGAACTAAAGGACAAAAAGTAGATCCCGTTCCCGATCTCATTCTAATTGTACGTATACACTGTAGAGAGAAATCTACCTAGATTTTAGTTTCTCTAGTGAGTCTTGTAAAAATGTATTACAATGTACACTCTAGACTTTGTGTACATTGTAATACATTTTTGCTTTCACTAGGGCTTCATAGACAGTTAATAGATTAAATCTACAGCCGTTTCTCTATGTGGTGTGTACATTATATTCACAAGATTAAACGAACTTACCTGAAGTGAAGTTCAATCTTGATTATATGTCAATCTTGTCTCGTCGAAATAAATAAGTTCAATGTAGTACCCTTATCTACGTGCTTAAGACCACAAATTTTAAAGCTCAAGGTCCAAATCCTCGCCCTTCTCCTCTCCACCAACCCCAGGGCAGACCCGCCCATCTATCTTCAGTCACTTTAATCTAATTTTAAATTATTTTTGGTTTTTAAATAATTTAGCACTACTGCAGGATTACTAGGCCTCACCATATATACGCCTTTAAAGAATCTCTGCATTCTAAAGTCTTGAGATAAGTCTGGACATACACAGATAGCAATATCTGTGCAATTGCCGCTCTATATGAACTTAACGAGCTATAAGATGATCCTTTATGATAAAGCTGAGTTAAAAAAGTTAAAACGTTTACGAGACGGAAATTAAAAATGGATTTAATTTCCTAGCTCTACAAAACTCCCACCATAACTTTAGCCCTGAATTATATTGTTTTAATGTATTGTTTATTAAGCTAGACATACAAATTTCCAGAGCTTCTTCTGGAACATCTCCTAACAGTAAAACTTGCCGGATAACCGACCTCCCATCAGAGAAAGCTTTTTGGCTAGCGGGTGCGGAGTCTTGCTAAAAGAAAGTAAATATTGATCAGCAGCAAAAATTATTAGCTATAAAAATTATCTATATCTGGCAAGCTCCATTTGGCGACTAATTTTGCAAAGGCCCAGTCCGCGAAACATCAATCCGTTTCCATTTTAATTTTACGTGAAACTGTTGGCTTCTTTATTATCTTTTGATCTTATATATGATGCGACAATATACAAATTTCGACTTTCACACCACTGCCAAATCAAACGAGCAAGGCGGTTTAGCCTAGGAAATTGTACACTTCCCATGCGATTTATGTAAGCTAACGCCGTGGTATTGTCCACCCTGCATAAAATAGAAACGTTTGTCAAGTCCTTTGCAAAGCTTGTCCTTTTCTCTGTCAGACCAAAAACCCTGAGAGCTTACGTCATTTGCAAAAAACTCCCCATCCTATATCAGACGCATCAGAAAATATCTCTATAAAATACTTATTATATGATAACATATTTTTGCTTACAGGTACATTTCTAATCCACTAATGTACAGATTTTTTGAGGAGTTAGAACACTCTTTCTATAATTTATAATAAATCCGAGATATTCGAGAATTTTTACTGTTTCTGAGACATTAGATAAACACTTATCGTAAGAATCACCTATTAACAAAAAATCGTCTAAATAAACTACTAACACGTGTCCTTTTTCCCTTAAATAAAAAACAATTGGTTTAAGCAATTTAGTGAAAAGCATAGGCGCACAATTTAAACCAAAACAAAGGCAATTATATTGATTGATGAAGTTTTTCTTTAAAATAAAATCTTACGTATTTTCTATGATCTTCATGAAATGGAATCATAAAATATGCGTCTTTTAGGTCTAATTTACACATAAAAGAATGAGGTCTTATTAGGGCTGACGCTATTTTATAACCTTCTAATTTAAAATGACTTGTATAAACATACTCATTTAAGGTTTAAGATTAACCTAGATGAGCCGTCTGGCTTGGGAAGAACAAAGATGTCGGAAACAAATTGATTTCTGCATTGCAGTACCTCAGAAATAGGCCTAATACTAAGTAATCTCTGAATATTAATTTCAATTATTTTTCTCCTCATGGTATTCTTTTCCTTGCCTTGTGATTGCGGTCTCCTGGTTAGAGGTTGTGTTGTTCGGTTCCAAGTGGATGTTTGAATTGTTTGACGATGACGGTTGTGGGGACTCTCTCGTACAGTGCGTCTGCCTCGAATCAGTCCCTGTTGATTCTGGGGCAGGCTCCTGTACTTTAAATGCGGTAATGATCTCGACCGGGGTGCATTCAATGTATTTTTTCCTTGATTATTTTTGACAGGTTTTAACTGACTAGATGAAGCCTGCAGTTCCTTGGCAGCTTTTAATCTTTCCTCTAATTTGTCCTCAAAAAGCCAATTGTCTAAAGGAGATTCGAATGTAGTATTTTACTTCATCTTCCCCCCCCCCCCTCCTTTTTCTCTAATATCTTGGTCATTACCTGACCCACAGCCGTAAGACTGGCTACCAATCGTGTTTGGATCTTTACCATTTTTTCGTCTCTACGTTCTAATATTTGCTTAAGGACAGGTTCCTGAAGACCGTCTTTAGCAACATGTAACCATCTTTCTACAATTTCCGGTTGAAGAGGTTTTCCCAAAACATTCCTATTGTTTTCACTATCCTCCAAGATTGCCAGCAATCCTTCATTTAAAGGTTTGGTAGAATAATGTCATCCTCTTTCTCTTTTGATGTATTCGGAGCTTCATCCCCGCTATGAACTACTTCTATAATAGAAATTAATATCCTAAAATTTTTGACTTATATGAACATGTAAGCAGATACTATATATAGGGCTAATACAGACGATTAAAAAACCAAGTAAAGAATCGAAGAAGAACTACTCAATAAAGGTAACCACCACCGTACCTTTATGAATTTAATCCTAATAGCCTGTATCAAAAAAGGGTTACGACCATTGTACCCTTAAAAGGCGTAGACCATGCCAGTACTCTCTTTATCTCATTTAAAGACTGTTTGCTTTTGTTGGTTTGTAGGTGTTGATAGAGAGGCCATCTTTCCAAATAATATGCTTTTAAAACGTAGTCGAATCAAAAAGCAAGACACAACAATAATAGCTAGATTTTGTTGATCTATTTAACCAGATGAATAGAGCAAGAGTGATCTAGAGAACAAGTCTCGGCACTGTGTCCACTAAAGCCCTAACTAGACTAGCATCGATCTACCGAGATTCGAGATTTACTGTCCCTAGTGCAGTCTCAATATTATGTACACTCGTAAACCTTATCTAAAACAGCACTAACTAGAGTAAATCTCAGAAAAAACTCGACAATGTGCAGTGTACACGTACCATAATAGCTATAATATAATTATAGACATCGAGAGGGTCGGTCTCGTAGCAGATCGGACTCTCGTTATCGCCAATACAGCAATTTTTCTCGACGTAACCGTTCACAATCTCGATCGTCTCACTCTCACAGCCGCCATCGCAGTCGATCACCGTGCGTGTCGAGGCGAGGGGAGAGAGAAGGAGATTTTCTAAAGAAAGACGGAATACGCCTGCGACTTCAGCTGAAAATTTTGTGCAGCATCGGGGAATCCCAGATTGTCGTTCCCCGCGCGGGGCGGAATCTGTGATAGAGAGAGGGCCGGACTTAGAAGACGTTTTAATGCTCAATGATGAGTCTGTGCCGCTATATCAGAGGATACTCTGAATATTCTGGGCGTCGACCCAGTGAAGTCCAATACTTTTAATTTTAAATTGCACAGTGCTATAGCGTCTAGATGGTCTCATATTTTGGTAAATGGGTTATCGAGTGAGGAATCTTCTACTCTACGGGACAAACTCACGGTACCGTCTAATTGCAATGTATTGTTTCCACCCAAAATAAATCCCGAAGTAAAAGCCATCCTTTCAGCTACTCATTTGATAAGAGATTCCATTCACTCCGGGTACCAATTGCATATTGGTAACGGTTTAACTGCAATGGGAAAAAAAAAATAAATGTTACAAAAATTAAAACTACAAAAAACAAAAACCACGACGCAGTTAAAATTACATTCAGGTACAAATTACATATACAGGTTTTAATTTTTGTAACTTAAAGAACATTTATTTTAATAGTGTTTTTTATGTACTTGAAATTACTTTGTTTTATCTCTGTAATTACTTGAATCCATTTCAGTGTACTGAAGATGACTTAATATAAGTCGAAACGTCGACATTTAGGTAAACAGGTTTCTGTTTTATTTCTGACCCCACCCAACAACCCTCCGCAATATTGAAAATAAACTACGTTAAGCGTTATCAATATGTGCAGCGATTAGCTCAGCAGTTATGGAAGCGTTGGTCTCATGACTATTTGCAGCAAATGCAGCAGAGAACCAAGTGGCAGTTTGACAAGAACCCTGATCTACAAGTTGGTAGTTGTTTCGCATTAGCTGGGAAAAATCTTCGGTGAAAGAAACTTGTTGCACTAGTCTAATCAGAGAAATTTTGGCATAATTGAATTCTATATTAGTAATGAAGTCATATCTTCTATGAACTTTATTATTTCTACAGTTATGAACAAATCTGAAGCAAAGAGCTACTACTCGAATAAGTTTGTTTAGGTTAGAAAATCTGTCGAATAAATGAAAATCTTTAGTGATAACGTTAAAAATTAATTGAGTTCTAGATTTGTATTCGGGTAATTCGTCAGGTAAATTAGAAATGGTAGATTTTCCTTTGGGCCACTTTTCATTTGCTTCTCTTAAAAATGAGGGTCCGTGCCAATATAAACTAAATTCCGGCAATAATTGAACACTTATTCCTCGCGACAATATATCTGCAGGATTTTCACCGGATGGTATATGATTCCAGGTAACACCGTGGCTAAGCCTTTGAATTTCAGATACGTGGTTAGAAACAAATGTTCTCCAAGTGCCCGGTTCGCATGATAGCCATGACAGCACTACTGTTGAATCAGTCCAAAGGAAAATATCATTTATTGCTATTGACATCGCGGATAAGCATTTATCCAAAAGCTTAACAAGAAGAAGCGCGCCGCATAACTCTAATCGCGGAATAGAAATCACTTTAATCGGGGCTACACGAGTCTTAGTGCATAGGATATTACATTGAATCTAAGACCCATCAGCATTAGTTGACCTTAAATACAAGGAACACGCGTAAGATTTTTCGCTTGCGTCTGCAAACCCGTGGATCTGTACAATATTTATTTCTTTAACTAATACATGTCGTGGAAATTTAATACTATTAATGCTACATAACTGCTTACGAAATTCAATCCACTGAGTCCATAAATCCTGGGGCAATGCTTCATCCCAACCCAATTGCGCCTGCCAAAGTTTCTGAATTAAAATTTTTACCCTAATAACGATAGGTCCGAGTAACCCAAGACGGTCAAATATTTTTGCAATAAATGATAAGATAGTTCGTTTAGTTACAGGTTCGTTTTCGTTAAATGGAGTTTGAACATTATATTCAAAACAATCAGAGGAGGCTAGCCAAGAAATTCCCAGTGTTTTGGTATTTGAATCATCGGTTATAACATAACCTTTATAAGTATCTTCAATTAAAATGGAGTCAGATAAAACCCGAGAATCATTTGACTTTAATTTCCGCAGTTCGAAGCCGTAAGAGCGTAAAATGTTGATTATATTATTTTTTAGCTTGACGAGATCTTCAACATTATTTTGACCGCTGAGAAGATCATCGATATAAAAATCACACTCGATAATATTGCTTTCATTAGGAAACTGTTCGCGAGTCGTTGTCCAAGGCTATTTGCTTAAGGCATCGAGTAGCAAGGAACGAAGCGGGTGCTGTTCCATAGGTTACCGTATTTAAAACGAAATGTTTTATGGGCATATCAGGATTCTCGCGCCACACAATACGTTGCAAGTTGTGTTCTTCCGGGTGCACGAAAACTTGTCTGTACATTTTAGCAAGGTCACCGATTAAAACGAAATTATGTTTCCGAAAACGCAAAAGAATCGAAAACAGATCTTGCTAAACCGTTGGACCGACTTTGAGTACATCGTTTAACGATAATCCTGATGTTGATTTCGCACTCGCATCAAAGACTACTCGAACTTTAGTCGTAGTACTGTCCGGCTTCTCAACTGCGTGATGGGGTAAATACGAGACAATAGTTTGGTTACTAAAATCGGGTTTAATCTCGGTCATGTGTCCTAGCTCTTCGTATTCTTTCATAAATTCTTTATACGCATTAAATAAATTTGAATTGTTAATTAATTTTCTCTCTATTGCATACATTCTGCGGAGGGCCATGCTATGAGTTTCACCTAAATCTTGATAGTTATCTTTGAGCGGAAGTCTGACTACAAAATGACCGGTTTCGTTACGAGTTAAATTTTTGGTAAAATGTGTCTCACATTCGAGTTCTTGTTTCGTTAAAATACTTTTACGAGAATCCTGAACCTCTTCATAGTTCCAGAATTTTTCTAATTGCCTGTTGAGCTCGAAGTTTGTCAACAATGAATTAGAAGAATAGTTATTGGAAAGATTGACTCTAACCCCATTTTGATCAAGAGGAATTTCACCGGAAATAATCCAGCCGAGTCGAGTCTTTTGTAAAACTGGCATATTTTTGCCTAACTTGAACTGGCCTATACACAAAAGCTCATAAAAAATGGCAGCGCCCAACAACATGTCAATTCCTTGAGAACAGTTAAAATGTGGATCTGCCAATGTAATATTTTCGGGAACGTGTAATTTGGAAAGACTAAATGTGAATTGTGGACTTTTATTTTGGGTTATTTTGTCAATAACGAGAAAAGATAAATTGACTTTAACATTGTTTGAAGTTGAAGACAACGTGATTTGAGACTTCTTTGAAATATAAGCTGTGGCCTGACTTATGCCACGCACGGGAATGTTGATAGAAGTTGTAGGCAAATTTAACCTTTTTAAAAACTCAGCCGTGACGAAATTGGACTGCGACCCACTATCGAGAATTATTCGACACTTTAGGGGCTGTCGATTAAAATCAAAGGCATAGACAACCGCTGTTGATAATAAGACAAAAGGCTCTTTAGACTCTTGTGAGTAATTCGCTAAAACAGTGTTATTCTGAGAAATATTATATGGAATGGAAGTTACAGGACCGTGCTGTGGAACCTCCGAGTGGTTTCGAGAATCGCTAGTATTTCTGGAATGGTTATCATACGTATTTGATCGTTGATATTGGGAAGGTCGATTATTTTGAAAATTATTAATGCGACGAGCGTTTGAGTTTTCATGAGACTCATTTGTAGCATGCAACAAAGAACTGTGCCTTTTTCCGCAAGTTTTACAATTCTTTGACTTACATTCAAAAACCTTGTGACCTGCTCGAAGACAATTGGTGCATAAGCCTAGTGCACCCACCTTTTCTTGACGAGCAGCCACTGACAAATTTTTAAATTGTTCACAAAAATAAATTGGGTGGTCATTATTGCATACAGGACACGAATTAAATTTATTTTGCGAGAAATTACAATGTTTATAATCGCCGAGTTTTTTACCGCCCCCGGTATACGATCTAGAGGGAAGGGACTCGAGCACTACACATCTTTGTGCAAGAAAGGCGGAAAAATCATCGATTTTGGGTTTAGCTAAATTTTTTATGTAATTTTCCCATTCTCTTCGAGAATTAAAATCAAGTTTATCAATTAAAATGTAAATTAATATTGCGTTCCAGTTCGTGACTTCCTTGTCTATTATTTCAAGAGCCCTGTAGTTTTTCAAAAAAGTATCTAGAAAACCCCGGAGTTGAATATAATTTTCTTTGTGAATAACGGGAAGTTGCATAATTTCTTTAATGTGCGCGTTTATTATAGCTTTGCTATTTTCGAAACGATCAATTAATAATGACCATGCAGTATCATAGTTTGAGTCAGTAATGGGTAACGACGCGATAACTTGAGCAGCATCTCCCTTAAGGGATGCCTGCAAGTAATAGAATTTTTCGATATTGGATAAAAGCTTGCTATTATGGACTAGTGCATGAAATGTGTCATGAAATTTACGCCAATCGCTATAATTACCGGTAAACTCCACTAATTTTAAAGGTGGCAATTTAGCATTAAGACTTCCAAATGCTGACCCCGAGTTTGCACCTTGAACAGTCGAAAAAGCATTATTCGATGCACTAGAGTCCGTTTGATTTGAAGGATGTAAAGAAATTATTTCGCGTGCTCTTGAAACTAGATTACAATAGTTGGTTTCAAACTCATCTTGCTCTTTATATAATTCTTCTTCATCGACTTCTTGATTTTCAGAAATTGATAAATCTTCAGTTTCAACTTGAGTGAATTTAGAATCATTTAAACACTTTATAACTGTGTCAAGACGAGTTTCCAACAATGTAATCTATACAGTTTCATTGAGGCTATCTAAAAACTTTTCAAATCGCATTAGTTGTCCCTTTAGTTGGCCTTTTTTGGCCTTGAATTTCTTCAAGCTTATATCTGACATCTTTCAAGACAAATACACACCAACCTTGCTGAACAATGGAAGTACAGTACAATACACAAAAAAATATACAAATCAAAATAAATGGCAAATATAACACAAGGTACAATAGATAAAAAATAAAACACCAAAAAAATTATTTATTTCCAAAACAGAATGAATTAAACACCTTGTATGTAAAATTAATAAAAACAAAATAATACACAAGTTTCCTCAAGATTACTCACCTGAGACCCAATCAAATAGCACCTTATGTAAAAACATTAAATTAAAAATCCGCTAGTGTACGAATACCTTTAACGTCTTATTAAAATAAAATACCTTCACATATAACAAAAGACAATAAACTCTGTCTAGATTGCCATAGGAGCTAATAGGACTTAAATTCTTAAAAAAAAATTAAAAAAAAAAAAATATATATATATATATATATATATACATATATATATCTACGTTTATCGAAAAGAAAATGCCAACTTGTATAAACAAATAATGTCGTCTGGAGAAAGAAATTTAATGCCTTGAATTCGTGGAAATGTGATTACTTTACACTGCGATAACTCAAGTAAAATACGTGCAATTAAACGTGGAAAAAATGGATAAAATGGAATGGATTTTAATTTGATGATGTAAAAATTAATAATTGGAAAGGACTGACCTCGATTGGTTGCTGCCGCCAAGAAGTTCCAGCTTTCTCAGAATCCAGGTTCCATTGTTTGTTTGGGTTTCGTTTTTCGTATTTTCTTGGTTTATCGGGCTCGAAAAAGGACCATATGTTTAATGCTTTGCTTCGGTCTCCGTGGGCGTCATTAATAAGCCTAGAGCTGCTTTTTTACATTTTTTATTTAACTCATAATTAACAAATTAAACATAGCGTTTACAACAACACAAAACTTATCGAGAGCGAGGAGAGCAGTGAGTCATGGATGGCGGTATCGAGACGAACGAACGAACTGTCAGAAGTTCCGCTTGCGCGAAGGCTGAAAAACGCACACGTTTTGCCCAATATTGTCTATCTCTTTTTAACACACGGAGAGGCGCCGATGACTCTAACTAAGAGATGGCGCTAGTCGTCCTTTGTAGTAAATTAAAACATGGGTGTCTCCAACACTATCAATAGGGAAATGCAAAACAATTTTTTTAAGAGCATTTTCGATACCAAAGGTTATATAGCAAAGGTTACCGGTTTCCAAATTGGTCATATCGGTAAAATTAGGAGTCGCCAATCAAGTACGGCTACTTAAAGGGAGTTCAGGATGGATCTGTCAAAGCAGAATGAGATATTTTATGTTTTAAAGTTGCCCATTGAACTAACTGCTCACAAAGAACACTTTTTTCCCCAGGTGAAGAATTTTGACTAGAAATTGAGAGTGAAGAATTTAAGATAGATGTATCACTACAGCTACTGGTAGAGACTTTGGATAAAGTGTGCTCATTCTTTTTGTCTGCAATTAATGTAACATTTTTAATAACAATCTGTTTATCAGAAATATGTCCCACAATAGCATTTTGAGATTAATTATTATTAGCAACATCCCCATTTATTTTATTACCAAATTTTGTGAAGCTTTTAAAACTCGCCTAGACTTTTGTCTTGGCCCAAGAAATTCTTTTTATTTTCGTTTCAACATCTTTAACATGAATAAGTTTACTTACAAAATAAATTACACTATATGACACATAAAAAACATCATCAATACGACTTTTTTTAGACCGATACCGATTTAATACGACCTTTTTTTATCAATTCTTTGCTTGGCATGCTTCAGCCAAGTTTTGACTGCATTTTCAATTCCTGCTTTAGTCGTTAATGGGGATGTAACTTGTATAGCTCCTGCAAATTATATGACAATAATAAACTAAAATAATATGTAACATAACCTTTCTTACTTATCACCAAAGAATTAAGTTTTGTTGTTCCGAATGCTTGTTTACTCCGTTGCCCAGCAAAGTTATAAGCAGTTGCTCAGATATCTGATAGAAGTCTTAGAATTTTATTTACACAGGATACCATGCCATTACCTCCAAGTGTTGAAAGATATAAGGCCTAAAAATTATATATATAAACTATTGTATCTTTTTAACTAAAAAGTTTTTATAAAATAAGTTTATTACTAAATTATTAAATGTTTCCTCTTCACCTATACAGGGTGTCTCACGACGAATAGACGCGATCAATATTTCGAAAACTAATTATTTAAAAATTTTGAAAATTTGGCAACATGGCACAGTCGATGGGGGCCACACAACTAAAATATTTTGACAAATGTGACGTTCCCGGTTATACCGGAACTAGGTGTCAACTTCGTTATTTTAAATGGAACATCCTGTATATTTTTACATTTTTGGCTTCGACATGAAATTCTAGGTATATTTTATGTATAATAAAATAAAATGAATGTATAAAAAAAAAACATAGTATTTCACATGAAATTAAAAATATGTCAAAAACGGTTACACTTAGGTATAGGATATTATACACAAAATATACCTAGAATTTCACGTGGAAGCCAAAAATGTAAAAATATACAGGGTGTTCCATTTAAAATAAGTTGACACCTACTTCCGGTATAACCGGGAACGTCACAACTGTCAAAATATTTTAGTTGTGTGGCCCCCATCGACTGTGCCATGTTGCCAAATTTTCAAAATTTTTGAAAAATTAGTTTCTGAGATATCGATCGCGTCTATTCGTCGTGAGACACCCTGTATAATGTCCTAATATTTGTACATTTTCTTGAGAATTTAAGGGAAGTTCAACTGGTAGGAACACCTGAGGAATGCCTTGATTGTTTAAGTAATCCTTTAACTTCCTTTAGTGCTTCTCCCAACTTTTTAACTTGCCTATAAATTTTCTCTAAAGCTAGAATAACAAGAGAATTAACTTAAGAAATTAAATGTAAAAAAAATACAATTACCATTTGAAGATACACTAATGGTTGTATTGCTTTCACAAAAACTTTCAGTGTTTGATCTGTTATCTTCCCTTATAATTATTGAGGTTGATGGCGATGACTTTAAAATATCCGGATTTGGTAGAGTAATCCTATTTGGCAGGGTAAGTAGTGTATTCTTAAGTGTAGTAGTTGAAATTTTCCCCGATTTCAAATTTTTTCTACTAAAGAGTCTAGTTGGAGTACTTTGTTACAGGTTAAAATTGGCATTTTATACTCTAAAGAAATATTTTAGAATTTAAATTATATCCCATATTGATTATTCCATACTTTATTTATTTGTTTTATAACGAATAATGATTAATTGGGCATGTACAATTATTGTGTATGTTGTACTGTCCATAGTACAATAACTGACTTTGGCTTGACCATACCAGATATGCTGGTTGATTTTACTCGGACTGACCTATCTAATTTTTGTCTCTTTTTATCTTATGTAAGTATTAGTTTTCTTGGAAGATAGCAAGAAGTTACTGGTCTAGGGAAAATCGAAATTGAGTATCATAGTGACACGTATTTTCATTGCCAACTTCCTTGGGCCATAAATTTAGTTATTTATTTTTTTATAAAAGGTTTTATGGTACTTATAAAAAAAAGTTAAGTTATTTTCGATTGGCAATACATTTTGTGCGTGATTGCTTAAATACGGGTTTGATCTCTGCGGTCGCCCCTTTTTCCTGACCGCCATCATGAAGCGAAGAGTGCTTTAGTTTTTTTTGAAATTCGTGTGAATTGTACCCATATGGGGATATAATTGACTAAATGTGGTGATAGTAAATCAACTTTTTGGGCGTAATGCTATAATTTGTTTTTTTTGTTGAATTTACTGGCCTTTATGGCGATTTAAAACCTAATAATTTTTCACGTGTCCTCGAACATCGGCAAAATGGCGGTCCTGATTGGCATTGGCAGGGGACAATTTAATTAACAAGTAGGTATTCTTGAATTTATCGTTTATACTGATAGTATAGGGTTGTTTTTTTTTCTTTTGGCTACTAGAGCTACATAACATGGATTTTGGACGGATTTTTTTTTGTACGGACCTGATTTCTTCATGCTACATGGTACTTTTATTTTGGGGTTATGTACTCTACTGGCTCTAATCTAGAGGAGATTTTAAACAACTGTGAGCTAACGTCTAACCTAGACCACTACCAGAGCTTGGCGTATTGTGAAGTGGAAGAGGTGAAACTTGGAAGCCTGCAGTTTTTCTTTGACTGGGAATTGGATGTCTGGGAGAATCTCGAATCTGAAGTAGTCTGCTGTGTGTGGAGCTAAGTGACACAACATAACATTTTTTTTATTCACTTATTTTATTTTTATTATCACAACTTTTATCTTTTGAGTTGAGATACATACATATATGACTTTACAATCTGAGCGGGGTGAAGCCGCATTGCGGTGGTTAGGGGATGTAATTATTTTTCTCATTCAAAGGCTGGATATATTTATATTATTTTGATAATCCAAAGGCCCACCAGGTTCGACTGTACTTTGTCTTAAAAGTTTATTTAAAATTTTATTGACATTATTTATTCGATGCTATTTTATTATTGAATATTACTGATAAGAGTACATATATATATGACAAGTGACTCCTGTAAGGTAAGACGCAGCCGGCTTCGTAGTACTACGAGTATATACTTGGGTTATATTATTTATTTTCAGACTACTCCTAAGATGTCAAATTTTCTCAGATTAGCTATACTCTATTTCAGAAGTGTATAGAGCAATAAACTGGGGAATTCCGTTCTGTTTGGCTACATTTCGTGGTAGTTCATAGGCGCAGGTACTTATAATATTTATGAATTTAATTTTCACGGATTAAATGCCTTTATTTTGAAAGAGATTAAATACTAAATAAATACTTTTAATCCTTTTGTATAGGTACCTATCTTTTAACGCTTTGTAACATGCAAAAATGGGGTCAGGTAATATATACAGACTATAAATACTTTTAAATCATATTTTAAACGTTAGTAGTCACTGCTACGCTGTAGTGTAATCACAATATTATTATCCCAATATTTAAAAAATGGAGGTATTCAGTCCAACGAAAAGATGTACTAAAAATTCTCCACTATCGCTGAGTGAAAAAGTTATTATTTTAAATGTACATGATTGCATAAAACACGATTACCCTAGTTTTACTGTGCAAGAAATTGTTGAAAAATGTTCTCGAATGAGTGGAATTGGAAAGTCCACCATTTTCAAATTGTTGCGGGAAAGAAAAGTAGCAGGTCAAGTGGAATCTCCCAAGCAAAAGCCAGGACGACCTACAAAAGTCCTTGATGAAAATGCTAAATGTATAATTCGAAGAAAAGTTCACTCTTTTTATTTTAAAAAGGAAATACCCACCCTAGACAAAATTTTAAAGGAGCTTGGCCGAGATGACAGTATTCCGTTGATAAGTAGAAAACTTTTATGGAAAACTTTAAAAAATATGGATTTTGCCTGGGAAAAGCATAACCGCAAAGCACTTTTACTGGAGAGCGACGAAATTGTTTGTTGGAGACGACAATACTTGAGAAGTATCAAGCAGTACCGCAGGGAGCAAAAGAAAGTTTTTTATCTTGATGAGACGTGGATTAACGAAGGTTATATAGTCCAAAAAATGTGGCAAGACAAAAATATAACCAGTGCTCGCCAAGCTTTCATAGAAGGCCTGTCTACGGGTATTAAAGTACCTTCGGGAAAAGGAAAAAGACTTATAACCACACATATTGGAAGCGAAGAGGGATTTTTAAAAGAAGGTCTGCTAATCTTTGGGTCGACTCGCACAGGAGATTACCATGAAGACATGAACTCAGACGTTTTCGAGGACTATTTTGGTGAAATGATAAAATTTCTTCCGGCTAATTCGGTGGTGGTTATGGATAACGCAAGCTATCATTCACGGCGAATAGAGAAGACGCCAACTTCAAGTTGGAGAAAGCAAGAAATTATCGATTGGCTGACTGCAAAAGGTATTGCGTTTGAAGCAAATTTGATAAAAAAAGAACTGCTGGCAATAGCAAACTTACACAAAACTCGTTTCATGAAATACGCCGTGGAAGATATAGCCGAAAAATATAATATAACTGTACTGCGCTTACCGCCATATCATTGCGAACTAAATCCTATAGAACTGATATGGGCGCAGGTAAAAGGATTTGTAGCAAGACAAAACACGACTTTTAAAATGAAAGATGTTAAGCTACTGTTTGATCAAGCCATTACGGAAGCGACACCAGAGAATTGGCGAAAAGCAGTCCAGCATGTAATTAAGCAAGAGGACAAAATGTGGGATCTTGACAACCTCATCGATCAGACAGTCGATCCTTTAATTATAATGTCAAGAGGTGATGACAGTTCGTCAGATGACGAAGAAGACTACAATCTATTATAATTTAAAATTGTTATACACTGTTCAAAAAGTGCCAGATCCAAAAGTGACATTTTCAACTGTTTTACTCTACATATTATGTTCAATACATTTGTGAAAAAAATATATTATTCCATTTAAACAAAAGTAACTTTCTAAAATAAAATAGCATTTAAGTACATTAATTATAAGGTAAAAAACAAGTCCCAGTTGCACGCCTTTGGCGAACCGTTTTCAATGTTTATCAGTAGGTAACAATGGGCAAAACTCATAAATTGACCCAAAACCGGGTGGCACTACCTGCAATCAACGAAAAGAAAGAATTTTACATTGAAACTAATACCCAACTAAGGTAGTGGCATAAAATATTGGTGGATCACCAGGTACCACTTTTGCATACCTAATGAGGTTTTATTGCTCTACACACTTCTGCAATAGAGTATAGTAAATATTAGAGTAAACTAATAAAAGGGTAATTTTGATTGGGGAAGCTTCAACAGTTAGGGTTGTCATTTTTTTTTTGCTTAGGTCAATGTCCGTGGCGGGATATACCCAGCCATGTAAATTGTTAGTTTAATTCGAATTGAAGCTTCGTTCCCCAAAAGGTATAGGTGTAACATAATTTATTTTATTTGGACAACCACACTTTTGATTGTGTATTTTTTTAGATATATTTCTTATAGATATATTTTTTATAAGCATGGTCACGAATGACAGTGCACCATTCTGGAAAATTTAATTTTATGGCACGTTATCTGTTGACAACTTTGTTTTTCTTGTAATTAGAAACTTAAATGTTGTGGTTCCTTATTACCAACTTAAATAATTATTCCTCTTAAAGATAAATAAATTAACATAACATAATTCTCTGTGATAATCAAGACTTAAATAAATTGTTATTTTCTGTTGTTATTTTGTTTTTCACTTGAGTTGAGTAGGTTAGAATATGATAGGTAATTTGGAAACAATAGTGTATACCGACTTGACTTTGATTTTGTTTTCCAAGTTTCGTTTTGAACTTGCCTAAATAAATTTTGATAAATATTGGGCGTCCATTGGGATTATATAAAATCCAAAACTTGGTGGCGCCATACTGATTTTGACATTTATTTGGGTAACTCTTGGGTAGTTACTACCTAAGAAATTTTGGTTCATTTGGTTGAGAAAGAAGCTAGAACCCACATTGGCTTGAGCTAGCAGCATTGTGAAGGATTCCTTCTCTGGGCGTTTCAGGTAAGAGGGGTTAAGTTTCTCCGGGCATCAAACAACTTTTGGAGACCCTCTTAAGACCATAAACCTTTCACTATTTTTAGGACTTCTTTTCTTTTAATTAACTTGGCATTCATCGGTTCACCATTTCATTTCATTTAAAAAAAAAAAGTTATAACAACTTGTCAACTCCTGATAAACATCTGAGCTACCTAAATATTTTTAAACACTACATAAATATTTGTTGTACTTCATCTAATAACAAAAATCTAATGATTATTTCCCATTAATACTAGAATACACTGTATATTTTTTTTTTAAATTTGGATTTCTTTTTCAAAGGCTAAATAACTCTCTCTAGGTTTGAAAATATTATTTCTAAAAGGCCTGATATACTTCTAAATTTGTTATTTTGTTATTTTATGGTTAAAATTGTTATTTTATGGTTAAGACTTTACCACAACCGGAGTCTGTTCTTAGGTTAGGAAAGCAAGGTGGTCTTTTTAGTTTTTTGCTAGGCGCCTCATCCTCACTAGTAGAATCTGACAAGCACCTCTTAGCTTTTAACCTTCTTTTTACACGTAATGTTTCAAAGTCCGACTGTATATCTGAAGTTTCCTCCCACTTCTTTAATTTCTTTCTGGCCTTTTCCAGGTTGTCTAAATTAAATATACTTTATCACTAACAAACCATATGACAATAATTGAAAAACTAAATGTATTATCATGGTACAAACACTTTTTTTTGTTGGTTTTGGGGCGCAGGCAGAAAACTGTTCTTAAAAATATTTTTAAATACTTATTGAACACGTATATACTTAGTACACACCACAGTAAAAAAGCAATCTTTTGATAGGATACAACTTCCAAGACTCATCAGGTTCTTCGGCATTAGTAAGAGATTTATTAAAAGGCCCTGAAGTTTTATAAGGAGGCCAAAAAGTATGCTTTTTTGTAGGAGTAAGCTATTTTGAGTGAACCAGAGCTATTTCACTATTTTCGAGAAATTCTACACCTGCGTAAGCCTCCATATTCACTACAAATAGAAATAGAATATTTTAACAGAAACCACTTTTTGCTTTTATGATATTGTTTGGTTGTGATTTTCTTGCCAATAACAAACCTTTTGTCGTTATCGTTCGATCTTATCGTTATCGACGATCGTATCGTCTTTCGTTCTATTTATTATAGAAAAGAAAAAAATTGACATTATCTAAATTTAAACTTATAAGAATATTCAAATTTTCTTGAATACCCCACCTTTTGATTTCAAGTAATTTACTGGTCAAATTTAATCAATATCAGTTATTATTATATACTTGATTAACACTAAAATTTAAGTTATATTATACCATAATAATATTATACTACCTGATCCTATAAGAGATCATACACTAGGCGTTAAAGAAATGAGAAAATAAACTAATGCAAAACCATAAAATATTAAAGGTTACTACAGAAATAAAAACTTACCTTCCTAAGTTATACTTATATCAGAACAACGCAAACAACTCAAAATTCCAACCTCAAACCGTCACTTAAAAAAATAAAAAACCGAACTCATGATGGTATTGATTCGGCCGAATTGCACTAATTAGTAATTTGGTTAGATGTTACATGATGATTATGGCTTATGATTCATCTTTCCTGTGGCCATATAATTGCAATAAATATATTTTAATTGACTCTAAAAAAAGTTACAAATGTCTACGCATGTACTAAAGTCATGGCGTGTTTAGTTTCTCGCCTAGACTGTTCAGTGGCTTAGCTTGTAGAATTGCATTCTAAGGGTCTTGGGTTCAAACCGCCACAATAGCACTTTTGTTCTTGTAATTTTTTAAGAAGGGAATAAAAATAGTTGAGCCAAATAAATAAACAATTGCATGTCTCAAAATGTCAAAAAATTTTTGCCGCAAGAAGAGCTTTGAATGTTTTTTTTTAACATAATATGCGTAATAGCTTATTTGTACCCAATTTAAAATAATTAATTTCATAAAGTTTTATGATAGGTAAAAATGACAAAAAACGTCGTCAAAATATCGTAATTTAAAGTACGTCACTCTGACGTTATTTACTTGACGTCAGTATCTCGTGTCTTTTTAGTGATTTTTAGACCACTGACGAGCGCACGGGTTATCACGATTTAATGACGTTAATCTGACGAGCTCTTGCTCGTTTAATCTGGGTTGTTGTGGGCAGTATCGGACGCATGGTTTTTGGTCCAATTCTCAAAAAGATCTACACATAAATAATTTGGAATTATTGGCAATCATTTTTTAGAATACAATGTTATGCAAAAAAATTAAAAAGCCAATATATATTAATCAGATCTATTATCCAATATAATAATTAGATGCGACAATACAACCGCCGTATCGTATATTAATCGAATGGGGAGTGTTCAATTTCCGGACCTTTGTTATCTGGCAAAACAAGTTTGGCAATGGTGCGAAGAACGAAACCTTTGGCTTTTCGCATCATATATTCCATCAAAAGACAACATCATTGCAGACATCGAATCTCGAAGTTCAAGTTTTGAAACGGAATGGTCTTTATGCCCTAAAGCTTTCACTCATATAATCACCACTTTAGGAAAACCAGAAATCGACCTTTTCGCCTCACATATAAACCACAAATGCAAATTGTACGTATCCTGGCATAAAGATCCAGGATCTATTTATGTTGATGCTTTTACGATTTCCTGGAACAGGTATTTCTTCTATGCTTTCCCTCCCTTTACTTTAATTCTTCGGAGTCTCCAAAAAATTATGCAGGATAAGGCTGTTGGCATTTTGGTAGTACCTTGGTGGCCTTCGCAACCATGGTATCCACTTTTTCGTAAATTAATTGTGCAGCAAGAAATTTATTTTCATCCTTCACCCAATTTACTCTCTTCTCCATTCTTTAGGTTACACCCGATGTCCAAGACTCTTACCCTGGTGGGAGCAAAATTATTAGGCAGGCGTTTTTAAGCAGAGATGCTCCAAAATCGACAATAGGTACCATTATTTCATCGGTCTCGAAATCTACATTGCGACAGTATGAAAACACTTACAAACTATGGTGGTCGTATTCCTTAAATAAGAACATCTCAATGTTTATTCCTACGATTAAAGATCTCTTATCTTTTCTGCAGGATCTAAAAAATAAAACCAACATATCATATGGTACCTTCAACTCACACACATCTGCCCTATCACTAATTTGTTCCACAGATTTAGCCGCAAATCCAATAGTTAAACGTTTTAAAAAAGGTATTTCTCGACTTCTCAACCCAAATATACCGCCACATGGGACCCTACGCCTCTTTTAAATTATATCGAAAATTTACCCTTACCATAAAGTCTTCAAACCCTATCACTTAAATTAACTGCGCTATTGGCGCTTATCACCGGAGAAATACTTCACACAATTCATTTAATTCGTCTTTCAAACATAATACAGGGTAGTACAGAAATTATTATTAATATAACTGATCCAATTAAAACTAGTGGTGTTGGCAAATCTCAGCCCAGCTTGCATATTCCAAGTTTTCAACCAAAACCTTTACTTTGTGTAGCCAGTACTCTTAAAGAATATATCGAACAGCTTCTCTGAGAAACCCAAATAATGATTTCCTATTCATAACCCATAAAACCCCTCATGGTCGGGCATCCAAGGATACTTGGATGTAGATGGGTGAAACAAATTCTTGCTTCCGCGGGAATAGACACAACAATTTTTAAACCCCATTCGGTAAGACATGCTTCAACCTCAGCGGCATTAAGAAAAGGCATTTCCATGGAGGTAATTTGCAAAACAGTCGGTTGGAAACAACAGTCCACATTCGCAAGATTTTATAACCGCCCATTAAATACAAATACCGAATTTGCCAATGCAATTTTAGTCAATTTTAGATATAAATAATACTTTAGCATAATCACATTTGATTCTTAGTAGAATTAAGTTATGTTAATTTCCATGACCTTTTATGACATTAATTTCTTAATAGAAATACTTTACCATAAAAGTCTTTGTAAACTTAGGTAGTAAGAACTAAGGTATTTTATGTTATTTTCTAAGAATTTACATTTATTTTTTGTTTAAATATATAATAAAGTTTGCTAATATATTAACAAACATACCTAAATGAGTTTATTGTTACTTTGTTTCCTTCGCAGAATTAGCAGTTAGCATAACATTGCTCGCAACTTTATGTTATCTTTAAACATCTACATAGTAAATAAATAAAGTGATGTCTTCGGACTGGACCTAAAGTATAATTAATCGATCAAACAAACTTACCTGAAGAGAAGTTCGATCGTAATTATACGATGGTCCAGTCCGAAGACATCATTCCCACCCTTTATTTAACCCTCCCAAGTTGCGAGCAAGGAAAGCCCTATTTTCTTTTAACAAATGATTTAATATACAATGCACGGAGTGTGGCCGGGTGGTGCGGAGTCCCCAGGTGTTTCTTTAAACTTGGTGCGCGATTGATACTCCAGGAGCGGACTAAATAGTAAATAAATAAAGTGATGTCTTCGGACTGGACCATCGTATAATTACGATCGAACTTCACTTCAGGTAAGTTCGTTTGATCGATTAATTCTTTTAAATACACAGAGACAATTGGAAACGGATTTTTATTCTGCCGCACCGCCTCGATTCGCGCCGCGCCACCCGGCTGCATATTTACACATGCTTCTATACGGCGTCACCAGGGTGCTGAAATTTATTAGCCTTTGATGCACACAATTACGCTACAAACGCTCACTGATTTAGGCACCCATTAAGCTATATGCTATAACCCATCTATTAAAAATGCAAGTAGGTAAAATGCATAAGTTTTTATTGCAATTAATATAGCTTAATAAATAATAGACATATTTGTTATTATTATATATATTTTTTAGATAATAAAACAACCAATTAATAATCAAACGAACTTACCTGGAAGTGAAGTTCGATGTTAATTATATGAAGCGTCCATTCCGAATGTATCACTTATTCACCACGTAGTACGCTTCTGTCGTGCTTACGTCACTAAATTGATAGTTTTTATCTCGTTCCCCGACTCCCCGGCCCTCTTGCTGTAACTATTTCTCATTTATTTAGATTTTTAATGATAATCGCAAAAACCAAAAGGGGAAAGTGAAAAAGGGGGTGGCGGGAAGATATGATACATTCGGAATGAACGCTTAATATAATTAACATCGAATTTCACTTCCAGGTAAGTTCGTTTGATTATTAATTATATTTCAGCGTCCATTCCTATATATCACTTATTCACCACGTAGTTGAATATTGGTTGCGATTATCAATATTTTGTGGCTTAGGGTGTGTGAGATTTTTTTTTTTTAGTATTTTTTATAAAGTATATAAGCATTATTTTTTATTAATCTATTTATTAAGGGTTTAATTTATAATTAATAGTATCATTGGTTATAATAAACTTAGATAATCTAAACCTATTTTTATTTTAAGATAAATAAAATAATAAATGAAAACACTAATTCTGTCCCTGTGACGATGCTAAGATTATTTTTGCAAATTGGGTGTTATCGCATACAGGTTTGTTATAGAATTTGGTAAACGTCGTTTGTTCAGTCCACCCCGCTGTTTTCATGATGCACTGAACAGAGAGTCCCTGTCTATACGCACTTGATGTTGAAGCGTGTCTAACTGAGTGAGGTTTGAATTTATTAATATCGATTCCCGCTTCTTCCAATGAATTTTTAATCCAGCGGCTAATGGATTGTTTTGTGGCGACTCTATATGGACTTTTGTACGTTTAAAACAAAAAATCTTGATGTGGTTTTCGGTAGCTCATAGTTTTATCCTTATAGGTTATTAATGTTGATGCCACACAAACAGGATTATCCGGAAAAAACGGTATTTTTAAACATGGTTGAATTTTATTGATGCCGGAAGTTTTAATTGCGTCAGTTAAAAAAATTTGTAAACCTGCTGAATTTTCAAAAATATTTGATATTCTGATTAAAGTTATCGTTTGCACTCTGTGGCCTGTTACAAGTGATAAAAGTATGACTAATTTACACGTTAACTATTTGATTGTTAGTTTTTCATTTGGGCCCAAATCTTTAAAATAATTCATTACCTGTTGTGCAAACCCTTTTTACTGGTACACATATTCGGCGATGTAACTTCTTCAATATAAAAAAAAGAGTGGACTGTATTTTCAGGAAGCGCTGGAGTCGGGAAAAAAGACACTGCCGATGAGAAAATTCCTATAATATACTATTTACAGCAATTTACACGTTTTATGTATAAGATTCAGCATTTTGCTGACTTAAAATATAAAATAGAAAACAAAAAAAAAAAGATTTCAGTGCGCTTCTTGCGGACTTTTAGAATGCACTGACTAATAACGCGGCTTACGCGCCCAAAGTCATTGTCACATCAATCACTTGTCACTAAAATCAAATCACTGGCGTAGCGTCGCGTCATAGGCGTGCACATTACTTACAAATACTAACACAATTAAAAAATACATACTAAAACAAATAAAAGGTTGTTGGATTTGTTTCCAACATGCTGGGGGCCTTAGCAAAAGAAAGACAGTCCCAGTCCCAAGAAAAAGTAAGCAATAATGCTATTAAAATATTTTGACTAAAATTAGTCATTAAAAAATTGGACTACAAAATAGTCTAAAAAAAAATGATTGGTCATTTAGAAACCTTTAAAATTATTCGACTTCATAGTCTTAGAAAAATATTGGCTAAATTAAAGCTTAAAAAATTTTTGACTATGTTATTAAATGAGTCTTTAAAATATCTGGCTTATTAAGAGCCTTAAAAATTTATTTAGCTGTCATCAGCATTAAAAATATTTGACTACAGATGAGTCTTAAAAAATGTTGACCAAATAGGTCATTTAAAAGATGTGACTGTATAAGTCATCTAAAAAAATTATTTGACTAAAAAATTAGGTCTCTTAGGAACCCTTAAAAATATTTGGACTAGTCATCTAGTCTTAAAAATATTGACAACATAAGTGTCTTAAAAATATAAACTATATTTGGTTGACTTCAAATAAGTCAAGTAAAATTATTATTTCAAATCAAAATGATTTATTAAAAAATGGAATTAAAGAATAAATTTTTAATTTATGGGCAGAACAGCAATTTTGGTAACAGAACGCAAATAAATTCCTGTCTTGGTTTTTACCTCGCAAACCCTTACTTTGTTGTCCCTACCAGGAACAACCCTAATGACTCTGCCCACAGGCCATTTGTAGGAAGAAACATTGTCTTCCTTTAAAAGCACGAGCATGCCTTCTTTGAGATTTGATTGCTCAGTACGCCATTTTGGTCTGCTTTGAAGTTGAGCCAAGTAGTCCTTGTGCCACTTCTCCCAAAAATGCTGTTGCATTTGAAAGCATAGCCTCCAGAATTTTAATCGATTTTGAGGAATTTCGGTCAAATCATGTTCAGGAAAGCTAGTTATTGGCACCCCAACCAAAAAATGTCCAGGGGTTAAATATTCAAGGTCTGTAAGATCATTGGACATAGGCATTAACGGCCTTGAATTTAAAATACCTTCCACTTGAATAATTAAAGTGTTTAGCTCTTCATATGTAAGAACAGAATTGCCCATTACTCTTTTAAGGTGAAACTTGGCACTTTTGACTCCAGCTTCCCAAAGACCACCAAATACAGGCGAGTAGCTAGGAATAAAATTAAATTTAATTTTTTCCTCAATGGAAAAATTAATAATATCTTTTGGATCCTTAGAAAATTTGGAAAACATGTCCTTTATAGCATTATTTGCACCTTTAAAAGTTGATCCGTTGTCACAAAAAACATTTGAAGGTTTACCTCATCAGCTAATAAACCGTTTAAAACAAGCTAAAAAATTTTCGGTTGTTAAGTCAGATAAAAGCTCCATGTGGATGGCTTTTACTGAAAAGCATACAAAAAGAGCAATATAAGATTTAGTCTCAATTGATTTACGAATTCGAGATTGTTTTATTAAGAATGGACCACAAAAATCCACTCCAACATTTTCAAAAATCCGAGAAGAACATACTCTTTTTTCAGGTAAGGAACCCATTAGTTGTTCTGAACACCTTGCCTTGTGTTTGAAGCAGGTCACACATTTATGCAAAATCTTTTTTACTTCTCGATTCCCATTTATTACCCAATATTTTAAATTAAGAGAACTAAGTACATGGCGTGGGCCAGCATGCATTAATCTGAGATGTTCCCTTTGAATAACAAGGTCAGTAATGTGACTATTTTTGGGAAGGATAATGGGATGTTTTTGATTATAAGATATTTTTGCATTTTGCAACCTCCCACCAACTCTCAATATTCCATAAAAATCTAAACAAGGGAAGAGAGAATTAATAGAGCCTTTTATTGGCAAGTTTGATTGAAGACATTTTAGTTCTTGGGCAAAGTGGTGAGCTTGTTCGCATTTGAGAATTATTTTGAATGCATTATCTAATTCAGGAATAGTTATATAACCTGAAGCTTTTGTTTTATTTTTAAGACAATTGAAAAATCTTAGCATATAAGCTACAATTTTCTCAAGTTTAGAAATTGAAGAATAGTTTTCAAAAAATGATGGTTCTGACCTTGTCTTTTTTATTAAAGTAAGTACCTTTTGTTCAGGCAAAATTTCAACAACAGGAGCCAAAGTTTCGGAATGAACAAAACTTTTATTTTGTAGTATGGTTGGACCATACAACCATATTTTATTGAACTCAAGCTCTTGAGGTTGAAGTCCTCTAGACAACATGTCAGCTGGGTTATCTTTTGTATTAACATAAAGCCATTTAAATTGGGATGAAAGTTCATGAATTCTTAAAACTCTATTTCCTACATATGGATTAAGTTTGACTGGAGTTGATTTTATCCAAGCCAAGACAATAGTTGAGTCGGAATATAAAAACACTTTATTTACTTTGGACTTTAAAAGATCATAGACTCTCTTGGATAAAGTTGAAAGCAAAACAGCAGCATTAAGCTCCAGTCTAGGGACAGTTAATTTTTTATCAATTGGAACAATTCGAGATTTCGAACAAATAAGATTGACATGAATTCTGTCAAGGAAAATTGTTCTTGAATAAAGAACAGCGACATAGGCAATTGTAGAGGCATCACCGTAACCAACAATTTCTATGCACTCGGCATTTGTAAAATACAAATTTCTTGATATATTTAAGGTAGGCATGTCGAGAAAATTATTTAAAAATTCTTGCCACTCATCAAATAGTTCACCTGGCAAAACATCATCCCACTTAATTTTACTTATCCAAATTTTTTGCATAAATATTTTGGCAGTTATCAAAACTGGACCGGCTAGACCAAGTGGGTCATAAAATTGTGATATAAAACTGAGGACTTGCCTCTTTGTTAGAATTAGCTTTGCATCAAGAACTGATGGAGATTGAAGTTTGAAATTGTCAGTTTTTGTGTCATAAGATAAGCCTAAAGTCTTGACAACAAAATTACTTTTGCTTATGTCGACATCATCAAAATTTTGCTTTTCTTTAGGAATGTCCCTTAAAATTTCTGAATTATTTGCACACCATTTGTGTAATTCAAAAGACCTTTTTCCTAATAAAGGAATTAATTCATTTTTTAAGGCAAATAAACCATCTAAAGTATCATGGCCAGTGAGAATATCATCCACATAGGTTTCGTTTAAGATTGCTCGTGATGCTAGAGGAAAATCCCGACCTTCCTTGTTAGCCAATTCAACCAGACATCTTGTCGCTAAAAAAGATGAGCTTTTTAAACCATAAGTAACAGTTTGTAACTGTAAACATAAAAGAGGACCATTTGGTTCTCGCCACAAAATATTCTGTAAGCAACGATGTTCTGGATGTATTAAAATAATTCTGTACATTTGTTTAATGTCACAAAGGATAACATATTTATATGTTCTAAAAAGCACAAGAATGTCAAAAAGTTCACTCTGTACCACGGCACCATTGTAAAGAAAATCATTTATACATTTTTTATTTTTTGACCTCATGGACCCATCAAAAACTACCCTTAACTTTGTAGTTTTCTTATCTTCACGAATTACTGCGTGATGAGCCATGAAGTAAACAGAGCCACTATTAAGATCATATGAATTTAAATCAACAATTTTGGCATGGTTCAGTTCCAAATATTCATGAATAAATTTTTGATATTGAATAAACAGATTTGGATTGGCCTTAAATCGTTTTTCAAGATTTTCGAACCTCTTCAAAGCAACTGAAAATGAATCGCCCAAATTTAAATCAGTCATCTCTTGCTTTAAAGGTAATTTGACTTGATATTTATTGTTGGTAACTTCAATTGAGTTTATATAGAGATTTTCACAAGCTTCTTGCTCGCTATTATATTCTTTAAAGACTTCTGGAACCTTTTCGGTTTCCCAAAATTTGGAAATGACATTTTCAACATTTTGAATACATGTTAGAGAGGTCAAATTGCACACTCTTTGCGAATTAGGGATTACACCACTCACAATAAAGCCAAAAAGAGTATTTTGAAAGATTAAATTTTCAGTTTCAATTTTCTCAGAAAGCAATATTTTAAAAAATATATATGAAGAAAGCAAAATATCAATTGGACTTGACTTATTAAAATTGGGGTCTGATAACTTAATATTATCAGGAATTTTAAAATTTGAGAGGTTAAAATTGGTTTGTGGCAAATTATGTGTAATTTTGTCCACCACAGAACACTTTGCATCTAGGTCAAAATTATATGAACAAGACTTAATATTTAAATTAACAGATTTTTGTATCTCTGCGGAATTTTGAGTAATTCCAATTACACTTAAATAATTATCAAATGTTTTTAACTTTAACTTTTTCACTAGGTTACTTGTCACTAAATTTATTTGAGACCCAGTGTCTATTAAACATTTTACCAAAACAAATTTATTATTTTTTCCCTTTACCTGAATAACAGCAGTAGGAAGCAGGACATTTTGATAGCACTGATCAACCGAACCGAGAGTAACAACTCTTTGTTCCCCTTCGGGAGAACTACTAGATAAAACTTCATTGTGGCTTCTCTGACATTTTGTGCATTTAAATGTCATTTTACACTTACCTAAATGGCTACTTAGGCACAACTTACAAAACTTATGCCTGTCAATAAAATTGATTCTATCTGTTACACTAGTCGCCCTAAATTTTTTACAATAAAAAAGTTTATGATTTGTTAGGGAACAATAAGGACATTTTGATTTATTTTTCTGTATTTCAGGTTGGGTTGTTAAATGTATGTGGGATTTATCTTTTTTGGGTTGAGTTTCTTGGGAACTAACAGCTTCTAAGGCTGTAGCCCTATTTTCAATGAAGGATAAAAATTTTCTTAAAGTTGGTAACTTGGACATGTCTCTATCTATTTGATATGCTCGATTAGTATATTGATCAAGCTTTTTTGAGAAAATGCAAAGAAGCAACATATCCCAAGTGTCAACAGGTTGGTTTAAATTTTAAAGAGCACCAAGCTGTTGTTTTATTTTACTAATAAAATCCCTTAAAGCAGGGGCTGTACATTTTTGAACATTTGGAATGTCTAGAAGTTTATATATGTGATTACTAATAAGCATACTCTCATTGTTGTACCTGTCATTAAGTAAATCTAAAGCGTCTTGATAAGAAGAGTTTACAGTAGGTACATTATTAATTAAACTTAAGGGTTCTCCCTTCAGATGTAGTTTTAAATGACATAATTTTTCTACATTGGTTTTTCTGGTGTTTCGATCCACCAGAGCTGTGAAAATATCAATGAATGGCTTAAATTCAGTTAAAGTGCCATCAAAAATGGGGATGTTCAACCTGTTTAAACTTACATCTGGGATATGATTTTCCTGAGCCACATTATCAACTAAATTATTGTTGGGCACTGTGACAGTAAAATTAGGTGCACCTGACTTAGGGAATAAAAAATCTATTACTGCAAGGCAGTCATAATAAAGAACCTCAATTTCATTTAAATCATCATCATGATTCGGGTCTATTACCAAAATTTCTGCCTGCAAATCTTGAATTTTGTTAAAATTCTCAGATAAAGTTGTTTTTCTAACAGAAAATGATTCAAATTTTCTTAAATCAGATTGGTCACTTACATGTTCATTAATGTACCTTGATATCCTTTCAATGCAAGCAATTGCCTGCTTTTTCTTGCTTTTTAGTCTTTCCAACTCAGTGGATTTAGGCGGAGACATTTTAAACCCTTAAAATCTAAAATAATTACAATATACCAAATAGTTTACAACAAATTGAAAATAATGAAAATGGAAATCGAAAATGTAAATAAAAACCCAGTACAATTACAATTGTACAAAATTTGACAGTTCGGGTTAAAAAATAGGACAAACGGTAAATGTACCAAAAATCGCTAAATGTACAAAATTCGTACTAATGATGTACTAAAATCAATAAATGTACTAAAAACTAGCTTCAAGATTTATGTACAAAAATGCCGCTATAAAATATAAATAATTAAATATCTTGTACATAAATGAAAAATCAAAATAATTTGTATTAAAACACAAGTGCAAATCACAAATAGAATGTATATTTTTTGGTTTATTTTGATACCTTAATACTTCCAGTAACCTTAAATTGAGGTGGCGCCATCTGACATTCCTTCCGTCAATTGTCGAGTTCTGGTTTGTTAAAAACGCCAGCTGCGCGCTGCGTGTCGATGTGGATTCCTGAATAGGTTGTAAATTCACCGCTAGGTGTCGCCACGAAACGGCGTGGCTTTGAAAATTCTTTTCCAGGTTCCAGGAAAAAGGTACAAGCGCAACAAATGGGATTTTTTCTCACCAAAACTGCTTCTCGTAGGCTTTTCTCCAATATCCGGCTCGAAGGACCATAAATATGTGCAAACCCTTTTTACTGGTACACATATTCGGCGATGTAACTTCTTCAATATAAAAAAAAGAGTGGACTGTATTTTCAGGAAGCGCTGGAGTCGGAAAAAAAGACACTGCCGATGAGAAAATTCCTATAATACACTATTTACAGCAATTTACACGTTTTATGTATAAGATTCAGCATTTTGCTGACTTAAAATATAAAATAGAAAACTAAAAAAAAGATTTCAGTGCGCTTCTTGCGGACTTTTAGAATGCACTGACTAACAACGCGGCTTACGCGCCCAAAGTCATTGTCACATCAATCACTTGTCACTAAAATCAAATCACTGGCGTAGCGTCGCGTCATAGGCGTGCACATTACTTACAAATACTAACACAATTAAAAAATACATACAAATAAAAGGTTGTTGGATTTGTTTCCAACACCTGTGCCGGGTCCCAAGTGTTATTGTATTTAGGCGCCGACTGGTTTATTTTTGAAATTGCCTTCATAAAACGTGATACCCTTGAGTCGGTTTCAATATGACTTTGTAAAATTAGGCTTAAAGCCGATTTATGTGAATTCATTGTGCCGTATCTGTAGTTTTTTGTTTCAAAAATGTTTTGGAAAAATTGTATGATGTGTGGAATTGTAGGATTATAGAATGATATCCCATTTACTTGACAGAATTCCCACCAAAGTTTATACGTCGACTCATATTGTTTTATTGTCGACGGAGTTATGGATTTTAACATTGTATTTATTGCACATTCGGGTATTTGCAGGTATCGCAGCCACCAGGATAAGGCTTTTAGCAAGGAGATGTTGATCTCTGGAAGGAGAAGCAAGAAGATTATTATTTGGTCCCAAATACATCTCTTTTTGTTTTAGTTTTTCAAAATAAGGATACCACGGTTGGCTAGGCCACCAATGGCACTACTATTATTTCGGCTTTATCTGCTATAATTTTATTGAGTGTTCTAAGAATTAAAGAAAAGGGTGGGAATGCATAAAAACATGTAAACTTTTCTTATTGTAGTGTAAATGCATCTACTGCTAAAGAATCAGGGTCTGGTTTCCAAGACACATATTTTTTACATTTGTGGTTAAAACATGATGCAAAAAGGTCAATGTCTGGGTGTTCGAATTGCGATATAATTTGGTTAAAAAATGATTGAGATAAGGACCATTCGGTGTCTAATGACATCAGTTTTCTAGATGCTTTGTCAGCCTCATAGTTTTCTGTTGATGCAATGTATGATGCGAACAACCAGATATTGCGTTTTTCGCACCATTGCCAGATTTCTTTTGCAAGATTCGCAAGGTTTTTATATTTAATGCCGCCCATTTTGTTTATATACGATAAAGCCGTTGTATTGTCTGTCCGTATTAAAACTTATATATTTTCCAAATTTTTGTCAAAACATTTTATGCCACAAAAAATTGCTGATAACTCTAATTCATTTATGTGTTTATTTCTATACATTTCATCCCACCAGCCGTTGGCTGTTACGTTATTTGAATATGCGCCCCAGCCTGTTAAAGACGAGTCTGTAAAAATTACCATATCGAAGAAATCAAATTTTACCTTATTATTGGCGCCTAAAATATTATTAAACCACCAAAGAAGATCTTTAAGTCCCTCTGCACCCAATTTCAGAGTGGCATTATAATTTTTATTTTTTGCCTCGAGAGCGATGTATTTGTCCCTTTCAAGGTGCCTTAGTATATAACCAACCATATTTTATGGCTGGACAAACAGATATTAATATACCACAAAGTCGAGCGACATCTCGAATTTTATGAACCTTATTAATTATTTGAAATCGTTTGATGTAATTTTTAATTTTAAAACGCTTTTCTTCAAGCAACATTTTTTCACTATTATAAATAAATCCAAGAAAAGTTTGTTTAGTTTTTGGCGTTATACTACTTTTCTTGTAATTTATAAGAAGACCTAATTTTCCTAAAAGCTTTATTGTGTAAATGGTATTACTTTGGTACTCCTTATACGTATTTCCAAAAATTAAAAAATCATCTAAATAATTTACACAACATATACGCTGTTTTCTAATAGTTTTAACAACAGGTTTAATTCATTTTGTAAAACAATAACGTGCAGAAGACAGGCCAAATGGTAGACAAGAAAATTCGTACAGTTGATTTTTATATGAAAATCTCAAATATTTCCTGTGTTTTTTGTTGACGGGAAGCAAAAATAGGCATCTTTTAAATCTATAGTTGTCATAAGGCAGCCATTTTGTAGTAATTTCATGGCTGTTCTAAAATCCTTCATTTTAAAATGCGATGCCTTTACGAATGAATTGAATTCACGGAGATTTAAAATAAACCCTTTTTCTCCATTTGGCTTGTCCCTGAGAAAAATTGGAGAAACAAATTAATTTCTTGTTGTAATACATTTTTTAACAGCCCCCATGTTGAGTACCTAATTTGTCTATTGCTAGATTTATAAAATGCCGACCAAACTTTTGCATAAGGATTTTCCCTTGATAAGGCATTTTTGTAAAAGGGATGGTATAACCATTTAGCCAAGATAATAATAATTTGCTTGACGTAATATTTTGGCACTGTTTGAAAAATTTTAAACGGCCTGCCAAAACAGTAGTACTTACGTTTATTTCCTTTGTCTGTATTGTCGGTTCGGAAAATCTGGGTTCGAGAAGTGGCCCTTTTGTGATCCCATCGGCTCTCGTCGTCGATAGGATGGGCGAGCCCTGTTTAAAGCTTGCTGCCGTTTCAAAACATTGATTACTATTGAAGGGTGAACAGTGGCGTAGGTTTTATCGTTGATTTTTGGATTCCATTTATTTAATATGTTATTTATTATTTTGTTTTATTTGTGGCTATTAATTAAAAAAACTGATATTAGTGTTGTGTATACCTATAAGTAGGTACTGTAATTTTCGTAGGTTTGGAGTTTCACTGTTTTATTACTTACATGAAATACCTAATATTTAATTTTTTAGTTTGTTTTATTATTGTCTACATATATACGAATAATAACATTTATTATAGTGAATAAATTCACTGAGGGTAAGGTCCTTCATAGTCAAACGAGGTAAGTGATAGCAAACGTTTACAGGTAAGTTATAATAATTTATTTTTAAAAAAGTGAAATACATTGTGTCTCTTAAAAAAACAGTAGTTTATATTATATTTTATTGCTTTTTGTATACCAACTATGCATTTAAAATGTTGTTATTAAGATTTGCGATGAAGAAGCTGCAAATAATTGGATGAAATTGCCTCGTAACGTAAGCTTGATCGCGTTTCCCTTTTTACCGGAGTCTCCGTATCATCTGTGAGAAAAATTCAAAGGAAGATGAAGAAAGGCGACAAAATGACCCTGATGAAATGTTAGCCAGTCCAGGGAAAAAACGGCCACGGAAAACTGTCGTCGAAAAAGATGACAGTTTTCATTTTCAAATAGTTAGGCTTTGTATCACCAGATTTTACCTGGAATATAAAGTGGTTCCGACAACTAGAAAGCTGTTAAGAAAATTAAAAGAGGCAAATTTTTCTTATTTTAGGTTAACGCTTCGGCTTTTATTAAAGTCAAATGGCTTTTTTTGGCGTAAGTGTCAAAATAAGAGGAAAATCTTAATGGAGAGGCCCAATATTCTTTCCTGGAGATACAAATATCTTCGCGAAATACGAAAATATCGTGAAGAAGGCCGAAACATTATTTACTTGGACGAAACTTGGGTGGATAACGATTTGACTTTCAAGAAATGTTGGCAGAGCGATACGGTTACTGGTGTTTTAAAAAATATTAGTTCAACGGGTAAGCATACAATACAAAACAGTGTGTATAAGTTATAGTCATATATTTTTTCACGGGCAAGGACCCGTTAAATTTGAGAAATATATATATTTTAAATGATATTTTACGTCGGCTAATAATTGTTCATGCAGGTTCCGACAAGGGTTTTGTGGACAATGCCTGTTTAATATTTAAAGCCGGTTTGGCTTTAAATGATGGCTCACGGAAAAACTTCTCCCAAATATACCTGCCAATTCGGTAATAGTGTTAGACAATGCTCCTTATCATTCAGTGCAGGAGGATAAAACCCCAACAAAATCCTCTTTAAAAAGAGATATAATCGCCCGGTTAACTAAGAAAGGTAGCTATAACAACTTAAGTAAGCCTTTTGAACTGATAAATTTTAAATATATAAATGTACCTACATAATATGTACATACACGGTGAGCTAATGAAAACTTTCCACCCCAGTTTTTTCAGATATTTTCTTTAAAAAAAAATTTTTGATGATCGTTTTTTGACTTCAGGCGAACAAATTTATTTGGTATTTTCAATCCCTTAACTCTAACCTCCATGCGGGGGTGACTATCAACCCCAAAATCTTAAATAGGAAGGGGTGTCGAGTGATACCCTTACCATTTAAGATTTTGGGGTTGATAGTCACCCCTGCGTGGGGTTAAAGTTAAGGGGTTAAAATTAAAAATACCAAATAAATTTGTCCCTTGCAGATTGGGCAAAAAATTTTTTTTTTAGAAAATGGCTGAAAAAAATGGGGTGGAATAAGGTTTATCCTGTATATTATTATGAATTACATATACTATATGTTATAGGTATAAGTCACGATGCAAGTGCCAGAAAATTTGATCTTTTCGATTTGGTTTTACGCCACAAACCACCTGGTGACCAAAAAAAAATAGTAGATCGGATTATAAGGTCCCATGGGCATACTCCATTAAGAACACCGCCCTATTTATGCGAGTTAAACCCAATTGAATTAGCTTAGGAAAGACTCTTAGAATTTTTAATAAGAAGTGGGAATACTACTGGCAATTTTAACATTACAACCTTAAAGGAAGTTACTGAGGATGCTATCACCTCGATTTCCGAAAATGATTGGCAGACATTTTGCCAGCACGTCAGAACTGTGGAGGATAAATTCTGGGAAACTGACCAAATCATGGAAGAAATCGAGCCCCTTGTCATCAGAATAGGAAATGAGGACAGTAACACTAATGGCAGTAGTAGTGAAGACGATAGTGAATACGAGGCTGAAGGTAAAGAAAACGAGCTCGCTTATTTCACCAGTGAAAATAAAAACATATTTAAGTGAAGTGTGTGAGACTTAAAAAAAACCATTAACATAAATAATAGTAAACGAAGAATTAGGTAAGTTATTTACCTTATATTTTTCTCAAATTACCTTACTTTTTCGGAAATATGAAAAAGAGTGAAAATTTCGCATAAAAATTCCCGTTCCTAGTTTAACCGAACTTTTACTATTGCCAAAACGCTTATGCTGTTCGTTTTTTATAATCTATACCAGGTGGCTCATTTTAGTCGACGTTTGACTTTTGTTTTGTTTTTTTTTTAATGACCTTCAAAATACACAAACTATTGCAGTGACGTGGCCCCCTGTGACCTTAGCAACTTTTGTTTAAACGTTGTTTTTTAATTCGGCTTAGCAACAGAGATATTTGCGTGCGACCCTGTATACAGGGTGTTCCACAATCAACGTCACAGGCTATAACTTTTTTATTTTTAAGTGTATTTTTTTTAAATATATTTTTAATAGCTATAGGATCACTACCCAAAATTACTTAAAAAAACTACCCCCGACAAATTCATTTTTGGGGGATGTATTTATTGGGGGTAGTTTTTTAAAGTAATTTTGGGTAATGGTCCTATAGCTATTAATTTTTTTTTTTTAATTTTTAAAGTTAAAAATAAAAAAGTTATAGCCTGTGACGTTGATTGTGGGACACCCTGTATACCAAAAAAAATTCTTCCGGTTTTAGAACTTATTTCTAAAACCATAAAACATACAAATGAATAATTAATTAGGAAAATTTATTTTTATAAATTTTAAAATTATTTTTCTTTAATCGAATTTTATTTCCTTGAATCATGTTGTCTCCACTACTGCATTCCCCTTACCTCAGGCCGAAGTGTTTCAGATCTGTCTGCCACACTGTACTTTGGGCTGTTGTAGGTATCAATCTTAGGTCTTTACTTGTCCTTTCCAATGATTTTGCCTCTTTAACCTTTTCGGTCAGGACTGTGCAAAACAGGAAATTTATTGGTTTGGTTTTTTCCACAGCCTCCTTGACAGATTTACTTAAACTAGGGGTTATTAGATTGCGTCTAACCATAGTTATATTGTATTGTGTGTCCGTCAATATGGGCCCAGAATCGCTTAAGTACTTAGAAGAGTTTCTTTTGTTCCCTTTGGAATCTTTTTATCTGCCAATAAAATCTCCATTCCCTTTGAAAGGGCAACTAGACCTTTGGATAGCTGGGTTTGTTGACCTTGTAAATTTTTATCCCTATTGGAATTAGGATTAGACAGAATACTTAATATTTCTGGGTTAACTTCCGGTGGAGCCATCGCTTCATAATTAGAAGAAAGCACATATTTGTTTAGCAATGTAAGCTTTTCTTCCTTCTCTAAACCATTTATTAAGAGATGGCTCCATCTAGAAGTTAAGGGGCTGGATGAAGTACAGCATTTGCCTCAGGATTTTGCTCTGGATTCTTTCCTAGGATCTTTATAAGGTCATCTGATATATCCACATCATTATGAATTTCTAATTCTGGCGACGCAGGTCTAGGTTCAGAAAGGTTAGGGGGTTCAATGGAAGTCACATCTCGCAGGGCATTTATAATTCCATTTGTGAATATTTGGGAAATATACAGGTGCCAATTCAAAACCTACTAGGTTTTGCATCTGACAATGCTGATGTAATGATGGGGAATATGGGAGGTGTGCAAAAGCTGTTAAAAAATATTTTACCTAACATTTTTGTGCTTGGCTGTGTTTGTCATAGCTTCCACCTTTGCTCTTCAGCAGCATGAAAAAAGCTTCCAAGGAGTGTAGAGGACTTTATCCGGTCAATATATAATTACTTTTCACATAGTAGCAAACGCCAGGAATGCTTTTAAGAATTTCAAGTTTTTTGTCAGCTAAAGCCACACAAAATACTTCATCCCTCTCAAACCAGATGGCTCTCTTTACAGGTAAATTACCTAAAATATATTTCCGTGGGTTTTTACATACTAATAATATTTCTTATTTTAACTTTAGGCTGCTGTAGACCGAACGTTAGAGAACTGGGATGCTCTAATACTGTTTTTTTGAGGTGAATGCTTTCAAGAAGACTTGAATTCAACAAAAAACATTTTGAATTGCCTAAAACACCCTACATATAAGATGTATTTTACGTTTTTATCCTATATTCTAGATTTGATAAACAAATTGAATAGGAATTTCAAGCTGAGAAACCAAAGGTTTTTAACCTAGTCACTAGAGTAAGTGATGTGTATCGCATGATACTCAGAAGTTATTAAAAAAAAGACTATATTGATCATATAGATTTTAATTTGGTTGACTGTAAAAATCCATCTAATTTCCTTTCCTTAGATGAAATTTATTTTGGTGCTAAAACTGAAGCCTTAATGACAAGTCCAACATTGAAAAAAATGAAGTTCATAACTTTAAATTAAGAGTATTAGATTTTTATATTGAGCTTTGTACGCAAATAAAAAAAAGATTTGACTTTTGTGATCCCGTTTTAAATTTTCTTAAAATCTTAAACCCGCAAGTGGCAATGTCTGGTGAAATACCCAGCATTTCATTACCTGTACAAACTCATTTTCCCTAACTAGTGGATGATATTGAAAGCCTAAATATTGAGTCGAGAATGTTAGCTAATTTTTCAGAATTAAAAAAAATAGAGGCTACAGATTTCGAGACATTCTGGTCAAACATTTTCTTAATGAAAAATACTTTAAATGAATTAATGTTTCCAAATTTAACAAAGCTAATGCAAAGTCTTTTGTCTCTACCCCATTCATCTGCTGCGGCTGAACGAAGATTTTCGCAAGTAACTTTGCTGAAAACGAAATTGAGAAATCGTCTGGAAATTCAAACACTAGATACCATTTTACATACCAAAGAAATGTTAAATGACCAGATCTGTTATAATTGGGAACCGTCACCTTCTTTATTGAAGAAAAAAATTAATTAATGAATAACTATAATGATTATTTTATTATGACGAATTTATGTTCCTTTTTTTCTACCCTAGAACTAATCTTTGGTTGCCATTTTTGTTTTTGGAATTAGTGATTTATTTTTGTTAAGTTTATGTATTAGTATCTGCCTGAAGTGTTATATCTACATATTAATTTTTAGGAAATGTTCTTGGTTGAAATATTTTTTTTGGTTTGTAAACTAAGTTTATGGTTTATGAACCTATTAGTGGCTTAAAAGTGCATTTAGAGTACCTATTATACATATAATTAGTCTAATTTTCTTAAGTCTGATGTACCAAAAGTTTTTTGTATTATTACCTAGATTATTTGGATTCATATTAGTTCCTATCGTTCCTATACTTACAGTTATGTGATTTTTTTTCATTAGGTTTGTAAGATATCTAAGAATTATCTTTGGTGCGTTCTGTTTTTGTTGGTATTTTTTAGATCTATAATAATCCTATATAAATAAAGAAATAAAAGACGTTAAATGAGTTTTTTATTAATTTTATTTTCTAATAGTAATAATATTAAGTAATATATCCATAAGTTTTCAATAAAATAATGACTAGATATTATTCATAAAATGGTGAAACATAAAAATAGCATCCTTCGCTCGGCCACACCCATTGCTTCTTATATTTGGGTGTATTGAGGGTTGCAGGAAATGTACGAGCATACCATATATGCGTTTTTTATTTCACTTTTTTTCTATCATTTTGTCCGTTAAAAATTGCTTTTATGTCTTTACTAACTCGGCGACACGAAATTTTGTGAATAATTTGTATTTTTAGTAATAAGTTGATAATCTGTTACATTTGTATGGCATTTTATTACATTTTGGTTGGCTTGTCTGTTACATATACAAAAATCATTCTGGCAACACTGGTAGTTGTTGACGCAGCTCTCGGAGAGGGGGGCCGGTGTGCTTCCCAGAAATTGTCTATGACGGAGCGCGGTTGCCGCTTACACTGTTGTTAAGTCTTTTGTATCAAAGTGTTTTCAACCGAACAGATATTTCAAAATAATGTTATGTGATAAAAACTCTTTCATCAGTTCCTCACAAGCAGTAATATCTTTTTCAAAAACGATTTGGCGGAACATAAACATAATCGATTTCCGATGCATATTTGCAATATTATGAGTGGTATCCCAAAGCCACCGCCACATTGCCTGACACACGTGAAAAGAACATATTAATAATTTTGAAGAGGGAAATACTTTACTTAAAGCCTTACGTTCGGCAATACTATCGTCTGTCATAATTACAGACGGACTTTTAACGAAAAAACCACATTGTCCAACAGCTTCTTTTAATTCCATAAAAGCATTGGTGTAGCATTCTTCATTTTGAGAAGTATGAATAACACAGCCCAGGGGAATGGCGCCAACTTTACTTGCTCCAAACATAATTGTAATATTTGAGCCTGTCTGATCACAAGAACCTGTTGTGTCGATAAATACAATTTCATTGCTAAAGGTTTCATTATGCGCACGTTTCATAAGAGGTGTTAGTATACATACTATAAAAGGATCTTCTCTCATTGCAATGTAAACATTATTTTCCAAATAAAATTTTTGCTTGCTTTAATATCTATCATACTTTTGCTAGTACGACCTCCAGAGTTTTCGGACCTAAAATTACAATTTAAAAAATATTTGCTATTTGTATTAAATTATAATTTTACCTCCACATATTGTATAGATGATAGATACTTCTATCTATAGGATTTTTATGGCCATGGGCTAATAGTTTTAAAACATCATCTTCTTCTGATATTGTGGCTAATAAACAAGTTTCATGGTATATTTTTGTAGCTGCTGGAGTGAGTCCTTGATTAAAATATTCTATAAATGCTGCTTTCACGTCATCACTTATTCTCAAAAAACTGTAAGCCTGGGCAAAGATAATTATACTAACGAATATAGTTTACTATTATTTTCTTTAGCCTGGGCAACATGTATAGCATGGTCATGGTGTGATACTATCTAAAATTAGAAAAAAAATTAAAAGTATGCATTAATGGGACTAATTATACAGGAATGTTATTACTGGGTGTTCTATTTAAATTAAACAAGTTATTGCATTAGTACACAGTATAGATATGGTTTAAAAAAGAAAATACACGATGAATAATATTGAACATTAGAATTTGATACTACATTTTCACAAAATATAAATATTTCAAAAACAGATTTGGGTGAGGTAAATCTTTATAAAACTTTATTTTTGATCACAGAAACTGAAAATAGAACAATATACAGTGTTCCATTTAAAAAAATATTACGTTTAAACAAATGTAAGTTTAAATTGACACAGCCAATTTACGATGCTTTTTTGTTTTTTTTACATGAAATTCTGATATCTCAGATGAAACCCTACAACTTTTGTGTTTGAAGTTTTTTACTATCTCTTCAAATAAAGCCGATAGTGTGGGTGGCGAATTATAAGGGATCACCCTGTACCTGTTAAACCCTATACTGTATTTATTGATTATTTTAAGACTTACTTTAAGACAATAAATTAAGGCTGTAGGTAGGTATCAAAATATAATGAATAACCCTGTCCATATCTACATTGCTTACCTTTATTGATGTGTTAAAACCTTCTCTTATCAACAAATCCTTTTTTCTTGTATCCTTTGTGATTTTACGTATCTTTATGACCAGTGTAGTTTGTTTTGTAGAGAGTTGAAGTTTCTATTTCGAAGTCGCTTACTATTGTTACGCTCCGCAATGATTTTAATAACTTTGTAAAAATTTGGCAACAGGGCACGGTTTAAATTTGTACCTCCGAGCGCCCAAGCTCGCTCTCTCCCCTGTCGGCCATTAATCGAATCATAACTAAAGAAATACAGTCCATAAAAAAAACTAGACGATTTGACTTTTATTTAATATCGATCAGAGAAAATACGGGAATAAAAAGTACTGCCCATAAGTTTGGTCCATTCGAACCGTATATATTGAAGTGTTTTCGGTAGTGTAAACTCGAAAAATTAGGAAGTTATGGCCGGCGGAAGCAGCAATTAAGTCTCCATTTTCCTTTCGTTCCAATACCCATTCCTCAGCCGATCGGTCATTTTAGACAGCTTTTAGATTGTTTTAGAGTATATTTTAGTAGTAAAACTGCTTTGAGGGGTGATTTAGGAAGGTTTTGCCATTTAAAATCGTGATAATTTATTAGCCAGCAAGCAATCGCCATTTTTATGCCCGGACTATCGGCCATAAACGGCGATGCGCGCGCAGTACTCTTAGGTAGGCAAAGCTCGCGGTTTTCAACCTTGGCGACACAGTAAAGCCGTGTTGTCGTTGTGACGAATTTAGATTTAGACGGAACGAAATTTAGGAAAAAGTAGGAATTTGTCTTTCTGAATATTTTTAGGATCTCGCGTTGGTTTTATTGGGTTTTTTAGTAGGTTTGGATTAGGAATTAGATACAAAATGGGTAAGAAATTTGCATTAGCTGAAAAAGACTAGCAATGAAATAGGTTTTTAAAGAAATTAGAGTAAATTAAAATGCAACTTAAAAAATATGCTGTTTTCTTGTCCACACTTAATGGTGCCACGCAGTTGGCTGAGTTAAAGGTTCGGTTACAAAAGATAGAGCCTCTTATGTGCGAGTTTGAAGAGGTCACGTTAGAAATAGAACTTTTAGATGAATCAAGAATTGGTGAGCAAACGAATTTTAATCCCTTTATTATAAGTGCGTTTCGACGTCTCGGGAATTTTTAGACACTTTTAAAGCGGGAAATACTAGCCTACCGAATTTAGCCGTACAGCCATACGAGCATAATATGCCTACTGCTAGCGTGCAGTTACCTAGATTAGGGGTACCTAAGTTTGGGGGTGACTACAGTAAATTTCCTCAATTTTTTGAAACATTCGAAACGTTAATTCATAAGAATACAGCGGTAGATAACAATCAAAAATTTTATTATCTGTTGGTTTCGTTGGAAGAGGAAGGCTAGGTGAGTTTTTGAATGTTTAGAAATAACGAACGATAATTACGCTGTAGCAATTAAGTTACTTAAAAAAAGGTTTTATAACAAGCCTATTATTATCCAATCGCATTTAAAGGCTTTGTTTGACATGGCTTCAATCAATAAAGAGTCGCATCAATTGCTTCAGGATATGGTGGATAGCGTGGAGAAACATGTAAGGGCACTTAGGGCCTTGGGAGAGCCTGTAGACAAATGGGGTAGGTTGTTAATATTTTTCCTCACTCGGAAGTTGGATTTAGACACAAAAAAGGAGTGGGAGGAAAAAGCCATAGATCAATTTAGCAGAAATCCAACTTTTGAAGAATTTATTAATTTTTTACAGAATAAAGCTAGAGTTTTAGGATCGGTAGAATATAACAATAAGTCTTATAAGAATTTTACCAAGCAATTAGTAGGAAATCGAGGCTCATACGCAGTTGTAGGTTATGATAGTAACAATAGTAGCAGTCATTTAAATACAGTAAAATGTGAGTATTGCAAGGGTGCTCACTATGTTTATTTTTGTGAATGAAACATTGCTTGCATTCCCTGTAGAAAAACGCGCAGAGCAAGTTAGGAATTTAAAATTATGCTTTAACTGCTTAAGGTCTAGTCATCAGATGAGAGATTGTAGGTCATCAGGTTGTAGAAAATGTAAACGCAGACACAACACCATGTTCCATCCTGATTGTAGCGCAGCCATCGAGGATAAGAATAATTGTAACACTGCTATGGTTACTTCTACAGTTTCTGAAGAGCAGGTGGTGGTTGCTGCTTGCAATAGTACAATCCAACCCGCAAGACAAATTATTTTGTCCACAGTATGCGTTGAGATAAAGGCTGCAAATGGTAATTTCGTAAAAAGCAGAGCGCTTTTAGATAGTGGATCGCAAGTAAATTTTGTTTCAGAAGACTTAGCGAAACAATTAGGGCTGAAATTCAATAGAACAAGCTTACCAATATCTGGTATTAGTGAGGTAGTAACGAACATAAATTGTCAGGTTAATAGCAAAATGAAGTCAGTTGCTGATTTGTCATTTTTAGTATTAAAAAACATTACTCCAAACATTCCCTGTGTGGTTCATTTGACGGCGTGGATTTTAATATTCCAGCAAATCTTAAATTAGCTGACCCTGAGTTCAATAGATCAGCCAAAATAGATATTTTGTTGGGCGCAGGGATATTTTTCGATTTATTATGTGCAGGGCAATTCAAGTTAGGAAAACAAATGCCTGTTTTGCAAAAGACAGTACTAGGTTGGGTAGTTTCGGGGCCTTTGTATATAAATAGCTTTGTATATATTTAGCTTACGAGACTATAGAGGCACAGCTAGAGAAATTCTGGGCATTAGAAGAGTATCCGGTTGTAAAAAGACTCTCTAGAGAAGAACCAGAGTGTGAAAATAATTTTGTAGAAAATGTAACTAGGGACGAAACTGGACGTTTTTGCGTTAAATTACCCTTAAAGTCGAATGTTGATAGCTTAAGTGAAAGTCTTAAACAAGCGAAAAATAGATTATTTTCATTAGAAAAGAAATTATCAAAAAATCTCTTAAGAAAAATTATTGTGATTTTATGGATGAATATATTTCTCTAGACCATATGAGTAAGATTCCTAAAAACGAGATAGAGTGTAGTAACAGAATTTTTTATTTACCCCACCATGCGGTTGTAAACGAAGCCAGTCTTACCATAAAGCTGCGAGTAGTCTTCGACGCAAGCGCAAAATCAAGTAGTGGTATTTCGGTAAATGATGTGTTAATGATAGGGCCTACTATACAAGATGAACTTTTTGAAATATTGATACGGTTTAGGCAGTTTAACGTAGTTATTACAGCAGATATTGCAAAAATGTATAGGCAGCTGAATCTAGCGTCGGAACATCGTGACTTACAGCGTATTACACTATTGAACTGAGGTATCGATATGTTGATGTGCGATATAAAGTTGGAATTCATAGCGGCAACAGAAAAACTGTTTCCTTCCTTAATGGAAGAAACTGTTAAAGAACAAAGGCAGAAAAACAGAATTTAGAAACTCTTTGGACCAGATTCAAATGAGTGGTTAAATTTATAAAAGTATTTAGTATCCTCACTGTAGTTTTAGGATCCAGTATACTTGTAAATGTAGTGTTTTGTATAAGATTTTTAGTTTTTAGTATAATCATTTATTTTTGTTAATTTTCATCAAAACTCTCCTAATATGCACAATAACTAAATATGAGGCAAACAAATTAATAAATATTACATTCAGGATGAAAAGTGTGTATTTTTTTTTATAAGTAAAACTTGTGTCTTACACGCATAAGATATAGACAGCTAGATGATTTTTAATGTAAAAGTTTATTTAAAAAAATATACTTCCACTTTTCTGACTACATAATTACTTTTTATCAAAAGAGGTTGGTACTAAATATGGAGATGGGGGTTTTCATGAGTATAATATTATAATAATATATCATAATATGTATTAATTTAAGAAAAACAATAATATAGGACATTGAATATGGGAGCCAAAATCCCCATTAATAATCACCACCAAGTAAAAATAAATCTCAATATTCTCTCATCACTTCATATAAACACGCCACTGATGGCGCTAAAAATTAAACTTATTAAATTAAATATTATCTTGCTATCAACTATCTTCAATTTCTAACTTAATAAAACTAAACCCAAAAATCCCGAATAATAAAGTTTTAAATACAAATACATTTTAAGGCCAGACCTGTGCAACTTTTCACGCTTAAGTGGCTGTGACTGAGGTCAGACGTCTAACAAAATAGTACGTGGGCGCATATAGTCAAATTTTACAAATCAAATGTATAAATTTTGAAAAAAATGCTTAAAAAATTTATTTATTTAATGCAATTGATTAAATATCGCTTAGAATATTACTTTATGACTCTTTCCACATAAAACTTTCCGCTTTAAACATGCATATCATGTGACAATACAAGCAACACCGGCACACGGACTATTCGCGGCACATCAAATATTCTAATAGATCTCTGAACTGAACTAAACCAGAAGGTGGTGGATGTTCTCCATACATAGGAGGAGAGATCGGTAAGTACATATTGTTCTTTAACTGAACTAGTTCTACCTATACCTACATAATAATTATTGCTATTACCATTTTCTGCAGCAAAAAAAAATTTTTAGATGTAATGGCTCAGTTATGCTGTAAGATTTACTGAAGGAACCTTTAGGAAAGTTTGAGAACTTTTGTAGAATGTCAGCAGAAGACTT
The DNA here is from genome assembly GCF_022605725.1 of Anthonomus grandis grandis. Classification (NCBI taxonomy): domain Eukaryota; kingdom Metazoa; phylum Arthropoda; class Insecta; order Coleoptera; family Curculionidae; genus Anthonomus; species Anthonomus grandis. The sequence goes on from NC_065565.1 coordinate 817,269, forward strand.
TGAATATCTTTTAAATAAAATTGAACCAAAAATTAAAAAAGAAGATACCAATATGAGAAAAAGTATCCCAGAACAAGACCGTTTAGAAGTTACTCTACGATTTTTGGCTAGTGGCGACACATTTACCAGCCTTGAATACCTATTTAAAATATCACATCAGTCCATAAGCCGCATCGTCCCGGATGTTTCTCAGGTTCTCATTGAAGTCTCTCAAGACTAAAAGATGAAATTCGGATAAGAAACACCATTTAGTACTTTTATACCTAGTTTATTTCGTTAACAAGCATCCAAGTATTTTTGGATACATTCTATTATCATAAATTTCTAAGATATTATTAGCACTTAAATAATAATTTGTCAGTGATGTTGCACCATACTTAGAATTTATATTATCTGCAGACGGGTAGGAGAGTCCTGGAGAGGTTTCATTGTTTGGGCCTGAGCTAGAGGAAAACGGATTTGATGGAGAAAGATAGGGTTGTGTTGTGTTTGTGGGAAAGATAAGGTAACACACAATAGCTTATTACTTACTTGGATAACTTAGATGTTATTACAGCCTGAAAAAGCTGCTATAATTTGCATGACATGTGACACTACTTCATAATTTTCTGCGGCGAAGTAATACATCTAGGTAGATATATACTGCACAAGGCAGTTCAGATTACGAAGAAGATGGACTTTTCCACCCAGGAACATGGCGCGAAGATATCAAAATTTCATCGCTTACCCCCTTTTCCAAAATACCCAGAAAACTGTCACAGGATGCACAAGATATCCGAAAATAATTTGCAGAATATTTTATAACTAACGGTGCAGTTGAATGGCAATATTATATTAATTGATCGCATCAAGCCGCGCGAGAATTTGAACTTTTAAAAATCGGCAACCGGGATTATGCACAGGTTTTTCGCAAGCAACCCTATGCATTGTTTGCAATAAAATAAACTTTAATTTAATGTAATGTTTTATTGCTTAACTCGATAGGTGCAAATTACTATTACGAATCACCTCCGCACACCTGGCTGCGTAGTAACTGCACAAGAAAAAAGAAGGCAACCCAGTGGATGCATATTTCACAAGTTATTTACTTTCGATTAGTACACAATTTAATGCGTAACAGAATGAGTGCAATATTTAACAAAAAATAATTTTTTATCATTAATAATTAATATTTTGCACAAGATTTTTCAGGCAACCTTTGCGGAATACATTTTAACATTTTAACTACATTTTATGAACACATACGTTTCATCCCGTAACGTTATGGGTGAAGGTCGTAGTATGGTGGGATCCTCTACTATAATTTTCCTGTTTCTTACAAACCACGGAGCGTTTGTAATGAGATGGAGAGTTTTGTTTTGGAAGGTTTCTAATTTCTTTAGGTTGGCTTTGACTGCTGCCTTAAATATGTTTGAACCATAAAAAAGTTATTGTCTGATTATTTGAAGGTAGATTATTTTTTTATTTTTTAAGTTTAGTTTACATTTTTACTTAATAAGGGGTATAGGATGTTTTTTCTTTTGATACAGTCTTTAATTGTTTTTGTGATGTGACTGTTGTAATCTAATTTATTGTCTAGTATCATCCCAAGTGTTTAATTTCTTTTTTCCATGGGATGGGCACTCCATTTATCTCAAGATTCTGAAAAGAGGGGGTTCTACCATTGGAAAAACAGATAGTTTCAACGTCTTCAAAATCACTTTGAAGGCCGTTTATTAGCGGCCTTTGAAGGCCTATTTGCGGCCGATTTATTATAACAAAAGTTATAATAAATCGGTTGTTTCCACTTCTTCATGACACCTCTCAAAATATAAACCTAAAAACAAAATATAATTTTTACATTATAGTATTACACAACCTGAACAACCTGAACATGATTTGCAATTTTATTGGTTGTATAAAAACCATAGTCTTCAAAGCCAACTATGCTGCCTTTGGTTCTGTCTATAGATAAATGAGGTTCAATGCTCATTTCATCAAACATGAGAAGACAAATTTTATCCCTACGATCCTTAAAGTTTTTAATTTCAGCCTTTAATATAGATAAAACTTCATAGTTAATGCCTGGTTTAATAGGAATCCGATTTAATAATTTTCCAATGGTTTGTCTTGATGGAAGGGCAAATATCCTGCTCATAAATTTGTAATTTGCACCATTGTGCTTATAGAATGCAAGAGCAAGGACTTGTCCTCTAGCGTAAACCTTCGACCTTGGAATTCTCTATCTGAGATTCAAAAAACCTTTTCCTGATCCTATCCATGCTCGAAATCACCCCTTTAAACCCAAATGGATTAGTCAAATCTGGAAACTGCAGGTGCCTTTTAAGTGACATTTTTGATCTTCGTAACTTAGTAGTCCTCTTTTCGAAGTACTCAGCTTTTTCATAAAAGTATTTAGCCTTTGGGGTTAACTGGACTTTTCTAGTTACATCAACTGCTCTTAATAATTCAGTTGCTCCTGAAAAAAGGTATATTATAAAATCATTGTGTATTGTTTAAAAACAAACAAATATATTCGAATGATTTATAAAATATACACATATTAGAAATTAGAATATAATGAACTTACTAGGAGCCAACCGAGTATCTTCCACTAACGGGTTTTCTGTTTGTTCTACCTCAAACTTTTGCAAGCCACTGGCCCCGGATTGAAGGTGACACAACTTTCCACCATGTTTTCTTTTTATTCCTGATATGCCTGGTTTATTAATTGAAATATTATCTTGTTTTGGAAAGTCTTCTTCTAGCATTTTAAACTTAATATTGAGTAAGGGATCTACAACACAAAAAAAAGTTCATTAATTTTTAAGAACTTCATAAACCTGATAAAAACCGTTGTGGCATAGACTGAAAAGTTTTAAAGTGGCATGATAAGTTATAATTTTTATAAAAGATTAAAAGTGGACTAACAAAACAACTAGTGACAAACTGTCTTGTGGGGGACAAATGCTCTGTTACCCCCTTGCTCATGGTCTACACCACTGAAAAACTATGTACAAACTGACTTGGTAAATTTAATGATGGCACTGATGTTTTTAAAAGAATCTGGTTAGGCCCAAAGTCACTTGGTGTAAAATGGTTTGAGCACATTCGGTTACCACTGTAAATTTTGTTGGGATTTTTGTCCAACAAAGCCTTGTTGCCTGTCAAGCTCACCCATTTCTCAAATCTAAGATAATCCATTGAAGGGTTGGGGAATCTATGATTCTTAGTTTTTATTAGGCCACAATCTTTAACTGCACAGTAGACAGACATATTGTCCTAAAAACCATATTAATTAAAGTTAAAAAGTTCTTAGATAATGAGTTTTAAGATTATATACTCATATACAGATCGTCTTATCGTGAGCTACCTATTACCCAAAATAATGGCAACACCGCTTGGTTGCGGCTTGCAGGCGGTGGAATTTTTCGTTTTTATTTTTTGAACGAAGTGAGTCAGCAGACCTCACTTCGCTATGTTACTGCACGTTGCATTAATAATTTTTCAGCGTTATTTTCGTGTTTTTTTCACTATGGCTGTTTATACCCCTTCCGAAAGAGTTCAACTAATTAAATGGTTTTATGGAGACAATTCGGCAGTACAATGTAGAGATTTGTTTTCAGTGACATTTGAGAATAGACCGATTCCTTGCGTAAAAACGGTTTTAAATGTGGTGACAAATTTTGAGACATCTTTTTGTCTTCAAGATTGTAAAAAAATGCCACACAAAACGTCAAGAACCACCTGTTGAAGTGGTCCAGCCCAGGATATAGAACGGCGGGAAGAAATGGTTTGCAGTACCCTAGAACTTGATTCGACACGGTCCACTAGAAGTGTTGGAGAGGAACTGGGAATGAGCAATAAAACTGTTGCTCGTATCTGGAAAAAATATGGGTACAAATGTTTCAAGTATTCAAAAACTCAGATAATATTTCCTGAAGACCAGTGGCGAAGAATGGAATTTTGTGAAACCATGATGGAAAAGGCAAATGAAAACGAATATTTTTTTAAAAATATTTTGTTTTTTGATGAATCTTCTTTTCCATTACATGGCAAACACAATCCTTCCATTGTTTGTTATTGGTCTCAGGAAAACGAGCACAGAAGTTTTCAGTTTCGTAGCAGTATCCTCAAAAATTGAATGTTTGGGCAGGTATTTTGGGCGATAATGTTATAGGGCCATTTTTATTGATGGCACTTTAAACGCCCAAAAGTATCTTGAGTTGGTGCAAAACCAAGTTCTTCCTGCCATTCAAATCCTACCTGATGTAAACCTGGGATCGGTTTATTATCAGCAAGATGGCTGTCCTGCTCATAACGCGGCTAGGGTAACAGAATTTTTAACAAATATTTTTCCTAACCGCCTTATTACTGGGACTGGTGATATTAAATGGCCTCCTAGATCTCCGGATTTGTCTCCAAATGACTTTTATCTGTGGGGTTACCTTAAGCAGATCATTCAGTGGCGTAACAAAGTAGCCACGGGCCTGTGTGCGAAAATTTTGCCGGGCCCCAAATAAAATCAAAAATCTATAGGTTATTATTAAAAAAAGTAAAACAATTTTTTAGGAAGAGCTATATATATTCTTCATGTACAGCGAACAAACAAAACAGTTGACACTAACTCACTATAATTTTAAAAAATATATACAACACAAAATCAAAATAAAAGAAAAACCAATAGTTAAAATAAAAAACAGATACATAAAATAATAACAAAAAACAATATTTAAAGAAAAAAACACTAAAACAATTATAAACTACCAAAAAAATCTTTTTTCCTTTTGAATCGGTTATTACATTAGCAATAGCTAAAGCTGATAATCTTTCTTCAGCCATGCAATTCCTTAAGTATGTTTTTATTAACTTTAATTTTGAAAAAGACCGTTCAGCTGATGCAACCGAAGCTGGAATGGCCAAAAAAATATTACAAGCTGTAACAATCTCACTGAAACTCGAAGACGAAAAATAATTTTGGGTCTGGTAAGGATTATGAACTCACAATTTTTAGGATGTTTTAAATTTTAATCAATAGTCTGTGCTTTATAGAGTAGATTAAAAGTGAAGTTTCATTGCGAAACCCTGTTTTAAAGAAAAAAAAACATTAAAAAAGATTCCATTTTTCACTACTTTTCAATGCAAAAACTCTCTATTACAATAAGATTATTATGAACAGATTTGCAGTGTTGCCAAACTGAAATATATTTCATGGTTCGAGGGCAAAATAAAAACAATTATTATCATTATATAAAAGTGCATCACAAAGCAACAACATATAAAAAAAGTAACAAAAAAATCGTAAAAGGAAAAAAAAAACAAATTATTTTTATTAAAAAATATTACAAAATAATCACATAATGAAAAAAAAAAGTATATTCTTAAAAAAATTAAACAAAACATATTCCTAATAACAAAAAAAATCATAAAAATAATCAAAACAGAGATCCTTTCTATAAAAATATATAAAATATTAATTGTTTACAAAAATGAAGAAGATTCTTAAATTCAATAAAAATAAATCATAAAATAATTTTTAACAAAAACAAAAAAATCCAAAAAAAAACCAAAATAAGTAAGAAAAAAAATAAAAATTGTATTTTTCAGTAATTTGAAAAAAAAATTTTAAAGAATGAAACAAAACGCATATTCTTTTTACAAAAAAAAAATTAAAGAAAACTTATTTCTAATAACAAAAAAAAATCATAAAAATAAACAAAACAGATCCTCTCTATAAAAATAAATCATAAAATAATTATTAACAAAAACAAAAAAATCCAAAAAACCCAAAACAAATAAGAAAAAAAAACTAAAAATTATATTTTTCAGTTATTTGACGAATTAAATTGCGAAAGCGCGTGGGTGCCGTATTGCCATATACTTGCCACCACATAAACTGGTCAATGTACTCCGCAATATATATAGACTGCATTGCACCCAAGCGCCTTATAAACTGCTTTAGCTGGGACCAATGTCCCTCTACTTGATTGGTGCAGACCCCCGTTTGGGAATCTACAATTCCTAGAATGGTTTACTGTCTTATGACTATAAGGGACACACCTGCCAAATTGGGAAGCCCCATATAGCCTCTCCACCAGTCAGTCCAGATCTCCGTTCCTGGCAAGATATGGTTAGTTATTATTCCCTCCAGCATTTCCGCCGATCTGTTGGGAATAAACACAACATATCCTCGCCTTGCAGTCGTAGAAAGTAGAAAGTTAATTTTTTTTTTATAGAGGTTTGGGAAAATCTATGTGCAGACCCCCCTAGCATTCGTTTTCTGGCACTAGGGGGAGTGTGGGGATGGGAAAGCCAATCGAGGCGTGTTCCCGACCCCTTGGATTTTTCCATGCTTGTATCGTCAGGTTCTGTAATCACTACTTTGGCTGTGTAGCTGTCGGTGTTGAGTGGGTTTCCTACTACCACTTTTGTGTTTTTGTCCAGGTCATCAGGCCAATTCATGTTTGCCATTTTTTTTGAAGTCCTTGTAGCTGTTTGGGGTAGAGATCTCGTTTAAAACCGGTGTTGTTTTTGTAGGTGTGTCTATTTCATGTGTGATTTTTTTCTTAATGGCTTTAATTTCATCTTTTTGTTTTTCGATAGTTTGTACTCTTAAATGATTTCTTCGTTTTCCTGTTTTTTCAATATACGGGTTTAGCATTCTTTTTTATACTCTGTAATTGCGTTTAATGTGCAGTTTCGGATCTGCTTTGCAAGGGTTTTTACTTGTTTGTGTACGTTTTGGGTTTGATCGCAGAACAGTGTAAGCTCGTTTGCTTTGTTTAGAAGGCTTTCGAGGACTGCGCTATTCTCGATTGATTTAAAAAGAAGTTGCTCCGGTGTAGTTGTTCTCTTCCTTTTCTTTTGATGTAACCAGTCAGAGCTGGATGTCTGTGGGTACTTCGGTTTTTTCGATTTTTCGGTTTCTGTACCGTTGTCAGCGTCTAGCTGCTCAATCATTGTTTTAGAAAGTCCCGCCGGGGTTCTGGTGACGCTGCCTCTTCTTTCGAATGGATTTATCTCCAGGTCGGCCATCTCCGATGCAGCTGGGCTCATTTTGTCTAGTTACTGCGTTTGTCAAATTAAGTTTCTTTTGAGAGCTCATAGTATTCCCACGAGTTGGGACGGGATAAAGGTCCAGCAGCGGCAGTGCGCCCTTACCGCGCTAAGGCTACATTCCTCCAGAATTCGCCAGTTTTCTGGAGCATCGCTCAAGACACACTTTAACCCCTGTGTCACTCAGACCCTCGGCACGATGGTGCTACACCTTGATCTTGGGGCCCCTCCTCCTTTATCCGGGATTGGGACCGGCACCAGCACCCTGGAGGCAGGAGTCGGAGTTAAAAATGTGGAACGCTTCACGATTTTGCGTGTCATCCTTGCGCAGGGGCCATGCTAATCTTCTCTGTATTGTTCCAATTTTAGTATATGTACCGCCGATGCGAGTACAACCCAACCCAACCCAACCCTTTCTTTTTTTTTTTTTTTATAGAGGTTTAGGAAATGCGTATCTATGCACTCCCATGGTCATCGGTAATTTGATTTGCATTTATGTTTGGTGGTAGGCCATTCTGGCGACCATGGGGAGTGTCGGACTCCGCCGGAGCGACCGACTAAAACCCTTTTCCTCTGTTGGTCTCCAGCTACCTGTCCCGGCACCATTTCGAAGGAAATATCATCTTCGGGTCAGGAGCTCTTACTTTATTCCGTTAATGTCCTATGTCTCTTTCCAGGTCTTTCTCTTCTCTTTCTTTTTTCTCTACCATCGCAACCATGAGTTTTTCGATAGCGTTCCACCCGACTCGATCTTTCAGCATAACGTTGAGGAGGTTTTCTTTCGTGAGTCTGCGCCCTACATCGTTTTGTGCCATCTGCCTGATTGCTTCAAATCTCCTGCATTCAAACAGCATGTGTTCTGGAGAATCTTCAGTTGCATCGCCGTAGATGCAGGCGGGAGAAATTTTCTTCTTAAAACGGTACAGGTAGGTCCCAAAACATCCATGGCCAGACAAAAATTGCGTTATAGCATAGTTGACCCGTCCGAATTTGCGGTCTACCCACGGGCGGACGTCCGGGATGATTTCCTTCGTCCATTTAGCATTGTTGTTATCGGATCTCCATTTCTGTTGCCACCTGTCCATGGTCTTTTTTCTCTCTGAATCTCTGACTCTTTTTTTGTCATCTTCACTTTGTTCGGGAGTTCGTTGTTCTTCGATTTGGCATCGCTCTTCCACCAGAAGGTCTATTGGGATAAGACCACTGATGACAGTTGCAGCTGTTGCGGATATAGTGTGGTAACCACAGCAACATCTGACGGCTGCTTTTCTTTGGCAAGACTCTAGTTTTTGGCGGTTTCTTTTTGCTCCAAGAGCGCCTGACCATACTGGTGCTGCGTAGAGCAGAATCGATTGGAGGGCCATTGCCATAACTTTCCTTTTAGAGCAGGATGGGCCGCCGATATTTGGAAGGATTCATTGGAGGGATTTACTAACTTTGTCGGACTTTTTGATGATGTAATCCACGTGGCTAGAGAAATTAGTACAGTAGTCCAGCATTACTCCTAGGTATTTCAGCGATTTTTCTGGTTTTATAAGGTGTTCTTCAAAGCGGTATTCAATGCTTATAACTCCATCCAAATACGACGGCGGTCGTTTTTTCGGGAGCTACTTCCAAACGGTTTGCACGCATCCATTGATGGATCTTAAAAAGAGCAGTATTACCCTGCAGGACGTTTTCTTCAATAGACTTACTTTTTAATAGAATTGCCAGATCGTCGGCGTAGCACACTAGCTCTATCCCTTCTTCGTTACATACTTCCATCACATCATCGTAGAGGACATTCCAGAGTGTTGGACCAAGCACTGATCCCTGGGGGACTCCTCCAGTAATCTCGCAGTTGGATTTGCTGTGTACGAGGACGGATCGGTTTTCAAAGTAGGATTTAAGGACTTCTAGGAGATAGGTGGGTATATTGCGCTTTATTAGCTTTTTGATTATTAGAGCCCAGTTTGCGGTGTTAAATGCATTTTTGACGTCGACGCATATGACGCTGGTGATATGGTCCGAGTTTGCTTGGACGGTACTGATGATTTTTTTAATTGCATCAACTGTAGACCGCCGTTGGGTGAAGCCATATTGATTTTGGTTAAAACCTCCTGCAATTTCAATCTCTGCCTTCAATCTAACGTTGATGATGTTTTCAAAGCACTTGCCAAGGATATCCAACAGGCAGATTGGCCTGTATCTTTTTTCTTCATCTCCGGGTTTTGATGGTTTTTCTATTAAAATGAGTTTCGATATTTTCCAGCTCTCAGGGAAAAGGTTTTGATTTAGACACTCTGTAAACAGGTCTATGAAGAAATTTATATTACTCAGTAACAGGGTCTTAACGTGTTCTGGGTTCATGGTGTCCGGACCTGGAGCTTTGTTAGGTTTGATGCGTGTAATGGCATATTTTAGTTCATCTTCCGTGACGGCTGGTATAATGTTGTGATGGGTCATGGTGATTGTAGGAAGTTTATCTTGCGGGTCGGTAATGAACAGTTTCTTAAAAATTTCCATTTTTTCTGCTGCACTTAAAGTTACTCTGGGTCCTGTGGCTTTTAATTGGTTTCTTATTATCTGATAGGCTTGTCCATAAATGTCTTCCTGTAGTGTTGCTATTAAGTCTTTCCATTTTTTCTTTTTAGCCCGTCGAATTTCCTTATTTAGGTTGTGTTTCGCTTCTTTATATATAGTTTCTAGACCTCCCCTTTCTGAGTTGTTATTGGTTTTTCTGAGAGACTGTCTTCTTTTTTGTTTGACGTCTTTAATGTGGTTCCCGATAGTATTGTCCCACCAGTAGGGCAGTTTGTAGTTTTCGTCTACTTTTAAGCTGCTACAGGAAGAGGCGTAGGTTTCTTGAAGCATTTTTATTTTATTAGAAACAGTCTGTCCATCTACTTTTGTGAAAAAGGTTTCGATATTTTTATGAAAAATTTCTGGTTGCAGTTGTTTGATGTATTTTGGTTTATTGATGCGTGTGCCTTTGATGGAGATTTTAATGAAAATAAACTGGTGGTCACTTAGGGATTTGCAGTCCTCTAAAACTTGCCAGCTTGTTGGGCCCCAGTTGGAGATTTCTTCCGAGATGAAGGTGAGATCAATGTAGGACTCGCCGTTTACTCGCACTAAGGTCGGGTACTTGCCGTCATTCAAAGGCATCAAGCCCATGGAGGTCATCCCTTCGTGTAATTTTTTCCCTCTACGATCTAAAACACTGCCGCCCCATATTGGGTTCTTGGAGTTGAAGTCTCCAGAGATAATAACCGGTTTATTGTTAATGTAGCAGTTCCTGTATATACTACTCAGTAGCTCATCCAGTGCTGATTCGAAGATGTTTATATGGCAATTCGGAGATATGTATACTGAGTAGACGCATACGAAGCCTAGGTCTACGCACACAAAATGTTGCCTTTGCTCGAATTTATATACACAAAACTTTTTATTAGAGATTATGGCTGAGTTACTTTCATTGATTGAGTTGTAGGTGTTGGTTTTAAGAAAGGAGGAGCTTTTACTGTTTAGTTCTTGAAGACAGAGTAGGTGGCACTTTTTTTCAGCAGCTAAGAGCTTCGCTAGATCTTCAGAGGCGGTTTTCCTTTGCACGTTTCCTTGTAGGATGTTTAGCTCCATGGTTAATAGTCGGTGCTGATAAGTCGGTTCCTACTGTTATTCCTCTCTTGTTTTAAAGCTAGTTTAAAGGAGAGACATTTGGAGGTGCCGGTTTTGTGACCCTCTTGGTTGCAAGCAGGACAAAAGATGGTGTTACTGCTACAGGAGTCTTTTCGGTGACCTTCCTCCCCGCACCTGAAGCATTTGTTAGACATGTCCTTCTCCTTATTCATGCATAAGCGGGCGTTGTGTCCGAATTGGTGGCATCGGAAACACCTGTCTACCGTAACTCTTTCTTGAATTCTACATTCGGAAAATCCGATTCGGATGGTGGGTTTCCTTATGAGATTCTTTGATTTCATTTCATCCATTTCGATTATTGCAGTCTGTCCTCCATATGGGTTATTTATTAGTTTGATGTTGGTATTGTCGCTGTTTTCAATTAAATTTCCATTAATTAGTTCATTTCTGATCTCATCGGCGCTTGTGATGTCATCTATGTCTCTTATATAGATCGTCTTTTTGTCTCTGCCTCCTGCCATACGAATTTTTCCGTCCGTGAATGTGTCTTTTATTTTATCATGTAGACGTCTTGTTAGAGATTCCTCTTTCATTTCCAAGAGAAGGTTCCCATTATTTGTTTTGCGGACTTGACGAACTCCTTTAGAAAGTTCTGAGTCTACGTTATCTTTTAAGGTCTTTAACATTTCTGAATATGATCTTCCTTCTGTCTGCTCTATGATGATTACCTCATTCCTTTGGCGTTGTCTGGTAGTGTTAGTTCTGAGTCTGCCTATGGGATACACTAATGTTAGTTTGATGTCCATATCGTGGAATGTGCACTCGCACATTTTTCTGAAAACTTGTGAGTTTGTGTATAAGGGAGCTATGATGGTTGCGTCGTCTGCTCCTACCTCGGTAAGTATATCTCTTATTTCTTTTAGGAATTTGTATACGGTTTCTAGTAACTCGCCGCCGTCTGGTTTGAACATGATTAAAGCTGTCTTTATGTTTGATTTTGTTTTGTTTGTGGCTCTCACTTTGTACGTTGAGTTTTCTTCTAATGTAGTGTAATATCCGCCTTCGCATGATATAGGCTCTTCTTCCCATAGTTCCGGGATGAGGTTAAAGATCTCCTGTTCCAGTTTATTGTTTTTTGTTTCACTTTTTAGGTGCTCCCTTTCCTCTTCCGAGAATAAGAATAACTGGTTTGGTCGTCGGCCTATATTTGCTCTTTCCTCCTCCGTAGTTATTCTATAAGCTTTCGGCGCCCACGGCAGGTTAAGTATCTTCTCTATGTCTTCAAAAGTTCCTACTTCTTTATCTTTAATATCTTCTATAATCTCCTTTGGTACCTTTTTGCATTGGCATTTTTTGTTTTTTGTTTCTAGTTCTAATTGTCTTCTAAGTTGACTTATGATTTCGTCCTTTTCTTTTTCCTTTTCTTCGCTTATCTTCTTTATGTCCGATATGGTTTGTTTTAGCTTGTCCATCTCCAGGTTTGTTTCGAAAGTGTTCCTCTTGTATTCAGCAATCGTGCAGTCTGCCAGGGAGCTTATTGTTCTGGTCAAACTTTTAACCGTTTTGTGCACGTTCTGAGTATCTTGACCAAACTTTAATAGTTCTGCAGTTTTGCTTTTCAGCTTTAACAAGTTTTCACTGGGCTGGATTTCGCTTAGCGCCTTGAATTCAGGTGAATCCTTGGAAGCTCGTCTCCGTTTCTTCGAGATCTGAAACACATGATATTCTCCTTCCTCTCCCAGTTCTTTTGTGTCATCCGTGTCTTCGATGGTCTGAATTGATGCGTAGCCGGGTGTCGAGGTTTTACTAATCGGGGATCTTATGATAGAGTCCCTTCTTGCAAACGGGTCTGCCATCGTGTCTGTCACTATACTCACTATGTTACTTCTTTTCGGCGAGAAAAATGGTAAGTTGCCCTCCCCAGAATCCGAGGGGCAGACCTTCCTCGAAGGGTCGGTGCAGGATTCTGCGCTGTCAGCTCTACCCGCCTGGGGTAAAATTCCTTGTTTCTTGTCCATTTTCATCTTAGCTGCGTTTCAGGTCGCGCACCTGTTAGTTGAAGGGATATCCATATTCGTGCAGTATTGTTATGTATTAGCCATCCAATTTTTTTTTTTTTTTTTTTTTTTAGGTTGGGATGGGAGAAACAAGGGAACCTCCTACCTGCCCTCGCAAACCTAATAGCGTCGGAGGGGATCGGAAAAAAGAAAAACTTGGGAATGAGGAATTGATCTTAAAAGGTAAGTGGAGAAATTTGGTTAGGTTAGTAGGAAGCGTTTATAAAACGCCTGAGCTGTCCTTAGCAAACAGCCATCCGACCTCAGCCAATATTATGTTCGATATCGGATGACTGTCTGAGCCCCCTCCACCAGTCGGCAAGGTCCAGCAGCTCCTCGAGGGGGAACCCAACCCAACCCAACCCAACCCAACCCAACCCTAACCCTAACCCTAACCCTAACCCTAACCCTAACCCTAACCCTAACCCTAACCCTAACCCTAACCCTAACCCTAACCCTAACCCAACCCAACCCAAACCCAACTCACTCCTAAACCAATCCATTACATCAAATCCCATCGGTAAGTGTATTTTTTCATTCTGAGTCCAGCCCAACCCAAACCCAACCAAATCCAATCCCATCGGTAAGTCTATTTTTCTAATCTGAACCCAAGCCACTCTGAAACTAACTCATGCTATCTGATAAGTGAGTATTTTCTTTCTACCTTATATAGTTCCGGAACTAAAGAATCACAGAAAAATTGTTAAGATTTCAGTGGGCCTAAATTGTAAATAAAGTCATTAATAAATTCTTACCAAATAAAAACAAATCATCCCTCCTCAGTAACTCCCAGGAACAAATATCTCGAAAATATCTGTATTGCTGGATGACAGCGGCTTTCGAACACCCAACAGACATTGAGACACAACCAGCCCTTATCTCACAAGACCATTCCCACATTATGTATAAAATAGAGCGTACCTCCAATCCGCATTGCTCAAAAAATGAACCTTTCAAAACCGAATATCGGCGACGACATCCAGGGCAGCGAAACGCCATACTCAATGGATAATGGTTATATTTTTGCAATGAGCAATTCCGCCGTCAACCATTATCTGGGCAGGAAAGATTCCTTCTCAACAGGTTACATTCCTGTAAGCGCTCTAAAAGCGCTTCATTACAGAGGGACAGAATAAGCGTTAATTTAAAAACGCGGGAAAAAAATAACAATACAAACCAACATTCAACTGCAAATTCAACTGAAAATAGAGTAGAGGCAGCACAAGCATGCGAGGATAGGGATGTGCGATTTAAAACGATCTTTTGAACAATCGATTATTTTAGTTGCGATTTCCGATATTTCGAATCGATTTTTTTTAACGAAATCAAATTTGCGATCTTCATTTCTTAGCAAAAATCGAAGCCGCGACGAACCTCTTCTCAATCATCTATATAAACCAATTATTAGTCAATGGTCGCATCTAATTAAAAAATAAGTCTGGCAACACTGCTTCATGTTTAAAACTCCTGGGCATCATCTCAATCATCTGTCAAACTACAATGAAAACAACAATGATTCATCGAGAATTCGCGGATGGAAGTAATGGCATTTAAAGTTGTTTTTATATGTTTTTGGTGATTTTTTGCAAAAAAAAAACGGCTTTTTTGATTATAGTTTGATCTCAAAGGGTTCAGTTATCAATATCCCCCAAGGAAATATCAAAAAAACGTAAGTTTTCTGTTAATATTTACCTTCAGAATAATGGAATTTATAGGAGTTTTTAACCAAGTTTTTACTTCATTATTATGAAAAAAAAAACTCTTTCATAGTTAAATAGGTTTAGAAACATCTAATCTTTAATAATAATGCCAAATAATACAAAAAAACTGTAAATTGTATGGGTTCATAATCCTTACCTTAACCATATTTTTAACAACAATAAAATCTAATAAATCAAAAATAGACTTATTATATGACTTATATTGAATTATTTAAGTCGTGCTTAAAACATTCTCTAAAAGAAAGCACCCGGGAAGAAATTGTATCCGCAATATCTTCCGAATATTTAAGATGCAGAGTTTGACACATTTCGTGAATTTCAATGTCAGAAAAAGAAGGATCTCGTAAAATACTTGGGGTTAAAACAAGAAAAGAGGAATAAATTTTAAAAATCCCAGAACTTCGATTTTTTAATTGAGTTGTTATTATATCTATGGTTTTGAAAAAAACGTTTATTCTCCACCAATCATCATTTGTTTGAACTTGATAATGGTCTAATGGTTTTTATCGTCAAAATATATTTTTGGTCTTGATATTCATTTATTTTTAAATTCATTAGTAGTGCCCCATTGCCCTGCTAATTGAACAGCATCGGTTTTAATAAAATCAAAGTCATTTCTTATTTCATTCATGGTTTCATTAGCTGTCGTAAACATTTTGGACGCAGCTTCAATATTTTGATCTTTTTTTTGTAAAATTTTTGATAAATAAAGTATCAATAACTTTTAATATTTTAGTTTGAAGGATAATAAGAAAAACTGTTTCAAATTCTTCCATGTGCTTTCTCAAAGATTTTGCTTCAGTAACTTCTGATCTATTTATTGAGGTTAAAATTATTTTTGCCAGTGCTTTTAAAATATCTACATATCTAAAACGAAGAGCTTCTAATGCATCGTGTCTTGATGACCGTAGGTAACCCGAAGGTCAAAGTTATTTTACTCTTAGTAACACTTTGCAAAAGCGCCCATCGTTTAATGCTATGGCCAAAAAAAACATAGACATTCTCAACCAAATCATAAAAATTTCTGACCTCCTCAACACTTTTTACAGCGTCGTTAAAAACTAAATTAAAATTATGCGCGGCACAGTGCACATATAAGGCGTTTGGTGATACTTTTAAAATCTCGGCTTGAACACCATTGTATATGCCACTCATATTTGCCGCGCCGTCATAACCTTGCCCACGAAGTCTTTCTAAGGGTAGTTCATTTTTGCGTAGAATGTCTAATATCGTTATGCTTAAAGCCAGACCAGTTTGGCTTTTTACTGGAATAAACCCCAAAAATGATTCCTGAATTATAATTTGGAATGGATTATTTTCTATAAAATTTGTGGTTACATATTTTATAAATACACTTAGCTGGTCTATTTTAGCAATATCTTGTGTGGTATCGATAATAACCCAAAAAAATTGAGAAGCTTTTATATTTTTAATTATATTTTGTTTAATTGTGTTACCTAGCAGATCAATAACCTCGTTTTGAACAACGGGACTTAAGTAAGTGGTAGAATGTTTTTTCTTATTTTCTACTAAATTGCGTAAAACCGGGTCAAATTTGGCAAGCAGATTTATCACAGATAAGGCAGGCCGTAGCATTTCTCCAGGACTTTCAAGTAGCAAAGCCACAAACGCTCAGTTTTTATTCCTGACATACTCTTTTTAGTGTAGTAAAAAGACGAAAAACTCCTACCTTGTTCATTTTTAGGAAAAGGGCCTAATGGTCTACAGGGTTCATTAGTAACTAAAAACATTTTCTGTTCATCCGTTAATGCAGTATTAGGATCGTAATATCCTTTATCAGTGTGTGAAAGTGGTTGCTTTGCCTCAGCCACAGCCGTTGATTTAACTTCTCCACTAATACTACTACTATCACTACTTATTTCGCATTCTAATTCTAACTTGCTAGGGCTACTAGGGCCTTCTACCAATGGTGTGATATTTTCCTCAATTTTATCTAAAAAGCACAAAAATGCAAATAAAAAAATATAATCGTAGTTTTATCATTTTGACTTACTTTGATTACTACTAGAAGCCTTCGAAGTAAAGAAAGAATTAATTTTTGGAAGCTTCGCTTTCTTTGCATTTGCCTCCTCAAGTTCATTGCGTTTTTGCGCACCCGATTTATATTTATAGCTACTCATTTTTATTTTAAATCACTACACTCTACACACTTCACACCCACACATCTAACTCGCTCAGATGTTATGTTATAAAGTACTAGTATAATAGAACATGTAACATGTACTGACCGAAAGAGTAAATCAGTAAAACAATAAAGAATAAAGGGGGAAGTGGGTGGTCAAAATGGCCAATCCGAAATTATAACATTAACACGTGCAAAGTCGGCTTTTCTTTTAGTGTTAGTAGCGGCTAGCAGCCATATTTTGTTTTTATCTAAGTACTAGTATAAACATTGCCGACATACGCACACCGCTCTTTAAAATAAAGCCGCCAGCCGCGGCCGCGCGCTATTATTTATTGGAAACGATAAATCAAAAGCCTTCCGACTTTTTTGCCCGATTTTTATACGTGACATGGCCAGGCGGCGCGGCGGCGTCAAAGCACAGGTCAAGGTCAAAGGTACCGCCACGATAACGACAAACATAATGAAATATACATGATACATTCGGGTAGCCGGTAGGAATGCATACGTCATTATTGATTTGACTGTCATTTGATTTTTTGGTTTGTTAACATTTTATGAAATGCGGGTTTTGGCTTTTTTAATAAGAAAATGCTTTTTCATATCGACCCCTCGATTGGTTCTCGGGGCCGCACTAAGTTGGGGCCCGTCCCGGGCGCGTATTTCGAAAAGCGTCCTCATTTGGTCCCCCTTGTGGAGACGAAATCGAGACGCATTTTCTATCTCAAAATCAGCGTAAACCCGTACCCAACTCGTCACCTGGAAGAGTCAGCCTAAAGACGGGTTTTTGGTAAAATTCAATTTTAATGGTGAATCCGTCTTTATTTCGACTCTTGTAATATGTTGGTTGTGAGATTCTCATTATTCAGTCTTTTTTTTTTAAAGAACAGGGTCGAAATAACTCATTTCGGGGGGATAACTCATTTCATTAGTTCGAATTTGATATTATTATGGACAATCTCACAGTCTTGGGAACTTTCATTCAGAATGCTAAAAAAGTTTGAGAACATAATATAATGGTATCAAATTTGACTTTAGAACTGAAAAAATTCGACTTTAGAAATGACGTATTTTATAGGACATTCAATTTAAAATGGGAGAATCACATCGAGAATGTCAAAATATTACTTGATTCTTATTGATAACAGAAACTAGAAACATTCGAAATTCTTTTTTCAATTCTCGAAAGTTCAAATTAAATGTTTGTTAGCATACCATGGGTTCAAATTTGACTTTAGAATTTTGAAAATTACATAATCTTATGGGAAATTTAAAGGAGAATTATAAAATTTTATTGAAAATATTGAAAAATTATTAGTTTTTTTTTATAAGAAAAGAAATACTCGAATCATGTATTTTTTTATTTTCAAAACTTAATGAAATTTAAAATTAAAAACGTTTAAAATTGCATATCATTGGTTGACTTTAGAATTTTAAAAATGACATATCTATTGGGGGATTTGATAGAGAATTGGAAAATCTCATCTATAATGCTAGAAAATTATTCTTTTTTTCACCATTGAATTGTATTGGCATTATTTAAAAAAAAAATAAGAGAAAAATAAATTAAACAGTGGAAAACTCATTATACATACCTCTTTATTAAATCCAAAATATTAGATAAATACATAATGTGTATGGTTTATTAACATGAAAAATATTTTCAACAAATTTTTCAACAAAATAATAGATACAGTGTTTCTAACTAAATAACTTAAAATAACTACAGGTACATATTTGAACATTCTGTTTCATTTATTGTATACAGGGTGATTACACTTAAATTAGCCTATTGTTGTGTCTTTTGATTATTGAAAATACAAGATGGTTGAATTAGAAAACTAATCCAATAAAAAAAAATTAACAAAAAGTAAGGCTTAAGTAAGATCGCCCTCTATTTTATTTTTATTAATGTTTTTTGGCGGTCGGCTCATTCAAATCGATATTGACTGATATATTGTGTAACCGTTTTCTTGCATTTATCTCAATATTGCTTGGTCGACCTGATTGCATCCTCCCACCAGTAATATTTCTATTTTTTCTTCGAGCTATAGCAGTCGGTTGTACTTTTATCTTGCGGGCTTTTCGTTGTTTTGATTTATCACACATGAATGTCATGATTTGTGAAGATGTTTGCAGATTTTGTAACACTTTGACAAACTTAGATATGTTCTGCATATTATTAACATTTATGTCTTTTTTAAGAATTGTGGCGATTCGTTCGAACTCATTATTAATTTTGTCCACGTTGTCAATGTAATCCTCCTTTGCTTTCGAGTCGATACTATTAATAAAAAAAGGAATTTGGGGATTTCCATTAAAAATATCATATTCTTCCTTAAGGTCTTCATTACGCCCTGAAGATCTTGCATCGGGTACACAACTTCCCTCAGACATGTCAACGAAGAATGAAGGTGTAATGTCCTCTCCGAGTGCCAGTTGTGCT
The DNA here is from genome assembly GCF_022605725.1 of Anthonomus grandis grandis. Lineage (NCBI taxonomy): Eukaryota > Metazoa > Arthropoda > Insecta > Coleoptera > Curculionidae > Anthonomus > Anthonomus grandis. The sequence goes on from NC_065565.1 coordinate 836,289, forward strand.
AGTCCTTTTCGGTCGAACTCACTTAAAAACAACGAGGTTTTGAAAATTACACCATATTTCTCTTCAACAGCACACATGTGTTTGCAAAAACTGCCGCTAATACCCCTTGGACAACAACACGTAGCATCTATACAATCGACAGTATAGTATTCATTTTTTTTTCACTTTTAACATGAAAAACATCGTCTATTTTTAAAATATCCTGAATGTTTCTGGATTTATCACAAAATTTTTCATAAGCTAGAGTCAGTTTTCTTGATCTTGAATTTGCGAAAGAAATTAACCTTTTTTTGTGATATAGTTCGATTGTTTTAGTTACAAAGTCCACTAGAGCACACATATTGAAAGCTTTACATCGTTGGAGTACAAGATCTTTAAAAATGCGAATCGAGGCCTCACAATAATTATTAGTATTATGGCCTCTATTAGAAAGTTCACTGCGAAATGCTAACGCCTACTCTTCGCGGCGGTTCCATAAATGTTGAAGATGTTTATTTAATTTTTCATTATAGCTCATTAAATCAAGTGAGAAAATATGTTCCATAGAATCGGTTGCCTCTTGTTCTGTTTTTGCAAATATTACAACTCGAAATTTATTCATAATAAATTTGCGATCATTTTTCTCAACATTATTTTCCCTTGTCCATAGCCAACGCCACAGAGCTTGTGTAACGTGGAAAATACATAACAGCAATGTGGAATTTGGAAAAACTGTTTTGAGTGCATTTCGTTCTGCGGTGGAGTCATCTGTCATTATAACGTTAGGCTCAAATGACACATCACCTAACTTTTCCAAACTTTCTTTAACTACTTTTTAATACTAAAAAATAATTAATCTCACTTTGACTATTATGCAAAGCCACTGCTACTGGCACTGTTGGTTTTTACGTTTTTAATTAGGAATTAGGGTTTTTTAATGAAAAACATGACTTTTTGGTAGAAACTTAACATTAAGAATTTAATCAACTAAAAAAGGGAAACGTTCTGACAAGTATGAAGTACGAAGTATATCATTTTTAGCAGAAAAATGACATATGTCAACAAAACAAACTAAAGCTGCGTTTTTACCTAATTACACTGTTGCCAGTTCAAAAACTTTACTACAACTCTTAAAATTATTCTTAACAGGCACAGCTCCTACTTTGGTTGGGGCAAAAATAAATGTCACACATGTATTGCTCTGATCGCACGAACCACTTGAATCAATAAATATGATTTCTTTTGTTAATCCAACAAGAAAGACTCTTCTAATAATTGGCGTAATAATTACAACGATGTTAGGATTTTCTAGTAAATGTAACCAAAATCACTATTATTCGCCTGCTTTCTTTTGATTATCTCAAATGCGCTAGTCGTATCTCTCTCACCATAGTTGAGGAGTGTTATTTCAAAAAGGGACATGTCCACAAAAGTTCAAAATACGTTTTATACTGATTTTTCTATCTTTTCTATCATTCCTATCGACTAACCCCTTCAAATCTTTTCAAAAAAATACATGCCCCCGTTAAATTCCCATATGAAGGTGTTGTGTTCGATCAAAACTAGACATGTCCACCTCACATGAAAGTTAAATCTGTTTTATTCAAAATCGGACAAGTCCACTATTATTTCTTATGGGCAAACACCGATTTCATCCAAAATCAGACATGTCCTTTTTGTGCCCGCTTTTTGCTATTTCTGTTATGACGATTCAACTACACCAACTTTTAATCGCAACGCATCTCGGTTTGAGAGTAGGGAGTGGGGGAACCGCGTAATGAAACGTAGGAAACCTACAAGGATCTACGGACCGAGCTGTCAATTTCGATTTCACGCCTTCGAAGGAGTTTTCGGACACCGGCTACACAATAGCGCGGCAGCAGTGTGCAACCAACAATACATGTTTGGTGGTTTTTTGATACCGCAAAGGTAAAATGGGCCTTTATGGGGTTAATGAGGTAATAGTATATTATTCAACGAGCGGTAATGTAAGTCATAACTCACGCAGATGAAGTTTGCAACACGAGCCGCAGGCGAGTGCTGTAATTAATTCATCAAGTAAGTTATGACCATTACCGCAAGTTGAATACTATACTTTATCTACGACTATTAACTAAAAAATAAAAATAATAAATAACAATGTCAAAATTATTCAAGTGGCAATACTCCCTTTCAAATAACAATATGGATTTCCTTTCGGCCATTTGGCTTATACAGAGCCATGCACCTTTTATTATATAGTGAGTTATTATAACTGACGCTGTTTGTTTATAGATAATATTAATTGTTCAAAAGTAGTTAAGTAATAAATATATAATTTAATAGGAGTAGATAAAATTGTTTAAATTTTGAAAAAAAATAAATCATTTTAAATTTTCACCATTGTTTGGGTTTTCAAAAGTATACAAAATAAACGTGTGGCGTACACGGAACGTGTAGGTACACGGATCTTTTAAAATAAACTTATTTATTATAAATTATTTTAATATACCTACTTAACTGTTTTATTTAAGAGGTCTATGCGTATGGTACCTATGTAAATAAAACAAAATTACGATAAGTTAAAAAAATATATTATATTTAATTAATTTTGCTGGTACAAAAGGTTGACAGCTAATATGTCGCCTTCTTCACGGGAAGGCTTTTGCAGTTTTGGATTTTTTCGTTTGGTATTTTTTTTATAGAAAAAAATTTACTTTGTGGTAAAATTTTTTTGTTGGAGGGTATTTTTGACGTGGATGGAAAGACCAAATTGCTGTTGTCATTTTGATGTCTGATAGCATCTATGGTAGGTTTTATTGGGACAATAATTTTTTCTACAGCTTCCAGCTCTTCAAAAGATGCTAAATCATTTATTTGCTCTGTAAACTGCAAAATTAGTTTTTTCTTAGCTTCTTCTAAAAGTGGTTCCGTTTGTAAAGTAGTTTTGGTAACCGCACTTATTAGAGCCATTTTTTCGTCATCGCTTTCAATCAGAAGATTATCGTCATTAAATTAAAAGAAAAATCTAATAAAGTATAAGTCATAACAATTTGATTAAACAACATCATCCACCAGGCCATTATATCAAAATATACCAAAAATAACCACCACTAGCTAACCAACCACTAGAAACCAACCCGTATCAATGTAAAAAAATCGTCATTTTAGGCCAGATACATCAAAAATAGTTAGCCATGATAGTTACCTTAAAGGATGTATGCACCTACATTTTTTTTGTATTCAGAAGTCAAATTATCGGCAGTCTTCCTAGTTAAAAGAATTACATTAAAATAATTTATCATACCTAAATATAGTTTTTTAAATATGAATATGCAGTGTGTTTATGCAAAGGTCGAGGAAGTCTATGGAATAAGAAATATAAATATTTTTCCATGGGTCAATAAATTTTTTGACGAAAGCCAAAAGTTTCAAAAGTTAACAATTAAAAAACGTCCGTATTTTTAAATTGATTAGCCAACAATATAAATATAAAAAAAAAAGATTTCCTCTAAATCATATACTATACTTAGACGTTTCTTGATACTTTTATGATTTAAAAAATAAATAAAATCAGAAGTTACAAACACATTGTATAATGAAATAAAAGATTTCCATAGAACATAATACTTTACCTGGTATTAAATTTTCTACGTTTGTGATGGTGTTGTCATTATTTGAATGTAGTTGGGTGTATTTACAAACTAAGTGGATATGCTTGCACATGTTTCATTTTATACATGAATCTAAGCATGTGCAAGTAAAACGGTGTAAACATGCTTGACATTCTTCACACACCAATTTACATGGACAGCTGTCTTTCACCTCCTCAATGGTATGCATTTCGTTGCTTGAACTAGAGGGCACCACTCAACCAATATCAGTTTTAACCACTCTATTTAAATCAAGGGATTTACTAGTATTATGCCTTTTTCTTAATTCACTGATTTTGGTTGAGACCTTTCCTTTATGCAGTACAATAAGTCTTTCAAATAATTTATCTTTGACAAATTTCATTATAGCACCTATTGCCTTATCCAATCTTTTGACAAATTTTCCATGTAGGTAAATATGTTTTATCGTTCGGTGTATTCTCTCGATGTGCATATTAGTATTTAGGCCAGAATATAACCTAAAACAATATGCCCATTGCTCGGATTTGCATGCATAATATTGTTCAAAATACATCCCAAATTCCAAACTATCTTTGTCTGCTTTGCAATATTCAAGAAACTTGGAAACTAATTTATTAAAAGCAGATACATCAGTTTCCTGTAATAATGTCCTGAGCATGTGATACACACCTGAACCTAAAAAACAGAATATATAATTACATTATGTAATATAAAATTACATATTATTATTTTTAACATGTTTTAAAATACTAACTTTTTTTTCTTTATTGGTAACTTTTTCCAAATTCTTCTTCCATGCCTTGTCTACATGCCAAGTGCAAAATAATCTAAAAAATGTAAATTTACAGCTTATTAAACAAATAAAATATTTCATCTTAATGTTACCTAAATTCAGCGGGCTGCATAACCTGCATCCATGATTTATAGTACACATCGGCCATGTCTGACATAAACACTTTAGGTTTAATGCACTTTCCAGTTCTTTCTTTGACACATTGGAAGAAAATAGCCATGCCTATCGTGTCGCTACGATTAGAAATAAAAAATGGTGTAGGATATCCCTCTCGCAAATCATCCAGGACAAGGATGGTGTGCAACTCAAATCCATAAGCATTTAGTCCGTGCGTTCCATCTATACAAATACAATCTTCCCCAAATCGTAGTAAGAGATCCTTTCGTCCATCTGTCATTATAATTAAAAAAAAAGTCCTCATATTTTAGTTCAGGATACTCTTCACATAAAGTGTCCTGTGGTTTATAGAAAAGCACACATCCTGAACTTTTCATCTCACTGACCCATGCACTTATTGCATCATTTGCATGTCGTACTGACGAGCCACTCAAATTAAAACACTGCTCAAGATTGTAAAGGTCCTTTTTTGTGAGCAAGTTCATACGCTCTAAATGAGAATTACACACGGAGTCTCTCACTTCATCCAGAATTACTTGAAATGAAATTTTTGCGGCTATCTTTGCTGCCAAATTTTGCTTTTGCAATTTTGATAGGAACAGGTGACCTATATCTTGTTCTTGTTTATGTCCTATATGGCTCTTGCAGAAGTTAACTACACATTTTTTATCTTTCATTATTTTAACACTCATTCTTGCAGGACAATATCCTTCAATTTTATTTGTTCCTTGCGTTTTAAGATTTCTCATGTTCTTCCCCCTTTTCTTATAGGTACCTGAAAAAAAAACAAATTTAAATTAACACATTGACTCTTGATTTCAAAATAAATTGCAACTCACCCGACCTATGACAATTATAGTTTGATGTGGTGTAATCAGTGGCTTTTTTTGAACCATACATTTTCACAAATGATGAATATGATTCTTCCTCCACTTTCCATTTCCAAGATTGAAAATCCTCAAATGTATCAAATTTAATACATTCACTCTTAATATTGAAAAAATGATCACTCCCTGTCAGAAATAAAGTGCTTTGCACATACTTTATTCAGGTAGCGCCACCTATTGATTGGGCTTATTAATACAACGTATGCCGTGGCGATGGTTGCAGATGTGAATTGGGCTGATCTTATGCTGAACAGCTGCGAGGGTGGTAATTGACAATGATATAGTGGGTGTGTGGCTTTGGTTCTTTTGTTGTTTTGATGCTCTGTGCTAAATAATAATTAAGGTATGTAATAAGTATAAATTAAGTTCATCTTAGATGTTTAATAAACTAGAAGTGTTTCTTAATACTATGTTTTTGTTTGACTCGCCATCCGTCCTAAAATTCCATTATATCCAATAGGTTATGGGCCTCAGACCACGCTTAGGACTGAAAATATTTTTTTTTAAATTAAAGAAAAAAAAGGATGGGCAGAGTTAAACATAGTTCATACCTATTCTAGAAGGTTAGACGAAAATTTATAGTTTTTAGAATAAAAAGTTATTTTTTTTATGTCTAAAAATAGAACATAAGTTCTCCAAGAAAAGTGTGAGGTTAAAAACATAGTTGTGAAACATAGATGTTTTTGCAGACAGTTAAAAAAAAAATTCTCATATTCTATCGTTAATTGGTGGTTTAGTTTTACTTTATGTATCAATAAAGTAAAATAACGATAGTGGGTTGCACAAAAGAGAGAATTTTCAAAATCTTTAAGAAGAAATGATTAAAATAATGTTTTAATAAAAACAAAAATTGTTGATGAATTGACATGCAAAAGATATAGTTTATTTTATTAAGTGGCTTATAGAAATTGGGATGTAAATTGTTAGATGTAAATACAATTTACATACTATATCCATAGATGTTTTTAGAAGTAGAAGTTTAGATATCGATTGGTTGAAGTAAATAAAACTTACCACATACTATTATGTGTATAGACTTGTAGATGTAGATGCACAGCCCCTTTACTACTAAATTAAAATAAAGATGGCTGTGGTAGATGTTTCAAGAAGTTTAGATAGTAAATTGTTCGAAGTAAACGCAATTTAAAAACTATATCTAGTATTTTAAAAAAATGAAACAAAAGTTTTAATTTTATTTTACAAATAGAGTATTGAGCATTGCATATTTAGTTATATATTTTTTTAAAGTATGACATGAGTATGTAAATGGATAGTTATTGTAAAATGAATAAATAAAAATAATCGTTTTCATGGTGAAATCTGTGGTACAGAAAGTAGCTTTGATTCGATTACACAGTTGTTATTTCGAGCGTTCAGCTAATGTATTACATGTGCCCGTACGGCCTTTTTCAAATGTTTCGTATGCTGTGCTACGTTACTGGGTAAGAAGGTGTGCGTGTTGCATATTAGTGTACGTAAAAATAACGACTGATTTCAAATCTTTTATGACTTGCTGTGCGATCATAACGGATGAGAAATAATTACCTCAAAATAAGTTTGGTATTTTTTTTTCTTAGATTGTAGAAGATAAGAGGAAAAAAAAAAAAAAGAAAGAATAAATCATGAGTGGAAATGCAGAGCAACCAACACTCGATGGCAATGAGGTAATTCAAACTGATACTCCAATAAACCTGACAGTTGGCCAAATAAATGCAGGTAAAATTTTTTTTTTTGATGAGTAAACAATTTAATAGACGTATGGATATGAATTTAATTCATATGTTTGTATGAAATCCAAACTTTATAGATGAAATTGTTTACTGTCCTTTTTAGAGCAAGGAGTGTCTGTAAGCTCTGTCATGTCAATCGCTACTAATACAACCACCGTAGCCACAACATCAACAGCCACAACAGAGTCAACTGCAGACCAAGAGGCTACAGAGACTCTACATAGAAGTTCTACCAGCTCAGAAATGTTTAAGTTGCTGCAAATGCAAAGGCAGAACTTAGAGTTACAAAATAAAAGTATAGAATCAATGAAAATCTTGATGGAGCATGTCCGGATGGTTTCAGAAAATTTTCTAGAAGCCGAAAGATTCAGAATAACAAATAGAGGACAGAGCCGTATGGAGAGTTCATCTAGAGTAGAAGAAATCCGACCACAAGTGACTGATGAAGTTCTTGACCAAAATATTACACAACTAGATGTCACAAAAGTCTTAAGTCAATCATTAACAACATTAAAGGAAACTTTAGATTCAAATAAAAAGTCGCAAAATTATCATGTTAAAAGAAATTACATTTTAACTCAAAAGGGTGACATAAATATCTGGTTTGATAAACTTAAATCAGATTTGAATTCTAAAGAGTTGTTAGATGTAATAGATGGAACTGTAGAAGGTCCAGTTAATATAGATGAACAAACTTCTCTGAAGAGGAAACAAATAGTAAGAGAAATTATTACTGGTCATATAGATGATAAGTACTACAAGAAGATTCTTAATACACAAGATTCCAAAGAAATTATTGAAATGCTAAAAGAATCTAAACGTGTTGAGAAAAATGTAACACATTCATCAGTCAGAGCAAAATTATACAGTATAAGATTGCAGAAAAATGAGAAAGTAGAAGAATTTTGTAATAAATTTAATAGCATTATAACTGAATATGAAGCTTGTGTAAATGCTGTCCCTCTAGAAGATGAAGAAAAGAGGTCTGCTTTTTATCAAGCTGTTTGTGATGCAGTTCCAGAGATCAGGGCATCTGATGTAACATATAGAAGAGTCACAAAGAAAAACATGACTTTAGAAGAGTTAAAAGCCACTTTATTGGAACTAGAAGCAGAAAGAAAGTCTGGAAGTAATAAAAATTATCAGCAAGATGTAGTAGTACATCAAGCAAAACGATTTAAATCTGACAAAGAAAATGAATTAAAATGCTTCAGATGTAATAAAAATTATCATTTTCAAAATGATTGCCCATTGAAAGACACTAACCAATGGTTTTGTTATAAATGCAAACAGATAACAAATCATAATGGAAAAACATGTTTTCAATTTAATGCTGGTACGTCCAATAGAGGATTGATGAAGAAGCAAAACTTCACAACTGATAGAGGTAGAGTTAGAGGCAATGGTAGAGCTACGTTCCGAGGAAACTTTAGAGGCAGAGCTAGAGGAAATTTTAGAGGTCGAGGGAACTTGAAGATAAAGCAAAAAGAAGGGGACAAGATACCAAACGCAAACAACACAGGTACACATTTAACTATTAATGATAACACTAACAACATTACATTTATTGCGGACTCAGGAGCAACTGAGCATATTATTAACAAAAGCTTAATTTTAAGTAATTTTGAACATTGTACAGGTGAGGTAATAAAAAGTGCAAATAAAAATAAATCAGCTGATATAGAGATAGATGGCAAAGGTGACTTGTATTTAAAATCAAAATTAAGTGTAATAAAATTAACGAATGTATTGTCGGCTGAAAACATAGCTAATAATTTAATATCTTTAAGACGTTTCGCTGATGCAGGTTTAGGCATATATTTAGATGATGATAAGTTAGAAATGTTTGAGAAAGAAACTGGTGAAAAATATCTAACAGGTAAATATGTTAAACCAAATTGGCTCATAACTTTAGAGGTAAAATCTAATATAGACGATGCAATATCTGATTATACAACATACTCATGTATTGCTGAAATTGTGTCTCTAGATGAGTTTCCTGAACAATCTCATACAATTTTAAATGATATAGATGATGCACAAGTGCAAAAGACGGAGGGAGAAAATCGAGATTCCTTAAATTTAAATTCGTCTGAGATTGGGAGGGAGATTCAAAAAGAGAAACTCATAGAGGACGATGTAAACAGCAACAAAATAGATAAATGCACAGATTTCATGTTAGATGAACACATATTGAATAGAAAGGTTTTAGATTTAAATTCAACTAATGCCATAGAAGAATTTAATAATATTAAATCTACTGAGTGGAAGACACAACATGTTAACAAAACATTAAAATTAGATGAAGGCATGTTATGGCACATAAGATTAGGGCATCCTAGTTTGAATTATTTAAAAGAATTAAAGAAGTCTAACGAAATGTTGAAAAATATAAAATTTGATGAAAATATTTTACAATGTGAAACATGTATTTTAGCTAAAATGGAAAAATTACCTTTTAAAGAAAATAGAGTACGAGCAGATAGACCATTACATACTATTCATGTAGATACTATGGGAAAATTTAAAATAACTTCGTTCCCAGGTAGTTTTCAGTATACGATAGTATTTATAGATGATTATTCGAGGTTTGCTAAAATATATTCCATTAAAAATAAAAATGAAGCAGGAAGTAAGTTAGAAGAGTTTATTAAAACAGTTAGAAATTTAAGAGATACAAATGAAAAGGTTTGTTATATAAGAACAGATAATGCAAAAGAGTTTGTTGGTGGTGAGTTTACAGATGTAATGAAAAAAGAATCTATAGAGGGAGATTATGCACCTCCATATACACCAGAGTTAAATGGGGTTGCAGAACGATTTAATAAAACTATACAGCACAAAATAACAGCCTTGTTAATTGACTCAGGATTGCCAAAAACATTTTGGATCCTTGCCGCTGAAACAGCTGTATAATATACAACTGTATACTCTAATATGTATAACAGAACACCACATAAAACCAACAAATTTGAACCACCAATAAATAAACTCAACCCGAAACTCAATACACACTTTGACAAAATAAAAAGATTTGGTTGTTTAGCTTATGCAAAACTTCCTATGGTTGAAACAAAGTTTTCTGAGAAAGCCATAAAAGCAATATTAGTTGGTTACTCACGAACAGGATACACCCTGTGGGAACCAAGTTCTGGCAAATTTCTAAACTCGAGGCATGTAAGGTTTAATGAACAATTAGTATACAAAGATGTGAGTACAACTAAAAATACTGAAGTTATAGAAGTAGAAGAAGGAGACAAGTTAGATGTAGATGGAAAAGAGGCTGAGTTAGATGTTGAGGAAGAATCAGAAAATACTGACAAGAGTTTATCAAACAAAAAGGCTAAAAGAGGTAGACCTAACAAGCATAATTTAGAAGTTAATGCACAAAATGAGGTTTCTTCAAAGAAAATGAGAATCTCTTTAAGAAAAGCAAAATCCAACAAAGATGATAACTTTGTATATGCCACAATAACTAAAGAGGTAGAAACATTTAAAGTAGATGATGAAATAAGACATGCCATGCTAGCTTCAATCAACAAAGACCCTCAAAATTATAATGAAGCAATGTCAAGTGAGGAGAGAGTTGAATGGAACGCAGCAACAAAAGAAGAAATAAGATCTATAGAAAGTAATAATGTCTTTGAGATTGTTGATCGACCTGAAAACATAAAAGTTTTAGATTCTAGATGGGTTTTTCTTAAAAAGACGGGCAAAGAGGGAAATGTTATATACAAAGGTAGATTAGTTATCAAAGGATTTCAAGATAAAAATGATTATGAAATTTCAGAAACATATGCACCTGTATCAGGACTTCCATTAGTAAGGTCAGCTTTATCAATAATTAATAAAGAAAATCTAGATGCAAAACAATCTGATGTTAAAACTGCCTTCTTAAATGGTGAACTAAAAGATCCCATTTATATGGAAATTCCTGAAGGTTATGTATGTAACTTAGAAGTTAAAAAGACAAAAGTATGGAAACTTAACAAAGCCTTGTATGGATTAAAAATTAGTCCAAAAAGATGGTATGAAAGATTCTCAGAAGAAGCAGTCAAATTAAGTCTTGAAAACGACATAAATTAACCTTGTTTGTTTACTTGGAGAAAAGATGGAAAGGTTGCTTTCGTTATATTATATGTTGATGATATGATCACTGCGAGTAACGATCCTGAAAAGCTACAAGAGATTACTACTCATTTCAATAACACCTTTGAGATGAAAGATTTGGGTGAACCAGAAACTTTTCTGGGTTTAAAGATCAAAAGAAATAGAGAAAAGAAAGAAATGATGATTACCCAATCTGAATATACAGAGAAGATTTTAGAGAGGTTCAATATGAAGACATGTAATGCGCAAGACACACCTATGATAACTAGACAAGTCAAAAACAGAAACCTTAGAGGTAGAGAAAACGAAGTAGAGGAAAATAAGTATGTTTTAACAAATATACCCTACAGAGAAGCTATAGGCAGCTTGTTGTATCTAGCAGGAGCTACAAGGCCCGATATAGCGTATTCTGTGAATGTATTGTCTAGAAAACAAAACCAGCCAACAGAGGAAGATTGGACAGAATTAAAAGAATTTTCCGATATCTTAGAGGAACAACTAACTTAGGCTTAAAATATACTAGTAATTTTGATAAGTTAGAAGCTATGACAGACGCTAGCTTTAGAGATCAGGAAAATTCAGCATCAACAAGTGGATATGTAATCCAACTTTATGGTGATACAGTAGCTTGGAGAAGTCACAAACAATCTTCACCTACTACTTCTACATGTCAGGCAGAATATCTTTCTATGAGTGAAGCTTGTAGAGAAGTTATTTCTTTAGACAAAGCTGTTAGAGACATGACAGGTAGAACTAATTATCCAATCACTATTTGGTGTGACAACAAGTCAGCTGGAGACTGCACTAAGAAGCAAGGTAGTCACAAACTTAAAGATTTTGACGATGATGTTGAAAATATTAAGTCAAACCTGGAAAAACGTGAAAAGACAGGTCGAAAACCACCAATGGCTGAGACCCATGGTGACTATGTAAAATCTTGTGTCTTGCAGGGTAAAATAAATGTTGAATGGATATCAACTAAAGAAAACATAGCTGATATCATGACAAAGCCTTTAGCATCAACTTCTCATATTAAATTACGAAATAAATTATTCAATTTAGAAGTTTAAATAGATTGATGAATAATATAGATTTCTTTGAAGTTCAAATTATGTGATATTTTTTTTATATATTATGTTTACAGATCAGTGAACTAACTCCCAAGCAGAAGTAGCGCAGTAGACGATAGAGTTATTTTTTATTTTTATATGTTAAATGTTATGTGTTCATAATCGTATATCGATTGTAGATATGAGTTTTTTTTTTTTTTTGTTTGTTTTGTTTGTAAATGAAGTATGCGCAAAGGGAGGGAGTGTCAGAAATAAAGTGCTTTGCACATACTTTATTCAGGTAGCGCCACCTATTGATTGGGCTTATTAATACAACGTATGCCGTGGCGATGGTTGCAGATGTGAATTGGGCTGATCTTATGCTGAACAGCTGCGAGGGTGGTAATTGACAATGATATAGTGGGTGTGTGGCTTTGGTTCTTTTGTTGTTTTGATGCTCTGTGCTAAATAATAATTAAGGTATGTAATAAGTATAAATTAAGTTCATCTTAGATGTTTAATAAACTAGAAGTGTTTCTTAATACTATGTTTTTGTTTGACTCGCCATCCCTCCTAAAATTCCATTATATCCAATACTCCCATAGTGTAATATTAATTTTGCTCGATTAGAACCAGTATATGGACATAATGGGCATTTTAATTCCTTTAGAATTTTATGGGTTTTTTTATGACAGACAAAGATTTTTAAAGTTTGAAAATGCTCTCAGCAGGGACATACATAAGTTTTCTTCTTTATAGGAGCTATTTCGTCCAATTTATCTAAGTATAAAAAGAAAAAATATGATGCTGTAATTTATTTCATTGAATTATTATGATGTGTGATTCAGTTTTACCTGCAAGCTGCCTTTTTAGATGGAGCCTAAGATTTCCCAGACTTGTAAAGTTCTTATTACATTCTAAGCAAAGCACAGAAGACTGAGTTTTTTGAACTTTTTTTGGTAGCAGCACATGAAGCATATCTAAATAATTTATTGTATTAAGTATAAATTACACATTTATTAGAAATAAATATAATTTTTACCTGGATGTTCCTTTTTACATGTGATGTTAAATTTGAAGTTCTAGAAAAGTATATGTCACACTCTGTACAGTGATTCATACTTCAAACAACAATCAGCAAGCAAACACAAACACAACGAATACAATAAAAGAAACAGTATAAACCACAGTCAAAGAACACTTTGTAATAACTGACTGGTATAATTATAATTAATAATTTATTAAATTATAACAATAACCAACAAAAATATAAGACAAGAGTCAAGGCCAAAGCCAAAGAAACATGTGGGATGTATTGTAAGTTGCAAACCACTACCGCGCCGGTTTGAAAACTTCGTTCCGCCGGCGGAAAGGCGTGAAATCGAAATTGACAGCTCGGCCCGTAGATCCTTGTGGAAACTCTTATGGAAATGACAGTTCTTTTTGTAGCAGTATACAGGTCGCAGTGGGGCGCCACCAGCGTTATTTCGACACGAGGAAGGCCGAGATGCCGCGAACGCTCCCGATTGTGACGTGACAAGTTAAAGTGGCGCCATTACGTTTTACGTTTTTGTTTATACCTGTGTTTAGTGAGCTTTTATCGATATTTTTACTTTTTTTGTGAGTTTTTAAAAACATTTATCTATATATTTCTATAGAAAAACTGAACTTCGAAAAAATGGTGTATTATTGTTGTGTTCCTGGGTGTAAAAACACCAACAAAGAGAGCCAAACATTTGTTCCTCAAGGATGTATTGGTAAGTTTTTCCATGTAATTGATTATTATAGAATAATAATAATACCTAGACAACTATTTGTTAATAACTATGCTTAAAATCAATAAGGTACTACTACTCAACCAAAATATCTTGGCCTCTGAAATTCAAAATTTTACAATAGAAAAACCTTATTTATAAAAACACAGGGTCAGAGGCTAAAAGGGACCCTCAGAGCCTTTACCATTTCCTTAGGGCTTAAGTCTTTACGGTATACATATAATTCACCTAATACAATAAGGAGTGTAACTTTAAGTTAAGTCATATGTTAAGGAAACTCTGAGCGCACCTAAAATACTTTGGTTAAGTAGTAGGACCTATAAAAGTAACTAGAAAACTCCTTGAAAATTTCACTAATCCCTTTGCTAGTCCCCAAACAGATGAACCCTAATCTAGCTTGTTTAAAAGCCCTACAGGTGGTCTCGGAGTTTCAGTAATGTAAGACTTTAAGGTGCCCTCAGAGCTCAGAGATTCTTTAATGTAACACTCTTTTAACTTTTAGACTTAAAAAAATAAAGGTAAAAGTTAATAAAACGGTGTTTCACTATTTTTAATATTAGTTTTATGAAAAAATTCTGGAAAAAAATCTCGGTGCCCTCAGAGCTCAGAGTTTATTTAACCTCTACCCGAGTAGTAAAGTTTGAAAGGAAGGTTAATGCGGATAATAATGTAAAGACAGGAAAGGTTTTTGGGACTTTACTTTATACTTATTACTATTTTTACTTTATTACTTTGCTACTCGGGTAAAGGTTGCATCAAAGAGGACTTCCTTTGTGTTGAAGCATAATTTTTCCTCAGAAACTGGAGGTACTTGAGTTGAGAATTTGGTTGTTCGCTCCTGTTTGTGTTCTCTTATGTTTCTTTTTCTATTATTTTTCCTTGGTTTCCTGGTTACCTGGCCCCTGGTTACCTGGTCAGACACCACGATCTCTTTAATATATTCTGCTACTTTTGGAATGTCCCAAAAACCATTCCTGTCATTTTTATTATTTTTAAATGTACTGAATGTCTACGTATTTGCTTTTGCACTGGCATTTGTTTAGTTTTGGTTTGATTTATTTTAAATTAAATTTTGGTACAAGGTTTAGAATATATCTTATGTACTTTGACACATCTGTCAGAGTTTAAAAACATGAAAACTTCTCGTTTATCCAAGAACTACAATATCTTTTGAAATTTCAAGTGGCAGTTCTATTATTTTTTTACAACTTTTTACAAAAATAATTAATTATTTTTCAATGAAAAGTTCCATCATTGCCCTAACTGTTCGTTTTACCATTAAAATCTTCTTTTTTTATTAGGAATTTCTTATTTAAGTGCTTATAAAAATAATGCATTATTTTTTTAAAGATGTTTAAGGTAAAAACTGAACACTTTTGGGCTGAGTTTGACAATCTTAATTTATTCCACTATTTAAAACTTAAATATTAAAAAAAAGATATTTTAAAAGGCTGTGTGCTTTTTAAAATGTTGGTAGTCGTAGGTGTGAGTAAACAAAAAGTGTAAACAGATAGGTATGTCTAAAGATGCTATTTTACAAACCTACACTGTGTACCAAATTAAGAAAAAACAGAACTAGACAAAACCTGGAGTGAAAGTGATCCTGCAGACACCCAGTATACATATATATTCCAATGTTGGGTATATTCCAATCTGAAAACAGGATATTATCAACTTGTTTGTCATTGATTTTTAGTTCTGAGGAAGACATAGTTAGGTTAAAATTACATGAGTTTGATTAAAACCAATAAATTAGAACAAAAGATGTATCTTGAGACATTTTTTTCTTATCTGGTTTAAATAAATAAAAAAAGAAGGCTTAAAAAAAATCTTGGTCCTTTTTTGCCTGTTTATTTACAAATGAAAATATTCCTAGATTCAAATCTCAAGTTGGTGGCAAAAAAAGGATCATGACATTTCTCTGTGTCAGTCACCTTCAATAGTTTAAAGTTCATCACACCCTTGGTTTTATTTTTTGTCTAAAACTGAAAAGAAAAGATTTGCTTCCCATTCTAAATAATTAAAGAAATTATTTTAAGTAATTTAGAAAGTAGTATATTTAAATTAAAAGTATATTTACCAGAAATTTATTTCAATTACACAATCTTTGGCTAGTCAAAATTGGAAGAACTGATTTGCAAGGAAAATCAATAGAAAGGGTGAGAAGCTCATACCGTGTGTGCCACAAACACTTTGGTCCTGAAAGTCTTTTTATTGGAAGTAGAAGAAACTCTCTTATAAAAGCTGATGCTATTCCCATTTTATTTTTACCAAATAATGATCAAACTGAGGGTAAGTGTTTATTCTGAAATTTTATAAAGAACACACAACAATTGACTCACAATTTTCTACTTATTTTGAAAATCCTAAACATTACTTGTTAAAATTTAAATTGTTTATATTTTAAAAGCATTTTTTTTTTGCAGAATCAAATACTTTGGAAACATTACTGGAACAAGTGATTCTCAATCCATCTAGTGGAGTTCTTATACATCAAGATAAACTAGCCTTAACATCCGGTATTATCCCACAAAGCACTAATACTAATGATATTGTTGTTGAATCTCCTTCCACTGCTGCAGTTTCCCCTGAAAGAACACCACAAAAAGTATCTGAGGCAAAATGTCCTATATCTACACCTGCTAAGATTTCAAGTATTAATTCCATTGTAGACTCACATAGGCTTATTTGGGTTTGGATTTTCAACATTCATATTTATAAATAGGTAAATGAATTAACATTAAATTTATATATTTATTAAGGTTAATAATGTTGGAATATATATACAAAAATCAATCCTTTATTCTTTGTTTTTGATGTTTTTCTTAAAACATTTATGTAAAGAGGACATTTTTATTTTTAACTGTCAAAAACATAACCTTTCAGAAATGCTGCTTCAGAACGTAACAAAGTTCCATACATTTATATGGATCAGAAATATTAATAATATATTGAAGGGAAAGTCCACAATTCGTAATTCAAGTGATTCAATCAAATTGTATGCTTCAAAAAAATATGAAAAGCATCAGAAATTTAAACAGAGGATAGAGAGAATGAAAAATTTGAAACATGATTTTAAAGGTACATATTTAAGTTGTAATTTCCTTACAAAATTTGTATCAGAAATTAAATTACACTTAAATTTTAAAGATAATTTAAATCTTTAACAACCTTTCGTTATTTTAATTAAGCTGCATACATTTTCAAATACCATATATTTTCTTGAGGTATAATATAGGTTATTAATACAAATAGTTTATCAATAAATCACTTAGCTCACTTCTTTCCAATATTCATTATTTTTTTAGAGAAACTCATACCTAACCTAAAATTGATTATGAGTATTTATTAATCAGATTTTTCTGCTTTTAAATAGGACAGAATATGAGTTCTTTTTAAATTAAATTTTGTAATGAAATGTTCATTTAAATACTTTTTAATATGTTTTTGCTAGCATAATATAGATTTTATTGCAATTTTAGTTTTACTTAGTGCCATTTTCTTTCAAATGTTTTATTCTATTTGTATTGAATTGTATTTTCAATACAATTTAGCAATAATATTAATTTTCCTTTAGGTTAATTTTGTAAATTTAGTTATATTTTTCTATTAATAAACAATGAGTTTTACATATTATTTGTAGTTTTATTATCTCTCCCTTTTTATGTTTAATTAATATTTTTTTGTTAAACTTCATATTTTCGATATTTGTATCTGTGTAATTCCTCGTAATCGGTGCCGAAATCGAGACGGGTTTACCGATCATTTTACTGCGTACCTGGCAAGAAAAGCGTCTCCAATGCGTCTCCTCGAGTTGACGAACTAGGTACGTGTTTCTAAGCATTTTTTATCGGTTTATGCGTCCCGATTTCAGCCCCATGAGGGAGACGAAATGAGGACGCTTTTCGAAATACTTGTCCCGGGCCCCTTTTGAAGCCGGGCCCGTGTGCCTCGCACACATGGCACACCGGTAGTTTCGCCACTGAGACCATTTACAAGCATAAATTTAATAGGCCAACAAATTTAGAGTTGCGAAATAAAATTGTCGAAGGTGTCAATTCCATTTTACCTGAAACTCTTTTGGAGGTGCGAAATAGCTTTTACGATAGGTTAAGTTTTTGTTTAGCGAAAGAAGGCGGTTTATTTGAGCCTTTTATTTAAAAAATGATATGTTGTTAAGTTTGTTTATTTGAGTTTTATTTCTGATTTTTTTAAATATTTTTATCAGAGTTGATATTTTATTTTTTATTAGAATAACGCTTTAATTTTCATTATGCAAAACACAGCATATTAAACATTTTAAGATTACAATTCTATGCGGGTTTTACACATTGTCAGTTCTGTAAAATCCGCATGAGAATAAATATTTTAAAAATGCCTGGATTTTCGCGTAATATTTTGGGACATTTTGTCGCCAAACGGCGCAGCTCCCTCGAAAGTCAGATGTTTACTAATCCCCATAGATAAAGACGTAAATAGAATGGACTCTTCCTTGTTAATGCAGATGTCAGCATTATTTTGCTACACCTAGCGCCATCTATCGGTCTGGAATAAAGTACTGGTGTACATCTTTTATTACTAGATGGCGCGCTGCGCAAGATCTCGCCATTTTAAGCGGGCTTTTCAAATGTTTTGGCGGACTCCGCTTTACTCCCATTGCTTTAATATTTAAAAACTGAATAATTGAAAAAACACTTCATATATTAAGCATATAATTTATATAATAGTTACATACTTATATAATATAAGTATAATAGTTACATATATCGAAAATCTTAAAGATTAAATAAAGGTTATTACACGTTTACAATTTAAATTCGTTTAATATCAAAACAACATATTTCTAAAATTTAAATCACATGTTTAAGGAAATGGAATATGTTATAAATTCCTAATTTACACCACAACTTCTACCTACTTTAGAACTGGTACTTAAGTTTCTAGTTAGTACATTTACGTTTTAAAAGTAAGTTTTTTTTTGTAAATTTGTTAACTTAGAAAATAATCAGAACCAATTAATCAGAACTTAATCAGAACCACCCCTGATCCTCAAAAGCATATGAAATGCAGTCATAATGTTTCTGTTATGCCTGATATTAAAATGGTGAATTTTAGTGTTTACTATACTGGGAGATGTTATTAACAATGTAAACTAACAATGGTACATATAAATATATACTGGGAAATGTAAGTTTGTATTGGATGCAAGGCTCCTAAAATGCTGCCAGCAGCAATTTTGGTAACTCGGCCCAGCAATAGATCTAACACATCTTGTATCAAGCAATTTTAATAATTTAATGAAGCAACAAAAATTAATGAAAAATTGTTTCAAAACAAATAACATAGAAAACCTATGACAATCTTACCTGAGCATGATTTGCTATTTCTTGAGTTTGTCTAAAACCCAAATCTTCAAAACCAATTATTTTTTCTTCATGGTAATTTGGTTGTAGATTTGACTGAATGCTCATTTTATCAAACATTAGGACATAATGTTTATCCTGGGGATTCTTAAAGTTTTTCACTTCAGCTTTTAAAACTGAAAAAACTTGCTCATGTATGCCTGGACAGATTGGAATCCTATTAAGGAGCTTCATAACTGTTTTTCTTGATGGTAATGCAAAGAACTTTGATAAGAAATGGTTTCCAAAGCCAGTTTGTTTATACAAAGCTAATGCGAGTACCTGATCTTCAAGTGTGTACCGTCTACCCTTTGGTTTTCTGTCAGAATTCTCAATTTGACATTGGAAAAATCTTGCCCGAATACGGTCCATACTCGAAACACATTTTTTGAAAATGTCAGATGAAGCAAACTTCTCTGAAGCACAGAGTCTCTGTTTAAATGATAGCCTACTTTTTTTTGACAAAGCAGCTCGCCTTTTAAATTGTACTGCTCTTTTGTAAAGGTGCCTGGCTTTTGGAGTTAGATCTTTTACTTGTGAAACATTCACTTCAGAGAGTAGTGTAGACCGGCCTAATTTAAATTCAATATTAATAATTTGTAATCCTAATAAAAAGTATTCTTATTATGAGAAAATCCTACTTCTATGTCAATTAAAAAATTGATTTTTTTACATTAGATATCACTTAATTAATAAAACTAAAAGTATAATATGGCTTAATTGTCAACTTATAATAAATTCTATCATAAAAATTTGGATTTTTCATTATGAATAACAGTGATAACAAAAGAATAGGTTGTGATATTCAGATAGTAATAATATTTAAGTTATGAACAATGGCTTACTTCTTTTATTTGAGGATGCTCCTACCGGATTTAATGTGGGGGTAGGTAATGATATACCATAACCACTGGTTTTTACAGATGAACTCTTAAATGTCTGTAATAATCAAATCAAATCAAATCAAAAATGGTTTATTTGTCAAAATGTACAGTTTTATAGGTCAATAAAAATTACAAAGAAAAAAAATTACATTGACAAATAGGAATAACGTTTCCTTACTGGTGCTGGGTTCAGATTCTGCCTCTACAGTCACTTTATTATACAAGAACTGATCATTTAACAAATCTGATTTTAGACTTCATAAATCTTCAGTTCTTCCTAATTCAGCAGTAACTGTATTTTCTGCTTTGCAAATTACCTCAAGTGGTTCCAAGAGACCTAACCAATAAATGTTAATGTAAAGTAAAAAGTTGATTATATACCATATTGTTTTCCTAAAGTTTCCTAACCTGGTAAATTGAGTGAGGGCAAAACATCTTTTATGAGTATTTTATTAGCACCAAAGTCTTGGGGCAGAAAATGTAAAGCACAAATTCTGCAATTATTGTAGATTTTCTCAGTTGTCATTTCTAATACCAATCGTTTGTTTCCTGTTAAATTCACCCATTTATTAAAAATGGGTTTGCTCTTAGATGGGTTGGGAAAGCGATGTTTAGATTGGGTGCTCTTATAGCAGCCATCTACGGAACAAGGAGCTGATGGCATGATTATAATTCAACCTACAATTAAGATACAAAACATAAAAAAAAAACATTTTAAGTGCTGAGGTGCTTCTTATTTGTAAACAGGAATCAAGGTAAAATGTGTGAAGCCAAGCAAATTTAAATATTTTCTTTTCCTTTAATACTAACATATTTTTTTACTCATACAAACAATAAAACATTAATATGTATGTATTTAACTGAAGTGTGTGGTTAATCGTTTGTATATTATTAATATCTCTTTGAAAATTAATAACAAGTAAATAACAGCAGGATATTATACAAGATACTATACCTACAAGAACGAATTTCGTTTAAGACCACTTATATCTTTTGAATAGGTTATTTCAAATGATTTAACATTTATACAATTCATATCATAATCATGATAGTATATATTATAATCAAGATAAACTGGCATAACGCATAAGATAAATTAATGTTATAATACCTACCTACAAATTTACAAATGCAGTGCAAATAAATAAGTATATATTAAGTCTTTCTGAATTTAAAAAACACAAAACAATGCCGAAATCACAGAAAATCACTAAACACAAGACACGATTATTGCAAAATAACAGTGCTAATGTCAACAAATGAACAAAACGCCATTTTGACATTGTTTTCGTCACCCCTTTCGCAATGTGCTAAAGGTTGCATAATCTTTTTTTTAATGGCCTCAACGCCATCTATAGGAGTGGAATTAAGCTCAATGCGGGTCTATATTGGCAATTAGAGATCGCAGGGTATGCTAATCCCGTCCTCGGGTCGGCCGGAGCAGTGCTCTGTCGCAGACACTCGTACACGCGCGACGTTGCAAAATTTCGCCTCTATGCGGTTTCCTATAAGGCCGGCGACATACTTGCGGCAAAGTCGCGCGGCGTGGACGCAGCGGCAGCGCCTCACACCTTTTTTCTCCGGCTGCGATGTAGCGGCAAAGACGCTGCGATAATTGGAACATTTTGTTCTCAGTATTTTTCAGAATAGCGTACAAGCTGACTGCTGTCGAGTTAGTGTGTATTGCATAATAAAAAGAAGAAAGCCGCGAAGGTACTCAGTTCATCCATTAAATATGATGCGATTAACTTTAGGGCAATTTCATTGTCTATATGGTGAGCTGAGGAAGTACCCAGAAAAATTTTTCAATTATTATAGAATGTCGATGAAGTTGTTGTGGCTTGCGCTACTTCTACCCACTACTATGGTCGAAGACCACACGTCAATTACGGTCTTCAGGAGGTGACAGAAGACAGACAATCTCGCTCATCACGACACGCCAAGCGTGCAATCAGTTTATTTCATTATTTGTTAATTAACGTAATATACCTATTTTAAAAACAGTTAAAAATAGTGTCATTATAATAATACAGTCCACTACACACGTACATTGGTCCATACGAGCGGATGCAGTTCATCTGTGGCAGAAAGCAGTGTAAATGTGCGGGTAAGAACCCAAATCTAACCTAAAATCCGTTTCATCATTTTTCCTCGCGGCTCGCGCCGAGTCAAGTTACGACCGTCGTCGGTTGTTCTTGGCAGCGTGGCGTTGACGTACTGTTTTGCTACGTGCGACTATTGAGGTGGATAGAGCAGCAATTGTTTTATTCATTCAATTTAATTTACATTTTAATTTCTTTTAATTTGCGTTAATAAGCATATAACATGGCAGAGTTAGAAGAAAAATTAAAGGTCCTAAGGAAGAAGCGTGCTTCTATTAAGTCAAAACTAACTATTTTTGAAAAATTCACTAAGTCGGTTGAAAGTTTGCAGAATGATACAGAGGTACTAGAACGGTCAAAAATAATTGAACTTGAGCAACGTTTACAGGATGCCCAACAATTAATTAGTCAGTTTGATGACGCGCAAACTGAGATTGAATGCGTTTTAGAAGATACTGATTTAGAATTAATTGAACGCGAACAGTTTAGTAACAGGTTTTATAGTATTTTAACAATAGCTAAAACAATAACAGAAAATAATTCTAGCGACGAAAACAGTGATATTGCTAGTCGTGCTTCGGGACACGGTTCTTTGTCAGATATAACTGATGCGGTGAAACTTCCTGAGGATAAGTTACCTAAATTTGACGGTTTATTTTAAAATTGGTTAGAGTTTAGGGACATTTTTCAATAATTGATTCATGAAAACAGCAGAATTAACGACATTCAAAAATTTCATTATTTGCGAGCCTCTCTTGTGGGTGCAGCAACGCAAGTAATTCAGTCAATTGAGTTTTGTGCTACTAATTATGACGTGGCATGGAAGAACCTATGCGAAAGATTTAATAATACAAATTTACTTCTACAGAATCACATTCATGCAATTTTTAACTGCCGAGCGGTTAATACAGAGTCAGCCTTTGAAATTAGAAATTTAAGTGATAATCTGTTCAAACATCTTACAAGCTTAAAACAATTAGGTGAACCAATCGAATATTGGGATACATTAATAATATACATAGTTTCATCTAAGTTGGACACTAGCACATCGCGAGAATGGGAAAGGCTTAAAGCAAAACAGCAAGCGTCTTGTACATTAGACTTTTTTAAGAACTTCCTAAAAGAGAGAGCAGATACACTAGAGAATTTAGAAAGTAATTTAAGAACGAAGCAAGCAGATTTAAAACAATTAAAACAGTTTAGTTATGAAAATAAACGTACATATAAAACATCTCGAGGGCTTAATACAAATACAAATGAAAATATTAATAGGTTGAATTTTCACGGTGCGCAACACGGTGCTCAACCAAAATATACGTGTTTTTTGTGTAATGGAAACCATAACATTTTCTATTGTGCAGAATATTTGAAGCTTTCGGTAAAGATAGATTGTCAAAAGCAAACGAGCTTAAGTTATGCATTAACTGTTTAAAACGAAATCATGCTCCTAAAGACTGCAAGTGGTCAGGTTTCAAGATATGTAGTTTAAAACACAATACGTTCACACAATCAAGAAGTTGATAATTCAAATGAGCTGGAAATTAATCATATTACTTGTACTGTTGCATCAGCTCAGAATGCACTTCTTTCTACGTCGCAGGTATATTGTCGCGATATATTCGGTAATTATATAACAGCACGTGCTCTGTTAGATTGTGGTTCACAATCAAGTTTCATAACTAACGCTTTATGTGAGAAACTTAAATTACCAACTATACAAACCGATTTAACAATAACAGGTATAAGTGATAAAATTGCACACTCTACGGAAAAATGTCAGGTAAAAATTCAGTCAAAAATTAACACTTTTTCTCTTGATGTGAGTTATTTTGTCTTAAGAAAAATAACAAGCGACTTACCGGGAATGATCATTAATCGTAAAGCGTTAAAAATACCGCAACATTTTAAACTTGCAGATCCTGAATTCGATATTTCGGATAAAATTGATTTACTACTGGGAGCCGACGTTTTTTGGAATCTCTTAACCTCCGGAAAACAAGAGCTTGGAAACCAGGGCCCTATCCTGCAAAATACTAAAATAGGATGGATAGTGTCTGGACCTTTAACGTTTGTTAAAGATTTTACGATATGTATCTCAGTAAAAACGTTTTACTGCAAAATCAGCTAACTAAGTTTTGGGAGCTAGAGGAAATCTCAAACAAAAAACCTCTTTCGAATGAGGAAGTCTTATGCGAAAAACATTTTATTGATACGTTAGAGTACTCAACGGACGGAAGATTTATAGTGTCTTTACCTCTTAAAGATTCGCCAAAGAAGCTTGGAGGTACTCGTGACTTAGCAATCAAACGTTTTGTCAGTTTAGAAAGAAAGCTCTTATCCAATGAGAAGTTGCGAACATTATATGTTGATTTTTTACAAGAGTATGAACAATTGGGTCACATGACAGAAACAGAGGATAATTTAGATAATGGTAAGCCAGAATATTATTTTCCTCATCATGGAGTAATTAAAGAAACAAGTAGTACAACTAAACTACGCGTAGTATTTGATGCTTCAGCGCCCTCTACAACGGGGCTATCATTGAATAGTTTACAAATGACCGGTCCAATAATTCAATCTGACTTATTATCAATCTTATTGCGCTTCAGAATGCGAGCCATTGTACTCTCAGGTGACATCAAAATGATGTACAGGCAGGTATTAATAAATCCTAAGGAACGAAACTTGCAAAAAATAGTTTGGCGATCGAATCCAAATGAACCTATTAAAACTTACCAATTGAATACGGTGACTTACGGCACTACCGCGGGGTCATTCCTAGCAATACGTTCCTTATATCAAGTAGCAATGGAATGCAAGAATGAACATCCAAAAATTGCTAAAATTATTAAGGAAGACATGTACGTGGATGACTTACTGACGTGCGTAGATTCACAAGAAGAAGCAGAATATGTCGTTAATACCATTTACCAGGTTTTACTAAAACGTGGATTTGAATTACGTAAATGGCAATCAAACTGCTTTAACTTTAATACTAGAGATTCATATAATTAATTTAATACTAGAGACTCAAGATATAGTAGAATTCATTGCCAATAAAGACCACGATACAAAAATTCTAGGACTCCAGTGGGCCTGCGAAAAAGATATACTTACCTTTAAAATTATTCCAACAAAGGAAATTGATCCAAAGGGTATAACAAATCGAGTTGTGTTATCGAGAATAGCTACAATATTTGATCCACTAGGTTTGACGAGTCCATGCATAATATTAGCAAAGGTCTTATTACAGAAATTATGGGCGGAAAACCTAACTTGGGATCAGCCTTTACCATTTCATATTTTAACATCATGGAATCGTTTTTCTTCAGAATTAAACACGCTGGACAGACTAATGATTAAACGAAAGGTAACTTGTCAAAATCCAAATTTTATTGCTCTACATGGTTTTGCAGATGCATCCGAGGCCAGTTATGGGGCCTGTACATACATATACATTTTATCGAAAAACAATGACGGTGATTCAGAATGCAATCTGGTGTGTGCCAAGTCTAAAGTAGCTCCTCTTAAGTCTTTGACGATACCGAGATTGGAGTTATGCGGAGCATTAATTCTAGCTCAGCTTCTTACTAAAGTCTTGGCATCTATTGATATAAATATTAATAAGGTTTATTGCTGGTCAGATTCCGCAATCGTCTTAGCATGGTTAAAGACGTCTCCAAATTTGTTAAAACAATTTGTTGATAATCGCGTCGCGGAAATTCAGAAACTCACTAGTGAATTTACTTGGAATCATATAGGATCCCAGGAGAACCCAGCGGATCTCACGCGGTTTGGAACCTAAGCAATTGATAATTTCAGATCTTTGGTGGCACGGACCAAAATGGCTATTTTTAAGTGAACATGAATGGCCAATTAATATCAATTTTCTTACAAACAATTTACCAGAAATGCGACAATGTGTCATAACAAAAACAAGAACGCATTAATTTCCTTTAGAACGATTTTCAAACTTGACAAGAATAAAACGTGTCACAGCATATATTTTTAGGTTTGTAAATGTTAGGTTATCTAATAGCGCGCTTCCGTACTAACTTTAAATACAAGTGAAATCTCACCCTGTATATTGCCCGTCTATTCATCCTGACCTACTTCGTAACAAACATCTGTTTAGCGCGGTGCGAGTGACCCAGAACTCTAGCCCGTGATTGGTTGCCACCCCGTAGTGCGAAGATCAATATGAGCTGACGCGTCGCCGACACTGACAGGTTCAGACACTTTCAGACAGTGAATACGACAAGTCAAGATCCTTTTTTCCTGCCTGGGCGAGTGCCCTACGCGGTTTTTACTATTTTTAAGTTGAGTATCGAGACTGGGGCTTTAATAACCAATATATGTTTTCAAGTAAATCCTCATGAAGTTTCTCACTATTAAACCCCATCGCACTCCCTATTGGCACAGCGTCGCAACCCTATAAACCTCACCCTAACAAATGGTCCTTCGTCGCCACATATTAACGCTAAATACCTTTAATTCGATGTACCAGTAGTCCGATAAAGCCGATGTGTACAGTTGTGGAGTGTAAAAAGAAGAAAGAAAAACCTGAAGCAGCTGAAAAGTACCAGAAAGAAAACCCAGAAAGCTCTAAGGTTAGTCCAAATTGCCGTCATTTTGTCAAAACCTGAGATTTAAATAGCTAAAATTTGAATCGCGTTGTCTTATTACCCTATTGATTTGAATCGCAGATTGTCGTTTTGTAGATTTAACCTAGCCAAACCTATACCTTCTTAGTTTTATGCCCATGCAAACAAATACCTATTTTTTTTTTGATCTTAACCTATACAAAACAATACCTACTTAGTTTTTTATTTGTTTAAACCTCAAAAAGTAAATATTAACCCGATTTAAGTAAAATTTTACGCGATTTATACTCGTTTATATTGTTTATTGGGGCCTTTTATCCTGTTATTTTGTTTTTAGCCCCTATTTATGTCTTTTTTTTTATAAGTATATATGTATATAACAAATTTTACAGGATATTATTTGTGCTTTAGTGTGTTAAACCTTAGGTGCACTGTCTTATTATAACTTTATGAGCCCAAACATTTGTACCTACTTCATTATTTTTAGCCTATTTAATACATACGAGTGCAGCATTTTGACATTTTAGATTTTGTTTTTGTTTTTTTTTTTTTTTTTTTTTTGAATTTGCGGGATAGTTATTCGCCTGTGTTGAAAAATGAATGAAGAACTTGCCAATGAACAGCTCTCAGCTAAGGCTAAAGGCGAGGTAAAATTCCTTATCTCAAAGCGAGGCCACCTAAAAGCCTCTTTAACTAGATTTCAAACTTTTTTAAATGCATGCTCAGGTACACTAAGCTCTTCATCAAATGCTCCTGACCTAAAGGTACAAATCGAAAGTAGATTAAATGCAGCAAAAAATTCTCTCAATGAATTCGAGAGGATTCAGGCAGGCATTGAAGATCTTTGTATTAGGCACACCCTCCCTGATGCTAACGATCAGGATGAGGTTCGAGGGGACTTTGAGGAAAAATATTTTTGTATAATTTCAGCAGCCACATTCATGTTACAGACCCTATCGGCTCTGATTTCTCCTATGCCTGATCCCCAAGAACCTGTTGGTCCACAAAATAATGTTCAAAATACCCTAGTTTCTAATAACCTTATGACCAGACTTCCTCCTTTATCCATCCCTGAATTTTCAGGGTCATATGAGTCTTGGACTCAGTTTGCTGAAACATTTGAATCCCTAATAGACAAAAATCCTGCACTTGCAAATGTGCAAAAATTCTATTATTTGCAGTCCTCTCTCAAAGGAGATGCTGCTCAAGTTATAAGCTCTCTTACTGCCACGGATGATAACTACCTTATAGCCTGGGACCTTCTCAAGAAAAGGTACCAAAACAAAAGGGCCATAATCCACTCCCATGTCAAGGCCATCTTTAATTTACCTACAATTAAAGAGGAAACCCATTCTATCTTAAGAAAATTCTTAGACAATTTTCAAAAGCATTTTAGGTGTCTTGAAAATCTAGGAGAAAAGGTCAACCACTGGGACACCATCCTAATTTATCTAGTATCATCCAAAATGACCCAAGGCATTCGCCGAGAGTGGGAAGTTAGTTCAAAAGGTATTGAGACACCCTCTATCTTAGACTTTACTAATTTCCTGACAGAACGTTGCCACTTGTTAGAGTCCATTGACTACAAAATTTATCACAAGCATGAAGCACAAACATCTAAGCACTTACCTGTCCACAAAACCTTTGCTCATGCAGCTTTTGAACCCACCTGTCCTATATGCAAGGGTAGTCATTTTGTGTATGCCTGCCAAAAGTTTATGGATTTGTCCATCCATGATAGGTACAATGAGGCCAGACGCCTTAAATTGTGCACCAACTGTCTTCGGCCTGGTCACTTTAATTCAAATTGCAGATCAAAGCATTTCTGTAGGTTTTGTAAACGTAACCACCACTCTTTGTTGCACCAACTAGGAACTTCTGGATCTATTGGTAATTCTTCTATACCCAAACCTAATATGGGTAGGCCACCCAGTAGCAGCCAACCTCCTCAGGCTGTTTTATACTCTCACACAGAGCTGGAACCTAGTCTGGTGACCTCAACCCCTAATGGTGCCACTGCAGTAGTTTTAGCCAAATCTCACAGTAATCATACAAGTAACTGTCATACAAGCCCTATAGATTTTAACCAAGATGTGATCCACGCCAATAAATCTTCTTTATTAAACCAGCAATCATTAAACCGAGTTGGTACCACCAATTTTTCCAAAGGCTCTCTCGAAGAGATAGGCCAAGAAAACTTACCCAACTATAGCCTAGCTTGTGCCAACTCGAGCACAAGTAATTTTATATTGCTATCCACAGCAATAGTCCATGTTTTTGATGCTCACCAGAATCCTATTCCATGCAGAGCACTGCTGGACAGTGGCTCTCAATCAAATTTTATTTCAAGGGCACTATTTAATAAACTTAATCTCAATTGGGAAAAAATCAATGTTCCAGTATGTGGTATTAATCAAGGAACCACTTATGTAAATAAAAGAGCCCTCTTGTCGATTGAAAATGTAAGTCAAAGCCACAAATTTGAAATTTCAGCCCTAGTTATAGATAAAATAACTGAAAAGTGTCCCCAAAGATCTATAGATATTTCTAAGTTATTGATTCCCTCTGGCATTAACTTGGCGGATCCAACCTTTTGGGAGCCGTCAGAGATTGACATACTTCTGGGTGCAAGTATATTTTTTGACCTCATGTGCTCAGGTCAAATCAAGTTTGGCAAAAATAGCCCTATAGTTCAAAATACCAAACTTGGCTGGATTGTTGCTGGTCCTATATCATGCTACCACCGTGAAGCGGAAAATAATATATCTTGTTTTTCCCTCGACAATAATAACCTTGACCTCAGCCTAAAAAATAGCCTTGAAAGGTTTTGGCAAATTGAAGAACCAGTTTCCCAGTCGAGTAGTTTGACTCAGGAGGAACTTGACTGTGAGTCCCACTTCCTCCAAAATCACACCCGTGCCCCTTCAGGCCGTTTTGAGGTCAGCCTCCCTTTTAAGAAAAACCTATCACAGATGGGATCTACGCTAGAAATGGCTGAAAAAAGATTTCTAGCTATAGAAAGAAAATTCTAAAGAAATAAAGACTTTTTTGCAACCTACTCCCAATTTATACATGAGTACAAGGCCCTCGGCCACATGTCAAAGGTGCAAAAAATTGATATCAATGATTGCTCCTCGTCTCTGCCCACTTACTATCTACCACATCATGCAGTAGAAAAGCAAGAGAGTACCACTACCAAGTTGAGGGTGGTATTCGATGCCTCTGCCAAATCCTCCACAGGCATTTCTCTGAACGACACTCTTATGGTCGGCCCTACAATCCAAATGGATTTATTCTCTATTATTGTAAGATTTCGTGAACATAATTATGTTCTAACAGGGGACCTGGCCAAGATGTATAGGCAGATATTGGTAAAACCCTCCGAAAGAGACCTGCAAAGAATAGTGTGGCGAGACTCCCCTGATGATGAATTAGAGCATTTCCAGCTAAACACAGTTACTTATGGAACGGCAAGTGCTTCTTTTTTAGCTACAAGGTGCCTCAAGCAAATTTCATTAGACAAGAAGACCTCATTTCCTCTAGAAAGTAGCATCATTGCGCATGACTGCTACGTTGATGACGTAATTACAGGCACAAATGACCTCAATGACCTTGTAAAAATAAGGTCCAATCTGACCTCCATTTTACATGAGTATGGGTTTGAGCTGAGAAAATTCGCCTCTAATCATCCCGAAGTCCTTTCTGATTTACATGTCGACAACTCAACTCCTTATATAATCAATGAGGGACAAAGTTCTAAAACATTAGGAATTTCATGGAATTCGTTAAAAGATCAATTTGTTTATTCGTCAAATATAAGTAATCCTGAAGGTTGTGTGACAAAACGGACAATCCTCTCTGCAATATCGCAGATATTTGATCCCTTGGGTCTGCTAGGTCCTATAATCATCCAAGGGAAAATATTAATCCAGAAGCTATGGCTACTAAAAATTTCTTGGGACGACCTTATTCCCAGTGATTTCCAGAAAATTTGGACAAATTTTTCTGAGCAGCTTGCCAGAGCAAATACATTTACAATCCCTAGACAAGTCACCTCAAAAAATCCTCTAAGAGTTCAAATGCATGGCTTTTCTGATGCGTCCATAAACGCATATGGAGCGTGTCTGTACCTACGTTGCGAAAACGCAGATAGAAATATTTTTTGCAACTTGTTGTGTGCAAAATCGCGTGTTGCCCCTCTCAAAGCTGTGTCCTTACCAAGGCTAGAGCTGTGCGGAGCTTTGTTACTAGCCAAACTAGCTAAGAAAGTTCTGGAAATCCTAAATTATCCTATAGAGGAATTATTCTATTGGATTGACTCCTCCATCGTTTTATGTTGGCTAAGTTTGGAACCACGTAGTTTAAAAACTTTTGTGTGCAACAGGATTTCAGAAATCCAACAGATCTCAAATGTTAATAATTGGTATCACATTACCTCTTCCCAGAACCCTGCGGACGTTATTTCACGTGGCATGAGTCCCACTGACCTTGAAAATAACATTCTCTGGTGGCACGGTCCTCCATATTTGAGAAACCGTCAAGAATTTTGGCCTACAGGTAGACACGTTTCTAATTTTGCACGTCAAAATTCAGAAAAATCCTCCATACCTGAGGTTAATCCAAAATCATTTGTCTTTTTTACTGAAGCAAGGTCCGAATTTATCCTAAATATTTGCTCCAAATTCTCGTCGTATGTCAAGCTAATAAATGTAATTGCATACTGTTTAAGATTTGCTCATAATCTTAAGCATAAGACCCCAAGAATCACTGGTCCTTTATCCCGACATGAACTCACGAAGAGTACAGATTGTCTTATCCGATTAGTCCAAGCTGAAATGTTTTATGAAGACATTTTTGAACTAAAGCACAACAGATGCGTCAGGACTAAAAGTAAACTTAGCACACTTAACCCGTTCCTTGACCAGGACAATATTTTAAGGGTAGGTGGTCGATTAAAGCATTCCAAATTAGATTTCGATTGTAAACACCCAATTCTTCTCCCTTATAATCACCCATTTACAGAGCTAGTAGTCGTCTATGAGCATGGTCGAAACCTTCATCCTGGTTCTCAAGCCACGTTATCTTTTGTAAGACAACGATTCTGGCCCTTAAATGGAAAACGATTGGTTAAGCGTATACTGCGAAATTGTATACCATGCTTTAAGGCAAATCCGCGGCCTTTACAAGCTCAAATGGGAGATTTACCCAGCTTCCGTGTAGTCCCTTCTTGCCCATTTTTTGACACAGGCGTCGATTATGCCGGCCCTTTTTTGCTGAAGGATTCAAAGTTCAGAAATCGCAAATTTCTGAAATGCTACATTTGCTTATTCGTGTGTTTGGCCACTAAGGCAGTGCACCTGGAGCTGGCCACTGAACTAACAAGTCAATCCTTTATAGCAGCATTTACAAGGTTTACAGCCCGACGAGGCCTATGTAAAAACTTACATTCAGACAATGGGACAAACTTTATCGGGGCTAAAAATGAATTCCAGGCAATTTATGAGGTTTTACAGGGTAAAGGACTGCAAAACTTCCTAAGCGAGCGTCGTATATCCTGGAAATTTATTCCCTCGCGGGCCCCTCATTTTGGCGGAATGTGGGAGGCCTCTGTGAAATCTACTAAGCAACATTTAAATCGAATTCTTAATAATACTCCGTTGCACTACGAGGAATTTTATACGCTCCTCGTTCAAGTTGAGGCTATTTTAAATTCTCGTCCCCTGACGCCCCTCAGTGACGATCCTAATGACTTGGACGTCCTAACTCCTGGACACTTCCTGATTGGCCGTCCATTGAATATGCATCCTGAGTTGGACATGTCAAATGTTCCTGACAACCGACTGACCCGCTACCAGCACGTCCAAAGAATGGCTCAACATTTTTGGTCCAGATGGTCCTCAGAGTTCCTCCATACCTTGAACCAAAGGTTTAAGTGGAAGTCAAGGGTCAACAATGCTGATCTGCTTGGCGTTTTGGTGGTGTTAAAGGAGGAAAACCTGCCCGCCATGCAATGGAAACTGGGTCGTATCGTGGAGTTGCATCCTGGACGAGATGGTGTGGTGCGCGTGGTGAGTGTTCGCACAAACAATGGTGTTTTTAAGCGTCCAATCATAAAAGTGTGTCCGTTGCCCATTGAGGGTACTTCTGTGCGCAATAATGGTGCTGTACTTAAGAAACAGTAAAGGACTGTCACGTTTTTTCAGTGTACAAGTACAAGTAAACAAATATGTAGAGTTACTTGATAATTAATGTTATACTTATAGAATGTAAACTTAAGTGAGTAATTAATTAATTCTTTGATTCTTTTTTGCCAGCGTAAAAATGATTGTTTTATGTTTTTTTTTTTTTTTTTTTGCCATTTACACGTGCATGTACGTACTTAACAATGATGCATTTGCTTGTTGGGTCTAACGTTATTTATGTAAAATTAAATATGTAGCTCATGTGTTTGCTTAGATCTAATTTCATGTATTAGTTAAGTGCCTGTTAGTTTAAGTTGTTTGTATTACTTCTCCCCAGTCTCCGATTTGTTTGTAAATTAGGTTCTCTTATTATATTGAAAGATACCCCGATACTTTCAAGGGCGGCGGTATGTTAGGTTATCTAATAGCGCGCTTCCGTACTAACTTTAAATACAAGTGAAATCTCACCCTGTATATTGCCCGTCTATTCATCCTGACCTACTTCGTAACAAACATCTGTTTAGCGCGGTGCGAGTGACCCAGAACTCTAGCCCGTGATTGGTTGCCACCCCGTAGTGCGAAGATCAATATGAGCTGACGCGTCGCCGACACTGACAGGTTCAGACACTTTCAGACAGTGAATACGACAAGTCAAGATCCTTTTTTCCTGCCTGGGCGAGTGCCCTACGCGGTTTTTACTATTTTTAAGTTGAGTATCGAGACTGGGGCTTTAATAACCAATATATGTTTTCAAGTAAATCCTCATGAAGTTTCTCACTATTAAACCCCATCGCACTCCCTATTGGCACAGCGTCGCAACCCTATAAACCTCACCCTAACAGTAAATAACGCAAGAACACCTAAACATAAACGGCAGTATTCGTATCTTTCCTTAGACAAATTAAATTATGCTTTTAACAAGTTAATCAAATTGTCCCAACAGGAATCTTTTCCAGATGAAATTCGAATTTTATCTTCTAACATCAGCTTCCAAAAACAAATACTTAGCTTGCATCCTTTTATAGACGAGCAAGAAATTTTGAGAGTTGGAGGGCGGCTGTCCAACTCAGAATATTCATTTTCGAAAAAATATCCTATAGTGCTCTCTTCAAGTCATGTTTTAACTAAATTAATTATGCGCTACGAGCATGAACGTTTATTACATGCAGGACCACAATTATTGTTGTCACATGTGCGAGAGAACTTTTGGCCCATTGCAGGACGTAATCTTGCACGTAAAATAGTTCACAACTGCGTAAAATGCTGTAGATACAATCCTCAATCCATTCAACCAATAATGGGCGATCTACCCGCAGCAAGAGTGCAACAAGCATTGCCCTTTATAAAAGTAGGGGTTGATTATGCAGATCCTTTCCTGGTAAAGGACCGACGTGGACGCGGATGTAAGATCTTAAAGAGTTGGGTTGCTGTATTCGTATGCTTAAGTACACGTGCTATACATTTAGAATTGGTTTTGTCACTTAGCTCTGAGGATTTTTTGCAAGCATTTACCCGATTTATTAGTAAACGTGGACGACCCTTAGAAGTTTTCTCAGATAACGGATCAAACTTTGTTAGGGCTAATAAAGATCTCCAAGCCATGGGTAATTTTTTATGCATAAATAGCAATCATATTTCTGAATCTATTCAAAACTTGGGCATAAAATGGCATTTTATCCCAGCCAATTCACCTCATTTTGGTGGTATTTGGGAGGCGGGAGTAAAGAGCTTCAAACATCATTTTAAGAGAATAGTAGGTTCATATACATTATTTCTGTTCGATCTGCAAATTTTAGTTGCGCGCATCGAAGCAGTACTTAATTCCCGACCACTTTGCCCTCTGAGTTCCGATCCCAATGATTTATCCCCTCTAACCCCCGCACATTTCCTCATCGGAAGATCACCAATGACGATAGCAGAACCTTCCATGATGCATTTGCCGGACAACCGACTTTCCCAATATCAATTGGTGCAAAAGGTTCAGGAGCAGTTTTGGAATCGTTGGCATCGGGAATATATAAATGAGTTGCAGCAGAGGCGAAAATGGAAAACTAGCAAGGGTAACCTTGAACTGGGACAATTAGTTTTGGTTAAAGATAGTAATCTACCACCCATGAAGTGGCGTTTGGGACGTGTTTTGAAACTCGTTAGCGGAAAGGACAACGTAAATAGAGTGGCTTCAATCAAGACTATGGACGGGATAATCAGTAGGGCCATTGTTAGACTCTGCCCACTCCCATGTTGAAAGCCTATCCTTTCAAGGCGGGGGGCATGTTGTGGCTTGCGCTACTTCTACCCACTACTATGGTCGAAGACCACACGTCAATTACGGTCTTCAGGAGGTGACAGAAGACAGACAATCTCGCTCATCACGACACGCCAAGCGTGCAATCAGTTTATTTCATTATTTGTTAATTAAAGTAATATAACTATTTTAAAAACAGTTAAAAATAGTGTCATTATAATAATACAGTCCACTACACACGTACAGAAGTCGTTCGATGAATTAAATGAATTGCTAAGAGTTAGCCTGCAAAAATCAAAAACAAAGTTCTGTGAACCTATAAGTGTAGAAGAAAGACTCACAATAACTTTATGGTAAGAAACATTTATTTTTTATTATTTCAAAAAAAGGTAATTAAAAAAAGTGCATGAGACATCTGTGATTCAGTAGGAGATAAAGCTGACACGGATGTAGCAGGTGAGGGCTGTGGTGGCTGAATTGGTACTTGATTTGTGTAGCGTGGTAGATTCAACGATTGGGAAACCCAAGAAGCAATTGAAGGATTGGGTGATATTTGGGACTGTTGCAATGGTTGGGAGTAGGAAGGGGGATATGAGTGAATATTTTGGGGTACAGGTAAACTTATTGATTGAATTTTTCGCATGGAAATAAGAACTTCTAAACGGAATTCAGTTTTCTGATAGTCAGTAAATTTTCTAACAGCTGGTAAAAGGGATTTAAAAAAAGCCAAATCTTCATCTTCTTCTTGTGGGGTACTTGGTGCTTGATTACGCTCCAACAATCCTATGAGTTGCTGTTCAAAAGTTTGTTTAGGACGTGATTTTGGGGTATAAGTAGTGGTTTTCTGCTGAATGACAGGCGTGACATTTACATCCTCACCACTCGCCTCATCCTCTTTACTAATATTTTCCGAATCATTAATATAATGTGTGCCTATGTCTGTTTCTGGAATGTTAGTGTCGGTGCTGTAATATAAAAATACGACTAACTCAATCTTAAAAACACACATTCAAGCCATGGTTAATAAATATTACCTTCGATCCTTTAGTTCTGGTAGGAGAAACTGCATATCAGCGAAAATATATTTTCTTTTCTTTGATGCTGCTGAACCACTGGCAACGTCTTTTTGCACCTTCATATCCTTGATAAATCGGTCTTTTAAGTTTTCCACTCCTTACCTGCAACAACAATATTTTAAATATGTTATTAAGTATATACCTAAATGAATTGAAGTTGAATGTACTTTTGGCATTCTGGCCAATAAATGGAGAGTATTTCACAATGTTATTTTGGTTCACCCAGATTTTGCTGTACAAATTATAAAAGCAGCATGTGTACTTAATAATTTTGTCAGAAGACTCGATGGTTATCAGTTTGAAGACTCTTTATCATGCAATTTAGATGATATTGCTGTAACGGGTACTGGTGGAAATAGGCAAACTGCTAACGCTGTTAGAGATTTCTTTGCCGATTATTTTATCATACCTGAAGGAGCTGTTCAGTGGCAGCAACATATGATTTAATATTTAGTTATTGTATAACATTTTTACCAATAAAACATGACACTTCAATACTAAAATGTTTTCACTTACCTTTCTCTGTTTTTTCTGCTGCATCCAAAGAATCCCAGTTAAGAAACATTTCGACGCAAATCTCCTGCCAACATTTTATTTTCTCATCTCTGTTTAGATATTTTGCATCCGATATCTTCCACAAACATGGTCTCGTTTCCACTAAAGAAATGAACCTCTCTGTGTCGAACATTGCTTACTACTGAATTTCCAACCGTCTGTGTCTTTTAATTTCGCGGCAGTGCCGCATGTATGAACACGTCAGTATAAAAGAATGCACTCTATACTTGCGGCGACGTCGCTTCTCGCGGCATCGACGCATCATACTGCGACCAACTGGCGACGAGCCGCGGCATAGTCGCAAGTATGACTTTACTCATAACAATATACGTGTTACATATTTAGCGGCGTTACCCCGCGACCACGCCGCGCGACTTTGCCGCAAGTATGTCGCCGGTCTAAGTAACAAACGAAAACACGATCTGTATATTGAACAGGGTGGGCGATAGGGAGGAGCCCCGGGGGAACACCCGCTCTCATTTTTTTGTATTCCAAAGTGCAATTATTGATTTGGGTTGTGAATTCCCTGTTTTTCAAGTAGCTTTGGGTAAATTTGATCATACCAGGAGACACACCGAATGTCGCGGCGATCACCTTGACAACGGGAACCATCGCGGCTCCTGATTGGCCGATACACACGTAAACAAAGGTTCTATAAATAGATTGCCAAACGGACTGTCTGGTGGTTTTTGCGACGGGGCCAAATATTTATTTTATTAGGAATTAAAGCGGGTGCGTTTATTACGTAAGGTTTTCTCGTAACATACCGCCGCCCTTGAAATGACCGAGTTAAGAAAAGCGAGAGAGTTTCAATAAATAAAGGTCACTACAAAAGACATATAAATTCTAATGGATTGTCTCAGTCTCTAATGGTAGCGGACACACCTTTACTACACTTTGTTTAATCACGCCCCCCTTTGTCTTTATGCTCACCACGCGCGCACTACATTGTCCTTACCAGGATGAATGTCTATGACTAGTCCAACACTCCAACACTGCGAAGGAAGACCATCCTCCTTAATTAACACTAGAACACCAAGCGATTGTCAATGTTAGTCTTCACCTTCCATTTAAAGCGCTGGTGAAGGGTATGCAGGTAGTCAGAAGACCACCAAGTCCAGAAATGCTGAGTCATCCTTTGAATGTGAGCATAACGACCTAGGCGATTTACGGGAACTTCCCTTAAATCTGATTTAGGGAGGGCATTCAAAGGGCGTCCGATTAAGAAATGCCCTGACGTCAGACTATCAAAATCGTTTGGATCGTCCGACATTTGAACCAACGGCCTTGAATTCAAAACCGCTTCAATTCGAACCACCAGGGTATAAAGTTCCTCATAAGTTAAAGGAGTATTGTTTACAACGCGCTTCAGGTGCTGTTAATACTGGTGTCTTGCACCTTGATTGATTTGTTGCTAGTACGTCACTGGCAGCATGGTGACGAGTACTGCGGGTTGTCTTATTGTTGATGGCGTGGTTTTGCAGGATGTTAAATGAGACACAACGTGATCGTTAATGCTAATTTTATTAATTTCACCTAGCGTATTTATAGTAAATACAATAGTCGATTCGTCACTTTTAATTTACAATGGGTGACTTGGTTTTAGTAATAAATGTAGGTCAGGCGTAATAATGCAATAATGCTGACTGGAAGGTTCATTGATATTAATTTAGGTATTTTATATACTATGCGAAACAATATGTACATTATAAGATTTTAATAAAATTAAAACTAATGGCGGTTAGACAGGTGCTTAAAAGACTTCACCGCCGCCTCCCACACACCTCCGAAGTGAGGTGATCGAGATGGTATGAAATGCCACTTGATATTGGTTGTTTCCAAAAACCTTTGAAACTTGATGTCGCGTAAAACATTATTTATTGCGTTAAACTCATTGTTGGCTCCCACAAAGTTCGAACCGCTGTCAGAAAATAGGGATTCACAAACCCCACGCCGAGTCACAAACCGCTTGAAGGCGGCAATGAAAGCCTGTTAGTTCTGTAGCTAACTCTACATGGAGGGCCTTGATGGACAGGCAAATTAAAATACACAAATATCATTTGATGTATTTTTTATTTCGAAATTTTGAATCTTTAATGATGAAGGGACCTGCATAATCCACGCCTGTAGAGCAAAAGGGATAAGAAGGCGTTACTCTTTGAGCAGGTAGATCCCCCATTTGTGGTTGAAGGTATCTTGGATTTGCTTTAAAGCATCGAATACATTTTCGTATAATACCCTTTACAAGGGTTTTGTCATTTATGGGCCAAAATCTTTGGCGGACAAAGGATAAGGTAGAATGAATGCCTGGATGCAGGTTTTTCTCATGCACATACTGAATAATTATTAACCTTAGTAAAGACAGAGTCATGGGGAAGCAACAGGGGGTGTTTGTAATCAAAGTTAACTTTGGTGTGTATTAATCTACCTCCAACCCGGAGAATACCGTCCTTATCGAGAAACGGGTTTAACGTGCTTAGACGACTGGAGGTTCGGACATTCTTGGCTCGTTTACTTCGTTCGATGTCATCACCAAAATATTCCCTTTGAATTTGCTTGACTACAAAGCCTAGAGTTTCATCAAATTCACAAGGTTGAATAGGGCCAGTTTTCCTTAATCCCATGGATGCTTTACAATTAAATACAAAGCGAAAACAATACGATAAAATACGAATCAATTTAGTAAAACTTGAGTATTTATTCAAGATTTCATTCAAAAATTGGGAAGGAATAATTGTGGTTAATGTCACACGATTAGGATTAAATTCGGGAATTTGTTTTGAGTCATTGGGTTGACGTGCACATTTGCTAATGTGATTGATAGTGGGCCAATTCTCAGTGCATTCAATTAAAAAACTAGGACCGTGCCACCACAAGTCACTATTTTTTAGGTCATGAGGATCAATCCCCCTGGAGATTAAATCAGCAGGATTTTTTGCTGAAGGAATATGATACCAATTATTTGTGTCTGTGAGATGCTGTATTTCCGCTACGCGGTTGATGCAAAAGTCTTTAAAGTTCGGGGTTCTAAGCATAACCAGGAAAGGATGATAGACGAGTCTGCCCAATAGAATAACTCAACGGGTCGATTGTCTAAGATTTCAAAAAGTTTCGTCATGAGTTTGGCTAATAACCATAGTTTTTGTAGAAGACACTAGGCTTGAATTATCATAGGGCCTAGCAATCCCAGAGGACCGAAGAATTGAGAGATATCGGATAGCATAGAACGCTTGGTTACTATACTTAGATTAGGATTAACATTTGAATGGTAGATTAATTTATCAGATAATGAATTCCATACAATTCCTAATGTTTTGGAACTCTGGGGATCGTTAATGGAAAATTCAATTGAATGTTCATCAATTCAATCAAAAATGTATTGGAACTCTGGGAATCGTTAATGGAAAAGTCAATTGAGTTTCGTTTCCTAAATCGGACAATGAAAACGGGTCATTTGAAGCAAATTTTCATAAGTCAAAACCGTATTCCTTAAAAATTTTTGAGAGGTTATTTCTTATTTTTAGAAGACTTTCTGATGAGATACTCCCGGTTATGACGTCATCGACATAACAGTCCTTTTCTATGATTTCACTTTCAACAGGGTATTCAGAACGTTTATACAGCGATATTTGCTTCAGGCAACGAGTCGCCAAGAACGAGGCGCTAGCTGTGCCATACGTGATGGTATTCAATTGAAAGTGAGATAACTCAGCGTCTGAGCTTTTGCGCCAGACAATTCTCTGAAGGTGGCGTTGCTGGGGTTCGATCAAGACCTGGCGATACATTTTCGCTATTACACCAGTCAACACATAATAGGCAGTTTTCGAGATGCATATGTTTTGACGCTTAACATAGACATAAACGTTATCTTAGCCGCTGTTTGACAGCTCCCCAAAAAGTGTTCTCGAAATAGGTGATACGTTTACCGCTAGCCTAACGATAGCAAAAAGCTTTATTGCCATAAAATTTGTGTTCATTGTTTTTCTTAAGTTACAACATGATTGAGGATTTTGCAGCCCTAGATTCCTTCAGCTCTGACAGCGACTTAGATGATGCCCTGTTACTTCACCTATTAATAATATATACCGAGCATACATATGTATAAAAAATTGAGAGCTAAAGGCTTATCCTTATCTAGTACCTATTTTTGTAAAACCTTTTTTAAAAGGTCATTTACAAGTGCTTGTTGTGTTTTTAATAGGTGC
This sequence comes from Anthonomus grandis grandis, assembly GCF_022605725.1. Classification (NCBI taxonomy): domain Eukaryota; kingdom Metazoa; phylum Arthropoda; class Insecta; order Coleoptera; family Curculionidae; genus Anthonomus; species Anthonomus grandis. The sequence goes on from NC_065565.1 coordinate 877,598, forward strand.
ATCAAAGCCTGCCTTTCTTCTTTCTCCATGGCAAACTTTTCCTGCTCAAAAGCCAGTCTTTGTTTTTCCATTTGCAACTTTTCTGATTCTATTTGTTGTTTTTTTTTCTCGATTTGCAATTCCTTTATTCTAATTTTCAGTTTAGCATTATTTTTTTCCTCCAAAAATTGTAAAGTCTTTTTAAAATTTTTTTGTACTACTCTGCCTTTTCTTTTATGACTTGGGCCTGAAATACACCAGATTAAAATCACAAGTTTTTTTCACTATATGAAAGAATAACATAACAAAAAATTATCATAAATAGTGGTTGGTATTAATCATAAAACTACCTTGAATGTTTGATTGGGCTTCTCTGTGAAATTCATTAATTACTGGGTGATCCAAGGGGTGATCCTTTATTGGTATTGGAGATTCAATATTAATTGGAGATTGAGGTTTATTTGGAAATGTAGCACTCTCTTCTCCTGGAGACAAAAATATAGTAAACTCGTAACTGTAACTGTATAGTAAATTAAATAAATGTCTATATTTAATTTCTTTTTTAACTCCAAAATTTGTGGAAGTGAAGGATTTGCTGTATTTAAAGTTAATCAAAAATATAATTACCAAACATATATTCAATATTAGGATTGCTTGGGGCCCAATCAAATTCCTGCTGTTCCTGATATGGAGAAGATGAAGATGATCGTGGGTCTATAACTGCTTGTTTATCCAATTTATAAATTTGTTGTGTTAAACCCTCCCTCAACAATTTGCCTTTGTCAGAATTCTTGGCCTCTTTTTTAGTAATTTCTTTTTCTTTTAGAATGCCGTTAATAAGTTCTAAAACTTCTTGCAATAATCCATCCAAGTGAGTATATAGTTCCTCAACTCCTGATCTAAAATCGTTTTAAAATTACAGAAATAATATTAACAACTTTGAAATTTATTTTTAATGTGATTAACATACCGGGCTCTATTTTCCTTTTCTTTCCTCTCAAAATTTTTTAGAATGTAATTTACATGTTCCTTCATTCCTCTTAAAGTAATATCTTTTCCTATAAATTGACAAAAATTATTGTGTATATTATGTGTATTGCTGGATCAACATAGGGATTATTAGCGAGGATGTCCATTAGAAGTATTTTGTCATCTTCATCATTAAATCTAACCCTACTTCTCTTGAATTTTGTCAAGACACTGGATTTTAGATTGTTGGTCGTGTCATTGTTACACAAAATAAAAAAAAAACACAAAATGTATTCTTACTGTTTCAGACAAAAGGAGACTAAATAAACTTGAATTATGAAATATTATTATTTGACAATAATGTAAACAACATTAATGCGCATGCGTTTCGGTATGTTTATGGCTATGTCTCTCGTCCGTAAGATAGCGGAGGGTATCGGTAGGGATATACGATAAATGACACTTCAAATGTCATACATGTCAATTAGTGGTTACCGGTGATACTTTTTAATGGTTTCGAAAAATGACTAATTATGTTGTCGAAAACGAATGAGAATTGAAAACAAATCATTTTGAACATTTGGTCCAACTTTCAAACAATCATTCAGAGAATTCTAAATCATTCGATATAGATTTCGCGGAAGCATCAAAGACGACACGTAATTTTGTGGTTAAGCTGTCGTGCTTCTCCACCGCGTGATGTGGGATGTAATAGACAGGACAATTAATGGGTTTGTTGGGATCAATTTTGGTCATGTGACCTAAGTCGACATATTCTTGCATGAATGAGACATAGGATTTTTTGAATTCTGCGTTTTTTGAAAACTTTCGCTCAATAGACAAAAATCTTTTAATCGCAATGTCTTGAGAACTGCCTAATTGATCGACACTAAATTTGGTGGGCAGATAAACTTGAAACCTTCCTGATTCATCACGACTGGTGGTTTTAATAAAATGACTTTCACATTCAGTTTCTTCTGCGAAAAGTTTATTGGCTAATTCGGGTGAATCTTCAATCTTCCAGAACCTTTCAAGACTATTATACAGTGCGGAATCATTTAAGCTTAAACAGCAGGTTGTTTGACTAAGTAGATTAAAAGGCAATGGGCCCGAAATCAACAAGCTTAGCTCACTTGATTGCAACATCGGATTATTTTTTCCTAAGCTTATTTGTCCAGAGCTTAATAAACTGTAAAACAAACTAGCTCCTATTAGAAGGTCTATTTCTGAGGGCTCAGAAAAGGTTGGATCAGCGAGACAAATATCAGTAGGAATAGGAATCTGGGAGATATCTAAAGATTGATGTGGAATAGTTAGTCTCGGTTATTTTGTCAATTACAAGAGCTGATAAACTAAATTTATAGCCATTGTGATTGGCGGCTAAAGACAGATTAACACGTTTGTTAATAAAGGTAGTGACCTGGTTGATTCCACAGACTGGAATATTAATTTTATTAAAAACGAGGTTTAATTTCTCAAACAAGGTTTTAGACACAAAATTGGATTGTGAACCGCTGTCCAATAACGCTTTACATAAAATAGGGTTTCGGTGGTTATCATATACTTTGACTAAGGCTGTTGACAGCAGAACATAAGTGTTGGCGGTTGCGTTGGCACAGGATAAACTATAACGTAGGTTAGATGGATCTTGATGGTCACTGGTTGGTTCATGTTGTAAAATGTTAGTAGGATGTGCTTTGCGTTGGATTGTTTCTCGGATTTGTTAAGGGTTGAGCTTCATTAATGGCTGGAATGATGGCGTTATGGGAATGATTGTTAACATGGACGTCATTGGTTTGAGTGAATAAACTTGTTTGACGGGGTATGTCACATTGATTTAATCTGGTAATCGGTCTTGGCTTAAATGCTGTATTACTTGTGGAGGGATTAGTGGTTGGGTTGATATCTTGATGTAGCAATGAGTGATGGTTACGACGACATGTTTTGCAAGTAAATTTAGATTTGCAAACGGAAGTAAAATAACTGGGGCGAAGACAATTAGTGCACAGGTTTAAACGCTTTGCTTTTTTGTAGCGAGAACTTATTGGCAGCTCAATAAAACAATTACACGAATAAACAAAATGGCTCTCATTGCAAAATGGACAAGTGGTATTCGAAATAGGATTAGGATAATCTACGAATGCCGCATGCGAGTGGGTCTTGTGTTTGTTTGTTTGTGTTTGTTGACAGACTTATTACGATTTTCAAATTTGCTATTAACAGCCTTAAAATCAATCGATTCGAGCAAGTGACACCGTTTGTTCAGTGAGAAAATCAGTAAAATTTTGTGTTGAAGGTCTTTCTTTATCCTTAGAGTATATTTCCCACTCCCTCCGAGTCGTTTGATTTAGCTTAGATACGAGTAAGTAGATAAGCATCGTATCCCAATCCAACACGTTTTCTCTTAGGTTCTGTATAATAGGCGGAAATGCTTTTGAAAATTTTCTAAGAATTTACCCAAGCTTAAATGGGTTTCCTCTTTAATTGAAGGCAAGTTAAATAGGGCTTTGATGTGTGAATGGATAATGGCCTTTTTATTTTGGTATCGGTTGATCAATAATTTCCAGGCAATAGTGTAATTTTCATTGGTTGCGGTTAAAGAGCTAATGATATGAGATGCATCACCCTTAAGAGCTGATTGTAAATAATAAAACTTTTGAACGTTTGATAGGGATGGATTGACATCAATAAGGGATGTGAATGTTTCGTGAAACTGAGTCCAAGTATCGTAGGAACCTGAGAATTCCGGAATGGCAATTGGTGGATGTTTTGTAGTAAACATATTCGACACAATCAGGTCCATATTAGTATTTTCAACTAAACCTTGCCGGAGGAGGTTTAAGGGCCAATTGGGCCATAGACATAACCTTGAAATATTTTTCTTCAAACTCAGCGCGATCACTTTCTTGTTGATCGGCGTCCGGGAGGTTGTGTACTGCGCAAAGGTCTTCAATGGCTGTCTGAGCACGTTCAAATTCAACATAAATGGGTTCCAGAACCTTTAATCTCGTTTCTATTTGCGCTATACTTTCTGGAAGATGCAAAGTGTCTGGTGTAAACTAACTCAAAAAACCCTTAAGACGCGTGATAGTCCCTTAATATGACCACGGCGATTAATGTGGAATTTAAGTCCGGTTTTAGCTTTAGCCAAAATCTCCTCTGCGGTTATTTCTTCACTCATCCTGCAATCTATTATTTTTCGTTTAAAAAATACGTAAAAAGTAAGAAAATTACAATTTTTCCACAAACAAACAACCTACAAAGAAACTTTACTTATCAAAGGTTTTATAAGCCAACAACAGATAAGAACAATAAAACACAGTACAAAATGTTATTGTTTAAAATCCAAGTGCTTTAAAATTAAATCCTGCAAAAGGTTTTGGGTACATACCAACATGCAAGTTTCATAAAATCACATAAATTTGTGACCAGTGTAGAATAATATAAGTAGGTGTTTATTCAACAAATAAATCAAAAATAACATACGCGCAAAGGTATGTGAGGTTTAAACGAGTAAAATACAAATAAACACCATCTAAATAAAAAAAGGTTATAAGGCATGTACGGAAAACAAATGATATTTTAAAATTATGATTGAAACAAATATTTTTGAAAGTAGATGAAATAAAAAGACACTCATGAGAACCCTTAAACCAAGGCAAGAAAAACGTCTGCGGTTAAGAATTGGGGTGGTAATATAGGTTCAAAGGCTTCAAGACAGGCTCTGGTGGCTGCACATGACAAAATATGGTTAGGGGTAGGCTTAATCTTGGTTTAACGCCTCTTGGTTAAGATGAAAGTTGGAACAGACTAACCTTTAACAGTGAAGATCTATCGACGAATTTTCTATCGATCGTCACTAATTCAGGTTAAAATAATCAAATGGTTTGATTATCTATTCGGCTGGAAGACCAAAATGTTGGGGCGGGCCATTTTTTCACGATCGACTCGGTGAAAATGTCTTATCGATATCGTGAATTTAACTTCAGGTTTAAGTTTCAGGTTTTTACAACGAATAAACATTAAAGCGGACTGTATGGTATGAGGTTAAATTCAATTACAAAATTTAAGACCCGATACTGTAAAGGCGAGAAAATAATAAAAATTACAAAAGTAAAAGTCCGTTCGAGACAAAATCTAGCGAGCGCGATCGACTCGAGTGTCTCCCTGCACAAGTAGTAGGTTAATAATAATAAAAAAGTCACTAAAGCAGGCCGCGCACTGAATCTGCCGAACCGCTACGCTCGGAAAAGAGCAGTCGGCAGTTTTTGCTTTGCATAGAATTAAATAGAGCCCCGCGCACTGGGTCGGATTCGTCGGCAAAAGCGGCGGTTGCTTCCCGAGGGGCAAAAACTGCCGAATGCTCTTAGTTAATAGATTTTAGTGTAGAGGGAGAAAAACAGCGTAACGTTTGGCCGTTTGATTTATTTTGTTGTCCTGTTGTTTTTATTGGGATATTTGTTTTGTGTTTGTGATGTCGTCAGATGAATATTTGATTTAATGTGTTCGGGAATATGTCATTTTATATGGTCCCCAGAACAGATACTATTATGACACTATAAGAAAAGAAAATGCTTGGACCGCAATATCAAAAAAGACTGGGCAATCTGGTAAGTAAAATAATATATTTTAAAAATCTTTTAGATTTCTTGGTAGCTACACATATTATGTATATTATAAATACAAGGTTTCCAGCTTTAAATTGGATCATTTTTTTAAATAACCTGAAAGTTAAAATGATATTCAGATACAATTTTTTTCACATAGGTATTTTGTAAAAAATAACTAGATTTCTTAGAGCAGCTACCTTCATAATTAAAGTTGAATAAGGTGTCAATTTTAAGAGGGTCATGCACTATAAAATAATATACAGGGTGAGTGTAATCAGACGGTTTCTTTATGGAAAGTCATGTTTGAGTAAGATTTTTAAAAATCAGTACGAATTTGACTTATTTAACTGCTGAGTGTCGCGATTAAATTTGAAGAAACCTACTGAGATAAAAAAAAATTGTCATAATCTGTTTGGCCGTTAGGGTGAGTTTGTTGAATATTCTCAATTTCTTTCATTTGCTGTAACTTTTTTGCAGCAAAATATCAACAGCAAAATAAGGTTAATTATTATTTGTTCACTGGGTGGCTCAAAAATGGTCAATATTTTTAATATTAACTTTCTTAAATAAAACCCTTAATTTTTTTTATTTTAATATTTTGCAAAAAAATATCTTTACAAATATATATACTTATATAATATACCGGATGTTCCTCAAAGGTATAGAAAAAAAAATTCTCCTTGTTATAAACAAGACATCCTGTATATTTTAAAAATTTTAAAGGTAAATAACAAGGTTGAGTTAGAAAAGGATACAAAATTAAACAAAATACCTAAAACTGTGGTTACAACAAAAACGGTTTAAGAATTTTTTTAAACCTTGGTAGATGCTAAGAAAACACAAATGGAGTATAAAAGGCTTAATATTTTCTCGTAATATTTACAAAAATATTGTGTAAGGAATGCATTTAAATAATGGTGTGGTAGAAATCTCACTGTGTAGGTAAAATCCCAGTATCAATTCTTTGGAGCTGCCATGTACACCTCCTTGATTAGAAATAAAGTATTCTTTGAATTGTTCTCTAATATTAATAGCATCTCTCTGGAAATTTCCACCAATATTTGGCAAACCAAGACCTTCCAGTTCATCCTCATGTTCTAGTTCTCCGGGTTGCCACGCACATGTATCGTTTCTCAAATAGTTATGCAATACAGTGCAGGTCAAGGTAATTATATCCATATGGTCTGGCGAAATATTAAATTTCTTCAAAAAAATCCTAAATTTTTTTGTTAGAATTCCAAAAGCATTTTCGCTTACACGCCTGGCTCTGCTGTGACGATAATTATAAATTCGATTTGCTTGATTATTGCCAGTTTGAGCACCTTGATAGGGCCTCATTACATTTGGCAGTAGCGGAAAAGCCTCGTCTCCCACAATTACGTGTAGTAAAATATTATTTGTTTGAGGCAATGGCTTGTCTTTGGGAAGATTAAGCTGGTTTGTAAATAGTTTTTTCCCAAGTTGAGATGAACGGAAAATTCCTCCGTCACTATTTCTATCATATGCTCCAACATCGATGGTTACAAATCTGTAGTCTGCATCAACTAACGCAAGGAGCACAATACTAAACTCTTTTTTGTAATTGAAAAATTGAGATCCTGAATTCGGAGGTTTTTCAAAGACGACGTGCTTACCGTCAATGGCCCCTACACTATTAGGATAATTCCATTTATTGTGAAATTCTTTCTCTATTTTTTCCCATTACTCTACGGTTGGAAAAGGCATTACCAAGGGGCTGAGTGTATCATATATTTTTTGACAAGTATCGTAGACAATTTCCCTTACTGTCGTTTCGCCTAAACGGTAACTGAAGCTTATTGATGAAAAGGAATCACCATAGCTCAAAAACCAAAAAAATAAAAAAACATTTTATTATAACAGGTCTATTGTTTTAATGAGCCGTTAGAATGTGAATTTAAAAAAAAATTATATAGTATTTTAAGTACATTAAAAATCCTGTAGGAAATTTTTTGTAGAAACATTCTGTATTATTTTCAATTTTTTTATATGAATCCGAAAGATTGCTTACATATTTCGGAACAGAACAGAGCAACGATAGATTTTAAAAAGTTAAGATAGGAAAGAGATCATCATTTTTAATCATTTTTCTATCTTTAATCGAATTACGTAGAGAGCCTTTACAAACACAGAAAGCACAATTTTCACCTATTTCATCAATAAATAAATTATTGGCAATATATTTTTATTAACTTTCAGATTGCAAAAAAAGATGGACAGCACTTCGGGATTCTTTCCGAGAAAGTATGAAAAGCAAAAAAAACTTATAGCGGTCAAGCAAATCAACCAATAAAAAAATGTAAATATGAAAACATAATGTCTTTTATGGTGCCTTATTATGCCGAAAGAGGACAAAGTCAAATCTCGGCGTAAGTTTGGATAGCGAAGACGAACAACAACCGTTAGAGCAAAACGATGAAGTCGACGCTGATGTCGTCAACGATCTAGAAATGGAACCTGGAACCCCCTCGAATAACATTTTGTAAAATTTTTTGATGCTATGCAAGAAACGGTGAGGCCTTTTTCACCGCGTCATCAGATAGAAATTAAATCAAAAATCTCAAATTTAGTCTCAGAGTAGGAACTAAAGGACTTGATGAGTAATCCCGTTTCTAATATGCCTGAAACTAACTATGTAGTACATCGCCAAGGTTTGTCAAATATTGCCCCGCATTCCTCCACTGAATCAGACTCATCTCTTCTTAGTCCAGGATCCGAAACACAATTCCAAAGTAGGATGAATCTTCCGGCCATACGTCTTTAACAAACTCACCTCGGTCCCATTCTCCTTTGCTCAGTCCACAATCTGATTATAATTATTCAGATAATGTACAGAGTCAGGAACATACAGGAGCTCACTCATCTATTTTAATTAACCCAAGAACTGGAAATTTCACAGGGCAATGCCAAGATGAGATCAATCGGACTAGCTTAAATTTTGCAACTGCTCCAAGTCTATCCCTGGGAAATTCAGGTTATCCTTCAAAATCGATGCAAGAAAAAAATACCAATAATTTAAATAGAAATTGTTTATCGAATACCTATCATTAATTATAAGTACCTATGTACGAGTATAGTAGTTCATAAAGTAATGTTAAATTACCCCGTGCTGATGAACGGCACGGGGGTCTGGGCTTAACCACCCGGACCGCGTGGTGAGAACACTATAAAATCTCCGAATTCCTAGGGTATGGCGCGCGCCAAGGGATGCAAGACTGGGGGGAAGCCCAGTCACTAGCGGCCAACCCTGGGGAACAAGGCGCACCCCAGTGTATCCAGCCTTACCCCTGCATGCGGGGCTCTGCAGGGGTGGACCACCCTTTCCCTAGCTACTCGTGGGAACATCTAGGATGGACCAAAACCGCCGCTGAGAAAGCAAAAGAGGGACCTGCCGGGAAGAAACGACCGTCGGGGGCTCAAAGACGGAAAGCCAAACTGTTGGCGGCCAAGGGAAGGGGGGGGACGGGGCCCAAAGAGGCACTGACACCCACCCAGACCAAGGCCAATACGAGCGAGACGCAAAAACGACATCGCACGGAGGGAGAAACTCCGCCGGAGTCAAAAAGACCCAGGAAAAAGCCCAGGGGCCCAAGACGGGAACCAGGGCTGTCCTATCGGGATGCTGCGGCGGGGCTAAGAATGGCCATAACAGCCAAAAAATACCCCGAGGCATTCGTCTCGGAGGAGCAGGCAAACAAAACGCAACAAGAGCAACAAAACGCTCGCTCTGCAGAGCGGATCACAAATCGCGCCCAAGTTTGCAGGCGTAAGCCACGGTGGGGGACTCCTTCACATCACCTGTGTCGACGAGTCAACTAAAAATTGGCTCGTCGAACTGGTGCAGAAGGAAACTCCCTGGGAAGGGGCTAAACTCCAGATAACGGAGGACGGCAAACTTCCCAGACCGGTGAAGGCAATAACATGGGTGCCGGGACCTACTGAGGAACCGAAAGCACTCCTACACAAGCTGGATGTTCAAAACAACATCAACACCAGCTTGTGGAAAGTGCTCGACATGAGGAAGGACCAGGACGACAAGGGTTGCCTGGTAACGCTCCTCATGGACGAGAAATCCTGGGCCAAAGTAAGGGAAGCGAATCAATCGCTATACCTCAATTTTGGCAGCATAAAAATTAGACTCTTGGCCGGCAGCCAAGAGAAAGAGAAGAGGGACCAGGCAACCCCTATGGAAACAGAGGGATTGCCGGGAACCTCTTCTTCCTAAAATCGCTCTCCGCAATGGGTGCGAGGCTGATACAAATTAACCTCCACCACTGCAAAGCAGCCACTGCGGCCTTACAAAAATGCATAGCCGACAACAATATTCAGATAGCCCTGATTCAGGAACCTTATACTTATAGGGGCCAGATAAGGGGACTAGGAAACCTCAACGGGAGACTAGTGTCCGACCCAAAAGAGGGACCTAACCTAAGAAGCTGTATCTTTATAAGAAAAGATATAGAGGCCACACCGCTGTGGGAGTTTTGTAACAGGGACACAGCGGCGGTCAAAGTACAAATCAAAACAGCGGAGAGGAGCTACGATACAATAATAGTATCAGCATACTTTCCGCACGATCAACAAGGGGAACCACCTCCGACAACAGTTCGGAGGTTGATAGACCATCAAAGATTGGAAAACCTTATAATAGGCTGTGACGCTAATGCTCACCACACTATCTGGGGAAGCACTGGAACAAACAAACGGGGCGAATCATTATTAAATTACTGTGCTGCCTCCGGTCTAAATATACTTAATGTGGGGGAGGAACCGACCTTCGTCAACATACTCCGCAGAGAAGTAATTGATCTAACCATTGGCAAGGGACGCATCTGCGACCTCGTTAAAAAATGGCATGTATCTGACGAACCAAGTTTGTCGGATCACAGGTACATAAGATTCGATCTAGAATCTATGGATACAAATCCGGAGACCTACAGGAACGCCAGGAAAACGGACTGGGACCTCTTCAATGAGATACTAGGACGCGAACTGGAAAACTGTCCAACGGAGGCAAAAGACAATGTAGAGCTCGAAGTGCTGACAGAGTCAGTCACTGAGGCTATTAAAATTGCTTTTGAAAACTCATGTCCACTAAGCAAACCGCGTCAAGCAGGGAACACCTCATGGTGGAACCAAGAATTGGGCGAGCTAAGGAAGACAGTAAGAAAGCTTTTTAACAGAGCCAAAAGAACTGGCGAGTGGAATCTATACAGACAACACTTAAATAGGTACAATGATGCTATAAAAAGAGCAAAGAAAGAAGGGTAAAGGAAGCTATGCCGGGACCTAACAGAGACACCAGCATATGCTAGACTCCACAAGGCAATATCCAAAGGGCCACGACAAACCCTAGGCTCTTGTCTAAAACCCGATGGAGAATATACGACAACCGAGGAAGAAACGCTTGGCCTAATGCTGAACACGCACTTTCCGGGATCGAAAATTCTCCACCAACCAGAACATACCCAGGACCCAACTCCTATCATTCCGAACAGAGGCAAAAGGGAACACTGGGAACTAGCGAAAAAGGTAGTAACCTACGAGAAGGTTAAATGGGCGATAAATTCCTTCAAACCATTTAAATCTCCCGGAATGGATGGCATAATGCCAGTCATGCTACAGCGGGGTAGCGAACTGCTGCTGCCTGCACTATGTAAAATAATGCGGGCAAGTCTAGCCACGGCGCATATACCAGAGAGTTGGAGGGAAGCAAAAGTAGTATTTCTACCAAAGACGGGACGCGACTCCTATGCGAAACCTAAATCCTTCCGACCAATCTGCCTTACATCATTCCTCCTAAAAACAGAGGAAAAGCTCATAGAAAGGCATATCAGGGACAATGTATTACGGGTCAACCCTCTACATCGACACCAGTATGCCTACCAAACAGGTAAATCTTGTGAATCAGCGATTCACGAGATAACCCAGAGGGTCGAACAATCTCTGAACAACAAAGAGATCGCCCTAGGAGCTTTCTTAGATATTGAGGGAGCATTCGACAATACGTCATATGACTCAATCAACCGTGCGATAGCAGCACGAGGAATACATCCCATGATTGGCGGCTGGATAACCCAAATGCTAAATCATAGGAAAGTAGCAGCAAATCTCAACAGCACAACGGTTAAGGCCAAAGTGTGCAGGGGAACACCGCAAGGGGGCGTACTGTCACCGCTGCTGTGGAACCTTGTATCGGACAGCTTGCTGATACGACTGGAGAGGCAGCTTATCCTTGCTATAGGATATGCTGACGATATAGTCATCCTTACACGAGGGGGTAGTCAGGCTTATGTATTCGAAAAAATGCAAAGAGCCCTGACTACTGTCGAGCACTGGTGTGAGGAAGAACAACTAAGGGTAAACCCCACAAAAACTACTCTGGTTTCCTTTACCAAAAGAAGGAAACTAGAGCCCATTAGAAACATAAAATTTTATGGAGAAAATCTGCGACTTGAAGACGAGGTCAAATATCTAGGTATAACCCTGGATAAAAAACTCAGCTTCAAGAAACATGTAATCCAAGCTACAAATAAAGCCACGAAAACTCTTATGTACTGCAAGAGAATGTTCGGTAGATCATGGGGACTGTCACCAAAAATGGTACATAGGATGTACACGACAATGGTTAGACCCATCATTACATACGCAGCACCTATATGGTGGCATGCGGCAGAAAAGAGGACTGTAATACAGATACTCAACAAAACACAACGAATAGCATGTCTGGGCATAACAGGAGCGATGTCAACAACGCCGACTGCTGCCCTAGAGAACCTGATAGGACTAAGCCCGCTACACTTAGTGGTATGGGCTGAAGCTATAACGGGGGCGAAAAGACTGCTGTCAAATGGCGCAACAATCCTATCGAAAGATGGGCACAATGCCCTATTTGACAAAATACAGGACCTTGGGCGCCTGGCCCTAAGAACAGACAGAACCAAGGTCACATACCTAGACAAACCTTTTATCATCAAAGAAAAAAGGGGACCACTGGACGCAGAAGCGAACAGGCTCAGGCAAAGAGGTTACTCAGTATGGCACACGGCAACCAAACGATCCAAGATCGGGGTAGCTGTGGGCATGGTGGAGGACGAACAACAGGGCAGACAACTTATGCTAAACCTGGGCCTCGAAATAACAAATTTACAGGCAAGCATAATAGGAATTCAAACCTGTGTCCAACTGATGAGAGAAGGGCTGCCAAGAGGCAAAACCTTCGCAATTTTCACAGGAGACCAGGCTGCGACACTTGCACTACAACAGTTCGAGACTAAGTCAAGGACTGTGCAAAGCTGCTGGGAGGATCTCAGGAACCTCGCCGAAGCGCAAAATAGGCCAGAGATAATCCTAGCAGAGAATATGGGCAACAATAAGGCTGCAAGAAGGGCTATCCAACTTGCAACCCAGGGAGCCAGCAACAGCCTGGTGGGCCCTGAACCAACATGTTATGTCAGCGATAAGACCTGGAAGAGGGAAATCGGCAACTGGCTAACAAACCAGAACAAATTCTACTGGGAGCAGCTGCCAAAGATGGAACAATCCAAACAACTTATAGGCAGCCCACCCTTCAAGAAGGGTGAGAACATACTGGGCCTCTCCAGACAACAACTGGGAAAGGTCGCAGGGCTACTTACAGGCCATGCACCCAGCAGGAAACACCTGCATACGCTAGGGAAATCAGTTACCTCGCTATGTAGGGGATGCAATGAGGAGGACGAAACAACTCTTCACATACTGTGCTTCTGTGAAGCATTTAATCAAACCAGGGCAACACTCCTGGGGGAAGAAAAACCCGCACCAGAGGGTATAAGAAATCTACCACTGGGCACAATCCTGGACTTCCTTGAAGCTACAGAATTGAACCTGTGGGACTAAACATATGGGACACAATAGGACTGCTTCTTAGCAGACCGCAGTGTAGGGAGCCACAAGGCACCACCCAGCGGTGGAGTTTTAGTGGGTATAGGACGAGACAGACTCGACACTGAGTCCCACACTACTGGGGACGGCGCCGCGTAACCAGTGTTTATAAAGAATTTCTCCACCGACCCAAAAAAAAAAAAAAAAAATGTTAAATTATCCTAAGTTTTCATTAGCATTGACTTTTTTTAGTTTATGTTTTTACACAAGTTTGGTAGTGTGTCAAGAGAATAAATAATAATTCTTAAGTTTCTTTAGTTTTTTATTTTTTCATGTGCATTCTTTAAATAATAATACTAAAGAAGGTAGGTATTTATGAAAGGATTAATCTTAATTCTTATATATTTTTTGTACTCCTAATTCATAGAAACCTTCGAAAATAAAAAATAAATTTTATTAAAAAAGTAAAAGATAGTTATTGAATTTGGTTATTTTACTTACTTTAGTGTCACTGCAAGCCGCTCTTCAGGTAAAATGGCTTTTCTAAAATTTGTTTCTTGCTTTTGAAGATTTAGCATCTGACAGAGCTCAAAAAACTTTCCTGAAGACATTCTAAAGTATTTTAAAAAATTTTCACTATTCTCAAGCAAGTCGGGGAATAAATGGCTGAATTCTCCGTAAATTTCCCTTTTTAAATTAATATTATGGACCCAGGATCTCGGCGTCCGCGATTCCCTTTCAATTTCTTGACACGCCAAATCAATCATAAGTTCTTCGTCAGAATCTGAATTAGCCATTGTCATATATTGTATATTTACAACACTTATCCTCTATACACCAATACACGAATGGAACTAACGGACGACTGCGTACTCAGTGCGCGGGGTCTGTCGGAATTCCGATCGCTCTATGCCGAGCGCAGCGTGCCTAGCCGATTCAGTGCGCGGCCTGCTTAAAGGAACCGACCGGTCGGCGGCACTAGCGTCTGCGGAACCACCGTTCCTTGTGCCGCCGGCGCTCGCTCTCGCGGCAGAGCATAGCCAATATTGCCGCTTTCATCTAAGATATATTTTATGATTAAAACGCATTCTGGGTGAGCCGTTATGCATGCATGTGCTCGCTCCCAGACTCGCACTTCTCGTTAGGATTTTTCGGAGGCAGGAGGCAGGAAGTATTGATATAAAGTGATTTTGGCGCGCAGGGTGTTTTTGAATGCGATAAAGAAAACTTATTAGTCGAGGTACAGTTTTTTTGCTTGGGTAGGTTTGATAAATAAAAGTAATTTTTGATTTTTATTTATTCATATTAAGTAGGTTATACAACGGTGATAATATGGATTCCAAACCCAATAAATTATGTACAGTTTGTAATCGCTTCTTTACAAGAACCACTCATTGACGAGTGCATGTCAAGAAATTTCATCCGGAGTTACGGGAAGAGATAGCTCCTCATTTAAGAATTAGAACTGACAATTTTAAATGTTTGCATTGTGAAGAAGTGTTTACGATCAGAAATCGTTGGAAACAACATTTAAAACCGCATAGAAGTAAGAATAACGACGTAAATATTATTAGGGTTACGGTTTAATAATATTAATATATTAAAATAGCAAATTGCGCATGTACATAAAAGGTGTATAAAGCTGTGCCTAATTAATACCTATATAGAATGTTAAATTGAAAATCCTAAAAATTAGAAATTCAAAGGTTAATGGTTGCATTCAGAAAAGTGCAATAGGTTTTTACCATCTTTAGAATCCTGCACAGATTCCTAGTCATAGCAAGCACAATTTTCAACACATTTATTTCATGAATGGTTGAATAAAATAATGCCATGTGATTTTATTACATTATGAGTTCATTGAAATCGTAGTAGGTATCTTCATCAATTCTTAACTCATTTTAGGGGTCTATTTAATATTAGTGCAATCAAAAGTAAACGTTTTATAAAGAAAATTTAAAGAGGAGAGGCATTGTATAGTATTTTTATTTTTTAAAAGAAAAAAATACGGAAAAATTAAGTTTTTTGCGTGAAAACGAAAAAAAAATTAATAAAGTTAATATTCCCGGTACGCGGCTCAAAAGACACTAACCCAACCGATGGGAGGCTCCAACCCACGGTCGATGTCCGTTTTGAGATCCAACTCTAAAATCAGGTCTCACTCCAACCCAGGCGCGCCGCGTCCCCTTACCCCAAACTCGTTAGAATGAACAAAACATTTTTGCGCTTCGCTTGTCACTAATGTCACGATAACTAATAGAAAGTCCCAACACGCTGACATTATTACTACGCGTCGAAAAATAGTTCCAGATTAAAATTATTAATATTATAATAAAAAATTAAAATTCCTCATTTTTTCTTTTTGGAATTGACTTGAATTAGGTTATTCTCATCATATTAATTAATTTTGTAATGTAATTCCGATTGCACTAGTGTTAAATGTCACCCATTTTAGTATATAAGGAAGGACAACTATTTAACATTAATAACCAAAACTGAAAAATCCATATAAATTAGGTATAGGTACTTAAATAGGTACATAATGACAGTCGGTATTTTAATATGAATAGCGGCAACGTAGCACCACACATCTGACTGCAGAGGCACAGTGATTTCCAGGCGGCAGACGCTAGTGTCGGCGGCGATCACCTTGACAACGGGAACCATCGCGGCTGATTGGCCGATACACACGTAAACAAAGGTTCTATAAATAGATTGCCAAACGGACTGTCGATGATTTTCGCGACGGAGCCAAATATTTATTTTATTAGGAATTAAAGCGAGTGCGTTTATTACGTAAGCTTTTTTCGTAACAAACACTAAAATAAACGACTTTTTTAAAATTATTATTTTATATATCAAATAATGCATATAATTAAAATTAAAAAACATGGTATTACATTAGAAACAAAACTTAACATATCAAAACAAACATAAAAATGTATTTCATACAAAAATAAGTTAAATAAAATAAATATCAAATTATAATGCCAAGTTCAAAAACGCTTAAATTAAAAAGTCGTAAAAACTCTCAAAGTCTGTAATGTTTACATTTCCAAAGTTCGGTAGTCCTCTTCTCTCCTTGCATGAAGATAACTTCATTATTATTTGGTTATATTAGACTACATTATTGGATCATAATAGACTACGGGTCCAGTTTATTCATCGCTTTCTTTTTTTGTTTCTTTCTTTCTGCAAATGTGCCCAAATATGTATGAATGTAAAAATGTATGTAGAAATTTTTATCAGTTGTCTAGGGATATTGTTCAATGAGAGTCCAGGTAAGTATATGAATAGATATAATTATATATTACGGTTATCACTCTATTACGGTTAATCTCATAAAAAAAAAATGGATAGACTTCTACAGATGGGCCATAAACAATATTGCAGTTCACGACAATACAATTTTGGCACTTAACAGTTACTCGCTACAAGTACGTCTTAATTATGACTTGACTAAAAACATACGTCTTTACAACAACTTTAACTGCTTAACAACTTGACAACAAACTTGACTAATTCGTCTTTACGTTTTTATATCTTTTAGACAAACAACACGGCTATTTGTTTATCTATTAACAATTATATATTCGTCTTACATCGCCCCTTTAATTAGTTACGTCTTGTAAGCAGAGCGTCTTACTCAACTCAACCCAAGTCAACTCAATCTTATACGTCGTTCGTCATTTATGATCAAAACAAAAAACCCCCCGATGACGTCAAGCCTTCCAACTAGCAACGACCGCGTCGCGCTCGAAGCCCGTCGATCGCCTTTGAATCATCATCGAGTCGCTTCTACGAATAGTCGCGGGACTGCTTTATTGCATTGCCTACATTCGGCTATTCTGACCTATGAATCCGACTCGGATTCACTGTAATAATCCACCCATGGTTTCAAATATTCTGCACACGTGGAGGTATTCCCGGGACCTTCATGTAATCCAACTCTTGTAACATCATATCTCTCATGTGGTTTTACTTTGGTAATCTCATAAGGACCTAAGAATTTAATTTTTAACTTCAATCCTAAACCAAACTGAGTCCTTTTTATAGTTACCAAATCCCCTTCTTTGTACTGTCTTGCTTTCTTCCTCTTCAGATTAAAGGTCTTTATTTTCCTCTTGTATTTTTAAAATCTGTTTCTTACTTTTTTCTCGTAGATCTTGTCTTTTTTCATTAAAATGCTCAATATATTCTTTTTCTAAAATTTCTTTTACTCTAAGATCTTCTTTGTTCCTCATTTTGACTCCTAATAAAACTTCAAATGAACAAGAGTCAATACTTCGTTATACCGTGGAATTCAAGGCTCAACATGTTTATACCATTGAGAAGGATTTTCTAAACTTAGCTTGGCGAACGTTGGAATAATAATCCTGTTGATTCTCTCCACCTGCCCATTACCTCTAGGCACTTCAGTGGTAATTGTAATGTGCTCTATATTCTCTTCATCGTAGTAATCTTGAAATTCCTTGGCAGTAAATGCGGTTCGACGATCTGTGATTATTCTAGCAGGATTACCAAATATCTTTTGTTGAAACTTCAGCTTATCTATAGTCTCTTTAGCAGACGTAGACTTAACAGGATACAATCAAACAAATTTAGAAAAATCATCAACCACCACTAAAATATGTTGGTAATTCTTGTTCGTGGACTGTAGTGGTCGCAAATGATTAGCATGATAAGTATTAAGAGGAGTATCAGCTTTATCAATAGGATGTAACATCCCCTCCCTTTTCCCTTCTTTTCTTATACCTAAAATACAGGAAATACAATTTGATATAAATTTGGCGACTTTGTCTTTTAGCTGAGGTATATAAAATTCTCTTTCTACTAATTCTTGAGTCTTTCCTACAGAAAAATGTCCTAAATCGTGAGCTCTCTTAATAACTTCAGTCTGCATCCCCCTTTTGGTACAACGATCATATCTTTGTCTTTTTTTTCTTTGTATAATACTCCGTCTTTAACAAAATAGTCTTCATAATTTCCCGTTTCAAGAATTTTCTTAATATTCCCTAACTCTGTGTCCTTTTCTTGTGCCCTTTTAATCCTTACAGAAACTTCTTTTTCTTCTTCTATCACCATTATAACAGGATACCGGCTAAGGGCATCTACGTGTTGCATCTGGTTACCCTTTCTGTGTAAAACGGTGTACTCATATTCTTCTAGTAATAAAACCCACCTTGCAACCCTAGTACAAAGATCTTTTTTGTTCATTGTTTTTTGAAATGCAGAAGAATCAGTAACGATAAAGAATTTATTAACCAATAAATAAATTCTAAACTTCTTTATAGCTTTTATGATTGCAAGTACTTCTAACTTATAGCTAATGTATTTGTCTTCAGCGGGTGTGGTCTTTGTACTCATATAATATACGGGGTGCAACTTTCCATCGACTAATGATTTTTGCATCAAACATGCCTCGTAACCATGTTTACTGGCATCTGTATATAAATAGGTTTCACAGCCTGGCTGAAAGATATTTAAGATTGGTTCCGAACAAAGAAGTGTCTTCAGTCTTTCAAATGCTTTTCTTTGTTCTTCTTTGAATACAAATTGCTGGTTCTTTTTAAGCAAGTCGCTCAAGGGCTTGGCGTATGCTCATTTTTAAATAACCTATCTGTTGATGATGATCAAACCGAATCTGAGGACGAGGAAGACAATGATCAGGATAAGGGAGGTGAGGAAAACGAAGATGTTGAGGATGACCTAGAGGAAACACAAAGTGGGGTGTCAATTGATTTGCACATTCGAAGAAGAAAAGGTAATTCGTTTGCCCTAATCTTTAGAGATGTTGAAGATACTATTCGGACATTTATTGGTAAAGATAACTATCCGATTAATAAATGGATCGAATATTTTGAAAAGATAGCACAGGTTACGGGGTGGAATGATTTACAAAAGTTAATAATTGCTAAAAAATCGTTAAGTGGTTTAGCTAAACTTTACGTTAAATCAGAAAAAGGCCTTACATCATGGAGAAGCTTAAAAAATAAGCTTTTGTCTGAATTTGAGGTTCGAGTTAGTAGTGCCCAAATTCATAAGCTATTAATGTCGAGAAAAAAAGATCCAAGTGAAACAGTTCAGGAACAGTGGCGGATCTGGAGGGTTTTGGTAGGTGTGGCGAACCCCAAAAATTAATTATAATATATTTTCAAGTTATATAATTTAAAAACAATGGACTGTAACAGGTATTATAAAACTACCAAAAATGTAATACACCCACATTTAAATTATTTAAATATTTTTAATTCCTTTTTGCAGAATAAGGCTATAAGAACCGCGATTTTTTAGATAATTTATTTCCAACAAAATTCATTATAAATTTGTTAGTTTTTGGAAAAAAAAAAGTTGTACTACTTACCTTGATTTAATTTGAAATAAAGCATTTTAAATAATTAAAGTTTCGAACAATATAACGTTTGTAACAGTTACCTTTATTATTTACCTTTATTATAGTAACAGTATAATTTATTATTGTAATGTGTACATGCGAAAACAAACAAAAAATTAACCTCTATACCAGACCTAAATAACAAATTTTAAAAGAAAAATAAGCTAACAAATTAAACTTTATAAACTAAGTCAAGGACTCGATTTTTAGTTACTAAAAAAGTTTTTATAATTTTTTCATAAAAGTCCTCTTCGTCTGTTTTGGAACTAGTCTAGGGCGGGCCGAAAAATGGATATATTTTTTTTTTAATATCGCAAGTGAGTAATGTAGAAAATGTCTAACAGGGGAACATTAATGATTATACAAAAGATGAGGCAGATTAAAAAAAAATTAACCGGGCCCCAAAAGCCCTTAATATTCAAAAAAAAAAAGAAAATTGATCTGAGTAGCGAAAAAATGTTCAGAAACAATGTTATTAAGATGTATATAAAAAATCAAGACAATAATTTTATTTTCTACCAGGCCCCAAGCTTTAATAAAACTAAAAAGTTTTGTGCAGCTCTTCGCCTGATTTGGTGTTTATGTAGAAAATGCTGTCGGGTGGGCGATTAGCGAATATTTAGTTGTATGATTTTTGTATTACAATATAAATTAACAACAATTAATTATAAACACTAAACCAGCCCAGAACTCGCCACGTGGAGGTGGCTGCACATCGAGTTCCACCCACCCACCCTCCCCATTCTGAACAAAGATTAATCTTTTGCTGCAGCAAAGTATTGAGCTTTGTTTTCAAAAGTATATCTAACCTTGCATCAATTTTTGCGCGAATATATCTATCTCTTGCTACACTTCCGCATACTTTTAAAGACGCCTCTGTTATAAGCTTAACACACCTTTTGACTGCCTGAGTGTGACAAGGATAATCCCCAATATTCATCTTCTGTTGATTAATCTGCCCCGCTAATTCTTCAATTGAAAATAATTTAATAATTGGAGGTTCGGTTAAATTTATGCTCTGCCAATCAATAATATCTATGTAGTCATCCGCCTCGAAATTTAGTTTTGGAGTTTTGAAAACTCTAGGTTCCGTTATTATTTGTGTTCTGGCTTTCCTTATTCGACTAACTGCTAGTTTTCTTATATACTCTCGAGGGTCTAATAACATTGAAACCAGTAAATTTTCAGAATGCGCAAAATACGAATTCCCTTCTATCACTTTATCGATAATATTTCTGATAGCTTCTGGAAACTGCCTAGATATTTTAATCATCTCCCACAAGTGGCACCATCTTGTAAGAGCGGTTTGGTCTTTATTTTAAACCACATTGGTGCGTAAAGTTTCATTATAAAGTTTACTATATCTTAAAAGTTCTCTGATGAATCCTTTGTGCCAACATATGAACGAAGAATTCTGTTTGCTGTTGTTACCCATCTGGAATGGGCTAACTTACCAGGATTCCGTTCAGATACAAATATTGCTGATCAGTACTGAGCTCTTTGGCATTAATTTCTGGTAAGTCAGTATTAACTACAATAAACTCCACAACAGGAGTTTTTTCGCAGTTGTCTAGAAGGCTCCCAATAGGTCCTGAATAATTATATGGTCCCTTCGTGTGGCCGTCCATTTTTTGTAATAAATGCCTTAACGGCAACTCGTCTGCATGAAGTAAGCAATAAGCATCATGCGCATTAGTATGTTAGCAGCGGCCTGTATTAAAGAAGAATATATTGTATTGCGAGAACTTTATGTGCGTTCGGGGCCCGGTTTAACCTTAATTTTTTTTGACCAATTTTTTTTGACACACGTGGGGTTGTATATTATTGTTTAGAGTCTACTCATATAAAAATAATAAAAAAAAAATAATATTTTTTTTTTAATATTTACCCCCTCTGGGGCCCGGCCTAAATATTTTAATTTTTTATCATCTTTTGGGGAACTTTATTTTTGGTCAGTAGGGAACTTTTGGTAGCCCACCCTACTAGTCATATCATTAATAAGCGACTTTTCGATTGACAAGAGTGCAAGGTCAGATAACCGGTCTTGATTCATAGTATTACGGAGGTAAGTCTTTATTCTCTTAAGGCAAGGAAAATGTCTTTCCACACTTGCATTTGCAATAGGTAAAGTTAATATGAGCATAATAAGTTTAGTTGTATACGGAAAAACATCTTTTAGGTCGTTTGTGAGAATATTAAATATTTGTTGCGGACTACAGCCTGAAAATTGTTCATCGCCAAATATTAATTTCAGTTCAGTTTTTAACGCCAGTCTTTCCTTTTCAAAAATGTTGTAATTTTTAACTAGGTTTGCCAAAAAATCTTCAGGAAATATCTTTCTAAATTTTATAAAGTTATTGCATTCAATTAGCGCTAAAAATTGTATGTCTGTAAAGTTCTTAAATCTTTCTGTTAATTGTACAACTATTGTATCAAGAATTTCAAAATAAAGACCTTTCATATTTTCGTCAGACTTTTCTTTAAGGCCCTCCTCACATGGGGAGACTGAAAAGAAACCGTAGTAGCTTAGATACTTAGAGAGTGGGCGACTAGACAACTCCGCTTGCGTATTTTAATGGCGCCACTCACACAGAGCTACTCGAATCGCGGCGACTAGGAAACGAACGTAAGGCTAAGCGCGCACTAGCGATTTATTATCGTGCGACTTTTAGTCGCTAAAATGAAGCATTAACAGTTTAATGAACATGCACGCATTCTGCGACAAAATAATCGCTGCGACTAAATAATAGAACCAGTCCTATTTTAGCAGCGACGCGACTATCGCTGTTTTGAATGAAGCATACTGACTCGTAGTAGGGACGTGCAAATGGCATGAACTATCAGATGCAGAAAGAAAAGACAGAGGTAGGTAGATTATATTTTTATTACTTTATATAATACAAATTTTAAAAAAATGTGCATTAAATTTTGTCATATTGCCAAGCAACTGAACCTTGCGGAGAGGTAAAATAATTTGCAAAATAGTCTCGTACTTGCATGCCCGATGTATTAGCTCTTGTTCCAGCAGGTCGAATGGACTGTAAAAGGCATTCGTATGATTCCTCGTGAAATTTTATACCATCGTGTTTTTTTACAAAATTATGTAAAACGCAGCACGCTTTAATGATTTCGTCAGAAAATTCTATTCCGACATCTAAGGGGCGATGGAAAATTCGCCACTTATTGCTCATAATTCCAAATGTACATTCTACCATCCGCCGAGCACGGGTTAATCGATAGTTATAAACTCGTTGTTTTGGTGTGAGGTTTCTTCGAGGATATGGTTTGAAAATCTGTTGTGTTAAAGCGAATGCCTCATCCCCGACAATGACGAAAGGCATACACTTTCCTTTTTCATCGCGAGGTAATGTTTGTGGGTTAGGAATGTTTAATTGGTTGCTTGTTAGTCTTCGGCCAAAATTCGAATTTTGAAATATATTGGAATCACTGTGTCCACCATAGGATCCCACATCTATTGAAATGAAACAATAATCGGCATCAACCACGGCAAGAAGTACTGTTGAGAAAAAATTCTTATAATTGTAAAATTCTGAGCCTGTTGTCTCTGGTTGCTTCATTCTTATACGTTTACCGTCAACGGCCCCGGTACAATTCGGAAAATTAGTACGGTAATA
This sequence comes from Anthonomus grandis grandis, assembly GCF_022605725.1. NCBI lineage: Eukaryota > Metazoa > Arthropoda > Insecta > Coleoptera > Curculionidae > Anthonomus > Anthonomus grandis. The sequence goes on from NC_065565.1 coordinate 901,066, forward strand.
AAATTCCTTGTAAATAGTTATCCAGTCCTCTTCAGATTTTTCGGACATGTAAAAAGGTTGCAAAACTTCCCATAATTGATGACAGGTATCGTTGTAGCTCCTAACAGGAATTCGAAATGCAAAGAGTTAAAGCTATTTCCGGTTGCCAGATACCTAAAATAAAACGTATATGTATACATAGTTACAATTTTTTTTTGTTACAGGGAAAGAAGTTCAAAAAAAGTGGAAGAATCTGAAAGCTTGCTGCTCAGAAAAAAATCAAATCTGGTGAGCCTCCAAAAGAACGTCGGAAATACATCTACTTCGACGCATTGCTATTTTTACTTCCTTACCAACAACCCAGAACAACAAGTGGCAATGTAGGGTCTCCAGGCGATAAGGAAGAACTGTTTGACCATAATAAAGGACCCAGAAACGATCATGGAGAGCTTTCAAACGATCATGGAGGTCCCAGGAACAACAACGAGGAGACTCCACATTCTTTACCCTCTGCAAAACCTGCACAGAGAACACCACGCAGTCTTTCCAGCAAATCTTCTCATCAAATATCCACATATGAGGCTTCGTTATTAGAGATTTTAAAGAACAAACAAACGGAGGAAGTTTCAGAGGATAAAAACTTTGCTCTTATGTTAATTCCTATGTTGGCCAAACTAAACGACGAGAAAAAACATTTTGCCAAAATTTAAATACTAAATGTGATATGAAATGCAAAATTCTATACACAGCCTGGGCCATCAACACAAACTAACTTCCATCAGTATTTCCATCCAGGCCCACATAATATGCAGCATCAAACCTCTGTACGTTTGCCAGCAGCTTCCCCTCAATTTTCCACTACAACCTCTGTACGTTTGCCAGCAGCTTCGCCTCAATTTTCCAATACAACATCTGTAAGTTTGCCAGCAAGTTCGCCTCAGTTTTCCAACCAGTCTGATAAAAACTTTTCCCTCCAGACCTACTATTCGGAATTTTCGAATAATTTTGAGTCATCAACAGATTATGATAGCGAATTATATGACTTGTAATCATAATGTATTAATAAACTAAAAGGAATAAATTACTTTGCGATTGTTCTTATTTACCTTAATGTTACTGCTAGTCGCTCTTCAGGTGGTATTGCCTGCCTCCATGTAGTATTTTTATACGTTATATTTGGCCCTATTAATTGAAGCAGTGTACTAAAACTGTTCACACAGCCGATAATATTGAAAAAATTTTTTGGGATGCTCTACCAAACTGGAATGTATTTTGTAAAATTGTCCTTTAATTAACCTTTGACTAACAATAGGATGCACCCAGTACTTTTTTTACGTTGTTTTCTGGCGTTATTACGCAATAGCAGAGCACAAGTTGTTTCAACAAAATCCATTTCGAAAATACGCTAATATTGCGATTTATTACTCGCTGTGCGCGCCCAAATTTTTTGTACTAGAAAATATTTGCGATTGCGACTAGAAGTCGCACGACAATAAATCGCCAGTGTGCGCTTAGCCTAATCCGAGTATCCGCGACCCAACCTGCTTGTCGCCGTGCTACTTCAGTATCGACAGTATCTTAAGCGCAGCGATTAAAAATGGAGCAAATTAGTAATATAAAATTTGTACAAGAAGTGAAAAAACGCCCTGTACTCTATAATTATAAAATAAAAGGGTACTCAAAAAGAGATATCACTGACAAATCAGCTTGGAGTGAAGTCGACAAAGTAGTAGATCTCACAGGTAAGCTCGCAATATCTTAAATTAAATAAAATACATAAATGAAAAGTGTGCCTGCAGTTTAGTTTATATTCTGATAAATATTTTATACATGGTAAAGTACTTTTATGTGCAATATTTCTATTGCCATGGTAGCGAAGCTCGAGGAGTGAGAAAGTGGTTTGCTAAATAATTCCTGATCTCATTAGCAGTAGCCCGTGGATGTAATACGAGGGCTTGGGGTATTATTGCAGTAGTGCCATCGGTCATTTCGGAGTCAGATTGCGGTTGAGTATATGGTATACCTTCTATAGAACGAACAAAATTGTGAAGAATGCAAACGGCTTGTATTATATCAATTACTGTTGCCGTCGACCGACAGCGAATAGCCCTGTCGAGTACCTGAAATTTTTGGACCATCATGCCGAAAGCACATTCTATGCTTTTTCTTCCTCTGCTCAATCTGTAATTGAAAATTCTTTTAACGTTATCAAGAGTTCTTTGAGGGTATGGTCCCAGTAGATAACCTATATACTAATATATCCTAGATAGATAACCTATCGACAAACCCCAACCTACTCGCTTATGATTTCACCACATTCATCAATCAAGTTTATCACCCCAAAACGAAATGCCAAACGAAACGGATGTTGCCAAAAACGATTATTATAACGTTGTTCGAGAAGCTTTAGGACAGTGAACTGGATATAATATTATATCTTATTATTATATCTTGTATTCTATTATAATTTCTACTGTGTACCTATTTTCACATTTTCCATAAAAAAAACTTAATAAAGAATATTAAGAAGCAATGTGAACTTGACATTTACCTTAAAGTAATCAATAGTCTCTCTTCAGGACTCACGCATTCCCTCATGTTGGTGGCCTTGTAAGTGATGAAAGGAGTAATTATTCTTGTAAGTTCCAAGTATGTCTCCTTCTTCATTCTGTAACATGCACGGAATTTTGAGTCAGTTTCTTGCAATTCTTTCGTAGCAACAAAAAATCTGCAGTTAACATTTCTCTCAATGTACGGATGGACCCAGAATTTTCTTCTACATTTCTTTCTGTATCGCCTATGATCATAATAGAGGACAATTGCTTCTTGTTCGCTACTAGAACTTGACATTTTCACTTTAAAGGCAAAGCCAGAAATAAACAACCAACGAGGCGACTATTGTATTGATCCTGCTTCCTGTGTGAGGAGAACAAACAACTTGAGTAGTGTAGTCACCCAGTCTCTAAGTATCTAAGCTACTACGGTTTCTTTTCAGTCTCCCCATGTGAGGAGGGCCTAAGATTATATGAAAAACTGATGGTTTGTTTGGAATTATTAACTAAATTAGCTGATTTTGTTTTTAAATTATAAATTATAAATAAGATTTTAGAAATCCTCTAGTACTATTAATAGAGACCGCACCTGCAGATCGATCATTCATAATATTTTCAACCACGGAGATAAAGTTGAGGTATTCATTTGTTAGTAGCAAAACAATCTTGGATCTGGATGCCCATCTGGTTTCGCAAAAGGACGGGATTCGTTTACCAATCAGGTTGTCTGCAACCACTGTTCGTTTGGCCGACTGATGAAAGAAATTAGGGATTCCAGATAAAGTAGCAAAACATATTCGATATTCCTTAATAGATTTGCATCCGTTTTGAAGTACCAAATTTTGGTTATGGGCTGAACAGCGAATAATAGTTGCTTCAGAAGCATCATTTTTAATTTTCATTTGCAAACTGTTAATGTGACCAGCCATGACACTTACTCCATCATAGCACTGTGCCACGAGCTTTTCTCTATAATTAAATCGAAATAAAACGCTGGCAACTAATGTGTATAAGGCTTCTGAAGTTCGGTCATCATTCACATCGTAAAAACCCAAAAATCGTTCAGAAATATTCAGAGATTTTTTCTCTACATATCTTAGTGACACTGCACACTGAGATTTTTCAGTAATGACGGTGGTATCATCTACAATTACGGCAAAAAACTCGTGTCTTTAAGTTGCTGATTAATCTCTTATTTAATTATTTCACTTATGCAAAAAATTAAATCATTTTGAATGGTTTTGGAACAAAATGATTTTCCAAGCTTTTTAATATGATTTCGTAGTTCTTCATTATAAATATTTTATTTTGGAATTAAAAACTTCAATAAAGTTTCCCCTATTTTCCGAACCTTCACCCTCTCGATGACCACGAAATGACAGTTCTTGTTTTGCTAGGAGTATAGTGGTATTATTTTGCTAGGAGTATAGTAAGTTACTAAGTAATATTCTGTTTTTTCTAACTTTCTCATCGCACTTTATGATTTTACAATGTGAGACATTTTTCTGTAATAAATACTTTGACTGATCGCTAAAATTTATTTTTTCTATGATCGTTATAAAAAGTGAGTTTTTTTTAAATTTTATTTAAAATTTCATTGTAGTTCATAATATGTCACTTTATTTAACATGTTAAAAGAAGTGACATATGAGTAACGTGTTAATATTTCACGCTTCCAAAATCGCGAATTAGCCTGTGAACATAATTTTTTTTAACGTAACTACGGACAACGCCGCCGCAACGATAATCACATTCTTGTTTAAGAGTTTAATCTTTTTACCACATTCTTCCTCTGCCCACGATAAAGTTGATATTTGTAAGATTTTGCGATATTTTAAATTTTAAATCATAGTCACTGTCCGCCAGTTGACAAGATTAATTTGTTAAAAAAATGGCTAACAATTAAACAAATAATGAAATGTGCGATATGCACTTCATTTATGGACTGGCTAACGGAAACGCCGAGAAGCCTTGCGTATTTATACTGAACGTTACCCGAATCGTGTTATTCCTCATCACTCCATGTTTACGCGTTTACACCAACGTCTAAGTGAAACCGGCAGCTTTAAAAAACTCACCGCTGAAAACGGACATCTCCGAACAGTTACTCCTCAAATTGAAGAACAGGTGCTCAATGAATTCGAGGAAGATCCCACCACAAACACTAGGAAAATTGCTCAGACGGTACACATTAGTAACTTTACAGGTTGGAATATTCTTAAAAGAAACCATTTATACCCGTATCATATTCAGCGGGTGCAGGAACTTTTGTCAGGTGATTTTCCGAAAAGAACGACTTTGTGTCGTTGGATGCAAGAACGCATAAGGCAAGATTATAAGAAAAATACTTTTCACCGATGAGGCTAATTTCTCCAGGGACGCAATTATGAACTTCCACAATAACCACATATGGCATTATGAGAACCCACATGCTGTGGCAGAAAACCGTCATCAGCACCAGTTTTCACTTAATGTATGGATCGACGTTATTGAAAACTTTCTCGTCGGTCCATTTTTTTTTACCAGCAAGGTTGACTGGACAAGTGTAAAAGAAAGTGTAGTGTATTCTATCAAGAATTTCTTGAAAATCAATTACCAGCGATGCTAGAAGATGTCCCCATTCAGCTGAGACAGCAAATGTTTTTTTTACATGACGGTGCTCCAGCCCATTTTAGTTTACTGGCTCGGCAGTATTTGGATATTTCGTATCCAAATCGTTGGATAGGTCGGGGAAGTATTCACCCTTGGCCCCCACGGTCTCCCGACTTAAATCCGCTGGATTTTTTTTGTGGTGCCACCTTAAATCACTGGTTTATAGAAATCCAATTATTGATAATGTGGAGGAATTGCGTAATCGCATTATAACGTCTTGTGACATAATTCGGCAGACGCCAAGAATTTTTGAACGTGTCCGCCAATCAATGCGACGTCGATTTGATGTTTGTATTGATGTTGGAGGAGCACACTTTGAACAACTTTTGTAAAAATAATAATATTACTTAAATAAATAATAAAAAATGAAATATTTTTTTATCACTTAAAAACTTGTATTTTAAATTAAAGATTGTAGAAGCAAAAGCTTTAAATCCTCAATTACAATTTTATTAAATTGGGCTGGCTTATGTACTAAATTAATTAATAAAAATTTTATTATTTATTATTAAAATTGCAATAAAGTGAAAAGAACGAATAATTACTAGAATAAAGAAAGTCTAATCAAATCTGAGCAACATGTCCATGGTTTTTAATTTTTTGTGCGAAAACCGTGCATCTAACGGACAAAGTCCAAGGGATCAAAAATGTTGCAAATAAAACGGGGAATTTAAAAATATTTTTTAATACAAGAAAAACCAGTGGCGTACCATTTTTCGTTATAAAAGTATTCAGCGGAAAACCCGCACACACGCCACTGGAGAACATAAAAATGTTAAAAGTATGGTGGTAAATGGCACTGGATACACAGACCCTGCATACCAATCTTTGAACAAATATCTACAGGGGTATTTAAGTTATCGAAAAAAAATAATTTTTTTGTTAAAACTTTATCACCCTGTAGCTCAAAATCTAAAAGGTTTAGGACCTATGTTTATAGGAACTTTTTTGTGAATTTTTGTCCAAAGAACACGTTCCTGAATTTTGTCGCAATATAGAAAAAACACCCTGTATATGTAAATTTCAGTAACTTTATGTTGGTCATAATGGGACCCACGTAAAGTACCGTAAAATTACCGCATATTTATTTTGACAGTTTTAAGTAATTTTTACTGTAAACTTTTCCTTTATTAGGTCTGTAAAGTTTTATGTAATATATAGCTTAATTTCATATAGTTTTTGTATATAATCAGTATTTTTCCCACTGAAATTTACCTAACTTATAATTGAAATTTATTTTTTTCCGTAATATATTGCTAAAAGCATATTCTCTTTTCTCATAATTTTACATAATATACACCTTAAAATAATTTAGTTTCTGTATATATTCAGTATTTCCTCGAATGAAATATACCTAACTTATAATTGAAAATAATCTTATTCCGTAAGTGTTTCTGAAATATAATTATATACTTTATATAGAAATACTTTATATAGAATTTTCTTTTATATAGAAATTTTATGTAATATAATTATATACTATTAGTTTTATTTTTAAAATATTGGTTATTGAATTTTATGTAGGTAATATTCTGTAAAAAAATACATGTATAAATTAAGTTAATAAAAATTTCTAAAATCTTAGATCCAGTAACAACTTCACAAACCGCTATCTTTTGATATTTTTCTTGTTAATAATTTGTGAATAATAATTATGAAAATAAAAATTAGAATATATACAAGAAAAATCCTTTTTATAATAATTAATAACAGCTTCAAGAATAATAAAAATTAAAGAATTTATATTCTTTTAAAGAAAGAATAATATAAAATGATTATAAATCTTAAACTTATAATAATAATTAATATAATTAGATATTATGGAAAAAAAAATATTTAAAAAATCCTTATACATATACTTATAAGTAACAAAATTAATTCTTAATATGTAATTAAGAGTATTTTAAAAATATTAACACAAAATTCTTATTCTTAAAAATTATTTGTTAATAAAATAATTAATACCAGTTTGAAAAGAAATGCCAAAAAATGAGAATGAAGTCCTTAATAACTAAGATTAATTTTTTAATAACCAATAATTATTAATATTATAAAAAAACTCCTTAATAACAACAAAACATCCTTAACAATTAGAAATAATTTTTAGAATAATTACATTTAAAAATAAAAAAAAAAAATATTTTTATTAATATTTTGAGAACTCCTTATTTAATAGTTTAAAAGACTATTAACAAAAGTTGATACAACCAAATATTATTTCTACAGTTAAGAGTACTTACATTTTTGTGTATATTTATTCTAAAAATTATGAAAAATCAACAGAAGTCAAACTCTATTAATTGTTTATAAAAAAACATAAAAAAAGGAAAGCAAAGTAACATTCTTAATGAATATTTTTTTTTAGTTATTATAAATTATGCAAGTTTATTTAACAATGAAAAAACCTTTTTTTTCGTTGCTGCTACATTCTTGGATTTTGATCCAGTGTCCGGGTGGCATTTTCATATTTAACGTAGCGTATCGCAATTCGAGTTAAGCCGAATAAAATTTTATAAATAACGTCCGTGGTCGCAGTACATTTGCGATATCGCACGCGGAATATTTTGTAAATAAAAAGATCAAAATCCTGCATAATTTGTGTAGATAGGATTATTACAGTCAGGTTTTTTAAATTAAATAATAGGTAAAAAAAAGTTATCTATTATGTTATTATTTAATCGACAACGTGTTTATTATTTCTCTTTAATAAAACTATTAAGGGTCGATATTTAAAATGTGATGTAGACTGTAAATAGAAATCGATTATTATTTTTTTTTTAGACTAAGAATCTTTTTAACCTTAAAATAATGTTTTTCATAAAATGTAAAATTAGTAGTAAACTTTTAAGCGAGTTCTAAATAAAAAAAAAAACATTTTAAATAGTAAAATAATTTATTAAACATAGGTGCGTACTTTCAAAATTCCATCAATTTCATCAGAACCACTAAAATTAACAAAGAACCCTTTTTTGTATAAATTATAATTTTTGCTTACCCAGGGAACAGAGAGAGCTTTATTGCTAAAATTTAATTTAAGAATTCCCATATCCTTATTTAATGCGCTTGATGGTCCTGTTTTCATTTCATATTCTAATCCTTTTTTACTGGAAAATCTATATGACAACCTTAATTGTTGTTTTGTCGATAGGATAACCAATAAATTCTTTCTGCATGTTGTAGAATTTGCAGTAGCCTTTAGAAGTTTATGAAATCCTTCAAATCTCATTCCCCAATAATGTCGAGGCGGGCCTAGTAACTTAATAATCTTAGGATAGTGCAACAGTATATGATGTTTTGGCCTTAGATATTCTTCAAACAACTCAAAAAGCATGGAATGATGTTTTTCAATTAGGAGTTTTAAAAAAAGTATTAAGTCGTTGTTAAGCATTCTACCTATTAGTATTTCTACAATCTGAAGGGTGATTACATAAAACTTCCAAATGTGATCATCTTGTAATATTAAATCTCCTACCAGAAAACTAAAATATATTACAAGAGACAACATTTCAGAAGCACTAATAAGGTGATTTTTTTTTAAGTGTTCAGATTTTATTTGAGGCATAGGATTCCCAGGATCAGCTTTTGAACATTTTTATCATTTAAAAGATCCAAGCTGAAATATTTCCTTTTGATGAGATGATTTATTATGAACGCCATGTCATATCTTAAAACACCTTCTAATAAATCATGCATTAGATCACAAGAAATATTTTTTGTTACATGAAAATTTGGCAGCAAATTCCAAATGCACGATTCTTTTACTCCATGTGACTTTTGAGCACAATATATATCATAATTTACCTCATTTCTATAAATAAAGCCAGATTCATCTGTTTCCTTGCGAGAATCCAATTTCGATGTTAGGCAGCAAATTCAAAGGGCATACAGGCTAAAGATAAGTACACCGCTCCTATTTTATAAATGCCCGCCCTAGAAACTAAAGGGTTAATGGGTTCAAAATCATCAAAAATTAAATAAATAGGATACACTTTTTTGTTCTTGAATTTTAATTTCAAATTTTTCCATAACTCTGCTTGATAGATACTAGTAATTTCAGAAATAATTGATTCCTGCTCTTGTATAAAGGTTTCTATTTTTGTAAAAACAGTTGGAATTTCTAAAAACTTTTTAAAATATCCCTAATACAAATGATTTGTCCCTGAACTTTATTTACTGATACTGATGTTTGTCCCGGTGTATCTATTTGGCGTAACGAAGTGGTTAAACCAATTTGATAAGGTTTAGGTTTTATAAAATAATTTGCATTTTCTAATTGTTTAAATCTTAGATATTCGGAATTAAAATTATCAAAATTTTTAACAACGGTGTTAAATATTTTGCTTATTTTTTCCTTACTTATGTAAATATTTTCATCAGATTTTTCCAAATCTTCCAAAACAAGTGTAAATATTTGATCAACGAGTATTTTAATGTTTTTCATTTTGAACAATACTTCTATTTAGAGAGCAATTACTGTAAAGTTTACCAATAAGTCAGCAATGAATGACTTGATATCATGTGTTGTCATAGCCGGTGTGCAACTCTGGGTAGGACCAGAATTGTCTGTTGTAGTATTACTTGAAGAATCGAAATTTTGCCTATCAGATGACAAATTTAAAGGATTTAATAAACTAGGTTTATTCGTTGCAGTATCTGTATGTAAAAAAGTTTCATCGTTGTCATGGTTGTGTTTAATATTAAAATGTTTACGTAGTCCATTAAGGTCCTTGTATGATCTAAAACAATTAAGCTGCCTGCAACGATATTTAGTGATAAAAGTATGATATATTTTTATATGTGTGATGAGAGTTTTATGTAATGAAAACTTCGCCTGACATTTAAAACAAGTAAATCCGCGCAAAAGTGTTTTCGAGCTTAACATGTTTGTATCTCGCCTAGATGTCCTGGGTAAGCAAGTAAAAATTATAACAACAATTTTCAAGGAATTCGGTAGTCATTTCAATTTAGCAAGTCGTTCAGAAAGAGAATTTTGGGATCACTTTTGTTACATATTTTATACAATAACCATTGTATTATGTACCAAATATGGATATTTGGCATCTAACGCTTCCAATACAGATTGGCAAGTATATGTAAACTCGTTTATAACCACTAACGCAGTAATGTTATTTAATTTTGGACCAACAATTATTATATAGGGTTGGACTGTTAGGCCCTTGGCAAACATTGTGTCTATCTTACTTTTCTTTGCATGTTCTATATCACCTGGGTTGCAAATATGGATAAGAAATCCCTCCCTGGCTTCAGTGATGGAAGGCTTCCAGTGCATTTTTTTTATTTTCGTTCTTGTCTTAGGGAGAATAAGTGGCGCCAACAAGTAAAGTTGAATTGCACGTCTCGAATCTATAACAAAAAATGAAATAGTTTTACATATTTCAAAGGAATATCTTTCAAAAATTTTGCGATATTGATTATACAGTATCTTTTCTTTGAAGCCCATTTGTAAATTTTCACATAAAAGTCGCCATGTAAGTTATTTTTTATATCATTTTATTATTTTTAGTTGTAATATAACTTTTTAGAGTTAAAACTAGATGTTACTATCGCGCCATTTTGACATTTGATACTATGAATTTTGTAAACAAATTTACTATTTAGACCAATTATTTACTCATGCCCAGTTTTAATTTTTTTGTTAACTCATTCAAGAATTATGATGGGGGGGGAGGACTTCAAAGAACAGCACTGTATATTCTTATTAATAAAAAAGTAGGTATTTGTTGTTGTAAAAATGTTATTATTGCTATATACAAGGTGGCGCAGCCAAAAACTTTTCATCCTGAATTTCTCTGGTATTTCGTAAGAAATCAAAAAACGCTCGCACCCGTCGACTTTAGATTTTAGAGGCACAAAATAATCTTACATTTATAAACCCATAACATCAATCTCTACGCGAAAGTGATAGCTACCCTTAAAATATTAAATGAGAACAAGAGACGTCCCATTTGAAATTTTAAAAGTACCTATCACCCCCGCGTAGGGGTTGATGTTATAGGTTTATATAAATGCAAGATAATTTTGTCGCCCTAAAGTGTTTTTGACTTTTTACAAAATACCGGAGAATTTCGGGTTGGAAAGTTTTCGCTGCGTTACCCTGTATTTTATTATAGTTTTAAAATACCTTTTGTTATTTCACCTTCCAGTAGGTCCAGAAATGTATTGTCAGCGGGGCTTAATAGTATTTTTCGTTGGTTTAGCACATTTTGAAAGAATGCTTCAAATTCTGTTTCAATATCAAAATCTGGTGGAATGCCATTGAAGTGTGCAAAGTCATAATGAATCTAGAATGTTAAAAAAATAAATGTTAATAAATATCACTCATTTAAAAGTCCATTTTCGTCTGAACTTAAATTAAGTCTGCCAATTAGGAAAAAGTACCAATTAGGAAAAAATCAAAGAAGTGCAAAAAATGAACATTAACCTTGACATTAACATTAATAATTGCAGGCGATGAATAAATTTCGACTTACCAGTTCACTTGCAAGATTCGTTTTTAAAATTGGCCATTGCTCCAAAAAGTCAGATATTGATTCACATTGTGACAGTTTTCTTATTGGATATGCCGTTTTCCAGTGAGTTATGACTTCTCCAGCTGGCTCAGTATTTCTTCTGAGACTTATTTGACTTTTATCTTTTGCTGCTGGCGAAATAAGATCGGCAATTTCTGAAATAAATAATGTATATACATACATATTTTTACCAAATGTTTATTGTATAAAAATAGTTGTAAGAAATATAAGCCTGAGTAGTGGTAACCTTACCTTCTATGTTAGAAGTACTGCTGCCTCCCAATTTTTTTTTAGGCTGGTTTTCCTTGAGGTTCTTGATCAGGTAAAGTAAATTTCTCTGCTTGTCTACGAGTTTTCTTCTTGCTTTTTCATGCTTGTGATGTGAGGACATGGATTTCGATACCGCAGCAACATAGTATGTAGAACAATGTTAGTGGAAAGGCCTCTACAATTTTTTTTTGACAGGACTAAAAAGTCCTCGGTATTAAGTTTTCCATGTACATGAATAAGATCCTTAAATAAAATTTCACATAATCTGTCTCTATCAGTATTATCTAATTTAGATTTTGCAGATTTGCATAATATAGCATCACCAACAATGTCATTTTTTAAAAAGCTCGTCAGATCAAAGTTTTCTATGGAAGATTTTTTAAGCGAATTTTCTTGATGGTCAACTGTTGAAGAATATGTGACTTCTGATGAATATACCGTTTCTGTAGTTGCAAGACTACTATTGTCTTCTTTTTTTTTCGATGAGCGTGGAGTTCGTTGGCAAGAGACTATCAACATATAAGATAGGAATGCTTTCTAAATTAAGCATCCCATCATTCTCTGTTGCCGTTACATTTCCACTTGTAGTATCCAGATCGAGATCCAGATTACTAATATTTTGTTCAACTAATTTATTTTTTTTTTCTGGAGGCTCTTCTACCTAAAAAATTTACATAATAAATACTTTGATGAAATATGGGAGTAAATAATATTTATTTTTTTGAGTTTGAAGAAAACTTTTTACGTAAATATTTAAAAAATATTTAATATATGAAAAATTTATTAATAATAAAATAATAAATATATTATACCACAGATTTAACGAGACAAACAAATAAGTAAAGCAATGCATTAAAAACGGTACACCGAATGGATCCCAACTTTAAAAAGTTAAGATCCATTGGACTTCGACCCGACGGATTCGCTCCTCGGTCCGTGCTTAGTTGCCAATACAATTTTGTATGAGGAAGGTTTTTATCTATTTTTAGTATTTTAGGAAAAATGCCTGCTTCGGTCTGCGCTGGTTGGATTCATTGTGGCCGTCGGCGATGAACGGCGTCGAGTCGATGAGCGTCTTTACCTATCTTTTTATTTAGGAACTAAGCAAATTGAAAATTATTGTAAATGATTATTTCTCACTTTACTCCCGTGCGTTCTATGGGTCTAATAGTCTGATCTTTATAAAAGACATAATTGCGTTTTCAATATGCTTCCACGTTCAAGGGTTACTGCAGCAGGCAATAAATGCGACTATTACAATTGCGGAAATACTAGACGTATTGAAAAAATAAAAATGTTTAAATTTCCAATAAAACGCAAAGAAATTTGTGATGTTTGGATTTTTAATAGTGGTAAGTTACAAAATAAAATTATGTTTACTTTACCATTTACATCACACAGTTTGTGTTTTCATATGAATAAAATTAAACTAATATTTTTTAAAATGCTATGTTTAAATTAAAACTAAGTTATTTCTTTAGTTATAATAGTAAATACAGCTATAATAGTAAGCTATAGTTGCCTGATAATGCAGATGCAGATTTTGCCTGATGATGCAATATAATTGCCTGAACATTGAAATAATTATTGATATGAGTTATTTATGCTCGAATTTATGTTTTCAGAGATACCAAACATTTATCCTCTAACCAAATAATAATGAAATGTAGACATCTAGAACAATTATCAAACACATTTTTGTCTCTTAACCTTTTAAAAAAATTTGAAAAAGGCAAAACCTTATTTTATCAAAATATTTTTTTAATAATAAACTTAAATGCAGAACTACTTTCTTATTACAAAAATAATTTAGTAAATTAGTACACATATTATACATTTATTTTAAATTTAAAATTATTTTTACAGTAGAAACAACACTTAAAGCCCCCAAAATAATAAAAAATAAACTTCTTAAAAAGATCTTATTCTTATTAATACTTTACGAATATAATTTAACTATATTAGCAATAAATATAACTTTTTTTAAAACATCTTTTTTAACAAAAATAATATGTTAATTTACATAATAAACAAATAAGTATACAGGGTGTCCCATAAATAATGGTAAATATTTTAACAGTAGATTTCTTTAAAAAAAATTAAGATTAGGTAAAATTTTCCTTGTCCGAAAGTCAAGGCATCCATGATTCAGAGTGATAAATTTAATAACGTTACTAAACGTATGCGAGTTTGAATTTTTATAATGAAGCATCAAAGTAACTGACAAGAACATAAACCATAACAGTGAGAATGACGTCTATAATAATTCATCTTGTTATGCACAGTCTATTTAAAAAATATTTTAAATTCAAGTGGGAAAATAAAATTTTATCTTGAGGGCATTGAAAAACTAGTCGGTCTTCCGGAAGATAGGCTTAAAAACCAATGTATTTGCGAAAGACATTTTACAGAGAATGACTGGAAAACGGAAAAAAGACATCGATTAAAAGACAGTGCCGTCCCTATTAATTATAAATGTTTATTGGACAGTGAACAGAATTTACGCGTTTTAACAGTTTGAACAGAATTACGAGTTTGTTAAAAAAATTATCGACTTCCCGGATACTCTTAACAGTCCAAGAAAAGTAAAACTTAAAAATAAAATCTCTTATCAAAGGAAAAAAATACATATCATTAAGAGAAAAATGACTCGGTTGAGAGAAAAAGTTCGCAAGTCCAAATTTTCAATTTTTAATTTGTTACCTTTTTTATCATTCTTATCCATACCTGCAAAAACGTTTGTTATGATGCAAGTACGGGGTAAACGTCGTACTTTATATTCCCGCAACGAAAAGGAGTTGGCGGTCTCCCTGTACTATAAATCACCATCGTGTTACAATTTTTTAAGAAGAAAAGGCATTATATTACCATCTACGTCAACCATTCAAAAATGGATTGGTCAAAATACATTTAAGACTGGCGTAGATGATAATATAAAAACCTGTCTTAAGCTGAAGTGTGCAGGTATGGATAAGAATGAAAAAAATGTTTGGTGGCTTTTGATGAAATGTCAATCAAAAAATGCCTCGAATATAATAAAAAACTGGACCTAATAGAAGGTTTTGAAGACTTAGGTCCTTTAGGACGAAAACCAACGGAAGCCACTCATGTCTTAGTTTTTTCTATTCGAACATATTCATCATGGAAATTTCCACTTGCATACTTTTTCTCTCACACCACTACAAGTGGCAAGAATTTAAAACTTTTGATTTTTTACGTTTTAAAATCTCTAAATGAGATTGGTTTTATTCCCAAGGCAATAGTGTGTGACCAAGGAAGTCCTAATAGGGCACCTTTTAAATTATTGAGTATTACTAAGGAACGACCTTTTTTTTATTATAATGATTTAAAAATTTTTGCTCTATTTGACGCCCGGCATCTTTTCAAAAGTATTAGGAACAATTTGTTGTCGGGAACTTTTAAGTTGGGAAATAAGAGCATATGTTTTAATGTTATTAGGAAAACGTATGAAATTGATAAATCTTCATCTACAACAAGAACTCTTCCCAAAATTACCGATAAACATATTTTTCCTAATGCATTTGAAAAAATGTCATGCTCCTTAGCGCTACAGGTTTTTTCAAGTACTATGGCAGGCGCTATACGAACGGTAATATTACTGCTGATTTTATAGAACTGATGAACAATTTATTCGATGTTTTAAATAGCAAACGCCCTTTTGCCAAAAATCCTTTTAACCGTGGTCTTAGCGAAAACAGTTCTTGTGTGAATCTGGTTTTTGGCAAAGGTAAATCTGTTTTTGAAGCATTGATTAAGTTGTACCGTAAAAAGGGAAAGACCGTAAATAGCGAAACAAGGCCTCCATGTTTCGATGGAATTATTCATACTATAAATGCAATTGAACAGCTTTTTGAAAGTGAAAAAAAGGAAAATATTCAGTTTATTCTCACAAATAGATTAAATCAAGATTTCTTGGAAAACTTGTTTTCAATGGCCAGGCAACGGGGTGGTTGGAATTTAAATCCAACTGCAAAGTCATTTCGACTATTTTTCAGGATTAAATCCATAACGGGTTTATTAACTCCATCAAAGTTATCGAATTGCGAAGATGATACAGATACTCAACTTTTGTTGTCAGGAATTACAAGGAATATTGATACAAAATGTGATAGCGAAAAAACCACTCAAGATGTTCATATATCAGAAAAACTAAATATTGAAGAAGATCGGTCTGAAAGTTCGGTTTCTGAATCAAAAGAAATTGCAGCAGAAGAACAGTCAAAGAACCTGAGATAAATTTGGAAGAATCGGCAAATAACTATTATGCGGGGTATTTAGTTCGACGTGTTATCGAACAATTTAAATGTAAAAAATGCAAATTAAATTTTCAAAACAGCACAAAATTTACCGACCGTTCTCAAATTTTTTCCCTTCATAAAAGTTTCACTGGGCGAGAGAAAACATTTCTTGTAATTCCTACTTCAGAAGTTGAGTATATTGTGTCAAAAGCAATGTCCAAGTTTCAAAAATATTTAAAAAAATATAAGTATCAAGAGTTTGTGGCAACAAAAATTAAAAATAAAATTGTTTTAAAACATCTAGTATGGTTGGGGAAAAAACTCTGTCTGAAAAAACGACTGTCATGACCATAAACTGTTTTTATTAAACAAACTTGTTCAAATAGGTTTATTTAAGTTCTGCAAATGGTCAAGGGAAATGTCAAAAAATGACAAACCAAAATTAGACATTTGCAAAATTTGTAAGAAAAATATAATGTACTTAACTTACCTAAGAATATTTTTTATACTATACTTTAACTACAGTGCGTTTTTTAAGAATCATCATAGATGATCTTACATGGATGATTTTACATGAAAAAAGTTAATTTTTGATTTATCATTTCAAACATTTTTAATTTAATAGCGGCGATCAAAATTTGAATAGACAAAGGCTAGGATTCATGTTAAGGTAACATAACACTGAAAATTTTTTTTTCTTAAAACGCCTGGTATATTAATGACCACCAATTTTAATAGAATTAAGACAATTTGTTAAATTTGACAATGGCTGGTTTTAAATACCTATCTCGATAAAAATTTTACGTTTTTCAATTAATTTTATTGTTTTTTTATACAACTCCAAAAAGCTTTTTAATAATTAAATTTTACAAAAAAAAAAACAGTTAATTATTTGATAATTTTAATAACGTCTTTCAACACCAAGCACACAAAATTAGTACTTTACCACCAAATAACATCTAATAAGTTAATATAACCTCCAAATCCATCCATCCATCCATCTAATAAGTTATAATATAACATCTTCAATATGTAGGTATGTTGATATTCACGGCATCGCAACCCACGAAAAAGACGAGAAAGTCTTTTTAGTTTGGCCGGGCAGCGTACGTACTTCGACTAAACAATCAATAAATCGCGTCTGTAGATATCAGGAGAGATTCTATCCTAATAATTCACATATGGCTTATAATCTGGCAACGTGGTCTAATATCGTATTGCCGCGAGAGAAGCAAAATTTAAAATATTGAGAATTTAACTGATCGCTCGATCGAAACGCCGCCAAACACCGTGTTCCACCGTGTATACCGCCGTAAGATTACGTATCTATTTGTCTCGTTAAATCTATGATTATACTTAATATTATTAAGTATACCAAACTGAGAAATAATACAAATACATAAAATAATTCTTAAAAAATATAGACTTGCCTAAATTTGACAAAATTATTAATATCGCTATAACTTTGTTATTTTTAGGTTCAGGCTATTAGTGTAAATAAACTTTTTTATTAAGAAAATTATTATCTTTTGATTTATGTAAAAATATACAGGGGATTCCATTGAACAAAAGTACATTTTTCACATTTTCTCGAAAACGCGATGTTCAACTTTTTTTCTGTTTTCACCAATTTAATCAACAGAAAAATTCCTACTAGTTTGCTAATTTAACCGACCCTGTATCTTAAATATTAACAAAGATACCAATAGTGCCGACTTAATCGGAGGCACCCTGTATGAGGAAGCTTCATTATTTTGAAGTATTCTAGGATAGGGTCTCAACAGATATGTTCTTAATGGGAATGCTTCATCTCCTAAGAATACGAGGGGAGTTTTTTTTCAGAGTTAGGTAACTTACCTTATCTCTTGGAAGAAGTAAAGTGCCATTTTCGATGTTTTGATAAATTGCTGAATTAGAAAATACTCCTGAATCGCTATCTTTACCATATGAACTTACATCAATCATTAAAAATCGATAATTTGCATCCACAATTGCCATTAGAACTATTGAAAAAAAGTTTTTGTAATTATAGAACATGCTGCCTGATTTAGCTGGACATTTAACTCTGATATGTTTTCCGTCGATGCTGCCCAAACAATTAGGAAAGTTCCATTTATTGAAATACTGTACTGCAACATTTTCAAAATCACTGACGTTAGGCAAGGACAGTATGCGTTTCCTGAAGTGAGTCCCAAATGGCCTTACAGACTTCCATAACTATCCATGCAACTGATGATTTCGATATTCGAAATGTAAAGGCAATTTGCCTAAATGCGATTCCAGTAGATAGATACCTAAAATAAATAAAATTTATTATATCTATACTCAAATATATACCAAAAAATATTCAGGGGGAGTCAAATAAAAAGCAATACATATTTTTAATTATAACTCCACAAAAATATCTTTGACCCACAGTGTATACGGGTATCGGGACACCTGATTTCTTGGGTAAAATTTATCCAAGACTGAAAACCAAGCAAAAAAGTTTAAAAAAAGTTTCAGCAATTTGAATTTTACTCAAAAAAACCAGGTGTCTCGCTTTGACTGACGCGCAGTGTATTTATTGATGCATTGTTTTCTATTTTTAGAGGAAGAAGCTAAAAAGAAATGGAGAAACTTGTGCGATCAGTTTGCAAAAGAACTGAAGAAAGTTCGTAAACCTCTTTCAGTCGATGCTGCATATGAGAAATATACAGGCAAATGGCAGTATTTTTCTAATCTACAGTTTATGAAGTGCATAGTAGCTCCTAGAATTACGGAAGGAAATGTTCCTCACAATGCGGTATTGGAAAAATTGCAGACCTCGTTAGTTGACGATAAAGATACTGAGGCGCACATCTCGGACGAAAATTGGACTCCAAGTGCTTCATCGTCACCAGTAAGTGGCACTGTAGATGATTCGCAAGTGGTTGCCACTGTCATTGTTCCACTCGCAGTTGCTAAGCATGGCGTTTTTTTTCGCAAGGAAATGCCAACAATGATGGCTCACAACAAACAGAGCCTGTACAGATACAGGCTGAATCGAAAAATATGCCGTCTTCGTCCAAGAAAAACCATTCTCGTTTAAAGAGAAAGATGGTACGCGAAGCGAATATTGATATGGAAGAAAAATTACTTAATATAGAAACTAAAAAAATCGCTTTGCTTGAGCAGAGCACCAGAACACCGGAAGACGAGAATTCTCTATTTTTAAGATCTCTACTGCCATATTTCCAAAAAATGGATCCGATACAGCAGCTGCGGGTAAGAAACAAATTCCAAGAGGTATTCATCCAAGAAATGTCACCGCAGACTACCAGTAGTACAAGTGTTGGTACATATTTCCCTGCTCAACCATCGACTGTGCCATCAGGGCCCTCCTCCTATTCGAGTATGTCTATGTCTTCGCCTGCTTCCAACTTTACTACTCTGTATTCAAATAGTGCGTATAACGAAGGAAATTTCGAATAAGACTTTTTTCAAAATATTTAAAGAGTAAATTATAATTTAATACATTTAACTTCAATAAAAACAATTAAAATGTACATTTTTGCATAAGTTACTTACCTTAAGGTTAACAAAAGCTTCTCTTCAATAGAAATAAGTCTTTGAAAATTTGTGGTACAGTGGTAGCAGGCATCTCGAATTTTTACAACAATATAATCAAATGTATTTGTTGTCATTCTAGTATAGTGTCGAAAAGCACTTCCATCTAGTCGCAATTCAAGATAAAGGTGATGAAATTCACCGTAAACGGTACTATTTCTATAGATTCTATAAGTATTTTTTTCTATATTCACGTCTCTTTTTAATTTTTTGTAATAATTTTAATTTAACAACACTGTTTTCCGTTAGTAAAATTAAGCGAGTTGACGTCGAAGCCATTGTTTTCTAACTAAAATATCGTATTTAAATTAGCCACCTATGTGAAAACGCACGCAATGCAATAGCGTGCGATGCGTGCGTTTTATCGCATCGCACGTACCCGCGTTTACCTAGGACATGGCGTAAAGGCTTTGACATACAGAACGCGGGCTGCCGCGGCGGGCAGCTTTCGCGCGATCTTCGAAGCGGTACAGCGATCTATGATGCCACACAGGCCGCGAAAAGTTTATACTTATAAACTATATTATCGTCAATTTCGAAAAGGGCTTATCTCGCAAGAACGTAATTTTCCAGGAAAAGCTAAAAACTGAATTGCTTCTGACAGATTTGAACTACGAAAATATGAATTCTCCCAATATTCACAACCTTTGTTTGACATCTTAACCTTGCCAAATTTTTTTCTTTTCAAATAAGTATACATGGAGAAAATGGACTTTTGAATTTTCCGAGATGAACCGCTTTCGAAATTTAAGCACCACTTGAGAGGTTATATAATCACAAGAACATTAATAAAGAAACTTCAACTTTATTTTTTACAGAAGGATACAAAAAACTAAAAAAAATCCTTAAAGATCAAAATTTTTTTTTGTTAATTTATTTGGAAAATAATAACAAAAAAGTAACTCTGCTAAAAATCTTGTTCGATGTCAGCTCCTGCTTCTCTGTCAGTAGTCGGCCAGCTCAAAATACTATCGTAAAAGTCTTCATATTCTGCAGGTATATACTGCCTCAACTTTTTGAAGTCAGTCATTTGTAAGTTATTTATTGGCAGTTTTGAGGAGTAGCATGAAAAGTCTGCAACAGTAGGAAGATTAGCACAAATACCTTTAGTTTTTGAAAGGCTAAAAGTTTCAGTATTAATTTCGCTGTCAATGAAGGGGCGGCATAAAACTTCTCCAGGCTTTTCTGGATTAAGTCAAATTCATAAAAAGTTGAAATTTGAAAAGATACTTTGTTTTCTTTAGCAACTTTTTTTCCATAGCATCTTTCTGATAACGGTTTTGCTTTAAAGTGTACTTTGCACCATGCCTTGAAATCAATGATATCGGTATAAGTTATCGTTTTTACACAAAATTTGTCTGTTTTAGTGCTACTGAGTATTAAATTCGTCTTACTTACTTAAATTATCTTACGCTTTATGGTTGCAAAATCTCTATCACAGTCATTAAAGGAATGACCTCTTTGGGGAAAATAAAGATATTTTATTATCGTATTATTTTTATTTTGCCCAGGACATCCGTCGCAGAATAAATGTAATTCTGTAATATTTTCAGGAACATTTTTACATATAAAGTCATTTAAAAACGAAGCTACTTCGTTTGGTCCCTTCAACGCTTGGCCCTCGTGATAGGAATACAAAGTTGCCTTCCCCGTTTTCATATTATGTACGCAGAATTCGTATACCCAAAGTTGGCGGTAATAGAACACTTCTTGGACTGGAAGTACTGGCAGTGATAGATTCTGCATATAATATCAATCCGAAAATGGTACTGCCGTTCTCGTTACATTTTTCTGTAATAGCTTTGGCTTTATTAAAAAACTTCGATGCCCGACGCTTATGTATGATTAGCTCCTAAATTTATAAAAGATAACAAAATTTACATTGAAATAATTTCTAAAAAACTGATAATTTACTTTGCTTTTTGGATATTTTGCCGAAAATCTCTCATGCAATATTGTCACATTCAAAACAGATGATAAGTATTTTTTTATAATGTTATTTGAACAGTAAATTTCTTTAACAGGAATTGACTCGATAAAGTTGTGAATTAAAGCACATGTTTCAGCGGGCATTACATTGCTTCTAAACCCGGCAGATTTTCCCCGCATATCGTGGGGGCTTTTATTTGCAATTTTTAGTAGTCTCTTTATTCTCTTGTCGGTAACACCATGCAAGTTTAGAAAGGCTACTTTACATACTTCTTTTCTATTTCCATCTGCTTCAATAAAATACTTATAAGAGTAACTCTTTGGCTTACTAATTTTATCTTCTTGACGTATACTTCTAAACGTCAGTACCTTCACAGGGAACGCCTCCTTGAATATATATGTCCTGTTTATTTTTGGTATTAAAACCATTTATGCGATTCAATATTGCTTTTTTGGCATCATCGGAAAGATCGAAACATTTTCGAATGCACCCACAAAGATAAAACTATTTTTTCACAAAACCATTTTTGTATATATTATATATTGAATATAATATATACAAAATATATTTAAACTCATTATTTGTTCAGTACGTCCCTGGCAAAACCGACGACCAGAAAAAGGTCTCAACGCTGGCGAGCTCTGTGAAGCCGAACGAACCACACACTGTTTTCGGCAAGCGAAGTTAACGCATTTATCCGTATTGTGTGAACGAATTTTATACGAAATTTGTTAAAACCAGCAAATATAACCTACATTCATTTTTAAAGTAGTGTTTATTTAACGATCAGTCCATTCACACGTTTCATGGTCCTTCTTGAAGCCAGATTAGCCGAATAATTAGTGCCAATAATCGAATCTAATACGAAATCCAGTCGACAACAAAGCCGAAGATCGGCCGCAGCAAGGAGTAAGATCCATTTATTTCCTTTCCTATTTAGTGTTTTTCCTTTATTATTAGCAGCGAATTCGATACGCTATAGCGATTGTCTGTTAATACGCAGGCAAATAATTTGCATTTTGTTGAAAATTTTATTTGCAACAAGAAACATGTGTGTGAAGCTAGCGTCCGATCGATAACCAGCAACCAAAATCGAGAGAGCAGCATATGCCGGTTGCCAGCGACCAATTTATAGTCCGCGCTCCCTGTTATTTAATCAATATAATGCCCGTATCTCCTGAAATTCCCAAGGGATTTTAATAATTTTTTGTCCAGCTATTAACAATGAATACCTAAATAGACTGACGATGGTTTCAAGCCTCTACAAACTAAGGTTTTGTTGTGAAAATTAATTAAAAAGTCAAATGGTAAAAAAATTAAAAAGGCTCTAACTCCCAAAATTCCCAAAGGATTCGAATAAAACTTTTTTATGTAATTACTAATAAATATCTAAACCGATTTCGGATGGTTGCAAATCTCTACAAACGAAAGTTTTTTGGTAAAAAATTATTGAAGTGTTAGATGTAGAAAAATATAAACGACTTTAACTTCCAAAACTCCCAAAGGATTCGAATAAAACTTTTTTATACAACTAATAATAAATACCTAAATTGATTTAACATGGTTGCAAACCTCTACAAACGAAAGTTTTTTGGTAAAAAATTATTGAAGTGTTAGATGTAGAAAAATATAAACGACTATAACTTCCAAAACTCCCAAAGGATTCGAATGAAACTTTTTACGCAATTACTAATAAATATCTAAATCGATTTAATATGGTTGCAAATCTCTACAAACGGAAGTTTTGTGATAAAAAATTATTGAAGTGTTAGATGTAGAAAAATATAAACGACTATAACTTCCAAAACTCCCAAAGGATACAAATGAAACTTTTTTACGCAATTACTAATAAATATCTAAGTTCATTTAACATGGTTGCAAACCTCTACAAACGAAAGTTTTTTGGTAAAAAATTATTGAATTGTTATATGTATTAAAAAAACTTAATGGCTATAACTTCCAAAACTCCCAAAGGATTCGAATGAAACTTTTTTACGCAATTAGTAATAGATATTTAAATCGATTTTACATGGTTGCAAACCTCTACAAATGAAAGTTTTTTCGTAAAAAATTATTGAATTGTTAGATGTTTTAAAAAAACTTAATGGCTATAACTTCCAAAACTCCCAAAGGATTTAAATGAAACTTTTTTACGCAATTACTAATAAATATCTAAATCGATTTAACATGGTTGCAAACCTCTACAAACGAAAGTCTTTTGGTAAAAAATTATTGAAGTGTTAGATGTAGAAAAATATAAACGACTATAACTTCCAAAGCTCCCAAAGGATACAAATGAAACTTTTTTACGCAATTACTAATAAATATCTAAATCGATTTAACATAGTTGCAAATCTCTACAAACGAAAGTTTTTTGGTAAAAAATTATTGAAATGTTAGATGTAGAAAAATATAAACGACTATAACTTCCAAAACTCCCCAACGATTCGAATGAAACTTTTTTACGCAATTAGTAATAAATATTTAAATCTATAGTAATAAATAGATTTAAGAAATGTTGCAAAACTCTCTATTTAAACTAATTAAATTGAGTTATTTTAACCAATCAAAAGACCATAATAATTTTTCAATTGTGTATTTTTTATATAACAAATACAAAGATAGTGATTTCTGAGTACAAATACAAGATCCAAGTCCAGCCAAATAATAGTATGGAATTAAACCATCGGGGCTAGTAGCTCTAAGTCGTCGATACTACAGTCAGGTCCTACAAAAGGAGTCCGGGTCTTCCCTTTAGGTAATCGCTCTCTTTTAGGAGACAACAGTCAATATTCTCCATAAAGGTCCAATCAAAAATTACGTTAAAACCACTGGCTGGATTGTTACCAGGATGCCTAGAAAGTATACCCGAGGAGGTTTCATTAATTGTATTTAAGGAAAACTTACATAGGCCCCGTTTGTAGCAGTGTGTGATCTCAGTTAAGATCCTTTTGGAAATTCATCCAGGAATTTGTATATATTGTTAGAAGCAGTTAAGTTTTTACCCACTGAACTGCCCAGCAATAAAATTCTTTGAGCACTTTGGTGTAATTTTTTCCTTTAATCTTGTTTTATTACACGACGGGGAATGCATTCACGCACGAACTGGGACGCACAAGGCACTCCAGGACAGTGTGGGGCTCGGTGAAGCCACTACCCACTAAACCCCTCCGTAGGCGCCGATATGTACCCATCTTAACTCCTAAAAGCCAAACTAGTTTTATACACATATGGTTATTTGGGTGGTGCAATTCCTATAAATATAGGCGATCATGCATCTTATTATCTTAAAATGTTTGCGGTCCAGCCCGCAAGCGATTTTGGGCAAAGCCAGGTTTTTGAGATTACCCAAAATGCATAATCGCCGCATATTTAAAAGAGCCCTCCATATGTGTATATATTTTGGTTTTTGGAAAAATCGCGCTTTACTAATTAGGTGGAATATATAGCTGTGTTTATTAGCTGATCGACGCAACTACCAACTTGACCGCAATTCTTATTCAAATTGGGTACGCCAAACTTCGCTCTAGAAATAAATTCGCATTTTTGGTTAAAATCATTTAATCTAAAATCAATTTACCTGAATTTTGCAGCTAGCCCTCTACTCATTTTGAAGTCCGCTGAGACACAGTGGGCGACACTATGTCCAGCTTCTAAGAAGTCAAAAATGTTTGCCCTACATTCTTTGATATTTTTAGTGTCAATTTTTTGTTGATTAAAGAGCAGCCAAAACTGATTGTATTCAACTTTTTTTTTCCTAGATTAAATTAATTTATTAATATAATGGAAAGCCATATCAGTGAAGAGTGAGGTATGTTTTTTTTACGTCAAGGCTGTTAGTAATACAAACAGAAACGAAAATCAGATTTTTACAGTGGAGCTCTGCTCTCAATATATTTATTTTTTATTTTTAAGGATTAAATCTGTTTTTAAACTTCTTAGACTAAAGGGGTGTAGATTTGATTTTTTTGCAGCATAAAAGAAAAATTTTTGTAAAATAATAAATAATTAAAAATGACACATTAATTGTTACAAATTTTGTTACACCTTCAAACTCGATTTATAAATAAAAAAATATAAAATACACCGTATATCTCAGAAACGCACGTTTTTTCAGGGGTTTGCAAGTGGAAAAGCGATCTCCAAATATTTTAAAAAATCATAGTAATTGGTAATCATTTTGTTACACCTTCAAATTCGGCATGTAAATAAAAGATTATAAAATACACCCTATATCTCAGAGACACATCCCTTTTCTCTATATGTAATTATACTTTTCCTCTTAACTTTATTGTTGAAGTATAAAATTAGAAACAATCCCTAAATATGGAGAAATATATATTGTGTCCTCTTGTATTCTCCTTAGTTTTAAATAAGGTCTTTTTAAGCCCATCAATCTTTGTTTTGAGGGGAATGTTTTAAAATGTGTATCTCGCCATTGAAACACTTTCGTAATATTTAATTATATTTAAAAGATATTTATTATAAAATTAAAAGCTGTATTGTTGAGTACATCTAAAAAAAAACACAAAATCAATCGCCGTCGCTGGGTTTTCTCAAAAGTACCCCATCGGCATTTTTGGAATCCGAGAGAAAAATGCAGGACATGGGAGGGGGACCGGACACTTGAACGACAGATGTTTTTAGGGGATCACTGATCGACCGGGGTGCGATTCGGTTTGGTTTCGTAAAGACTTTAGACGTAGTATTAATTAATTAAAATTAAATGAAAATAAGTATGGTTTGCAACTTATTACAATCCGGTATCTTTTGTAACATTTTAAGCATTATACGTGTTGATGTAAGAGTTCAGTGTTTCATTTATTGGCTCTGACGAACATTTATAAAACCAGTGGCATAATTCTTATTATTTAAAAAAATTAAATTAGACTGTTTCTAACATCAGAAGTGGGATAGTGTTCACGTATCCAAAACATTTTTTTAAAGTGTTAAGTGATTTCAAGAAATATGGAGCAGTTACTAGCTGAAGTATTGAAAACCTTCAAGCCCAATAATACGGCTCCAGAACAAGTTAATTTACCTTTATTTCGACCTGATGTGGATGACTCGGAAATCTGGGTAACACAGGTGGAAAAAATAAAATCTGAATTTGAATGGTCAGACTTGCAATAATTGGTAAGAGTTGGACGTTTTGTATTGGGAGATGCTAAGCAATGGTTTGAAAATTGGGCACCAGTGGTAAGGAGTTGGAATAATTTTAAACTTGATTTTATCGAGTCATTTCCTAAGAAAAAAAAATTCTTGGTCGTTTCCTTTGTGAGGCGGCTAATTTTTAATTTATTAATAGATTTAAAACAAAGTTGATTTCCCAAGAGATTTCAATGTTAGGAATAACGCGTGACATTTTAATCTCGAATTATAAATTTGAAGCTGACGTTGAAATAACAGGGCAACATACTTGTTTAGTTTTTATGGTGGTACCTTCTATTTACCTGGAATATGATGTAATTATCGGTTGTAATTGGTTTTCGGATAAATGTTTTGCAGCGGTAACCGATCAAGAAGGTACAAGAGTTATACGTAAACAGCTTCCTGGAGTTTTGCGAATTTCTAAGGAGCATTTTGATAAAATTAATGTCCCCAAGGAATATTTTACTGAAGTGTCGAATATTTTAAAACAATATTTTGATATTATAACAACAGGAGTCCCAGATGTAGCAGTAAATAATGCTTCAATGAAAATAAACATGGTAGATAACCACATTGTTGTCAGACATCCTTATCATTAGAAGTACGTAAAATTATTGATGATTTGATTAAAAATGGTATAATCCGTGAAAGTATATCTCCATTTGCTAGCCCGATATTATTAGTAAAAAAAGAAAAATTCGTTTTTATGTTCCTAGGCAAAGTAGATTAGGTCTTTTACGGTTACTTCATGATGAACAATGTCATGTGGGTATTGAAAAGACTATTAAATAAATTTTACTTCATTTTTGGTTTCCTCGATTAAGGGACTTTAGTACATAAAACACTGTTTAATGTGTGCCGTCAAGAAAACTCGCACTGGCCCGTTACAAGGGGCCATTCTTTTCCAAAACCTGAAGTGCCCTGTCATACTATTTACGCCGATTGTTTAGGTCCATTGCCGGAGACCACCGAAAAATATGAATACGTTCTGGTACTTGTCGATGCGTTTACAAAATATTGCAATCTTATACCACTTAGAACACGGAAAGCGGAAGAGACACAAAAGGCCATGCAGATGTTTATTTCTTGTTTTGGTACTCCGAATGTTTTTGTTATGGACAGCGGTACTAATTTTTGTAACTTAAATTTATGTAAATTTTTTGATGCACGGAATATTTAGTATCACTTTGTTACACCTGATGTTCATAGGGCTAATGGACAGGTCGCACGATATATGAGAACAATAATAAATTTTATAAGAATTGAAAGTAGTGTTAAAGTAGGATGGTCGAGCATGTTGTGGAAAATACAATTAGTTTTAAATTCCACCTTCCAAAAATCTATAAATTGCTCACCATTACAAGCACTGCTTGATATTAAAACGACCACTCCACTGATACAAGCAGCCTTAAAAGACCTTTCCCCTGACCTGTCTCCTATCAGAAACTTACAACTGGATAGAGAAAGAATTAGAGCCAGACTTCAAGAAACCAATAACACAATTATTGACCTAAATAAAAGAGGCGTGATAATCTACAGTATCAAGTTGGTGATTTTATTTTGTTATACAGAGCTAGCAAACTGCATGCTAGTAAGTCAAATTTTGAATTTATGGGGCTATGTAAAGTAATAAGTATTACTTCTGAGGGTCGATATGAGTTAAAAAGGGTTGGTGCTAACAAACACAGGTTTGTTAAGGCAGCCAAAGAGCAGTTAAGGATGTGGCCGAAAGACTGGTCTTTAGGGACTGAACTGAATGACTTATTGGAGTTGCTTGAAGAAAAGGGTAATATTTTTTTTTGTTTTGTGGCAACATGGTTCACAATTTATGAAATTTGCTGTGGTAACTTAGCTCACAGTGTGTTTTAAATGTTTTGTTATTTTACTGTGGTAACTTAGCTCACAGTGTGTTCTAAATCTTTTTTATTAACTGTGGTAACTTAGCTCACAGTGTATTCTAAATTTTTTTTATTTTACTGTGGTAACTTAGCTCACAGTGTGTTCTAATTTTTTTAAATTTTACTGTGGTAACTTAGCTCACAGTGTGTTCTAATTTTTTTTTTTATTTTACTGTGGTAACTTAGCTCACAGTGTATTCTAATTTTTTTAAATTTTACTGTGGTAACTTAGCTCACAGTGTGTTCTAAATCCTTTTTTATTTTACTGTGGTAACTTAGCTCACAATGTGTTCTTTTTTTTTTTTTTTACTGTGGTAACTTAGCTCACAATGTGTTTCAATTTTTTTTTATTTTACTGTGGTAACTTAGCTCAGTGTGTTTCAGATGACAGTGTAAATATCCAGCAGGCAGGGAAGGACGAATCTGTTCCGAGAGCGTAACAGCAGTCAGTCTGGCCGTGTTAGAGTACATCTAAAAAAAAACACAAAATCAATCGCCGCCGCTGGGTTTTCTCAAAAGTACCCCATCGGCATTTTTGGAATCCGAGAGAAAAATGCAGGGCATGGGAGGGGGACCGGACACTTGAACGACAGATGTTTTTAGGGGATCACTGATCGACCGGGGTGCGATTCGGTTTGGTTTCGTAAAGACTTTAGACGTAGTATTAATTAATTAAAATTAAATGAAAATAAGTATGGTTTGCAACTTATTATAATCCGGTATCTTTTGTAACATTTTAAGCATTATACGTGTTGATGTAAGAGTCCAGTGTTTCATTTATTGGCTCTGACGAACATTTATAAAACCAGTAGCATAATTCTTATTATTTAAAAAAATTAAATTAGACTGTTTCTAACAGTATGATTTTTAATTAATATCGAAAATGTAGAAAGGACATAACAACATTGTCAGTTTTCTTAAATATAAAATTTTATTTAATTTTCCAAGTCATAATCATAAATAGAAATAATGCATCGAAAACAAAAACAAAAGTACTCACTTAATATGATATTGTTGATATTTTCTTATTAGTGTTTTTCATTTTAAATACATATTTTATTTACATATACCAAAATAAAAGAGCAATTTAAAAAATTAAGTTAGGAATAATTTCTTGAAGGTTATTTACGAAAGGATGACTGAAAATAATTTTAGACGAGTTTTGTCTACTTGTTTTGATTTTTTTATTTTCATTATGGCCAAGTCTTATGCTGTTAAAAGCATTTTGGGGTACTCTGTACGTCATTTTCTAGGGCAAGGCAATTATTATCCTCCTTTGAAAAAAATGATAAGTTTTAATTAGAAAAAACTTTATCATTTTTAATAATGGTATTCCTCCCTCTGAAATAGAAACCGTTAATAATCTATATTATTACCATGACCTTCTTTTTTTCAGAATAGGATGCCGCGTCAAATAGAAATAGACATTAGAAGACTTATTAATGTTCTTAGGGAAATTAAACCGCATGAATCTTATGAGTATTTTTTAACTTTGACTTTGAATGATCCTATTTTTGAACAGTGCTGTCAACTTCTATACGGGAAAAAAGCCAAAAATCAATATAATAAAAAACTTAAAATTTTTATGGCAATTAAAAGAAATAAAGAAACCAAAGCAAATCTAAATAAAAAGCGCTTGAGCTCGTCTTTTAATGATAATAATTTAATATTTCCAAATTTCTATAATAATCCAAGTGATGAAAATCTTAAAATTCGTGACTGTAAAAATAATGCACAAGGAGACATTTTAAACACAGAGATTTATTTTCAAATATCACCCTTAAAATTAAATTCATATGATGAAATGAACCCAGTCCCTGGTATTGAATTGACAGAGGAAAATTTAAAAGAAAAAGATGTCACTTTGCAAGAATCTGACCAATCTTCTGTTTCTTTTCCTTGTTTTTCCCTTTTATCAAAAAAAGCCTTCTGATAATTTTGCCTCAAAAGATGTAAGTTTAATAGAAAACGTGAAACCATCGGTTCGAAAACTATTTTGGAAATCCTTCAGCGGTTAACAAAATTTACCCCTAGGAGCTAGAAACGATTTAAATCTTATTCGTTCAAAAATAAGTTTTGATCGTTGCAACACTTTGGAAGGTGATTTTTTAATGTCCTTGGAGGAATTCCAGAGCATATATTCAGGAGGCTCTAAATTAAAAGATTATTACATTGTAATTCGGCGTAAATTCGAGAAAGTAAATAATACCTGCGTAATTAATTTTAAACACTGCAAAGGTAATGCGTCCAAAAATAGATTTTATATACATGTATATGCATATTGTTCCCACAGAAACTGTAAATGTTTTAAAATTTTATTAGTAAAAGTTAGAAATTCTTTTAAAGGTCAGATTTACAGTTCATCACTAGATTTTTGTCACGGAATAAAAGAAAAAAGAAAATGTTACGTAAGGAA
Source organism: Anthonomus grandis grandis (assembly GCF_022605725.1). NCBI lineage: Eukaryota > Metazoa > Arthropoda > Insecta > Coleoptera > Curculionidae > Anthonomus > Anthonomus grandis. The sequence continues at coordinate 932,291 of NC_065565.1, forward strand.
AACTGAACGAAAAATTGTAGGAGAATTATTAAAAACGTCTACCCCCTACATGTGCCGAATTAAAGATGTGCTTTCGACACCGCAAACTCAAATTACTCACGGGAACTTGCGCAACATTAAATCGGCAGATGTTTATCGAAAAACAAAATCGGAAAACTCGGCGGCATTAGATAGGGACCCTGATGATATTTTAGATTTAATTTTAAATATTGTGTTTCCAGTCCTCGAACTTATTTCGGCCAACCATGATTCCTACTCTATTGGATCATGGCTTTATGCTTTTGAAAGTTTTTGTATTAAAGAAAAATTAAAATGGCCAATATTTAACGTAGTTGTTACGGATTTTAGTTTTGCATTAATTAATGCCATTAATTACACTTGGAACCATTTAGAAAATTTAAGCGTGTACCTAAATAATATTTATAACTTAATTTAGAAATGTGATAGTAATATTATTAGGCCTAAAGTTTTGATAAAAATCTGTGTGTGCCATTTCTTAAAAATTATTGTTAATGATATCAATTCTTCTTGTGGTGATAATAAGGAACTTACATTTTTTTATAAGTCTCTAATATCAGAAGTTTTTATACTTCCAACAATATCATCTGTGGAAAATTGGTTTTTAACATTAATTAAAATATGTTCTTCGCCTTTAATTACCGAACATTTAGAAAAAAAAATTAAAAATTGGGGTAAAAAGAATATCTCTGAATCTGAAAGTCTGAGTAAAAGTCTGTCCACAGATGTTTTAAACGAAAATGATTAATTCTATAATAATGCCTTATATGAAAAATCATTATTTTATCAACAACACATTTTTTATTAACATTTAAAAAAAAAAATTATTCTTAATATGCCCAAAAATGTTAAATATATTAATAACAAATTTTTTCACCCAGAGATTGCTACACTTGTTTTAAAAAGATACTTACCCTACTTACCCATGTGGCCAATATTATCTCTGAAGACACAGATTTAAAGAAGTATAGCAATGCACCTGTCGAAGGACATTTCAAACATTTAAAGCATAATACATTGCCAGGAAAACGGCTAAAATGTAGTAGATTTTTACGTATTACAAGGGAAATGACCTTAGGTTTGCATAAACAAATTATATTTGACATTGAAAAAGTTCGCTGTACTGGACAAATTTAAAAAAATAAACAAGATCCAAATTTAGGCATGTTGCAGCAGGAAAAGTGGGGGAAAAAAAAATCAAGAGATCCAATTTATTTCGGACCAAATAATCATTTTCTCAAAAATATCACGTTAAGAAGTGAAACCTATAACACTAAAAAAATACGTGATGGGATTCTATACGGGGGCGAAACCATTCGAATATTTAGAAAATACGGATTTTCAAACTTTAGATGATAGAAAATGGCTTTCAAATTTTTTGATTGAGATAGTAACTTATATTAGTTCTTTTGAAGGTTGCAGCTTATTTAATGAAAATTGCACACCGGATTTAAATTTATCTGCACCTAACTCATATTTATATGCATATTTACAAAATAACTGCCATTGGTGTTTGGTTTTCATAAATTTTAAAAAATGGGAGTTTTCTTTTTTAAATCCTTTCGGTAGTTCAGCATCTGAAACAACTGATTATTTTTTTAAATTCTCTAATCAGTATTCTTTAAACAAATCCAAATGGAAGATATAGGTTTACGAGCACCCAAAGCAAAGGGACAGTTTTAATTGTGGGGTATATATTTTGCTTTGGGCTGAGATTGCTACACTTGTTTTAAAAAGATACTTACCCTACTTACCCATGTGGCCAATATTATCTCTGAAGACACAGATTTAAAGAAGTATAGCAATGCACCTGTCGAAGGACATTTCAAACATTTAAAGCATAATACATTGCCAGGAAAACGGCTAAAATGTAGTAGATTTTTACGTATTACAAGGGAAATGACCTTAGGTTTGCATAAACAAATTATATTTGACATTGAAAAAGTTCGCTGTACTGGACAAATTTAAAAAAATAAACAAGATCCAAATTTAGGCATGTTGCAGCAGGAAAAGTGGGGGAAAAAAAAATCAAGAGATCCAATTTATTTCGGACCAAATAATCATTTTCTCAAAAATATCACGTTAAGAAGTGAAACCTATAACACTAAAAAAATACGTGATGGGATTCTATACGGGGGCGAAACCATTCGAATATTTAGAAAATACGGATTTTCAAACTTTAGATGATAGAAAATGGCTTTCAAATTTTTTGATTGAGATAGTAACTTATATTAGTTCTTTTGAAGGTTGCAGCTTATTTAATGAAAATTGCACACCGGATTTAAATTTATCTGCACCTAACTCATATTTATATGCATATTTACAAAATAACTGCCATTGGTGTTTGGTTTTCATAAAATTTAAAAAATGGGAGTTTTCTTTTTTAAATCCTTTCGGTAGTTCAGCATCTGAAACAACTGATTATTTTTTTAAATTCTCTAATCAGTATTCTTTAAACAAATCCAAATGGAAGATATAGGTTTACGAGCACCCAAAGCAAAGGGACAGTTTTAATTGTGGGGTATATATTTTGCTTTGGGCTGAGAAATTATTTAAGGGGAAAGACGATAATTTATTTGTGTGTTCCGAGCCAGAGATCAGCGCTATGCTTTGAAATCATTTTTGTTGGAAAATTCTGATGATATGTCTCAAAGATGTGTTATTTGCGGAGAGACTCAATTATTATAAATAACTGCTAATTGGATTGAATGTGATGTTTGTAAGCGATGGTACATGACTCAATGCCTCGGAGAGGAATACATCGAAAATGATTTCAAAGCTATAACTTACAATTGTCCTCTTTGTACCGAATTTATGAATATATAAATAATCATATACCTATGTTTGTTTCAAAAGTTTCAAATAAATAAGTTTTTTAAATTTATTTTTAGATTGTAAAATTATGTATAATCTTTGTCTAGCAAATTTTTTCATTATACTTTTAAAATCTTTTTATTGTCATTAAATTCTACCTAAAAAATACATTATTTATCTTATCAAGTAACTGACTCACTTTCCTGCAGTCTTATTGTCTAGATAGTAAGAACCATCGATACCTAAACTCTTAGGTTTTTACCGAATTCAATACAATATTCATACAGATATTTTTATTACGCTATATTACTCTTTTCTTGGCTTGGGATAGGCAAGGGTGAAGGGGAGGAAGGAGCCCTTTTGCGGTTTTTTAATCATAATAAAGTACAAAGACTGCTCACGATTATCTTTAAGTTCTAAATTATACCTTTAAATTATTGAGTCTATCAATAATAAGCATCAAATTGTTAGGAAAACCTGTTATTTCTTGGATTGGGATTGGCAAGGGTGAAGGGGAGGAAGGAGCCCTTTTGCGTAGGGAAATCAGGGAGAAAAATATCATACCGGCACCTGTCAGATATTGTAGCGAGTATTCGGGCAGACGCGGTCGGGAAAGAACACGGAGGGGATTAGTGGGTAGTGGCTTCACCGAGCCCCACACTGTCCTGGAGTGCCTGGTGGGTCCCAGTTCGTGCGTAAATGCATTCCCCGTCGTGTAATAAAACAAAATAAAAAAAAAATTACACCAAAGTGCGCAAAGAATTTTATTGCTGGGCAGTTCAGTGGGTAAAAACTTAACTGCTTCTAACAACATATACAAATTCCTGGATGAATTTCCAAAAGGATCTTAACTAAGACCACACACTGCTACAAACGGGGCCTATGTAAGTTTTCCTTTAATACAATTAATGAATTTAATTTTTCAAAAGATCTAAATATCTAAGATCTATAAATAAAAGTAAGTATCTATAGATACTATATTATCATTCTTAAAAAAATCCTAATTGTTTACCCTTAGCAACGGTGTTTTTTTACCCTTCAAATGTCGAAAATACCGAATTTGGTCTATTCTTTTATCAAACTAAAAAAAATCTAGTTTTTTAAAATACGTCGGCTTTTTCAAAAGACATACATAGTAAGTATCTATAGATACTGTGTTATCATTCTTAAAAAAATCCTAATTTTTTACCCCTAGCAACGGTGTTTTTTTACCCTTCAAATGTCGAAAATACCGAATTTGGTCTATTCTTTTATCAAATTTAAAAAAATTCTAGTTTTTTAAAATACGTCGAATTTTCAAAAGACATAAATAGTAAGTATATATAGATACTGTGTTATCATTCTTAAAAAAATCATAATTTTTTATCCGTAGCAACGGTGTTTTTTTCCCCTTCAAATGTCGAAAATACCGAATTTGGTCTATTCTTTTATCAAACTAAAAAAATTCTAGTTTTTTAAAATACGTCGGCTTTTTCAAACGACATGTATAGTAAGTATCTATAGATACTGTGTTATCATTCTTAAAAAAATCCTAATTTTTTACCCCTAGCAACGGTGTTTTTTTACCCTTCAAATGTCGAAAATACCGAATTTGGTCTATTCTTTTATCAAATTTAAAAAAATTCTAGTTTTTTAAAATACGTCGGCTTTTTCAAAAGACATAAATAGTAAGTATGTATAGATACTGTGTTATCATTCTTAAAAAAATCCTAATTTTTTACCCCTAGCAACGGTGTTTTTTTCCCCTTCAAATGTCGAAAATACCGAATTTGGTCTATTCTTTTATCAAACTAAAAAAATTCTAGTTTTTTAAAATACGTCGGCTTTTTCAAACGACATGTATAGTAAGTATCTATAGATACTGTGTTATCATTCTTAAAAAAATCCTAATTTTTTACCCCTAGCAACGGTGTTTTTTTACCCTTCAAATGTCGAAAATACCGAATTTGGTCTATTCTTTTATCAAACTAAGAAAATTCTAGTTTTTTAAAATACGTCGGCTTTTTCAAACGACATATATAGTAAGTATCTATAGATACTCTATTATCATTCTTAAAAAAATCTTAATTTTTTACACGTAGCAACGGTGTTTTTTTACCCTTCAAATGTCGAAAATACCGAATTTGGTCTATTCTTTTATCAAACTAAAAAAAATCTAGTTTTTTAAAATACGTCGGCTTTTTCAAAAGATCTATAAATAAAAGTAAGTATTTATAGATACTATATTATCATTCTTAAAAAAATCCTAATTTTTTACCCTTAGCAACGGTGTTTTTTTACCCTTCAAATGTCGAAAATACCAAATTTGGTCTATTCTTTTATCAAACTAAAAAAATTCTAGTTTTTTAAAATACGTCGGCTTTTTCAAAAGACATACATAGTAAGTATCTATAGATACTGTGTTATCATTCTTAAAAAAATCCTAATTTTTTACCCCTAGCAACGGTATTTTTTTACCCTTCAAATGTCGAAAATACCGAATTTGGTCTATTCTTTTATCAAACTAAAAAAATTCTAGTTTTTTAAAATACGTCGGCTTTTTCAAACGACATGTATAGTAAGTATGTATAGATACTGTGTTATCATTCTTAAAAAAATCTTAATTTTTTACCCCTAGAACGGTGTTTTTTTACCCTTCAAATGTCGAAAATACCGAATTTGGTCTATTCTTTTATCAAACTAAGAAAATTCTAGTTTTTTAAAATACGTCGGCTTTTTCAAACGACATATATAGTAAGTATCTATAGATACTCTATTATCATTCTTAAAAAAATCTTAATTTTTTACCCGTAGCAACGGTGTTTTTTTACCCTTCAAATGTCGAAAATACCGAATTTGGTCTATTCTTTTATCAAACTAAAAAAAAATCTAGTTTTTTAAAATACGTCGGCTTTTTCAAAAGATCTATAACTCTAAGATCTATAAATAAAAGTAAGTATTTATAGATACTATATTATCATTCTTAAAAAAATCCTAATTTTTTACCCTTAGCAACGGTGTTTTTTTACCCTTCAAATGTCGAAAATACCGAATTTGGTCTATTCTTTTATCAAACTAAAAAAAATCTAGTTTTTTAAAATACGTCGGCTTTTTCAAAAGATTTATAAATCTAAGATCTATAAATAAAAGTAAGTATTTATAGATACTATATTATCATTCTTAAAAAAATCCTAATTTTTTACCCTTAGCAACGGTGTTTTTTTACCCTTCAAATGTCGAAAATACCGAATTTGGTCTATTCTTTTATCAAACTAAAAAAAATCTAGTTTTTTAAAATACGTCGGCTTTTTCAAAAGATCTATAAATCTAAGATCTATAAATAAAAGTAAGTATTTATAGATACTATATTATCATTCTTAAAAAAATCCTAATTTTTTACCCTTAGCAACGGTGTTTTTTTACCCTTCAAATGTCGAAAATACCAAATTTGGTCTATTCTTTTATCAAACTAAAAAAATTCTAGTTTTTTAAAATACGTCGGCTTTTTCAAAAGACATACATAGTAAGTATCTATAGATACTGTGTTATCATTCTTAAAAAAATCCTAATTTTTTACCCCTAGCAACGGTGTTTTTTTCCCCTTCAAATGTCGAAAATACCGAATTTGGTCTATTCTTTTATCAAACTAAAAAAATTCTAGTTTTTTAAAATACGTCGGCTTTTTCAAACGACATGTATAGTAAGTATCTAAAGATAATGTGTTATCATTATTAAAAAAATCTTAACTTTTGACCCCTAGCAACGGTGTTTTTTTACCCTTCAAATGTTGAAAATACCGAATTTGGTCTATTCTTTTATCAAACTTAAAAAAATTCTAGTTTATTAAAATACGTCGGCTTTTTCAAACGACATATATAGTAAGTATCTATAGATAGTGTGTTATCATACTTAAGAAAAATTTTTTTTTTTACCCGTAGCAACGGTTTTTTTTACCCTTCAAATGTCGAAAATACCGAATTTGGTCTATTCTTTTATCATAGTAAAAAATTATAGTTTTTTAAGATTGGTTGACTTTCTCAAACGGTATATCCAGTAAGTTAGTAGAGATATTGAGTTGTCATCCCTAAAAAAATCCTCAAATTGCGACCATAACAACGGTGTTTTTTTTTGCTTTTTAAACGACTTATATCGAGTTTAAAATAATTTTTTTCCGATTAAATTTTTCATAATTTTTTTAATTGTGCCGACATAACAAAATTAGTAAAGAGGAATTTTTTGCGTTGAGAAAATGCATCTAATGGAAGTTATAATGCATCTAAAGTTTTGCATGTTAAATAAACCATCAATTTTCATAAGCCCCGCTTCGACATCGCGCGCGACTCGTGACCACCCGGCAACCGCCGTTGCTGGTATTCCGTTGCTAACATTACTCCGGTTGATACAAGTCACAAAGACTATAATATGCGTACCAAATATAAAGCTGAAATCTGGAACGAAATTAGCAAGAAATTAAACTATGCAAATGGTAAGTAGGTACTGATTATATTTCTGAAGTATATAAATTTGGCGGTCCCAATATAAAAAAACATGTTTTGAATATACAGTGCGTTCACGATAAAACGAACAAATTCATTTAAAATTCAGGTGTTTTTTTCTTTGTTTATTTTTCGGACACGTTGACGATAAACATTCCCACTTGCGCGTTTTAAGTATAAGTACAGTTTATATTGTTATCTTTATTTATATTATAAACCTAATAAAAGAAAAAATTTAGAAATTTCAAAAATTATTTATTATCTATTTATGATTTAGTTGTTGTTTCTCAAAATCCGTTTGACTTAAAAAAACTTTATTGGGATTTTCTTATTGTATTTTAGTATTCTTTAATATGGCTGTTTGAAAAATGTTATTTTTATTATTTTTTCTTTTGTGACGTCACATTTTCTGGGCTTTGAGACACCCTGTATATCCCACTTTGCGCTTAGTTAGTTTAAAACTATTTAAAAAAAAAAAAAATTTCTTCTACCGCGCATAAAGTATTCACTTTACGCACGCTTTTTATTTCGTAAAGTTGACCTTTTTAAATACAGTGCGTAAATCTGACGTATTTTTGACAACAAGTAAAGTTTCTTCCTAATTTTAAACAATAAATTAACAACCATAGGCCCTGGAATAAAATATTTTTCTTTGTTGCCATAGAAACAAGGCATTTTCAATAGTAATTTTTGACGTGACGTCATGTAATTTTTTTTTCAAATATTTCTTTAACAAAATTGCAGCATTAAAAATTCCGAAACCGTGCTTCCGAAAACATTTTATTGATAAATAAGATGAGTTAATTATTATTTCAGATCAAAGATAAACACACTCATCAGAAACAAGTATAGTCGCTTCGCTCCTATACTTTTGGTCCATGGGGACCAGTTTGGAACCTTTAGGTCTTGTCGGTGAAGAGCCTTAAGGGAATTTAAAAAAAAATCTAAAATTATCAGGTGTACTTAGGTGAGTCGGGGAGGCGTTTACCTGCCGAGAAAAGAGAGGACCAGTTGTTGGGGTATCATGCTTCAAAGAACCATAATTTGTTATATAGTCGCGTTGTGTGTCAATATACTGTCTTATATTTCAAATATCTGTGAAAGTATATTAATTGTATTCTAAATAAAGCCTGAATACCAAATTCGAACAGAATCGGACCAATAGCAAAAAAGTTACGGTAGTCACGTGACCTAGGCTGAAACTTAAATGTCAGTTATCTGTCATAATTTATTAGTTGTATCCTAAATAAACCATAAATACCAAATTCAGAGAGAAGTTCCCATAAGGGTCTATTTATTGAAATAGAACAAACGAGATTTTCCGTCGATTTGTTTTAATTTTTCTTTTTATTTTGAAAAGTAATAGTACTAAAATATCAAAAGAATTGACAGAAGGAGAATAAGAAATAAAAGAAACCATGAACGAATTGAATCGAAGCTATAGACGCCGAAATATTAGTAAAAATGTGGGAAAAACAAAAGAAAACTGGTTTTTTCCCACGGTATCATTTTTTTTTCTTAAAATAATTTATGACAAATTTTAGTTTTAGCCCTAAACTGGCAATTTTCACTAAAAAAACCCAAGAAAAAAAAAATTTTTTTTGGTCGAAAATCGAAAGGGCGGCCATGAAAAATTTCGAAAAAATGGTTTTTATTTTTTTCTAAATAAACTATAATTCTGACAACTTTTTGTCTTAAACAAAAGTTTTCGGGAATATTACGAGGTATCCGAATGTTAAAACGAGTTGATTCTAGCTCTCACAGAATCGGAGAAAATTGTAAAAAACTATTATTCATAAATATCGAAATATCAAGAGCCCTGTGGAAAAACTTTACGTTTTTATTATTCTATCTTTTATTACTTCAGGATACCTTTCAAAAAGGTTATTATCGATTTGACTCTAAAATGAACAGAAAACCTATTTATTTGCATTTATCGATTTTCGAACAAAATCCGGCCAAAAATGAAATTTTTTTCAAAACATGCTCCAAATTCAAAATTTCTTTTTTCTGGCTAAAGACCATTCAAAAAGTAATGAAAAAGCTTAATGACAAAATTTTTCAAAATCTATAATAATGCTACAATATTATGAAAGAAGATAAATTCCCTTTAAAGCCTATGTATTCGAACCGATGATTGTTTATTTTTTTTTTAAAGGCTAATTTAAGAAATAATTTAACTAATTAAGATAAAAGGAATAGGGTAATACAAAATATTATCTATAAATATATACATATCATCTAATAGCAGATTTTAATCAAATAAGAAATTTTGATAGTCACGTGACCCTAGAACTCAATATTTTAAAATTTTGTAAAAAATCAACAATTGCATCCTAAATAAACCCCAAATTCCAAATTTGAACCCAATCGGATCAATAGCAAAAGAATTATGAAAGTCACGTGACTTTAAAATATAATTTGTCAATTATCTGTTAAAATTTATTAATTGTATCCTAAATAAAGCATAAATACCAAATTTGAATCCAATCGGACTCATAGCAAAAAAGTTACAATAGTCACGTGACCCGGAAGTCAAATGTCAAATATCTGTCAAAAATTAATAACTGCATCCTAAATAAAGCCCAAATGCCAAATTTGAACCCAATCAGACCAATAGCAAAAAAGTTACAATAGTCACGTGACCTGGAAGTCAAATGTCAAATATCTGTGAAAAATTAATAATTGCATCCTAAATAAACCCCAAATACCAAATTTCAATCAAATCGGACAAATAGGAAGAAAGTTAAGGTAGTCACGTGACCTTAAAATATAGTCATGTCAAATATCTGTCAAAATTTATTAATCTTATCCGAAATAGGTACTAGGTACCAAATTTCAACCAAATCGCACCAATAGCAAAAAAGTTATGATACTCGACTAACCTTAAAAATCAATAATTTCAAAAATTTTTTATTTATATCCCAAAAGCAATGTTTAAGAATTGTTAACATTTATTAATAATAAATTAAATAGTAAAAACTCACCAAATATCTAAATTCTTATTTTAAATTAAATAGATCATTACGACTGATCCGTGTATATATTCGAATAATTTTAATAAAATAATCGGGCAAATTTCATTTCGCCTCACCCCGGTATAAAACCACTGACTTTTCAAAAAAACGGCATTTTTCGAAGACGTCAAAATGTTTGCCGAATTTTCCTGGCCGCAATACACAATTTCCCCAATTGATATGCACAGATTCGGAAAGCCCATTCATTTTCTGATTCGGTGCTTCCTTTCCCTGATCGTTTCCGGTTTCATTTTCATTCATAATTTTACAAAAAACCCAACCAAGTCCCGGCCACCTGTCACGAGCAAAAAATTTGTACCCACCATGCGTCAAAGTATTGTTCCCACTAGCCATTTCATCAGAGTTTAGGTTGACACCTCCAATTACCTGCAAAAACGCAAAAAAATGGACTTTTTTCATAAAATCGCATTTTTCGGGTACTTGTACTATCGCTGGAACCCTGAAATTTTAGTATGTGTTGTAAAACAAAATTTCGGATCCTTTAGATGTTGTTTGATCCTTTCACCATGTACAGGGACGTGGCAAATGAATTAAACGCGAAAATTCGAATTGCTCAGAACCTATTAATGTTGGAAGATTGTAATTTTACATAAATAATGGGGTTATTAAAGTATTTAATCCCTGAGAATATAAATGATCCAGGTGCCACCACTAAAAAGTTATTAAATAAAATGTGATTTTCAGGTCGGACCTTCATGGGTAAAGTTCATTATTGCTCGCCCTGTATGGTTCCCAAAAATTTCGGTTATATGGCATATGAAAGGTAAAGGATAAAGTTATTTTTTGAAAAAAAAAAAATTTCCCAAAATAAGTATTGTTTGGCGGGAAATCTCAGAAAACTGAAAATGCTAGAACTCGTAAAATAAATTTTTTACAAAAAAAAGCTCCAAGTATGTTAAATCTCTTATAAAACGAAGTCTTTTCGCCGAAACAGTTTTTTTATAAAAATTTTTTTTTAGCCTCTGGAGAAGTTTGAATTTTTTTTTTAGTCACTTTTGTTCGCTTATAACAACTCACCCTGTATACCGATCTGGCCCAAAAAGTATACAGACACGTAAGCCCCAAGAACCCATATATCCTGAAAATTTCAGCTTGATTAAACGCTTTAAAATTGAGATCTCGTGAGCAACTCGATTTTTACCAATTTTTTTACGAATTTTTGACTTTGAGACAGTACCGCTCCGTTTGATGGTACCCGAAAAAAAATTCGTTTACGGATCCATCATTCTCAATGTATTGAGAGACCCTATGCCAAATTTCATCGTTTCGCTAGCCATACAGCCAAAGATATGAATTTTTATTTCCAAAAAAACACGATTTTTCGGGCCCGACCTCGCGTGCATAATATAGTCTGCGACTATATAACAAGTATAGTCGCTTCGCTCCTATACTTTGGGTCCGTGGGGACCAGTTTGGAACCTTTAGGTCTTGTCTGTGAATGGCTATAAAGGAATTCTGAAAAAAAAACAAAAATTATCAGGTGTACCAACGTTTATCTGCCAAGGAAAGAGAGGACCAGTTGTTGGGGTATCATGCTTCAAAGAACCATAATTTGTTATATAGTCGCGTTGTGTGTCTTATATTTCAAATATCTGTAAATGAAATAAATCAATATAAGGAAAAAAGCTAGAAAGCTTAGAAACAATACAATACGAACGGTAACTTCAGGTGAACGTTACAAACAGCGTCCCTAACAACCATTATTTGAGTTTTATTTGGGTTTTTTTGTGAGTTTGTCGCCATGAACGTAGACGAAATTGCCGAAAGTTTGGAGGCACTCATGGAGTGTGGACCGGTAAGAATTAATTTAGACTATATTTTAAATAAGTGAATTGTTATATTTGATTGAATATCTAGTCAGAACCTGGGGAGAGAAAACCGAACCCAACCCAACCTAACCCAACCCAACCCAACCCGAATAAACCCAACCCAAGCCAGCCCAACCCGAACCAACCCAACCCAAGCCAGCCCAACCCGAACCAACCCACCCAAATCCACCCCAACCCAACCCAATAATCGTAAGTATAAAATCCTCTGAAATACTGACACTTAATTTTCCTTTCAATTGCCACAGAAAACATTAAAATCTTTTATTTTGTTACAGAGGAAAACTACAATAACAGGTGGAGGCAAAGGGGAAAAGGGAATTGGAAAAGAAAAAGGCTAGAGCGGAGGGAACAATCGGTTCTAAATACACAAAGTAATATATAACTTTTTTATATTAATTTTATTTTTAAATTTATATAGATTAAAGTTTGTTTTATATTTTTTTTTTTAGAAGTATTACTGTCGGTAGTAACCGACGCCATGGCCTCGGTGGCCTCCGCCGTGCTGAAGCACACGGCAGCCACTCCAAGCGGGTACCAGTGGCGAGGGGGCTCTAGGAGGGGCCGAGGTCGTGGCAGGGGAAGGGGGGGAGGCTAGAATAAGTTTTAATTTTAGTTTAATTTAATTTTTTATGTTATTTATTAAGTTATAGTTAAGTTATTTAATTAAGTTAAGTTAGTTAAAGTTATTGATAGTATATAAGTTATAGTTATGTAGATAGTAAAGTCCAGTTTAACGATACATTAGAATGGTCATCCGTCAAAACACCAGCATTCTACCTGCCAAACAATGTCATCCACCTTCTATTTACATTGTTTGGCAGGTGGAATGATGGTGTTTTGACGGGTGACCATTCTAATATATCGTTGCACTGGACTTAATAAGTTGTTGCGTTTTATTATTTTTTAATAAAAAAAAACAAATAAATTATTATTTATACTGGATTGCCTGTATTATTCTAAAAGTGAAAGTCTTTTGAGAAAAGTGTGAAAGGGTTTTTTAACTTTAATAATATCCTAAAGGCAGGCTATAGACTGCGCTATATCTGTGTTATACTTGTATATTGCTCATTGAATTAAACTAAACGCTATAAAAATACGCAATGAAAATCTTAGAACAATGAAAACGTTTCAATGTTCTAAGTTGACAATACACAAATGTTCACAGTAGCTTCCAATTTCTCATAAGTAAATAAATAAAAAATCCATTAAACTTTATTTTTTTGTAGTAAGCAAGTGGAGCGTTTCTATAGATAATTTTAACTCATACTTACTACTGGTAAGAGATGTGTTGATAAATGATTGAATAGTTTTTATTTTTTAAAAAAGAGTCTCAAAGAAGTTTTTCCGTTAGTTGTTCTGTAATATATCTGAGTGAACAAAAAATAAAAATAAAATGTATGTGATATTTAAACATCATAAATCTAGAGCTTCCATGGAAGATCATTTTTATATTTATATATGTGATGTTCATTGGTGTTTCTGAAATGCAATAAAACTCTATAGTAATAACACGTATATATTATATATAATTATATCTTAACAAAATATAAAAATATTGATATTGGAATCATAAACAAAAAGCATTAAGAATTAAAATCTACTGTATTCGAAATTGGTTATTTGTAATCTATTATTTAATTTTTAGTCAAACCTCAGGCTTCATAAGTTGACAGCGAAAGGGAAAATAATTATTACAACAACAATGAGAAAATGTAATTATAAAATTATCTAGAATTATGAAATTTTTTACTCCATTTTATTTCTCTCTTCAGAAACACTAGTATTGGTAAATTCTTCTGCGGCGGCCTCTGCTAATATAGTATGTGTAGCCGTCGGATAAGGAAGGGTAGGGTGTCGAGGAGGCGGGTATAGGGCATATACTTCTCTCGTAGGTTCTTTTTTCTGTAATAATTAGACAATTAATTTTAAAAAATTATATGAAAGCAACGTTGTACCTATATTCTCCACAGGTTGGCAGTCTATTTTTGGAAAGAGCGGTACCAGAGTTGTATCAAAGTAGTAATATCGTCTTCAATCTTAATTTCCTAAATACAATATAATAAAGAATATATGATAAAAAAAATATTAAATTACTATGACAAAACATTTGTCACAATCAGAAGATAATGTTGCTGAAAAAAGAATTTTATTTGTTTAAGAATCATCCAGGACTTGAGAGGCACTTGTCAGAGCGAAAATCAGTTTTTTGTAAATCGCGAATTAATTACATCAACTTTCTCTAAAAAATTCTTAATAAATTAACATAATAATATCTCATATTTCTATCATGAACATTTATAACGAAAACTGATTTTACGAGGTTATGCTGTTTTAAATTAATATAGCATATTTAAACAAAACAGACATGGTCTGTTGATTTGCTATTTTTACAGATAAACCATACATTTCCATATCACATTAAAAATAAACCATGAAATATAAATTAAAGAATTAATTGTGCTTAGTAGCCACATAGCAAAATTATATGTTTTACAGATAAATATGAAATTGTAAAGTTTACTCTCCCAGAGAGACTTTTATATTTAAATATATATTTAAAAATATATATAAAACTAGAAAAGGGATTTTCATTGAGAAAGCGAATGATTAATAGTAAGCCATGCCAATAGCACAAGGCACTTCTACAATTATCTACTATTTACCACTCACTAATCTTTATACTCCGACTTTTGATACCTCAAGACTTATTAATAGCAAAAGTTGCCTCGCCGAATGAAAAATCCGTCACCCATTGCAATAAGTAATTACATGCATTATAACAAATTGGCCATTAAGCTAGGTTTAATCACTTATCGCATAAGATGACTCTAATATATAAAGATATCACGTAGTGAAATCTTTTGGGGGGCGGGAGATCATAACCTAGTATCTGAATCGAAGTGCGTCAAGAGTTTCGGTTACAGTCGGGCCGGATAACCCCTGGATGCATGTTGAGCTAGAAGTGTGAGTAAACTGATGTTTTATTTGCTTGCAATGCAAAACTCACTGCTCATACTATTTGAATACTACTTTGCTCATTTGTAATTTTGTTTATGTTAAATAGGTTTGTCCTAGTATTTTAAGAAAATTTAGCATTTTTCTAAGAGCAATAAGTATACATCTTCTAAAGTGTTATCAAACCCAGACATTCTAGTTATGCGATTATCATCACATTTCCACCATTGATCGTTATAATTAACTATAGATGTATAATGACCAGATCCAATGGTGTGTCCATGATGCTTAACAACACTTTTTACTCGGAATATTTGCTCATCCAAAATAACACTTTCAGAGGCAAAATTGTAAAATTTGGTATTTATCTTATTCCCTTGAGGGCCAATTCTCTGAAGACATACTACCAAATATTTATGGCATATAACCACTGAGCGTGTTTTTAGATTATTGTTACAGTATGGGCATAATCTATCAGAGTCTTTCAGCATTAACATTGAATTAAAATCAATTAAATTGCCACAGTTTTCAGGAAAATAAAGAAAATGAGTGTATATTATTTGTTCATTTTCATTCATATTAATATTACAGTTTTGACAATTTAAAAGTTCATGACCATTAGCTTTTATGAAAATGCTAAAATCATCTGCATCTAATCTTCTGATTAAAGATTGACAAAATGATTGAGCGTCCATTTGTTGATTTACAGCAAAATTTTCACCATTTCGACCAGACACCAATTGGCGAACTTTTAATGTGGAATTAATTTTGGTCAGCATAATATCATTTAGAATACTGTTTAGCGCTGTATTTCGCTTTGAAATGGAAAAGCGAAATTCAGGTAAACATAAAAATGACTGTACGATGCTATTTGCATAACATGATACCATATCGGTATTTAATAAAGCAGGCGGTTTAGTAAATAAGTTGGGGTTGTTTTCGTCATCTGAACTAATATCTACTACCATATTGTCATTATCTTCTACACTTTGGTAAGTAGAGATACCCAATGAATTTTGTGCTGGTAAAATTTGCATTTGCTTGGTATTAAATTTTAGTTCAGTAGAGCCTTTTGTAGATTGTTTATTTTTATCAACGTTTTTTACCTGCTTGGGAATAAAACCTTTATCATAAATACTAACCACTAGTGATTTATGGTGACTATACACACTATTGTAAATATTGTAACTCAAATTATTAAAATTACTTAAAAGCCAATCAATTTGAGTTTTTGATTTTGTAGTTGATTCGCCAACACTCAATTTGCAACTTAAACCTTTAGATATTAAACAATTTTTCAAACCATTTTCATTTTGATTGATAATATCTTGATTAAAATCACCGATGATTAGGATATCACTTTGTTGATCAATAATCTCCTCCAAACAAAATTTGGCATGTGCAATGCTCAATTTTGGGGGAATATAAACTGCTATGACATAAATTTCATTCAAGTAAAATGTGATTGCTTGAAACACTATACCACAGAAATCTTTGGTGTATTTTTTCACTGACTTTATTTTTGCTGATACATTTTTTTTCTTGAAACAAATTATGCCAAAGGGTTTACTTACAGTTTGATCGTTATTCAGGTTGGCAAACACTTCAAAATCATTTATTTTTAAATTTTGTTTCTTTTTAAGTAACCAGGTTTCAACAAAGATTAGGAAATGTGCCTCTTTAAAAATGGGATTATTTTTTATAAAATTAAAATTTTTTGGTAGACTTTGCACATTTTGATAAGCAATAATGTATTTGACATTAGAATCATTAAGATACTGAGTGTCATACCTGGATGTTATAAGTTTGTTTTCTTGCATATTTACCAGTTCTTTATAAGCAGCATCCTTTTCGGTTGCCGGTTTAGGGGCCTTAAACTTACCAATGATGTA
The DNA here is from genome assembly GCF_022605725.1 of Anthonomus grandis grandis. NCBI lineage: Eukaryota > Metazoa > Arthropoda > Insecta > Coleoptera > Curculionidae > Anthonomus > Anthonomus grandis. Next base: position 949,312 of record NC_065565.1, read on the forward strand.
GAGGCCACTTAGCTTTGTGGCCCGACTACAAGCAACATAGGTACTGGTTCTCGTCATGCGATTTCCAATGTGAACAGCCACCTGTTTGTAGGTGGCACCTTGACTCTTGTGGATTGTAATTCCTTCACTGATTATAAGAGGAAACTGAAGACGCTCAACGTAAACATTGCTGCCTTTTTGAATTTTAACAGCTCTGGCAGCTCTTTCTATGGGCGTCCAGGTGTATAACACACCCATAGACTTCCTAAGGGATTCGTTTCTCTTGCGGCATTCCTGGCCTGACTTGGAATCGAAGAACTCCATCCACACTCTGAATGGAATTTTACTTCGGTCATAGTCTATTTGACGTAGGATGCCTGTTGCACCATTGACTATTCCATCACTGGTGTCCACATTCATTGAAATCATATATTTGGCATCTACCTGCAATATTAAATTTAACATTAGGCCAAAACTCTCCCCCTTTTTTAAGCTTTTTGCATGTTCCAGAAATAAATTTTTTAGTCGTTCTGAGCAACTCCCTTTGATAACGTCTCTGGCTTGACTTACGGCTCGCTCGGTTTTAAATGTAGACAGTTTCATTTCATTGAATGTATCTACTTCTGCATTGGTGCAAAATAAATGCATAGTGTCTTCAGGAATTTGGTCAATACTGTCGACTTCCCTGGACTTGATCAATTGCACATCTTCGTCGGTCATTTTACCAAACGCCATATTATTGAGGGCAACTGCAAAAGACTTATCTTCACTCTGTCTCATTATTTCTGAAAGTTCAAAATATTTAAAATGATCCCACAGATACGTTCCGCATAATTCTTTATACGGATTTGTTTTTACTGGGCAAAAAATATACATATCCCTTACTGGGGGTAATTGACGATTATCGCCGCATAAAATTATTGAAATATTTCCAAAGATGGCGTCAGATTTAAAGATTTGCTGCAATCTACTGTTAATATGGTCAAACAATCTGGCGCCAACCATGGAATATTCATCTATGATAATTAATTTTAAGTCATACAAATTACAATATATAGTATTAACGGTGTCATGGTGTAACGGAATTAGTTCTTCACCATACTGACTAACGGGTAACGATAATGCCGCATGTAAGGTTATACCTCCGATATTAAATGCCGCTTTACCTGTAGGCGCACAAAGTAACACTTTTAAACTTTCAGGATTATTTCCCGGTATTGAGTTGAAATGGCGCAATAACGACTGGGTTATTGCCGTAATCAGGTGACTTTTGCCTGTACCTGCTGGACCACTAAGTGTGCAGTAGAAAGTTTCCCCTTCAATTAGACTGTCTTGCACGACATTAAGGAACTGATACTGCTTGTGATTCAGTTTGCTTATGAGGGCTTCATACTCTGAATCGCTTATCTGATGAGGCGTTGGGAAAGCGATATGTTTTACTGGCGCTTCGTCGTCTTTCTTATCGATGATGTGATTGAATGGATCATAAATGGGGTTGTCTAGTCCATAAGGCATAAACTCATCATCTATTTCTCCACCGAATCCAACATCGTCTAATTGATTTGATCGGCAAGTTTCAGAGCTTCGTCGATTACCTGTTCATCTAAGACATTGAACTTTTGTCGATTTGCAACAATCTCTTGGTATCGATCTTTGTATATGGTCTGTTGATCAATGTTCTCATTTTCAACTTCATCCACTTCATTTCTCCATGGGATGTATAGCATTATTTGTTCCCTATAATAGTTAAGAAGGTCTTGCTGAAGTCCATAACTACGGTAGGCTAAAATTTTAGCATGACCCCTTTTAACTAAAACGCCACTTCCATCTTTTAAGGGTAAACCATTAGCCTTTGTTTCTGCTTGTTTCTTAAAGAAATCATAATAGGCCGCAAACTCAGCCAAACATATGTTTTCCATCTCATCAGGCCGCTGTTCATAGTGTTCTATAAGACCATCACAATAAATATTGGGATCGTCATTGTCCATTTCTTTAAGTTGTGCTAATGGTTTCAACATTTTTGTCCTTTCCTTGATTGGATTTGTATGGATGTATACATAGGAGGTACAGGTGTCATGCATCGGTAGTTGTAACACGCTGTAGGCGGCTACCTGGGCACTTACTTCGCTCGCATTTAAGAAAGCTGCTGCAAGAGATTTAAGTTTGCCCTTAACATCTAAATTACCTTTTTTAATTTCTTCCATAGTCTTCATTAAAATATCAGATACACCTCTTTGGGACTTATTGATATAGTTGACTATGTAGGTGCAACAACCATATGGCTCAAAAACTAATTGAATGTCCATGTTGCTCTTCATCATGGAGAACATTTCAGCATTAAAATGGTTAATAAATCCATCTTTTGGCAGCCTTTCTAAAAATAAAGTGGTTTTAAAAATGTTGTGCTGTATAACATTAAGATACTCATCCTTAGACATACCAAGGTCAGCCAAAAAGTTTTCGAATGACAAATCTGGTTTATCTTTGAGCCTACGCATTATCATCAAAAACTTTTCAGACATGGCCTTACGTAAATCCGCTTCCTTGGTTTTGTCAATTTTTATTGGCGTTAGAATTACCGATTTATCCATTGGAAGGTATGGGATACCATACCTGCAAACTTTGTGTCCCCGCACTTCTTTTTGACACGATTTAGAATGATGATGCGTATTAAACTGAATTATATCACGGACACTTTCTAAATCACTCTTACAAGTAATATACCTGTTCGCGAATTCGGCACACTCTTTGAAACTTTCTGGTGTTTCTTGGAATTTTGGAGCATTTGATAACCACAATAACCCGTGAACATGAGGAGACCCACGATGTTGAAATTCTATGCGGTAATAATGATGCTCTATGGGATTTTGTTTAAAGGGTCCATTTTGACTCTTCATATGCTTGAATAGCAGTTTGAACCGATAATCAAAGTATCTGGCACAAGTTATCGGATCTGTTCTAATTAAGCGAGTTTTTTCTAAGTAGGGCATACTCGCGGCCTCCTCTAGAGTAACATCTTTTTGATCAACAACTTGTGCTAATACCTTGATTAATTCGGGCCATGCTGTTTCGGCTGCTGACACGGTAAAAAACAGTGTGGGGATTCCAAATTGGCGAATCATACACAGTAATTTTGTCTTTTCGTGCTTCCAATAAGCAGGTGAACCTGCAATTCTACTAAGAAAATGGAATCCCATGTCACTTCGAATCAACTGGTCTAGAAAATTTGCTTGTCTTACTTGTCCAGCTGTATATTTTCCATCCTCATTCCTCTTTTTTCTGAGACATGTTGCAATTGCACTGGATAATTGGATTAGTTGACGTTTTTTAAATGTATACAACAGATAGTCTGTCCTTGCAAATCGCCTGTCTTTGTGCTGGAGTTGTATTTTCGTCTGGTCAGAATAGGAGAATTTTGTAAGAAATTGCTTAGCATGTCCACAGAAAAGTGTAGGAAATGAGAGTTCATCGCTAAACTGGTCAAGCATCAAATGTATTGGCGTTTTACCTTCCCCTGGGGCAAAACAGATATTTTCTAGGTTACATTTGTCAAGCAATGTTTCTTGGCCCCCAGGATTTAAAGGCTCTTCTTCTTCATCTAAGAATTCCTCTAAATTGTATATATTGTTTTTTTCAATTGAAGATTCTTTTTGAATATTTTTATCGTCATTCTTAGATTCTAGGGGCACTTCCATTGTTTCGAAAAACGCATTATCGAACAATTCTTCAAAATTTTCACTACACACTGTTTTAGAATCCAGTTCCACCACTTTTGAGCCTTCATTTAAGATCTGTGCAGAGGATTCTACTTGAGATCGTATATAGTCATTAATATTTTTTTCCCAATCATCTGATTGCTTTATGCCTTCTTGTATGTAAAGAGGTTGTTGACACAAAAATTTTGCCGCTTTTAGAACAACTGCGGGCCGTATGGTTTCCAGGAGATAATCATTTTTATAATTCATTTTTCTCTTGAGCTTAACCTGAATAGTTTGTGTCTCCTCTACATTTCTAGGCAATAATTTGGTCGAAGTATCTATATTTATAGGGACATTGACTATTTGGCCAGTTATGTAACACTGTCGTGCATATCCTACCTGTCGGATTTGCATGAAAGGTAACCTGGCCGACACCATCCTTTCTTCAAGGATAGTCAGATCTTTTAGCTCAACTGGAATAGGGTGAACAATATTATAATTGCCGGACCAGAACTTTGGCAATTGTCCTTTATAAATGTTTTGAGAGCAAGAGTTGCAGAAGAAAACCCCATCATTGCAAATTTTTGTTGTGAATTCTGTTCCAAATTTGTTTTCCAATCTTTGAAGATTTAATTTGGTACATGAAGTAGGAAACCATAGCCGCAAGCAACAACTACAAACAATGGTGGGGCCTTCTCTTAATGCTAGTTCAAACTTGGTTGGATGATTGACTGTAGTGTCTTCCTGCATTTTGTCACTATTCTGAATTTCAGCTGTATGGGATAACTTTTGAAAAGAATCAATAACTTTTTGTTTTTTATGATTAACAGTTTTTGATGACAATACTTCATTGTTGTCAATAACCGTCAATGACTTTCGCTTATTAGACTCTATTACAACTTCATTGAATTTTACCTTACTTGTACTATCCTCTGGGATCTTGTTTATGGGCAACTTGTGTTGCCCATGTACTTGCTTACCAGTATTTTGTAAGTTTTCGTCTTTGTTACCGCTTTCTGTATTTTCCAACTTTTTGGATAAATATATTTTTTTTTTCTGGATTTTTTTCGTCTTAGCGGACTTTTTACTCATTTTTGGCATCTGAAAAATTTATTAAGCATACTTTAACGACAATCCTGGATATATTTTTGAAATTGACAATTTAACCAATAATTTTAATAGAACATTTATTGAAAAGTTGTCCAGCAATAAAATATTATAGAACAATCTATGTCACTCATCTAAAACATAGTTATATGCATATGTTGTATAAGAATTTAAATACTTTTTTATTTTAGATTTTAGGCCTTATTTAGAATTGTTATATATAACTTATAGGAATTTACTATATTTGTGGATGGAATTTTAAATGACAAAAATAAACCTTTAACTAATGTTAAATCGAAATTAAATCATATTATAATGCAATCAATTAAAAGCTATTAAAAATTTAGATGAATGAAATAAAGAATCTAGATTTTATAATTAATAATGAATAATAATTAATTAAAAATAATGTTTAAATACAAAACAATTGTAAACATTTTTTGTCACAAATTGTCTCTTTTTCCAATATTCACAATATTGAAGTCAAATCTTCTGCCTCAATTTCATTACTGCTCTACTTTTTATATGTAGCTAACATCCTAGCTACAAGTATAGTTTATTAGAGCTCCGAAGGATATGAATAATATTAAGGTGAATTGAGGTATCGGTCCTAAGGTCCTATTAAATTAAATTTTTTATTGTTTGGTTTTTTGTAATGAATATATATATCCCAGTATTTTTATATACATATAATTATAACTGAATATATATACCGGGTGACACAGGAAAAAGGGAACACTTAATAACCATTTTACTCTTTAAGATAAACAAATGAAATTTGGTATATCGATGGAATTATTATAAGAGCAGTTAGAAGTTTTTGTGTGTGTGAGTGACACATTTCTTATTTTAAATGGCACACTTGGTATATTATTACGTATTTCGATAGAAAATAATATTCTGAAAACAATGATACTAGTTTTTGCTACTTTTTGTTTGATACTCATAGGAAAAAACTTTTTTTTTTAAGTTTTAAATAGGGTGCCGTGAACGCGTTGAAAATGTTAAGTTTTAATTAAGCAATCACGGAAAAATAGTTTTAACCACCGATTTAAAAATAATTATATCAAATTATTGGGAAAAAGAAACCGCATTTCAAAAGTGGTTGTTCTCAATAGTATGCTATTTAAAAAAATAAAGTAAATGCCAAAATTAATGGTTTGGACATTTTAAATAGGCGTGTAAAAGACTTAAGTCATAAAATGCATAAAAATTATTTTTTCGTGATTACTTAATCAAAAATTAAAACTTTCAATGCATGTCACTTCCTGTTAAACCGGAAGTGATTGAAAAAAATAGAATATGTCAACAGATGCTCTTATAACTATTCTATCGCTATACCAATTTTCATTTATTTATCTTGAAAAGAAAAAAGATTATTAGGTGTTCCTTTTTGTCTGTGCCACCCGGTATATATAATATATATATATATATAATATATATATACCGGGTGGTATATTATATATATATAACTAATAAATATATAATTATATTTATTAGTTATTTAGTTATTATTATATATGTACTATATATTCATTACAAAAAAGCAAACAATAAAAAAATTAATTTAATAATATTAGTAGACACATAGTAAGCAAGTAGAGTAATAAAGGCACTTAAGGATGCATATATTTAGATATAAAAAACTAACTTGAATCCCATTAAGTGATCATATAGTAGATATAAATTGGCATAATAATTGTCATAAAAAATACTTTGCATATTTGAAATAAACTTGTGGTACAAAATGCATTACTTCTAAAATAATTTTAGTTAAATGCAAGCAGATAAGGAACAATTATTAGGTTTAATTTTTGCTCTAGAAGAACCTTGAAAGTTTCTATAAAGTACTTTTAAAAACACCACTTGACTAAAAATAAATTATTTATATATACATTTTTCTCATTTTGTTCTTGTTCACACAATAAATTTCTTTACACTTTATACATCTTAAAGTCAATTTAAACCTCTGATTGGTATATATACTTATAGAATACATAGCATGCACATCCTTTTAATTTGTAAATACATATTTATAACGAGAATGGAAAATGGAATCCCATGTCACTTCGAATCAACTGGTCTAGAAAATTTGCTTGTCTTACTTGTCCAGCTGTATATTTTCCATCCTCATTCCTCTTTTTTCTGAGACATGTTGCAATTGCACTGGATAATTGGATTAGTTGACGTTTTTTAAATGTATACAACAGATAGTCTGTCCTTGCAAATCGCCTGTCTTTGTGCTGGAGTTGTATTTTCGTCTGGTCAGAATAGGAGAATTTTGTAAGAAATTGCTTAGCATGTCCACAGAAAAGTGTAGGAAATGAGAGTTCATCGCTAAACTGGTCAAGCATCAAATGTATTGGCGTTTTACCTTCCCCTGGGGCAAAACAGATATTTTCTAGGTTACATTTGTCAAGCAATGTTTCTTGGCCCCCAGGATTTAAAGGCTCTTCTTCTTCATCTAAGAATTCCTCTAAATTGTATATATTGTTTTTTTCAATTGAAGATTCTTTTTGAATATTTTTATCGTCATTCTTAGATTCTAGGGGCACTTCCATTGTTTCGAAAAACGCATTATCGAACAATTCTTCAAAATTTTCACTACACACTGTTTTAGAATCCAGTTCCACCACTTTTGAGCCTTCATTTAAGATCTGTGCAGAGGATTCTACTTGAGATCGTATATAGTCATTAATATTTTTTTCCCAATCATCTGATTGCTTTATGCCTTCTTGTATGTAAAGAGGTTGTTGACACAAAAATTTTGCCGCTTTTAGAACAACTGCGGGCCGTATGGTTTCCAGGAGATAATCATTTTTATAATTCATTTTTCTCTTGAGCTTAACCTGAATAGTTTGTGTCTCCTCTACATTTCTAGGCAATAATTTGGTCGAAGTATCTATATTTATAGGGACATTGACTATTTGGCCAGTTATGTAACACTGTCGTGCATATCCTACCTGTCGGATTTGCATGAAAGGTAACCTGGCCGACACCATCCTTTCTTCAAGGATAGTCAGATCTTTTAGCTCAACTGGAATAGGGTGAACAATATTATAATTGCCGGACCAGAACTTTGGCAATTGTCCTTTATAAATGTTTTGAGAGCAAGAGTTGCAGAAGAAAACCCCATCATTGCAAATTTTTGTTGTGAATTCTGTTCCAAATTTGTTTTCCAATCTTTGAAGATTTAATTTGGTACATGAAGTAGGAAACCATAGCCGCAAGCAACAACTACAAACAATGGTGGGGCCTTCTCTTAATGCTAGTTCAAACTTGGTTGGATGATTGACTGTAGTGTCTTCCTGCATTTTGTCACTATTCTGAATTTCAGCTGTATGGGATAACTTTTGAAAAGAATCAATAACTTTTTGTTTTTTATGATTAACAGTTTTTGATGACAATACTTCATTGTTGTCAATAACCGTCAATGACTTTCGCTTATTAGACTCTATTACAACTTCATTGAATTTTACCTTACTTGTACTATCCTCTGGGATCTTGTTTATGGGCAACTTGTGTTGCCCATGTACTTGCTTACCAGTATTTTGTAAGTTTTCGTCTTTGTTACCGCTTTCTGTATTTTCCAACTTTTTGGATAAATATATTTTTTTTTTCTGGATTTTTTTCGTCTTAGCGGACTTTTTACTCATTTTTGGCATCTGAAAAATTTATTAAGCATACTTTAACGACAATCCTGGATATATTTTTGAAATTGACAATTTAACCAATAATTTTAATAGAACATTTATTGAAAAGTTGTCCAGCAATAAAATATTATAGAACAATCTATGTCACTCATCTAAAACATAGTTATATGCATATGTTGTATAAGAATTTAAATACTTTTTTATTTTAGATTTTAGGCCTTATTTAGAATTGTTATATATAACTTATAGGAATTTACTATATTTGTGGATGGAATTTTAAATGACAAAAATAAACCTTTAACTAATGTTAAATCGAAATTAAATCATATTATAATGCAATCAATTAAAAGCTATTAAAAATTTAGATGAATGAAATAAAGAATCTAGATTTTATAATTAATAATGAATAATAATTAATTAAAAATAATGTTTAAATACAAAACAATTGTAAACATTTTTTGTCACAAATTGTCTCTTTTTCCAATATTCACAATATTGAAGTCAAATCTTCTGCCTCAATTTCATTACTGCTCTACTTTTTATATGTAGCTAACATCCTAGCTACAAGTATAGTTTATTAGAGCTCCGAAGGATATGAATAATATTAAGGTGAATTGAGGTATCGGTCCTAAGGTCCTATTAAATTAAATTTTTTATTGTTTGGTTTTTTGTAATGAATATATATATCCCAGTATTTTTATATACATATAATTATAACTGAATATATATACCGGGTGACACAGGAAAAAGGGAACACTTAATAACCATTTTACTCTTTAAGATAAACAAATGAAATTTGGTATATCGATGGAATTATTATAAGAGCAGTTAGAAGTTTTTGTGTGTGTGAGTGACACATTTCTTATTTTAAATGGCACACTTGGTATATTATTACGTATTTCGATAGAAAATAATATTCTGAAAACAATGATACTAGTTTTTGCTACTTTTTGTTTGATACTCATAGGAAAAAACTTTTTTTTTTAAGTTTTAAATAGGGTGCCGTGAACGCGTTGAAAATGTTAAGTTTTAATTAAGCAATCACGGAAAAATAGTTTTAACCACCGATTTAAAAATAATTATATCAAATTATTGGGAAAAAGAAACCGCATTTCAAAAGTGGTTGTTCTCAATAGTATGCTATTTAAAAAAATAAAGTAAATGCCAAAATTAATGGTTTGGACATTTTAAATAGGCGTGTAAAAGACTTAAGTCATAAAATGCATAAAAATTATTTTTTCGTGATTACTTAATCAAAAATTAAAACTTTCAATGCATGTCACTTCCTGTTAAACCGGAAGTGATTGAAAAAAATAGAATATGTCAACAGATGCTCTTATAACTATTCTATCGCTATACCAATTTTCATTTATTTATCTTGAAAAGAAAAAAGATTATTAGGTGTTCCTTTTTGTCTGTGCCACCCGGTATATATAATATATATATATATATAATATATATATACCGGGTGGTATATTATATATATATAACTAATAAATATATAATTATATTTATTAGTTATTTAGTTATTATTATATATGTACTATATATTCATTACAAAAAAGCAAACAATAAAAAAATTAATTTAATAATATTAGTAGACACATAGTAAGCAAGTAGAGTAATAAAGGCACTTAAGGATGCATATATTTAGATATAAAAAACTAACTTGAATCCCATTAAGTGATCATATAGTAGATATAAATTGGCATAATAATTGTCATAAAAAATACTTTGCATATTTGAAATAAACTTGTGGTACAAAATGCATTACTTCTAAAATAATTTTAGTTAAATGCAAGCAGATAAGGAACAATTATTAGGTTTAATTTTTGCTCTAGAAGAACCTTGAAAGTTTCTATAAAGTACTTTTAAAAACACCACTTGACTAAAAATAAATTATTTATATATACATTTTTCTCATTTTGTTCTTGTTCACACAATAAATTTCTTTACACTTTATACATCTTAAAGTCAATTTAAACCTCTGATTGGTATATATACTTATAGAATACATAGCATGCACATCCTTTTAATTTGTAAATACATATTTATAACGAGAATGGATTTTTAAAATGACTGTTAAATGTCACAATCTTGATAATGCATAAAGTTAGATAAAGTGTTGGGTGCTTCAGAATCTAGAAATGAAAGAATATAAACGCCTAACTAAAAACTGTTGATATATATTCTAATATTCCTTAAAATTAGCACAAAGGACACATTAAGAAATTCCAAAGGAACTTTAACTACTCTTATGATGCAAAAAAGGAATATAAAATGAATGTTTAAATTGTCTTTGTTACCTATCTATATTTATAATATAAATGGATATTAAAATTACTGTAGTCATTTAGCAATTCACCTACCCAACGATTTTCAGATTTTTTTTTATTGTTTAGCAAGCTTACCTTAAATCGATTATATTAAAAGAAAAAAATCCTTGAATGAACCAATTTTTAAGAAAAAAACGATAATTTACGTTGTATTCGACCATATACAAATTTGTTATGCTTATATTTACTTATGAACACAATAATATTAGAAATATACTATGGTATTATCATAGGCTAACGACTTTTCTATTGATCTAAAATATTTTTATTTTGTCTCTCCATTAAGTAAATAAAAATATAACAATATGAAAATAAGACTTTTTGACAACATTGTCTTGTTTACTTTTAGAACGTTGACGTTTATAGTGTCAAATATCAAATTATTAACATATCCTGTTCCGAAAACAAAATCTTCCACATTGACAGATAATATAACTTATGACAGATAATATACTTAAATTAATATAAAAACTTACCTTTGATTTTGTAGAATAAAACTAACTGGGCGAAATAAAATCTAAAACATTCAATGAGCCAAATTTGTCAAAAAACTTTAAGGGAAGCAATCGCCAGCACAATAAAACTCAACTGCTGACGCCTCCAAATCACGTACCTAAAAATGACAAACGAACAAACTTATAACTAAAACCGATTAATATAACTTCGAAATCATTAATATTCCTCAAAATAAGCACAAAATAAACCTTAAAAATTTCCCGAAAGAAATTTTATAACGCTTATAATGAACAAAGGAATCTAAAATGAATGTTTATTTACGCTGGTTACCCCGGATACCGCTCCATATACGTTTATTTGTCAAAAGCACGGTTAACTTTGTCCTTGTAGTTTTAAGGTGCTTCTATGTAGCGATGATTTAATAAAGCGATTAGCAACGGCGACATTTAAGCGTAGTCGTCACTGCCGAACTTTTTTTTTGCTAGGTTTGGGTTATATTCATTGTAGGATTTTACGAATAGGTTTCTGGGTTTTTGTATATAATATTAATGTTATAATATTTAATATTATTATTGTAATATTTAATATTAATATTATAATATTAGTTGATGTTAACAATTTTTGCTTTCAATGGTGTTTGAGATTCGTGGTGACCATCAACGTAAACTTGTCAAACACAATATTTTTATAGAAGCATTTTTTAAAATTTAGATTTCCTTTATCAAGTCTAATTTGTTTTTTATTTATAATTTAATCGACATAGGGAATGTTAGTGAAGAAAATGCTTTTCTTATAAAAAAGTTAAAATACAAAATGTTAGTAATTATTCAAGAGCTACTAAACAACGTTAAGCCGGGCGTCCACCGAAAGCGGTGCTGTGCTGTGCTGGGTGGAGCGGCGTTGAGCGGTGCTGGGTTGCCAATGCATTCTTATGAAGTACCGTCCACTAAAGCTGGGGCGCTGTGCGGCGAGACAAGCTATGTCGTGCGGGGCCGCATGACTTCGCTTTGTGTTCGATTGACGCTGTGCGGAGACGGGCAAACTCGTTTTGTTTTTTTTTTATTAATTACGATAAAAATGGAACAATTCATTGAAACTGTGAGATTAAATCCTTGCCTATGGAAAGTAGATGAAAAGAACTATAAAAGTCAAGACGCACGTGATATTGTCTGGGAAGAAGTCTCAAAAAAGTGCAATATAACAGACGGTAAGTTTAAATAAATAAAATTAAAATCACACAAATTCACACAGAATTAAAAATTAAAAACAAAATTAAACACAAAATTAAAAAATCACACAGATTGGTCCGAAAAAGTTAAGATAGAAAAATGAACTTTATTTCACTCCATCTTTTAACAGAATTAGCTCTAGAGTCCCATAAAGTCGTAAAAGTCACTATATTATTTATTTGGCATCCTGTATTTTAAAAACAGTTGGATAAAGATAAAAGTGTGATACATTAAAGTTTTTAGAATCTAGTGTGAAATGTGAAATCCAAAAAAGTAACAATATTAGGCTGTTTCATTCAAAATAAGCGAGTAGGGGTGTAGTTTACAGTAGTGTGGTTACGTAAAACACCCTGTATACCTATATTATTTATCTATATTCCATACTTACCTAAAGTAAATGGTTACTAAGGTATAGGGTGTTAAATTTTAATATTTATTTTTATTTATTCTTTATTTTAACTCGAAAAGAACCATTTATTCAAGAAATTTGGTACAGGATACTTAAAATAAATACAAAACGTACGACAATTTGTTTTATTACTCCTGGTTATTTACATAATTTTATCTTGCCACGGAATCCTTCCTGTGTCAGAGTTAAAGTAGTTACAAAAGTTCTGCCTTATGGCAAAAGATTCAGCTGTTGCTCTTACACCTCTATGTGCTAATGGCAACCACTGATTTTCAGGCAAACTTTTTCCTAATTGTTCTTCATTTATATTAGGCGATCTACCTTCCCTAGTGCCTAAATAATTATGTAGAACACAGGTCGCTTTAATTATGCTATCTATACTCTCCAATTTGCATTCCAATGGACGTTTATAGATTCGAAATCTTGCTGCCAATATACCGAAAGTATTTTCTATAACTCGTCTAGAAAACACGATTTTCTTTATTTAAAGATCGTCTTGGAAATGGTCTCATTAGATTTACCATGAGCGGAAATGCCTCATCTCCGACTAATACGAAGGGAAAATTATATTCATTATAATTTTCCATGAGACTAGGTTCAGGAAAATTAAACGAATTTGTTTTTAACCTTCGCCCAATAGGACTATCAGCAAATATTCCCCCGTCACTAAATCTGCCTGATGACCCAATGTCGACTGCAATCAGTTGATAATTGGCACTTGCTATGGCCATCAATACAACAGAAAAAGTTTTCTTGTAGTTAAAAAACGATGAACCTGAATTCGGTGGGGCTTTTATAACCACATGCTTGCCGTCTATAGCACCGACACATTTTGGAAACTGCCATCGTTCTCTAAATTCCAATTCATAGGCTTTCCAAGACTCTTGGTCGGGCATTTTCATGAATGTCGGTTGCAACTGTGACCAAAGGGATGAACAAACTTCATTAACTATCTTTGAGACAGTTCTTTCTCCTAAACGGAAACTATATCCAATTGTTTTGTAGGAATCGCCCGTCGCTAGAAATCTAAAAAAAAAAAGTTTTTTTTTAATTTTATTAATATTTAAATTAGTTTTTTTTTTTTAGGAAAAGAGGCTAAAAAGAATTTGAACAAAAATTGCGGTTGAATGATCCTCTTAAGGAATTTTTCAACAGTATGTATTTAACAACAGCTGCTATGCCTCCACATTTACAAGTTTCCATTAAGCGAAAAATATTTGATGCTGTTACTGAGGCGGAACTGAGTAATTTTACGAGCCACGCCAGCAGCAGCACTGGTACTCACGGTTCCCAACATTACTTTCACACACTACAGCCACCCCAACATTCGAACTCAATTTATAATAATCATAATCATCATCATCATACTTCTACTCCGCTACCGTCACCACAATCAACATCCAACCAGTCATCAAGCGACGAAACTGCAGGAAGCTACTTTGGAAATTGGAATTTAGATAATCCATAATTATTATATTAATATTACTATTAGCTATTATAGCAGAAATATTAATTATTTATTTAATACCTATTAGATTATTTTTTTATGATGGAATAAATTTGTGTCAGGAAAAACTAAAAATATTACTTTTAAATAATCAAAAAAATAACTTACCTTAAACATACACCCAAACGCTCCTCTGTTGTGACACTTTCTCGGTAGTTCGTATTAAGCTTTATAATTTCAAATCTTATTAATTCATGAATTTCCACAAACTGAGCTCTAGAAAGCCTAAAGTAATTTTTAAACTGCTCATCACTTAACACTGGAATTAATTTATGAAATTCGCCAAATTGTTTTCGCTCTACTAAATGATTTGATATCCAAAATCTGTGTTTTCTTTTATCCGCCATAAGCATACAACTTAATAAATTATTTGTATGCTCATCTTCGGAATCATCCTCTTCTGAACTTAAATCAAAAAGATTCTTTTCAATTTCTATATTATTAAACATAATTAAAAGATTAATAATTTATAAGATCATATTATGCTTGCTAACGCACGACAAACTTTTGGTGGACTGTCCAACTACAGCTTTGCCCAGCACAGCACAGCATAGCCCAACGCAGCACAGCACAGCACCGCTTTCGGTGGACGCCCGGCTTTAATGGTCAGGGATCATGACTATACATTTAGTTGAAAAAAACATTGAGTTTTGAGACAAGTGTTTGACTAAAAACATTTATTGCTAATAAAGAAGTTTTGTAAATATAAAGCCTAAAAACCTTTTTTCAAAACAATTTATTAGTTGTATCCTAAATAAACCATAAATACCAAATAAACCAACAAAACAAATTTTTTTTGATCCAAAATCGAACGGGGTGTATACCCGCGAAAAATGTCGAAAAATTGGTTTTAATTTTATTTTAATTATTAATAAGTACTATTTAAAAAGCAATAAAAAAGCTTTATGACATCATTGTTCATAATTTATAGAAATGCCATAATATTCAGAGAGAAGTTCTTATGAGGGTTTATGTATTAGAATAGAACAAACGGGTTTTTACATCGATTTTTTTATTGTACTTGTTTTGAAAAGCAGTTATAATAAAATTAAAACAGGTTTAACAGAATAAGGAATAAAAGATGCCATCGACAAATTGAATCAAAGCTTTAGAATCCGATATATTAGTAAAAGTATGAAAAAAACAAAAAAAACTATTTTTTTCCCACTGTACTATTTTTTTTCCAAAATTGGTTACAGCCAAATTTCAATATGAACCTTAAACTGAAAATCCTAAGGGATAAAAGCCCAAGGAAAAAAATTTTTTTTTTGCTCCAAAATCGAAAGGGATATAGCCATGAAAAATTGCGAAAAAATGGTTTTTATTTTTTTATTAATAAACTATAAATCTGACAACTTTTTGTATTAAATAAGAGTTCTTCGCTTTATTAAGAGGTATTTGCCTGTCAAAACGAATCGGTTCTACCTATTATACAATCGGAGAAAATGGGAAAAAACTATTAAACATAAATATCGATTTATCAAGAGCCCTATGGAAAAATTTAAATTTTTTATTTTTTTATCCTGTACTACTTCAGAGTATCTTTAAAAAAGATTATTACCAATTTGACTCTAAAATGAACGGAAAACCTATTTCTTTGCATTTTTCGATTTTCGAACAAAATCCGGGGTCAAAATGACAATTTTTTCAAAATATGCTCCGAATTCAAAATTTCTTTTTTTTGGTTAAAGACCATTCAAAAACTAGTAAAAAAGCTTAATGCCAAAATTTTCCACGATTTATACGAGTGCCACAATATAAAGAGAAAGATTAGGTCCCGTAAGAACTAATGTTTGGGGATAAGAAAACCGGGTTTTTTTTTGATTTTTCAGTTTTTTTATTACCAATTTGACTCTAAAATGAACGGAAAACCTATTTCTTTGCATTTTTCGATTTTCGTATAAAATCCGGGGTCAAAATGACAATTTTTTCAAAATATGCTCCGAATTCAAAATTTCTTTTTTCTGGTTAAAGACCATTCAAAAACTAGTAAAAAAGCCTAATAACAAAAATTTCCACGATTTATACGAGTGGCACAATATAAAGGTAAAATTAGGTCCCATAAGAGTCTATGTATTTACGTCGATTTTTAAAATTTTTCAGTTTTATTTCGAAAGGCAATTGTAATAAAATATAAAAAGAATTAACAGGAGGAGAATAAGGAATAATAGAAACTATCAACGAATTGAACCGAAGCTATACAAGTCGAGATATTAGTAAAAATGTGAAAAAAAATTAAAGAAAACTCGTTTTTTCCCACGGTACCATTTTTTTTCTTAAAATTATAATCGACAAATTATAATGTAAGCCCTAAGTTGGCAATTTCCAGTAAAAAAAACCCAAGAAAAAAAAAAATTTTTTTTGCTCCAAAATCGAAAGGGGTATAGCCATGAAAAATTGTGAAAAAATGGTTTTTATTTTTTTCTAAATAAACTATAACTCTGACAACTTTTTGTCTTAAACAAAAGTTTTCGGGAATATTACGAGGTATCCGAATGTTAAAACGAATTGATTATAGCTATCACAGAATCGGAGAAAATTGTAAAAAACTATTAGACATAAATATCGAAATATCAAGAGCCCTATGGAAAAATTTCAATTTTTTATTTTTCTATCTTGTACTACTCCAGGATACCTTTTAAAAAGGTTATTATCGATTTGACTCTAAAATGAACAGAAAACCTATTTATTTGCATTTATCGATTTTCGAACAAAATCCGGCCCAAAATGAAAATTTTTCAAAACATGCTCCAAATTTAAAATTTCTTTTTTCTGGCTAAAGACCATTCAAAAAGTAATGAAAAAGCTTTATGACAACATTTTTCAAAATTTATAATAATGCTACAATATTATGAAAGAAGATAAGTTCCCTTTAAAGCCTATGTATTCGAACCGATGATTTTTTAATGTTTTTTAAAAAGGCAAATTTAAGAAATAATTTAACTAATTAAGATAAAAGGAATAGGGTAATACAAAATATTATCTATAAATATATAAATATCATCTAATAGTAAATTTCAATCGAATAGGAAATTTTGATAGTCACGTGACCCTAAAACTTATAATAAATATTTTAAAATTTTGTAAAAAATCAACAATTGCATCCTAAATAAACCCCAAATTCCAAATTTGAACCCAATCGGATCAATAGCAAAAAAGTTATGGAAGTCACGTGACTTTAAAATTCAATATGTCAAATTTCTGTCAAAATTTATTACTTGCATCCTAAATAAAGCATAAATACCAAATTTGAACCCAATCGGACTCATAGCAAAAAAGTTACAATAGTCACGTGACCCGGAAGTCAAATGTCAAATATCTGTCAAAAATTAATAATTGCATCCTAAATAAAGCCCAAATACCAAATTTGAACCCAATCAGACCAATAGCAAAAAAGTTACAGTAGTCACGTGACCTGGAAGTCAAATGTCAAATATCTGTGAAAAATTCATAATTGCATCCTAAATAAACCCCAAATACCAAATTTCAATCAAATCGGACAAATAGGAAGAAAGTTAAGGTAGTCACGTGACCTTAAAACATAGTCATGTCAAATATCTGTAAAAATTTATTAATCTTATCCGAAATAGGTACTAGGTACCAAATTTCAACCAAATCGCACCAATACCAAAAAAGTTATGATACTCGACTAACCTTAAAAATCAATAATTTCAAAAAAAATTTATTTATAACCCAAAAGCAATGTTTAAGAATTGTTAACATTTATTAATAATAAACTAAATAGTAAAAGCTCACCTAATATCTAAATTTTTATTTTAAATTAAATAGATCATTACGACTGACCCGTGTATATATTCGAATAATTTTAATAAAATAATCGGGCAAATTTCATTTCGTCTCACCCCGGTATAAAACCACTGACTTTTCAAAAAAACGGCATTTTTCGAAGACGTCAAAATGTTTGCCGAATTTTCCTGGCCGCAATACACGATTTCCCCAATTGATATGCACAGATTCGGAAAGCCCATTCATTTTCTGATTCGGTGCTTCCTTTCCCTGATCGTTTCCGGTTCATTTTCATTCATAATTTTACAAAAAACCCAACCAAGTCCCGGCCACCTGTCACGAGCAAAAAATTTGTATCCACCATGCGTCAGTATAGTTATACAGTATAGTTATACAGTTAGTACAGTATAGTAAGTATTGTTCCCACTAGCCATTTCATCAGAGTTTAGGTTGACACCTCCAATTACCTGCAAAAACGCAAAAAAATTGACTTTTTTCATAAAATCGCATTTTTCGGGTACTTGTACTATCGCTGGAACCCTGAAATTTTAGTATGTGTTGTAAAACAAAATTTCGGATCCTTTAGATGTTGTTTGATCTTTTCACCATGTACAGGGACGCGGCAAATGAATTAAACGCGAAAATTCGAATTGCTCAGAACCTATTAATGTTGGAAGATTGTAATTTTACATAAATAATGGGGTTATTAAAGTATTTAATCCCTGAGAATATAAATGATCCAGGTGCCACCACTAAAAAGTTATTAAATAAAATGTGATTTTCAGGTCGGACCTTCATGGGTAAAGTTCATTATTGCTCGCCCTGTATGGTTCCTAAAAATTTCGGTTATATGGCATATGAAAGGTAAAGGATGAAGTTATTTTTTGAAAAAAAAAATTTTCCCAAAATAAGTATCGTTTGGCGGAAAATCCCAAAAAACTGAAAATGCCAGAACTCGTAAAATAAATTTTTTACAAAAAAAAAGCTCCAAGTATGTCAAATCTCTTATAAAATAAAGTCTTTTCGCCGAAACAATTTTTTTATAAAAATTTTTTTTTAGCCTCTGGAGAAGTTTGAATTTTTTTTTTAGTCACTTTTGTTCGCTTATAACAACTCACCCTGTATACCGATCGGGCCCAAAAAGTATACAGACATGAATTATTATAAAGTCTTTTATGCCTAAAAATTTCAATTTTTTTGACAGCGTTAAAATTGAGATCTCGTGCAAAAATGAATTTTGACCCGTTTTTTTACGAATTTTTGACTTTGAGACAGTACCGCTCCGTTTGGTGGTACCCGAAAAAAAAATCGTTTACGGATCCATCATTCCCAATGTATTGAGAGACCCTATGCCAAATTTCATCGTTTCGCTAGCCATACAGCCAAAGATATGAATTTTTATTTCCAAAAAAACACGATTTTTCGGACCCGAGGTGGCGTGCTTAATATAGTCGCAGACGCTCCTATATAACAAGTATAGTCGCTTCGCTCCTATACTTTTGGTCCGTGGGGACCAGTTTGGAACCTCTAAGTCCTGTCAGTGATGGGCCTTAGAGGATTTCTTAAAACAAAACAAAAATTATCAGGTGTACCAATGTTTATATGCCAAGGAAAGAGATGACCAGTGGTTGGGGTATCATGCTTCAAAGAACCATAATTTGTTATATAGTCGCGTTGTGTGTCGATATACTGTCTTATATTTCAAATATCTGTCAAAATATATTAATTGTATTCTAAATTAAGCCTGAGTACCAAATTCCAACAGAATCGGACCAATAGCAAAAAAGTTACGGTAGTCACGTGACCTGGGCTGAAACTCAAATGTCAGTTATCTGTCATAATTTATCAGTTGTATCCTAAATAAACCATAAATACCAAAATTAGAGAGAAGTTCCCATAAGGGTCTATTTATTGAAATAGAACAAACGGGATCTTACGTCGATTTGTTTTAATTTTTTTTTTTTATTTTGAAAAGTAATAGTAATAAAATATCAAAAGAATTGACAGGAGGAGAATGAGAAATAAAAGAAACCATCAACGAATTGAATCGAAGCTATAGAAGTCGAGATATTAGTAAAAATGTGGGAAAAACAAAATGAAACTGGTTTTTTCACACGGTATAATTTTTTTTTCTTAAAATGATGACCGACAAATTATAATGTAAGTCCTAAGTTGGCAAGTTCCAGTAAAAAAAACCCAAGAAAAAAAAAAATTTTTTGCTCCAAAATCGAAAGGGGTATAGCCATGAAAAATTGCGAAAAAATGGTTTTTATTTTTTTCTAAATAAACTATAACTCTGACAACTTTTTCTCTTAAACAAAAGTTCTAGGGAATATTACGAGGTATTTAAATGTTAAAACTAATTGATTATAGCTATCACAGATTCGGAGAAAATTGTAAAAAACTATTAATCATAAATATCGAATTATCAAGAGCCCTATGGAAAAATTTCAACTTTTTATTTTTCTATCTTGTACTACTTCAGGATACCTTTCAAAAAGGTTATTATCGATTTGACTCTAAAATGAACAGAAAACCTATTTATTTGCATTTATCGATTTTCGAACAAAATCGGGCCCAAAATGAAAATTTTTTTAAAACATGCTCCAAATTCAAAATTTCTTTTTTCTGGCTAAAGACCACTCAAAAAGTAATAAAAAAGCTTTATGACAAAATTTTTCAAAATCTATAATAATGCCACAATATTACGAGAGAACATAAGTTCCCTTTAAAGCCTATGTATTCGAACCGATGATTTCTTAATTTTTTTTTTAAAGGCAAATTTAAGAAATAATTTAACAAAATAAGATAAAAGGAATAGGGTAATACAAAATATTATCTACAAATATATACATATCATCTAATAGCCAATTTCAATCAAATAGGAAATTTTGATAGTCACGTGACCCTAGAACTCAATATTTTAAAATTTTGTAAAAAATCAACAATTGCATCTTAAATAAACCCCAAATTCCAAATTTGAACCCAATCGGATCAATAGCAAAAAAGTTATGGAAGTCACGTGACTTTAAAATTCAATATGTCAAATTTCTGTCATAATTTATTACTTGCATCCTAAATAAAGCCCAAATACTAAATTTCAACCCAATCGGATCAATAGCAAAAGAATTATGAAAGTCACGTGACTTTAAAATATAATTTGTCAATTATCTGTTAAAATTTATTAATTGTGTCCTAAATAAAGCATAAATACCAAATTTGAACCCAATCGGACTCATAGCAAAAAAGTTACAATAGTCACGTGACCCGGAAGTCAAATGGCAAATATCTGTCAAAAATTAATAATTGCATCCTAAATAAAGCCCAAATACCAAATTTGAACCCAATCAGACCAATAGCAAAAAAGTTACAATAGTCACGTGACCTGGAAGTCAAATGTCAAATATCTGTGAAAAATTAATAATTGCATCCTAAATAAACCCCAAATACCAAATTTCAATCAAATCGGACAAATAGGAAGAAAGTTAAGGTAGTCACGTGACCTTAAAACATAGTCATGTCAAATATCTGTAAAAATGTATTAATCTTATCCGAAATAGGTACTAGGTACCAAATTTCAACCAAATCGCACCAAAAAAGTTATGATACTCGACTAACCTTAAAAATCAATAATTTCAAAAAAATTTTATTTATATCCCAAAAGCAATGTTTAAGAATTGTTAACATTTATTAATAATAAACTAAATAGTAAAAACTCACCTAATATCTAAATTTTTATTTTAAATTAAATAGATCATTACGACTGACCCGTGTATATATTCGAATAATTTTAATAAAATAATCGGGCAAATTTCATTTCGTCTCACCCCGGTATAAAACCACTGACTTTTCAAAAAAACGGCATTTTTCGAAGACGTCAAAATGTTTGCCGAATTTTCCTGGGCGCAATACACAATTTCCCCAATTGATATGCACAGATTCGGAAAGCCCATTCATTTTCTGATTCGGTGCTTCCTTTCCCTGATCGTTTTCGGTTCATTTTTATTCATAATTTTACAAAAAACCCAACCAAGTCCCGGCCACCTGTCACGAGCAAAAAATTTGTATCCACCATGCGTCAAAGTATTGTTCCCACTAGCCATTTCATCAGAGTTTAGGTTGACACCTCCAATTACCTGCAAAAACGCAAAAAAATGGACTTTTTTCATAAAATCGCATTTTTCGGGTACTTGTACTATCGCTGGAACTTTGAAATTTTAGTATGTGTTGTAAAACAAAATTTCGGATCCTTTAGATGTTGTTTGATCTCTTCATCATATACAGGGACGCGGCAAATGAATTAAACGCGAAAATTCGAATTGCTCAGAACCTATTAAAGTTGGAAGATTGTAATTTTACACAAATACTGGGGTTATTAAAGTATTTAATGCCTGAGAATATAAATGGTCCAGATGCCACTACGAAAAAGTTATTAAATAAAATGTGATTTTCGGGTCGGATCTTCATGGGTAAAGTTCATTATTGCTCGCCCTGTATGGCTTACGAAAATTTCGGTTATATGGCATATGAAAGGTAAAGGATGAAGTTATTTTTTGAAAAAAAAAAAATTCCCAAAATAAGTATCGTTTGGCAGGAAATCTCAAAAAACTGAAAATGCTAGAACTCGTAAAATAATTTTTTTACAAAAAAAAGCTCCAAGTATGTTTAATCTCTTATAAAACGAAGTCTTTTCGCCGAAACACTTTTTTTATAAAAATTTTTTTTTAGCCTCTGGAGAAGTTTGAATTTTTTTTTTAGTCACTTTTGTTCGCTTATAATAACTCACCCTGTATACCGATCTGGCCCAAAAAGTATACAGACACGTAAGCCCCAAGAACCCATATATCCTGAAAATTTCAGCTCGATTAAACGCTTTAAAATTGAGATCTCGTGAGCAACTCGATTTTTACCAATTTTTTTACGAATTTTTGACTTTGAGACAGTACCGCTCCGTTTGATGGTACCCGAAAAAAAATTCGTTTACAGATCCATCATTCCCAATGTATTGAGAGACCCTATGCCAAATTTCATCGTTTCGCTAGCCATACAGCCAAAGATATGAATTTTTATTTCCAAAAAAACACGATTTTTCGGGCCCGACCTCGCGTGCATAATATAGTCTGCGACTATATAACAAGTATAGTCGCTTCGCTCCTATACTTTTGGTCCGTGGGGACCAGTTTGGAACCTTTAGGTCTTGTCAGTGATGGGCCTTAGAGGATTTCTTAAAAAAAATCGCAAATTATCAGGTGTACTTAGGTGAGTCAGGGAGGCTAACGTCTACCTGCCGAGGAAAGAGAGGACCAGTTGTTGGGGTATCATGCTTCAAAGAACCATAATTTGTTATATAGT
This sequence comes from Anthonomus grandis grandis, assembly GCF_022605725.1. NCBI lineage: Eukaryota > Metazoa > Arthropoda > Insecta > Coleoptera > Curculionidae > Anthonomus > Anthonomus grandis. Next base: position 972,785 of record NC_065565.1, read on the forward strand.
CGCGTTGTGTGTCAATATACTGTCTTATATTTCAAATATCTGTGAAAGTATATTAATTGTATTTTAAATAAAGCCTGAATACCAAATTCGAACAGAATCGGACCAATAGCAAAAAAGTTACGGTAGTCACGTGACCTGGGCTGAAACTCAAATGTTAGTTATCTGTCATAATTTATTAGTTGTATCCTAAATAAACCATAAATACCAAATTCAGAGAGAAGTTCCCATAAGGGTCTATTTATTTAAATAGAACAAACGGGATTTTACGTCGATTTGTTTTAATTTTTCTCTTTATTTTGAAAAGTAATAGTAATAAAATATCAAAAGAATTGATAGGAGGAGAATAAGAAGTAAAAGAAACCATCAACGAATTGAATCGAAGCTATAGAAGCTGAGATATTAGTAAAAATGTGGGAAAAACAAAAGAAAACTGGTTTTTTCCCACGGTATCATTTTTTTTTCTTAAAATAATTTATGACAAATTTTAGTTTTAGCCCTAAACTGGTAATTTTCACTAAAAAAACCCAAGAAAAAAAAAATTTTTTTTTGTTCAAAAATCGAAAGGGGTACAGCCATGAAAAATGTCGAAAAAACGGTTTTTATTTTTTTATTAATAAACTATAAATTTGACAACTTTTTGTATTAAATAAGAGTTCTTCGCTATATTAAGGGGTATTCGCCTGTTAAAACGAATCGGTTCTAGCTATTATACAATCGGAGAAAATTGGAAAAAACTATTAAACATAAATATCGAATTATCAAGAGCCCTATGGAAAAATTTCAATTTTTTATTTTTCTATCCTGTACTACTTCAGAGTATCTTTAAAAAAGATTATTACTAATTTGACTCTAAAATGAACGGAAAACCTATTTCTTTGCATTTTTCGATTTTCGAACAAAATCCGGGGTCAAAATGACCATTTTGTCAAAATATGCTCCGAATTAAAAATTTCTTTTTTCTGGTTAAAAACCATTCAAAAACTAACAAAAAAGCTTTATGACAAAATTTTCCACGATTTATACGAGTGCCATAATATAAAGGGAAATACTAGGTCCCACAAGAGCCTATGTATAGGGAAAAGACAACCGGGTTTTTACGTCGATTTTTTTAATTTTTTAGATTTATTTCGAAAGGTAATTGTAATAAAATATAAAAAGAATTAACAGGAGGAGAATAAGGAATAATAGAAAACATCAACGAATTGAATCGAAACTATAGAAGTCGAGATATTAGTAAAAATGTGAAAAAAAATAAAAGAAACCTCCTTTTTTTTCCCACGGTAGCATTTTTTTTCTTAAAATGATAACCGACAAATTATAATGTAAGCCCTAAGTTGGCAATTTCCAGTAAAAAAAAAACCCAAGAAAAAAAATTTTTTTTTTTGTTCCAAAATCGAAAGGGGTATAGCCATGAAAAATTGTGAAAAAATGGTTTTTATTTTTTTCTAAATAAACTATAACTCTGACAACTTTTTGTCTTAAACAAAAGTTCTAGGGAATGTTACGAGGTATTCGAATGTTAAAACTAATTGATTATAGCTATCACAGATTCGGAGAAAATTGTAAAAAACTATTAATCATAAATATCGAATTATCAAGAGCCCTATGGAAAAATTTCAACTTTTTATTTTTCTATCTTGTATTACTTCAGGATACCTTTCAAAAAGGTTATTATCGATTTGACTCTAAAATGATCAGAAAACCTATTTATTTGCATTTATCGATTTTCAAACAAAATCCGGCCCAAAATGAAAATTTTTCAAAACATGCTCCAAATTCAAAATTTATTATTTCTGGCTAAAGACCATTCAAAAAGTAATGAAAAAGCTTTATGACAAAATTTTTCAAAATCTATAATAATGCTACAATATTACGAAAGAAGATAAGTTCCCTTTAAAGCCTATGTATTCGAACCGATGATTTTTTAATTTTTTTTTTAAGGCAAATTTAAGAAATAATTGAACTAATTAAGATAAAAGGAATAGGGTAATACAAAATATTATCTACAAATATATACATATCATCTAATAGCAAATTTCAATCAAATAGGAAATTTTGATAGTCACGTGACTCTAGAACTTAATATTTTAAAATTTTGTAAGAAATCAACAATTGCATCCTAAATAAACCCCAAATTCCAAATTTGAACCCAATCGGATCAATAGCAAAAAAGTTATGGAAGTCACGTGACTTAAAAAATTCAACATGTCAAATTTCTGTCAAAATTTATTACTGGCATCCTAAATAAAGCCCAAATACTAAATTTCAACCCAATCGGATCAATAGCAAAAGAATTATGAAAGTCACGTGACTTTAAAATATAATTTGTCAATTATCTGTTAAAATTTATTAATTGTGTCCTAAATAAAGCATAAATACCAAATTTGAACCCAATCGGACTCATAGCAAAAAAGTTACAATAGTCACGTGACCCGGATGTCAAATGTCAAATATCTGTCAAAAATTAATAATTGCATCCTAAATAAAGCCCAAATACCAAATTTGAACTCAATCAGACCAATAGCAAAAAAGTTACAATAGTCACGTGACCTAGAAGTCAAATGTCAAATATCTGTGAAAAATTAATAATTGCATCCTAAATAAACCCCAAATACAAAATTTCAATCAAATCGGACAAATAGGAAGAAAGCTAAGGTAGTCACGTGACCTTAAAACATAGTCATGTCAAATATCTGTAAAAATTTATTAATCTTATCCGAAATAGGTACTGGGTACCAAATTTCAACCAAATCGCACCAATACCAAAAAAGTTATGATACTCGACTAACCTTAAAAATCAATAATTTCAAAAATTTTTTATTTATATCCCAAAAGCAATGTTTAAGAATTATTAACATATATTAATAATAAACTAAATAGTAAAAACTCACCAAATATCTAAATTTTTATTTTAAATTAAATAGATCATTACGACTGACCCGTGTATATATTCGAATAATTTTAATAAAATAATCGGGCAAATTTCATTTCGTCTCACCCCGGTATAAAGACACTGACATTTCAAAAAAACGGCATTTTTCGAAGACGTCAAAATGTTTGCCGAATTTTCCTGGCCGCAATACACAATTTCCCCAATTGATATGCACAGATTCGGAAAGCCCATTCATTTTCTGATTCGGTGCTTCCTTTCCCTGATCGTTTCCGGTTCATTTTCATTCATAATTTTACAAAAAACCCGACCAAGTCCCGGCCACCTGTCACGAGCAAAAAATTTGTATCCACCATGCGTCAAAGTATTGTTCCCACTAGCCATTTCATCAGAGTTTAGGTTGACACCTCCAATTACCTGCAAAAACGCAAAAAAATGGACTTTTTTCATAAAATCGCATTTTTCGGGTACTTGTACTATCGCTGGAACCCTGAAATTTTAGTATGTGTTGTAAAACAAAATTTCGGATCCTTTAGATGTTGTTTGATCTTTTCACCATGTACAGGGACGCCGCAAATGAATTAAACGCGAAAATTCGAATTGCTCAGAACCTATTAAAGTTGGAAGATTGTAATTTTACACAAATACTGGGGTTATTAAAGTATTTAATCCCTGAGAATATAAATGGTCCAGGTGCCACCACTAAAAAGTTATTAAATAAAATGTGATTTTTGGGTCGGACCTTCATGGGTAAAGTTCATTATTGCTCGCCCTGTATGGTTCCCAAAAATTTCGGTTATATGGCATATGAAAGGTAAAGGATGAAGTTATTTTTTGAAAAAAAAATTTTCCCCAAAATAAGTATCGTTTGGCGGAAAATCCCAAAAAACTGAAAATGCCAGAACTCGTAAAATAAATTTTTTACAAAAAAAAGCTCCAAGTATGTCAAATCTCTTATAAAATAAAGTCTTTTCGCCGAAACACTTTTTTTATAAAAATTTTTTTTTAGCCTCTGGAGAAGTTTGAATTTTTTTTTTAGTCACTTTTGTTCGCTTATAACAACTCACCCTGTATACCGATCGGGCCCAAAAAGTATACAGACATGAATTACTATAAAGTCTTTTATGCCTAAAAATTTCAATTTTTTTGACAGCGTTAAAATTGAGATCTCGTGCAAAAATGAATTTTGACCGGTTTTTTTACGAATTTTTGACTTTGAGACAGTACCACTCCGTTTGGTGGTACCGGAAAAAAAATTCGTTTACGGATCCATCATTCCCAATGTATTGAGAGACCCTATGCCAAATTTCATCGTTTCGCTAGCCATACAGCCAAAGATATGAATTTTTATTTCCAAAAAAACACGATTTTTCGGACCCGAGGTCGCGTGCATAATATAGTCGCAGACGCTCCTATATAACAAGTACGAGCTTCGCTCGTACTTTGATCAGTTGGGACCAGTAGAAAAGCTTTTGGTCAGAGGAAACTAATTCAAAAAAGAATTAAATTTATTAGAGATTGTTTAACAGGTGCTGCCCCGGCAACGCTGTGAGCTTAACGACCATTTGTTTTTACGGTTTTTGGGGTATCATGCTTCTAAGAATCATGATGTGATAAGAGCTCCGCTCTACTCTTTTCATTCAGCCGTCTTCCTTCAAAGATTGCCGATCCAAGAGACAAGCAACTCGTTAAACAGCTGCTCTGAAGATTTTGAATGAACCATCTGTGTAGATCCTCGAGCAATGAGTTGTGTATTCTCACTATTCACCTTTTCTCTAAATTCTTCCCTTGAAAACCAACCGATGTATTTCATTATAATCTCCTCTTATTCTAGGTCCAATACACCATAATTTGCACTATTTTATTGTTATCATTAGCTTTATCATTAGTTTTCCTGCATTCTATTGAGAGCTTTGGTGTTTCTTATTTTTTCGATTCAGGATATGTGTAGGTAGTATTCTCTTATACATTTCGATAGCTTTAATGCATTTTTCAAGCAAAAAATTGAGAGTCAAATGCAGTCATACAGGAGGATGAAGGTTGGTGAAAACTTCTAGGTCTAGGTCACACCTGATAAAGATATTTTTTATTGCGATAAGAGTAAGTACGCTGAAATAAATAATAAGACTCTAGCACACACTTATGCATAATATATCAACCCTTTGTAAAAATTCAATAATTTTACCTAAATAAAACAAATTTTTGGCAAATCATGTTTCATAAAAGCCTGCATTGAAATATGCAAATGATAATCAGAAACGGAATAAGGAATACAATAAACCATTAACGGATTGAATCGGAGCTACAGAAGCCGAGATATTAATGAAACATTGGAAAAAACAAAAGAAAACATGTTTTTCCAGTATATCACTTTTTTTTTCTTAAAATGGCTATTGACTAATTTTAATGTAAGCCCTAAACAGATAATTTCTAGTAAAAAAAACCAAAGAAAAACATTTTGTTCGAAAATCGACAGGGAAGGATTAAAAAAGGTTATAACCGATTTGACTCTAAAATGAACAGAAAACCTATTTATTTGCATTTTTCAATTCTCGAAGAAAGTCCGTGTTCAAGATGAAATTTTTTTCAAAATATGCTCCCAATTCAATTTTTTTATTGGTTCAAGATCATTCAAAAAATAGTAAAAAAGCTTATTGACAAATTTTTTTCCAATTTATGGGAGTGCCACAATAGAAAAGGAAAAGATTAGACCGTATAATAATCTGTGTATTGGGGTTGGATAAAAGAATTTTCACGTCGACTGTTCTATTTTCCATTTTCATTTTGAAAGTCAATTAGGTAAATGGAAAGATGAATAGAAGCTAAAATTAAGCTAGTAAAATAAACCATTGAAATAAAATAACCGTCACTTGCTTTAACAACCCCTGCAATGAAATTTATCTACTAAACTTACCCTATGTCGCCCAAACCCTAAATTGAAAAAAAACAATTAGAACTAGGTATATGAATTTTGCTGCCAAAATATTAAATTATATAATTTATCAAACCGACCGTGAAAAAATAAATGTTAGTGCGCCCATGACATGCCAAGCTCAAACAGCAATGCTCAATGACATCTGAATTTGACAAGCCAGTTAAATTCAGATGTCAATGTCAACACAACAAAACAATAACATAATTCACCTTGAGAAATTATTATTATTTTTTAACTAATATTTATTGGAAAACTTCAACACAAATTATTTGCTAAATAAAACTGATGAAAATCTCATAACTTCATTCAAGTTCGCATATATTTTGCCTGTGTGGCCTTTGTTTTGTGTACCTAGAATTATTACAAGGTATGATTTGTTTTCATCCTGGTCAACAATTTAACAGCTATGGGACCCATTTGTTGTAGGAGAAGAATTGCATGTTTTAACTGCTGATTAGACTACACAACCAGAAATAAATAAGCTAAATGAAGTATGTTAGGATACCCCAGAGATCATGAAATGTGTTTGATAGGGCTCAGACCATGCACTTAAGGACATCCATCAAGAAATCATTGAGATTCTACCATATTGATGAAATTGGGAAACCAGGAAGAACTGCCTGTCTTTACTGTTGGTTAGAGTACACAGCCAGAAATAAATAAGCTACAGGAAGTATGTTAGGATTCCCCAGAGATCATGAAATGTGTTTGAAGGGATATGAATCAGCTTTTTTGTTGTGAGTAAAACGGAGCAATATTTTAATAAAGTTTTACTTATTACTGGATTGTTTCACCAGAAGATAATTTATATACTTTGTGTTGTCTCAATGAAATATGCATATCTAATTATATATACTTTATTTGTTTCAGATCTTGAATAGGCAAAATGGCACGAGAATCTTCCAACTGGACCCAAAGTCTCTATTTTTGGTTAGAAAATAAAACTTATTTAATGTTTATGTTCCATGACCTGTTTATTGTTTTATTAAATTTTGTCATACAGTTATTTAGTTTTAATAATTAAAGAGAAAATTGATCTATAGTAGTTGTTGTTGTTTTTTTTTTGAAGATTCCATTCCTTAAGGCATAAACCACATTATGCTCTTCTCTGCAGTTATTACCATATGATTGTTATCCATTTCATACACATGTTTAATTTTAATCAAAATTTCATATAATAAATAGTTTTGACAATCTACCCTCATATAAAGCAGATATTATTGGAACAGTTTTCTAAGAGCTACTGTTTATAAGTGGCGATCAGTTTAAATTTGTACATACACTTAATCCGAAATATTTCATAGACAGTATTTATACCTGAATGTTCTTACATACTTAACGAAAGGAGTGCTTTATTCTTTTCCTTAATCATAATATATCTTGTATAATCAATGTTTTTAATTTATTTAGAAAGTCATTTAAGATATGTATTTAGGTCATTAATAAGTTACAATGTCATGCAGAAAAGCAAACTTATCTGGTTTCTAAATTGGTACACTGGCTGAAAGGGAGGACAAGAGAACTCCAAAAACTAACCCTTTCAGCACACTTACAAGTATCTTTTAGTTTCTCATAATGCTCTGGGTCAATTAAATATTTATTTATTCATTTATTTAATCAATATACGGGAAACCCCATTTTAGAAAAGATTTGGTTACAATATTAAATAAAGTAAAAGATGTATAATTAACATAATAAAAGTACTTTCACGAACATAATTAGACAGTATTCAAAACATATACACAAGAAATAAACACAATAAGAAAACAATAAATTAAAATATTTGACCCAGTTGACCAATAAATCCAGAGAGTGAGCTTGCAAATGGATCAAGTTCAGGGTGAGAGTTGAAATAGGCAAGACTAGGACAGATTGAAGAATGTAAAGAATAGTTGAAGTGACAGATTGGTAAAGCAAACAGTTCATGTCTCCTTAGGGTGCATGCAGGGACCTTTAAATTAAAGCTGTTGATGAGAGCAGGGCAATCAATAAGCCCATGAATAACCTTATACATAAAGCTGAGGTCACTTTGAATCCTTCTAGATTCCAACGATTGAAGTCCCAATATTGCCTCCATGTCAAGTAGGTTATCCTGCATATTCAACTTGTAGGAACAGTACTGGGTAAACCTCTTTTGGACTCTTTCAAGTTGCATTTTGTGACAATTATAAAAAGGAGACCAAATGATAGAGGCATACTCTAAATGACTTCTAACCAGTGAACAATAAGGTATCTTCAAACTAGATATAGACATGTCACGACAAGTTTGTAAAACAAAACCTAACATCTGAGAGGCCTTCCCCTCCACAAGATCACAGTGTTCCCCAAATTTGAGCTGAGTATCAAAGACTACTCCTAAATCCTTTATTGAGTCAACAGAACTAAGTACTATGTCATCAATAGTGTATATATTATTCATTTTATTCTAGAGAATCCAATTGAGTAGCACTTATTTACATTTAAAGAGAGATCATTCATATTAGCCCACTTTACAAAAAAATATGTTAAATCATTTATAATATTTTCACTAGATTAGCTATTTTACAGTTTTATTTTCCAGTAGAAGAAGAACATGAATACTCACACAATTCTCTTAAATATTCCAAGTTAAAGGAAAAAACATTCAATAATATTTAAATCTTTTTTTTTTTTGTAAGTCCATTGTTGAAGTGGAGTGGCTATAATATAGTGGGTTGGGAAGACTTTTCTCGACAAATGAAAATGCCAATCTTTTGTCAAGAGGTATGCATTTTGATGAGTTGATTTTTGTTACATCATCATCAGACTCTAACACTACATAGCTGTAATGTTTACATGAAAAACCAGTAAGTTTTTCTGCCCTTCCCAACCCGCTATATTTTAGGTAGGTAAAATAAATGGTGGCCACAGTTAAATAATTAAGTAAAATCATCTTTATTTCAGAAACACTTATGTTACACTTACACATCACTTTATCTGATAGAAAAGAGAGATTTAACAAAAATAGCTGTTCTTTCACCTAATTTAAACATAAACATAATTTATTCATGCCATATACACAAGAATGCTCACATATGTCACAGAGAAAATCTTTACACTTCTTAATATTATTAATAATCAAAGGATTTAAAGCCTAAAAGTTTTATATTATAATTACATATATGAGAAATCATCATTTAGAAATTCTTGTATTGAGAAAAAACATTTTTTCAATAGATATTGTTTTATAGAAAATTCATATTGCAGTAAAAAACTTGGTAGGTAACAGTTTAATGGTAGCAGGGAGAGCATTATAGAGTTTGGGACCATAGAAAGAAACCCCACACATACCCTTGTGTATCCTATAAAGATCTGTATATATATATGTTCTCTATTTCTCGTAAAATGATCATGTACATTTTTGTTTGTGGAGTAATCGCTAATATGTTATTTAATATGTACCAAACTGTGTAATATATAAATACTTCTCTGTAAGGAAACTATCTTTGGTACCTAAGTAATAAAGAATATTAAACAACCATAAAGAACAGATAAAAAAAAAGTCTCTCCAGTTTTAGATTGGTTTTTTCTGCTTCTTTTCACCATCTTCCACCTTATCATGAATTCAATACTTGAAACATCTTGCTGCTAGAATCTGCATTCCTCCCCATTGATAGTGCCACAACTGAATGCTATCTACTGCTTCGGTTATCCTCTTAGATTTTTAAAGCCTGCCATCTCGCTGACCAGAGCATTCAGACTAATGTGTGACAGTCAGAAGCAAAAACATTAAGATACCCTTGTATGGACGCTCATTGTTAGATCATACAGATATCTATTTGTTATTCATATTTTACTAGGGACACATAACTGTAGTTGAATTTTCTTACTCTTTTAAGGTTACACGCCTCTTGCTTGAAGTGCAGAAAACTGATTATATACTTATATGCAAGGTGTAATATAACATTTACAACGTTTAGTTAAGCGCAAATTTGCCAATCTTCAACATTTTGGACCTTATTCCAACTTATAAGTTCAATATTTTTTCCTTTTTGGTATTATTATTTATTTACATAGTACATGACACTCATGACAGAGGTTAGGTTGTCATTGCATTAAAGCTCACATTACATTAAGGCTTACCTTTAACGCTTGCGTTTTCTTTACAACTTATTCAAATAATAACAATGATCCACAGTTAGATTTTGTGGTAAAATAAATAAATAGTCCACATTAAACCTCCACTCCCGCACCCAAAATGCCATGTATGAGTCCTTTTGTCACATGAAAACACTGTCACAAGAATTATCACGGCTAAAAGAACTTGATTTGATAGAAGATATGCACATAATCGGATTCTACAGAGTCTCTTGAATAATTTCACACCAATTTCAGGAAATTCTGAGCTAATTTAAGCATTTTATCAATAAAAATAAGAAGCAAGTCCGAGCCGATACATCCACGTTGACGTTGACTGCTCACGTTGACGTCATGTCATGTTGTCAAAACCGCCGTAAAACTCGGCATTAAAATCGCGGGTAGACGTCAAAATCGACCATTTTCAGACGATGATTTCGGGTATAAAAAAAGGTTTTTACCTTATGATTTGTACATGGAAAAATAGTATAAAGCCTTAGGAACAGTTTAACATCAATTCTGGACCGATTCCAATCGGTTTTAGTAGTTAAATTTCGATTATAAAAAGGGTCTTATTTTAAGTGGAAACGGGCGATAATCGCCGGTTTCGCTGCCATGGAGACGCGCACTTGTTGGGTGCTAGACCACATTAGTTTTTATACCCTGATCATCGGGCCCGTAGGGGTACCAATATTCAGCTGACCGATATTTTGGGACCTTTCATGGAAAATTGCATTTTCTTGGAAAATGGTGATATTTGAAACAAAACGGATTTAGTGGATTATAGCCAGATAAATTCCGCGTGTTTGAGGGCAAAAATGGTCTTCGTAGGTGGCATAGCCATTGCGGTATTAGGCCTCAAAGTCAAAAAATAGTGTAGAGCAAAAACTGGTTTACGTAGATGATTGTAGAGTGTGTCAAAAAATTGCTTTTAAAAGGTTCTTTAAATGCTCCAATTGAATGAAACCTCTAAGTGCCTCCACTAAAAAGTTATTAATATTTGAAAAAAAAAAGTGTGAAAAAGGGTATTTTCAACTGAGGGCTTCTCACCGATATACCATAAACGATAGCCTTAAACTTAATACACCGTTTTATTCGGAAAGACCGCAGGTTCAATTAATCCAAATAAATTTTTTTTAAATTTTGCACCATAAAAATTTCACAGAGAAAAAACTAAAAAAAGTCAATTTTTTAAGGTTTTTTTGGTTTTTCTCCTAAACAAAAAATTTTTTAAAAAAAAGTCCTAAATAAAAATTGTAGCTCTCGATAAGGCGCACACATCTTCTGTGAGTCACTGTTTCCGGAAAGATACCGTTAAACCGTCAGAGGGGCTAGAATATCACAAATGTTTGAAACTTTGAGCGTTAAAAAAAAATACTTCCCGTGTGCTGAGAATTACCAAAAAGTATACAGTCCATCTAGAGATGAGGTCTAATCGACCCGTTAAATTTCATAAAATTCAAACAACCGTTGCGACCTGTATCGAAGCACGCGGAAAAAATCGAACAAAAAAAATTTTTTGAGTTCTAAAGCTTCCCCCTCCCAACTAAAAAAACAAATGAAAAATTGTAGTTGATAGAGTTGTAGCCTCATATATCTAGATTACGAAAAGGTAAAAATCACTTCTCTACCCTAATTAGAAAAAAAGTTATAGGCACTTTTGTCCGCCGAGTCCCGAGGTTGTGCGAAAACTCCAAAAAAAAAGCGTCCCACCATAAGAGCTACGCTCTTATAACAAGTACGAGCTTCGCTCGTACTTTGATCAGTTGGGACCAGTAGAAAAGCTTTTGGTCAGAGGAAACTAATTAAAAAGATTGTTTAACAGGTGCTGCCCCAGCAACGCTGTGAGTCATACAAGGTCTTGTTTTTACGGTTTTTGGGGTATCATGCTTCTAAGAATCATGATGTGATAAGAGCTCCGCTCTACTCTTTTCATTCGGCCGTCTTCCTTCAAAGATTGCCGATCCAAGTGACAAGCAACTCGTTAAACAGCTGCCCTGAAGATTTTGGATGAGCCATCTGTGTAGATCCTAGAGCAATGAGTTTTGTATTCTCACTATTCACCTATCCCCTGAATTGTTCCCTTGAAAACCAACCGATGTATTTCATATTAATCTCTCTAATTCTATGTCCAATACACCTTAATTTGCACTATTTGATTATTATCATTACCTTTATTATTAGTTTTTCTGGATTCTATTGAAAGCTTTGGTGTTTCTTAATTTTATGATTCAGGATATGCGTAGTGTTCTCTTATATATTTCGAAAGCTTTAATGCATTTTTCAAGCGAAGAATTGAGTCAAATGCAGCTATACAGGAGGATGAAGGTTGGTGAAGACTTAGGTCTAGCCCACGCCTGATATTTATGGTGATGAGATTAAGTATGCTGAAAAAAATAATATGACTCTAGCACACACTTATGCATAATATATCAACCCTTTGTAAAAATTCAATAATTTTTCCTAAATAAAACATAAATTTTTAGCAAATCATGTTTCATAAAAACCTGCATTCGAATATGCGAAACTGGTTTTGCCATATATCTTTTCTAATATCCTTTATTTTATATTGGCCCTTATATTAAGGCCAATATAATGAAATATGCAAATGATTGTCAGAAACTGAATAAGGAATGCAATAAACCATTAACGGATTGAATCGGAGCTACAGAAGCCGAGATAATAATGAAACAGTGGAAAAAACAAAAGAAAACTGATTTTTTCCCACCGTACAATTTTTTTTTCCTAAAATGATTATTGGCAAATTTTAAAGTTAGTCCTAAACTAACAATTTCCAGTAAAAAAACCCAAGAAAAAAAATTTTTTTTTTGGTCGAAAATCGAAAGGGGTATGCCCACGAAAAATTTCAAAAAAATGGTTTTTATTTTTTTATAAATAAACTATAACTCTGACAACTTTTTGTATTGAACAAAAGTTCTTGGGAATATTAAGAGGTATCCGTCTGTCAAAACGAATCGGTTTTAGCTATTATAGAATCGGAGAAAATTGGAAAAAACTGTTAATCATAAATATCGAAATATCAAGAGCCCTATGGAAAAACTTCAATTTTTAATTTTTCTATCTTGTACTACTTCAAAATATCTTTAAAAAAAGTTATTACCAATTTGACTCTAAAATTAACAGAAAACCTACTTCTTGGCATTTTTCGATTTTCGAACATTTTTTCAAAATATGCTCTGAATTTAAAATTTTTTTCTTCTGGTGAAAGACCATTCAAAAACTAGTAAAAAAGCTTTATGATAAAATTTTCCACGATTTATACGAGTGCCACAATATAAAGGAAAAGATCAGGTCGCATAAGAATTCATGTATGGGGATAAGACAAACGAGTTTTTTCGTGGATTTTTTTGATTTTTTAGTTTTATTTTTGAGAGCCAATAGTAATAAAATATCAAAAGAATTGACAGGAGGAGAATAACGAATAAAAGAAATCATAAACGAATTAAATCGAAGCTATAGAAGCCGAGATATAAGTAAAAATGTGGGAAAAACAAAAGAAAACTAGTTTTTTCCCACAGTAACATTTTTTTTTCCTAAAATGATTATTAGCAAATTTTAAAGTAAGCCCTAAACTAACAATATACAGTAAAAAAACTCAATAAAAAAAATAATTTTTTTTTGGTCGAAAATCGAAAGGGGTATACCCACGAAAAATTGCGAAAAAATGGTTTTTATTTTTTTTTAAATAAACTATAACTCTGACAACTTTTTGCTTTAAATAAAAGTTCTCGGGAATATTACGAGGTATTCGAGTGTTAAAACGAATTGATTCTAGCCATCACAGAAACGGAGAAAATAGGAAAAAACTATTAAATCAAAATATCAAAATATCAAGAGCCCTATGGATAAATTTAAATTTTTTATTACTCTATCATGTAATATTTCAGAGTACCTTTAAAAAAGGTTATTACCGATTTGACTATAAAATGAACACAAACTTATTTATTTGCATTTTTCGATTTTCAAACAAAATCCGGCCCAAAATGAGCATTTTTTCAAAATATGCTCTGAATTCAAAATTTCTTTTTTCCAGGTAAAGACCATTCAAAAAGAAGTGAAAAAGCTTTATGACAAAATTTTCCACGATGTATACGAGTGCCACAATATAAATGGAAATGATTAGGTCCCATAAGAGTCTATGTATTCGGATTATGCAACCGAGTTTTTACACCGATTTTTTTAAATTTCTTACTTTTATTTTGAGAGACACATGTAGTAAAATATGAAAGAATTAACAGGAGGAAAAACAGGAATAAAAGAAACCATCAACGAATTGAATCGAAGCAATAGAACCCGAGATATTAGTAAAAATGTATGAAAACCAAAATAAAACTCGTTTTTTCCCACTATATCACTTTTTGTCTTAAAATAGCTATTGACTAATTTTAATATAAGCCCTAAACAGATAATTTCTAGTAAAAAAAACAAAGAAAAACATTTTTTTTTGTTCGAAAATCGACAGGGAATGATTAAAAAAAGTTATAACCGATTTGACTCTAAAATGAACTGAAAACCTATTTATTTCCATTTTTCAATTCTCGAAGAAAATCCGTATTCAAGATGAACATATTAGTTCAAGATCATTCAAAAAATAGCAAAAAAGCTTATTGACAAAATTTTCTACATATTATGAGAGTGCCACAATAGAAAGGAAAAGATTAAACCGTATAATAGTCTGTGTATTAGGATTGGATAAAAGAATTTTCACGTCGACTGTTTCTATTTTCCATTTTTATTTTAAAAGGCAATTATATTAAAAGATGAAAAGAATTTAAAAGAAAAAAAATAGGAAACCATCAAGGAACTGAATAGAAGCTATAAAATCTGACATATCAGAAAAAGTTAAAAAAAAGAAATTGAAACAGGTGTTTTACACTGCAACTGGTTTCACATTTATATTCTACTTAACCCCTACTTTAAAAAAATCCCATAAACTAATATTATTACTACTAATTATTACTCTTATTTTCTTTACAAATAATTTCAAGCTATTAATAACCTTAAGCCTTAATAACCCTGTTTCTTACGATTACAACTACGACTATCATAAATAAAAAAATATATATAACAATCACTATTTTATACTTATATATAAACCTAAATAAATCGAATGCCAACTCTCAATCAAATGAATAAAATAAGAAAGAAAACTTATAGTCAAGTGACTCTTTTTTTCTATTGGCCCTGTGCCGAGCACATTTACCCACAAGTTTTAAGCAGAACAACAGTAATTATGATGAATAATGGCTCATATCACATCTACCTATATCTCAAACAAATTTGAAAAACTCATTGTGTCACTTAATAATCTAAAAACTTATATCTAACACTCTAACCTATACATATATTATAGATATATGTATCTATTAATTATTTTATTGCGTGTCTTATATGCTTATTTATTTTATTGAATTATATGAAAAGTTCCGATAGTCACGTGACCTTAAAATTTAATATTGCAAAAATTTGCTAAAAATTGAGAATTGTATCCTATAAAAACCCCAAATACCAAATGTCAAACAAATCAGACCCATAGGAAAAAAGTTTTGATTGTCACGTGGCCTTGAAACTTAATATTTTAAAAATTTATTAATTATCAATATTTATAACCTTAATAAACCTTAAATACCAAATTTCAACCAAAGCGGACAAATAGAAAAAAGTTTTAATAGTCGCGTGACCTTTAAACTTAATATATCAAAAATTTGTTAAAAATTAATAATTGTTTCATAAATAAACCCCAAATACCAAATTTCAATCAAATCGGACCCATAGGAAAAAAGTTTTGATTGTCACGTGACCTTAGGACTCAATATTTAAAAAAATTATTAAAAATTAATAATTATTTCCTCAATAAACCCCAAATACCAAATTTCAATCAAATCGGGAAAATACAAAAAAAGTTTCAAAAAAAAAAAATTACCACATAAAATAATAATACCCATTAAATCCCAATTAGATTTTTTTTTTATCATTAGGACCCACTGTGTTGTAATTTTTGTCTAGCAAAATGCCTTGTATAGCCACTGTGTCGCATGAATATTATATTATATTACACGGAAAATGCTAAAACGTCAAACGTTGCCGAATTATCACGGCTAAAAGAACCCGATTTGGTAAAAGATATGCACATATTCGGATTCTCCAGAGTCTCTGGAATAATTTCGTACCAATTTCAGGAAGTTCTGAGCTATTTTAAGCATTTTATCAATGAAATTAGGAAGCAAGTCCGAGCCAATTCATCCACGTTGACGTCATGCTGTCAAAACGTAAAAGTCAGCCGTAAAAGTCGGCATTAAAATCGCGCGTAGACGTCAAAATCGACCATTTTCAGAGGATGATTTCGGGTATAAAAAAAGGTTTTTACCTTATGATTTGTACATGAAAAAATAGTTTAAAGCCTTAGGAACAGTTTAACATCAATTCTGGACCGATTCCAGTCGGTTTTAGTAGTAAAATTTCGATTATAAAAAGGGTCTTTTTTCGGCGAAAATCGCCGTTTTCGTCGCCACGGAGACGCGGCCATAGGCGACTTCGAGATTTCATCAGTGTGCAGGGTGATTTTTAGCGATTTTTCGTGCTTGGGACTTTTTTGAAATAAAAATACTTTTAGGGTACTTGCAATAATAGCGAAAAAATGAAATTTTAGTATGTTATAGTAAAATGAATGGCGCATCCTCTCGATTGGTTTTGGTTTTTCTATCACATACTGGGTGCGCACAATTAATTTCCAAAGTCGAAAAATGTTAAAAAATTCATAACTCAAAAACGGTTTTACTTAGAAGTACGGTTAAAATTGTAAAAGATTCTGCTTATCACACGCTACAAACCGCCTATAAGCCATTTGGCTCTAAGTGGTGCTACCAAAAAGTTATTAAGGCTGGAAAAAAAAATGTGTGAAAAAGGGTATTTTCAACTGAGCGCTGCTCACCCTGTATAAATGATAGCGTTAAACTTAATACACCGTTTTATTCGGAAAGGATGCAGGTTTAATTAATCCAAATGAAATTTTTTTAAATTTTGCACCATAAAAATTTTACACAGAAAAAACTAAAAAAAATCAATTTTTTTGGGTTTTTTAAATTTTTTTCTCAGAAAAAAAGATTTTTTCAAAAAAAGTCCTTAATAAAAGTTGTAGTTCTCATTGAGGTGCATACATTTTCTGTGAGTCACTATTTCCGGAAAGATACCGTTAAACCGTCAGAGGGGCTGGAATATCACACATGTCTGAAACTTTGAGCGTTAAAAAAAAATACTTCCCGTGTGCTGAGAATAACCAAAAACTATACAGATAAGTAGCCCATGAACTGTAATCGATCTGTTAAATTTCATAACATTCAAAGAACCGCTGCGACCTGTATCGAATTCCCATTGAAAAAATTGGACAAAAAAAATTTTTTGATTTTGAAGGCGTCTTAGTCCTAAACAAAAAAACAAATGAAAATTTGTAAATAATCAGATTAAAGCCTCATATTTTTAGATTATAAAAAGGTAAAAATCATTTCTCCACTCTAATTAGAAAAAAAGTTATAAGCACTTTTATCCGACGAGTCCCGAGGTCGTGCGAAAACTCCCAAAAAGAAGCGGCCCTCTATAAGAGCTACGCTCTTATAACAAGTACGAGCTTCGCTCGTACTTTGATCAGTTGGGACCAGTAGAAAAGCTTTTGGTCAGAGAAAACTAATTAAAAAAGGACCATTTATAAGAGATTGTTTAACAGGTGCTGCCCCGGCAACGCTGTGAGTTTAACCACTATTTGTTTTTACGGTTTTTGGGGTATCATGCTTCTAAGAATCATGATGTGATAAGAGCTCCGCTCTACTCTTTTATTTCGGCCCTCTCTCTTCAAAGATTGGCGATCCAAGTGACAAGCAACTCGTTAAACAGCTGCTCTGAAGATTTTGGACGAGCCATCTGTGTAGATCCTCCAGCAATGAGTTTTGTATTCTCACTATTCACCTTTCCCCTGAATTCTTCCCTTGAAAACTAACCGATGTATTTCATACTAATCTCCTCTTATTCTATGTCCAATCCCTTATACATTTCGAAAGCTTTAATGCATTTTTCAAGCGAATAATTGAGAGTCAAATGTAGCCATACAGGAGGATGAAGGTTGGTGAAGACTTAGGTCTAGGCCACGCCTGATATTTATGGTGATGAGATTAAGTATGCTGAAAAAAATAATATGACTCTAGCACACACTTATGCATAACATATCAACCCTTTGTAAAAATTCAATAATTTTACCTAAATAAAACATAAATTTTTAGCAAATCATGTTTCATAAAAACCTGCATTCGAATATGCCAAACTGGTTTTGCCATATATCTTTTCTAATATCCTTTATTTTATATTGGCCCTTATATTAAGGACAATATAATAAAATATGCAAATGATTATCAGAAACGGAATGCAATAAACCATTAACGGATTGAATCGGAGCTACAGAAGCCGAGATAATAATGAAACAGTGGAAAAAACAAAAGAAAACTGATTTTTTCCCACCGTACATTTTTTTTTCCTAAAATGATTATTGGCAAATTTTAAAGTTAGTCCTAAACTAACAATTTCCAGTAAAAAAACCCAAGAAAAAAAAACTTTTTTTTTGGTCGAAAATCGAAAGGGGTATGCCCACGAAAAATTTCGAAAAAATGGTTTTTATTTTTTTATAAATAAACTATAACTCTGATAACTTTTTGTATGGAATAAAAGTTCTTGGGAATATTAAGAGGTATCCGTCTGTCAAAACGAATCGGTTTTAGCTATTATAGAATCGGAGAAAATTGGAAAAAACTGTTAATCATAAATATCGAAATATCAAGAGCCCTATAGAAAAACTTCAATTTTTTATTTTTCTATCTTGTACTACTTCAAAATATCTTTAAAAAAGGTTATTACCAATTCGACTCTAAAATGAACAGAAAACCTACTTCTTGGCATTTTTCGATTTTCGAACAAAACCCGGGGTCAAAATGAACATTTTTTCAAAATATGCTCCGAATTCAAAATTTTTTTCTTCTGGTTAAAGACCATTCAAAAACTAGTAAAAAAGCTTTATGATAAAATTTTCCACGATTTATACGAGTGCCACAATATAAAGGAAAAGATCAGGTCGCATAAGAATTCATGTATGGGGATAAGACAAACGGGTTTTTCCGTGGATTTTTTTGATTTTTTAGTTTTATTTTTGAGAGCCAATAGTAATAAAATATCAAAAGAATTGACAGGAGGAGAATAACGAATGAAAGAAATCATAAACGAATTGAATCGAAGCTATAGAAGCCGAGATATAAGTAAAAATGTGGGAAAAACAAAAGAAAACTGGTTTTTTCCCACCGTAAAATTTTTTTTCCTAAAATGATTATTGGCAAATTTTAAAGTAAGCCCTGAACTAACAATATATAGTAAAAAAACGCAATAAAAAAAATTATTTTTTTTTGGTCGAAAATCGAAAGGGGTTTAGCCATGAAAAATTGCGAAAAAATGGTTTTTATTTTTTTATAAATTAACTGGAACTCTGACAACTTTTTGTTTCAAATAAAAGTTCTCAGGAATATTACGGGGTATTCGCATGTCAAAATGAATCGGATCTAGCTATTATAGAATTGGAGAAAATTGAAAAAAAGTGTAAGACATAAATATTGAATTATCAAGAGCCCTACGGAAAAATTTCAATTTTTTATGTTTCTATCATATACAGCTTTAGAGTAGCTTTAAAAAAGGTTATTACCGATTTAACTCTAAAATAAACGGAAAACCTATTTCTTTGCATTTTTCGATTTTGAAGCAAAATCAGGCACCAAAATGAGCATTTTTCAAAATATGCTCTGAATTCAAAAATTTTTTTTTCTGGTTAAAGACCATTCAGAAGCTAGTAAAAAAGCTTTATGACAAAATTTTCTACGATGTATGCGAGTGCCAGAATAAAAAGAGAAAGATTAGCTCCCATAAGAATTCATGTTTGGGTATAAGAAAACCGGGTTTCTTCGTGGATTTTTTTGATTTTTCAGTTTTATTTTTGAGAGCCAATAGTAATAAGATATAAAAAAAAGTGACAGGAGGAGAATAATCCATAAAAAAAAGAAAACATAAACGAATTGAATCGAAGCTATAGGAGTCGAGATATAAGTAAAAATGTGGGAAAACCAAAAGAAAACTCGTTTTTTCCCACTATATTACTTTTTTTTCTTAAAATGGCTAGTGACCAATTTTAATGTAAGCCTTAAACTGACAATTTCTAGTAAAAAAAACCAAAGATAAACACATTTTTTTTGTTCGAAAATCGACAGGGACATCAATATTAAAAAAGTTTATGACCGATTTGACTCTAAAGCGAAATGAAAACCTATTTATTTTGCATTTTTCAATTCTCGAACAAAATCCGTATCCAAAATGAAAATTTTTTCAAAATATGCTTCCAATTCAATTTTTTTATTGGTTCAAGATCATTCAAAAATAGTAAAAACGCTTGTTGACAAAATTTTCTACAATTTATGGGAGTGTCACAATAGCAAAGGAACAGATTAGATCGTATAATAGTCTGTGTATTGGGATTGGATAAAAGAATGTTCACGTCGACTGTTCAATTTTCCATTTTTAGTTTGAAAGGCAATTATATTAAAAGATGAAAATAATTTAACAGAAAAGAATAAGAAGCCATCAAGTAACTGAATAGAAGCTATAAAATCCGAGATATCAAAAAAAGTTAAAAAAAAAACAAATGGAAGCACGTTTTTTACACAGCAACTGGTTTCACATTCTACTTAACAGCCCCTACTTGAAAGAATCCCATAAACTAAAATTATTACTACTACCAATTATTACTCTTATTTTCTTTACAAATAATTTCAAGCCATAACCTTAAGCCTTAATAACCCTGTTTCTCACGATTACAACTACGAGTATCATAAATAAATAAAAATAATATTATAATCATTATTTTTCCTATATACATATAAATCTAAGTACTTCAAATAACAACTCTCAATCAAATGAATAAAATAAGAAAAAAAACTTATAGTCACGTGACTCTTTTTTTTTCTATTGGCCATGTACCGAGCACATTTACCCACAAGTTTTAAGCAGAACACCGGTAATTATGATGAATAATGGCTCATATCACATCTACCTATATCGCAAACAAATTTAAAAAGCTCATTGTCACTTAATAATCTAAAAACTTATATCTAACACTCTAACCTATACATATATTATAGATATAGGTATCTATTAATTATTTTAATGCGTGTATTAAATGCTTATTTATTTTATTAATTCTTATAGGTTTACTACTAAATAGGGAAGTATAGGCAAGTATAGGACATCTTTTGGAAATTTTTGGACAGTCACACGCTTTTCGCACCGGAAAAGAAAAGTTCCGATAGTCACGTGACCTTAAAACTCAATATTGCAAAAATTTGCTAAAAATTGATAATTGTATCCTATATAAACCCCAAATACCAAATGTCAAACAAATCAGACTCATAGGAAAAAAGTTTTGATTGTCACGTGACATTAAAATTAAAATATTTTAAGAGTTTGTTAAAAATCAATAATTATTTCGTAAATAAACCCCAAATACCAAATTTCAATACAATCAGATCCATAGGAAAAAAGTTTTTATAGTCACGTGGCCTTGAAACTTAATATTTTAAAAATTTGTTAATTATCAAAATTTATTACCTTAATAAACCTTAAATACCAAATTTGAACCAAAGCGGACAAATTAAA
Organism: Anthonomus grandis grandis; assembly: GCF_022605725.1. Lineage (NCBI taxonomy): Eukaryota > Metazoa > Arthropoda > Insecta > Coleoptera > Curculionidae > Anthonomus > Anthonomus grandis. Next base: position 994,456 of record NC_065565.1, read on the forward strand.
AAAAGTTTTAATAGTCACGTGACCTTTAAACTTAATATATCAAAAATTTGTTAAAAATTAATAATTATTTCCTACATAAACCCCAGATACCAAATATCAATCAAATCGGACCCATAGGAAAAAAGTTTTGATAGTCACGTGACCCTAAAACTCAATATTTTAAAAATTTGTTAATAATCAATAATTATTTCCTAAATAAACCCCAAATACCAAATTTCAATCCAATCGGACCCATAGGAAAAAAGTTTTGGTAGTCACGTGACCCTAAAACTCAATATTTCAAAAATTTGTAAAAAAATATTAATTATACCCTAAACCAAACCCAAATACCAAATTTCATTCAAATCGGGCAAATACCAAAAAAGTTAAAAAAAAAAAAAATTACCATATAAAATAATAATACCCATTAAATCCCGATTAGATTTTTTTTTTATCATTAGGACCCACTGTGTTGTAATTTTTGTCTAGCTAAATGCCTTGTATAGCCACTGTGTCGCATGAATATTATATTATATTACACGGAAAATGCTAAAACGTCAAACGTTGCCGAATTATCACGGCTAAAAGAACCCGATTTGGTAAAACATATGCACATATTCGGATTCTCCAGAGTCTCTGGAATAATTTCGTACCAATTTCAGGAAGTTCTGAGCTATTTTAAGCATTTTATCAATGAAATTAGGAAGCAAGTCCGAGCCAATTCATCCACGTTGACGTCATGCTGTCAAAACGTAAAAGTCAGCCGTAAAAGTCGGCATTAAAATCGCGCGTAGACGTCAAAATCGACCATTTTCAGAGGATGATTTCGGGTATAAAAAAAGGTTTTTACCTTATGATTTGTACATGGAAAAATAGTTTAAAGCCTTAGGAACAGTTTAACATCAATTCTGGACCGATTCCAATCGGTTTTAGTAGTTAAATTTCGATTATAAAAAGGGTCTTTTTTCGGCGAAAATCGCCGTTTTCGTCGCCACGGAGACGCGGCCATAGGCGACTTCGAGATTTCATCAGTGTGCAGGGTGATTTTTAGCGATTTTTCGTGCTTGGGACTTTTTTGAAATAAAAATACTTTTAGGGTACTTGCAATAATAGCGAAAAAATGAAATTTTAGTATGTTATAGTAAAATGAATGGCGCATCCTCTCGATTGGTTTTAGTTTTTCTATCACATACCGGGTGCGCACAATTAATTTCCAAAGTCAAAAAATGTTAAAAAATTCATAACTCAAAAACGGTTTTACTTAGAAGTACGGTTGAAATTGCAAAAGATTCTGCTTATCACACGCTACAAACCGCCCATAAGCCATTTGGCTCTAAGTGGTGCCACTAAAAAGTTATTAAGGCTGGAAAAAAAAATATGTGAAAAAGGGTATTTTGAACTGAGCGCTGCTCACCCTGTATAAATGATAGCGTTAAACTTAATACACCGTTTTATTCGGAAAGGATGCAGGTTTAATTAATCCAAATGAAATTTTTTAAAATTTTGCACCATAAAAATTTTACACAGAAAAAACTAAAAAAAATCAATTTTTTTGGGTTTTTTTGATTTTTTTTCCCAAAAAAAAAGATTTTTTCAAAAAAAGTCCTTAATAAAAATTGTAGTTCTCGATAAGGCAAACATATCTTCTGTAAGTCATTATTTCCGGAAAACAACTGTTAAACCGTCAGAGGGCCTAGAATATCACTCATGTCTGAAAGTTTGGACGTTAAAAAAAAATACTTCCCGTGTGCTGAGAATAACCAAAAACTATACAGATAAGTAGCTCATGAACTCTAATCGATCCGTTAAATTTCATAACATTCAAAGAACCGTTGCGACCTGTATCGAATTCCCATTGAAAAAATTGGACAAAAAAAATTTTTTGACTTTGAAGGCGTCTTAGTCCTAAACAAAAAAACAAATGAAAATTTGTAAATAATCAGATTAAAGCCTCATATTTTTAGATTATAAAAAGGTAAAAATCACTTCTCCACCCTAATTAGAAAAAAAGTTATAAGCACTTTTATCCGTCGAGTCCCGAGGTCGTGCGAAAACTCCCAAAAAGAAGCGGCCCTCTATAAGAGCTACGCTCTTATAACAAGTATAGTCGCTTCGCTCCTATACTTTTGGTCCGTGGGGACCAGTTTGGAACCTTTAGGTCTTGTCTGTGAAAAGCCATAAGGGAATTTAAAAAAAAAAATCAAAAATTATCAGGTGTACTTAGGTGAGTGGGGGAGGCTAACGTTTACCTGCCAAGGAAAGAAAGGACCAGTTGTTGGGGTATCATGCTTCAAAGAACCATAATTTGTTACATAGTCGCGTTGTGTGTCTTATATTTCAAATATCTGTAAATGAAATAAATCAATATAAGAAAAAAAGCTGCACAAATAAATTAATTGAACTCGATTCTTATATTTTAACCAAAACAAAGTTTTAATCGCCCCTGTAGTATGGAATCGAGGTTATTTCATTTAATGCTCTCTTAGAAACAATACAATACGAACGGTAACTTCAGGTGAACGATACAAACAGCGTCCCTAACAAACATTATTTGGGTTTTTTTTGTGAGTTCGTCATGAACGTAGACGAAATTGCTCAAAGTTTGGAGGCGCTAATGGAGTTTACACCGGTAAGAATTAATTTAGACTATATTTTAAATAAGTGAATTGTTATATTTTATTGAATATCTAGTCAGAACCTCAGGGGAGAAAAGCCAACCCAACCCAACCCAACCCGAACCAACCCACCCAATCCAACCCGAACCAACCCACCCAACCCAACCCGAACCAACGCAACCCAACCCAACCCAATAACCGTAAGTATAAAATTCTCTGGAATACTGACAATTTTCTTTTCATTTGTCACAGAAAACGAAAGATTTCAAATCTTTTATTTTGTTACAGAGGAAAATTACAATAGGTGGAGGCAAAGGGGAAGGAACTGGAGGAAGAAAAGGCTGGAACGACAGCACGAGCAATCGGTTCTTCATAAACAGAGTAATATATAACTTTTTTATATTAATTTTCTTTTCAAATTTATATAGATTAAGGTTTGTTATATATTATTTTTTTTTAGAAGTATTACTGTCGGTAGTAACCGACGCCATGGCCTCGGTGGCCTCCGCCGTGCTGAAGCACACGGGGGGCACTACAAGCGGGTACCAGTGGCGAGGGGGCTCGAGGAGGGGCCGAGGTCGTGGCAGGGGAAGGGGGAGGGTAGAGTAGGTTGTAATTTTAGATTCATTTCATTTTTTATGTTATTTATTAATGTTTATGTAATTTTTTATGTTATTTATGTTAAGTTATAGTTAAGTTATTTAATAAGTTATTGATAGTATGTAAGTTATAGTTATGTAGATAGTAAAGTCCAGTTCAACGATACATTAGAATGGTCATCCGTCAAAACACCAGCATTCTACCTGCCAAACAATGTCATCCACCTTCTATTTACATTGTTTGGCAGGTGGAATGATGGTGTTTTGACGAATGACCATTCTAATATATCGTTGCACTGGACTTGATAAGTTGTTGCGTTTTATTATTTTTTAATAAAAAAAAACAAATAAATAGTTTATTATTTATACTGGATTGCCTGTATTATTCTAAAAGTGAAAGTCTTTTGAGAAAAGTGTGAAAGGGTTTTTTAACTTTAATAATATCCTAAAGGCAGGCTATAGACTGCGCTATATCTGTGTTATACTTGTATATTGCTCATTGAATTAAACTAAACGCTATAAAAATACGCAATGAAAATCTTAGAACAATGAAAACGTTTCAATGTTCTAAGTTGACAATACACAAATGTTCACAGTAGCTTCCAATTTCTCATAAGTAAATAAATAAAAAATCCATTAAACTTTATTTTTTTGTAGTAAGCAAGTGGAGCGTTTCTATAGATAATTTTAACTCATACTGACTACTGGTAAGAGATGTGTTGATAAATGATTGAATAGTTTTTATTTTTTAAAAGAGAGTCTCAAAGAAGTTTTTCCGTTAGTTGTTCTGTATCTGAGTGAACAAAAAATAAAAATAAAATGTTTGTGATATTTAAACATCATAAATCTAGAGCTTCCATGGAAGATCATTTATATATTTGTATATGTGATGTTCATTGGTGTTTCTGAAATGCAATAAAACTCTATAGTAATAACACGTATATATTATATATAATTATATCTTAACAAAATATAAAAATATTGATATTGGAATCACAAACAAAAAGCATTAAGAATTAAAATCTACTGTATTCGAAATTGGTTATTTGTAATCTATTATTTAATTTTTAGTCAAACCTCAGGCTTCATAAGTTGACAGCGAAAGGGAAAATAATTATTACGACAACAATGAGAAAACGTAATTATAAAATTATCTAGAATTATGAAATTTTTTACTCCATTTTATTTCTCTCTTCAGAAACACTAGTATTGGTAAATTCTTCTGCGGCGGCCTCTGCTAATATAGTATGTGTAGCCGTCGGATAAGGGTAGGGTGTCGAGGAGGCGGGTATAGGGCATATATTTCTCTCGTAGGTTCTTTTTTCTGTAATAATTAGACAATTAATTTTAAAAAATTATATGAAAGCAACGTTGTACCTATATTCTCCACAGGTTGGCAGTCTATTTTTGGAAAGAGCGGTACCAGAGTTGTATCAAAGTAGTAATATCGTCTTCAATCTTAATTTCCTAAATACAATATAATAAAGAATATATGATAAAAAAATATTAAATTACTATGACAAAACATTTGTCACAATCAGAAGATAATGTTGCTGAAAAAAGAATTTTATTTGTTTAAGAATCATCCAGGACTTGAGAGGCACTTGTCAGAGCGAAAATCAGTTTTTTGTAAATCGCGAATTAATTACATCAACTTTCTCTAAAAAATTCTTAATAAATTAACATAATAATATCTCATATTTATATCATGAACATTTATAACGAAAACTGATTTTACGAGGTTATGCTGTTTTAAATTAATATAGCATATTTAAACAAAACAGACATGGTCTGTTGATTTGCTATTTTTACAGATAAACCATACATTTCCATATCACATTGAAAATAAACCATAAAATATAAATTAAAGAATTAATTGTGCTTAGTAGCCACATAGCAAAATTATATGTTTTACAGATAAATATGAAATTGTATAGTTTACTCTCCCAGAGAGACTTTTATATTTAAATATATATTTAAAAATATATATAAAACTAGAAAAGGGATTTTCATTGAGAAAGCGAATGATTAATAGTAAGCCATGCCAATAGCACAAGGCACTTCTACAATTATCTAGTATTTACCACTCACTAATCTTTATACTCCGACTTTTGATACCTCAAGACTTATTAATAGCAAAAGTTGCCTCGCCGAATGAAAAATCCGTCACCCATTGCAATAAGTAATTACATGCATTATAACAAATTGGCCATTAAGCTAGGTTTAATCACTTATCGCATAAGATGACTCTAATATATAAAGATATCACGTAGTGAAATCTTTTGGGGGGCGGGAGATCATAACCTAGTATCTGAATCGAAGTGCGTCAAGAGTTTTGGTTACAGTCGGGCCGGATAACCCCTGGATGCATGTTGAGCTAGAAGTGTGAGTAAACTGATGTTTTATTTGCTTGCAATGCAAAACTCACTGCTCATACTATTTGAATACTACTTTGCTCATTTGTAATTTTGTTTATGTTAAATAGGTTTGTCCTAGTATTTTAAGAAAATTTAGCATTTTTCTAAGAGCAATAAGTATACATCTTCTAAAGTGTTATCAAACCCAGACATTCTAGTTATGCGATTATCATCACATTTCCACCATTGATCGTTATAATTAACTATAGATGTATAATGACCAGATCCAATGGTGTGTCCATGATGCTTAACAACACTTTTTACTCGGAATATTTGCTCATCCAAAATAACACTTTAAGAGGCAAAATTGTAAAATTTGGTATTTATCTTATTCCCTTGAGGGCCAATTCTCTGAAGACATACTACCAAATATTTATGGCATATAACCACTGAGCGTGTTTTTAGATTATTGTTACAGTATGGGCATAATCTATCAGAGTCTTTTAGCATTAACATTGAATTAAAATCAATTAAATTGCCACAGTTTTCAGGAAAATAAAGAAAATGAGTGTATATTATTTGTTCATTTTCATTCATATTAATATTACAGTTTTGACAATTTAAAAGTTCATGACCATTAGCTTTTATGAAAATGCTAAAATCATCTGCATCTAATCTTCTGATTAAAGATTGACAAAATGATTGAGCGTCCATTTGTTGATTTACAGCAAAATTTTCACCATTTCGACCAGACACCAATTGTCGAACTTTTAATGTGGAATTAATTTTGGTCAGCATAATATCATTTAGAATACTGTTTAGCGCTGTATTTCGCTTTGAAATGGAAAAGCGAAATTTAGGTAAACATAAAAATGACTGTACGATGCTATTTGCATAACATGATACCATCGGTATTTAATAAAGCAGGCGGTTTAGTAAATAAGTTGGGGTTGTTTTCGTCATCTGAACTAATATCTACTACCATATTGTCATTATTATCTTCTACACTTTGGTAAGTAGAGATACCCAATGAATTTTGTGTTGGTAAAATTTGCATTTGCTTGGTATTAAATTTTAGTTCAGTAGAGCCTTTTGTAGATTGTTTATTTTTATCAACGTTTTTTACCTGCTTGGGAATAAAACCTTTATCATAAATACTAACCACTAGTGATTTATGGTGACTATACACAGTATTGTAAATATTGTAACTCAAATTATTAAAATTACTAAAAAGCCAATCAATTTAAGTTTTTGATTTTGTAGTTGATTCGCCAACACTCAATTTGCAACTCAAACCTTTAGATATTAAACAATTTTTCAAACCATTTTCATTTTGATTGATAATATCTTGATTAAAATCACCGATGATTAGGATATCACTTTGTTGATCAATAATCTCTTCCAAACAAAATTTAGCATGTGCAATGCTCAATTTTGGGGGAATATAAACTGCTATGACATAAATTTCATTCAAGTAAAATGTGATTGCTTGAAACACTATACCACAGAAATCTTTGGTGTATTTTTTCACTGACTTTATTTTTGCTGATACATTTTTTTTCTTGAAACAAATTATGCCAAAGGGTTTACTTACAGTTTGATCGTTATTCAGGTTGGCAAACACTTCAAAATCATTTATTTTTAAATTTTGTTTCTTTTTAAGTAACCAGGTTTCAACAAAAATTAGGAAATGTGCGTCTTTAAAAATGGGATTATTTTTTATAAAATTAAAATTTTTTGGTAGACTTTGCACATTTTGATAAGCAATAATGTATTTGACATTAGAATCATTAAGATACTGAGTGTCATACCTGGATATTATAAGTTTGTTTTCTTGCATATTTACCAGTTCTTTATAAGCAGCATCCTTTTCGGTTGCCGGTTTAGGGGCCTTAAACTTACCAATGATGTAGAGGCCACTTAGCTTTGTGGCCCGACTACAAGCAACATAGGTACTGGTTCTCGTCATGCGATTTCCAATGTGAACAGCCACCTGTTTGTAGGTGGCACCTTGACTCTTGTGGATTGTAATTCCTTCACTGATTACAAGAGGAAACTGAAGACGCTCAACGTGAACATTGCTGCCTTTTTGAATTTTAACAGCTCTGGCAGCTCTTTCTATGGGCGTCCAAGTGTATAACACACCCATAGACTTCCTAAGGGATTCGTTTCTCTTGCGGCATTCCTGGCCTGACTTGGAATCGAAGAACTCCATCCACACTCTGAATGGAATTTTACTTCGGTCATAGTCTATTTGACGTAGGATGCCTGTTGCACCATTGACTATTCCATCACTGGTGTCCACATTCATTGAAATCATATATTTGGCATCTACCTGCAATATTAAATTTAACATTAGGCCAAAACTCTCCCCCTTTTTTAAGCTTTTTGCGTGTTCCAGAAATAAATTTTTTAGTCGTTCTGAGCAACTCCCTTTGATAACGTCTCTGGCTTGACTTACGGCTCGCTCGGTTTTAAATGTAGACAGTTTCATTTCATTGAATGCATCTACTTCTGCATTGGTGCAAAATAAATGCATAGTGTCTTCAGGAATTTGGTCAATACTGTCGACTTCCCTGGACTTGATCAATTGCACATCTTCGTCGGTCATTTTACCAAACGCCATATTATTGAGGGCAACTGCAAAAGACTTATCTTCACTCTGTCTCATTATTTCTGAAAGTTCAAAATATTTAAAATGATCCCACAGATACGTTCCGCATAATTCTTTATACGGATTTGTTTTTACTGGGCAAAAAATATACATATCCCTTACTGGGGGTAATTGACGATTATCGCCGCATAAAATTATTGAAATATTTCCAAAGATGGCGTCAGATTTAAAGATTTGCTGCAATCTACTGTTAATATGGTCAAACAATCTGGCGCCAACCATGGAATATTCATCTATGATAATTAATTTTAAGTCATACAAATTACAATATATAGTATTAACGGTGTCATGGTGTAACGGAATTAGTTCTTCACCATACTGACTAACGGGTAACGATAATGCCGCATGTAAGGTTATACCCCCGATATTAAATGCCGCTTTACCTGTAGGCGCACAAAGTAACACTTTTAAACTTTCAGGATTATTTCCCGGTATTGAGTTGAAATGGCGCAATAACGACTGGGTTATTGCCGTAATCAGGTGACTTTTGCCTGTACCTGCTGGACCACTAAGTGTGCAGTAGAAAGTTTCCCCTTCAATTAGACTATCTTGCACGACATTAAGGAACTGATACTGCTTGTGATTCAGTTTGCTTATGAGGGCTTCATACTCTGAATCGCTTATCTGATGAGGCGTTGGGAAAGCGATATGTTTTACTGGCGCTTCATCGTCTTTCTTATCGATGATGTGATTGAATGGATCATAAATGGGGTTGTCTAGTCCATAAGGCATAAACTCATCATCGATTTCTCCACCGAATCCACCATCGTCTAATTGATTTGATCGGTCTTCGGCAAGTTTCAGGGCTTCATCGATTACCTGTTCATCTAAGACATTGAACTTTTGTCGATTTGCAACAATCTCTTGGTATCGATCTTTGTATATGGTCTGTTGATCAATGTTCTCATTTTCAACTTCATCCACTTCATTTCGCCATGGGATGTATAGCATTATTTGTTCCCTACAATAGTTAAGAGGGTCTTGCTGAAGTCCATAACTACGGTAGGCTAAAATTTTAGCATGACCCCTTTTAACTAAAACGCCACTTCCATCTTTTAAGGGTAAACCATTAGCCTTTGTTTCTGCTTGTTTCTTAAAGAAATCATAATAGGCCGCAAACTCAGCCAAACATATGTTTTCCATCTCATCAGGCTGCTGTTCATAGTGTTCTATAAGACCATCACAATAAATATTGGGATCGTCATTGTCCATTTCTTTAAGTTGTGCTAATGGTTTCAACATTTTTGTCCTTTCCCTGATTGGATTTGTATGGATGTATACATAGGAGGTACAGGTGTCATGCATCGGTAGTTGTAACACGCTGTAGGCGGCTTCCTGAGCACTTACTTCGCTCGCATTTAAGAAAGCTGCTGCAAGAGATTTAAGTTTGCCCTTAACATCTAAATTACCTTTTTTAATTTCTTCCATAGTCTTCATTAAAATATCAGACACACCTCTTTGGGACTTATTGATATAGTTGACTATGTAGGTGCAACAACCATATGGCTCAAAAACTAATTGAATGTCCATGTTGCTCTTCATCATGGAGAACATTTCAGCATTAAAGTTGTTAATAAATCCATCTTTTGGCAGCCTTTCTAAAAATAAAGTAGTTTTAAATATGTTATGCTGTATAACATTAAGATACTCATCCTTAGACATACCAAGGTCAGCCAAAAAGTTTTCGAATGATAAATCTGGTTTATCCTTAAGCCTACGCATTATCATTAAAAACTTTTCAGACATGGCCTTACGTAAATCCGCTTCCTTGGTTTTGTCAATTTTTATTGGCGTTAGAATTACCGATTTATCCATTGGAAGGTATGGGATACCATACCTGCAAACTTTGTGTCCCCGCACTTCTTTTTGACACGATTTAGAATGATGATGCGTATTAAACTGAATTATATCACGGACACTTTCTAAATCACTATTACAGGTAATATACCTGTTCGCGAATTCGGCACACTCTTTGAAACTTTCTGGTGTTTCTTGGAATTTTGGAGCATTGGATAACCACAATAACCCGTGAACATGAGGAGACCCACGATGTTGAAATTCTATGCGGTAATAATGATGCTCTATGGGATTTTGTTTAAAGGGTCCATTTTGACTCTTCATATATTTAAATAGCAGTTTGAACCGATAATCAAAGTATCTGGCACAAGTTATCGGATCTGTTCTAATTAAGCGAGTTTTTTCTAAGTAGGGCATACTCGCGGCCTCCTCTAGAGTAACATCTTTTTGATCAACAACTTGTGAAAATTTGCTTGTCTTACTTGTCCAGCTGTATATTTTCCATCCTCATTCCTCTTTTTTCTGAGACATGTTGCAATTGCACTGGATAATTGGATTAGTTGACGTTTTTTAAATGTATACAACAGATAGTCTGTCCTTGCAAATCGCCTGTCTTTGTGCTGGAGTAGTATTTTCGTCTGGTCAGAATAGGAGAATTTTGTAAGAAATTGCTTAGCATGTCCACAGAAAAGTGTAGGAAATGAGAGTTCATCGCTAAACTGGTCAAGCATCAAATGTATTGGCGTTTTACCTTCTCCTGGGGCAAAACAGATATTTTCTAGGTTACATTTGTCAAGCAAAGTTTCTTGGCCCCCAGGATTTAAAGGCTCTTCTTCTTCATCTACGAATTCCTCTAAATTGTATATATTGTTTTTTTCAATTGAAGATTCTTTTTGAATATTTTTATCGTCATTCTTAGATTCTAGGGGCACTTCCATTGTTTCGAAAAACGCATTATCGAACAATTCTTCAAAATTTTCACTACACACTGTTTTAGAATCCAGTTCCAACACTTTTGAGCCTTCATTTAAGATCTGTGCAGAGGATTCTACTTGAGATCGTATATAGTCATTAATATTTTTTTCCCAATCATCTGATTGCTTTATGCCTTCTTGTATGTAAAGAGGTTGTTGACACAAAAATTTTGCCGCTTTTAGAACAACTGCGGGCCGTATGGTTTCCAGGAGATAATCATTTTTATAGTTCATTTTTCTCTTGAGCTTAACCTGAATAGTTTGTGTCTCCTCTACATTTCTAGGCAATAATTTGGTCGAAGTATCTATATTTATAGGGACATTGACTATTTGGCCAGTTATGTAACACTGTCGTGCATATCCTACCTGTCGGATTTGCATGAAAGGTAACCTGGCCGACACCATCCTTTCTTTAAGGATAGTCAGATCTTTTAGCTCAACTGGTATAGGGTGGACAATATTATGATGGCCGCACCAAAACTTTGACAATTGTCCTTTATAAATATTTTGAGAGCAAGAGTTGCAGAAGAAAACCCCATCATTGCAAATTTTTGTTGTGAATTCTGTTCCAAATTTCTTTTCCAATCTTTGAAGATTTAATTTGGTACATGAAGTAGGAAACCATAGCCGCAAGCAACAACTACAAACAATGGTGGGGCCTTTTCTTAATGCTAGTTCAAACATGGTGGGGTGATTGGTTCTAGTAGCTTCCGGCTTCTTTTCAATTTTATCTATATGTGATATTTTTTTAAAGGAATTATTAACTTTTTGTTTCTTTTGAGTGACAATTTTTGATGACAATGCATCATTGTCATCAATAACCGACAATGATTTTCGCTTATTAAACTGTGTTACAATTTCATTAAATTTTACCTTACTGGTACTATCCTCTGGAACCATATCTTTGGGCAACTTTTGTTGCAAATTTATAGGCTTACCAGGAATTTCTAAATTTTCCTTTTTGTCACCACTGTCTTTATTTACCATCTTGTTGGACATATATTTTTCTTTATTCTGGAGTCTTGTTGTTTTAGCAGACTTCTTACTCATTTTTGGCATCTAAAAATCCATTGAACATACTTTAATCATAATCCTAGCTTTATTTTTGTAATTAATTAATTTTAAATCTAAATCGACCCGATGTTCTATAAGAATGCAAAGACTTTCTCTGATTTATGATTTTAGGTTTTATTAAGAATTGATATATATAGAACAATACGATAAACTGAATGAATGAAATAAAGTATCTAGGCTTTATAATTAATATTAAAAAATTAAGTATCTTTCAATAAGATGTAAAAGATTGTAAAAGTTTTTTTTGTCAAGAATTTTCCAATATGTTTAGCTTTTTGCAAGGTTGACAATATTTAAAACAATTCTCCAGCTTCATTCTAAATATTGCTCTACTTTTTATATTTAACCTACAATTACATAATTAGTAAGAAGAGGAGGAATTCATTTGTGTCTTCCTCAAAGTTGAATTGATTTCCATCTTGTAAAAACGAACAAAACCTCAATAATGGTGTCATAATTTTATTTTAGTTATTAAAATAGTCATTCTAGTGCAGTGTGTTTATCTTTGCGATTTTATAATTTACTACTTAGTATTTCCTAATATTAATAGTTTTTTAACAGTAAGAAACACAAATAGATTATTAATATTATAAGACACACACATATGAGTAATAAAGGCACTTTTTAAAGATGTCAACAGTTACCCAGGAATAATTTAAAAATTAACTTCCATTACATAAATTAGCATAATTGTCATGCCAATACTTTATATTATAAAATTAGACTCACAATAAATTATTGTAATTAACTGCAAGTAGATTGACAACAATTAGTTTTAATTGTTGCTTTAGAAATAACTTTTAAAGTTACCATAAATACTTTTAAAAACACCACTAGACTAAAAAAAATGTATGTAAAAATGTTTCTAGTTTTGTTTCATACAATAAATTTCTTTACATTTTATGTAATTAAAAATTAATTTACACCTTCAAGTATACATGTTATAAAATACCTTTAATTTAGATCCTTTAAAGCCCTAAGTAGTCTAACCTATATTACCTATACATGAAAACTCAGAATCAAATCAGACCTATGCATGCACATCTTTTACATCTGTAATCATATATTTAGGATAATAAATTTTAAAACTGTTTAAAAGTTAAAATATTGATAATATATAATTTGAATAAAACTTATCTTTGCTTTTGTAGATCGGAACTATGAAAGACAAATACTATAGGATGCAATGAGTAAAATTTTTCCAAAAACCTTGCTTACTTGCTTGTTTTGTCAATGGAGCACAGCACTTTTAGATCTAATCAGTTTAATAAGTGTTGTCTGCTTGAGAATCTAGAAATGAAAGAATATAAACGTCTAACTAAAAACTGTTGATATATATTCTAATATTCCTCAAAATTAGCACAAAGGACACATTAAGAAATTCCAAAGGAACTTTTACTACTCTTATGATGCAAAAACGGAATATGAAATGAATGTTTAGATCGTCTTTTTCACCTATCCATATTTATAATATAAATGGATATTAAAATTACTGTGTGGTCATTAAGCAATTCACCTACCCAACGATTTTTAGATCTTTTTTTATTGTTTAGCAAGCTTACCTTAAATCGATTATATTAAAAGAAAAAAATTCTTGAATGAACAACTTTTTAACAAAAAAACAATAATTTACGTTGTATTCGACCATATACAATTTTGTTATGCTTCTATTTACTTATGAACACAATAATATTAGAAATATACTATGGTATTATCACGGGCTAACGACTTTTCTATTGATCTAAAATATTTTTATTTTGTTCCTCCATTAAGTAAATAAAAATATAAAAATATAAAAATAAGACTTTTTTTAACCACATTGTCTTGTTTACTTTTAGAACGTTGACGTTTATAGTGTCAAATATCAAATTATTACCATATTCTGTTCCGAAAAATTGAACTAAATCTTCCACATTGACAGATAATATAACTTATGACAGATAATATACTTAAATTAATATAAAAACTTACCTTTGATTTTGTAGAATAAAACTAACTGGGCGAAACAAAATCTAAAATATTCAATGAGCCAAATCTGTCAAAACACTGCTTGTTTATGGACTTTAAAGAAAGCAATCGCCAGCCAGCACAATAAAACTTAACTGCTTACGCCTCCAAATCACTTACCTAAAAATGACAAACAAATAAACTTATAACTAAAACCGATTAATATAACTTCGAAATAATTAATATTCCTCAAAATAAGCACAAAATAAACCTTAAAAATTTCCCGAAAGAAATTTTATAACGCTTATAATGCACAAAGGAATCTAAAATGAATGTTTATTTACGCTGGTTACCCCGGATACCGCTCCATATACGTTTATTTGTCAAAAGCACGGTTAACTTTGTCCTTGTATTTTAAGGTGCTTCTATGTAGCGATGATTTAATGGAGCGATTCGCAACGGCGACATTTAAGCGTCGTCGTCACTGGCGAACTTTTTTTTGCTAGGTTTGGGTTATTTTATTATGTTCATTTTAGGATTTTATGAATAGGTTTCTGGGTTTTTGTATATAATATTAATGTTATAATATTTAATGTTATTATTGTAATATTTAATATTAATATTATAATATTAGTTGATGTTAACCATTTTTGCCTTCAATGGTATTTGAGATTCGTGGTGACTATCAACGTAAATTTGTCAAACGCAATATTTTTATAAAAGCATTTTTTAAAATTTAGATTTCCTTTATCAAGTCTAATTAGTTTTTTATTTACAATTTAATCGACATAGGGAATGTTAGTGAAGAAAATGCTTTTCTTATAAAAAAGTTAAAATACAAAATGTTAGTGATTATTCAAGAGCTACTAAACAACGTTAATGTTCGGGGATCATGACTATACATTGAGTTGAAAAAACATAAGTGTTTGACTAAAAACATTTATTGCTAATAAAGAAGTTTTGTAAATATAAAGCCTAAAAAGTTATTTTCAAAACAATTTATTAGCTGTATCCTAAATAAACCAAAAATACCCAATAAACCGCGAAAAATTTCGAAAAAATGATTTTAATTTTTTTTTAAATAAACTATAAGACTAACAACATTTTGTCTTTTATAAAAGTTATGAGGAATATTATGAGGTATCCGCACGTTAAAACGAATCGGTTCTAGCTGTCATAAAATCGGAGAAAATAAAGAAAAACCATGAAACATAAATATCGAATTATCAAGGGTCCTATATAAAAAATTTAAGTTCTTTATCCTTCTATCATGTACAACTTTTAAGTAACTTTAAAAAAGGTTATTATAGATTTGACTCTTAAATAAACGAAAAACCTATTTCTTTGCATTTTTCGATTTTGAAGCAAAATCCGGGCTCAAAATGAGCATTTTTTCAAAATATGCAAAAATTTTAACATTTTTTTCTTCAGGTTAAAAACCATTCAAAAACTAGTAAAAAAGCCTAATAACAAAAATTTCTACGATTTATACGAGTGCCACAATATAAAGGGAAATGATTAGGTCCAACAACCGGATAAGACAACCGAATTTTTACGTCGATTTTTTTCAATTTTTCAGTTTTATTTCGAAATGCAATTGCAATAAAATATAAAAAGAATTAACAGGAGGAGAATAAGGAATAATAGAAAACATCAACGAATTGAATCAAAGCTATAGAAGTCGAGATATTTTTTTTATTACTCCGATTTCAAAATTTTTTTCTTCTGGTTAAAAATCATTCAAAAGTTAATAAAAAAGCTTTATGACAAAATTTTCCACGATTTATACGAGTGCCATAATATAAAGGGAAATATTAGGTCCCACAAGAGTCTATGTATAGGGATAAGACAACCGGGTTTTTACGTCGATTTTTTTAATTTTTTAGTTTTATTTCGAAAAGCAATTGTAATAAAATATAAAAAGAATTAACAGGAGGATAATAAGGAATAATAAAAAACATCAACGAATTGAATCGGAGCTATAGAAGTCGAGATATTAGTAAAAATGTGAAAAAAAAATAAAAGAAACCTCATTTTTTCCCACGGTAGGAATTTTTTTCTTAAAATTATAACCGACAAATTATAATTTAAGCCCTAAGTTGGCAATTTCCAGTAAAAAAAACCCAAGAAAAAAAAAATTTTTTTTTGCTCCAAAATCGAAAGGGGTATAGCCATGAAAAATTGTCAAAAAATGGTTTTTATTTTTTTCTAACTAAACTATAACTCTGACAACTTTTTGTCTTAAACAAAAGTTCTAGGGAATGTTACGAGGTATTCGAATGTTAAAACTAATTAATTATAGCTATCACAGATTCGGAGAAAATTGTAAAAAACTATTAATCATAAATATCGAATTATCAAGAGCCCTATAGAAAAATTTCAACTTTTTATTTTTCTATCTTGTACTACTTCAGGATACCTTTCAAAAAGGTTATTATCGATTTGACTCTAAAATGAACAGAAAACTTATTTATTTGCATTTATCGATTTTCGAACAAAATCCGGCCCAAAATGAACTTTTTTTCAAAACATGCTCCAAATTCAAAATTTATTTTTTTTGGCTAAAGACCATTCAAAGAGTAATGAAAAAGCTTTATGACAAAATTTTTCAAAATCTATAATAATGCTACAATATTACGAAAGAAGATAAGTTCTTTTTAAAGCATGTATTCGAACCGATGCTTTTTTAAATTTTTTTTTAAAGGCAAATTTAAGAAATAATTTAACTAATTAAGATAAAAGGAATAGGGTAATACAAAATATTATCTATAAATATATATATATATCATCTAATAGCAGATTACAATCAAATAGGAAATTTTGATAGTCACGTGACCCTAGAACTTAATATTTAAAAATTTTGTAAAAAATCAACAATTGCATCCTAAATAAACCCCAAATTCCAAATTTGAACCCAATCGGATCAATAGCAAAAAAGTTATGGAAGTCACGTGACTTTAAAATTCAATCTGTCAAATTTCTGGCAAAATTTATTACTTGCATCCCAAATAAAGCCTAAATACTAAATTTGAACCCAATCGGATCAATAGCAAAAGAATTATGAAAGTCACGTGACTTTAAAATATAATTTGTCAATTATCTGTTAAAATTTATTAACTGTATCCTAAATAAAGCATAAATACCAAATTTGCATCCAATTGGACTCATAGCAAAAAAGTTACAATAGTCACGTGACCCGGAAGTCAAATGTCAAATATCAGCCGAAAATTAATAATTGCATTCTAAATAAAGCCCAAATACCAAATTTGAACCCAATCGGACTCATAGCAAAAAAGTTACAATAGTCACGTGACCCGGAAGTGAAATGTCAAATATCTGTGAAAAATTAATAATTGCATCCTAAATAAACCCCAAATACCAAATTTCAATCAAATCGGACAAATAGGAAGAAAGTTAAGGTAGTCACGTGACCTTAAAACATAGTCATGTCAAATATCTGTAAAAATTTATTAATCTTATCCGAAATAGGTACTAGGTACCAAATTTCAACCAAATCGCACCAATACCAAAAAAGTTATGATACTCGACTAACCTTAAAAATCAATAATTTCAAAAAATTTTTATTTATATCCCAAAAGCAATGTTTAAGAATTATTAACATATATTAATAATAAACTAAATAGTAAAAACTCACCTAATATCTAAATTTTTATTTTAAATTAAATAGATCATTACGACTGACCCGTGTATATATTCAAATAATTTTAATAAAATAATCGGGCAAATTTCATTTCGCCTCACCCCGGTATAAAACCACTGACTTTTCAAAAAAACGGCATTTTTCGAAGACGTCAAAATGTTTGCCGAATTTTCCTGGCCGCAATACACAATTTCCCCAATTGATATGCACAGATTCGGACAGCCCATTCATTTTCTGATTCGGTGCTTCCTTTCCCTGATCGTTTCCGGTTCATTTTCATTCATAATTTTACAAAAAACCCAACCAAGTCCCGGCCACCTGTCACGAGCAAAAAATTTGTACCCACCATGCGTCAAAGTATTGTTCCCACTAGCCATTTCATCAGAGTTTAGGTTGACACCTCCAATTACCTGCAAAAACGCAAAAAAATGGACTTTTTTCATAAAATCGCATTTTTCGGGTACTTGTACTATTGCTGGAACCCTGAAATTTTAGTATGTGTTGTAAAACAAAATTTCGGATCCTTTAGATGTTGTTTGATCTTTTCACCATGTACAGGGACGCCGCAAATGAATTAAACGCGAAAATTCGAATTGCTCAGAACCTATTAAAGTTGGAAGATTGTAATTTTACACAAATACTGGGTTTATTAAAGTATTTAATGCCTGAGAATATAAATGGTCCAGATGCCACTACGAAAAAGTTATTAAATAAAATGTGATTTTCGGGTCGGACCTTCATGGGTAAAGTTCATTATTGCTCGCCCTGTATGGTTCCCAAAAATTTCGGTTATATGGCATATGAAAGGTAAAGGATGAAGTTATTTTTTGAAAAAAAAAATTTTTCGAAAATAAGTATCGTTTGGCGGGAAATCTCAAAAAACTGAAAATGCTAGAACTCGTAAAATAAATTTTTTACAAAAAAAAGCTCCAAGTATGTCAAATCTCTTATAAAATAAAGTCTTTTCGCCGAAACGCTTTTTTTATAAAAATTTTTTTTTAGCCTCTGGAGAAGTTTGAATTTTTTTTTTAGTCACTTTTGTTCGCTTATAACAACTCACCCTGTATACCGATCGGGCCCAAAAAGTATACAGACATGAATTACTATAAAGTCTTTTATGCCTAGAAGTTTCAATTTTTTTGACAGCGTTAAAATTGAGATCTCGTGCAAAAATGAATTTTGACCGGTTTTTTTACGAATTTTTGACTTTGAGACAGTACCGCTCCGTTTAGAGATATTAGTAAAAATGTGAAAAAAAATAAAAGAAAACTCGTTTTTTTCCACGGTACCATTTTTTTTCTTAAAATGATAATTGACAAATTATAATGCAAGCCCTAAGTTGGCAATTTCCAGTAAAAAAAACCCAAGAAAAAAAAAATTTTTTTTTGCTCCAAAATCGAAAGGGGTATAGCCATGAAAAATTGTGAAAAAATGGTTTTTATTTTTTTCTAACTAAACTATAACTCTAACAACTTTTTGCCTTAAACAAAAGTTCTAGGGAATATTACGAGGTATTCGAATGTTAAAACTAATTGATTATAGCTATCACAGATTCGGAGAAAATTGTAAAAAACTATAATTCATAAATATCGAATTATCAAGAGCCCTATGAAAAAATTTAATTTTTTTATTTTTCTATCAGGTACTACTTCAGGATACCTTTCAAAAAGGTTATTATCGATTTGACTCTAAACTGAACAGAAAACCTATTTATTTGCATTTATCGATTTTCGAACAAAACCGGGACCAAAATTAAAATTTTTTCAAAACATGCTCCAAATTCGAAATTTCTTTTTTCTGGCTAAAGACCATTCAAAAAGGAATGAAAAAGCTTAATGACAAAAATTTTCAAAATCTATAATAATGCTACAATATTATGAAAGAAGATAAGTTCCCATTAAAGCATATCCAATCGATGATTTTTTAATTTGTTTTTCAAAGGCAAATCTATGAAACAATTAGGTTAAAAGCAATAGGGTACTACAAAATATTATCTATAAATATATACATATAATCTAATAGGAAATTTCAATCAAATCGGGCGAATACGAAAGAAATTTTGATAGTCACGTGACTTAAAAACGCAATATTTTAAAAATTTGTAAAAATTCAATAATGGCATCCTAATAAAACTCTAAATACCAAATTTCAACCCAATCGGATCAATAGCAAATAAGTTATGGAAGTCACGTGACTTTAAAATTCAATATGTCAAATTTCTGTCATAATTTATTACTTGCATCTTAAATAAAGCCCAAATTCCAAATTTCAACCCAATCGGATCAATAGCAAAAGAATTTTCAAAGTCACGTGACTTTAAAATATAATTTGACAATTATCTGTTAAAATTTATTAATTGTATCCTAAATAAAGCATAAATACCAAATTTGAACCCAATCGGACTCATAGCAAAAAAGTTACAATAGTCACGTGACCCGGAAGTGAAATGTCAAATATCTGTCAAAAATTAATAATTGCATCCTAAATAAAGCCCAAATACCAAATTTGAACCCAATCAGACCAATAGCAAAAAAGTTACAATAGTCACGTGACCTGGAAGTCAAATGTCAAATATCTGTGAAAAATTAATAATTGCATCCTAAATAAACCCCAAATACCAAATTTCAAGCAAATCGGACAAATAGGAAGAAAGTTAAGGTAGTCACGTGACCTTAAAACATAGTCATGTCAAATATCTGTTAAAATTTCTTAATCTTATCCGAAATAGGTACTAGGTACCAAATTTCAACCAAATCGCACCAATAGCAAAAAAGTTATGATACTCGACTAACCTTAAAAATCAATACTTTCAAAATTTTTTTATTTATATCCCAAAAGCAATGTTTAAGAATTGTTAACATTTATTAATAATAAATTAAATAGTAAAAACTTACCAAATATCTAAATTCTTATTTTAAATTAAATAGATCATTACGACTGACCCGTGTATATATTCGAATAATTTTAATAAAATAATCGGGCAAATTTCATTTCGCCTCACCCCGGTATAAAACCACTGACTTTTCAAAAAAACGGCATTTTTCGAAGACGTCAAAATGTTTGCCGAATTATCCTGGGCGCAATACACAATTTCCCCAAATGATATGCACAGATTCGGAAAGCCCATTCATTTTCTGATTCGGTGCTTCCTTTCCCTGATCGTTTCCGGTTCATTTTCATTCATAATTTTACAAAAAACCCAACCAAGTCCCGGCCACCTGTCACGAGCAAAAAATTTGTATCCACCATGCGTCAAAGTATTGTTTCCACTAGCCATTTCATCAGAGTTTAGGTTGACACCTCCAATTACCTGCAAAAACGCAAAAAAATGGACTTTTTTCATAAAATCGCATTTTTCGGGTACTTGTACTATCGCTGGAACCCTGAAATTTTAGTATGTGTTGTAAAACAAAATTTCGGATCTTTTAGATGATGTCTGATTTTTTCACCATGTACAGGGACGTGGCAAATGAATTAAACGCGAAAATTCGAATTGCTCAGAACCTATTAATGTTGGAAGATTGTAATTTTACATAAATAATGGGGTTATTAAAGTATTTAATGCCTGAGAATATAAATGGTCCAGGTGCCACTACGAAAAAGTTATTAAATAAAATGTGATTTTCGGGTCGGACCTTCATGGGTAAAGTTCATTATTGCTCGCCCTGTATGGTTCCCAAAAATTTCGGTTATATGGCATATGAAAGGTAAAAGATGAAGTTATTTTTTGAAAGAAAAAATTTTCTCAAAATAAGTATCGTTTGGTAAAAAATTCCAAAAAACTGAAAATGCCAGAACTCGTAAAATAAATTTTTTACAAAAAAAAGCTCCAAGTATGTTAAATCTCTTATAAAATGAAGTCTTTTCGCCGAAGCACTTTTTTTATAAAAATTTTTTTTTAGCCTCTGGAGAAGTTTGAATTTTTTTTTTAGTCACTTTTGTTCGCTTATAACAACTCACCCTGTATATCGATCGGGCCCAAAAAGTATACAGACATGAATTACTATAAAGTCTTTTATGCCTAAAAATTTCAATTTTTTTGACAGCGTTAAAATTGAGATCTCGTGCAAAAATGAATTTTGACCCGTTTTTTTACGAATTTTTGACTTTGAGACAGTACCGCTCCGTTTGGTGGTACCCGAAAAAAAATTCGTTTACGGATCCATCATTCCCAATGTATTGAGAGACCCTATACCAAATTTCATCGTTTCGCTAGCCATACAGCCAAAGATATGAATTTTTATTTCCAAAAAAACACGATTTTTCGGAACCGAGGTCGCGTGCATAATATAGTCTGCGACTATATAACAAGTATAGTCGCTTCGCTCCTATACTTTTGGTCCGTGGGGACCAGTTTCGAACCTTTAGGTCTTGTCTGTGAATGGTTATAAAGTAATTCTTACAAAAAAACGAAAATTATCAGGTGTACTTAAGTCTGGTCAGTCGGGGGGGGGGGGCTAAGGTTTATCTGCCAAGGAAAAAGAGGACCAGTTGTTGGGGTATCATGCTTTAAAGAACCATAATGTGTTATATAGTCGCGTTGTATGTCAATATAATGTGTTATTATGTCAAATAACTGTTAACGTTTATTAATTGCATCCTAAATAAACTCTAAATACCAAATTTCAACCCAATCGGATCAGTAGCAAAAGAGTTACAGTGTCACGTGACCCGAACCTCAAATGTCAAAAATCTATCAAAATTTAATAATTGCATCCTAAATCAACCCCAAATACCAAATTTCAACCCAATCGGACACATAGCAAAAAAGTTACAATAGTCACGTGACCCAAAACTCAAATGTCAAATATCTCTCAAAAATAGTAATTTCATCCTAAATAAAGCCCAAATACCAAATTTGAACCCAATCGGACTCATAGCAAAAAAGTTTCAATAGTCACGTAACCGGGAAGTCAAATGTCAAATATCTGTCAAAATTTATTAATCTTATTTGAAATAAACCCTAGGTACCAAATTTCAACCAAATCGCACAAAAAACAAAAAAGTTATGATAATCGGCTAACCTTGAAAATTAATAATTTCGAAAATTTTTTATTTATATCCCAAAACCAATGTTTAAGAATTATTAATATTTATTTTTAATAAACTCAATAGTATAAAACTCATCTAATATCTAAAACCATCTTTTAAATTAAATAGATCATTACGACTGACCCGCGTATAATAGGACAAATTTCATTTTGATTCACCCCGATATAAACACACTGACATTTCAAAAAACGGCATTTTGGCAACGAAGACGTCAAAATGATTATTTCATTTAATGGTCTCTTAGAAATAATACAATACCAACAGTAACTATAGTTGAACGATACAAACAGCGTTCCTAACAACCATTGTTTAAATTTTATTTTGGCTCATTTCGTACCATGCAAGCAATGGACGTAGACGCAATGGCCGAAAGCCTACAGGCGATCATGGAGTCTGTACCGGTAAGAATTTAATTAGATTATATTTTAAATTAGTTATTCGTTATATCTTATCGAATAGTCGGAACCTCAACCCAATTCGAGACAACCCAACCCAAGGCAACCCAACCCAAGCCCACCCGACCCAACCCAACCAAATCTTCCCAACCCAACCCAACCCACCGAAGCCTCCCAACCCACCGAATCTTCCTCCCAACGCAATAGTAAGTATAAAATTCACTGAGATATTGCCATTTTTATTTTCTTTCTAATTCCCGCGGAAAACATTAAAATTCTTTATTTTGTTACAGAAGAAAATAATAGAGGAAGAAACTGGAGAGCGAGGAGTAGCTACTGGAATAGCAGGGTCCATAGGCGTAGAGAGCGCGCCAATCTTCACCAACAAAGTAATATATAACGTTTTTATATTGTATTTAAGTTTGTTATATATTTTTTTTCTTTCAGAAACGCTATTGTCGGCCGTGACCGACGCGGTGGCCAGTGCTATTCTTAAGCACACAAATAAAGGAGGCTACAGGGGCAATTTCCGTGGTCGGGGCAGGGGACCAAATTAATTTTTTTTTTAAATACCGTAAAATAAATTTTTTACAAAAAAAAGCTCCAAGTATGTTAAATCTCTTATAAAATGAAGTCTTTTCGCCGAAACACTTTTTTTATAAAAATTTTTTTTAGCCTCTGGAGAAGTTTGAATTTTTTTTTTAGTCACTTTTGTTCGATTATAACAACTCACCCTGTATATCGATCGGGCCCAAAAAGTATACAGACATGAATTACTATAAAGTCTTTTATGCCTAAAAATTTCAATTTTTTTGACAGCGTTAAAATTGAGATCTCGTGCAAAAATGAATTTTGACCCGTTTTTTTACGAATTTTTGACTTTGAGACAGTACCGCTCCGTTTGGTGGTACCCGAAAAAAAATTCGTTTACGGATCCATCATTCCCAATGTATTGAGAGACCCTATGCCAAATTTCATCGTTTCGCTAGCCATACAGCCAAAGATATGAATTTTTATTTCCAAAAAAACACGATTTTTCGGAACCGAGGTCGCGTGCATAATATAGTCTGCGACTATATAACAAGTATAGTCGCTTCGCTCCTATACTTTTGGTCCGTAAGGACCAGTTTCGAACCTTTAGGTCTTGTCTGTGAATGGTTATAAAGTAATTCTTACAAAAAAACGAAAATTATCAGGTGTACTTAAGTCTGGTCAGTCGGGGGGGGGGGGCTAAGGTTTATCTGCCAAGGAAAAAGAGGACCAGTTGTTGGGGTATCATGCTTCAAAGAACCATAATGTGTTATATAGTCGCGCTGTATGTCAATATAATGTGTTATTATGTCAAATAACTGTTAACGTTTATTAATTGCATCCTAAATAAACTCTAAATACCAAATTTCAACCCAATCGGATCAATAGCAAAAGAGTTACAGTGTCACGTGACCCGAACCTCAAATGTCAAAAATCTATCAAAATTTAATAATTGCATCCTAAATCAACCCCAAATACCAAATTTCAACCCAATCGGACACATAGCAAAAAAGTTACAATAGTCACGTGACCCAAAACTCAAATGTCAAATATCTCTCAAAAATAGTAATTTCATCCTAAATAAAGCCCAAATACCAAATTTGAACCCAATCGGACTCATAGCAAAAAAGTTTCAATAGTCACGTAACCGGGAAGTCAAATGTCAAATATCTGTCAAAATTTATTAATCTTATTTGAAATAAACCCTAGGTACCAAATTTCAACCAAATCGCACAAAAAACAAAAAAGTTATGATAATCGGCTAACCTTAAAAATTAATAATTTCGAAATTTTTTTATTTATATCCTGTTCCGTCAAATCGGAAGACTCATTTCTTTATTTATTTTTATTCTTTTTTTATTGTCAATATTCATATAATTATATTTAACATGAGCTTTGCTTCGTCGTGGTACTGATCGTTGTTAATATCTAAAGTTGTATTCTACAATTTCTTTAGTTTTTTTTTGCTAAATTATTATTCGCGGCTTTTTATCGCGTCATAGGTAAGACAACCTTAATTTTGACCGAGAAGAGTCGCACGCACCTCTAGTCCAGTACTGCATCGTTCCTGATTGATGGGAACTGGCAGCATTAGCATTGGTATATAAACTACTGACCAAATAAGTCGTCCTCCATATATAAAGACACGCGAGTGAATTCCAAAAATTATAAGTGCCGGCACACCGTCAAACCCAGCAAATATTTGGAGGTGAACCTGGAGGAGCAGTCCTGAACAGAAGCGACAGCAAGGTGAGCCACAAATTATTTTGGGGTTGTCTTGGCCGTCGTCTTAATTTTTTATGCATTAATTAATTAAAGATACAGTCCACTATTCTAATTTTACCCCCAACATTTTTGGTCCTTCGAGCCGGATTTGGATTTAGGATTTTGATTGCATACCTACATTTCAGCAAAAAATTACATCCAAAACGTGTAAGAGCATACAAAATTATTATTCGGTATTGCTATATTGGTAAACCTCATGTTAAAATTGTTTAAAATTTTGGTTAATTATAGAAATTCCATTCTCGAGTCAATCGGACAGTACCGTCTATCTATCTCTCTTCTCACATTTAGCGTCTCAACGCGTCGATAATTGCATATCGCGTCAGTTGCAGCGCCGCTGGTCCCTCGTCCGTCTCTTATTATATTTTTACAGAGTGGAATAGTAAATCAACTCGGTTTCGGTGGCTTTACTTAATATTATTTCCTCTCTACGCCCGGACTTATAATTTGGTTTTCGTTGTTGGCTTGTCTAGTAATATTACTTTACAATAATATTGCTGATAAAATAATAAAATTTTTTATTGACTTTTTGGTAAAAGATTTGGTAATTAATCTTATTACCCCCAAATATTAAACCCCCTGGTTTGCCAAATCTTCTCTCTCTCTTTCTCTCTTTGTGATACTCATAGGCGATATTTGCCTCTCTCCTCTTATATATGTTATTATTTATAATATTACTCATAATATCTCGCATAACTCCCTCAATTGTTTTGATTATATATTGTGACAGTTTCTCTCTATTTGCTATACCTTTTCAGAAATTTGTTGCAATTTAGTGTATCAAAACAATTTCCTTTATATGGTCTCATCCATCTCTCCTTCTCTTTAATGCTCTTAATATCTCTTGATCTCTCTATATCTCTGCTCTTGCGTGAACAATTTTATAACTAATTTAATCAACTATACCCTTCACGCTTAACGTATAAAATAAATATACAAGAATAAATCCATTTTTTTGAATCTCTGAGTTTATAGCTCTATATCAATAGGTATAAGTAGCTTGGTTAATTTCACCTTATTAAGCAATTTTTACTGTTTAATCAAAATAAGAAATATAATAAACCCCCTTTCTCATTTTGTCTAAAACTTTGTTTTTTGCTCAGTATTGCTTTATCTCGGATTAAAATATTTTAATCCAAATTTAATTTTTCTTCCTTCGCTCTCGTTAATATGGCTGATAAAAAGCTAAGAGGCCTTATTGCTCAACGCGATAGTGCTGTTAGCCGCTTAGAAGAAATCAAAGTAGTTGCTGATAATGCCCTTAATAATGTACGCCTTCATACACAGTTAAAAATTCGGGTCAAACACCTTGAAGGGATTGTTACTGAATTCAATAATCATCACGCCTCTATTTTAAATATTGTCGCTCAGGGTGATGATGATGATTTGGCGAATCAACAGGCTATTCGCAAACATTTTGATGAAAATTTTTATTCAATCCAAGCAACTTGCTCTGAATTGTTTGATAATACTGAGCAAGGGGCAGAAAGAGCAACCCCCAGTCATGTTAAATTACCTAAGCTGGAACTTAAAAAATTTAATGGCACTATAAAAAATTGGAAGACGTTTATTGACCTCTATGATTCTATTATTCACAATAATTCAAGTCTTTCCAATGTAGAAAAATTTACATATCTTTTAAATTCCTTAGAAGGACCCCCACTAAGCATTGTTCAGTGTACTCCTTTAACTGATAATAATTATAACATAGCTTATAATACATTGAAGGGTAGATATGAAAATAATCGATTAATTTCGGTTAGTCACTGGCGTGAGATTGAAAAGACTGTGAAGCTTTCTGATGAGCATGATGCAAAATCTCTTCAAACTCTATTAGATACATTTACTGAACACTTAACTGCAATTGAAAATATGGGTCACCCTGTCTCACAATGGGATTTCGTTTTATTTTACATGCTATTTGATCGCCTTGATTCAAGCACAGCCACGAGGTTCGAACTTGAGTGTGGTAAATCTCTAGACGAAATTCAAAATAAACACAAGCATTTTGAAATTTTATTAGACTTTCTTAAGAAGCAGTGTATCGCATTAGATACCGTCTCAAGCTCTTTTAAAGATGTAAAGCCTAGTACTTCTAAATATATAAAACAAACAGCAATGCCAAAGAGAACTTTTGTTATTAGTGCTGCGTCATGTTACTTTTGCCACAAAAATAATCACTCAATTTATAAATGTTCAGAATTCTTAAGTAAAAATTCCCACGAAAGATATAAAATTGCAAAAACTGATAAATGGTGCACCAATTGCTTAGGTTTAAAACATAACTCGTTTAATTGCTCATCTCGTCGCCGCTGCGAAAAATGCTCCAAGCCTCATCATACCCTTTTGCACCATGACTCCTTTGAAGCTTCTCAGCCACCTGCCGTTGAGCAGGAATCTTCTACAAACTGTGAGTACAGATCTCAACCTGTTGCCTTGACCAATATCAAACCACACAAAAATACTGAAAGCTCTGTTTTATTGGCCACGGCACAGATTCGGGTTCTGGATTCCCAGGGTCAATTTATCAATGCGCGAATCTTATTGGACAGCGCAAGTCAAGTGAATTTTATTACAAACAAATTATGTAAACGTTTGGGCTTAGTCAAATGACCTCTTTCCCTGTTTGTTAAAGGTTTAGGTGACACTGTCTCAAATGTCTCTCATGAAGTCACATGCACCTTCACGCCTAAATGTTTTACAAATCCCAAATTTTCTCTAGATTTTGCCATAATTCCAAAAATATGCGAAAACCTTCCCTCTTCAGATTTACCCACAGATTGCTTCACTCAGTTTTCTCATCTCGAGCTGGCAGATGAAAGTTTTAATGTTTCGGGTCCTATTGACATGTTGGTTGGAGGTGATGTTTTTGGTTTTCTTGTTAAAGAAGGTCAAATATCGCAATCGATTAATAAACCTGTTGCTCTAAATACTCAACTAGGGTGGATAATTATGGGTCGTGTGTCTTACCAGGACTCTATTTCTCGTTCAACCCCTAATAGCCTTTGCGCTACTGTCAGCTCCACTCTTCTAGATATTGTTAAAAGGTTTTGGCAGCTGGAACAAGTCCCTAATTACCATGTTCATTCCCCTGATGAAGTTGCTGCAGAGGAGTTTTTTCAGAGGACTCATACTCGAAATTTCTCAGGGAGATATGTTCTTCAACTTCCTTTCAAACATTTAGAACTCCCAGTTTTTGAAAACACTCGAGATATCGCTTTGCGTAGGTTTTATTCTCTTGAACATCGTTTAGAATCCAATCTCGAGCTTCATGATGAATATCGCGCTTTTATGCAGGATTTTATTGACACTGGACATATGGAAATCCTACCCTCAAACATAGATATAAAAAACTGTTATTATATACCCCATCACTGTATTCTTCGTCCGGAAAGTTCAACCACAAAACTTCGTGTTGTTTTTGACGCCTCCGCGAAGGCCGCAAATAATATTTCTCTCAATGACACTTTGTTAGTCGGCCCCAAGCTTCAACAGGATATATTTCACTTGCTGTTAAAGTTTCGCATCCATGCTGTTGCATTCACTGCTGATATTAAGCAGATGTTTCGACAAATTCTCATAGATCAACCCTGTAGAAATTTTCAAAGAATTTTATGGAGGTTTTCAAAGTCTGATCCTGTGAGAGACTATCAACTAAATACTGTAACCTACGGTGTAGCTTCTTCACCATACCAAGCTATTAGAACTCTCACTCAACTTGCTAGGGATTATAAGTTTAAATTTCCTAGGGCATCTGAAATCTTAGAGAATGAAATATTCGTGGATGACGTAGTTAGCGGTACTGATTCTATCGAATCAGCTCTTGCCCTTCAGCAAGAACTAATTTCGTTGCTTTCTCTTGGTGGCTTTGAATTGCGAAAATGGGCGAGTAATACGCCTTTATTAATATCTCATTTAGACACCTCTTTGACACAGTTGAACCCCCTTTCCTTTGATAAAGAGACTGATTCCATAGTCAAGATTTTAGGCTTGCAATGGAATCCTCTTAGTGATTCTTTTGTCTTTAAAATAGAATCTATAGTAAAACCATGTACAAAAAGAAACATTTTATCTGATTTGGCTCGTATTTTCGACCCTTTAGGATTTCTTTCCCCTGTTACTGTCTCTTTGAAAATAATTATTCAACAATTATGGTCATCTGGACTAGACTGGGACCAACCTGCTCCTAACTCTATTAAAGAATACTGGTCTTTATTTAAAGAAGGTATTTCTACCCTATCGAGCCTTTTATTACCTCGAAAGATTATCCCTTCCCAGATGAAATTGTGTGAGATGCACGGCTTCTGCGATAGCTCGGAAAAGGCGTATGCAGCTGTGGTCTATTTTCGCATAATTACTTATGATGATAACGTTCAGACGTATTTGCTATGTTCTAAGAGTAGAGTAGCTCCTCTTAAGACAATCTCGATTCCAAGGCTAGAGTTGTGCTCGGCTGTCTTATTGGCAGATTTAATGTCATCAGTTAAAGAAGCGCTTGCTGATTCTATAAATATTTCGTCATTGTTTGCATGGACTGATTCCACTGTAGCTTTAAGCTGGATAAAGTCTTCTCCCCATAAATGGACTACTTTTGTAAGTAACCGCGTATCGTATATTCAGGAAAAATTATCTGCGGATTGCTGGGCTCATGTTAAGTCGGAAAATAATCCCGCTGACTGTGCAACCAGAGGTCTTCTTCCCTCCGAGTTACTTCACCTCAAAAAATGGTGGGCTGGACCAGAATTCCTTACGTCTCATCTTACTGAATGGGTTAATGATCCCTGTATACTTGACGATAGTATAGACCTTGAAAAAAGAAGGATTGTTTTATTAACCTCGACTCCAGTAGTTAGCTTCTGGGATAATTTGATATCCAGATTCTCCTTTTTATCAAAGATTATTCGTATTGTTGCATATTTTTTACGTTTCTGTGCATATGTAAAGGCTCCAAAACTCGTTGACAATAAAGGTCATGTAACATTGGCAGAATTGGATAGAGCTCTCTTACTTTTAATCCGAGAAGTTCAGAAAGTTTCATTTGCTCAAGAAATGGCAGAACTTTCGAAATCCAATCCTAATCTAACAATATTACCGAAATATATTCGGAAGCTCTCTCCTTTTTTAGACAAGGATGAAGCACGCTTCTCTTTCTTATAATCATAAACACCCCTGTCTATTACCCCGTGATCATCGAATTACCTTTCTAATTATTGAACAAACTCACATTAAATATATGCACCCTGGTTTACAAACTACCCAATTCCTACTCAGTCAACGCTTTTGGATTCCTTCTTCAAGAAGAATTATTAAAAAGGTTTTGTCTTCCTGCATGCGTTGCTTTAGGTGTAACCCTTTATCACAAATTCCTCTTATGGGTGATTTACCGTCCTTCAGAGTAAATCAAGTAAAATGTTTCACCAAAAGTGGTGTGGATTTTGGAGGGCCATACTTAATCACTATGGGCAAGCATCGTGGCAGCAAAACTTGTAAGGCTTATATTTGCCTTTTTGTCTGCTTGTGCACAAAGGCTCTTCACCTGGAACTGGTTACAGAGCTATCAAGCGATGCCTTTCTGGCCGCATTAAGGCGCTTTGTTTCTCGCCGAGGTCGTGTCACAGACATGTTGAGCGATTGTGGGACGAATTTTGTGGGTGCGTCAAAAGAGTTGATGCAAAATATGCGTAATGCATCGATCCACGAAGGCATAGTGTGGCATTTCAACCCCCCTTCAGCCCCAAATTTTGGTGGAATTTGGGAAGCTGGAATTAAGGCCGTAAAGGGCCATCTACATCGCGTAGTTGGTTCGCACATCCTCACCTATGAGGAGTTTAATACTGTCTTGACCTCAATAGAGGCAATCCTAAATTCTCGTCCTCTCTGTTCATTAAGTAGCGACCCTAATGACTTAAACCCTCTGACCCCAAGTCATTTTTTGAATTTGGAACCTTTAAATACCTTCGTTGAATCCGACCTAACAGAGATTAAATTGGGTCGTCTTTCGCGCTGGCAACTTATTCAACGTATCCACCAGGATTTTTGGAATAGGTGGCATAATGAATATTTACACACCCTTAATCAGAGGTCGAAGTGGTATGATACAAGTAAAGCCATTGAAATTGATTCGTTGGTATTATTAAAGGAGGATAATGCTCCACCCCTTTCGTGGTTGTTGGGTCGTGTAATAGAATGTTTTCCAGGCAGGGATGGCATTACGCGTGTTGTAGCGGTAAAGACGCATAAGGGGATACTGCGCCGTCCTGTCTCGAAGTTATGTTCATTACCGAACAATTAGTCTTTCCTGCGGAAAATTTATATTTCGCGTTAGAATTCATGCTTTTTTTTATCATTTTTGCTCTTTTTTTTTTTACTTAAAATGTGGGACATTTTAGGTGGGCGGTATGTTCCGTCAAATCGGAAGACTCATTTCTTTATTTATTTTTATTCTTTTTTTATTGTCAATATTCATATAATTATATTTAACATGAGCTTTGCTTCGTCGTGGTACTGATCGTTGTTAATATCTAAAGTTGTATTCTACAATTTCTTTAGTTTTTTTTTTGCTAAATTATTATTCGCGGCTTTTTATCGCGTCATAGGTAAGACAACCTTAATTTTGACCGAGAAGAGTCGCACGCACCTCTAGTCCAGTACTGCATCGTTCCTGATTGATGGGAACTGGCAGCATTAGCATTGGTATATAAACTACTGACCAAATAAGTCGTTCTCCATATATAAAGACACGCGAGTGAATTCCAAAAATTATTAAGTGCCGGCACACCGTCAAACCCAGCAAATATTTGGAGGTGAACCTGGAGGAGCAGTCCTGAACAGAAGCGACAGCAAGGTGAGCCACAAATTATTTTGGGGTTGTCTTGGCCGTCGTCTTAATTTTTTATGCATTAATTAATTAAAGATACAGTCCACTATTCTAATTTTACCCCCAACATATCCCAAAACCAATGTTTAAGAATTATTAATATTTATTTTTAATAAACTCAATAGTATAAAACTCATCTAATATCTAAAACCATCTTTTAAATTAAATAGATCATTACGACTGACCCGCGTATAATAGGACAAATTTCATTTTGATTCACCCCGATATAAACACACTGACATTTCAAAAAACGGCATTTTGGCAACGAAGACGTCAAAATGATTATTTCATTTAATGGTCTCTTAGAAATAATACAATACCAACAGTAACTATAGTTGAACGATACAAACAGCGTTCCTAACAACCATTGTTTAAATTTTATTTTGGCTCATTTCGTACCATGCAAGCAATGGACGTAGACGCAACGGCCGAAAGCCTACAGGCGATCATGGAGTCTGTACCGGTAAGAATTTAATTAGATTATATTTTAAATTAGTTATTCGTTATATTTTATCGAATAGTCGGAACCTCAACCCAATTCGAGACAACCCAACCCAAGGCAACCCAACCCAAGCCCACCCGACCCAACCCAACCAAATCTTCCCAACCCAACCCAACCCACCGAAGCCTCCCAACCCACCGAATCTTCCTCCCAACGCAATAGTAAGTATAAAATTCACTGAGATATTGCCATTTTCATTTTCTTTCTAATTCCCGCGGAAAACATTAAAATTCTTTATTTTGTTACAGAAGAAAATAATAGAGGAAGAAACTGGAGAGCGAGGAGTAGCTACTGGAATAGCAGGGTCCATAGGCGTAGAGAGCGCGCCAATCTTCACCAACAAAGTAATATATAACGTTTTTATATTGTATTTAAGTTTGTTATATATTTTTTTTCTTTCAGAAACGCTATTGTCGGCCGTGACCGACGCGGTGGCCAGTGCTATTCTTAAGCACACAAATAAAGGAGGCTACAGGGGCAATTTCCGTGGTCGGGGCAGGGGACAAAATTAATTTTTTTTTTTAATTTTTGATTTATGATTTTTTTTTAAACATATTATATATATTTTATATAAGTATCGTTGTCTTATTAAAAAACTATAAAACATATGAATAGACTGGATATTCTGTGTACTGGATTGCCTGTATAATACTAAAATGTGATGATAATACTAATGTGTGAATGTGATCTTTTGACAAAAGTGTAAAAGGGTTTTTTTAAATTTCATAATATGCTAACAGATGGCCACTGACTGGGGTATATTTGTGTTATACTTGTATATCGCTCGTTAAATCAATTTAATCAACTAAAAATAGAAATATATGTTACTGCAATGCACATTTATGTTACTCCAACAAAAACGCTCCTATATAAAGTCCAGTGCAGCGATATATTAGAATGGTCACCCGTCAAAACACCAGCCTTTTACTTCTCAAACAATGTAAATAGAAGGTGGATGACATTGTTTGGCAGGTGGAATGCTGGTGTTTTGACGGGTGACCATCCTAATATATCGTTGCACTGGACTTTACATACATCCTATAGTCATACATTCATCGCTCTCAAATATTCCAGTCTAGGGCCACCTTAAACCTGAAAATTCAGGCAACATATATCTCTAATATCAGCCCATATATGTTGGCAGAAAATAAAAATCTTGGATTTACTGTTAAAATAATAAAAAAGGAGAATATACTTCAAATGATGATTAAAGCTGTCAATTTCACATTAACAAATATCGAAAATTCAATAAAATTAAATTTTCCTTGTTATAAGCAAGTGGAGAATTTTTATATATAATTTTAATTATTACAAGTAAGAAATGTGTTGGTAATTTATTAAACAGTTTATATATTTTAACCAAGAATTTCATAGAACTCTACTTGTTTAGTTATTATGTTATGTAATATATAAATTATTGACACATGATTGTCCAAAGATATTATGCCTCTTTTAAGAAATTAACACAAAATTTAGCATATAAATCTTAATTTATTATGGTCACACTATAAAATCTGACTGATTAAAAAACTAAAAGGAATTAGAGGATAATTATCACGGTAACAATGATAAACGTAACTATAAAAATATATAGAATTATAACATTTTTTTATTACATTTAATTTTTCTCTTCAGAAAACACTAGTATTGTTAATAAGTTCTTCTGCTCTCCCATGCAGGGTGTCGAGGAGGCGGGCATAGAGCATATACTTTTCTCGTTAGGTTCTTTTTTCTGTAACAAAAGGCGTAATTAGATAATTTATTTAAAAAAATGATATGAAAGCAATGTTATACCTATATTCTCCACAGGTTGGGTTGGGTTGGGTTGGGTTGAGTTGGGTTGGGTTGGGCTTAGTTGGGTTGGGTTGGGTTGAGGAGGCGGGCATAGGGCATATACTTTTGTCGTTAGGTTATTTTTTCTGTAACAAAAGGCATAATTAGATAATTTATTTATAAAAATTGATATGAAAGCAATGTTATACCTATATTCTCCACAGGTTGGAAGTCCGTTTCTGGAAAGAGCGGTACCAAAGTAGTAATATCGTCATCAATCTTAATTTCCTAAATACAATATAATAAAGAATGTATGGTTAAAAAAAAATAAATATTAAAATATTAAATTACAATGACAAAACATTTGTCACAATCAGAAGATAATGTTGTTAAAAAAAAGAATTTTATTTGTTTAAGAATCATCCAGGACTTGAGAGGCACTTGTCAGAGCGAAAATCAGTTTTTTGTAAATCGCGAATTAATTACATCAACTTTCTCTAAAAAATTCTTAATAAATTAACATAATAATATCTCATATTTATATCATGAACATTTATAACGAAAACTGATTTTACGAGGTTATGCTGTTTTAAATTAATATAGCATATTTAAACAAAACAGACATGGTCTGTTGATTTTCTATTTTTACAGATAAACCATACATTTCCAAATCACATTGAAAATAAACCATAAAATATAAATTAAAGAATTAATTGTGCTTAGTAACCACATAGCAAAATTATATGTTTTACAAATAAATATGAAATTGTATAGTTTACTCTCCCAGAGAGACTTTTATAATTAAATATATATTTAAAATATATATAAAACTAGAAAAGGGATTTTCATTGTGAAAGCGAATGATTAATAGTAAGCCATGCCATTAGCACTAGGCACTTCTACAATTATCTACTATTTACCACACGCTAATCATTATACTCCGACTTTTGATACCTCAAGACGATAGCAAGAGTTGCCTCGCCGAATGAAAAATCCGCCACCCATTGCAATAAGTAATTACATGCATTTAACAAATTGGCCATTAAGCTAGGTTTAATCACTTATCGCATAAGATGGCTCTAATATATAAAGACATCACATAGTGAAATCTTTTGGGGGTAGGGGGAGATCATAACCTAATATCTGAATCTAAGTGCGTCAAGAGTTTTGGTTACAGTCGGGCCGGATAACCCCTGGATGCATGTTGAGCTAGAAGTGTAAGTAAACTGATGTTTTATTTGCTTGCAATGCAAAACTCACTGCTCATACTATCTGAATATTGCTTTGCTCATTTGTAATTTTGTTTATGTTAAATAGGTTTGTCCTAGTATTTTAACAATTTTAACATTTTTCTAAGAGCAATAAGTATACATCTTCTAAAGTTTATTTTTTTTACTCGGAATATTTGCTCATCCAATTGTGTTTATATTAATCAATATTTGCTCATCCATGTGTGTAAGAATTCATGGCCTACTATTAAAAACAAAAATAAATATGGATTTTTTTGATTTTTAAAGCTAAAATTTACTAAAGAATAGGTTGTGATACATAAATGTATTCAGAAAAAAAAATGCAAAAATTTGACGTTAAAATATACAGGGTGTTCCATTTAAAAAATACCAAGTTTGTGCCCAATCTTAAAAACAGTGCATTAGAAAAAAAAATTAAATACGCCACTGACTTTTATGTAAAAATATCTATTATAAGCAGTTTTCATTTTTATTCTATCTTATACAGGGCCTGAGAAATAATAACATCTCCAAAAGTGAACATTTTCGTTTTCGCACTGTATTTCAGGAACAAAATTAGTTAGAATATTTCTGTTTGTGGCTTTAAAAGTTTTACAAAAAAGTGATACAGGGTTGCGAAAACCGCAAAGCTCTATCTTAAAAAATGACAGAGATACCCTGCAGTCTCATCCAAAATGGGACACAGTGTACTGTGTGAAGAAGAATTATCTCAACCTATAAGCAACGATACTTCCAATAGACCAATAGGCCGGCATTCACGATCCGATAGTCGGGCAACCAGTAGCTGCTCAGGATACTTTATACCCCACCAACCCTTTGTATCACCGCCGCTAGAACCGCAACCCCTAAATTGTCGCTGGCGCCGCAATCGCCATCTAAACAGCAAACTGCGTCCAATTATTTTCGCACTTTTGATTTTTCTTAGTAGTACTTGCCAATTAAAATACTTACCTTAAACAAACTGCCAGTTTCATTTCAGTGTCAATAGGTTGTCGTGCATTGCAGCCAATCCCTTGAATATTTTCTTTAATTACGTCATGGATTTATTGAAACTGAAGCCTGGTTACACGAAAATATTGTTTAATTTGAACGTCACTTAAATCACTTAAGAGATTAAATTCTCCATGCGTTCTTCTTTTTTTTAAATGAGTACTTTCACCTAAACACTTTTTTCGCCGTTTTAAATAGAAACACAACAGAATATTCTCGATTTCCAAATCCGAATCTATACAAAGTTCGTCTTCTGTAGACATATTTAATAGGGTGGGTCGAAAAAAAATTTTTTTTGGTTTATTTCCTAATAGCAAAATTATGTTGTATTATCATTTTAAGACCAACCATTTAAAATATTATTGAAATATTTAAACTCTAAGAGCCCGCGCAATGCCGCCGCATTATCGTCAAATTTGTAAAATAAGGTAATACCTTGCAAGACACTGCAAGTCTTCCTATATTCTAATTTAAGACGTTTGCTTTACAGTTAATTTATTTTATTCCTTTACAGACCTTTCATGACCTTGAATCTATTTTTAATACGCAATGCATGCTGTTAAGTCACTGCAGCCAATCGCGCCGCGGTCACTATAATGCTACATTTAGTGTGAATTAATCTCTGAACGCGTACGGTCGTGGTTATCTGTTTTGTTTATCAGAGCTTTATTTCGCGCTAATTTCTTACCAAATAGTATGGAAAGTAAAAGAATAAAGTACAAGTGTCCCATATTTGGAACTATTGGTGAACTAAAAGAAAATGTGTTACCAACTTTCCAAGATGTAATGAAGTTTTACGAATGGACAAGAATACAACTTAAAATTCAACAAGGAAGTAACAAAGAACCGTCTTTTTCTTAAATCGCAGACATAGTGGCTCAAAAAATTGAAGATATTTGGCAAAAATCATCTATTCCTATGGTCTCACACACACGAACTATTCAGATTTTAAAAACGTACCACGGAAAGTGCAAAAATCACATTAAATCTCTAAAAAGGTTGACAGAAGAAAAGAAAGCCTTGTTTTTGCGCCAAAGTGAAGTTTTGTTTGATATTTGTTCCTGTAAATGTAAGGATCTTCTTCATCTCTGTAAATGCTCGCGTGAGTCGAAGGTACCCAAAGAAGAACACGCATTTTTGCTTGACCAGAGGGGCGAAAGAAAAATGCTTATCGGTGGAGTAGATCTTGTGCGCACTTTAGAACTGAAAAAAAAATTGGAGAGAAAACGTAAGAGTTTAAAGCCTTTTAATAAACTCATTCCTAGTTGTGATCAACCACAAAAAGAAGTGTCTTCCTCTGCTTTTACGGATTTTGAGGAACGTTATGTATCGCCCGTAAAACACAACGTAGAAGATTTGCCATCCACTTCACAAACCTCCAAAAAGAAATCTGTGAAACGTAAACGTTTTCCGACGCTATCGAAAACCGCTGACCGTTATGGTGTTTCTGATAGAGCGGCGGCTGCAATTGCTTCGGCGGTATTACATGACATATCTTCTGATGTAGAGGTAATAGATAAATCTAAATTAAGAAGGGAAAGACAAAAATTACGGGATACGCTTTTGCAAGAACAAACCAATTTGCAGCTTCCCGCGTTGTACTTTGATGGGCGCAAGGACAAAACTTTAAAAGTCATGGCAAAAGCAGGCAAAAAATACAGAAAGGTGGTAGTTAAAGAACACATTTCTGTCCTGAAAGAACCCGGTTCGTTGTATGTAGGTTATACTACACCATTACATGGTACTGCCAGAAGTATTGAAAGGACTATTAGTGCACTTCTACAATGAAAACGTATTTGTTCTGACGAATTGGTGGCTATTGGTTGCGATGGGACAGCAACTAATACTGGAAAGAACGCAGGTGTAATTAGACTGTTTGAGAAGAAGCTTCAGCGACCACTACAATGGATAATTTGCATGCTTCACTTAAATGAGTTGCCTCTGAGGCATTTGTTCAACAATCTAGATGGTAAAACAACTGGTCCACATTCGTATAATGGTCCTATTGGTACCAAGTCAGCTACCAGTAATTAAAACAGAAGATTTAAGCATGGACCAAAAGTATTTGTACGCGATAACCACAGCCGTAATCACTGGAAACTGCCCCACCGACTTAGCCCATAAATCGCCAGGGAAAATTTCCCATGCTCGCTGGTTGACTACAGCCAATAGAATAGTGAGACTTTATGTTGCTACAATACGTCCGACTGAAAATTTATGTCACCTAGCGCAATTTATCGTCAAAGTATATGCCCCTGTATGGTTTCAGATAAAAACACATCCTTCTTGTAAAGATGGGTCCCGCAATTTATGGAAATTGATACAAAATTCTCGATATCTATCAAAAGAGCTAAGAGACGTAATAGATCCAGTCATTCAACGAAATGCACATTTTTTCTATCCAGAGAATTTACTCTTAGCCATGTTAACAGATGAGCAAAAGAATATTAGGGAATTAGCTGCCAGAAGAATATTAAAGGCACGAGATTCATTGGCACTAAGAAGGCAACTACGTATATTTGAAGTACCGGCAGTAAATTTTAAGGCTTCGTCTTATATTGATGTAATAGACTGGCAAGAAAATAACAACTGTGATCCTCCAATCCTCCGAAGCTTCTCAAATGATGACTTAAAAAAAATTGTTGCATCAAATGGTGACGAAGATTTAATTTTCATTAGACTACCATGTCACACACAAGCGGTAGAGCGGACGGACAAATTAGTGACAGAAGCATCAATGTCTCTGTGTGACAAGAAGTCAAGGGAAGGCCTGATTCATGCTAAACTCTCATCTAGGAAAACAATGCCCAAATTTGAAAGTAAGCAAGATTTTCATGCATAATGGCATGTTATTAACAAGACTTTAGTTGTAATTTTGTGTGTTTTTTTATATTTAGCATTAACGATATGTTTCTACCATTAAATTCCTAATGTTTATAAAACTTATTATAATTAAAATTCTGGATTCACTATCGTCATGCCCTGAAACTATTTTGCCTTTTTTATCAAAATTTCAAAATTCATGCGCGGGCTAAAGATAAAAGTTAAATTAACTTTTTTTTTCTTTTGTAACTTGTTTTTGTGCAATGCAACATAATACAGCTATTAAAAAATTAATAAAACGATTTTTATTTTTTCCCTATATAAAGTGACCCACCCTAATATTTAATTCTAATAACTAATAGGTACCGTCAATTTAATTGTGCTCTTTATATGACAATATAGGTAAATATATACATAACAAAAAAAGACAAATAGCTACGACATGCAAAGGTCCTACGTTTTCCTCTGCTATGTCTCGGCTGTGCTGTGCTCTGCTACCCTACGTTCAACATAGCTAGCCAAACTGAGTTTGAAAGAGTTCTGAACCTGCTAGGAGATGATGGTTGCATGCATACTGACGCTTTAAAAACAATTAATCGCAATCTGTCGAAAATAAGCACGAAACTTGAGCACGAAAAGGAGGCTGCACAATTGATTTATTAATTAAAATCGGCAGGTCAGAGGGTTAAAAAAGGTGGCAAAATAAAAGTGCAACCATCATCTACTAGCCGCCGGCGCACTGGGCTTACACGTGGGTCAAGAAGTGTACCGTCTGGGAGACCACCAAGACTCAACAAAATAAGAAAAAATTATGTTAAACGTTCTAGAATTTTGAAGCAAAACATTACAGCAAATTCACGAAATGCTAAAGTACATTCAGTTTTTTTTATAAGTAATTAAACACAACACCCAATATTGAAAATTGTTTTATTACTCAACTTTATTGTTAAAACATATAGGTACATACCTATCTACCTAATAAAAAAATGTATTTATTTTAAATCTAATATCGTCTTACGTTCTTTATTAACACCATCATTGTACTTAAACTATGTTTTGTACTTTTAAGCGTGATGAAGGAATAAGATCTAATAATAGACGGAAACATCGCGAAACTCGTAAGAATAAGAACGTTTTTTGTCCTGTTCTAATTTCCACTACTCATCTTACTAAACGTGCCTTATATTAAGTATACTTAAAATGACACTGCAATTAATTTATTTTATTTGGTTTTCTTATATGTAGCACACGTTAAAGCATATTAATTAAACCAATCAATTTTTAAGATATAGGTACTGTATATTAGCGAGGGTATGCTGTAACGCAGAGCCCGTTTTTCTAAACCCACAAGCGCTACAGCACATCTATGCATCACTCTCTTTATTTCTTACTCTAACATACGCAGTTATATGCACGTGTGCTGTAGCATTAGAGCCTTTGAAAATACGCTACCGGGTGGCCAAATAAGCGAGGTAAGCAGCTGTATCTCAGGACCTGTACATCTGGCAACAATGGAATTTTTTTTTATTATTATAAAAGTGGCCATGAGAAAATTCTGGAAATTATTTTTAAGTTCCGTTAAGTTGCGGTGAAATGCAAGAGGGCGCAACTAAAAATTAAATAAAAGTCTTTTTCTCCGAAAACTTAAATATTAACTTATACTTTTGATATTATTTTTAGTAAGCCTAGATAATTTGCTATAATTTTGGTTAATGAATTATTGACGTACGAACGAAAGTAGGGGTGGGGGAAGCTATTGAAAGTGGAATCATTAAAATCGGTGTAAATTCTAAACCACTTATTCGATTTGAGCAACTCATAATTTATTTGCAAGATAAATGTAGCTGCTTTAAAAGTCTGATCTCATCACTACCCTAGAGTTCCTAATAAAATCACCAGAGGGCGCAATTTGTAATAATTCCAGTTTTTCATTTTGCTCCAAAAATTCAAATTGAATGGTATATTTTTGACATCATATTTAAAAAGTAGATAAAATTTGCAAAAATACTGTGAAAACCGCACGATGATATCTTTGCTTGTTTTAAAGTTATAGCGAATTAAATTCTTTTACGCACCGAGTCCAAACTTATGTACTGCCATCTAGCGCTCGGCCTTAAAATGTCTAGTTAACGTCAAAGAAAATAATAGTAAACTATAGAAAATCCATCCCGTGTAAATTTTTTGACCACCTAAAAGGATCCCCGCTTTTCGAGCGAGGTTACATCGGTGAAATTACGCGTTGAAATCTGGGCGATCGCTTGGCTGTGTTGCAAAATTTAATTTGGCGGCTGCGACTCGGCTGAGCAACACAATATTATTTTTATTATTCGCTCTTGTGACGGACGTATCGATACAGGTTATCAACACCGGCAAAGCTCTCCGTCGATTTTTGACAAAACTTATTTACAAATAATTCTGTATTTTTTTTAAAATTTTGTCACTGGTTCTGTAATACATAATGTCGGGCAATGTATGCCAATATTATGACTGTAGGCGAACTAGAAGAGAGAATCCTACGTTAAAGATGTTTAAATTTCCTTATAAAAATCCAAGTATTTGCGAACGTTAAATTTTAAATTGCGATAAGTCCTAGAGCACAGATC
Organism: Anthonomus grandis grandis; assembly: GCF_022605725.1. Classification (NCBI taxonomy): domain Eukaryota; kingdom Metazoa; phylum Arthropoda; class Insecta; order Coleoptera; family Curculionidae; genus Anthonomus; species Anthonomus grandis. The sequence continues at coordinate 1,036,714 of NC_065565.1, forward strand.
TAAATCCGCACAAAGCTATTTACATCTGTGCCTAGAGTTCTATAAACATACTCAACCTTAACAGTGCCTTAGTAAGTAAGTACAGGGTGTTCCATTTAAGAGGAAAAACGGCATATTTTTTGACTTTCCCAGTATATTATTTTTACGCAAAGTTACAGCTGAATACCTGTGAAATGAACATCACCTACAATCTATATCTATCTCAAGTTTTAATTGGGAACTATTCGGCAATGAAAATTACAGTTAACCAAAAACTATAATTTTCTGACTTTTAGGTAAATGAAAAATGTGTAAGGTGGTAACACTATGAGGTGATGTACAAAGTTAATTTTTGAATACTGAAAATTAAATTTAAAGAATAAAAATATATAATACCGGTTTAAATAGTCAAATTCCAAAACAATAATTACTTTGAGATAAAACCTTAAAAATAGTACCATAACAAATAATAATAGTTATTTATTAGAGTAAAATAGGCGTTTTAAAATTACTGCCTTCGCTAAAGCTCGTGTAGTAAACTTCATCATTTTACTCAAGTATACAAACTCAAAAATTAGAAAGATAAATTGTAACCTAAAATTGTAAAGTGAATCGTCAAATTTAGATCATCAGGTTGACAGAAAATATAAGTTACGCTTTTCTTTTTAAATAGGTAGGTATTATATGATACCGATTTTGGGGAAGTTTGAGGATGGGATCGTTGATATAAATATTTTTGATAGAATTTCTCTTTTGCGCGCCATCGTTTTTTTGTGCTCATGCAGTTTTGTATACTTAGTGTTGCCATTGCTAAGTGGGACACAGGAAATCCCATGTTATTTTTTATAGGGATTGGCTTTCCTCTTTAACTTAGAAAAAAAGTATTAAAATTTATTAAAGAGCACTAAAATCTAGAGCCTATAAAATAGCACAGCAATAAAATAGCACAGCAATAAAATAGCACGTCACGCACAGACATTTTTTACTTATTTAAATAGCTTAAATCTCTACCACTTGTTACTTTGATAGCCAAAATACCTTTGACATATATATCAATTCACGCCGATTCTGTGAGCTTTATTAAGCTTTATAGCCAAAAATCTATATAAAAATTTAAAAATGATCTTTTTCTATTGCAATGTATTTACAGGTAACAACCAACATTTTTTTATCTTGACTCGTGGACCGTCAAATAAGTTTGTCATTTTATACATGACTACTGTATTGGTAGTAAATACAGTAGTCATTTGGCTTTTTACTTTGAGCAGTACCTGTAAGTACAGAGTGACAAAAAACTCATCAAGATTTTTGGACATAACCTCTAAACAGACCAATTAAAAAAAAAAAAGTTATTTTGTTGGTAGAAGATTTTATTATTCTTTAATTAACTTAAATATTTTTTCTCTCTACAAGGAGAGTCAATATTTTCCTAGGTCCCTTGGCGATGCAACACCCGAAATAAAAATTAATCATCAAACGGCATTTTTATTATTTACCGATTTCAGGAAACGCAACGTTACTTGGTATGGATCTGAAAATCCTGAAAAATAAACACTTGTGTGAGAGACATTTTGCGGACAGCGCTTTTCGGACGGAAAAACGGCGTTATTTAACGTTATTCGTATTTGATTAAGAATGTTATTGCGCCTATTAAAAATTTGACTCCAATTTATTTCAACACCCTATACCAAATTTGGTACACTTATGTTTTAAGTGGTCCTGAACAATAATCCAGTACCATTTTTCAAAAATAAATATCGCTAATACTACTTCTCGATTTTTCGCACTTCAAACTTGAATACTGTAGGCCACGACCTGCTTTCTCTAAATGTCGAACTTGGCTCATAAGTGCCATTTTTGACCATCTATCCAACAAAAAAAGTTTTTGAAAATTGGTAAAGAAACAAAAATTTTAGAGGGGTGGCTAACCTTTAAGTGGGACACACTGTATAGACATAATTTAATATAAGCTAATGAGCATTAACTTTCTGTATAACCGGAAGTGCCACCAGAATAAAATATTTAAGTCGTATGCCCCCCCATCCCTATCAAATTGCGATATTTTATAATTTCTTGTTTTCGAAAACAATTCTTTTGTAAATGGTTTTCGACTACGTTCATCCAGGGACACGCTGTATTAAAAATGTGCATATTTTATTTGCAATTTTTTTGTCAAGCGCTCATTTTTTTTAACTAGTTTGTGGATTTTTTAGGGAGAAAATTAAGAAAACAATACCTATTAATTGCATCAAAATTTATGTTTTTTTAATCTGAGACACCCTGTATTCTCATATTTATGAAAAATCCTACAATTTGAGTTTAAACACTTAACTGTATCAATTATATAGCTGTAAATTAAAATAATTCGTATTTCTATTGTATTAGATTATATATACAGGGTGTACAGGTGTATTAGATTATATAGATTATATGTATGTGATGTACATATAAGTATTAGAATAATTTTCTTTTTTTTTCGTCTAAAAGTGTTAATTATTCGCGGATCCAAGATTTAGTAATAAATGTTATAAAAATGTGAATATGTACTACCTACATGTATATAAAAATCCAATTTTAGAATACCTAACTTAAGCAGGAAGTATAATATACATATACTTAGTACATATACATATATTATGTAAGTACATACCTATATTATTAAAATTAGAAGTTTTAAAATTTTTGTTATAAAATATAGGCAATTATGCACTAAAATTCAACCCGGCATTTTGTCCTGTTTAATTTGGTTTAAATCATAACTTTAAGTTTTTTCATAAAAATAATATAGGTACTAGTAATGTTTCTTTGATTTTGTTATTTAAAATGTTTGTGAGAATTATTTTCTATTAAAACATATTAAAACATATTCCTCCACTTTGTTCCTAATTAACTTCAAATGTCAGCTTTAAAGATTAAGGCCTTATCAATAATAATTCTGCGATGCGGTACAAAGACAAATCAATGCAAAAAATGCCAAAAATTAAGTCTTTATAGATTTGGAATCGTTTTATTTTTCTAGGCGCGTGCGTTTTTTTTTAATTTTAGCGTTTGAAATTATAATGGAGAAATTTTAATTTCAATGCGAATAAAACCAAAATGATGACTCAACAATTTTTCGCGATTTTTACAAATCTTTTCAATGCAATAATATGGTAGGTGTAATATTTTATGTAGTTTTACAGAGGCAAATAATGCAGGCGACAAAACCTCACTATATATTAAGGCTCAAGCAATTTTATCTCAGTGTATCTAAATAAATAAGGCAAAAAACATAGTCACAAGTTTCTAATAATAAGTTAAATCAATATGTTAAGAATAAACTAAAAATTAATTAAAACATCCATTTTCCCAAAACTTATTTTTTGCGAATACCTAGTTCTGCCTTTATACGGCTCGGCGCATCGCGAGAGAATTATTCACTAACAGATAAAATTTAAAATGTTATCAGTAATGGCAACGTCGCTTCGATTCTTACGCGGTTAGCGCATAAAATATTCTTATTTAAGGAAGCATTGATATCTCCTTGTCGGTTCACAGCTTGCCATTTACGTGGGTTATCTATTCGTTAGTATAATTATCTTTGTTAACCCTCTATTGCATTTTGTTCCCAAACGGGAACAATATCATTTTTCAATAATTTCTATTAAATAAAACTTACAAAATATTGTTTTTATGCATGGAGTTACTTCTCGGGAACATTATTATTTAAAACTTTGTCATTCTCCCACTAGATGGTAGGCCAAGACAAAATATTCCATATTTTAATTTCTACTGTTCTGACGAGACGTAACGTGTTTTTGTGCGAGTTTTAATGGTAAATAATTATATTTTTAGGTAAGTAATAATTACTATTTTTTTAAAATATCATTTTGTAGTATATAAATTAGTATAAGGTACATTTATTTTAAATACTTCTTGAAAATAAAGTAATAAAAAACATATTTATATTTTTGTTCCCATCCGGGAACATTATGCGTAGAAATTACTTCGGTACTAGATATTTTTGTTTTTTTTGACAAGTATATTTTTTAGCTAAATTATTGTTTTTTTTTTCAGAATGGATCCAGATGACTTTACGCCAATAAGTACCAAAAATTTTTATGGAAAAAAACTTCAACCCGTTTTTCACGTGAGGAATATTCCTGATGAAAGCGAAGATTCGGAACTTTCTGAAGACGAAATTCGGGAGAGCCCTAAGCCAGAAAATGAAGATTTATACACTACTAGCAGCGATGAAGAACCAGATGACAACATACCATTGTCCGTCTTACGACAACGTCTAAATTATATAGATATATCTCAAATAAAATGGACAGAGACACGCAGCACGGGCAATTTCTTGAAAGTGAACAGTTGCCTGATTCAATTTTGCAACTGAATACTCCGTATAAATTGTTTTCTTTTTTTCTTTCCGAAGAATTTTTTGAAGAAACTGCTCGCCAAAGTTGCCTGTACAGTGTACAAAAAAATCCAAATGTACCTTTCACAACAGGAGTTGAGGAACTACAACGATTTGTTGGAATTATTTATTGGTCATCTCTCGTTCGACAACCCACAACAAGAAGACATTGGTCCCCAAACACTCGATTTCCGCAAATTGCAGATGTAATGACCGTAAACCGCTTCGAAAGGCTAAAAAAAAATATCCACTTTGCAGATAATTTGACAAGTGATAAAAGTATTGATAAAATTATGCCAGTTCTGGATGAAATAAAAATTGCCTGTAAAAAATTGCCTCTGGAAGAAAATTTGTCGTGCGACGAACAAATAATACCGTTCAAAGGAAGGATTAGTCTAAAAACCTATAACCCGAAGAAACCTCATAAATGGGGCTACAAAATGTGGGTACTTTCTGGAGTTTCAGGAATTTCATATCACTTTGAGCTTTATGGAGATAAGGATGCAACGCAGATCATACAAGGAGAGCCAAATTTAAGAGCAGCAAGTAACGTTATTGTTCGATTATGCAGAGATGTTCCTCCAAACATAAATCATAAAATTTATTATGATAACTATTTTTGTTCACTACCTCTTATAGCTTACTTAGCGGATAAAAGTATTCAAAGTGTCGGCACTATTAGACAGAACCGCCTTAAAAATTTCAATCCCAAAACCGAAAAACAAATGAAAACAAACGGAAGAGGGACAATAGAAGAAAAGTCAGTAACTTTGGGAAAATCTGAAATAAGAGTAGTTCAGTGGTATGACAATAAAATTGTTACCTTGGCTTCGTCCTATTGCGGTACGGAACCTGTTAGAAAAGTAAAAAGATTTTTCAAAACCGAGAATACTAAAAAGGAAATTGATTGTCCCGATATTGTTCGAGTTTATAATAAACACATGGGGGGAGTGGATCTCCAGGATTCGTTACTTGGTCTTTACCCTATAAAAATGAAGAGTCGCAAATGGTACCATAGAATATTTTATCATATGCTTGACGTGGTTGCCGTAAATGCCTGGATATTAGATAAAAAAATTAAAAAACAACTTGGACAAGAAAGCAATATTATACCACTTTTGACTTTCAAAACTGAACTTGCTATGCAGTCGTGCAATAGAGGCTTTCCAAATAGTCATAAAAGGGGACGACTAAGTAATGAAATTCTACCTATACCAAAAAGAAGATGCCAAGAAGCTGGACCATCCAGGACAATTCAATTAGATAGTGTTGGCCATTGGCCAAACTGGACAGTGGAAAGGGAGAGATGTAAATTTCCACAATGTAACGGCAAATCAAGAGTTAAATGTTTAAAATGTAAGGTTCATCTTTGTTGTAATTCAAAACAAAACTGTTTCGTTAAATTCCATACTTCCTAAAATATTATACTTACATAAGAATTAAAATTATTTTTACTTACCTTTATATAAAATTAATCCATAATGTTCCCTTTCGGGAACATTTCTTTTTTTGGCTAAAAATAAAAAAATAAAAGAAAAAAAATGTTTTTAATACGTATACGTCAAAAAATAAGATATACAGCATAAAAATATATTTTTTCCAGAAAAAAAAATTTTTTTTGGAAAATTCATGCAGTAGAGGGTTAACGTATAGTAGGTGGCAAAAACAAAAGACACTTTTAAAAAGGATTGTATGGAAACGTCAAATATTTATTAGACGGCCAGTTTAAATCTGTTTTCAATTTTCTTTGCTCGATTTTTTGTAAAATGCCTTTGACAAATAATGAAGCTGTGGATTTGATTGCGGTTTTCTTTAAGTGCTTTTAAAATGCAGCAATAGCTGAAAGACAGTATGCCCTTCGGTATCCAGATCGCCGCTATTATGGCAGAAGAATTTTTCCACGGTTGGTACAGCGACTACGCGATACTGGGAGTTTTAGTCGGCCCAAATTTAGAAGGCGTCGCTCTACTGGAAGAACTGAACAAAACATTATTAATGTGTTGGCTTAGAGTTTAATAGGCACATTGGAACTCGTGCGTTATCTTTACATTTGGGAATAGCTCGAACTACTGTTCAATTTATACTTAAAGACCACAGGTAATACATCTTTTTATTATAATTTTCTTCTCGAATATAGGCATTTCTTTTTATTTTAAGGCTACACCCTTTCCATATAATCCTACACCAAGCTCTAAACGAACATGATTTTGAACGCCGAATTGATTTTTGCCAATGGATACTAGCAATGATTCGCCTGGGATTCTTTGTCACAGATTCTGTGGACCGATGAAGCAACTTTTTGTAGCGATGGGAAAGTCAACAGGCATAATATGCGTTATTGGTCGGTTCCTCGTTGGATGCGAGAAGTCCAGCACCACGTTTACATTACCGCTGGAGTGTAAACGTGTGGTGTGGCATTATCGGAATGAAAATTATTGGTTCTTATTTTTTTAACGGCACATTAACCGGTAATGTTTTTTTGCATTTTTAACAAATTCCTTGCTTATTTTAATGGAAGATTTGACATTGGAAGTAAGACGGACCATGTATTTCCAATTGGACGGGTGCCCAGCACATTTTTCCCGTTTGGTGCGGCATTATATAAATAATTACTTTCAAGGGCGCTGGATCGGAAGGAGTATATCCTTGGCCGGCCAGGTCACCCGATTTAACATGCCTAGGCTTTTACTTATGAGGTCGTTTAAAAGATATTGTGTACCAAAATCCACCTACAACAAGACAGGATATGGAAAACAGAATCCATGGTGCAATAAATTAAATATCAGCTGCTGAAACAGCAGTTTTATCCACCCAAAGAAGCTTGTTTGGAATGTGATGGAAAGCAGTTTGAACACCTATCGAGGCATTAAATACCAATAATGTTTGGGTTTAAAATCGATTTTCAGGACCATAATTTAAATATAAAAAGAAATTCGTTAATAAAATTATTCGCCTTAAAAAAGTCACATAAACTTACAGTTATTCTGTGATACATAGGTATTATTAATTTATAATTTATCAATCAATAATTATTACTTTAATAATTTATTAATTATGACAACATCATGGTATCCTAACTGTGGAAATACTAATTAGAGATTTTTAGGCGGCAAACTAGATGGCGGTACGTAAGTTTAGGCTCGGTACATAAAAAATTTTAATTCGCTATACCTTTAAAACGAGCAAAGATATCATCGTGCGGTATTTACAGTACTTTTGCAAATTTTATTTACTTTTTAAATAGGATGTCAAAAATATACTATTCAATTTGAATTTTTAGAGCAAAACAAAAAAAACTGGAATTATTACAAATTGCGCCCTCTGGCGCTTTTATTAGAAACTATAGAGTAGTGATGATATCAGACTTTTAAAGCAGCTACATTTATCTAGCAAATAAATTTTGAATTCCAACATCCCTACTTTCGTTCGTACGTCAATAACACTGCACAATAAATCGAAGGTTATTTTATGTTGACTGAAATATTTTTATTGTTGTTTACTAATTTGAGGCATCTGATTTCGAATCTGTCGTCAGTTTTACTCTAACAGCTCGAGTTGTTTAGATATAGCTACGTTCTTCTCATTTATCTTTATTATTGGTTTTTTATCTATTATAGTCGCGTTTTAGAAAAATTATTGTAATTTTCATCATGACTTCGCTAAGAAGGGTCTGCATTAACGATCCGAATTGTTTTTGTTATATTTGTGGTGAATATGTTTTTCAAAAATTTCGATTGAATATGTCAGACCTTGTGAAACGAGCGTATTTAGAGTGTTTTGGTTTTCCTTTGGAAACAGATAACAAGTGCCGGGTGCCCAATATTGTGTGCAAAATTTGTGTTGAAGAATTACGTTTATGGGCCACTAAAAAGAGACTCTCTTTTAAATTCCAATCCCCAATGATTTGGCGTGAACCTTTAAATCATCACGATGACTGCTATTTTTGCGTTGTTAATATAAAAGGAATCAACAAGACGAACCGCTCCAAATGGATTTACCCCACGTCAATATCAGCTGTGAGGCCTGTAAGGAGCTCAAAAGATACATCTTTACCATTACCATCTACATCTACAGAAAGTTCTGATGAATTGAATGAACTGAGTAGCATGAGCGATGACGAGTTTGTTCCAGAAAATCTCTTTGAACCAAAACCATTCGATCAAAGTGCACTTGATGATTTAATTAGAGACCTTGGACTATCCAAAACTTCGTCTGAATTATTGGCCTCCAGATTAAAAGAGAGAAATCTTTTAACTAAAGAAACTAAAGTTTCTTATTACCGCACTCGAGAAAAAGACTTACTTCCCTTTTTCGCTGAGGAGGATAATTTTGTATTTTGTACTAATATTTCTGGTTTAATGACTGCCATGGGCTTGCAGAAATATGAACCAATCGATTGGCGTTTATTTATTGACTCGTCAAAACGGAGTTTGAAGTGTATACTTTTGCACAACGGAAATAAACTAGGCTCCATACCAATAGCACATTCAACTAAAGTTAAGGAAGAATACCCCACAATAGCACTGGTCATGAACAAAATCAAATATAACAATCATAAATGGGTGATTTGCGTTGATCTTAAGATGGTGAACTTCCTTTTAGGACAACAAGGAGGCTACACTAAATACCCTTGTTTTATGTGTTTATGGGATAGTAGAGCAAAATCAGAACATTGGTCAAAAAAAAGAATGGCCCTCTAGGGAAGCACTACTTCCAGGTAGTCTTAATGTTATAAATGAACCTCTAGTGCCACGAGATCGTATCATATTGCCACCCCTGCACATTAAACTAGGTTTAATGAAGCAATATGTTAAGGCATTAAATAAAGATGGTGAATGTTTCAAATATATTTCAAGGAAATTTCCAAGTCTAAGTTCAGAAAAACTCAAGGCAGGTATATTTGATGGTCCACAAATTCGCAAGTTGGTAAACGATCCTAATTTCACCAGCTCAATGTCAGAAATTGAGAAAAATGCATGTGATTCCTTTGTTTGGGTTATCCAAAATTTCTTAGGTAATAGGAAGGGTGATGATTACATTGCGCACGTCGAAGAGATGTTGTAACACTTTCAGCGACTTGGATGAAACATGAGCATCAAAGTGCACTTCCTACACAGCCATTTACACCATTTTCCTGAAAATCTCGGTGACATGAGTGAAGAACAGGGTGAACGATTCCACCAAGATCTTCGAACCATGGAGGAACGATTTCAGGGTCGCTGGGATGCACATATGTTGGCCGATTTTTGCTGGAGTATTCAGAGTAGCAGTTCATTCAAAACTAGTAGAAAATCATATAAAAGAAAACTCCCGAGTGTATAGTTCTTGTAATTAAAAATGTTTGTACGTTGAGTGTATTTTTAATTCCCAAAAAATACTCCCTCCTTTTAACTCAAAAACTAGAGCTGACACATATAAACTGATGACATTATTTAATATCAGCATTAAAAATAAGCCTAGAATCATAAAAATATTCCATGCAACATAGATGCTGTTGGGCGGTGTAATTCATAAACCAAAATGATAGCAAATTATCTAGGCTTACTAATGGCTAAAATAATATCAAAAGTATAAGTTAATATTTCAATTTTCGGAGAAAAAGAGGTTTCTCTTATTTAATTTTTAGTTGCGCCCTCTTGCGGTGAAATACGGAACTTAATAAAAATAATTTTCAGAATTTTCTCATGGCCGTTTTTATAATAAAAAAAATTGCATTGTTGCCAGATGTACAGGTCCTAAGATACAGCCGCTTACCTCGCTTATTTGGCCACCCGGTACAGCCGGCAGATATGTATTATAAGATGCGCGTGGATTTATATGCGACTCGCCAAGGCGACAGTATATATTATAGTGTATGAGCTTTCTTTAGGTATGTTAGCAAATTTCAACATTTAAAATCACTTGTTAAGTCGGCATTTCTCATTTTAGTAGTTTAGGTTCACATGAATTCACATAAGAGACCTCATGTTAGCATGGAATTGCTTAAAGCCAAAAATCTTTTTGATACGTTAAAAGGCAGCAACGTCGGTGAGTATTTTGACAGTGACGATAGCGTTAGGGATCCGGACTTCAGGACCATTCTTCCAGCTCTTCAAAAGAAACTTTGTCTGATGCAGATGACCGTGGGGTAGATGATGCTGCTAGTGCTAATGACATCCTGGTAACAATCTAACAATAGTGGACAGAAGTAAGTCGAGACAATCAACAACAACAATCAGCAACTTTACATTTATAGGAAACGAAAATCTAAACCAGTATTACAGTGTTAATGCCTATTTCCTATTCGTGACAAAAGATTTGTTAGAGGTTATGGTTTTAGAAACAAACCGAAATGCTTAACAGGTAATAGCAAAATCGGGTAGGCTAAAGTCCAAAAGCCGACTATCATCAGTTACAGTACCTGAAATGAGGAAGTTTCTCGGTATTATGCTTTATATGGGTTTGGTGCGTTACCTAAATATTGAGGCTTACTGGATCACACGCCCTATTTAGAAGTATAACTTTGTATCAAAAATAATGCCGAGAAATAGATTTCAGTCTCTTTTACGCTTTTGACAATTTTCCAATAATGAAGGCCCGGCGGCAGAAGATAATCGTCTCTATAAAATCGAGCAGCTGGTATCTCATTTTAATTTAAAGCATAAGGAAGTAATGCAGCCTGGCAAAATCATAGGAATAGATGAGAGCATGGTTCCGTTTCGTGGTCAACTAAAATTTCGTCAGTACATTGCTGGAAAACGGCATAGGTATGAAAACCGAAAAATTACTACAACGCATTCATTTGTCGGACCAATTGGCCCTCTATTCTTTGCCAGTTCAAAAGTCGTTAAGAATAACGACCATAAACCATGAATTTGCAACCGAATTATTGATGGGGACCACTAACTATGGTGTTATTAAAATGCCTTAGTGGTATATAGACTCTATACATCCAAAATCAAAAATTTCGGTTACAACATTTCGTGAAACTTTTTTTTACTTTTGACGATAAAAGATGTTCCACAACAGAATAAAAAGCGAAAAAAAAATACAGCACAAAATGAAAGAGACCGATGAAAAGTGCAAAAAAATACAAGCATTAGAAAACGGTGTATATACTGCTACAAGAAACTTGCAGCGGAGCAAACCTGGAACGAAGTGGCAAAATCTGCAAAAAGAGTAAATACGTACTGAAAAACCGTTTATTTGCACAACGTGTTTTCCTGATCACTTTTAGTGTTTTATGTTAATAAACATATACAGGGTGATTCAAAATTGGGTGTAAAGATTTTAAGGGCGTATTTACCAGGCAAAAATAAGAAGTTTACGTTTTTTAATAAAATCTTTTTTTTTTTAATTATTCATACATTTTAAAGATTATTCATAGGTTTTTTATAAATTATTCATAATCTTTTTAGCTGATTTAAATAAAATTTGGTAATAATCTGTTACTGGCCCTATTAAAACAAGTCAGTAAATAGGGGGATGTGAGCTTTGTTAGCAGTAGTTTGTTTTTCTCCATAACCATGACATATTTGTCATTATTGAGGTTTTGGTGTTTACAGTCGGTCCATTAAAATGAACCATTTTCATTGCAGACATTCATTTTGTTTATGGTCTGGCTAAACAAAATGAATGTCTGGATGACTCGTTAAGATTTCCTCGTCGTCGGCTGCTCAACTGCAGAACTTTCAGCAACTCTCATCAGCATCTTCATCAACAATCCAAACTACCAGAATGAATGTTGGTAGGCCGCGTGAAGTCCGTATCGTGATGACGGAAGAGGAAGTTCTGCAACTTATTTAGGAAAATCGTGCGTTAAGCACGAGGCAAATTGCACGGGATTTAAACCTTCGTCAATCGACAGTTTGGAGGGTTTTACATAAAAATAGTTTTTATCCATACCATATTCAGCGCGTGCAGAGTTTGCTCCTACGAGATTTTCCCCAGTGGGTACAATTTGCAAGATGGATACTAGTCCATGGATCCACACTTTTTATCTCGCATCCTATTTACGGACGAAGCCCAGTTTACCCGCGATGGGGTTATTATAATTATCATAACATCCATGTTTGGGAAATTGAAAATCCCTACGAAATTCGACAGTCGAACCAGCAAGAGCAGTTCAGTTTGAATGTTTGGGCAGGGATTGTTGCAGACTTTTTAACTGTTCCAATTATTTTTCCCCGAAATTTAAATGGTGATACATACCAGGACTTTTTACAGAATCATTTATCCGGTTTATTGGAGGATGTACCGTTGAATATTCGCCAAAATAATTACTTTATGCACAATGGAGCCCCTCCTCATTTTCGAATAACTGTCCGCGAATATTTAGACCTTAAATGTATTATTTGTTTTAATAGGGCCAGGCACAGATTTTATTTTTTTTTTCTGGAAACAAAACTAGATACAAGTAAGGCTCAAGAGGCAAGAAAATTAAATTGTCAAAAAAGCGGTGACGTACCATATTTTTAGCTATAAGTATCAAATAGGTAGCCCCCTGAAACGCCACTGGAATTAATAAATTTATTTTATTCCCACCACAGGGCCTTTATAACGAAAAATAGGCCTACCAAATTTTATTAAATCGACTGAAAGGATTTTGAATTATTGATAAAAAAACCGATTTTATTAAAAAACGTTTACACTATGTACCTAGAAAACGAAACAAGTTAGGACATACGTTTAGATAAAAAAAAGTTCTTATTTTTGGCTGGTAAATACGCCTTTGAAATTTTTGCACTCAATTTTGAATCACCTTTTGAATGACCACCAACATCGCCCGATTTGACTCTTTGATTTTTTTTCTATGGGGATATTTGAAATCCAACATTTATGTGACCAAGCCGGCAAATATGGACGAGTTGAAAACTAGAATAAGGCAAAAGTGTCGAAACATTTCTCCAGAATGCATATGAAACGTTCAAAATGCATTTTTAGTACGTTTGGGGCATTGCCAAATAGTAAATGGGTTTCATGTTGAATACTTATTAAAGAAAAAGATTTAAAATAACCATCTTTAAGTTTATGAAATACGTTTTCTTAAACGCCCTGTATCTTAAAAACAATCGAATAAAGGTATGGCATGTGATACATCAAAATGTGTGGAATTTTGTGGAGAATCCAAAAATATAATAACATCTAGGGTGTCCCGTTTAAAATAAATTTGTTTTAAAAAATGAGGAACTTACAATCTCAATTGTGGTGTCCGAGCGTTTTTCCGAATACGATCCTATTTATTTATTATCGAATTTATGCAAAGTTACAGACTCGCAGTGTATAATCTATGTGTAATTAATAAGCAAGATTGCTGGTCAAATTGTCAATTACTTAAATACTGTCATTAAAGTATATTCAATTGATTTTTCAAATACCAAAAATATACCGAAAATCATTGACGGTTATTGAAGACAATGATGCATTGTCACCAAAAACTGTAATTCAAAAAAAAAACAAAAAGTTATTGATTCTTTTAAAAAGTTATCCCATACAGATAAACATACTCTAACCAATCACCCAACAAAGTTTGAACTAGCATTAAGAGAGAGCTCCACCATTGTTAGCAGTTGTTGCTTGCGACTATAGTTTCCTACTTCCTGTACTAAAATAAATCTTTAAAAATTGGAAAACAATTCACAGCACAAATTTGCAATGATGGAATTTTATTCTGTCAGTCTTGCTCATCAAAAAGCATTTATAAAGGGCAATTTCCAATGTTCTGGTCCGGCAATTATAATACTGTTCATCTTGTACCACTTGAGTTAAAAGGTCTGACTATCCTTGAAGAACGAATATTAGCGGCCAAATTACATTTTATGCAAATACGACAAGTAGGATATGCCCGACCGTGTTACATAACTGGCCAAATAGTTAATGTTTCAATAAACATAGATACTTCCACCAAATTATTACCCAGAAATGTAAATGAAACATAAACTATTCAAGTTAAGCTTAAGAGAAAAATGAACTTTAAAAATGATTTTCTTCTGGAAACCGTAGAACCCACAATTGTTTTAAAAGCAGCAAAGTATTTGTGCGAACAACGTCTTAAAAGTGGTGGACCTAAAACAGTTGGCAGTGAGAATTTGGAAGAGTTCAGTTCCCATAGAATCTAAGAATGACAAAAAAGATATTCAAGCAGAAACTGCAATTGAAAAAACAATATTTACAATTTAGATGAATTCTTAGATGAAGATGAAGAGCCCTTAAATCCTGGAGGTCAAGAAACATTGCTTGATAAATTGAACTTAATTTAAAGAAAAAAAGTGTTGGTTGTTTGTTGTTTGTTGTTTGTTGTTTCTGTGTTGGCCCAGGAGAAGGTAAAATGCCAATAAATTCCCACACTTTTCTGTGGATATGTTAAGCATTTTTTTACAAAATTTTCTTATTCTGAGCAGGCGAAAATATAACTCCAGCACAAAGACAGGCGATTTACAAGGAAAGATCTGTTGTATACGTTTAAAAAACGTCAACTAATCGAATTGCAACGTATCTCAGAAAAAAGAGAAATTATGATTAAAAATATACAGCTGGACAAGTAAGACAATAATAATAGAGAATTTTCTAGACCTGCTTATTCGAAGTGACATGGGATTCCATTTTCTTAGTAAAATTGCGCGTTCACCGGCTTATTGGAAGCATGAAAAGAAAATTACTATGTATGATTCGTCAATTTGGCATTTCTACACTATTCTTTACAATTTCAACAGCAGAAACAGCATGGCCAGAATTGATCACGATATTATCAAAAGTTGTTCACTATCAGTCTCATATCAAAAAGAAGTGAAGGGACACAAAGCTTGCAGGTATAGCATCCCACACCTTTCAATGAATGAATCTGTAATACTGAACCCAAAAATTGATAAAACCAAGGAAGCGGATTTACGTAAGTTCATGAGTGAAAAGTTTTTGATGATTATGCGTAAGCTTAAAGACAAACCAGATTTGTTAATTAAAAAACTTTTTGGCTGACCTTTTTAACACAATGTATTCAAATTTGAAATATTTTAATATAATTTAATAAAGCTTCTTTCATTTATCAAAGTCTTAGATTAGTGGTTATAAAAGTCAAAAGCAAACAGGGTTTGGGCTTATAAGAAAGGGTAATCTCCATAGAAAAATCAACCATAATTGTATAGGTTTCAATAATTATAAAATTTTGATCAGTTTAGAAAATAACCAATTTATTGCAAATGTATTTAAATGGCAAATATATGTATAAATATATCAGAACAGAATATAGACATTAATGGATAGATATATATTTTGTGTTATAGCAGTAACTTCTTATTAGGAATCAAGTTCATCTTCAAGTTCAAGTGTCAATCTGAAAATTAGAATGAGACTTTATTATATGTGATGTCTTCAATAGTCAGTTGAGCAGAATTAGCTGCTCTTACTTTTTACATAATTTTATTGTAGGAAAAGTGTAGTGAATCTTCATTTCAATAAAATAGTAAACAAAGTAACTGTCAAACCCAAATATTGATTTTCTTCTCAAGACCTCTTTAAGTTTTATTGTGGCTGGTACATACTTACAGTACTACTTATCTCATGCAGGAGTTGTCTATATTTTCAGTAAGATTCCAAGGTTGGCAGATGACTTAAATATGGTAAAATCTGGAGGGGATCCATTTCGACAGATTTGGGTCAATGGGTCATTTTTTCAGCTGAGAGTTGAAGACTTCAGCTGGTTTCGCTTTGAGCAGATGTACAAAGGAAATACCTTATCTAGGTCTGATTTTTTTGTGAGTTAAATTAAAGTTTTGCCGAGGGCAGTTTTAAAGAAACAGACTAAAGAGTTTTTAAGGTTTCCTGTGTTATTTTGTCATAAAAAATTCCAAAGAAAGGCCACATTCCAATGTAGGTAAGGTAAGTTGCACATGGCACATGGTCAACTTATTCTTAAAATTTTTCTTATAACCCATTTAATATTTGCCTTTATTTTATTTTAATTTAAAGTTTATAAAGACATCCAACTTTTTAAAGCGAAATTTTAATAAAAAATTATTTTGCTCACCTCAGAAATTCCTCAGTTCAGTTTCTCACATGTAGTTTCATTTTTAGGCCTCTCTTTTTTTTCCCTTTCTTCTTCTTTTCCTATTTGTCCCCTTATAACTACCACTTGGACTTCATTTTGTTCAATTTATCACTGATATTGTGAAGGATTTGATGGTCTGAGCCCCATCGAACACACTTGAGCTTCTTCTGGATATCCTGAAATCCATCACAGAGTGTAGTACTGGCTGAATCACTTTGTCCAACTACCACAGAAGACACTGTCCTTCGTGAGACACACCAGATGAGCCCCATGGCCGTCTAGTCATCAACCAGGGCGAGAACAAGGACCACAGGTATCACAGAATAATATAACCATTTAGAAGTGAAAAACAAAGGCCACATACATTTGTTACATGAAGATTTTGCCCTAAGCATGTAACATGGGATTTCATATAAATTCGGGCAAAAGTTTATGGGTTTTTGGTATCGGCTTGGAAGGGTTGTGTGATTTACAGTTTTTATAAATGGAATTTGGGGTTTGATAGCAATGCAATTTATTTTTTTAGGCTTTTGGGGTTTGATTATTTTTAGGAATGTATTTACCTACCCTATCCTGTCAGCACACCTCGGTAGAGTTAGTTGTATTATGTTTCCTTAGTCCCTATTCATATACCTGGTGTTGGAAACTTTCTGACCTTTGATTTATTTGTCAAGAGTTTCTATGAGGCCGGTATATGTTTGGGGTATGAAGGGACTTCTAGAGGGTGCTGTTGTGCCACAGATTGCGCTATGAGTGGAGTAAATAAGACCTTTTAGATGGTGATCCGTTAGTGTAGGAAAACTTCTTCTATAGCGGAATCATGTTGGGCAAGGTATCCTAATTGATTTGAAATTGGCCTCCCCAGTTTTGCTTGCTATATTTCCCTTCAATTCTTCAGGTTAAGTTTTAGTAAATAAACGTGCCTTGACATCTGGTTTCTAACCCTACTAGCCGATTGACAGTGACTGTGATTGACAGTAATGACTATTGACACACTTTTTGTTGTGGAGGTTTGGCAGCGTTGCTGTTTCCCATTAAAGTTTGGTTTCCATTTGGCGGATGACGGAGCGTCATAAATCAGGCAGAGCGACGTAAGAGGAAGATTGGAATTTCGTAGCCCCGTTGGGAAAGTTTTGTTAGTTTTCCATGTTTTAGTATCCGAGCAGTATCATTTTGCTGTGGTATCGCGGAATTTCTATTTTGATAGAGTGAGGCTCCGCGTAGTTTGCACCAAGAGGCAGGGTCAGATCGTGTCGAAGAGAGAGAGTGAAAGTTAAGTAGAAAAAGAAAGAGCTAGTGTCATATTTCACTGTCTGGTGGGTTGTCAGTTCCTTGTCCGGCCTGTAGCCATCCCGTTATCAGAAAGAACAGTCGACATTTTGTGGTTTTGAGGAAAATTTAAGTTCATCTTGCCGGGAATTCGGTTGAGTTCAAAAATATTCTTCCCAAATTTTGGGGTTTAATTTGATGAACGTCTAGTGGGAAGTTGTAGCCGAGAGGATTTCGGATTGACCTGATATTTTTGGATTTGGTCGGCTGCTCCCACACCATTTATGGGATTTTGAATTTTCTAACCACAAAACGAGACTCTAGGCCTCGCTCACCACCTTAGGTATGTAGCAACATGTTGGTAATTGCCATAGAATTGATTGTGTGTTTATTTTACTGATTTTTTTTGTCCTCTATTTTAGAGGCCTCTCCTTTTTCTCATTCTCTCCTCTATTCTCTGGTCTCTTCCTATTCTCTGGTTTCTTCTGGTCATCCCAACACTGGTGGCAATCGGCTGAAGTGAGCCTCAACATAGCCTGGACTGAGCATTGTACTGCGGCTCTGCGATTTTGGATTGGAACTTGCCTGAAATCGACTTGCCCATGTGGTCGTTACCCTGGTTGTAGATGACTGGTTCCAGAGCTTTCCAATTTTATGGGTTTATTTTCTTTTATGTAAAACAAAAACGTTAAGGGGTTCTTGCTAAGTCTATTAACATTAACCTGAGGGTTTTCATTTGAGTCGAGCATCGACATAATTGATTTTGACACTGAGCCTGGATCACCTTGTAAAGGATCGGCTATTTGGTACAAATAACCTATTTAGTCATAATGTTGGTTGTTGGTTAACAAGTTGTATTGCACCAACATACCATTAATAGGCTTTTAAATTCAAACCTTACTATTTAAAAGTTTTATTTAGATTAATGTGACTTGACTAGAGTTTGTAAAAGGTATTTAGGGCCAGTGAGGTATTGTGAATTAGGCTCCAAACATATACTTCTTGTAAACAACACGTGATCACGTTTTGGATTTTCCCCTTGAACAGTAGTTCAGTGCGGATTTTTTTTTCCTTACTACCGTAGAATGATGCTATTCTGGAAATCAGGGGTAATTTGAGAATTCATCCGAAAAAGTTATGTTAAAAGCGGCAACAACGCCCACAGAGTTAATAACAATACGCAAACGCCGCGCAAGGCCATTAGTACACATGCAACCGCGTACTCGAGCGCAGATCGATGAAAGGAAAAACACGTGTTTTTTGGTGAAAGAACGGTAAGTGGTTAACTTTACTCTGTAAATCTAAACCGATTAATTGTATGATATTGGCACTTAATCCAAATAAAAGTATGGGGTTTTAGGAAGGTGTATTGGTAACATAAACATTTTAGGACTCTTTTGTTTTTTTTATTCAGTATTTTCTGGAGTGGGGTAATTTGAGAAGTACTGGGGGCTATTTGAGAAGGCATGGGGGCTATTTGAAAGTTGTTAGAAATCGCTTTCAAATGAAATTGGCTTTTTTAGAATGGTATGAGATAATGGTGCACACTTATAAAAAACATTTAGCCATGTCAGAAATGGCAAAAATTGAGTGCCATATAGGCATTACTCAGAGAAAGCCTTAGCCAGAGCAATAGAAGAAGTAAAAAAAGGGCGGTTAACTTTGGCTAAGGCCTCCGAGCATTTCAAAGTGCCCATCGCCACTATAAGCAGACTAGGGGGACCAATATATTTGAAAAACCGGGAAGACCTTCAATATTTTCCAAGGAAGAAGAGGAACAGTTTGTGAAATACCTAAATATTGTGGCAGCTTGGGGATTTCCCTTTGACATATTGGATCTAAGACTTTTTGCGAAGAATTACCTGGATAAAAAAGGTGTACAGGAGGTTCGTTTGAAGGATAACTTTCCTGGTAGAGATTGGGCATTAGCTTTTCTTAAATGACACGAAAAGCTCATATCAAACCGTCTATCATCCAATATTTCAACTAAAAGAGCTTCACTTTCACCAGAAGTTATCGATAATTTTTTTGATAATGCCCGAGATACTTTATTAGCGGTAAATCCTAGTTTAATGATAAATTATGATGAAACAAACCTTACCGACAACCCAGGCACTAAGAAATATATTTATAAAAGAGGATCAAGGTACCCAGAAAGAGTGATAAATTCGACAAAAACAGCCATAAGCTTAATGTATGCTGGTACTGCTGATGGCCAGATATTACCAGTTTATGTAGTGTATAAAGGTGAGCATCTTTGGGACTCATGGACTGAGGGAGGCCCTAAAGGTGCCAGATATAATAGGTCTAAAAGCGGGTGGTTCGATTCCGCTTGTTTTCGAAATTGGTTTTTTACTGTGGTAGTTCCATTTTTTTAAAATAAACCTGGAAAAAAGGTGAGTAGGTATAACAGAGAGGTTTAAGTCATTTTACCCATATTTAATTTTCATTTTAGGCTCTCATTGGGGACAACTTATCTTCTCACTTTTCCGAAGACGTCCTTAAAACGTGCGAGAAAATGGATATTGCATTTATTTGTTTGCCAAGCAATGCGACCCATGTCATGCAGCCATTAGACGTCGCATTTTATTCTCCACTTAAGAAATATTGGCGCGAAATTCTGACAACGTGGAAGAAAGGCCAAGGGCGGAAAATGACTATACTCTCAAAAGATGTATTCCCTAGATTGTTTGCACAGCTCCATAACAAGATTGAAGAGAATGGTAAAGGAAGGCAAAATTTAATCTCCGGATTTGCCAAAACTGGATTGCACCCTCTAAATCCTGCGCAACCAAAGGAAAGATTACCGGCATCTTCCACCACAGGTACAGATTCTAATATTTTAGATTCAAGCATTTCAAGCTCAGTTTTGGATGTCCAAAAAGAAATGCGTATGGGTAGTTGTGAGCAGCGTAAAGCACAGCGTCGCAAGAAGCTTACTGTAGAAGCAGGAAAAAGTGTTTCTACATCTGATTTGTACCCGTCTACTAGTAGAAATGTTTCTGAAATAAGTTCATGCGAATCATCAGATGATGAAGAAGACCAGCTATAAAATATTGACGATGAAGACCTTCCCTGTTTTAATTTGAAAAAACCTGATAAAGAAATCCAACCAGAAGAACATGATGATGAAAATAAGCAAGAAATAAGTGACGATGATGACCATCCTCTTATAAACTTTAGTAATCTTAAGGTCAATGATTGGGTAGTTGTTCGATACACGGCAACAATTTCAAGCCAATGTTATATAGGACAAATAAAATCCGTTACCCTGCTAAACGGGGAACGGGTTTTCAAAACATCGTTTTTAAAAAAATCCTCCAAAACGGAAAGATTTTTATCTCTTCCTAAGTTAGATGAAGACGAGGTAACAACCGAAATGATTATCATGATACTTATCCCTCCTAACATTGAAGATTCAGGGACCAGGCAATTTTTTACCTTTTCGGATAATCTTTCAGAACTAAACATAAAATAAACATATAGTTACCACTGTTTGTAACCTTCAAGAAACCTTTGTTACCTTCAAACCAGAGTTATTTTTAAGTTGTTTTTTTTTGTTTGATCATTTTTTAGAGTTATCTACTTTATGTTTTTTTGTTTACATATTTTAATTGTAATTTGCAATGTTGCAAGAAATATTTTTTGTTTTGTATATTTTTTTTTATATGTTAACATGTTTTTTATTTTTTTTTAAATGTTTTTTTGTTTTCCAAATATCCCCTTCAGTGGATAAATGATGATTTATGCAACTTTAAGCCATATTCTCAAAAAGCCCCACCCTATGGGGCAATTTGAGAAGGCCCTAAAAAAATTTTTTTACGGCTCCCAGAAGAGGAAGCCGTTAGTCAAATATAAGAAATAGATACCTCTATCATAGGTCTTTCCAACGCCATTACAAAATTGATCAAGCTTACTATTGTCTTATAGATATCGCTCAAAAACCTCAAAAAAATTCTCAAATAGCCCCATTCTACGGTAATTCCTCCCCTTAAGCATACCTCAAGTATGCTTAAGGGGCATACTACTTGAAATTACATACTAATTGAATAATTTATCACATATATATTTACTACTTTACTTTAATTTTTGAGGCACCTTGTTACTATAATCTTTGCTGGGAACTGAGTATATACGTATACGGTTATTTCGGTGTAACCGAAATTAATGTGAACGTCAACATTATTTTTATTTTGTATGTATTTATTTTTGTTTTAACTTGAATGTTTGTGCTGTTAATCCTATAGCTTTACCGATCTGACGATGCCTTAGGGCGAAATCATTTTTTCAAAATAAACATCTTTTGAGACCATTGACTTTGTGTCCCTCTAATCTCTGAATTAGTATTACCTATCCTGCCGTCCTAAGAAAGAAGATCGTATCTGACAATTTTATCAAAGTTAGGTTTATACAATATTTAGGATTGATATATAATTTTCTACCTATTGCACTAGAAACAATAGTCGTATATTGCAAATTAATAGCTAAAATTTCCTTATGAAATTTGTCATAACTGCAAAGTTTCCACGTTTCCTAGTGACTCTTGTCGGATGTAGCTAATGCTAAGAAAAATTGTCATATTCGCACATATACGTCTGTTCTGATACTAGTAAAACAAAAAAAATTAGTGTCCTTATTGAGTTAGTCGTATATGGCAGATAGTAACAAAAATTGTCGTATATTACAATTTCGCCGTGAGCTCGCGAATGTGCAAACAACATAACCTAAATTTGTGTGCCTCGTTTGAATGTTAAATTAAACAGTAAGATAAGAATCGATGTTTTTTTAATATTTAGTGGTTTGATTACTATTTTATTCTTCGAGAAATATTGACGATAAATAGATAAAGGTAAGTAGTTTTTTTGTTTATTTATGTTAAAAAGTGTTTCAAATCTAAAAACTTGCTACTACTAACTAGAACTTGTTTTAATTTGTTGTGCTAATTTCACTGTATATTTTGTATTATTGAAACAAAATTATTTTGTATATTTTATAATTGTATTAAATTTAGTACTGTAGTAAAGTATGAAAAATTAGTCTCGGGTCTAATTTTTACTAAACTAATACGTTGTTTCATCATTTTAGCATGAATAGCAGAACTCAAAAAATCATGCAACTTGCCACAAAATCTACCATGGAAAAAAATTAGCTAACTAGATCGTTAGAATCGTTTGCTAATTTTTCGGAAGATTGTGATGATTCTGATAAAGACCGAGACTTTGTCTTATCAGACTTTGAAAACGACGCGGATTTAGTCAGTAGTTCATCGGAAGATCCAGTGTATCGGGAAGATCCAGAGACGACATTATTTCAACTTTTTATTATTTTTTATTAGCCGTGAGAGATGCTCCAAATGTGACCACATGGCTGGACAACTGTGCGGCCCAAAATAAAAACTGGGGATTATTTTCTTTTTTACCATATATAATTAATTCGAACGAAATCAACCTAAAAACTTTGAATTTAAAATATTTTCAGCCTGGACACACTTTTATGTCTAGTGATGCTTTTCATGATCAAGTTGAATTAGCCTTAAAAAGAAAAAAAAAGTGTATTATTTCAAAGATTTCAGCGAATGTGTTACTTTAGTCAATTCAAAAAAGGTAGTTGTCAAAGAAATGAATATAAACAATTTTTATGCTTTTTCGGATTGAACCTCCCAATATAAACTAAAGAAAATTAACCCCAGACCCTATTTACAAGATATGTTTTTTGTTCAGTTCGAAAGAGGAAAAAGATCTTTGAATTATAAAACATCTTTTTCAGAAGATTTTCAGTCCTTGAATTACCTATTAGCCAAATATGAAACAGGGCCCTTACCTCACCCTAATCAAAAAATTTGTGAGAGGGGTATATCCAAAGAAAGAAAAAGTAACATTTTAACTAAAATTCAAGGGTTGATTACAGAAAATCGTTTACCATTCTGGGAAAATCTCGTAGAGGCTGAAACAGAAGTAGCTCTAGATTGACTCAAATTAAAGAAAATACTATGTTTTTAAGAATAATATTTTTTTGTAATAAAATATGTTATCTTTAAAGGCTTAATAAAATATTTTGACAGTACGATTGTTTTTCTTAGCAATTATAACAATTATCTAGAAGAAATGGCGTATCTAACTTATCCTAACTGTAAGTTTTTAAACATATTCCATAATTTAAAAAAAATATACTTCTTAAGTACCTATTTCATTTTATAACTTTAAATCATGTGACTAAAATAGTACAAACAAAATTATATTTTTATAAAAATCACCCTCGTGTAAAAATATAAAAAGTGCAGATATGACCTTCTTAGGAAGGCAGTATCGCTCAGTATAGTGCACAACTAATTCCATTACACCATGATACCCTTAATACTACTTATTATAACTTGTGATGTTTTATGCGATCTAAAATTAATTCTTATAGATGAATATTCTCTGGTTGACGCCAGACTGTTTGACCAGATAAACAGTAGATTGCAGCAAATTTTTAAATCTGACGTCATCTTTGGAAACATTTAAATAATTTTATGCGGCGAAAATCGTCAATTACCCCCCAATAAGGAATATGTATATTTTTTGCCCGGTAAAAACTAATGCGGATAAAGAAATATGTGGAACATATTTGTGGCATCATTTTAAATATTTTGAACTTACAGAAATAATGAGGCAAAAAGAAGACAAGTCTTTTGCAGTTGCCCTTCACAATATGGCTTTCGGTAAAATGACTGACGATGATGTAGAATTGATCAAGTCCAGGGAAGTTAAAAATATTGACTTAATTCCTGAAAACACTATGCATTTATTTGCCACCAATAGAGAAGTAGATGCATTCAACGAAATGAAACTATGTACATTTGAGACTGAGCGAGCTATAAGTCATGCCAGAGATGTAATCAAAGGAAGTCGCTCAGACCGACTAAAACATTTATTTCTGGAGCATGCAAAAAAATTAAAAACAGCAGAGAGTTTTGGTTTAATGTTAAGTTTAATATTGCAAGTAGATGCCAAATATATAATTTCAATGAATGTGGACACTAGTAATGAAATAGTCAATGGTGCGACCCTACGTCAAATTGACTATGACCAAAATAAAATGCCATACAAGCTATGGATAGACTTCTTTGATTCCAAGTCAGGCAAAAAATGCTGAAGAAGTAACGAGTCCCTTAGGAAGTCTATGGGTGTGTAATACACTTAGCGCCCACAGAAAAAGCTGCAAGAGAAAAATATGCAAAAAAACAAGCTATTATCATTCAGGTATGACACTCAGTATCTTAATGATTCCAATGTAAAATACATTATTGCTTATCAAAATGTGCAAAGTCTACTAAAAAACCTTAACCTAATCAAAAATAATCCAATTTTTAAAGCTGCACATTTCCTAATTTTTGTTGAAACCTGATTCTATAAAAACAAAAAATTATAAAATTAAATGACTGAAGTGTTTGCCAACTTGAGTAACGATCGAACTGTAAGGAAACCGTTCGGAATAATTTGTTTCCAGGAAAAAATTTATCAGCACTACTAAAATCAGTGAAAAAAATACACACAAGATTTCTCTGGTATAGTGTTTCAAGTAATTATTGAATGACATTTACGTCATAGCAGTTTATATTCCTCCAACATTAAGCATTGCCCAAGCTAAATTATGTTTGGAAGACACTATTGATCAACAAAGTGACATACTAATTATTGGTGATTTTAATCAAGATATTTGTTCCGATTTTACATCGCAAACATCTATACATTCTGTATGAACGGTCCAACCGCCCGATAAAAGTATTCCAGGAAAGGCCGACTCGACACCGCTCCATCCAACTCCCTTTTCTAAGGTTATTATATTGTATAATATTGCTGACACTTGTCACTCAACTCTCTCGGTTCTAAGCGCCATTACGCAATAATCCTGCTCTCGGCTCGATGTAAGTTTAATGTAGCTGTTCCTAGTCTCGATTACAATCAAATAATTTGTAGTGTACAAATTGTAAACTGTAAACCCATGTAATTCATGTAAAACTTGGTGTGACAAAGTTTGATGTAATTAAATAAGTATTCATTTATTCCGGTCTTTTTATTTAGTCTCTTATCTCGATCCAGCTAAAAGGAACATTTCTAAAAGAATACAGTGACCTTATTATCGAAGGAAAGGTGTAGCGGCAGATGCCAATCGAATATTATTTATCAAAATGGAAATTGTTTAAAAAATTATTTAATATCTAAAGGTTTTAATTGTAAATTGAGTGTTGGCGAATCAACTACAAAATAAAAAACTCAAATTGAGTGCGTTTTTTTATTAATTTTAATAATTTGACTTACAACATTTATAATACTGTTAAAGTCAACATAAATCTCTAGTGATTAGTAGTTATGATAAAGGTTTTGTTCCCAAGCAGCTGAAGAACTATGATAACAATACACAATCAACAAAAGGTTCTACTGAACTAAAATTTAATACCAAGAAAATCCAAATTTTACCACCACATAGTACATTGTATGACTCTACTTACAAAAGTGTAGATAATGGCGTGGTAATAGATATTAGTTCAGATGACGAAAACAACCCCTACTTATTTAATAAGCCATCTGCTTTATTAAACAACGATACACTGTAAAAAATGGTTTTGTATTTTTTACTACAATGTTGCGTCGCCCTTTTTTTTACAAATTGTAATAAATTTTGTCTTATTTGTAGCAAGAAATCCTGTGAGCATATGAAAGCAAATCTGACAGTATTATAAACAAACTCAAGTGGTAATTAGTCCCATACAGAGTCGCATATTTTGCTACAATGAAGTCAGAAAATGTGTCAAAGTGATTGAGAGTCAATCATATAACATAGGGCGAAGGGAGTCTATAGAATGGCCTGCTAGATCTCCTGATATAACGCCGTTAGACTTTTTTCTATAGGGTCATTTGAAATCTATTGTGTTTACTCCCCAACCTGAAAGTTTGGATGAACTTCGTCAACGCATCATCGACAGCTGCCATGATATCCCACAACATGTTTTTGAAAATCTCCGTCAGGAATTTGCATATCGCCTATATCATTGTTTGGCCAAAAACGGGAAACATTTTGAACACTTATTAAAATAAAAACTGATATTTCCATGTTTTTGTTTTCTATCTGAACAAATTAAGATAAACAAAGATTTTTCTAATTTTCTTGAAAACGAATCGACCTATTTAAAAAAATCAGACGTCAAAATAAAAGACTTTGAAAGAACTTTTAAACAAGCTATTACTCGATACCCCTTGCCATTTAAAATTTTTAAGGAGATGACCCTGGAGGGCAATGGGTGAAAGGGGGTGAAGTAATTTTAGGTTAGAAAGTTGTCCCCCTTGACAAACATTTTGACGTATTTCGGCGTTTTTTTTTTAACAGTGGTTTTCAATAAATCCGTGGTGGGAAGTTTTCAAATGAACACCCTGTATATATATATATATACCGTAAACCGGGGTTACTTTGTGACTTGGCTTGTAACTTTGGGACAACAGCTGTTTTTTTAAATTATTTTCTTCAAAAAGACTTTTTTCTTTAAATACGTTAAGTTTTAGTGCTTAAAGTTTAAAATAAGGTAATATTCTGCAAAACTGAAAAGTTTGGCAATATTGCATTTATTCCGCTGGGAACTTACTATTGTGTATCCAAATCTAGCATAACTACTTAATTTCTGGTAAGTACATGTTAGCTAGTCATATTCTAGGATAGTTTTAACAACATACATAAAATTGTAATTTTTATTAAAAAAGAAATATTTGAATTTGTTTTAAAAATCATAACATATGGAGGTTACTTTGGTACATGTCCCAAAGTTAGACGGCAGATGTCCAAGTAGGGGTACAAATTTAAAAAATATAGTGTACCAAAGTTACACCGTTGATGCAGTGTATGTTTCTATGTTTTTTATTTCTTTTTTCAGATAAGTCATGCCTCGACAGCAGCAGCGTATCCTCGGTGCACGCAATTACAAAAATTATAGCCAAGAGAAACTTCAGCAAGCTCTTGAAGAGATTAAAAATAAGTCAATTTCTCTTCGAAATGCAGCAAAAAAATACCAAATTTCCAAAAATACGTTATGGAATAAGCTTCACGGAAAACATTCACGAATGCCTGGCAAACCAAGGGTTTTTACAGACCAGGAAGAAGAGTCATTTTCTGGACACCTAATTGCTTTATCAAATTTTGGGTTTCCGGTGACATGTGAGGACTTAAAAACCATTGTCAAGTCTTATTTAGAAAAGCGAGGCAGAAAAGTGCAATGTTTTAAGGATTACTATCCAGGACCCGATTGGATAAGCTTATTTTTAAAACGTAGGCCTGAACTCAGTCAACGGTTTTCTCAAAATATTAGTCGCGCTCGAGCGGCTATTAGTGACGCAATTATCAATGAATATTTTGATAATCTACAAACTGAGCTGGAAGGAGTACCCCCAGCTAATATTTACAATTATTACGAGACAAATCTCGTTGACGATCCAGGCCGATCAAAAGTAATTACCAGGAAAGGGACCAAATACCCGGAAAGAATTCGAAATTCTTCAAAAGCCTGTACTTCCCTTATGATTTGTGGAAATGCTGAATGCTGCTGGACAGGTTGGCTCCCGTGTATGTCAACTACAAGGCCCAAAGGCTTTGGTCAACTTGGACAGAAGGTGGCCCCTTAAATACTCGTTACAATAGTACTAGCAGTGGGTGGTTTGATTTCCAAATATTTGAAGATTGGTTTGTAAACTTAATGCTACCCTTATTAAAACGACAGGAGGGTCGTAAAATATTGATTGGGGACAACCTTAGCTCCCACCTTAATCAGGAAGTCATCAGATTGTGCAAATTGAATAATATTAGGTTCATTGCATTGCCTCCTAATAGCACTCATCTCCTTCAGCCTTTGGATGTTGCCTATTTTCGCCTAATGAAAAGTAACTGGCGGAAAATTCTTAAGGCCTGGAAAAATACCGCAGAAGGAAGCCGCTTTAATGGATAAGGACACTTTTCCTGGACTATTAAAGACACTTATGTCAAAATTAGAAGAACGCGGTGTTGAGAGTCTCAAAGCAGGATTTAAAAAATGCGGCATTTACCCTTTAAATAGGGAAGTTGTGTTAAGTAGGTTGTGCGGTAATGTTGTTGCAGACGATCCTTTAATTAAAACGGTTGTGGGACAAAGTTTTCTTGAACATCTCAATGAAAAGCGTGAACAAGCAACGACATCACGGATTCGAAGAAACTCCAAGTACCTCCTGGGAAAGGAATAACAGTCTCCGACATACAAAACCCAATCTCTCCCGTACCTATTAACTATTCTCAGCCTCAACCCTCCACCTCCAAAGCTCCCAATAGTATTAATATTCCAGAAATAGCTTCTGATAGTTCAGACTCCGATAATTTGCCATTGATCACGCAAGCAAACAAGCAGAAACAAAAGCTAAAAAGGCAAAAGAATAATTCGGTGGATTCAAGTACTGATGAGAGCGTTGTGACCGTAATATACGCAGAAAGCAATGACAGCCCTTTTTGTTCTGAACTCTCAGAGGATTCTAAGGCAGAGGAAGAAACGGGCAAAGAAACTGCCTGTTCTGAAATTAATAGAATGGTCGGGAATTACGTGTTGGTTATTTTTGATGGCAAATACTACCCTGGGCAAATTACAAAGGTTCTTAAAAATGGGGCCATCATAAACGTAATGGAATCATATGGAAAGCAGTGGAAATGGCCAAGTCGTAAAGATGAAATCTATTATCGTAATGACGAGATACTAAAGTCCATAGATAAACCGATACGCAGAGGAAATCGAGAAGTTTTTGATGTTCCTGAGATAAAGGATCTTCTATAAAAATGTTAAAGTTTTTTTTTTTTAGTAAAACCTAAGCTTATATATTTACTTATCTTGTATAATCAATGTTTTGAAACAATAAATTATAAAATAGGCCTCATTTGTAAAATTTTATTGTTTTTTTTTCTGCTTATACATCTTTTGCATACATCAAATATCTAATAAACTACGTATTTCATTTTTTTTTAATAAATTGTAAATTCAATGCAACGTCTATCTTTAGGACGTAGCTTTTAGCAGGCAAAATAATCAAAGAAAATATTTGTGTACCAAAGTTACCCCAAAATCCGGGTAACTTTAAAACACTTTCCAATAGTCAAATATCAATAGTCAAATGCCAAGTCCAATATCTCAGCCTACACAATAAACAGAAGTTGTTTTTTGTAAGTTATAGTTGGTAAATCCTTTGAAGTTTTATAATTAACAAGTATAAGGGTGTTAATTTCGTAAAATATGGTATAATTTAATAAAAACATGAAAAACTGTACCAAAGTTACCCCGGTTTACGGTATTTATTTAATATGTACAAAGATTTATTTGATCGACTAAGGAAAATTATGAGTTTTCCTTGGGCAGTAGCTTTATAACTGGTAATTGATGAGTTATCAGATGAGTCGTGAAGTTAAATTCTTTATCGTGAACATTTAACGAGCTTAACATAAATCCTGTTAGACAAGGATAAGTTAATAATTAATAAGAAGTTAATAATAATTAACTTGTGTACTATAGCTTACATACTTAATACACTTCAAGTCTAGATTCAGCTCAATATTTGGGAGAAGTGGCTGTACAAATTGAATTTTTCGTACTGGACCTTAAGTTTAGTGATGGGAGTCGCAGATCATAGTAAGTAAATGGTTCTGTGAATTTCTGTAGAATTATCCTGCAGGTGAGATCTTTAATCTCTATAACTAATTCCCGTTAGGGTGGTTTTCTTTCACTGTATCAGATATTGTTTTATTTAATACACAAATTGCAGATTATACCAAAACGGAATCGAAAATTCGTATTAATATCCCATCCTGGTTAGGTCAATTACAACATCAAATTACCTTAATTGTTTTATCAGAAAACATCATAGAACTGTGAGATAAATGAATCTCAAAAAATATACTACAACACGTCCTACAAAGTGTTACTTCACAGATGCCCTACTCAATTCAGGCTCTACACTTTAAAGGCTGGTGTTCCTGGTTAGTTCATACTATCTGGAAAAGTACAAAATAATGTCAAATGGTTGACTATTGGTATTCAATTTCCGAACGTTTTCAATGTAGTTTTTCACTTCGACAATAATCAAAAAGAAAGTCATCACCTATTATAATACCTAATAACACATCTTACAAAGTGCTTCTGCAAAGATGCCTTACTCAATTCAGGATCTTGCACTTTGAAAGCTGGTGTTTTGGCTTTGTATAAACTAATAAACATAATACTGCAGTGATGACCTTATTAATGAAATCAGACTCACTATTTCAAGTTGGTTTAAATTTTCAAGAGCGTGCATTTTAGATAGGAAAGCGTAAGAGACAAACAATTCTTTAACGCTTCGATTTTGTATTTCTATTAAAGCAGCTTCTATTAAAGTTCTAATAAAGTAGCGGGTTTCACTTTGCTGAAAAATTATATTGTTAACGCTCTTGTTATGCTCCATAAATTCGCCACAAAAATAGTGACAAAGTACAAAATTAAAGCACAATAAAAATTAATGGGAAAATCCTGAAACCGAAGCATTTGATTTTCTGTTACATCCAATTGGTTTCTAGGTGTCGTAGAAAACTATCCTCCATTCCATTTATATGTATATTCTCCCTATTGATCTCGTCACTTATATTTCCTCAATCCAGTAGCCAAATAAAGTATTGAAACTATAAGGGTTGAAAAATTAAAACACAAAATCCAGTAGTAACCTTTTATTAGTTTATCCCATTATTATTAAATAAGAGGCAGAATGTTGAATGAACTTTCACAAGCCGAAAATGATACCTGCGTTTGCGGAGAATAATTATTAATAGAAGAGAATAATAATTAATAGTTCAGACGGGACAAAAATATGGTCGCTTCATTGGTGTGCGCTATTTTTAAATTTTTTTGAAGGCAATAAAAAAACTTTATTTAAATCCTTGCATTTTAAATATTTTACTTTAAATATTGCATAAAAATAAAATGCCTAAAAAACTGCGAAAGTGAATTTGGGTGTTTAATAGACTGAAAATAATTTAAGATACTAATTTTAGTAACAAATAAAAAAATGATATTCTGCTATTTTACTGCTATAGGAAAATTTCTCTACATACGACTTTTCTAGCATCTTTATAGAACACAAAACTATCGGCGCTGTTTTAACAAGTGTTTTTTTTACCCTAGAAGCTTACGGGACCCGGGAGTGAATAGGGGTGTTGGGTAAGGTAAATTACCTATAAAATAGAGTGAAACAGCATCTGTACTACATGCCTAAATACAAAAAGCAGCTACAGGGACATTCACCTACAAATATAAGCAAACTACAGAAAATTATTTTTATATGGGAAAGAGGGTTGAAGCAATCCAGGACCTGAAGTTTTGTCGACTCTAAGTATTTCCGATTTTGCAATATTTTAAAATTTAAGCAGAAAGAGTACTTTGAAACGAATAGATTAAGAGAAAAAAAATGCAGATTATTCACATACGACGCTAAAAGATAATATTCAATTCCTTTAAAATATGCTTAAAATAGGGATTATTATCAATTACTCTGTCAAACTTTTGATTTATGCAGAATCATTTTAATTTTGTTTTAAGTTTATTAAGTAGAGCAAAAAACATTGCTTTATTAAGAAGGGCCTAAAAAAGCCTTTTTTTTAATTATTAAATTATATCTCTTTAAACTAGATTTGCTAACGTTTACCAAAAACAAAAATTTCCCAAAACTATTTAAGGGGAAGTACCCTTTGAGGTTTGGGAGAGGGTGGTGCTTATCCATCGAAAATATTTTTTGGTGATCACCAGATGCACCAGGAGTATTACTAAAAAAAACTTACTGTATAAGTAAATACTTTTACTATTATTAGGTGACACATTGCTGAACACATAATTTTTGCAGAAAAAACTTTAGAAAATTATCTTTTCGCTATAAATAAATTATCTGCGTCACAAAACACTTCATAAGGCAATTTTTGGATTTATAGCTGCTGTAGCCCTATACCTCGATCTACTGTGCGTCGTTCAGATCGATGTTGATTCGATCAGTCAGTGGTGTTTTCCGTGATGGACCCAGAAATTTATTGTACTTATAGAAGAAAAACCCCCTTTATACGATAAAGCTAGAAATGAATATAGCGATAGGAATGTAAAAAAAAAAACTCTGGCAGGAAGTGGGTGAAGCAGTGGTGCCAAACTGGAATGAACTTACTCCACAGGAGAAAAAAAATGAAGGTAGGCGATATAGTCGCCTTCGTTCAAAGGTCACCACGTAATATGAATCAAATTGAAAAATCAGTGGCTGCCAAAATGTTATTTCCTTGAGAGTTTGACAATACATTGACGCCGTCATGTGACATATTAAAGCCGCGTATACACCTTAGATCATAATTATTAACTGACGTGATGCCTTTAACGTCGTAAAAATGTCTGCGGAATACTACGTATCCGAGATTCGACATGTAAAACATACGTTGGTTATTTCCTTTCATGACGTGAAAAAGCCTATAAGTATAAAGCCCTATACGGTATACGGTATATGCCTAGAATCCCCGATATTCTGCTAAGTTGCCAGACATAATACAGTGAGGTTTCGATAAACCGAATTGCGATAATCCGGATTCCTCGGTTATCCGAATCAAGAATTTTTCCAATTATGTACTTTGTAATCCGGATTTTATATGATTTGGTTATCCGGATCGCGAACGATGCTTTTTCAGCGGCTGTGATTGGATTATTTTGCTCGCATGATTGTAGCAAGGAACGCTTTATTCCAGCTTATTACTTGTTATTAGTCGCTTGACCATTACGTGTATAGGATAGTGTAGGGATGGCTCCAAAACTGAAACACGTGGCTTTAACTATTCAGCAGAAATATGATATAGTTCAAAAGAAAGAATATATAGCTAAAAATTTAGCTATGGAATATAACGTTGGAACATCGACAATATCAGACATCAAGAAGCATTCTGATAAGATAGAAGAGTAAGTTTTTATTGTTTTTTTTTTCTGAGAGATAAAGTTGTGTGACAGATAAAAATGTGGACGCATGACATTTTATTTTAAAAGTTTTGACTTGCATGGACGAGTTTTTATGATAAAAGATAAATTGCATGCATGTTTATATGTGGGGGGTTTTTCAAGTTGTTTTTTTTTTGTATTTACGGAATTGGTTTTTAATTCAAAGGCAGAGGCATGCTGTTATAACCTCAGATATACTATCCGAAAAGGCTAAACAGCTTTATCAAAAACATTATGGATAACAAATTTCTTGCAAGTAGAGGGTGGCTAACAAATTTTAAAAAGCGACATGGCTTGCGTTGTCTAAAAGTGAGTGGCGAAAAACTAAGCAATAACCCAGAAGCCGTTGAGCCATTTTTAGTAGAGCTCCAAGATAAGATTAAAGAACTTAATTTATCGCCCCGGCAAATTTACAATGCTGATGAATCAGCACTATTTTGGAAAATGTTGCCTGACCGAACGTTGGCACATATTAAAGAAAAATCTGCCCCAGGCCGAAAAATTTGTAAAGAAAGAATAACTTTTTTGGTATGTACCAATGGAGATGATAGCCACAAACTAAACTTGTTAGTTATTGGAAAGGCTAAGAACCCTAGATCATTTAAGAATGTTCAGATTCCACTTGAATACACGTCAACTAAGAACTCTTGGATGACATCTGCTTTATTTAAACAATGGTTTCACGAATCGTTTGTAAACCAAGTGAAAACTTTTCTACAAAGTCGAAACCTGGAAGAAAGGGCTTTGTTGATTGTTGATAATGCGCCTTCTCATGCAACAAAAGAAGAATTAGTTAGTGAAGATGGAAATATAGTGACAATGTTTTTGCCTCCCAACTGCACAGCATTAATCCAACCAAAATGTTGTCCGTTTAACAAAGATGCATTACCGCAATAGTATTTTGGCTACCATTATTTCTTCAGATGAACAAGACATTACCAAAAGCTTAAAGTCAGTGACTCTTAAAGATGCTATGTTTATTTTAAATGATGCGTGGAGCAAAATTCCTTCAAAGACCATAGAAAAATGCTGGCGCAATATTTTATCAAAAACCACCCAAGCTGTTTCATCTGATACAGAGTATGATTCCGACGATTTGATGCCACTAAGTGTATTGAAGGAAAAAATTGGCCAACAAAACTTAACCGATAACATTCAAGATAATATATCTGGCATGCTTAATCAACTAGGAGGAAAAGAAACTTCATTTATACATTTGGATGTAAATCAGTGGATTGATGCAGATGAGGAGCTAGTTCCAGACTTAGCAAGTGGTGAGAATTCAGAAGAAGAGGTGGAAATTGTTCCTGAACTTAAAAATACTGTGAAGCATCAGGATGCAGTTAAGAGTTTCAATGTGTGTCTGCAATGGGCGGAAGAAAATGACGTGGAACTGCCAGAACTTGTCACCTTAAGGAGGCTGAGAGAAACAGCAGTGATAAAAAATTTAAAAACCTGTAGGCAGACCCAAATTACACATTTTTTTACTAACCCAAACTAATGTTATTGTCATAAAAAAATTGACCTACTGTATGTGTTATGGCTGCATTTAAGTACGTTATGTACATACATACATATGTATTTATATGTATATTACCCAATAATTTTCTATTCGTTATAAAGAATGTGTTTGTTTTATTTTAAATAAAGAAAATTTGATAAAACACCATTTCCATGTTTTTAATTTAATAATTATAATAGGTTAATATTATATAACAATATAACATAATTAATATAACAATATCCTCAATTTCAACATAGTGTTTCGGTAATCCGGATTTTTTGCTAATCCGGATCAGCGTTGTTTTTATTGATCCGGATTATCGAGACCTCACTGTAGTTACTTTTCTTTTTTGAAAAATTGTCCGAAATAGACGGAATTCTCAATAACAATTTTTCTTTACGCAATACTATCCAAATCTAAGCATTTTACATTTTTTTATGAGAGCAAAAATGCCTCCCTAGCCTTTCATTAAAATTGTACGTATTTCATTTAAAAATGATTGTTACCTAAATTTTTGAGAAATTAGTATACGATATAGCATGACCCTATCTATGTATGTGCATAACATACTAATTTGTCGATTTCAGGGCACAACGTCTAATTTTTAACGATTATTTGATCTTGTCTTCTTCTTTGTTTATGTGTGATTGTGTTTTTTTGTAATAATTATTGGGAAACTATACATTTTGGTATAATGACAAACAATTAATTTGTATTGTGTGTGATGCAGTGCAGTCAGAGACCAGAAAACTACTTTCTTTGTTTAAAGGCAAGTTCATGTTACAATCTCACTTTTAAAATGACATTTTAATTTTATGATTTATTATTTGTCGTTCGACCCAATTTATACGTTGATGCACAGAAAATTTAAAAAGTTGTGTTATCTTGTCTTTTATATCAGTTAAAAGTCAAAAAAAGATAAAAAATTACTAAAAAAAAAATGGAAAATGCGCCGGGCATATCTATCTCCCAGCGCATCCACCAATTTATTTACTTAGCTTTGTTTAAAAAAAATTTTTTTGTACTTTTTAATCATACCTAAATAATAAACGAAATGCAAAAAGAAAACTAATTATTTTGATAACGAAAAAGAAAATAAGGGATTGCTTAGAATGTACAAGAAGAAGTAGCTAAAGCGCTTGGAATAAGTTTAAGAATGGTGCAAAAGGTTCTATATGAAAACAAGAACAATCTTATTTCCAAGCAAGAAACAAAGTGTAAAAGGAGGAAGCCGAAGACTGAAGATTTAAGTGAATGTGTAAAAATGAAGTAACAAATTTGACTAAAAAAAGAAACTAATTATAACTATCATTATAACTAACAGAGTCGGATAACCTTTTCGTCATTTTCCGAATCTTCTTCAAATGGAGCAATGATCAATGGTTCAACTTGGATATCGAGTACTTTTTCTCTCTTCCACCAGGTTCTAATAATGTTTTCTGTGTGATCCACTGATTTCCGCCAATACTCCTTTGTGATGTGATTCAATGCCTCATTCCAAACAGCGTCAACCTGGTCAGATCTAAGCCCAGCACCCACATGCTTCTCATAATGAGATTTTGACCCTGCCCATATAAGCTCAATGGCATTAAACTGACAATGGTATGGTGCAACACCCACTCAAAGACAAGGCCTTAGTGCTTGGCGCGTGACGTCATCGATGTGGGCCACCGATTTTTAAAAACCAAGGGATTCATATGCTAATATCTCAATATTTGGCTTATTTTAAAAAATGCTAGGAATAGAATAGAGTTCAGGACACATTCAAAGGTATGTTTTAGTTCTGGTTGAATGTCAGGTTAAATATTATGGTGTAATATTAAATGCAGACTCCCAACTCCTCTACATCTGCGCCAAAATTCAACATATGTATTTAGGTATTTTTTTATACCACCAAGTGGTAAAAAATGTTATGTTATATACACACAAATACATATATTGACTTTAAAAGCTTAAAAAGTTTATCATACTCCAGTTCATGTAATTTTTTAATTGCAGAAAAAGAAGCACATTTTTTCTTCGAGGTGTCAAAATCAGGAAAATAAAATTTTTGGTCTAGTTTAGAGTTAAGCCAATTATTAAATACACATTTAAGTAAGTGAACTGTGTCAAATAGGTAAAATAATGGTCTCTGATTATCTATGGGATGAGGATAAACAATGCTAAGTTGGTCTGCAGTTGAAAAATGACTAATGGCATTATTATCACACTATTAAAAAACTCTGTACCCAATCTCCTCTAAATTTTCAATAATTGTCTTAATAAAATTATAAAGTATGTGTGATGTAATTTTGGAGATGGGAGCTATGTGAACTACTTTCTTAAAGCTGGAATACACACTTGTAATCATAAAAGTAAATGCCGTTAAAGCTAGAGACTTATTATTGACTGATGTTCCAGTGATATTACCGCCTTTATAGTCCATGTAAGGGTCAATATGAATTTCATCAAAAAGTAGTGTCACAAATCTCTCATGATCCTTTAGTAAACTAAACACATTTCGGGCATAAGTTAAAAACATTTTTTTTTCATCTATGTGGGGATCGGTCATGTGTTTGTTACAAATACCCATTATAGTTTGAGGATGTGGTAAAATTAGGGATCCATAATCTGTTAAATACTTGTACGCATGACGACTAATAGTATAGATTATAGAAGTCAAAATTATTGTACTACTTGAATATCTGTACCTTTCCTTTACAGTTGTAAGCAAAGCTAATTGTTCACAAATAAAATCTAAAGAATGCACTATTTTGTTGTCTTCAATGTTTTTAAAACTTTTTAGTATGTTTGACACAAAATCGAACACACCTTTCATTTTATTAATGTCATTTGATGGTTTGGCATGATCGAGAATAGTATTGCCAAGGGTATTGGTAGCAGTCTCGGTATAGCAGTATTTGGATTTAAGTCACAGTCGGGGTTGTCATTATTGGTAACATTTTCCTCCAAAGGCAGGGTAATAATAGTAAGGTCTATTGCTTCAAGTATTGCATATAAATCATCTAAACTATATGAAGGGAAGTATATGGAGTTTTAAATTTTGATGTTAAAACACAAACTGGCTCGCTATATAAAAAAGTTTCAAAAGTTTCAGCCGTGGTTTTAGTAATTCTATTGTAAAAATTTTTACCTGTGTTGGAATCTTGAACTTAATATGTATAATAAAATGTATAATAAAGTACTCTTTATTATACTACCTTCAGGAAAATGAGCTTCACATACTTAGGTGTTGTTTGTGGGCTCAAAGTCATCTCTGTGTATGGCTTTTACCCATTTTCCCCTTAGATTTGTATCCTTAGGAAAACCGAAGACATGCACTTTAGGTCCGTTTTTATAGTTTCCGTTACAACCCGGAACACAACACATTTAAGGCATATTTACACTCTGGTATTAACTACAAGCCGAACTAGGAGAAAAACATTAAATTAAACACGAACTTAAGTATTAAAGTCTGATATAAACAAATAAAACCGCCACCGAGAACCGGTTTTTCCGAGGATTTTTCTAGTCCGAAATTACGATTTTGCGATTTAAAAGTACGCGAAGAGTTTACATAAATAAAACATACACGTTTCGCGGAAATAAACAGTTCCGATTTTAGAAAAAAACACAAAAATGAGCTAATGTTTACTGCGGACCTCGTCAGAAATACCGGCAACCACAGAACATAAATATAAACAACCTAACCTCTCGTTTCGTCAGGTGGCACAACTAGTAGATGTGCCGTTGTCAGATTTATATAGAAAGAACTCCTATTGGCAAGTAGCTATTTACATCTGTGGTATTAGATAAATGATAAAATTTGAAAAAATGGAAGTTTAAATTATAAAAAGAGAAATAAGGATGCACTCTTTTTTTTTAACTAAATTGTAAAGTAAGAGCAGTTAAAGATATAGATTTAATTGTTTTAAGATAGTAATAGAGCATCCTAACGTTCACGGCAATCTGCAAAGTCTGGCAGCGTTGCAGGCAGTCTTCCGTGGACGAACAACGGCAGCGTCAACAGCTGAATTCACGCGAAAATCAACCAGAAGTGCATGGCCCAAACGTGTGACGTCACGAGCAACATTTTTTGGAGCGCTTTGTCCTTTTGTAGAGGTGTTATTGTATGGTGGCAATCTTAAAACTTCATGGCCATATTCACGTACTATTTCGTCAACAGCGTAGATTTTTGGTCTTTTCAGCGATTTTGCAATTGAAAGAAGTTCGGATTTTAGCATATATGGCAAGGGATTCTGATTTTCTTTTACTAACCATTCATAAATTTCGCTTTTTCTATAACTTCCATTTGGTTGTTTATTCAAAATTCTTGAATGATACGACGCATTGTCTAATACTATTAAGGAAGGTTCTTGCAAGTTCGGTATTAACTGTTCCTTTAACCATTTTCCAAACATTTCGCAATTCATATTGTCATGATAATCCATACTTTTAGACTTAGAAGAAAAAATTAAACTTCAACCGGGAACGAATCCCGTTGAAGACCCGGCGTGTAAATTAATAAATCGTTTTCCCTGACCACATCCTTTTTTTCTTTTCACACTTTTCACAGATTCATCTTGCCAAGATTTTATTCCACTCCTGTTTGAAAATATCCAAGTTTCATCTAAGAATACCACTTCCCTTAACTTTAATTTTTATTTTGTGTATATTGTCTTAAAAATCCTATTCGTTGGCTCACAATATTTGGTAGTTCACACAAATATCTTCTATTGCAGTCTTTTTTATAGCGAAAATCTATGCTTTTAATTAATTTTGATAAAGCAGAAAGTCCAATTTCCAAAGTGCCGCGTTGCTTTAAAACATCCCTCAGAAATGGCAGCGTTATATTTGTTTTTAGCCTATATAGTTCATAAATCCTATCCCTTACTTCCATTTTTACACATTCACTTAAATCTTCAGTCTTCGGCTTCTTCCTTATACACTTTTTTTCCTTCTTGGGAATAAGATCGTTCTTGTTTTCATATACAACCTTTTGCACCATTCTTAAACTAATTCCAAGCGCTTTAGCTACTTCTTTTTGTACATTCTTAGGCAACCCTTTATTTTCTTTTTCGTTCTCGAAGTAATTAATAACATTAAGTACCATTTTTTTGGCTTGAGGATTTAGAAATCCACAAAAAGGCTTTTTCTTTTCCATAATTTGAAATTTAAATTATCTTGTAACAAATAATGTCATCCGTCAATCGAAACGAGACAGGCATGTTTGTTATGAAAGTAATTGTTTTAGAACCACTAACATTTATCATTTTATCTTCTTTTGATACATTAACGCTGCATATATCTGTTTCGTTTATCTGATGCGTTGTAGTTAAACGTTGTTGCGCAAATTGAAATGAGACGTAACTACAAAAGTTTGTCGTTGATAATCCAATACACCCGCACGATAAGAGCGATTTTGACTATAGTACAAATTTCATTCAACTGAAGAATATGAGGCACAAGTTTCCACCCCATATAAGATAACTAGTCTTATTTTGTAATAAATAATCTTACGCAATCAATACACTTCAAATTTTATCATACTGCCAAGGAATAAATCCTGATAGTGAAGTGAAATAGCTAGCAAAGAAATCCCGTACCCGCAGACCTGTTCCTGTACCTCGGATATTACGAGTAGGAAGATTTTCAAAAGGACACGTGTACAAAGTGTCTTCAAATTGTATTTCATCCTTCTGTCAAACATAATTCTAAAGTACACAAC
Organism: Anthonomus grandis grandis; assembly: GCF_022605725.1. Classification (NCBI taxonomy): domain Eukaryota; kingdom Metazoa; phylum Arthropoda; class Insecta; order Coleoptera; family Curculionidae; genus Anthonomus; species Anthonomus grandis. The sequence continues at coordinate 1,077,612 of NC_065565.1, forward strand.
AGACTTTAACCCCTTTCCACTCCAGGTATCCACTATTTCGATATTTCTATTAAGGCCGGCACGTACCAAGTTATCCACATATGGATATCGTCCCTATTTGCTTGCAAATAGATTTTATATGACGGTAATACGAGTATTACTATATTATTTCGTCTGGTGTAGGATATAATATTTTATCCCAAAATAAACCGGTTCACAAAGTTTCATACATTTGTTGTTTTTGTTAGTTTCGAATTAGCCTCGCTGGTATACGCCTGAATTAGTGCGTTTTATAATATTTGGCGGGAATGTTAGTTTTTAACGTTGTTCTGCATACTTTTGTCTTTGATATTGTACTAACACCTTACAAAGGACATTATGAACGTGGACAATCATTCTGTAAGCGATAGTGATGATTTGGACTACCAAATGAGTGATAATTTGATGATAAGTGACTCGGATCCTTATTCGAACACTGACGAAGACGAAGAAATTGAAAATGTGTTTATGGACGACTGGCAAGTTTTAGGTGATCCATTTCCGATCAACTACCTGAACCAGTAAGTGGTTTTTCTTCTGACTACGATTTTAATCCTGCAATTGATTGGCAAGAATCTAAAAACCCAGTGAATTCCCTTGAGTGTTTTATGAGCCCAAATATTGTGTCCAAATTTTGCGAATGGACCAGCAAAAATATATTTCGGGAAAAATAATTCAAATACTGAATTTGATCTTCAATGGAAGAAGCTTGAAAAAGAGGAAATGTATATTTTTATTGCACTTTATTTTCCCACAGAACTCACTAAATGTCCTCGTAGAAAAGATTATTGGAGTAAAAGCATATTGTATTCTGGACCTAAAGTGTTTGATAAAACAATAATGAGCCAAAACAGATACATATCTTGAAATTTATTAGATTTTCTCCTCCGGAAGGGGCTAGGGCTCAAGCTCCCATGGGGACCTTTGCTTTGGCCTGCGCGTAGTCCAGACTTGATCAGGAAAAATATTTAGGTACTGTTGTACAGAGACTAAGACTTCTTCTTTTTTTATATTTTTTTTCAATTCGAGCGAACACACGATATGCAGGGAGAAAAGAATTCCCAACAACTGGAAAGATAATTTATAATTTCGAGACTGACTGAGGAGCCTTCTCACTAAGCCACATGGTACACATTAGAATTAAAGTAGAGTTTTTATTCTGATCTGCACATCCGTCAGCAACAAGTCTTACTTTTTTATTCCTAGTTGACAAAGTTTGTAAAATACAGCACTTGCTATTTCATTTGATCCCTTATGGTATTCGTCTTCAGTCCAAGCATAAATTGACACATTATTTTTAGTGAGGGGTGAGTGTGAACTGCCAGTAACAATGGTAAAATTGTAAATATAAAGCTGGCGGCTAGGAATTAGCCGCTGTCTGATTGGTCAGGAATCTTTGGTAGGACCTGATTCTTCTGGCAATCAAATGATATTGTAATTAGTTCAGGTTTTTCTTCTTTTAAATGGTCAAAGAAAGCCTTGGCGCGTAATTTATGTACATGTCTTTCCGTCATTAGTTTATTTTTTTTATTTTCGTTTTTCTAATTTTTTATTTCTTCTGTTAATTGGAGACGCACGGAACACACATCAGTGCGGGGTGAACCAAAGCCAATGTTGTAATTGGTATTAAATATCATTGCAACATAACTTTTTTTAACAAGGAGGGTTGGTATTTCGTTCATTTTTTGACAGTATAGTCTCCACATCTTTGAAATACTAAGTGTTGAAGGTAAATATTCGCGGTTAGTTCTGTTTTGCCAATAATAAGACTCAATTACCTTAAAACTTTCAATGAATTTCATTACTGACTCTATTTTCGCACCATATTTTCCAGAAATTCTGTCGCGACCCCTTGTTTCAGACGCCATTTTCCCGGATTCTTTAAACCTCTTTAATCCGATCTTTACCAACTGCCAAAATTTTAGTAAATGCATTCCTGCAAACTGGAACCAGTTTTAAACTATTGGCCTTGGGAATATTATAAACAACTGAAAAACTTCTTTTAGACGCGCCCTTTTCATTTTGGCTCCTTTTGCGTTTAATATCTCTAATCTATTTTAGTTTTGTGAACATAAAAAGTTTTATGAAAATTTGAAACATCGTACATTGACAATGAACTGCAACGATACGATTTTGTCACGTGTTTACATTTGGATACTCCGGCAAACTTTTATTCTTGTATCTAGAATATTGAATATTATGCAAAACACTGTCAATAAGTTAAAAAAAAACTTACCTCTTATTTTGCTCTCGTTTTCTCTTTACTTTACTTTACGTTTTCTCCTTTCTGGTTTAGCCACTCTTTTCCTTGCATAGAGAGGCGTCGTAGGTTTTATTGACTCTGTCAATTCCATTTCATAAGAGTTTTAGGCACCTAAAACTTATTATTTAATAAAAAAATTTGCAATAATTAAATAAAAGTACAAAATACTAATGTTCGAGTCCGTGAACAACGTTATACTAACAAACATCGTAAAAAATTCGTGCGTAAAATATAACGTAATTTGTTATGTGGACGCCGGGAGCGCCGTGATTGGTCGAAATGGATTTGTCGGTTTTTGTTACGACGCGTTGGATTTGACATTAGGATTTGGCGGATTTTGAAAATATTCTACTTTAAATTTCAACGTTAAATCTGCAGATTTTTATTATCTAAACAGTTCAAAACAATAATCTCGTTTTTGACCAAAAGTAAATTTGTCGGGTTTTGCTTCCATAGGATTCATATATATATCGAAGATATATCATTCGCCTTTTTATATATATATAATATACTCTTTTTTCTTCCGACCATAAACTACAGGAAAAAGGCGAATGATATATCTTCACCGGTCGATCCAAATAAAGATGACGAAGGTGAAGGGTTTGCTCAGACGGAAACTTCCAACGAAAGTCAAAGTCAGACAGTCGATCAAAGAAAACTAAGAAGACTAAAATGTCTTATGGAGAATCTTTACTCGAAATCCTCAAGCAGCACAATAGTGGCGAGATTGACGAGGATAAAAGTTTTCTATTATCACTGATCCCAGCATTTAAGAAGCTTAATGATAACAAAAAATTACAAGTCAAGATGGAATTTTTAGATGTCCTTTGAAAAGCGCAGCCTTCAGTGCCTGCAATTTCATCTGGTCCAGTGAGTAACTTGCACTACACATCTCTGCAAAATACTACTTTTATGTACAAATATTAGAGTACCATCATAGCTACTCAGATCCCTCGAGAAATAACTATAATTATAGAAATATTTAATTACCAATAAATATCTCAGAAGAATAGCTCGTTTAGGTGCTTGCTCATACACCGCATCCTCCATTCTAACATCAACCAACGATACACTAGCACAAAGTTCACAATCAGAACACTATGAATCACAGTAGCTACATGTTTCTATGATTTAACTTTTACCTTTAATTTGTTATTGTGAGAATATTTGTTATTGTGTTAATATATGTTATTGTGAGAGCGATGTTTCGTCACAAAAATATGTTATTGAATAAATGAATACTTTGCTCAACATATTTCCTTACCTTAATGCAACAGAGGAGTCTTCTATCAGGTGAGATGCAATTTCTGAATTTTGTATCTTGATAGCTTATAGTAACTTGAAAGTCCAATAATTTTTAACAGTTCGTCAAAACTTCCAATGCTCCTTCTGTAAAAGCTGAAAAATTTATTAGGGTACAACTTTAAATCCTCATCCAGCTTGTGAAATTGACCGTTTAGTAACCTAGTTGGCTTGTAATGGGATGAACCCAGTCAAATAATTAAAATATTAATAAAAAAAGCAACTTGGCAACGTTGAATACCTCTATGTTTACAATGCACGTATCGGATGTTGCCACTTTTCAAGTCACATAAGAGATACACAGAAAAATGCCACGAAGATTCAAAAACACTTTTTTCAATTAAACGAAAGATTAAAACTTGTGACTTAGTTTTGGGAAAAGCAGATAAGGGCAATTGTTTGGTTATTCTAGATAAAAAGGATTATCAAAATAAAGTATTACATTTTATTTCATCTAGCAAAAATTTTGAGGGGTTAATTAAAGATCCTAATACGACATATACTACCAATATGAAAAAACTATTAAGTTCTAAAAACACCTTTCAAGAATTATAATTATTATATGGTATGGTAAAAATTCACAGAAATAACTTTCCACTTAGACCAGTTGTTAGTTTTATAAACTCAGCTGCCTATTATTTAGCTATTTGGCTAAAATATTGCTTAAAAAATGCATTGTCGTTTTCTAGTCAATTTAGCATTTAAAACACTTATGAGCTAATTGACGATCTTAAAACAATTTCTTTGCCAGACAATTATTTTCTTGTCTCCTTTAACATAGTTAATCTTTTTCCCAGCATACCTAGAAACGAAGTAATAGCTATAATAGAAAATGGTTTATACAGGGTGTCCCAGCGAAAACGAAACAGAGCTATTTCCGGTATGAAAAAAAATTTTTTTTTCAAAAATCTCGGACACGTCGATTTTATTTTTGAGGGGGACAACTTTTCCTTACCAAGGCACCCTCATACCAGCAACCCCCTTCGAGGGGGTGGAATCACCCCTAGAATCCTAAATGGAAAGAGGGGTCGTATGATACCTTATTTTAAAGGTCTTTTAATTCTGAATATAACTGCCAAATTTTAAGTGGCTAAAATTATTTCTCTGGATAAAACAGCTTGTCAAAATTGCGGAAATAGCGAAAATGAAAAAGGTATTATGGACTCTTTTTTGGATAATATTTTTAAAAGAACAAGGAAATCCTATTTTCGAAGGGGTCACTTATTAATTAAGAGGCCACCTAATACCTGGAATCCTTTACGAGGGGTTGAAAGCACCCCTTAAATCTTAAACAGAAAGAGGGATCGTGTTATACCTTATGTTGAAAGCGTTTTCACTTTAAATTTAAATGGTGACTTCTGAGTGACTGATGGATTTCTTCTGGATATGAAAGCCAAATAAAATTCTGGAAAAAATGCTTTAAATAAACCTTTAACCTAAACCTTAACGATTAAAAATTTATTAGTATTGTTAATATTATTGTTATTACACCTTATCAGCATATCATAAATAAAAACAAAATACCAAATAAAATGCAAACACAAGTATCTGAAAAATTTATTTAGCTTGCTAAATATCATTGGTACTTTTTTCATAAAGCAGCATTTATTTAAATAGTTTTAAATTATTACCCAGTCTTTTACGTGTTGAAACACTGTTAGCAATGGTTTATTCTACTGCAGAGAGGGTTCAGATGATAGAGTTTTTCTTTCGGCATAACAATTGTGCCAATAGAACGGTACAAGAATTTAATGACCTTCATCCAGAAAAACGAGTCAACAGAAAATACGTTCTAGAAATAGTTGCTAAATTTAGGGAATCTGGCAGTGTCTTAAATAAAAATCGTGAGGTTCAAAATGCTGTTGTTGTCAATGAAGCAATCCAAATAACTGTCCTAGGTCAACTTCATGCCGAGCCAGGAATAAGTATCCGAAAATTGGCGACGAGTACAGGAGTAAGCAAAAGTAGTGTTCATAGGATACTTAAGCATAATAAATTCCATGCTTACAAAATTCATCTGGTGCAAGAACTGAATGAGGACGATTTTGACAGACGAGTGCAATTTTGTGAATCTTGGGCGGCTCCATTGTTGGTCCATTTTTTCTGCCCGGAAATTTGAATGGAGAAATGTACCGAGATCTCTTGGAAAATGCCGTATATCCAAGAATAGTAGAAATAATGGAAGGCGGAAATCATTCTGATGATGATCAAGTCGTTTTCCAACAAGACGGAGCGCCTCCACATTATGCTGCTGGTGTGAGGCAATATCTTGATGAGATATTTCCTGATCGTTGGATTGGAAGGAGAGGACCTTTTATGGAATGGGCAGCTAGGTCACCCGATTTAACCCCATTAGATTTTTTTTATGGGGGCATTTAAAAACAAAAGTTTATGCTACCCAACCAGACACCCTAGAAGACTTACGCCAGAGAATTATAAATGAGTGTCAGATGATAACACCTGAAGTTCTACAAAACGTCAGGCATCGTTTTGAGCAAAACCTGTATTCCTGCATGGAAGTAGGCGGGGCACAATTTGAACATTTAATAAATTGACGTAATTTAAATAAACTTGTTTTATTTAAAAGACACAAAAGGAAAAGGGTAGGTATTTCTTATCTCTCCACTTTTACTGGCAGTAAAGATTGTATTTCTTGCTATTTTTATATCCACAAGATATCCATCAGTCACTCAGAAGTCACCATTTAAATTCAGAGTAAAAAGGCCTTCAAAATAAGGAATGACACGACCCCTTTTTCTATTTAAGATTTAAGGGGTGCTTTCAACCCCTCGTAAAGGGTTCCAGGTATTAGGGTGGCCTCTTAATTAATAAGTGACCCCTTTGAAATTAGGACTTCCTTATTCTTTTAAAAATATTATCCAAAACAGAGTTCAAAATACCTTTTTCATTTTCGCTGTTTCTACAATTTTGACAAGCTGTCATATCCGGATAAAAAATTTTAGCCACTTCAAATTTGGCAGTTATATTCAGAATTAAAAGACCTTTAAAATAAGGTATCACACGACCCCTCTTTCTATTTAAGATTTTAGGGGTGATCCCACCCCCTCGAAGAGGGTTACTGGTATGAGGGTGTCTTGGTAAGGAAAACTTGTCCCCCTCGAAAATAAAATCGACGTGTTCGAGATTTTTGTAAAGAAAAATTTTTTTTCATACCAAAAATACCTCTGTTTCGTTTTCGCTGGAACACCCTGTATAAGCATCAAAATCTAAACTCTAAACACCCAGAACTAAGACAGAAATTATTTCTTTGCGTGCTATTAATTATTGCGTGCGTGCCTTAATTTAGATTTTTTTAAGTTTAATGATTATTATTAATTTAATTTATTATAGAATGTTGGATGGTTCACCAATGGGTTCTGGTTTTTCTCCCCTACTGGCTGATATCATTATGCCACCTTTTTGAAGAAAAACTATTTAACACACAAGACAATCTTATCAACAAGATGTTAATATGGAAACGATTTGTAGATGATACTTTTTTAATTTGGACAGGCTCCAAAGCGGAATTTTACGTTTTTCTCAACCCTTTAAATCCGAAAATTCAATTTACGGTGGAAATAAAGTGCAATAATAAATTAATTTTTTTAGATCTAACTATTGATAAGTAAGAGCTCCATATATAGAAAACCAACACAAAACAATAATCGAACCATTTCTTTGGACAGAAACTGGCAGCTTTTCACGCATTAATTCATAGACTCTTTACGATCCCTCTTTCACCTTTGGAATTCTTAAAAGAACAGAACACTATCTATCAGATTGCAATTAACAATGGATACAAAAAGTCTTTAATAGATAATTTGATTAGAAAAAAGTTAAATAAAATATTTTCAGTCCCTTTCTAGTGAGCCCCTTGATCAGACCATCCATATATGTATCATATGTATAATGTAGTACCCATATGGAATTTTTTAAAACCAAAATCCGTTATTGTTTGTAAATATGGTATGATGGAATGTTTTTAGATTAATATATTGTAATGTCGTTGTTTTTAACCCTTTTATAGACATTTTTTATTGACACATATGTTATTAATTAATTTATTAGTTTAATAACAGCCTTTTATATTTTAGTTACAAATTTTTTCCTTTCCAATGGTTTAACAACCGAAACGCGTCCTTTGTCTCTTATTTCACTATCCTTAATGGTATTTCACCCTGGAGAAATCTATGGTAATTTTAATTAATTTTTACAAAAAATCCTTAGTTTGTAGCTTTAGTTATCCATTGTTAATATCTAGACAAAAGAATATTAAAACTGTTTTGGAATTCCAGGAGATACGAACGTTATATTGATTAAATAATAATGGCCGCTGACTATAAATATGCTGGATATCGACCAGACACTACCTTCATTTTTGCACACATTAATTTGCGGCATTTCGGGTTCGAATAAGCAATAAATTTGCTAGATTTTAATAATATACTTAACTACACATTTTTATTAATATTTTGGTATTTAATACTTAATAGATACTTCACAAATATGCCGTCTTTAATAATATTATAACGCAAAAGTATGGCACCTTTGAGACCTAACTCGCCAGTGAAAGAAACGATTTGAATTCCCTTTTTTGCATTATATCTGACCCACTTCAGACTTCTTTATAATTTTTTCAGCAAAAAGAGAGTTTTAAAAACACTCAAAACATCCTTTTAATAATAATACTGTACGAAAGGTGCACCATCCAAAAGTAAACAATGAGCGCAGTGGCCAAATACCTTTATCGCGACATTTGTTAATTTAAAGAATCCAAATTAAAAATTTTAATTATTATTAGTGTTTAATATAAATATAGTACAAAATAGTTTTGGTCATTAAACGAGTTTTATTCTTTCTTTTGCTTTATAATAAAGAACGCAACTCAGTTTCTGCTAATTATAATAATTTATTATATCACTTTATTTTCTCTTGTTAAAATTGAGTAATCACTGACAACATGGAATACTAAGCATGTTTATCAACAAAATATCCCCTCTGCCCCCTGCGTAGAGGTTGCGCTCAATCCAAAGCAGCAAATGTTTATTCTAGTGTATTCAATGTTCTAAGCTACCTCTACCAAATCCATTTTTGAAATGACGAAAATTATTTGTATACTATATTATGAATAGTTGAGTTCGTTAATGCGACCAATCTCACCTAATCGGACCGAATTATTGTCGAACAATTTAGTTCTTAGTGCGCGCTATCCCTAACGCAGACTATCCGAAAAAATCCGACTTCAAAAAAATCTAAAAATAGATGATAAATAATTTCTGTATATGGGGAAAAACAAAATAAAACACTATTCATCGTACGAAACATACAGTCGGGAGATTTATTATTCGTTCACCACAATTTTTGATAGGTAATACAAGAATGCTACCTCGTACTTAAGTAAAAATGTAAAAGCAAGTCAGTAGATATGTAGGCCCTTTCCCAAAAAATAAATATACAGCTTTTTCTTAACTTGTTTAAAACCTTTAGAAGAAATAAGATAATCTGATAAAATCTCGACGAGCGAAATTATTCATCCATTAGCAATTTGCAGTAATAATGTCCATGGAATTCTCTTTTCTTTTGGTTGCAAAAATTGCTAAATATAGATTCTAAAAGATATTTAGCACAGAGTTTGTTAATGTTTGTCGTAAAGAGCATTAGTAAATTTAAAAATGTTAATTTTATTATCAAATCAGAGATTTGTAAAATTATATGAAGATGGAAAATCTCAAAGAGAAATAGGAAAATTAGTTTCAAGAAGTGGCTCAACAGTTTAATATATTATTATGAAAATGTAAATACGTTAATTATTCTCCTAGTTTTTGTACTACTTTATTATTATTCTGTAGGTAAAATTGATTTGTGGGGTTTATTTATGGCTCTACTTACTTTTGGTTTATTATTTTTATCTATAGTGTTTAGTTTTTGAGTAGTTCATTAAGTGTTCGAGAGCCCCATTTTGGCCCCAATTTAGGTTATATTATTGTAAATCCCTGTAGTTCTAATTTTCTAGAATTTGTATACTTGCTTGCTTTAACTGTCAGTATTCTCCTAAAATTATTGGTCTCTTTCGGCAAAAACAATGAAGATAATTCTAAATATTTCGAAACTGTTCCATCGGGTTTTTAATGACGCGGTTCATGGCAATTCATTCCGTTTTAACTGTTTAGTCAGTTTTTGCCTTGGAAACATTTAAACGACAGTCAAGGCGAGTTAGGTTAATGTTTTTGATGTTGACAATAAAAAGGTGTTCCCGAATTTCGTTACAATATTATAAAAAATATGAAACCACTCGTACAACACAAATATTGCCAGGGAGAGGAAGAAAAAGTAAACTGGCCATTCGAGAGAAACGAGAAATGCCTAAAAAAGTGAAGAAAAACCCGCAGGCGAGTGCTACAGACTTAGTGAAAAGTTTAGCTAGTGATCATAAGATTGTTCATGTAACAACCATAAGAAAATTTTTAAAAAGCCAGGATATACGGTCCAGGGTAGCAAGAAAGAAGACATTCATAAATAAGAAAAACAGAAATAAATGCCTTGAGTTTGCTCAAAGATATTTAGGCAAAAATATATAAATGATTGGAAAAATGTGATATTTACAGACGAAACAAAAACTGAATTGTTTGGTAAATCGAAGGAAACTTTAGTGTACAGAAAGTGCGGGGAAGCTTACAATCCCAAAACTTAATCCCTACGGTAAAACACGGAAGTGATTCTGTTCTATAGGGATGTATGTCATGGCATGGAGTGAGTCAGCTCCATTTTATTGAAGGAATTATGGATTGGTTTGTTTATATATGGATATATTACAGAATAATTTAAAGCAAAGTGCGGAGAAAATGGGAATTGGCAACGATTACATATACCAGACAACGACGCAAAGCACACCGCGAGGGTGCAAAGAATGGAGATTGTATAATGTACCAAAAGTACTGGAAACTCCACCCCAATCACCAGACGTCAACCCCATTGAACATTTGTGGTCTGAACTGCAGGAAAGAGTAAAAAAACATAAAATATTGAACAAAGAAGAATTAAAAGCAAAATGTCAAGAAGAATGATCCAATATTGAAATAGATTTTACCAAGAAACTCGAAGAATCGATCAACCTAATAGGTTGGTAGAAACTATAAAATCAAAAGGATATACCACCCGTTATTATTTTTTAAATATTTGTTGAATTTTCAAAAATACATTCAAGTGGACATTTTGGACAAATAATGTCCACTTGAATGTATAATAACTGTAATAGTAACTGCCTAGCGCCTTAGGCCAGTACTTTTGGAATGATGTATTAAAGTTCTATAGTTAAGCTGTCAACTTTCATCATAATAAAGATATAAATTCACCGCTTTAATCAAGACTTTTACTTTCGATTTACTGATCATTTACTAACCAATAAATGTAAACCCTGCTTTTGTCGATCTTAACACATTAGTACCTAGTATCCTTTATAGGGGACACGTAAATTATTCGTATTCCCACTCTTTAAGTAAGTGGGGATAAATCAAGCATTTATTTACAGTTGTGAAGCATATTCGGCAGACCCGGTTTTCACATAATCTTTAAAGTGTTATGAACGTGATGAATCCAAATTCATTACAGTACATAGTACTACATCCCATCTCTTAACACCTGCACTAAAAAAACATTATATTGTTATTTTAACATAACGGATTATTAAGCTAAGTTAGCCATGTCTTGAAATGTTTGGGTGATATCAAGAATTCTTGAAAAAAAAAATCATTTTGAATTCTTTGAGGACTAATCAGCGGTTGAATCATTTTTTGAAAAAATATTTGTCACTAACAGTTTGTGAATTTTAAATAATTAAATTAAATAACTAAAAATATTTCACAATAAATATGTGCTCTTCTATTATTTCACGCCAATGCACTAATACGGAAATATGCGATGCCTTTTTATCCCGTATCATAGAAAGTTACATGTTAAAAAAGGTTATATTTCGTTTTCGAATATTAGTTTTATTCTGTAGTGAATTTCAAATAAAAATTTTGTTTTGTTCAAACCTACTGTAAGACCCTACAACTATTTGATAGTTAAAATTGGTTCATAGCACCACTATACGTTATTAAAAAAAATAGAGTTTGCTTTCATAAATTTTAATTTTTATTCCTTCTGTATAATAAAAACTGTTAGGTTCTAGGAGTTCAGGTTAAGTCAGAATATTGGCGCGATTTTTAAAATTGACTTAAATATTAATAAATAAATATGGTATAAATAAATTGTCTCAAGTTATAGTGTTTAGCGTGGACATGTAAAATAAATCGGTTGACTTTTTTTGGTGCATCGAGTGTTTTAATTCACACCTAACAGTAAAAACGCTACAATATGAAAACATACCTGGTACCAATGGGTTGCTAAAGTTGGAAGATCAATGTCTGGGGGTTTTTCTGCAGTTTCTGCTGTGCCACGAGGTAGTAATTTGAGGCCATTGCTCTTCTTAATTTTTATTGATCGCCATCCAGGGCGGTAAAACACTGGGAAAGTCTCCTTTTGGTTGATGCTTTAAGATCTAGAAGTTGCAAGAAGATATAAACTTTGCAGAAAATTGCTTTAAGCAAAATCGATATCAAAATTACTTATTTCATAAATAATAAACCATTAATTAATAAAACAGAGTATATATAATAGAGAGAGAATTTCATGTATATTAATGCTATAATAACTGTATATAATGCACTAGTAAGATCTCATTAAAAGTATGCTGCAGTGATATGGACACTACAAACAGCATCACAGTGTGATACAATAGAAAAAATTCTGAAAAAAATTTCAAGTTTTCCTCATATAATTTTGTACCATTAATACATTCCCCAACAAGATACTGCAACACAACGGCAACTGTGATTGATAACTTTTTTATAAACTTTGATATAGATTTAAGTACAAAAATTTACAATGCTGGATTATCAGATCAGGAATGTATTGACTCTCTTTGTTATTGGGGATTGTGAGAATGGCAATGGAAAGGCGAGGGTATTCAGATCTTTTTCACCAGAAAATGCAAAATATTTCTCCTCCTTACTAACTAAAGAACCCTGGAATGACATTCTTGGCCATTCCAGCACAAATGACATGTTTACATCATTTTTTGATATCTTTATCCATTACTTTAACTTAGTTTTTCCAAAAAAAAAAAACAAAAAAAAATTAATAAAAAATACCTAAAAAAGGTGGATCGATGAGAAAAATGAATATAATAAAAAAAAATGCAAATAATACTGAAATAAACAAAAAATATATTGAAAAAAGAAAGGAGTATAAGGCACAAATCCTAAATAATAAGAAAATTTTATGACTCTCAAATCAAAAATTCTGAAAATAAAAGCAAGTGTGTATGGAATAGTTTAAAAAAGATAGTGGCAAAGCTAATAAATCATCCTTCTTGGAAATAAACATAAGTGGCCAACAATAATCATTGACGCTAATGAGCTATGTGAGTTATCTAATGGACACTTTTCTGATTTTCATACACCAGAAAAAATTCAAAACCCTGTACCTAAAAACAAACAAAATTTTGTCATAGAACCAGTAGATGTCTGTGAAGCAACTTACAATATAATAAGACTAATATAATAAGACTTGTTCCAAGAAATCAGCAGGAATTGATAAGATACCATGCAACATTTTAAAGAAAGTCGCTCCCGCAATTTGTCTACCAATCTGTATATTAATTAATCAGTCTTTTCAAGATGGAATATTTCCATCTATACTAAAAAAACTACACGACCCTAGTTTTTTATATAAAAAAATAGAAATAATATGAGTAATTATAGACCAGTGTTCCATCGGTATTTTCCAAGATCTAAATAAACTCTCATTTTTTAGTCCAACGCAACATGGTTCCTAAATAATAGGTCGACTGAAACTGCACTATTTAGTCATATAAATGCACTGACTGAGGCCTTGGATGCAAGTATGACAACCTTAGGAATATATTTTGACTTAAGCAATGCCTTCAATATGATGGATCATGACCGTCTTATCAAGGTTCTGATTTCTGCGGGAATAAAGGGCAAAGAAATGAATTGGAATAAGTCATTTCTGAGCCACAGGCCTCAGTCAGTTGACATTAACGGTAACCATTAGCGGACAAGAACGGTATTGTTAATTATACATTCGAATCGCGTTTTATAGACGTAGATGCCGGTGCTTCACAGGACTCACTTTTGTCCCGACTTTTCTTCACTGTGTTTTGCAACAGCTTAAATGATTGATAATAATATGCCCCTAAACATCGATGGAATTATTGTATATGAATCGGACGAAACTAAGATTTTGGGTCTAACTTTACACAAAAATTTATATTGGCAAACCAAGTTGATGAAATATGTAAAAAGATAACTTTGGCAAACTTCACTATTTACAACTTTGACAAAAACATTGTCAATAGGGAATCAATAATTCAGTTTTATTATGCATATGTACATTCACGTATAGCCTATGGCATAATGTTTTGGGAATCTCATGCAGAGTTGATAAAAAGAACATTTGTTATTCAAAAAAGAATTTTACGGACAATGTGTGGAACCACTTTCGAGAGCCTTGTGCTCCTTTGTTTAAAAAATTAGGAATTATGACAATATACTCTCTTTACTTGTACAAAGTATGATCTGTTGCCTCCAAACACGAACATCTTTTTAAAAAAATTGTGATGTAAATATTAACAGTAATAAGACAAGACATAGATTCGATTTTGTAGTGCCTAGACATAACATAAGACAACCATGTATGAAACGAGGCCCTATTATATGTGTGTCAAAATATACATTATCCGATATAATAATTAAGAAGATAGAGGGGTACAGGCAGTTCAAGCTAGTAGCAAGGACGTTTTTTTGTTTAGCACCCTTTTTATTCAATAAATGAATACATAACTCATTCAGGTAAGCTTAATCTGTTTGGTTTTAACTATTGCTAGCAGGTTTTTTTTAAATATGTACCTAGTTTAATAAGTCTGTGTCAGCTGCTGTAGTTAGTGTTAAGTGGTGTGTCTTTTACTTTTTATTTTTATTTTACTTAGCTATAAATATTTTAATTTTAAACTTTTTAACTTAATCTTAATTCTAGTACTATTCTTAAATCGACGACCTTATATTACTTATGTAATCAAAAGAGCAATAAATGAATTGGAAAGTTATCATTATGTTAACATAGGTAATGTTGTAACATAGTAAATACTTGTACATAGTTTCATATAAAACCATGCTAAAAGACTGTAATATCCAAGCTTCAGAAATAATAAGAAAAAACTAAATTTTTCGCCTTTGGTATATCAAATAGAGGCCTACCAGATCAGAACAGTCATCTTATACATACATCTGCTTGTCAAAGACCCACTTGTTGTAACTACAATAAAAAAATCAATAAAACTGACAATGTAAATATTTGGGAATATGTTTCTTTATATTCACTTATACATAAAAAAAATGGTAACTTAAGGTGGTACATCTACTAATGCTTATTCTGCTCTACATGTTAGATAAAAATATGTTTAAGTAAAATATGTACTGTTGTGACTAATTCATGATGACCTATTTTGTTGGGTATTACGTCAGTAATACAATAAAAATCAGTTAAGAAAATACTATGTCATACGCTTAAATACTGAAAAGAAGAAAACGACTTATTTTCGTATTTAGAAGATATATGAACTTAAACTTCTAACGAAACCTTTGGATGAATTTGTCGGGGGTAGTTTTTTAAGTAATTTTGGGTATACATTTTCTTAAAACAAATTATACTTAAAAATTAAAAAGTTACAGCCTGTGGCGTTGATAGTGAAACACCCTGTATAAATCGAGTTTCCTATAAAGAAAATACATATTAAATTAATTATTAAATATAGTAAAATAGTCTCTAATTCAAAATGAATGTCGAAGACTCACGACAGAATGTCGAGATTTTCCTTTTATCATGAAAGTGAAAACTTAAATTTAATTTTGGGAGTAATACGTCATCATAGTTAAGTTGGCTCGGTTTATAAGCTTGATTTGGATAATGCATTCATTGGTAGTTTCTACCAAATAAGAACTATGAAGTAAGACATTGTCTCAGAATGGATATCAACCATTTTCCATTCATATTTCTATTAACTTGAATATCTTGAAGTTGTATGCAAAAAGGGCGACACGTTGTAGCATTATGCAGGCAGTATGAGCATCTTTACATAAATGGGTTGTAGTTCGGTACATAATTTATCCATATAAGAATACTTCCTATATCTAACCACAAGGAATGGTTTTTGAGGTAGGTTTAAGAAAAACTGATTTTGGCAATCAAGAACAGGTATACATGATACTAGTGATATATATCTGATTCGACCAATGGTAACACTGATCTAAAGGTAATAATTGCACCATTTGAGTCAAATTAAATTTAATTTCAATAATTTAAAATGTTTTAGATATTAACCTGTATTGGCAAACCATCCATTGTTAATTGATTTTTTAACATATTTATTTGTTTTATTAATCCAGTTGGATCAATTATTGAATTATGTAAAGTGTTCAACTTAGCAAAAGATTATATTATAAGTGATTTGATATTGATAACTATTTGATTGATTGAGTGATACTTTTTTTAATTGTCGTTTTAAATATGCGTCTTTTTAGAATATATCGATTTGCAGAAACATTTGATTCCGCATCATTTTGATCAATATTTCCAGCAACTACTTTTATTAAGGAGCCAAGAGGATTTAAAATAACTCGTTTTTGTTATTAAATATGTATATTTGGGTTAATTTGTCTAATACTATTTTCAATTCGTTTTTTATAAGCAAATAACGCTAACAAGGTGTTTTCACATTCTCTTATATAAATAAAATCAGTATTTAAAGTGTTAATAAGGATTTTCGCATAATTTTTGAAAGTATAAAATTATTTTATAATAAAAGTAAAATCTTAACCTAATTTATATGGTAGTATTCCAGGATTATTATTTAGATCATGGAATTTTAGTGCATTCCCGTTGGTATAGATGATACCGATTATCAATATCAATCTGCAACAAGCCGCATTATATTAGCTTCCTTTACATGAAATATTTCTTTTTTGTCGTCAATTGGATTTTGATTCTCAATTTTATTATTTTCTAATATCTGTATCAATAAAAGTGATTCTTGATTTAAGTTTACAACTTATTTTTTATATCCTTGATATTCTCATTGTGGATTTTCAGTTTTCGATTTTTGTTAAGTTTTCCAATAATTTATTCTTTTAACTTAATAGTATCATTTAAAATTTTTTGGTATAATGCATCAGTTTTAATTTGATATAAATTTATATATTCCGGATAAATATGAGCAGCCATTAATTTCATGGGATCTTGTGTATCCATACAAAGATTAGTTCAAAGGGTGTAAAATTATTTGTTATTGTTTTAATAGTTTATATTACTTGTTGGAATGTAGCAACATATCATATTAACTGTATTATTTTTGTTATGGAGTGTTAAATTGGGTGTAAGCCTAAAATATTATTTTGTATTTGAATTTCTTTGTTTTGTAATGTATAGTATTCTTATAAGCAATAACTGCATATGGCATTAAACATACAATGTCTTCATCTTTTTCTTTTAAAAGTCGAAATTAATCTTTTATCATGGCTGTTTGATTCGGGCTGTTGTGGGGTTGTAAAATGTTTTTTAATATTATGATATTCGAATAATTCTTTAACATTTTCATTTTGGAATTCAGATCCATTATCTGAAATAATTGTTTTAAGAATACCACAGAATAAAAAATACTATACCAGAGTTTAAACTACTGAAATTACTGTACCAAAATAGGGTAAAACTTCATCAAATTTTAAAAATGTATCAATTAAGACAAGGAAAAAAATGTAAAATATAAATTGAGCTACCTAAAAGATATATCCACAAGTATTATTAAAATTTGCATTCCAACAATATCTGAAGTTTTTTGCCACATGTTGAACATTTCATTAAAGCATGGGGCACCATAAGTGCACTCATTAAGCTAATTTACAAAAAAAAGGGCCATCCTAATGAATTTGACAACTATACAGTGTATCCCAGAATGAGCGACTTTATACATAAAAATTACAAAAAATGTTGTAGTTGAAATTTGACCTTTTGGCATCCAGCCCTGTTTGATTAAAAAATAAAATTTTGCATATTTTTATTTTTTTTAAATCAAGCATGCCTTGATGCGAGCATTTTTAATTTTTTAAATTTTATGAGTAGGTAAAGTAATATTTCTAGGCAAGATATAAAAAAAGTTGTTTTGAATGTTCAAAATTATGCCCGAATACCGAATTTCATAACCACAGCCCTACTTTGATTTTTACATTTTGTGTACCAATTAATTTTTGTATTTATATTTAATTATTAGAGAAAAACTAATTTATTTATCTAATAGTTAAATCACTGATCTAAGATTTACAAACCATCCTCAAAAATATGTTTGCAATAAAATGTACATAGTACATCTAATTTAACAAGAAAGTTTATTTTATCTACTTATTTTAAATTTATTCAATGTAGCTACCTCAAAACATTATTCAATATCTTTCCTAAACATTTTAAAGGAATTTCTAATTTGTTCAATGGAAATTGAATTACAAGCATCTCTAATTCTTTGTTTTAGTAATTCCCTGTCATTTGCTAATGGCTCGGAATAAAGAATTTGCTTGAGCCGGCCCCATAAATAGGAATCAGAAATGGTTAAATCAGATGACCTTGGCGGCCACCCAATTGGGCCGCGTCTTCCAATCCATTGATTCGGAAAAGTTCTATTCAACCATTCTGCTATTTGAATAGTGACCATTCTGCTACTTGAATAGTGGAGTGCGCTGGACAGCCGTCGTGTTGAAAATAAAGATTTATTCTTTGATCAACTGGTAAATGTTTTAAGTATTCTTCAAAAAATCTTTCCAAAATTTTATGATATGTTTCTTGATTAAGAGATCCTTCAATAAACGATATACAGAGTTTAACGTTTCTTATTGATGACGTGATAAATTCTTTGTAATTCACATTTGCTTATGTTCAGCAGCGTCGACCTAGCTTTCAATAACATCGGAAGGTTGTCAGCAATTGACTCCAAAGCAAGGATTGTAGCAGCATCGTTGTCATCGTATCTCTTTTTCTGCTTTTTTTTCATCTCAACACTCACACCCGTGGCCTCAAAAGTTTAATTGGTCGTCTCGCAGAAGATATTATTACTTCGACTTATTCGCGGATATTTTTCAGACAAAAAAAGATTCAAAACGTAATTTAACGACATACTATTTCCACTACAATTTCCACACACAATTTTCTGTTCCAAATTTAAAATTTTCCTATAAATTCTGATATTATTAATAACTTTTATAAAATTTTAAATTACTTTAAAATAAGATGTGTACAGTGACAATGTTTTATAGTAGCTGCTACATTTAATTGAGAATGTTTCCATTTTAAAAAGTTTGACAAAAACTCATAAAAATAGCAAAATAGAACCCAATATAATAAGATGCATGCATTCCACGAGCCAAAAAATTCCAATCAATCATAAAAAAAATTAGTCCAAGGGCAATTTTTTTTTTAAATAATTTTCACTATATAAACTATTAATATTTATTTGGTTTTTGTTTAAACTTTTAGAAAATTGAGAGTAAATAATTAAATAAATAATAATAAATAATTTAAATGTAAAAACGAAAGTAGGCCTATGGTTATGAAATTCAGTATTCAGGCATAATTTTGCATTCTAAACAACTTTTTCAAATTAATTTTTTTTATATCTTGCCTAGAAATACTACTTTACAATGCTTGATTTAAAAAACATTAAAATATGGAAAATTTTATTTTTTAATTAAGCAGGGCTGCCAAATGGTCAAATTTCAACCCCAAATTTTTTTTGTCATTTTGTATAAATTCACTTATCCTGGGAGGCCCTATAGACTGATCAGCCTACTTCCAAGTTTTTCAAAGCTGTTTAAGTTAATTGTTTGCAACCAGCTTCTCAGTTTTTTAAAAGAATGCAATATTTTGTCTGATAATCAACATGGATATCTTAAGAGTAAATCTACACAATGTGCAGTCGTGAGGAATTTGGAGAGGCGAAAGCTTTCATTGGAAATATTTTTAGACCTTTCTAAGGCATATGATTGTTTAGATAGAAATTTATTATTAAGAAATTACAGTTATATGGAGTGAGAAATAATTCCTTAAAATGGTTCACTTCTTATCTCAACGATAGAGTTCAACAAGAAATGGTAAAAACCAAAAGATCACAAATTCAGATTTAATTAATAGGTATACCACAGGGGACTATTTTGGAGCCTTTCTTATTCATTGTGTTCATAAATGACTTGCCTTTTGAAATTATTGACAGATATTCAAACAGTATGTAATACCCTAAGAATATTTGCAGATGATGACAAATTTATTAGTGGCGTCTCTGAACATATCTAAGCTATGCTAGAATGAAGATCTACTGTTTCAAAAAAGCAGAGATTGGTTTAGGAAAAACAAGTTTATACTGAATGAACAAAAAACGAACGTTCTGATTTTTTAAGCAAAACAATACAAGGAAGTGACCCCAAAAGAAGTAAACCTCAACAATTATGAGGTTAAAGTGCAGACATCCACTCAATTTCTGGGTGTATTTACATATTGATGAATTTTTAAACTTTTCAGGGAGGAAAGACTTTTTAAGGAAATTTGCTGCAGAAGAAGTTAGGGATTCCATTAAAAAACTTAAAGGGATTATATAATAAAGGGCTATAATAATGGGTGATTTTTTGGTACCACCTTTTTTATTTATTTTTAACCTTAGCCTACACACATCAACTTATCCTAATAAGTGGCGTACAGTAAGGTAATTCCATTGCACAAAAAAAGGGCTAAGCATGAGGTGAAAAACTATAGACCTGAATGCTCTTTCTAAAGTATTTGAGATAACTTTTTTGCATAGATTATATGCTAAAGTCAGTCATAATATATCCAAATACCAACATGGATTTTTGCCTAATAAATCAACAATAACTAATTTGATTACATTTTGTCAATTTGTTCACAATGCTTTGAATAAGAAACAGGTTGATGTCTTATATGTTGACATGAAGAAAGCATTTGATAACATTCAACATTCCATAATAATAACATCTCTTTATGAAAATAATATAACTACAGATTTAATTTAGTTAATTTTTTCCTATTTAGAAAATAGACAACAGTATGTAGAGGTTAAGGGTGTCAGGTCTAATGTTTACACTAGTACCTCAGGAGTTCCCCAAGGTTCCAATTTGGGACCTCTATTATTTTTGGTTGCCATAAATAAGATTGCTTCTGTTTTTATTGATTCACAAAAACTACTTTTTGCAGATGATTTTAAAATTTAGATGGAAATTACTGCTCTATCTCTAGGTGATTGCATCTCTCTGCAGAATGATTTAGGTAGGGTTGTTGATTGGTGTAATGCAAACTCATTTCATTTCAATAATAAAAAATGTTCAGCAATGTCGCTGACACTTACAAAAATATATTTAATTATAGCTACAATATAAGCGGTATCCAGCTTGAACATTCCAGCAATGAAAATGATTTAGGTGTAATTGTTGACTTTAATTCAGCTTTTACCTATCACATTATTAACACAGTTAATGAGACACACAAAATAATGAGTTTCGTCTTTAGAACTGCCAAAAACTTTATTGTTGAGTGTTGTTAAAACTGTTTGATAGCCTGGTTTTACCAAGGTTAGAATATGAGGCATAATTCGGTCTCCAAAATATGATGTCTGGATTAACACCATAGAGTGTGTACACCACAAATTTTTAAAATATATGTTTTTTAAGAGGTTTGGATATTATCATGAACAAGGTAGTAACCATGATTTGCTTCTGAAAATATGGCTCAAATTATGGCAATGCTGCCATTCTTCATTAATGTTGATAATATCAGACAAAGACAAAGTTTTCATCTTGATTGTCCTAGAAGAAAAATATACAAGAAGTCACCAATATATAGAATGTGTGATTATTTTAATATTTATGCCTCTGACCTCCATATTGCTATTACAGATTTAAGAAATTTTGCAGGAATTAGTGACATTAGACTTTCTGCTTCTCAGTCCTGATATGTGATAATATAAATGTGGGTAGTTGTAAATACTTAAATATATTATAGATTATAAGAAATATTAAAAAAAATTATTAGGTTTAAAATTAAAAAAAAGGTAAAAAATTAATTATTAGGTGCATTGTACTTTTATATGCTAATATTATATTTGGATTTCATTTTATAGTAGTAAGTACATATTATAGGTGCTATCTGTAAATTGGCCTCTATGGCTGTTGATATTGTAATTTAATAAATAAATAAATAAATTATATTTAGATTTTCGACAGATTTCACAATTATCAATATATTTTATAATAAAATTTTTCACTGATTTCCAATAATAGCTTAATTTTATTAGAGCTAAAGTTTCTTGAATTCTTGTTTTTCCTTTATGAGAAAATTGAATTATTCAATTTCTTTCCTCAGGTTTAACATTATTTATTACTTGGCAAAATCCAATTAATGCAATTGATTAAAATGGTTACTTAAAACTTGTTAAAGTTATTATAGGAAATACTCTTTCAAAGATGCTCATAAGAAAACCCACCCCATGTTAAGCAACATTTCCAACAAAGCTTGCGAGACATAATCTATGAAATCCACAGTGGCACCAAGTGTTCTACAATTTTTTACCAAACCATATTGAAAGTTATCAATCAATTGATTGAGTATTAATAAATATTAGCATTCTTTTTTTAAATATTTTTTCCACTATTTTGGAGAATACACTCACTGCTGAATTAGGCCTGAAGTTATTTATGTTTTTTGTCCAACAGAACACAACACAACCAAAATCATTAAAAAAATTGTACCTATGCATTCTGCTTTGTATAGGAGTAGCAACTATTTAACTAAGGGAAGTAAAATTAAGATTTATAATGCTTTTTTTCTAACACATTTTTAATACCTTTTGCCAGTTTGGGGTATGTGTGGAGAAACTAACTTTAATAGGGCTATATTAAACTGTGATTGTTGGAGCATTTATAGGATTTATTATTTATTATAGTACTTAGAAACAATTTCTTATTTAAATTTGTTTAAATTTATCATTTTATTTTTGTTATTCTCAAGACCAGTGCTTAAATGCACTGTTTGGAGGTTTAAATTATATTAAACACAAAATTGTAACGTTAAGTTTCTTTAAATAAATGTTTTTCAAAAAAAAAATTAAACAGAAATGAAGCAGACAAAACAAGGGACCAGTATTCCAGAATATGTCAAACCAGAGATAAATATTAGACATCTTACAAGTAGATATTAAACACAACCCTATATGTGACTGATTTAATCTGATTATTGTGTGATTTTAAAATCAACAACCCTAAAATAAGAAATTTCAGATTTTAAATTAGGAGGTATTTGTCCATTTTTAATAGTTAAATTAATATGGTCTTTTTGCATTTTAGTTGTATAATTTTATAACTCTTGGTTATTCAAAGTAAATATATTCTCCACAAAAAATGTCACATCAACTGCAAATATTGATCAAACTGAACAAAATAGCAAAAGCTACAAAGAGAGCCACCCACTCATTAATGGTGATTTCCCTGTGATGGATCCCTATAACCTTGAAAGAAAAAGATCCATGATAAAGAAAGCATCAAGTTTACAATAAGTATAACATGATTGACCCGGTCAAAGAAATGCCTTTTTCCATACCCTCTAAGGAAGTCCTTTGTTTACAAAATAAGTCTTTTAAGTAATCTTACCACAGCAATCTCACCATTGTAAGAATATTTGAGCAATGCCACAATCCTTTATTGCTATTAATTAAAAAATATTGGGAATTTTCTTTAAGTTATTCTTAATTATATTAATTAATAAATTGTTCTCTGAACCTTAAAAAACAGATATAGTACATCTGATTGCTGCTTTCCTTAGATCTTTTATGCACCATCTTCTTGGTAATTATTAAAATTGCAGAGCTCTGAACTAAATGAGTTGTCAAAGACAGATATACAGTATCTTCTAGTGAATTAAAAATTAGTTTTTGTTATAGGGTTAATACTTGGTATCGATTTGCTCATACTATTACAGTCTACTAATACTAATACTATACAAGTTTACCTTTACTAATTTCATTATTATACTGTTACATAAATTTTATAATTATAGAAGTAATAAATGGTAGAAGTTGTTTATTTGATATAATAAATATTATAACTTAGAATAGGGCAAAAAAATATCAAATACCTATACTCTCAAAAGTATTATAAACTATTATAATAAATTTTCATTAAAGAGAACAGACAGGGATATACATTATTATACATTTCTTAGGGGGTAAGTGACAAAGTGTCTGCTGCTTTATCCAATTTATTCAGCAAGTGTCAAACATTAAATCAGAAATATTTTAACTTACCCTATTTTAACTCAAATACATGGGTCTCCTTGGCCATTGCTGCCTTCTTATTCAGGAAGAGAGTTAAAATCTTATCTCCCAGCCCTATGCACGCCACGTTCTATCTTGCCGTCTTCCATGGGTGCGTACACGATATGCTGGAATTGTAAAAGGGTCTTTTTTGGAATTTCACACTTATTTTCTGCCTATAGCCTACTACGTAAAATAAAAATATAACAATAGAAGTAATGGTCGGTATCCAAGAGCCTAACATTGTTGTTACTGACAGCTGCCAATATTGACTGTCAAGAGCAAGTGTCAAACGAAAAGAAAAACTAATGCTTCATCCAGATGTTAGATATCGACGCTACCGGTCGATACTTATTTGAGATTCATTACTCGAAGTATCGTATACCCATGCACGTGGGCGACCTTTCTCATGGGAACCGCTAAATCAGCATCCTTGAATCGAATCACACCATATTATGGAATCTTCAGTTCCCACGTAGTCAGCAGTTAGACTATTTAGTATAAATAGGTTTAAGTTTTATTGTAAAAAACAGATTAATTACAGAATAATTATAGGCAGAAACTATGCCCGTTTAAATTTTAATATTTAATAAATAGATTTTTTTAAATGTGGTTCTTGAGTTGTGCGAGATAACATATTGGCGCAGTTGAGATAGGATCTATCAACGCTATTAGAACAGGAGAATTCTCACTAGTAGCGGCGGATTCCATCCCTTAACAGAAGAACCTGCCAAGAGAAGTCTAACTGGGACGTCTTCAGGAGGAACAAAAGCATTTTAGCCACCTGGCAGTCGAACGAGAACACGGCTCTCATGGAGTATTATTTTTTGTAAGTAAAGAATCGTCTCGTTTATATTATTTGTTTTTTTGATTGATTTTAAACATTTTTATTATTTTTTTTTTTTGAGTGTTTTGATAATTCGAAACTGTTCGATTTTTCAAAAATATTTGTCCTTGAACCTATTCCCTGAAATAAAATAAAATTTATTAGATACTTAATTTTAACCAATTTTTCCTTAACGTACTCAAGTAATTGAATTGTTATATTTTCTTTTGCATTTTAAGTAAATTTAACAAAATGGCCGAACAAGGTCAAGAATGTTTTCAAGATGCAAACATTCAGGTAGAGCCTTATAAGCTGTCTGAAATATTTTCAATTGTAACCGAGTTTGAGGGTGATCAAATTTTTTTAAGCAATTTTATCAATGCGTGCGATTGCGCATACGATATGGCAAGCGCACAACAAAAAGTATTTTTAGTAATTCATATTAAAAATAAACTTAGAGGTAGGGCAGCGCAATTAATTAGTTCGCGTAACCCCATGTCATATATTGAAATTAAACAACTCTTGAATTTACATTTTGGTGACTCAAGAGACTTGTCTTCGTTTATACAAGACCTGCAACGTCTTAAGCAACTACCGGGCGAATCGCCACTTACATTTTTTAACCGTTTACAAGTTTTGAACGCAAAAATGCATTCGTGCATTCAAAAATCACCTTTATTAACAACTAAAGAACAAAAATTAGCACAAACCACATTAATTGAGACTATGGCTCTAAATACCTTGTTAACGGGTCTGGAGCGTCTAGGATAACTCATTCGAGCTAGTAACCCTTTCACACTTTTAGAAGCCCAATCCAGAATTCGTAGGGAGCTTCAGCTTTCATATTTTGAGAATCAGAAAACTTCGAAACCCTCTATGCAGAGGCCAACAACTCAACCAATGATGCCAAGGCAAACCCAATTGCCTAAATGTGTAATTTGTGGTCGTATTCGTCATATTACCAATCAATGTCGTTTTAACTCGCCTTCTTATGGTGACCCACAGGCATTTCAACGTCATAATCCTAACCCACCAAATTTCCGTCATCAACCACAACAAGGTGTAAATGGAAATAATTTTTTGCAACAACAATGGAGAACCAACATTGGAAACCAGAACAGGAATTTTGAAAATGCTAATTCAAATCAGATTCAAAATCGTCCTTCTTTTAGTCAAAACAAACCCCAGTGTTCCCAGCCGCAGCAGAGGACACACCATGTGCACTATGAACAACCCCAGGAGGAATACGACCCGAATTACTTTTTGCAACACGAGTCGGATCATCAATCCTATGCTGAAAATTCTGGCGATTACTATAATTATTCTCTTGATGTTCCTATTTATACTAATGACTATCAGGATTTTCTCACGCTTCCAACTACCAGCCAACCCCCAGAAAGCAACACCCAGGACCCAGTAGCCGAACTTTAGTCGCAGATACAGACCCTAAATCTGGACAACATGGACCCAAACCTAAACTTCCCGGAACAACACTTCATTTAAAATCCTTACTTACTGTAAATTCTAAAAACCTTTACTATATTGAGGATGCATCAAATAGATTTAAATTACTCATTGACACTGGTGCAGGCATTTCAATTTTTAAAGAAAAAACGGCTCAAAATTTACCCAAAAGATTCCCTGAAAACCTTACTATCCAAGGTATTACGGATCAAAAATTAACAATTCAAGAATCTACCCTTGTTTCCTTTGGCCCTGGAGAGCCACATAAGGTGTATATTTACGACCTCGATATCGATTTTGATGGAATACTAGGATTAGACTTTCTTAAACGTTATGAATGCGTAATAGATTTAAATGCAAAACAGCTAATAACAAACTCTAAAACTATTCCCCTGCATAAAGTTGAAAAGATAAAATCAAGTGCAGAAAATTCTCAGCAAAAGATAGCACCTGTAAATTTAATTTCAATTGAATCCCGGACAGAGAAAATTTTTAAACTCAAGTGTAACTTGTCTAATACTGATGCCTTACTATACTCTGATGTAAAAGATAAAGTTAGGTTACCAAATGCAATGGTCATATCATTCGTATTCGATGGGTCGTACCCAAAAAACTTGACGCCTCTGGAGAACAAAAGTGGAGAGTGGTGATTGATTACCGCAAACTCAATGAGCTCAGCGTTGGAGACAAATATCCTCTTCCGAACATTTCCGATCTTCTCGACCAGTTAGGGAAATGTCAGTACTTCACTACGCTCGATCTCGCTTTAGGGTTTCATCAGATCGAGATAAATCTAGACGACATTCCCAAGACAGTTTTTCTGTAGAAAATGGTCATTTTGAATTCGTCCGAATGCCATTTGGCCTGAAGAACGCTCCATCTACCTTCCAGCGAGTTATGGACAACATTCTTCTTGGTATCCAGAACGAACGCTGCCTGGTTTACATGGACGACATAATAATTTATTCGCCTACTATTCATGAGCACATCGCTAGACTTACTGAGGTTTTTAAACGTTTTTAAATCGTAAGGCAATTTTAAAAATTCAGCTTGACAAGTGCGAATTTCTTAGGAAGGAAGTCGCTTATTTGGGACATCTCATCACTCAGGACGGCGTTAAACCCAATCCTATTAAAATTGAGTGTATCCAGAAGTTTCCCATTCTTACCACCACCAAGGATGTCAAATCTTTCTTAGGTCTTGCGGGATATTACGGACGCTTTATTCCTAATTTCGCCAAAATCTCAAAACCTCTGACGACTCTTTTACAGAAAGACACTTCTTTTAATTTTTATTCTGAGTGTATGAATTCATTTAACGATCTTAAAAAGTCTCTTGTATCCGATCCAATTCTTATATACCCAAACTTTGAGGAAACGTTTGTTCTGACAACCGATGCTAGTGCCTTCGCTATTGGAGCTGTACTCTCACAAGGACCTGTAGGAAAGGACCTCCCAATAGCCTATGCATCAAGGACTCTCTGTAGTGCTGAGACGAGATAATCCACTATAGAAAGAGAACTCTTAGCCATCGTCTGGGCTGTGAAACATTTCCGCCCATATCTCTACGGTCGTAAGTTTCTTCTAATTACTGATCATCGTCCTTTGACTTGGCTTTTCTCAATCAAGGATCCCGGCAGTAGATTAGCTCGTTGGCGCCTAAAACTAGAGGAGGACGTCTATAAAATCGAATATAAGCCTGGTAAAATAAACAAAAATGCGGACGCTCTTTCAAGGGTAAAAATTAATCATGTCAAGGATTGTATAGATCTTCAATCAAAAATTACTATCCTTGCCGCCAATGATAGTAATTTTTGAAGACCAGCCCTCTACTAGTAAAGAAACACCTCCTTCCAATGAAGATGAACCCGATGATGACGATAAAGAAATGACCCAAGACTACAATAGATTCGTAAATTTATACAGTACTCAATCGATTATTGATTATTCAAAAATCGAAATTTCTAATTCACAACTTTTAGACAGATCACACAAAAACATCGTAAGTTTCTTTTGTCAAACTAAACTCGAAGATCTTCATTATAAAATAATGGACGATTTACTCGAAGAGAATATCGAATTTGAAACTCATAAAGTTAATATCCTGTCAAGCACAAGTGTAAAAAATCGAAAATATTTTATTTTTCTTTTGCCAGCTAATAAAGATTTAATTGCTCAACACCTTTTCTATGCTCTTTACACGTGCAGTAATGAATTTGACCTAACTGAAACTTATTGTGTTGAAAATAATCTTAACCTACCGGTTCTCGAATTATTTTCGTATATCTTTGCCGACAAAGATATTAAATTAAGAATATGTCAAGGCATCGTTTTAACACCAGATCAAGACCAAATCCCTATCATCTTAGATCAATACCACACAGGGAAAAATAACCTACACGGTGGCATAAACGAAACAGTCAGGCGTATAAAAGAAATATATATCTGGCCTGGTTTAACTCGCGATGTAGTTTTGTTAGTTTGAAGTTTTTATAAAAAAATGTGATATTTGTCAAAAGGTATAAATTTATAGAAATAATCTTAGTACTCCCCTTGTAATCACTGAAACCCCCAAAACACCGTTTGAAAGAATAAACATAGATCTTTTTGAATATCCGATTAGAAATTATGCATTAACTATTAGGGACGAATTAACTAAATTCACGCAAGCCTACCTCCTACTAGATAAAAAGGCATCCTCTGTAGTTAATACACTATTATTATTTTTTCAACACTACGGTACCCCTTTGCGGATTCATTCTGACCAAGGGCGAGAATTTGACAATAGCCTTTTAAAAGATAAATAATAAGTAATAAACTTTCTAATATCAAACTAACGTTTTCCAGTGTAAGCCACCCCCAGTCAAATGGCTCGCTTGAGAGATTTCACGCGACGCTGACTGAAATGATTAGAGCCCATAGCACTGAACACCCTGATGAAAATCCTTTTAATGTTCTGCCGTATGCGGTAATCTGCTACAACAATACTAAAAATAAAACTCATGGGTTTACACCCTACGAGCTTATTTTTGGTCACACGTCCAGTAGACCACCGGAAACCTTATACAATTAAGAACAGTTAATAACGAAATATGTCCGAGATTTAAATAATCGTATGGAATATTATTAGAAACTCGCTCGCTCTCGAACTAACGACAAGAAAGAAAAAGCTAAAATTCGATTTGACCGCATTGTAAATAGAAATAAATCAGAATATCAAGTAGGACAAAAAGTTTATATCAAAGAGTCGCAAATCACCACCAAAGCGCAAAACCTCTTTAATGGCCCCTTTGAAGTGTTTAATTGTTAAATTAAATTGTCTGATTGAAATAAAATTGTCTGATTAGTTGTTAAATTTAACTACTAATCAGACTTCTAAAGTCAATTTTTATCGTTTGAAGCCATACTATGACTAGCCTATTTTATTTCAGATTTCTCTTGCTGATCCCAGCAGCGGTCACTCAATTCCTGCTTACGCCTGTAAATAACACGGTTGGCATATTTTTCCACGAAGAAGGAAAAGTAAGAGTGTCAAATAATAAATGGACCTTGCTTGTGTACAAAGATTTAGAGCCCATAAGGCAAGCCATTAATCATAATGATAAGTTACTTTCTATCCTCTCTGACCTAACGGCTGACTATTCTCCCCGTATTACCGCCTTTAAAAGTATTGTTCAAACTCATTTTAGTCTTCTTTCAAGAATCGCTGACTCTATTAATCTTAAATTGTCAGAAGTTACGGCTGATACTAAAGACTATACCTATCGAATCAAACGCGGATTAATAAACGGAATAGGTAGTATCTTTAAATCAATAACCGGCAACTTAGATTCGTCTGACGGCGAATATTTTAATGAATGCATAGACAAATTATCACACGATGAACGAGAACTTGAAACCCTGTTAAAAAACCAAATATCGGTAACGACGTCAGTTATTAAAAGTTTTAATTCAACCATACAAAAATTCAAATAGATGAATTAACATTCAATCACGATATTGAAGAAATAAAAACATCAATGATAGACATTTCAGATACATTGAAGTTTTATGAAAGCCTAGTAAAAACTTTAGAGATTTGCGAGTTTTTAATGGAAAGTTATGTTTATTTGGAAAGTTATTTAAATGATCTTTTAAACTCCGTAACGTTTGCTCGCCTAACGATTTTACAGTTCAATCATAAACCCAAGGGATTTGATCAATTCTCTACAAGAAGTCTCGCGATCTCTTTTAAAGAATAATTTACCGTTCCCCACCTATCTTCAATACGCTGCTTAGTATCTTGATGTAATAGAATTGCAAGCCTTTCAAACTGAAAACAAAATAGTATTTATGCTTAACACTCCATTACTTGAACCTGAAACCTATACCCTAAACCGAAACTTTCCTATCCCAATTTTGGATAATCGAACAGGTCTCTCTCATGTAATTCCAACAATAAATAAATACATTGCGCGTAATGACGATTCTCTACTGTACATTTTACCTCCAAGCCTGGATAACTGCAAACTGGTTCAAATCAATAGCTACATTTGTTCCAACCTCTTATAATATCCCATAGATAGCGACGCAATATGTGAGGCACAGCTACTGAGGCAGAGTACCCAGTTACCGATCACTTGTCAAACTTCCATTCTCCAGACGTCAGACTATCATGTGCAAGAGTTGGACCAAAACTACTGGCTAATAGCCGTCTCAGGACCCCTACCAGTAACCATCCAGTGTGAAAAAAACAGAAGAATCATCTGAGAGAACACCCTTCTCAGACTAAGCTAATCGAAGAGCCCTTTATAACCAAGCATGTCCACTGGTTTACTATCCTGACAATAATTTTGGTAGTAACCCTTATCGTTTTGTACATATTCTGCAAGTGTCGACGTCGCAAGCCCCTTAGACTAAGCCTTCCTGCAACCGATGACTCACCACCACGACCAAGACCTGGAACCGATCTACTAAAAAGACTGGTCCCCAAGAGACGAACCAGCATCCATCCAGAAGACCCTATCCAGGAAGAAACCATCCAGTTAAGCTCAATTTAAAAGTTGTTGCATAGCATCAACTTTTTTATTTGATGGGGAGCTGTTATATTGGATCTTCCCATGCACGTGGGCGACCTTTCTCATGGGAACCGCTAAATCAGCATCCTTGAATCGGATCACACCATATTATGGAATCTACAGTTCTCACGTAGTCAGCAGTTAGATTTAGTTTAAATAGGTTTAAGTTTTATTGTAAAAAACAGAATAATTATAGGCAGAAACTATGCCCGTTTAAATTTTAATATTTAATAAATAGATTTTTTTTAAAAAGTGGTTCTTGAGTTGTGCGAGATAACTTATATGTTACCGCTATGATATGCATAATAACTATACACACATATTGGAAACTATGCGTATCGTGAATCGTCGGTTAGAAGCCGTATTTCTACGGTAATATTTTTCCTGAAAATATCGATTTGAAATGGAACACTCTGGTTTCTTGTTGGTCTTCGATCTTGTTATCGTTTGTTCATATGAATAGGTTATAAATTCCATTTTTGTGTTATAGGTACCTATTATTATTTATGATACCCATAATGAATGCAAATGCTGTTGGTATATTTGAGCTCCTGCTCCTAAGCAGTGATAAAAGCTCTAGTAGGAGCGCTGATGAAGAAATGGGTCCTGTGCGTAGGTGTTTTTTTTTTAAATGGGAGTTTGTAGCCTATACTAAATAACAGTTTTAGCTAAAAGACCACCAATTAAAGAGTACATTGAAGAGGTAGTTGACTCCTATAGTGATGATGAGTTTCGACAAAACTTTCGTATGAATCGAAGGACATTTTTTATGTGGTTATCAATCTTATTGAAAGAAAGATTTCATCACATTTTGCAGATAATGGAAGACATACTATTCCTGTCATCTAGTTGGTGATAAGGCTTATCTTTGCCTTACCTTTTTGTTGACGCCCTTCAGGGATCGGTCAACAGTAACGGTCATCTTACAGGTCAACAAAGAAATTATAATTATAAACTGTCTACCGTGAGCTCAATTGAAAGAGCTTTTGCCGTTAAAAAAAATATTTAGGTGCCTTAATTAAAACACCTTATTTAGCCTAAAAACCAAACTTATATTCAACGATAAACAAGACACCTCTTTACAAAACCATTTCCTGCTCGAGAGAGACAGATGACAATTGGCATATAATTTTTTAGCAATTCATGATTCGAGCACCACGTAGTTAACATATACCCCCACTTTAAAAGGGTTCAACTTTCAACACAATAAAATTTGACAAAGGTGGCTAAAACTAAGAAAACAGTCTTAACATACATGAAAAAAATCTTAAAGCTAATTAACATTATCACGGTAAGTAAAATGCATACTAATCAGTAATGTCAATAGGTAAGGGACAAATCTTAGACATAGGTCTCTTCAGTATGCCACGAGAGGTTTTAAAGTACACTACTCGGCACTGATTATCATGTCCTAAATGCATTTCACTTACACGACCGATTGTCCAATTAAAAAAAGGGAGATTGTCTTCGCGAAGTATAACCATGTCACCCACTTGAATATTTATTTGAGGATATTTCCACTTAAATAGTTGTTGGAGAACGATAACATACTCTTTCGATCAACGTACCCAAAAATTTTAATAAAGCTTTTGAATATATTAAAACTTTGAGAGACGATTGTCGAACCTTTCTTTAACATCAAGATCTGGCAAAGCTGTCAATTGTCTACCAATTAAAAAATGAGCTGGTATTAATATCGCTTGGATCACTGGTAAGTGGGATCAATGGGCGCGAATTTAACGTGGCTTCAATCTGGGTTAGCAGCGTATTTTCAAAAGTTATTGAACCATTTCCCATAACACGCTTTATATGGAATGTGCAAGCCTTTACTCCCGCTTCCCATAGACTATCAAAGTTAGGAGCGCGAGAGGGAATAAAATTATCCTTCACTTTCAAACGTTCCTGCTAATCCTTTGCTATGCCTCTGCAAGAATCTACTTAGCTCTTTTAACTCTGAATTGGCACCAACAAAATTTGTACTATTGTCAGGTCATATTAATGAAGGTTTGCCTCGGCGGGATATGGAATGTCTCAAGGTAGAAATGAATGCTTCAGACGTTAGCTCTGATACTAACTCTAAATGCACCGCACGAGTAGAAAAGCATATAAATAGACACACATTTTAAAATTTTCACATAGGCATGCATTTTAAAATTTTGGCTCCCCGCCCACTCTTAGATTTTATATGAGGACCAACATAGTCAACTCCAGTAATATGGACTGGACGAGAGATGTGCTCTTTAGGTAGGTCACCCATTAATTATCCAATTGATTTAGGTTTTGCTTTAAAGCAATTTAAACATTTGTGAACTGTCTGCCTAAATTTCGCCCACCCATTTCGATCATTGATTTGGACCATTCCACCACAGTTTATTAATAATCAATGACTGAGGATAACATCCCCTCGACAGTATATTCGCAGGATTGTCCCTTGATAAGACATGATGCCAATTATGAATTGAAGTCAATTATATTTGGGATACACGGTTTCCAACGAATGTTTGTAGATTGTGGAGTGACTGAGAAATCCTACAGCCTAGGATGATTAATAAATCAGTCCACAGATATGTTTTGTCAATAATTACATTAACCGATCTTTTGAAAGTGCGCAAGAACCAATGCACCACTTAATTCCAGTCGAGGAAGTGTCGGAAGTGATACCTTAGCCTTAGCGAATACTAGGGAAATTTGCGTATGGTCACTTTTGCTTGAGCTCTTTATATAGAGACAAGCATCATGAGCTTCAACAGAACTATCACAGAATCCATGTAATTCCACATCAGAATCAGGACAAAGCATTTTTTGCGGGATCTTCAAGTTATTTAGGACTACTAATTCTTTTTTTAATTTATTCCAAAGACTATAAATATTTGAAGGCAAATATTCATCCCAACCAACCCTTGTACTCCACAATTTTTGCAAAATCATCTTTGCAATAATTATGCATGGGTAAAGTAATCCTAACGCATTATATATCTTAGCAATAGCTGAAAGAATTGTCCTTTTACTATAATTTTCATTATCAATTAAGGAAATATGATACATAAGATTATGACTTTTAAACGACTAATAAATACATAGTTTTATTCTCATCACTAAAATGTATGTCACGTGTATTAAGAACACTGTTTGAGACATCTCCAACGATTTGACTAATGACTTGAGATGAATTTGATGTTCATTTCCTAAGACAAAAACAGCCAGTAACAATATTTTAGATACCTGAGAACTTAGATCTTCAGCTTCTGCAACAGTATTTGCCCCAAAGAGCAAATCGTCTATAAAAAAACTATGTAAAATTACATTACAAGCCTCGGGATACTCATTTTCAAACTCTAGACCCAGCTGTTTAAGGCACCTTATGGCCAAAAAAGAGGAGTAAGTGGTTCTATAAGTGAGAGTATTAGGAGAATAAACCTTTAGCTTTCCTTGTGGACTAACTCTCCAGTAAATATTTTGCAGGTTCCTTTGGTTTTCATCAATCAATACCATGCGATACATTTTAGCAACGTCGGCGCAAACGACTATATTATGTCTTATAAACCTTAATATTATTTCCAACAAATCATCCTGTATGTTTGGACCAGTATACTGAATATCATTAAGAGATATTCCATTATCATGTGTGAACCATTAAAGACGACATGCAAACGAGTTGTAGAACTATTCTCATTCAGTACTCCATGATGAGGTAAAAAGTAAGAAATAGCACCAGAATTCTCCCTTGATTCAAACATAAGACCCATGGCCTCATATTCCTTCATGAAGTCAATATACAGTTCCTTCATTTGTGGATTTTTATTCAATCCTCTTTCTAATGAAAAAACTGCCTTTTAGCGAAGCAACTTGAATTTCCTAATACAGATGGAGATTGTTTAAAGGGAATTTGAACCACAACTCGTCCATCCTTGTCTCTTTTCATTGTTTGAACAAACATAGCCCCACATTTTTTTTCATAGGCTTTAAAGAATTTGGGGGTGCCTCAATTGACCAAAATTTGTGTTGATTTTGAATATCCAAGTTTATATTTAACCCACAATGAATTGAAGATTTCGTTATTTGATCAACAGTACAAGGACCTGATCCAAACCGTGTTTTTTGCATAATAAGTTGAGTATTACCAAATAAGCTAAACTGACCAATGCACAATAGTTGATAAAATAAATCAACTTATAAGGGAAGATCAGTAACACTAGAAGTAGCAAAACCCGGGATCTGCTTACTTTAAATGTCTTGGAATTTGCAATTGAGATACATCCAAAGTTTTACCAGTAAGATGACCAACAATTGTAGGTACCACTAGACAAAAGATATTTTTATTAAAGTTATTATGAAGAGATTGTACCACTATATTAAATTTATATCTTTTGCAAGAAGCCAACTGGTTTACACCAATAATTGAGATATTGATTTCTTGCTTACAAATATTCAATTTATTACAAAAATCTTCAATTATAAGATATGATTGTGAGCCTGAGTCAAGCAAAGCTCTAGCAGTACCATGTGAATAAAGTACCTGAATTAATGCAGTGGAAAGTATCACGTCTTGCTGACCAACATAAAAAGAAGACATGTAAAAATTAAATTGAAATCAAATTTGAACAATAGCTATAGCTAATTGTTATCGTATTTTCTAAATTCTGGTTATGTCCAAAACGTAAAAAGCATCCTACTTTAATAGATATCGCAAAATTTACCGCGATACACTGAAATTGGCAAAAAACTTATACTACTCAAGTAAAATAAACCAATCAAGAAATAAGTCTAGAGAGTCTTGGAAAATTTTTAATGACTTACGAGGCGAACGTGGGAACCCTTCTGTTTCTAATAGCACGGTGTCGGCCGAAACACTCAATCATTTTTACCAGGGTGTTGCTTTGGGTCTATTAATATTATTGCCTCAGTCTGTTAGAGACCCGCGCTCATACTTACACAACATTAAGGTGCCTAAAACATTTTTCTTTAGACCAACAGATTCTAGTGAAATAATGGAAGCTCTATCCTCAATGAAAAATAAGAACTCCTCTGGATGGGATGGGCTGTCACTAAAGGTCCTAATAGCGCTACCGTTACCAACCCTTGATTCTTTGGCCGAGGTGGTAAATGTTTCACTTTCAAGTGGGTCCTTTCCACATTTACTCAAGGATGCCTTGATTATACCATTATTTAAGCGTGGAAACTATGATGACCCATCAAATTTCAGACCCATTGCCCTACTTCCCACGCTTGGCAAGCTTGTAGAGAGATTGGTAAAAACTAGGATGATGGAATTTCTGAAAGAGTTACCAAGGGATCAACAAGATGAATTTAGAATTAGGGCAAAGATAGAAATTGAAAAACCAATTAAAATTAAACAAAATCCAAACTCTTTAGAATTAAAAGCTTTAAAGACATTTAAAACCGATAATAATATTAAAATACTTCCAGCAGAAAAAGGGAATGCTACTGTTGCAAAACCAGTTGCAACATAAAGAAAAACAATTCAAATACAGACATAAACCATCCACACATTTATACATACCCAAATTAAATAAAACACAACATTTACAATAGAAGTCGACTTGAATAAAAATTTATATTCGTCACAAGATATACATTCCCGGAATCATTCCCCTTCGTTTTATTGGTCGCGACGAGCTTCCTCACACCCCCGCGCAGGTAACGGTTTTTAAGGAAAATTGCATCATCCGATTTTTTGGCGTCAGTCGCTCCTAGATAATGGTTGTGTAAGAAGATTCTCGGTCTCGCTGTTCTGTCCCGCCCGCTCGCATTTTTTTAAAATAAGAACAACAAATTCTCTCACTCAAAACTAAATGGTTTTAAATTAAATTGTTTAAAGTACTTTTCGCGTTTCTGTTTGGTGCCCTTTTCACATAGCCAGCTGGTCCTTCGTAGCCCTAAATAGAGATACAAGAAAGCCCTCAAGTGTTGTGGGTTTGGATGCAGCCCAAATCCCATCATTTTACGGTCCTAGCGAGCCGGATAAGCCCTTAATTTTAACAGATCGAGCCCTAAATTGTATCGAAGTGAGCCCCGGATTGATCCTGAGATGAAGCAGGATTGACGAGCAGATTGCAGTTTTGCTCTTATTGAGCCTGTAGTGCAGCTTTGAAGCACGAATTGGTGAGATTTTGCCCTGTTAAGGCCAGATTTTTGTATGGATTGTGGATCCATTGCCGCCCAAGAAAACCAAATTTGGTGAGTTTGTTCCAATTATTTATGAATGAACTGTTGACTCTCTCGCATTAATTTCGCTGGCTAAATTTACACTAGTGCGGTCAAATTAGACTTTTTTCGTACTGTTGTTTTGTTTGCTTTAAAAATCACGATGGCTGATTTAGAACTCTTTAAAAAAGACCGTAAATCCGCGAAAAGTACAATTACCCGGTATTATAACTGGTTGACAAAAAACCAGAACGCGTTTGTACAAGAAGATGTAACCGATCTTCAGGCCCGCGAAGAGACTCTTAACTTGTACTTCAATAAGTACTGTAAAGCCCAAGATGAAATTGAGGAATTGGACGAAAATGATGATGAAAATCGTGAAGAATTAGAAAATAAGCACTACAGTTGGATGTTAATGGATGTTAATGTTAAAACATGAACACCTTCGCTTAGGACACAGTGGTACTCAGAATGTCTTGTCTAATTTTAGACTCCTATTTTGGCCCTTGAATAGACTCAAAGAGACAAAAAAGATAATAAGGCAATACGTCACTTGTGCGCGTTTTTCCTCTAGTCCCGCCAGCCAACTTATGGCAAATATACCCAAAGATCGATTGTTACAAGTTTCTAAGCCCTTTGAAAAAACAGGAATTGATTTTGGTGGCCCATTCCAGATCAAATCTTCACGTTTGCGTAAAGCCCCAATAATAAAAGGTTACATCTGTGTTTTCGTTTGCATGGTGACCAAAGCAATACACCTGGAAGTGGTTACTAGTCTCTCTACAGAAGCTTTTTTGATGACACTCAAGCGATTCATTTCTCGGCGTGGTAATCCCTCA
The DNA here is from genome assembly GCF_022605725.1 of Anthonomus grandis grandis. Classification (NCBI taxonomy): domain Eukaryota; kingdom Metazoa; phylum Arthropoda; class Insecta; order Coleoptera; family Curculionidae; genus Anthonomus; species Anthonomus grandis. The sequence goes on from NC_065565.1 coordinate 1,116,015, forward strand.
ATAATTTACACAGACAATGGCACAAACTTCCTAGGTGCTAAAAATCAATTAAAAGAGCTCTATGACTTTTTCAATAAATCTTCGGTCACTAATGAGATTAAGAATTATTTGTCTCAAAACGAGACTCACTGGAAATTCATCCCACCCCAAGCTCCACACTGGGGAGGCCTGTGGGAAGCTGCTGTTAAAAGCACGAAATATCATTAATATAGACTCGTTGGTAATATGCAGTTAACATACGAAGAATTTAGCACAATCTTAACTCAAATTGAAGCTATACTGAATTCTAGGCCCTTGTGCCTCCTATCAAATGACCCTTCAGACTTTCAGTATCTTACCCCTTCTCATTTTCTAATCGGTTCCAATATTACAGCTTACCCTGAAAAAGACATTAGTGACGTTCCCGAAAATAGAGTTTCTCATTGGCAAAAGTGTACCCAAATCAAGCAACTGTTTTGGAAAAGGTGGTCAAAGGACTACCTATGTAGGCTACAAAACAGACCTAAATGGTTAAAAGAAAAAGGTAATTTAAAAGAGAGCGACTTAGTCTTATTAAAAGAAGATAACACTCCACCCCTATACTGGCCAAGAGCTAGAATTCTAGAAATTTTTAAAGGTCCTGATGGAAGAATTCGTGTGGTGAAAATTAAAACTAAAGATGGAAAATTTGTACGACCGATCACCAAATTATATCCTTTACCCTCACCTTTGCCCAATGATGGTTAAAATGAATTTTTTAAAATTTTTGTTTGTTTAGAAGCAACGATGCTTCAAAAGGGGGGAGAATGTTGCAAAACCAGTTGCAACATAAAGAAAAACAATTCAAATACAGACATAAACCATCCACATATTTATACATACCCAAATTAAATAAAACACAACATTTATAATAGAAGTCGACTTGAATAAAAATTTATATTCGTCACAAGATCATTCCCGGAATCATTCCCCTTCGTTTTATTGGTCGCGACGAGCTTCCTCACACCCCCGCGCAGGTAACGGTTTTTAAGGAAAATTGCATCATCCGATTTTTTGGCGTCAGTCGCTCCTAGATAATGGTTGTGTAAGAAGATTCTCGGTCTCGCTGTTCTGTCCCGCCCGCTCGCATTTTTTTAAAATAAGAACAACAAATTCTCTCACTCAAAACTAAATGGTTTTAAATTAAATTGTTTAAAGTCCTTTTCGCGTTTCTGTTTGGTGCCCTTTTCACATAGCCAGCTGGTCCTTCGTAGCCCTAAATAGAGATACAAGAAAGCCCTCAAGTGTTGTGGGTTTGGATGCAGCCCAAATCCCATCAGCTACTGTTCTTTTAAATATTAACACTTATGAAAATAAATTAAATTTAATAATTAATGATGGCAATTATTCTAAATTATCTGAAGATCCTACAGAAAAAATTAAAAGACAAATTTATAATTTACTTAAAAAGCATAAAAACCAATTTTCTAATATTGATAGATTTAAATTAACTCCACATAATAGTAAATCACCACATTTTTATGGTTTACCAAAAATACATAAAATAAATGTTCCTTTAAGACCTATAGTTAGTAGCATAAATTCACCTACTCATCCTCTGGCAAAATATCTTTTAAATATCTTAACTCCATACACTAATAATTCTGATTCTTACATTAAAAATTCTCAACACTTTTTAGAAAAACTTTCTACAATTTCTTTTAACCCTCATGATCTATTGGTAAGTTTTGATGTTGTAAGTCTTTTTACTAATATTCCTGTTGACAAAACTTTAAATATTGTTAAAAATAAATTAGAGAATGATAATAATTTGGCAGAACGTACAACACTAAGCGTTAGTACAATTTTAGAACTTTTAACCTATTGTGTAAAAACTACTTATTTCCAATACAATAATGAATTGTATCAACAAAACTTTAGTATGGCTGTGGGTTCTCCTCTTTCACCAATTTTAAGTAATATATTTATGGAAAATTTTGAATCTGAAATTATTAATACATTTGATAAAAAACCTAAAATATGGTGGCGATATATTGATGATATTTTTTCAATATATCACCATAACGAAATAGATCTTATAAATTTTTTAAATTACATTAACTCAAAAGAATCTACTATAAAATTTACTCTTAAAAAGGAGGCTGATGGTCAGCTTCCTTTTCTTGATATTTTAATTAAAAAGGATTTACAAAATTTTGAAACTAGAATTTACCGTAAACCAACTCATACTAATAGATATCTTAATTTTAATTCTAATCATCCAATAATGGTAAAAAAAGGAGTGGTAAAAAGTTTATATGATCGTGCACACATTATTTGTAATAATCAATATTTAACAACTGAAAAAGATTTTATTAAAAATATCTTAATTTAAAATAATTATCCCAAAGAATTTTAAAAAAATTGCTTTAAAGAGTTTGATAATCCACGTATAAAATTGAATCAACCATTTTTTACGACAAATCTTATTTTACCATTTATTCCAGGTTTTTCTGATAAGATAAAAAGAATTGCTAAAAAATTTAATATAAGAACTATTTTTAAATCACAAAATACATTACGATACTTAATTTTCAAAAATCAAAAATTACACAACATGCATTCGACAATAACCACAGAATAGACTGGAATGCTTCCTCAATGTTAGCAAAGGAACCAATTTCAAAATTACGTAAGCTAAAGGAAAGTGCATTTATAATGTTAAATGAAGATAAATGCTTCATCAGGGTATTCTCAAAATTAATTAATGATTTAAAATATTTGATATTCATGTATTTTCTATGATTAATTTACATTAAGATCACACCCCTTTAATTTAAAAAAAAGTAACCTTTGAAATTTTTGTGATCTTTCAAAATAGTTTGTCAAACTATTAATAAACCGTCAAATCATATAAAAAAGTATATAAAGTATTTTCGAATTAGGAAGAAATTTTGATGATACTACATTGCTGAAAATTTAAAAGATAAGTTTATTTTTAATTTAATTTAATTTTACTTTAATTACTTTGATAACGGTAGTAGATATAACTACCGAAACGTTGGTTCAAATTAGGTATTTAAAAAAAAAAGTAGGTCTTCTTGTTGTTTTTTATCGTTTTTTAATTGTAATATTCATAACATAGTTAGGTAGGATATTGAAAAGAAGAAACGAGCTCAGAAATTAATAGATTGAACCTCAGCTCCTAGGTATATAAAAAATCTATTATACCTCAAGTAAATTATTGTATTTAAAACTTATTGAACTTAAATTAAATTAAGTATATCGAACGGTATCGTTACAGATTTAAGTTCATATTTCTTTTAAATACGTGAATAAGTCTATTTTCTTCTGCTTTTCAATTGTTGAGCGTGTGAGATAAAAATTTCTAAATTGATTTTTGCTATAAGTGACGTAATACCAATATAATAAGTAACTCTTTCTGAAACGGCATAATGTTCTTAACCATCAGCAATTTGGATTCCGGACGAAACTGGGTACATCTGATACTATTTTCAATTTTTTGGAGAGTCTGTACATGGGGTTGAACGCTGGGGAGAGTGCGGCGGCGGTGTTCTGTGACTTATCTAAGGCGTTTGACTGTGTAAGTCACAGAATACTGCTGCAGAAGCTAGAAACCTAGAAAACTAGAATGGATTCAGAGGAGTTCAACTTCGGATTCTCGACTGATTTCGTTCTCACCTATCTGGAAGAACACAAAGGGTATTCTTTGACAATGATATGTCATCCCTTCTGAATATGGATGCGGGTGTACCCCAGGGTTCTGTTCTTGGACCAATATTGTTCCTGCCATATGTCAATGATATCTCTCAAATTCCAATTAGGGGCAAATTTACTATCTTTGCGGATGATACAACATTACTTTGACATGAAACTGACACCAAGAGGTTAAAGAATATCATTGGTGAAGATTTAATTCTTGTAAAGTCATAGTGTGAATCTAATAGATTAACTTTTAATATTTCTAAAACTAATATTTTAACTTTTAAATGTAACCTTGGAACTGTCACTTTGCAAAATGAAACAATAGTCCTTCTGAAACATGCAAATTTTTGGGCCTGACGATTGATAGGCAATTAAAATTTGAAAATCGTATCTTCTCTTTAATAGGGAAGTTATCATCCAACTATTATGCTTTTAGAGTAATAACACATTCTCTGGGACTTGATGTGGCTAAAATTGCCTACCATGCTTTTATTGAGTCTCATCTGAGAAATGGTATTGTGTTTTGGGGTGTGTGCTCCCAGTATTTGTTCAGCTCTCTATTTATTTTGCAAAAAAGGGCCATACGCTACATGTGTACAGCTCCCTTTCGTAGCCCCTGTAGGCCATTATTTTTAAAACACTCTGTCCTGACATTGCCATGCCTTTTTATTTTAGAGACTGTTTGTCTTATCCACAAAAAATATCGCCATCAGCTTGGCCCCCCCTCCTCGGGTTACAATCTCCGAACAACCTTCTCTTTACCTCTGCCTATGCCAAAAAGTGAGCAGATTAAGTCCTCTTTTGTGTATGGGGGCAGAAGGCGTTTTAACCACTTACCCCTTTATATAAGGCTAATAAATTGTGAAAAACGTTTTAGGAAAAATAGAAAGAAACTTTTGCTTGCTAAAGCATTTTATTCTCTAGACGAGTTTTTAAATACAATTTTTTGACAGTGAAGAGTTTTGCGCAGCGTAATGTGGCTTCTTACTACCTTTTCTTTGGGTGTGTTCTATATTCTATGTATGTACGAATTGTTAAAATTTTTATATTTTTGTAAAAGATTATGTTGTCTAACTATCTTTAAGGTTTTGTATAATGCTTTGTTAACAACAGATGATGTTACGTAACAATAAAGCTATTTTTGACTTTGACATCATATAAGTCGTCTTGTATAACCTTAATACCAAATTTAAATTACATTCGAATAATAGAAAAAGGTAATAAAGTGAGATATAGGTATTTTTTTAAAACATAGTGCACCAAAAATCATTTAGAGTATATCAAATTAACTCCAAAAATTACATTGAAATCAAGTCAGAACAATAGCTAAAGCTAATAGTTATTGTATTTTCTTAATCTTGGTTATGTTTAAACTGTAAAAAGGATCAGTAGGCCAGGGGCGAGGAGTCACTTTATATGAGGGGTAGGCTAATGAGTAAAATCTAGTTAAGGGGTTTATTTTTGATTTTTTAAATATGTTTTATATCATGAAAATTCTGTATCACTTAGAACATCAAATTATGTACTGTACATTATATGTAAAAAGGCATATAAAAATAAATTTAAAAACGTGTTAGTTATAGGTGTTAAATGGCTTACCAATATTTAATCCAAATTCAGCTACAGCAAATAAAATGAAATAAAATACACACACAGGAAGGAAAAAAAACATTTAATGATAAATAACACAGCATAAGAAATTCAAAGTGAATCAAAATAACATATATGTATTAACATATATTTTATATCAATGAGCATGATATGACAGATCCATAAATATACATTAGTTCTCCTTTCAGTTTGAGTTCATCAAAAAACGGATACACAGTGGTCAGCTTTTTAAGGTGCTGATAAGGAAATTTCTCTGGAGAATTAAAATACTGAAAGCTTCTATCGTTTAAAAGCTCAAGAAAATCTAATTTTTTCCCTTTCTTTAAATCTGCTTTTCATATTAACAATAATACTATCCAATATTTCAAATGAAAATATTCTAAGGCGTTTTACAAACTTTTCACTAAATTGAAACTTGCTAGGGGTTTCATTTTCATCTTCATCGTCTTTACTTTCTCCCCTATTTTCTTGACTTTTTTCTTTAGCGCATAGCATTTTCTAAGCCTCCTTAATACATTTTTGTATTGTTTCATCTGTTCTTAATAGTTTAATTGACTTTAAACAATTTTGTACCTCTGTATTGCATATATTGATATTCATACACTTTGTTTGTAAAATATCAAAAAAAATAGTTGTATATTCAAATACAAAATTGTACAGATGCAATAAAAATACAAACTTGGGATCAGTTAAATTTCTTTTAAGTCCAACTGCTGAATTAACAGATATACTGTCCCATCCACTCTCATCGATAATATTTTGAAACGCCGCCTTTAGCTCCAAATAACGAGCAATTATAGTGGCAACACCCCGCGAATGAAAATTCCATCTAGTTTCGCAAGGACGGGGTAATTTAAAACATTTTTCTCTTAGAAGAACGCTTCTTTTGCTTGATCGGCTAAAAAACGTATGAAAGGCTGTCAAACTAGCTACAAATAGTTTAACATCTGTAATGGACTTGCATGCATGGATTAACACTAAATTCAGTTGATGAGCTTAGCAGTGAATAAATAATGCATGACAATACTGCTTAATGATGTTATTAACCCCTCCAGATATTCCAGCCATAGCGCTCGCTCCATCATAAGTTTGACAAATTAATTTATTTTGATCAATTTGCCAGGTATTGAGCACACCTTGTATTACCAATGCCAAACTTTGTGCCGTTATTTTTTGAGACACATCGAAGAATCCAACAAACCTTTCCTCAATTTCCCAATTGAAAATGTTAGCATATCGAAAAATTATACTAAGTTTACTTTCAGTGGAAACATCCGTGGTTCCGTCTGCTTGAACTGAAACAAAATATGCGCTTTTAATTTCCTGCAGGATTTTTTCATTAATGACTTTTGTAACGCATTCTATTAGGTCATTTTGGATGTCCGATGAGGTGCCTTTAAATACAGTGGAATGTATTAAATGGGTTTTTAGGTGCGTTTCTTCTTCAGCCAAAAAATCCAAAATTTCTAAGTAATTACCTTTATTTAACGAACTCTCAGACTCGTCGTGTCCACGAAACGCTAGCTCTTGTCTTGCTAAAAAACAAGTCGTAGAAACAAGTCTTTTTAATATTAGTCTATTCTGGTCTACCTTTTCGTTATGTTTTATAGCACTTAACCGCGCACTTTCAGAAAGAACATGGTCTATTCTCACCTTTCCTATTTGATTAAACTAAATAGAAGCTGAAATATGACTAGTAGAACTTTCGTGCTTTTTAAATTTTGGTATTATATTTTTTTTCATCCTAAGACCTACTTTACAAAATTCTCCTTCGAAAACAACAAACAATAAAAACAAAAAAGCTTGTTTCTTTTAACACTTTCTGTTAGCCACTTATAGTTTTGATACCACACGATTTGAAATCGCCTCACAAATTTACAACTTGCCTCCTGTTTTTCCATTTTCAAATTTGGCGTAGGTTTATTTTCTTTTATTTTTAATTTATCTTCCAAAGATAATCGAGAAAAAAAAGTTCTATTGGTCAGTAAAAAGTCTATCAGATCATCATTCATTAAAACATTAACTAATTCCATACTGAAGCTTACTAGTTACTACAAATAGTCTTATTAAACGCCAAAAAACAATACTAAAAAAGCTTACACCGCAGAACAACTGAAAATACAGGCAAATTTACTCTTTAGGCTAGCCTAAACGCTTACTAACAAAAGCAGCAAGCTGCTTCCTTTTTCCGCCGTACTAAAGACGGAAAATCCGAGAAATCCCGATTGCCGCGAGCGCTCGTGTTTAGGCTGAACTCGCTCAGCCTTCACTTCACACAAGAGAATAAGCATAGAGAAATGAATATTAAATTATAATTATACTTTTAATTACTCTATGAGAATAAGAGAAAAGGAAGGGGCGCGCGCCGCATCTGACACGTTTGAACGTCTCTTCTTAATGTAGAGATTGACTGCAATAAAAATGATATTTACTTGTTGTATAGCTTAGTAATAAAGTAAATGTTTTAAGTATTAAATATGTCCATTTTATTTAATTATTTTGTTTGTTTGTTTGGGTAGGCTGCGCCTTACAGCCTTAATGGACGCTTCGCTCCTGGGCTATCTTGTATATGCGAAATACTAAATTTATATTACATTCAAATAATCTATAACAGTAATAGAGTGAGATATTTGAATTTTTTTCATATCACAATAATTTTCAAGTCACAATACATCAAATTAAATTTAAAAATCATATAGGTTTAAACAAATTAACTCTAAGAATCAAATTAAAATCAAATCGGAACAATTGCTAAAGCTAATAGTTATCGTATTTTCTTAATCCTGGGTGTGTGAAACGTGAAAAGAATCGTTTGGGTCATCTTGTGAATGCTAAATACTAAATATAAATTACATTCGATTAATAGATAACTGTAATAGAGCGAGATATTAGTATTTTATTTAAACACAATACATCAAAAGAGTTTTAAAAATCATTTAGAGTATATCAAATGAACTTCAAAAATCAAATCGGAAGAATAGCTAGAGCTAATAGTTATCGTATTTTCTTAATCGTGGTTATGTTCAAACCGTAAAAAGGATCACTTGGCTATCTTGTATATACCAAATACTAAATTTATATTACATTCGAATAAAAAATAACGGTAATAGAGTGAGATATCTAAATTTATTTAAATCACAATAAATCAAAAAAAAATTAAATCATATAGGGTTAAACAAATTAACTCTAAAAATTAAATTAAAATCAAATCGGAACAATAGCTAAAAGTTGAATAGAAGTCCATATTTTGTAGGAGAATGCGTGTATAAAAATTACAAATAGGGGAAGTCTTCATCTCCAAAAAAAATGCATGTAGGTCACTTAGGTAAATGTATTATGCATTTCGGCTGTGTAAACAGCCATCATCAGATACTAAAATAAAATACAGGTAATTCAGGACAATTTTAAAAAAGAGCTTATTCGCTATAACAATATAGATTTAGAACTTACCAGAACATTACAAAAAACATGTACGTTCACCAAATAGCCAATATTTAATATATATAAAATCACCAATATATAATATATATGTTATATATATATATATATATATATATATATATATATATATATATATATATATATATATATATATATATTTATATTATATATATATTATATATATATTATATGTTATATGTTAAATCACAATCACTGAATTTACTTTTTTAAAAAAAACTTTAATTACATTATAAAATAATAAAAGAATACAATTATAACTTTTGGATTTTAAAACAATTAAGATTTAAACAAAAGATATGATTATTACTACAATACAACAACAACAATAATAATAATAATAATAATAATAATAATGGAGACATGGTCAAGCTTAAATAGTTTCTGTGGTGCTGATGCTGCATTTTAGGTCACGTAGAGTCCTGGTGGCGTTGTGGATAAATAAATGGAATTATCGTCAACAAGCTTCTTGGGTTTCGTGGGAAACTACGCCTTATTTACTGTTTACTAGTTCTTCTATGATTGAAGTAATTAAAGATGTTTATGATTTAGAACAATAGTCCTTTGTTCAAAGTAATCTAATATCTGTGTGACTTGTTGATGTTTTGAAGATCTATTGCGTTGTAGAGATAACTTAGGTTGTCCTATTAGACCACTGATATAACATATATTTTTTTGATACTTATTTTTACGTACTTATGTACCTACATACTATTACAATACTATTCAATTTATTATACTTCGATTGGTCACATCCGAATAGAACACCCTGTAGTTATACTTTTATCGCTGTTTACTCGCAAAGTTTAAAGAGAAAAAACCCGCTGACTCACTAAATACCTCTCCGACCGGCCCGCTCCCATAGACATCATTATACTTTTTGCGCGTATACGAGCAGGTAGAAAAATTTCTTGTTTTAAATCGTGATAGTAAGTGTTTATTAGTCTTTCCGCTTTGCAAAAAACAAAAATGACTGGGAAAGATAGGAAAAGGAAAGCAGAGAAGGTGAAACACTTGAAAAAAAAAAATTAGGAAGCTTCAAAAGCACATGCGAGAATTAGAAACAAGTAAGTGAATGTTTTTAGCAAGCAACAGTATGAGTATGCAACAAGAGTATGCTGGCAGAATAAAGCATTTTCAGGCAGAATGGAATCAGATTACCCATAATAAAACAATATTAACCTGGGTAAAGGGATATGAAATTCCTTTTGATTCCATACCCCATCAGTGCAAAATTCCAAGAATATTCTGACAGCATAAGCCATCTATTAAATATAGGAGCAGTTAAAATTGTGCCAAAATGTAAAAACCAGTTCTTGTCTACCTATTTTCTCAGAGAAAAACAAAATGGTGATTATAGATTTATCTTAAATCTCAGAAACTTAAACAAATTTATTACTGCCCCTCACTTTAAATTAGAAGATATAAGAACAGCAAAAAACCTCATTTCTAAAAATGTATATTTTGCATCAGTCGACCTTAAAGATGCATACTTTATGATCCCTATTGCTAAAAAAGACAGCAAATTCCTTAGATTTAATTTTAAAAATAATATTTATGAATTTCAATGTCTTCCCTTTGGGCTATGCACGGCCCCATACGTCTTTACAAAAATGCTATGAACTAGTTTTCTCTCTATTACGAAGCAGAATTTTTTTGTCAGTCGTTTATTTAGATGATACTTTACTGATAAGCAAAAAAGCTCATGAGTGTGTCCAAAACATAAACGAAACAGTTGACTTGTTTAAAAAGCTAGGTTTTCTAATTCATACAGAAAAAAGTATTTTGCATCCATCATAAAATAAACATAAAATAAAATTTCTTGGATTTGTGTTAAACTCATCAAACATGAAAATTTCAATAACCACAGAAAAAAAGGACAAAATAAAAACCAACATAACAAAACTAGCATCGAAAAGAATAATTAAAATTCGGAAATTCTGTCAGTTCATAGGAACCTTAGTTTCTATCTGTCCTGCTACAAAATATGGCTGGCTATATCTGAAATCATTTGAAAGGGAAAAATACTTGGCGTTAAAAACTAATAATGGCGACTATAATAGAAATATACATTTACCTGTACACTTGAAAAAAGATTTTAAATGGTGGTTAAGAAATATAAATATTATAAACAGGGATATAAAACTTCCTGAATACAGTCTAACAATTTTTTCTGATGCATCGAAGTCAGGGTGGGGTGCATATTGTAATGGACATGAAACAAAAGGTTTTTGGCAGCAGCTAGAGAAAGGGGAACACATCAACGCCTTGGAGATGAGGGCAGCATATTATGCATTAAAAACTTTTGCAAAAAATATAGAAAGTTGTCACATATTATTAAAAATTGACAATAAAACTGCCATATCAGTCATTAACAAAATGGGCAGTATAAAGTACAAAAAATTAAATTCAATTGCAAGAGAAATATGGCAATGGTGTGAAGGGAAAAATATATTTATATTTGCTAGCTACATAAATACTGTAGAAAATGTAATAGCAGACAAAAATTCGCGACATAAAAATGTAGATACCGAATATTCTCTCGACCATCAAGTTTTTTTTTAAATAACTCAAAAGTTAGGAACTCCAAAATTAGATCTCTTTGCATCATACTTAAATAAAAAGTGTAAAAATTTCGTTTCTTGGCTTCCTGACCCAGAATCTTTAGCGGTCGACGCCTTTACCATCAACTGGAGAAATCAAAATGCATATATTTTTCCTCCTTTCTCTCTGATGCCAAAAATGCTTAATAAAATAGAATCAGATCATGCGAAGTGCATGGTAGTTTATCCGATATGGAAAGCACAGCCTTGGTATCCAAAATTAAAATCCATGATTTCCTCTGATATTTTGATTCTACCACCCCATCCTAAATTACTCATATCCCCTTTCAGGGAACCCCATCCGATGTGGCCGCACCTTACCCTGGGTGTCGCAATATTATCAGGCTAGCATACATTGAAAGGAAAATTCCGGAAGACGCTATTGACATCATGATGGCTTCCTGGAGTCAGAGTACGTTGAAACAATATAACTCAACCTATCGTAAGTGGTGGAACTTTTGCAATGGTAACGTAAATCATGTTCTGAAGCCAGTTAGGGAAAAATACTTTTATTCTTAAAAGCAGAGTTCAATAAAGCAGCACAATATTCAACTCTTAATACGCATAACAACAGTAATTGTGACATTATAGGAAGATTTATGAAGGGTGTTTTTAAACTTCGCCCCTCTTTCCCTCGATATAAGGAAACTTGGGATCCAGAACCTGTAATAAACTACATAAACACACTCTTTCCACTTGAAAATCTTTCACTGGAATCCTTCACAATTAAAATGATGTTGCTTTTAGCACTGTGTTCTGCACAACAAACCTTTTCCAAAATTAAACTATTAAATATTCGAGTTTCTGACATTGGTATGGTAATAGAAATTTCGGACATTATAAAAACATCTGGGACAAAGAACCGCCAACCCCAATTGAATTTTCCTTATTTTAAAAATAATCCAGGACTCTGCACAGCTTCTACAATTCGGCATTACATAAACCATACAAAAAGCTTAAGAAATAATGAGGATATTCTCATTTTAACAATTACAAAGCCACACAGACCAGCTACGACACAGACACTAAGTAGGTGGATTAAAAAAGGCCTTAAAATATGCGGTGTAGATACACAAAAATTTAAAGCGCATAGTACGAGGCATGCTTCTACTTCAAGAGCTCTTAGGGTTGGCACCCCTATCAATTCTATTAGAGAAGCTGCGGGCTGGTCAGAAAAGACTGAAACATTCAATAAATTTTATACCAGACCCATATAAAATAATCAATGTTTCGCCAATTACATCACTGAGTTAATTAACCAAAAATAAAATAGACTTAGTTTTAAATAGTTGTTTTCTCGTTTTGTTTGTTCTCATGCGTTTCACTTGTTGTATACATTTACGTAATAATTATTAGTTCATATCTTAATTGATATAATAATACTATACTATATTTATGTTTAATAATATTATACTATATGCCCTTTATGTAATTAGGTATATAAGTAAGCATTAATTAAAAAGCGTTAAATTATAAGCGTTAACATTATAATATTATAGTGACGCACTTAATGAGTTTTCTTAGAACTAGGAGAAGTATTTGCATATAAGATCGCCAATCAATACACCCCAAACACCTACAGGGTGTTCTATTCGGATGTGTACTCGTACCAATCGAAGTATAATTAAGGATTAAACGACTTACCTGTAAGGAAGTTCAATCCGAATTATACGAGATTGGTCACATCCGAATAGACGCCCTCCCTAGGAAATTAATAATAATGTATAACACATTTTATACAGAAGCATAATCCCAACCCTGGGATCTTAGGAGCGGGCCGGTCGGAGAGGTACTTAGTGTCAGCGGGTTTTTTCTCTCTAAACTTTGCGAGTAAACAGCGATAAAAGTATAACTACAGGGAGTTCTATTCGGATGTGACTAATCTCGTATAATTCGGATTAAACTTCCTTACAGGTAAGTCGTTGAATCCTTAATTATAATTTTCTTTAAAAGATTTAAATACAAGCCAGATTTCAAGCACACTTGACCTTGGATTAATTTTTACGATTTGCAGCAAACTTGTGCGTTAAATTAAGAGGTATTTAGCCTGTTTACTTCAAATATTTTATCTTTTTATGAAAGATCGAATACCAAAATAAGATATTGGTCGCGTGTTTGAAATATACAGGGGACTTTTCAAAGGATTCACGGAGAGGTTGCATACTTAATATAGATTTTATTTTTAAGTCTTTATTTATTACTGTTTTCTTGGAATTTATTATGCCACCTAACGCCGATAAAGTTTGAAAAGCAAAAGCTTTGCAGCAAACGGCCATAAGTCAGCTTTCTTTAATTATAGAAGCTGCCAAAGCAGCAAAAAATGATGAGGCAGAGTTAAATTCCTTTAGAGTTAGATATTATATAAAGAATTATGAAAAACACAATAATGCTCTTTTAGCCTTACATGCATTTACTCCTGATCAATTATTACTTAAGGAAAAGGTTTCTCTTGATTTTATGAAAAGATGTCATGAAATAGACACCATTTTTTATGAACTTTTTGAATTGCCTTTGGAACAAAATGGTATTTTAGATACATCCCTTCATCCTATATTTACTGCGCACGATCACTACACTCATTATGATTACGATAATTTACCTAAATTGGCTATTCCTATGTTTGATGGCGACATTACTACTTTTCCTACTTTTCAACAAAGTTTCAATGTTATGGTTCACTCTAAAAGGCAATTAAGTAACATTTCCAAATTTAATTACCTGCTTGGCGCATTGAAGGGTCCTCCACGGGAGTTGATAGCAGCTATTTTAATTACAAATGAAAATTATCCAATAGCCTATAATACTATTATTGAAAGATATAGAAATAGAAGATTACAAGCATTTACTCATTGGAAGTTAATCGAGGAATGTCCTCGAATGACATCTGATTTGAAACAGGTCTTTGGGATTTTCCGATTACTTATTCTTTACTTTCCGAAATTCACCCTGCCACGCGCAAAGCATTTGAACAGCAACACGCATCAAATGATGTACCCAAATACGATGCTGTACGATTGTTTTTACAAAAACAATGTGTTGCTCTTGAAACCATAGAACTGGAAATGTCTCAAAACTCGAAGCCCTCTACATCTAAGCAACATTTCTCATTTACTAACCCTCGTATTTTGCATAATTCGAATAATAGACACAAACATAACTCTATTTTATTTTCGAATACCCAAAGACCTAATTTACTAAATACTTGTTTCTTATGCAAGGGTTCCCACGTGGTGTACAGATGTCCCAAATGTCTCTCAAAAACTGTAAAAAAATTTTTTGATATAGTAAAAGCACAAAAGGCTTGTACTAATTGCCTTGCTACTTTTCATACTGTTAGATCTTGTTCTTCACAAAAATGATGCCGTATATGTTCCCTTGAACATCATACTTTACTTTGTTTTAAAACATGTGAACCTACAAATACTGCTGGAAATCAAGTTCCTTTGGATAATCCTCAAACATCAGATAATTCATTAACACCTACTACCACTGCTTGTATGTTACTTAATGATCATGAGGTTTTATTATCTATTGTATTAATTAAAATCAAGGATGTCTTTAATAATTGGCATACTTGTAGGGCTGTCCTTGACGGAGGTGCTCAATCAAGCTTCATTTCCAGAAATTATGCGAATAAATTACTTTTACCTACCTCTAACATTTCTATGTCTTTGCATGGACTCAACTGCCAAAAAAGGTGTGAATTGCAGTGTCTCTTTACTTTACGATAATAATCAATCTTTTAATTTTGAAGCTATTATTATTGATAAAATTTGCAATGATATGCCGTCAATCTCATTTTCAAAAGAACATTTTACTATTCCATCGGAACTAAACTTAGCTGATCCATATTTCTTTAAAAAATCATCAATAGATCTTTTGCTTGGAAACGATATTTTCCCGTACATTTTGCAAGATGGAAAAATAGAAAATGGGCCTAATCAACAAGTCTTATTAAATACCTGCTTTGGTTGGACTGTAACTGGTAAAACATCTTATACATCTACTGATAAAATCGTTCGTACCTTTTTTCAAAATTACTTTTTTACTCCTTATTCTACAGAAATACATACATCATAATCACATGCAACTTGTACAAAAACCTTCTTTACTTAACATGCATAATTGCTGTCTTTAAAAATGATTCAACTTCAACTCCAATACGCATCGTCTATGATGCAAGTAGTCACGCAAATCAAAAAATGTCATTAAATGAAGCACTACATACTGTTCCTAAGCTTCAAAGGGATCTTGTAAATATTTTATTAAATTTCAGATTACATAATTATGTTTTTACTTGCGACTTGAAACAAATGTTTAGAAATATTTTGATCCTAAAGATCGTGATTTTCAAAGGGTACTATGGCGTTTTTCTCCCAATGACCCCATTTCCGATTATCAATTAAATACAGTTACATTTGGGGTTGTTTGTAGTCCATTTTTGGCTATTAGAACCTTAATAAAACTTGCTGATGATTACAATGATTTGCCGATAGCTTCAAATATTCTTAAAACGTCGACCTATGTTGACGACATAACCGGGGATTCAAACACACCCTACGAATTAATCTCTATAAAAAATCAACTTAACGATCTTTTACTTAGAGGAGGGTTTTAAGCCCGAAAATGGGCTAGCAATTGTCCCGATTTGTTAAAAGAATTACCTTTAAATCATTTGGCTCACGATATTTCTTTTGATAAAGATGACACAACTATTTTAAAAATGTTGGGTTTAAAGTGGGATCCTAGACAGGATTGCTTTTACTATACATTTTCAGTTGAAAATAACCACTGTACCAAAATAATTTTATTAAGTACTTGCGCCAGAATATTCGATGTTTGCGGTTTTCTAACCCCTATTACAATCTTTATAAAGCTACTCATTAAATCTCTATGGTTGTCGGGTATAGATCGGGATGAAAAACCACCAGTAGAAATCACTAATAAATGGGAAAAATTTAAAGCAGATTTAACCCTTTTAAATACACTAAAAATTCCTCGTTTCATAAAAATAACAGAGTCAAATGCATACGAATTAATTGGCTTTTGTGATGCCTCAGAGAAGGCATACTGCGGGGTGGGTTACATACGAACTTTACGCTCTGATAATACATATAGAACGTACTTAGTTTGTGGAAAGTCAAAGGTTAGCCCTTTAAAAACTCTAAGTCTAGTAAGATTAGAACTTTTGGGCGCTGTATTGCTAAGCAAACTCATTCATTTTATTTTACATACTTATTCACACAAGTCACAATTTTCTAACACATTTGCTTTTACTGATAGTTTTGTTGTATTGCATTGGATAAAAGGTTCACCACACCAATGGCAAACTTTTGTAAGCAATAGAGTTTCATACATTCAGGAAAAATTATCGCCTGAAGTTTGGCGCTATGTCCCATCAGAATTAAATCCAGCTGACTGCGGTAGCCATGGTATGTTTCTGTTAGAGCTTGCTAATTTTTCATTGTGGTGGGATGGCCCTGATTTTTTATTTGATCATTGTAACACGTGGAATTTTTCCAAAAAGTAATTCCCATAGATTTAAATTTAGAAAAAAGGAAAATTATACTCTCTTCTTTAGTACAAAAAAATTATGAACTTACCGATTTTGACTATTTATTTGATAAGTTTAATTCCTTACATAAAATAAAACGAATTATTGCTTATTTTTTGCGTGGTGTCAAATTATTTCGTAATATTAGAAATAAATCTGTCACTTATCACTCTCAACTAAATCAAGTTTCTTGTTTCACTCTAAAGGAATTGAACAATGCTTTGTTATTTCTTACAAAATATGTACAAAATAAATACTTTTTTTCTGAGATTGCGCTAATAAAAAATAACCAGCCGCTTTCAAAATATTTACAAAAATTAAAGCCCTTTCTTGATGAGCAGGGTCTTTTACGAGTGAATGGCAGGTTATGTAATTCTTACTCACTATGTTATGATAGTAAATTTCCTTTACAAATGCTAAATTAACACGTATGTTGATTTTTGATCTACACATTATATGTATATTTAAATTGTGGTATACAAACCACCCAGCACTTTCTATTTCAACATTTTTGGATCATTTCTGCCAAGAAAATTATACGTGAAGTTATTCGAAAATGTCATACATGCTGGAAAATAAATCCAAAACCATATACACCCCCTATGGGAAATCGTCCGAGTTTTAGAATTTCAGAAATTCCTAAGGCTTTTACAAATACAAGTTTAGACTTGTGTGGACCTTTTGATATTACTATGGGTCGGCTAAGGGGTGATAAAATTTACAAAGCTTACGTATGTCTCTTCATCTGTACAAATACTAAATGTTTGCATCTGGAGTTATTATCGGATCTTACCTCAGAAGCCCTTTTGGCAGGTTTCCGTCGTTTTATTGCGCGACGAGGAAAAGTCTTAAATCTGTATTCCGATTGCGGTACCAATTTTGTTGGTAGCGATAAATATCTGCGGCAAATATTTTCCAATTGTGCGAAAACCGAAGCGATAGCGTGGCATTTCAACCCTCCAGCTGCTCCTCACATGGGCGTAATATGGGAGGCAAATATTAAATCTGTGAAGTCGCATCTAATAAGAATTGTTGGTACTCAAAAATTAACGCACTACTTGTACAAATAGAGGGAGTTCTTAATTCTAGACCACTTTGTCCAATAAGTTCTGATCCATCTGACCTGGCAGTACTTACGCCTGGTCATTTTTTAACTATGCAACCTCTTAGTGCTTTACCTGACCCTGATTTTATGAATCATAATATAAATCGACTTTCACGCTGGCAACTTTTTTAGAATTTTGGAGGATTTTTGGAATCGTTGGCACAGAGAATACCTGCACACTCTGCAACAAAGAGCCAAATGGTTAGATCCTATCGGCGAGGTTGAAATAGGCACCATGGTGGTGATAAAAAATTAAAATCTACATCCATTACAGTGGTTCCTAGGACGGATCGTGGGGGTTACCTGGGCACGATAATGTACCGCGGGTTGCTGTAGTGAAAACTGCTAGGGGTAATTTTAAGAGACCATTGGTCAAATTGTGCCCTTTACCTTTACAATAATTTTTTTTTTTGCTCGAATAAAATCTCAGTGTTTTCATGGGCGTGGGGATATTTCGTCATCACATGCTTGTAGTAATTATAATTATTAACTTTAATTTTCTCTTAATCAATACTTAGTGATACTTTAACTTTAATTTAATTCTTTACTTGTATTTAATATTTATGCATTCAAAAATACGCGTTTTGCTAATAACTTATTTTACTTTACATAATTTGCCTTACATCTTTTCCTTTTTCCCACCTTTTTTATATTCCTGAACTATACATATCTTTCCTTATTTTAAATACGAATGCGAAAAGAGTGGGAGAAAAGGAGAAGGTCGTGCTAAGCTGTGAATTGAGTAGCAGCAATTCTGGCTTTGACCGAAAACCGGATTGAGCGATAAGTGTCGACACTGATTTACGCGCTTATTTTTCGGTACGTGACCTACTACACCCATCCCCAAAATATCCAGGGTAAGTTACTTTATTTACTAAGTTACTCTCTCTTTACGTTTCGAATCAGCAGGTGAGAGGTTTAGATTACCGGTTAAATTCGAATATTGAGTCAGTGAAACCTATAACTTAAGGGTTTTACTTAATTCTCTCGGGATATACATATTTCGAAGGAGCCCAAACTCTATTACTGTTACCTATTATTCGAATTTAATTTAAATTTAGTAATAAGAGCTGATATAGAAAACTCCATATTATTCTGTTTGCGTTTTGGACATAATCGGTGTTAAGAAAATACGAAAACCAAACCATTTAGCTATGAATTTGATTTGATATCAATTTCATTTCACAGTTTATTTCGGATATGCTGAATCATTTTTTAATCTTTTGATGTGATTTGTTTTAAAAAAATCGGGTATCTTATATATAAAAGACTTGTCCTGACTGATAATCAACGTGCAGCCCAAACGGTAAAACCTAGAAATATGAAATTTGGGGACAACATTCCTTTAGTTATGTAGACGTCCACTAAACAGGGATTTTTTAAAATTACATCGGGAAGGGGTTGAAACCACCCCCTATCATAGCTTCAAAACTAAGGAGTTTTAAAAATTGAAATTTTTATTTTATTTTTTTACTCAACTTCCATTTTTTTGTTTTTTTTTTAAGGGGTTAAAACCACCCTTTAAGATTTTAGCATTTTTTTTTATTCTTAAATTGATTGCTTTTTGGAAAAAAACTGCAAAATACTTCAATTTAATTTCATTTTAATGAAAAGAACAGGTTCTCGAAAATTCCACCACCCTGAAGGGGTGAAATGGGGTAAAAACTTCTTCTACGATAATTCTTTTATTTTAAATTTATAGCGTTGAAAATTGATATTTTTACATATTACAAAAAAGCAAAACAAAAAAATTCTTACAAAGAAGTCCTTCGGTAGAACTTTTCTTTTACTTTCAAATTCCACGCGAGCAACGCCCCGGGCATTCAGCTAGTCTTATATATAAAAAGACTTGTCCTTACTGATAATCAACGTACAGCCCAAACGGTAAAACAATTTTTTTAAATTCCATCGGGAAGAGGTTAAAACCACCTCTTATGTATCATAGCTTCAAAACTAAGTACTTTTTTAAAAAACGGTGAAACACGTCATTTTCATTTTATTTATTTACTCAATTTCCATTTTTTTATATTTTTTTAAAGGGGTTAAAAACACCCTTAGAGATTTAAACATATTTTTTTTATCCTTAAATTGATTGCTATTCGAAAAAAAAATTCAAAACACTTCAATTTAATTTTATTTTAATGAAATCAACAGATTCTCGAAATGGGTTAAAAATTTCTTCTACGAAAATTTTTTCTTTTTAAATTTATAGCGTTGAAAATTGATATTTTTAAATATTATTATGTATACCTAAGTAGTGAGATTTAAATTTTGTTTATGCCAGGGGTGTATTAAGGTAAAAGGGGTTAAAATCTACAATTATTTAAAAAATGAATAATTTCAAAAACGATTTCTTATTTTAAAAAATGAAGAAAAAACACCACTGGTAGTTCATAATATTATTTCTATGTTACATAAATGTTATGTACCATATTTTTCATGTTGGCCGCCAAGAAGGAGAAAGGATATTTATAAAAAGGATATAAAAAGCGGTATTAAAATATCGTTTTTGCATAAAAGTACTAAAAAGTTTAAAGAAAAAAATAACACAACGACGTAGTGTTTCCTCCAAGCGGTCACGCATCCAAGTACTAATCGGACACGTTTTTTTTCCAAAATTTCATTCTTTTAATTTACGTTGTAAATATGTTATGATATTGATGATCAATAAAAAAAATATTTGGATTATAATATTTTTTATGATGGCAAGGTACATATTTTATCCTGAGGCCGCGTCCACGAAATAAGAGGCGGCACACGAAAGGAACTTCTCATCTCTTTCTTTGAAGAATTTTATGGTTTGTTTATTTCGACTCGCCGGGCCAGACTCAAAGGTACTGCTATCTTATCTGCTGGATTAATTTAAGACAGGATTGCTTTACGCATGAACAATTCTATGTAGCCTGTTTTAGAACAAGTTCACCAAAAAATCTAATAATTCTGGCACAAGAAGGCAAAACAAAAAATGTTGTTTACAAAGAAGTTCTTCAGTAGAACTTTTCTTTTATTTTCAAATTCCACGCAAGCAATGCCGCGGGCATTCAACTAGTCTAACTATATTACTGTTACCCATTATTTGAATTTAATTTAAATTTGGTAATAACAGCTGATATAGGAAATCCCATATTATGCTTTTTGCATTTTGAATATAATCATTCTTAAGAAAATATGATAACTAGACCGTTTAGGTTTATTCCGGTTTCATTTCAAATTCATTTTTAGAGTTATTTGGGATTTTAAAATAATTTTTAAAATCTTTTGATGTGATTGGTTTTAAAAAAAATTGAGTGTCTAACTCTATTACCGTTACCTATTATTCGAATTTAATTTAAAGTTAGTGTTAATAGCTTATATAGAATACCCTATATTATGCTTTATACGTACCCTATATTATGCCTTTGCGTGCTTTTGCCATAATCAGTGTTAAGAAAATACGAAAACTAAACCGTTTAGCTATGGATTTGAATTGACATCAATTTAATTTTTAGAGTTCACTTGGGATTTGCGAATTAATTTATAAATTTTCTTGATGTATTGTATTTCAAAAAAAACATCCAGTATAAGCTCTGTTACTGTTAACGATACTGACGTTATTCAAATTTAATTTAAAATTAGTGTTAAGAGCTTATATAGGATACTCCATATTATGCTTTTTGCATTTTGGACAAAATCATAAGAAAATACGATAACTAAACCGTTTAGCTACTGTTCGGGCTTTATTTCAATTTCATTTTTTGAGTCAATTTGACATATGTTAAGTAATTTTTAAAATATTTAAATGTTTTAACTCTATATAACTCTATTACTGTTACCTATTATTCAAATTTAATTTAAAGTTAGTGTTAATAGCGTATATAGAATACCCCATATTATGGTTTTTGAAACGCTTATAGAAACGGTTTAATCTATAACTAAACCGTTTAACTATAGATTTGATTTGATATCAATTTAATTTTTAGAGTTCATTTGGGATTTGCAAATTAATTATTAAATTTTCTTGATGTATTGTGTTTTAAAAAAAATCCAGTATCAACTCTATTACTGTTAACGATACTGACGTTATTCGAATAATAATTCGAATTTCATTTAAAATTAGTGTTAAGAGCTTGTATAGGATACCACATATTATATTTTTGCGTTTTGGACATAATCATTGTTAAGAAAATACGATAACTAAACCATGTAGCTATGGATTTGATATGAATTATATTTTTGTTTCATTTGAGTTCATTAGGGATATGCTTATTTATAAATATTTTAATGTATTGTGTTTTAAAAAAATACAAGAATCTAACTATTACTGTTACCTATTTTTCAAATTTAGTTTAAATTTAGTATTAAGAGCTTATACATATAGCATACCCCATCTTTTTGCGTTTGGACATAATCATTGTTAAGAAATAGAATAGCTGAACCGTCTAGCTAGTTTTCTATTAAGTCCAATATAAACCGAAAGTTGGTACCTCTGCTGTTAAAAATTTAAAAAGCCATTGCAAATTTTGGCTCAAGAGTTAAATAAACTTCTTAAGATGAATGTTAAACCAAATCATACGGAAAACCGATGGAGAGTATTAGAAAGAGCTTATAAAAAGCACATTGATAACCAAAATAAAACAGGCCAGGGGAAAAGATATTTTGAATATATTGAGGGAATGGATGAAATATTTAAATGCAAGAAAAATGTAGATTCTGTTGTATTACTCTCAAGTGCTACTATAGAAAGAATATCTGATGATAATGAGCGAGAAGTTGCAGAAGGAACAATAAGGTGAAAAAACTCCAAAGTTGACTGCCAAGACATTTCAAAAAAAGGAACATCATTGGAAACACAAGAGGACTCCCATTACCAATCGAAACTTCACATTGACTCATATGAGGGAGGATCGAAAGGAATACCAGGAGGCTCGTCGCATGCGAGGAGGCACTTTTTAGGTTGAAGGATTTTATCAAAAATTTTTAATTGAATTGATTTAAAAAGATGTTATAAATAGTGTTATTGGTATTTACTACTGTAGGATCGCATTGAATTAAATTGTCAATGTTCTATTATTTATTAATAAATAATTTATTCAATTTGACAAGTCACATCACAGTCAAGCCCCCTGTAAACACTGAATTGCCTAATATAGGCAATCCAGTTAGTTGTCAAAAAGTGTTTAATTGCTGAGTAGATTAGGGAAATGAAAGAATGCTGACACTACTAAGTACCCTCAATCTTGATATTTATAGATAGGCAAAGTTAAATAAAATAATATAGAAAATATTTATGTGTTATTTTTGATTATATTGTTCTTATTATTTTTAATGTCCTTATTTCAAATTACATTGTAAAAGACACCTTCTTTCTCAATTAACAAATTTTTAAGATTATTATTAAACAAATAATATAAAAGAAACCAAAAAACATAAAATGACAAGAACAAACTAAAAAATATTTTATTAATTAATTTATTAGACTTTGTTTGCCAAAATGTTATTATTATATTTTCTGGTATTATAATCTAATAAAAAAATATCTTTTCCCAGAAAAAAAAACAAAGGGTTTCATTAGTAATAAGACTTTTTAAGTGATTAAAGTCACTTCAAAGATTCCAACTATAAATCGCAAACTAAACAAGCATCTTGGTGTCAAATTCCATACTAAAAAAAATATTTTTTATATGATCTAATAAAGAAGTACCCCATTCAATACAAAATTATAAATAATATTTATTACAAGTAGTATGATCTTATCTAAAATGGGAAATATTATAATAATTTAGTATATAGAACCATACATCCTAAATTTATATTATACAAATAACTTTTATACTTGAACTGTAGATAGATAGATATACATTGTATATACATTTCTATATACATTTCTGTGATTTTTTCCAACATAAAATTGGAAGCAACAAATTTATTTTTATTAATTAATCCCTGCCACCATTTTGTTGAGGCCTTATCTTATCAGTACCCACTGAATATTACTGACTGTGTTATATGTATGTATGTTTCTACTATACCTAAATATTGTGCCTACCTAAATACCTGATGAAGTTTTATCCAATTAAACTTCTGTTGGGGCCGTATGCTGCCACATGACTAATTAAAGCTTAAGGTCATAAAACTCTAATGATACTTATTGTCTGAGTATATTAACACAACATTATTAACAATATTATTACGTTTTTCTATAGCATCAGCTTCTGGAACATCCTGGTTTAAATCATCCGCAACTGGAATGGTTGTTTCTTCAGCAAGTTCCTGATTTTCTTGATTTTGTTCTAAGATCCTAAATTATGTATGTAATACACAGCATGCTCGAATGAAATTCACGATGAGCCTAATATCTCTTAATTTGATATAATTCCCGCTATTTTTGTTATAGGACCCCATTGCCGTGCTCTATTTTTAGAATGTTGCATATTAAAATTAATTTGTGGTCTAGTTAACAACCGTCTATCAGGAAATGGTGTTAACAGATGTTTTGAAAGGGAATACGCACTATCACCCAGTAGGTGAAATTCTTCACATTTTTCTTCTCGTGTTTGACATATTGTAGATGTTGTAAACACTCTGGCATCATGCACCGAAACTGGATATCCTGTGAATATGTCTCTAATTCGAAGATTGTGATCACACACCAGTTGCACCTAGAAAGAAAAATTATTTGTTACATCCATATATATATATTTCTTACATTAAACCCACCTGAATTGAATAGAAACCTTTTCTGTTGATATAAGAGTCAGGATCGACCTGAGGTTTATCAATTTTAATATGTGTTCCGTCTATTAGTCCAATAATTTTATTTATTTATATATTCAATTACAAACACCTTAACAGGTAATTGCATGTAAATGTTAAAAAAAAACACAAATAATATGCAATAAGCTTATAAATCAACATAAACAAATCAAACAAAAAACAAGAAAATAAAGTAGCTACTTATATTATCTAACCTATCCCTCCGTTCCTCTTATAACCTTATTTTTAAAACTATTACAAGACTCATAACAACTATAACAACCGGAAATATATTTTTATGCTGAAAATAATGTTCTATTTTCTGTTTCTCCTGTCTATTGGGCCATGTAATTAACTCAGGTGCAAGGTTGCTTAGAAAATAAGTCATTCTTTTAATAATTTTATGTAGAACACTTATGGTAATATTAGATCTATCTGCTACATCGCGAAAACTAGCAGTCTGACGCCCTACATTCATAGTCCCGCCTGGTGTTTATAGTATTCACTAGCTTCAAATCGCGCAAATCGAAATATTGTTTGCTACTTCAGGGCTTACTCTAAAATGATCGAGAAATTCTAGTCTATTAACACGTTGAAGGATAGAGACGCTGAGCAGCGTCTTTTCGTAAAAATGTGATATGACAAAACGCTGCTCTGCGTCCTTTGCTTGATGGCTAAAAATGGCAGGACGCTGTGCAGTGTTTTGCTTTATCGTATAATATAATGGGTGTCACCCTATTAAAGTATATTTACTCCTACCTTTTATTTATGCATCCCCTCCACAAACTCAAACAGAACGCCGTGCAGCGTCCCAGGAAGCACTTATGTTGCATTTAGTTACCCATTTACTGCCGTACTGCCATGTTGATAAAGTGATTTGTGTTGTGATTAGTGTTATAAAATAATAATATCGTAGCGTGGTGATTTGTGTAAAGTAAGGTTAGTATTGTTAGGAATTATTTATAATATGGATTAAAAATAAGTGGGGAAATGGATCTTTTCATTAATTAGTTTTTATATATTTTAGATGGAAGACACAAATAACTAAGATCCATATGAAAGAGATCAGCAACGGCTTCTTCAGCTTTTCGATGAACTATCGACAGATGAAGAACCAGATCCATTTGCAGATGTTGATGGTGAGTATGATTCTGACAAAAATTATGAACCATCTTCCGAATCTGATGAAAGTGATGAACTGTCTTCGAGTGCTCCAAATATGGAAAGACAGTCACGTACAAGCAAAAAAAACACAGTACCTGTATTAGATGATGAAGTTGTTTCATCAGAGGATTCTCCATCACACACGCCAAGACCTTCTTCACCATTAGTCTCGGATATAGATCCCTGGGAACCTACGATCGCTCTAATTCCTGATTTTAACTTTGATGAGGGCAGCAACGTTTTAAAAATCAATATTGGACCACACTCAACAGTTATGGAAGTGTTTGAATGCCTGTTTACTTTAAGTATATTAGACTACCTTGTTGACTGTACAAACAACTACGGTATATCATTAACAAATACTAATAGACCTAAAACACGCCATAGCAGACATGCAAGTTTTCGCCCGGTAAGCGACTAAGAAATGAAGAGGTTTTTGGGTCTATGCCTATTACAAGGACAAGTTTCTACCAAGAACATGCGACGCTATTTTTCTTATTCGGATACATTGTATTTTCATCCCATATTTTCATATATAATGTCATCCAGGAGGTTTGAGCAAATCTTAAGGGTTTTATGTTGTTCTCCAGTGAATTCTAAAGGCAAGGATAAAATCCAGCCCCTAATAGACATGCTAATTCAGCAATTTCAGAGTGTTCATAGCCCTTCCAAGAAACTTTCAATTGATGAATCGTTATTGAGTTTTCGTGGAAGATTAAAATTCAGAGTTTACATAAAGAATAAGAAGTCCCGATATGGACTTAAATTTTTTAAACTAACCACATCTGACGGCTACCTCCTAAATATGTAATTATTCAGTGGTCCAGTAAACAAAGATGACGAGTCAGGCAACACTAAGACTGAAGCTCTAGTGCTAAGACTGATGAAACCTTATTTAATGAAAGGTCATGAACTGTTTATGGATAACTATTACAATAGCTATAAGTTGTCTGAAAAATTGCTAAGTTTCAAGACGCACACCAATGGCACTTTACGTTCAAACAGGAAAAGTAACCCAAAAACTTTAATTAAAAGAAAACTAAAAAAGGGCCAACATTTTTGGGTTAGGAGGAAACAAGTTTATGTGTCTAAATGGTGGGATAAGCGTGACGTGTTGGTGATTACTACCCTAAACCATCCTCAGATAATCTGCCTAAAAAATCGATATGGAAAAGAGCAAATGAAACCTAAAGAAGTAGCCACGCACAATGATCATATGTCCGGCATTGACCGCTGCCATCAAATGACATCGACCTACTCCACCCCCAGAAAAACCATACGGTGGTACAAAAAGGCTCTTTTTTATTTACTTGACGTAACGGTGCGGAATGCTTATTATCTTACTCGTAAATTCTGCAAAGGCAACTCCAGAAAATTCCGATATCTTCAATTTAGAGATGAATTAATAAAATGTTTAATTCAAATGCCTAGGGATATTGAAGCAAAAGATTTAATATGTAGTCAAAAACATGACAATCGACGCTTAGAGAAAAGTTTCTCTGAAGTAACTTATGCGCAAGAACCTGGACTAAGTTCAAATGGCCACTGGCCAGAAAAAAATCCCGGTGAGCCTACCGCAAAATCAAACAAAAAATCTGTCTTTTTGAAATACAGGTTAGGCACAAGCAAGAAAATAGGTAAGGAGACAAATTACCGATGCAAAGGCTGTGCTGAGAAGCCACCATTATGTCCAGACTGTTTCGAGGAGCGGCATGAAAAAAAAATGCTAATTAGTATAAATTATTCTTTCTTAAGCCATACCCATGTATCTTTTCAAATAAAGAAATTTCTCTTAAGTGTTGACTTTCATTTAAAAAGAAAAACAAATAACGCTGATCAGCGTTGTGACACACTCACATTATTATGTGGCACAACGCTGATCAGCTTTAGACGCATACCAGCGTTATTTCATTATCGCCTCTGGTAAATTCTTAATATTGTGACAGAACGTCCAATCAGCGTCAAAATTTAAACTAATTTAATTTTTTTTTAATAAATTCAAAGTGTTAAAAATATTTTGGTATACTTAAAAACATGATATCTAAAAAAAAATTTACTGCCAAAATTGACATTTTCTAAAATGTGTTAGTGTCTTTCAACGTGTTAAATTGGGATACAGTTTCGTCTAACTAGTTTTCATTTTTGGGCCTTATCCGTTCTTCTAGTAGATCTTCTAAGTCCGTGTCGGAATCAGAAAAGTCTGATTATATCTGATTTAAATACCCCATAGTGTTACCGACAAATCATCCTCTGGTGACGAAACTTATTTTCCAGGAGCATATTAAAAATTGTCATATTCGTACTCAGGGGCTTCTGTGCATCTTAAGAGAGAGGTTTTGGATTTTGGGTGGGCGTCGGAGTGTCCGGTCTGTTATCTCTAGGTGTGTTATATGCAAGAGACATAACAGCAAATCATTCGACGTTAGCACACCGCCTCTTCCTCTAGATCGTGTTAGAGATGCTGCGGCATTTGAGGTTACTGGGGTCGACTTTGCTGGGCCAGTGTTTTTTAAGGGTGGCGAAAAGGCCTGGATTTGCATGTTTACTTGTGCCGTATATCGGGCCGTGCACTTGGAACTTTGTACGTCATTATCGGTAACGAACTTTTTGCAATCGCTAAGACCGTTCATCACGAGGCGCGGAAGACCTAAAACTATGTTCAGCGACAACGGAACGAACTTTGTCGGGACGGACAACGCGTTTAAAGCTTTGGATTGGGACGCAATCGCGAAATTTAGTAGTGCGGAACGGATAAAGTGGCGTTTCAACCCTCCTACCGCGAGTTGGTGGGGTGGTTTTTGGGAGCGACTGATAGGTTCTTTGAAGCAACTTCTTCGAAAGGTTCTGGGGCGTGCAGCTCTGGTATATGAAGAGTTGGTTACAGTACTGTGTGATTGCGAATCGGTGATAAATTCGCGTCCTCTCACTTATATGTCAAGTGAGCCAGAGGAGTTAGTGCCATTGACTCCTATGATGTTCTTGCGTGAGATTCAGGAAGGTGGCGTTCCTGATTGTGAGGCTCTGGATAGTCAGTCACTCTGTAAGAGAGTGATATATTTGCAGAAAGTTCGGAGGGACTTACGTCAACGATTTCGTGCAGAGTACCTAGGCCAGCTGTGCTTGTTTAGGCAAGGTTCTAAACAGAAGATTAAGTTGGGTGATGTAGTCATTATCGGCAACGACAATGACAAGAAAATGGACTGGCCTTTGGGTTTGGTGACGGAGCTACTGTCTGCTCGAGATGGCGAGACGCGCTTGGTGCGATTGAGGACTGCTCGAGGTCAAGTGTTGCGTCCTGTGCAACGTCTCTATGCACTGGAGTGTGTGCCTGACGAATCCATAGTGGAGCCAGAGGGTGACCCGGTTATGCCCGTAGACTGCGTAGAGGGTGGCAAAAGCTGTTTGCAAGAGCTTTCAGAAGAAGCTGAAGCTGCATGTGACCAAAGTGCGGGAGTGTTAAAAAGCAGAGCACCCGAAAAAGTGAGTCAAAGTGTTGTGACGCGCAGTGGACGTACCGTCAATGTGCCTAAGAGGTTTTTGTAATCGGGTCTAGTTTTAATGGTATTCTAGAGTTGTTACTGTTTAGGTCTAGTTCTAGTTAATGTTTGAGACACTTATTTATGTTTAATTTCGTGTCTCAGGTGGGAGAATGTTAGGAATTCCCGTAATTATGTATGTATTATTGCTTAAAATATGGGACAACGCAGCATTATATATATCAATCAATCAATCAATCAATGCTTTATTATCATAAAATTTAAAATTTTGACGACAAAGCTATTATTTAAATAAATCATACAAAAATATATACAAAGACAAAACAAAAAATACAAATATATAAAAATAAAAAATACAACAAAACATACAAAAAACTTAACAATTTTATAAATTGTTTGAGGTCACATTTCCTTAAAATCTATAAAATATATATACATTTACTTGTATACAAAGTCGGCAAAAGAAGAAGTTGTTTACAAAAACAAACTACTAATTTGTTTACATAATATACGAATATTATTTATGTACATTATCATAACAACATAAACAAATTTACCAGTGTTTAAGAAGCGCGTGCTTAAAATTACATAACATTAATTATTAAAAAAAGTCGTTTACTGTGTATAAGGCTCTCTCCAGCAAGTATGATTTCAGAGCTTTCCGAAATTTGGAAAAAGTTGTTATTGATTTGATTTCAAATGGGAGATGATTGTGCATTTTTTTGCATTGTAAAGAATGGATCGTTTAACTAGTTCTGATCGTGGGGTTGGTAGATAAAGATCGTGCTCTGCGTTTCTAAGAGGATAATTGTGAGATGGCCTTTCTGACATATCTGATAAGTGCTTGCGGATTAGGCAGAAGGATGCAAATATAAATAAGGAAGGAAGGGTTAGTATTTTAATTTTTTAAAAATATTCCTGGCAATGAGTTCTGTAATTTAGTCTTAATGAATAGCGTATAGCTCTCTTTTGTAGCTTAAATATGCGTTCAAATTGAGTCGCACCACACGTATCCCAAAACGGAAGGGCATATCGGAGGTGCGACTCAAACAGGGCATAATAAACTGTTATAGCCGTTGCCAAACTTAGCTCCCTGGATACTGATCTCAGAGCAAAACATGCAGAACTTAATTTTTTGGATTAGGAATCGATGTGGATATCCCATTTTAAAGAGTTGTCTACCATCAGTCCCAACAACTTTACGGAATCAACGACCTCCATTCTGTTGTTATTAATTACAAAAGGTTGCAACGCACCGCTAAATGATAATACTCTAGTTTTTGAGACGTTAAGGCACAAGAGATTTGAATAGCACCACGATTTAATGGTGACTAGGTCACGAGATATGGTTCTACGAAGAGCCACCATATTTAAGTTGCTCCAAGAAAAACTAGTATCGTTCGCAAAGAGACAAATTTTACCATTTATGTCCAGATTAGCAATATCATTTATAGAAGAAACAAAATAGGGCCTAGAACTGAGCCCTGAGGTACCCCGCATTCTATTGGCTTGCACGAAGACGTCATCAAATCAACCCTAACAAACTGATTCAGGTATGTCAAGTATGTTGTTCAGGTATGACATGAACCACTCGAGAGGTGTTCCTCTAATTCCATAGTGCTGCAATTTATTAAATAGGATATTATGGTTTACACAGTCGAAAACTTTAGAGAAATCACAGAAAATTGTTGCTGTAGAGAGATGGCTGTTTAGGCTGGAGTATATATTATTAAAGAGGGACAACATAGCGTCATTGGTGCACTTGTTACTCAAGAATCCGAACTGATGCGGGGTTATAATTTTATATTTAAGCAAAAAGGATAAAAGTCGTTTCTTTACCAGTCTTTCAATAATCTTCGATAATGTTGGGAGAAGTGCAATTGGGCGGTAGTTCGAACATTGATCCTTCTCGCCCCCTTTATGTAAAGGAATAATAATTGCCGCCTTAAGGCAGCTTGGAAAGATTCCAATTTGAAGAGACATATTAACCAAGTTGGTAAGATGGTTTAAAGTGATATCCGGGAGATTTGAAAACATTTTGAGCGTTAGACCATCAGCCCCAGATGAAGATTTGTTTTTAATGTCTTTTATTGTGCTGCGTAGTTCTTCTAATGCTATGGGTGTAAGAAAGAAATTATTTAAATTCTCATTAGCGAGATATGAGAGAGGATCGTGGGAAGGAGTTACGGTATTTATGAGATTTTTGGCTACATTTATAAAGTAGTTGTTTAAGTTATCCGGTGAAGTGGGGATTGTGATAGATGGAGAAGCCTTATCCCTAATTCATTAACAATAGACCAAGTCTCCTTCCCAACATTTGCAGAATTAGAAATCCTTTTATTGTAATAGAGGTCCTTAGCTGCCTTTATTGTTTTATGGTAAATTTTTTTCTTCTTCTTTCAACCTTATGTAATCGTGGAAGAACACACTGTCTGAGAATTTTTTTTAGTGTGATAAGGAGCGTATATTTTTAGAAGACAAGCGTAAGCCTTTAGTAGACCATGGTTTTTTTTGTTTAATTTTGATGGGTCTAAGAGGAAATGAGTTGGATGCCAAATCAGACAGTGACTTTATAAATCAAGAAAACTCAGTGTTAACATCATCAGATAGGAAGTCCCAGTCCGTTCTTAGACATGTCATCAACTATTAAGTTTATCTCCTTTTGATATTTGATATTGTTGTGTCTTTAGTGCCTCAGTAATACAATCGTCGCCCTGTTATACCGGCGTTTATGTTTATATTTTTTGTTTAGCTTTGGGTTGCAGTTGATCATCGACCGCCGCCAGGAATAATTAAGATTAGAGTAAAATAAGAGTTCGCCGGGATAACCACTGTATTCGGTCAGTTTTTTAACCTTTAACGTGAACGTGATTTTTGTAATTTGTAATTTGTAGTAGTACGGTATAGATTTAAGTGTCGAAATTTTCTAAGCTTTATTTCATTTCATTAAACGGTATTCTTGTAGTCCGGAAAAATAACTGTTTTATTTTCCCTTCTTGCAAATCAACTTATTTGCGAACGAACCGACGTTGCCTTTTAAGCGGGTAGCTTACTAGTGCGCGATACAACATAAACATAAATGGGATCAACCTGGAGAAAGTTGATTTTATGAAATATCTCGGTCTGAATATTGATCAGTCATTGAATTGGCAAAATCATATAAACAAAATAACATCCAAAATAAATACAATGATACCCTGTACCTATATATAGAAGTTGAAACTACTTAACAGATAATACAAAAATGAATATCTATAATGCCTTTTTCTTGTCCCACCTCAGATATTTGTTGCCTATATGGGGAACCCTAATACTAAATTTGACTAAAAATGAAAATGTAATACAACTGTTATATTCTCAAATGACGTTCATAGACACAATACCAGAGGTCAGTTAAATTTATATGTCATGTATATTAGAACGATAATTGGATTGAATAGCCCAATGTACTCTGCATGTAACGCATTTAATAGGCTACCAGATAATTTGAGAAATATTCAAAATTTTAAGACTTTTGTAATAAAACTAAAAAAATACTTTTCTATTTAATCGGATTATTTATGTGGCTACTTTTTCTAAAATTTATTTATAGTAATCTACTTTTATTTAATAAATTAGTAATATACTTTTATTTTTATTTTATTACTTAATAATCTACAATTTATTTTTATATACCTAACTATGATTTTTGTGTACACTCTTTTTGATTGGTAATCTTATTTCTCGAGGCCGCTATAAGCACTGTTTAGAGTTTTAGTGTAAACAAATTTTATGTAATATTTTTGAGTAATATAAAAGTGTTTTAAAAAAAAAATTGTAAAAAGTTTTTGAAGGCTAGAAAATATAATGGCCATAAATACAGCTATCCTGGTCCTGCCGAATGATTATGATGACTCGACCTGCTATAAGGATTTTGTTGTTTAAAAAAAGTATTTGATAGATGAAAGGTAAGATAGATCAATTATATTTTTTTAACTGATATTAAATATTATGTATATAATTATTAATATATTTTTTAAAGCTTTTATTTAACTTGAAACCTGCGTTTCTATCTATATATCTGTCTATCTAATCTGATAATCGCTTTTTAAGGCCCTTGGCGCATCCATTTTGAATAATTATTTTTGAACCAATTTCGTTCAAATTTGATAGTTAGAAGAGATAGGTTAAGAAGAATAGGTCTAGGGTCCTTTCAAGATTTTAAACTTACCTTTACTTTACTTAGGTGCCATTATTTAGCTTTTTTTTCAATGTTTAAGCCAAATTTTAACATAACAAACGTTAGCAATTTTTAACAAATAAGACGTAAATTTTTCACATTCAATTTAAATTCTAGCATCTGGTGATAAAGACATTATTTTATGTATGAAAGGACCATTACTAACTATTGAATAACAAAAAATAAAACTAAATATACTCGTAGTTTTCTTTTTCTTAATTTCTAGAGAAAAACCGGTCGAAAATCACAAAAAAACACACTAAAGTCCACCATTATCTGAAATTTCATGAGCAATATCAGGTATTCTATTCTATTTTATATCAATTTAATACTCATTCAATAACCTTTTTGTATTTTTATTCTAGAATCTGATGATAATAGTGGCGATAGCGGTGAGGACATTGATGAAGGTCGTGAAAATGATGACGATTATGAAGATAATGATGATTATGATGTAATTATTAATTCTGATGTACAGTGCATTATTTTTTTTATATTTCAATAAAAAATAAAATACATATTTTTGTATCTTTTCTTACATAGAATAAAATATCAATAGAAAAGAAAACAGATTTTGAATTTTCCAGATTTTCTAATTGTATGTAATTATTTTATAATTGTAATTTTATGCAAAAAATTTTATATCTATATATATATATATATTATTATATATATATAAAACTTATATATTTATATTATTTATAATATTAAAATTTATATATAAAATTATATATATCGTATTTTCAATTAAAATACTATTATCATGGTTATTTTTGTTCGACATGTTTGTACGGGGAGATGTAATGAATTCATATTGACATTTTCGGGGTGGTGGACACTCCATACGCTGCATGATTTTTGTCGAGCAAGTTGATCGCAATTTTTAACGTAATTTTATTAAACAATTCAAAAAAAATCAAACTTGTATGTAGTCATAGTGACGTTATATCGACAATTCCGAGAATCGGGCATTGGAAAACACAGGGGCGCGAAAGTTTCGCAGAGAAAAAGTTGGTTGGTCTCGATGCAAAGAGAACACTCACAAAGTATGAAATTTGTATGTTTAAAAAAAAATTAAAGGTCCTTGTACTGAGGACTATAAGAAAGAATAAATGAAAAAAAAAAGAAAATCAGGAAAATAGGTATAATGTGCAATCGTGGATCGATTGGTAATAAAGGCATAAATTAACGTCTTATTATTAAGATACTACAGCCAATTGAAAATGTCATTGAAGATACCTCTAGTATTAATAAATTTCCTGTAAATATTCAAGAACCTCTCTCTACCGAAAATCCCGATATTTTGGTATTAGACGGCGAAGATTCAGTTGATCATGTTTAAGCAACAACCGATTCTGATTTTGTTCCCATCTACAGTGATTCAGATGATGATAGTAATATAGTTAATGAAGAAGAAGCAAATATCGAAGAAAGTGGCGGGCAAGGTATAACAAATGAAGGAAAAGAGATTCGGGCAAACGAAGATTCGAATGACAACGAAGTTCAGAACCAAAAAGAAGCAGAAAAAGCAAAAGCTAATTTTGAAATATCTCAACTCACACATAGCCACAAACGAATACGGAGATCTGAAACCTGGAAAAGAAGATTAAAGAAAAAGAAGGTGAATACCGGTGAAAGCTACATATCCTGTGAAATAGAGTGATTCCCAAAAAGGCAATGAAAGCTACATGCAGGAAAAACTATAGATTCAGATGCTCTACGATCAAAACAGCAGTGGGTAAAGCTATATTTAGAAAGATTTGGGAGTTAGGCAACAACAATCTTCAGAGGCAATTTCCTGCTTCTCACATGGAATTAATAACACCCAATTAGGGACGCGTGACCGAGATGACGAGGGTAACAGCAGGCTACAAGATAGCATCTAAGATTCTGTAAGAGATCACATTAATAGTTTTCAGGCTATAGAATCACACTATCTTAGAGCAAATACAACAAGAGAATTGATTAGTGGATCCGTTACGCTGACTCTTACAAATAAGAAAGGCAAAGCAAGAAAATTTACGAATTGATAAAAGATATACTTACGAAACGACTTTTAACAGAGAGTTTAATATTTCCTTTTATCAGCCCAAAAAGGACCAATGTTCCATCTGCGAAACCTATAAAACTCAATCCTGAAGAAAAAGCAGCAACCCAAGATTATGATGCCCATATAGCAATTAAAAGAAAAACCTCAAGGAAAAAGCAAAGGATATAGTCTGCCAGGGAAGACTCTAACCTTATTGTGGAATGTTTCGACCTGCAAGCGGTACTACCAACCCCGTCTGGTGATGTTCCAGCTTTTTATTATCAATGCCATAGAGAGTACTATTCCGTAGCATGAAGATTAAAAAACGCTAGACGACGTTAGGTAACCTTATCATTTAACTGTGTCGTATAAGCGGATAGAATTTTTGGATTAAAAAAAATTGTAAAAAAAAGACTACAATCATTCATACATCAACTTATGTTGGTTAAATTTTATTTGTCACTTAAAAACACACTTAAGTCTAGATTCAGCTCAATACGTAGCTGTAGGATTTCAATTTTTCGTATTTGACTGAATTTAGTGGTAGATTATAGTATCTAATTTGTTCTGTGAAATTTGTATAGAATTATTCTGCAGGTGAGATCTTTAATCTCTATATTTAATTCCTCTTAGCGTGGTTTTCTTTCACTGCATCAGGTATTGTTTTATTTAATATCACAAATTGTAGATTAAACGATTCCAGAATTTATTTTAATATCCTATCATGTCCTATCATTACATCAAATTACCTTTATCTTTTTATTCAAAAAAATTATAGGATTTTGAGATAAACGAATCCCAAAAAATGTCCTACAAACACGTCCTAGAAAGTGGTATTTCACAGATGCCCTACTCGATTCAGGCTCTACACTTTAAAGGCTAGTGTTCCTAGTTATTTTATTCTAGCTGGAAAAGTACAGAATAATATAAAATGTCTTATTATTAGTATTTAATTTGCATTCCGTTTCGAACGTTTTTAATGTAGTTTTTAATAACGACAATAAACAAAAAGAAAGTAATTTACATTGAGTTTTAAATACTTATTATTAATAACACATCTTACAATGTGCTTCTGCAAAGATGCCTTACTCCATTCAGGATATTGCATTTTGAAAGCTGGTGTTTTGGCTGTTAGCACCTGCTAACTGTGCCTGTTGGTTCTTATAGTTTTTTTTCCAAATTCGAAGGACCACTGACTAATTTTCCCGCATACCTTGTATGCATAAATAATACACAATTTCTTCAACTTCTAACTTAATAATATAAAAATATCAAATTTTTATGAACCGAAAAACTTAATTAAAAACGTTGAATTAAAAAAAAAAAACTTTTAACTTATTGCCATTAATTACTACTTAAACGTTTACATTAATTGTATCAATGTATAATCGGGATGAAAGCCTGTTGTGTAGTCTTTCGCACTGATCAGAGTGATTGTCTTCTGCCTCGCGGCATCAAAGCTCTACACAAAAACAAAACTATTCTAAAAATATACTTTTAAGAATCGCGAAGAGAGGAGCGACACAGTCGGGCTGAAATATCCATATAAGGCAATCATAATAGGAAAATTAAGTATATACGAGGGCGCATTGATAAATGAAATTATTAAATATAAAACAAGGGTTTATAAATCGCAAAATTCTCCCCCCCTTGAAGGGCACCTTCAACGACTTGCCTCGAAGGGTAACAGACACAATTTGGCTATTGAACGGGTAAATACACCGTCTTTTGTTTGTACCTTAACCATTCTTTATAACCAATCTTTTCCAGGCAGCACCTCTACAATACGTGCTAAAGGCCATTTTAGTGGCGGAGTTTTTTCTTCCTTCAAAATAACCATACTATCCTTAGTCAAGTTAGGTTGGCTTTTAAACCACTTAGGTCTGCTCTGTAAACGAGTGAGATATTCGGTACACCATCTCTTCCAAAAATTTTGTTTAATTTTACTACATAACTTCCAAAAATTCAACCTATTATCAGGTATGTTAGTTACATCAACCTCTGGAATAGACATCATAGGCTCTCCTATAATGAAATGACCAGGTGTTAAACAATTCAAATCACTTGGATTTGAAGAAACAGGGCACAAAGGCCTGGAATTCAAAATGGCCTCTATTTCTATTAAAATGGTGGTCATTTCCTTAAATGTCAACATCAAATTACCCACAATCCTCCGCAAATGAAATTTTGTTGACTTAATTCCTGCTTCCCATAATCCGCCCCAGTGGGGACTCGCTGGTGGAATAAAACACCATTTAATTTCACGGTGAGATAAAAAATCATGAATTTTGTTTAAATTGTTCTGATCTTTAAAGAATAAATACACCTCTCGTAGTAAATTATTTGCTCCCTGAAAATTGGTTGCATTGTCACTATATATAGTAGTTGGGCAACCTCTTCTTCCCACAAAACGTTTCAATGTGTATACAAATGCCTCCGTACTTAAACTACTGACCAGTTCTAGGTGAATGGCCTTTGTAGCCATACACACAAATAAAGCAATATAAGCCTTACTGGTGGTAGATCCCCGAATTCTACCTTGCCTAATTAAAAACGGACCACCAAAATCTACTCCAACTTTTAGAAATGGTCGAGAAACAGATACCCTATCAATAGATAGTGATCCCATTAATTGTGTGGAAGTTCGAGCCTTTAGCTTGCAACAAACAACGCACGTTTAATTAACATATTTAACTTCAACCAAACCATGAATAATCCAATATTTCAACCGCAAATTGGCTAATACCGTTTGTGGTCCGGCGTGAAATAATTTTAGGTGTTCCAATTTTATAATCAATTTGACATCATCATGTTTGGCTGGCAACAAAATCGGAAATTTTTGGTTATAGTCAATATCTGCCCTAGATAACCTGCCATTGATTCGTAAAATCCCTTCCTTATCCAAAAAAGGATTTAACGTCTTTAAATTACTATCTTTCAAGTCGTACTCATTGTTCGAAGTTAAACAGTCAATTTCTTTCTTAAAAACCTGTAATTGAACCAAATTAATTATTTTTTGTGAATATCTTTTAAGTTCTTCAACTGTTAAATTTCTAGGACCTTTTTCTCTTTTAATGATTCGAAGACAATAAGCCACAGTTCTTTTCAAACGATTAAAATTTGAAAACCTAGCCCAATCTATTATAGATTCCATTATCGTTTCCAACAAAACTACTTTTCTTTGTTCTGGTAACCCTTCAGCATTCAAGACAGACTCTTTACAAAAATTAATATTAGGATCCAATAAAAAACTTGGTCCTTGCCACCATAAGCTATTATATAAGATTTCAGAAGGAGAAATTCTCCTGGAAATATAGTCGGCCGGATTATTCTGCAAGTTTATATGCTTCCAACATCTGAGAAATTTTGGACAACACCAAACGCTTTGTAAATTTGGAACACCTTTATTAACAGATTCAGGAGTTGATATTTTAAATACATCCATACCTGGCAACCACGTAATACCCAGAACTTTATTTGAAAAATTATCATCATGAAACTCAATTTGATTGTTACTTTCTCCAACCTGACCAGAATCCAAGATTGAAATGTCATTCGAACACCATTTATGCAACGTGAAACCTGCAGATCCTAACAACATCTGTAATTGCTTTTTTAATTCCAGAGCTTCTTCTCGAGAATTAGTCCCAAAAATAATATCATCAACGGAACATTGATATTGAAGAGCTTTAGAGGCAAGAGGAAAATCTAATGCTTTATCTAAAGCCAATTTACCTAAGCACCTGGTTGCTAAGAATGGTGCTGACTTCGTTCCATAGGTAACAGTCTGAAGCTCAATAATTTTTAGAGGTTCATCTGTAGAATCCCTCCAAACAATATTTTGCAAAAATCGCTGATCTGGAACAACTTTAATCATCCTATACATCTTTTTTATATCAGACACCAAAACATAATGGAAAGTTCTAAATCTGCCAATTATTTCCACTAATTCTGGTTGAACCTGAAAACCCTTAAGCAAAATGTCATTTAAAGACAACCCTAAAGAAGTCTTACTAGAGGCGTCAAACACGACTCTCAATTTTGTAGAAATGGCTTGTTCCCTAACTACGCAATGATGCGCTAAAAACACTCTTTTAGTTAAGTCGTTAACATTTGGATCAATAATTTTAGCATGACCTAACTCGAGGTACTCCTTGATAAATTCTTTATATTTTATATGCAAATCTGGATTCCTTTTAAACCTATTTTCCAAAGCACAAAACCGTTTACATGCCATTTCAAAGGAACTACCCAATTTTAAATAATCATCCTTATTTCTCATAAGTAAACCTACTTGAAAAGACCCATTTTCGGTTCTTTTACAAGAGTCCAAAAATAATTGCTTTGCCAATTTATCATCTGCGGACAAAGATTTTTTATTGCAAACTTGCCTCTAATTGCCAAAACCTAAGAATTGTCTCACTGACATCTGGAACCTCGGAATGATAAAATAAATTAATAACTAGACACTCATTTTTTTGTATTAATAAGTGTTGATGGACACATAATCCCATTTTTATAAGCTGTCACAGGAGCAGAACCACACATTAACCAACCCAATTTTGTATTTTGTAGTACAGGTAATAATGACCCAAGTCTAATAACTTCTGGAACAACAAGCTGAAAGTAAATTTCTGCAGAGAGCAAAAGATCAATTTCAGAGGGTCTAAAATATAATGGATCCGCCAATACTAAATCATTTGGAATAAAAATCTTCTCAGTATTTACAGGTACATGCGGGAGGTTACAAGTTATAGTTTTTAATACTACACATCCAGCATTGAACGTGTACTTATTAACCTGGGATTCCAAAGTTAAATTAACAAATTTATCACCTTGCATACTGCTGTTCCCAATTCCCCCAATTTTAGTAACTGTTTTAGTCCAATCTATGTTTTTTAATTTTTTAAATAATTTTTCAGTCACAAAGTTATTTTGAGACCCTGAATCCAAAAGTGCCCGTATTTTGAGCTTGTATTTTTTCTCCATCCTCCATTACAACATTAACCCTTGCAGTAGCCAATAATATTTGAGTCTGGGCGTGCTCAGTATTTGCTATTGCAGTTTGAAGCACTTGTTCTCTATCAACTAAAATTCCCATATCTCTTCCGTGAGATATACCCAAATACTTATCCCTTGAAATGCCCAATAAAGTTCCCTGAGGTAAACCCTGATAATTATTTTCTTGAGGATCCTCTTGCATCCCATCTGAACATGATAAATTTGCAAACTGTCCCTGCCCTTGAATTTTATTATCAAATCGACCCTGATTATCATTATTAACTTGTACTTTATTTTTATTCACCATATTTTCCAGATTATTCCCTTCATGTAATAATGTATGGTTTCTCCTTTGACATTTATCACAGCCCCTTAATCTACACTGTGTTACACCATGACCTTTTCGTAAGCAATTAAAACAAAATCTACTATCTTTTATAAATTGCCTCTTGTCCCCTATATGCAAATTAGAATATCTAAAACACTTTGTTAATATATGACCCTCTTTCTTGCAAAACCCGCAAATTGATTTAATTTCAGGTTTAAAATGTTCATTTACCAAAAATGTTTTACCGTGTTTTTCTCTTCCTGGCATATTTGTACCCTTTAAACTATCAATTTCAATATTTTCTAACGCCACACATCTGTTTTCCAAAAATTGTAGAAAGCTGTCAAGAGTTGGCAGCAGCGCACTACTTTCAGATGTAATATTTCTTTCCAGCTCATAGGATTTATGAGCTTGATAATCTAATTTTTTTGAAAATAAAAATACCAAGAACACATCCCACTCCTTAACAGGCAATTTTAATGCTTTGAAAGAATCAATGTGTTGCCTAACATGAGTTAAAAACACTCTAAGCTGTTTTCCCGAACCTTTAGTTACAGCTGGTGTATCTAACATACCCTTTAAATGCGAGTTTATTACTACTAACTTATTATCATACCGTTTTTTTTAAATATTAATGGCATTTGCATAATTCTCATTTGTATTATTACATTATTAATTCAGTTTAACGCCTCCCCTGACAAAGCTCCTTTCAAATGAAGAAACTTTTGCACATCATCTAATGATGAATTATTGTCAATTATTGCGGTAAGGAGATCTATAAAAGTCTGCCAATCTTCGACTTTTCCCGAAAAAGATGGTGTACTTAAATTTGGCAACCGCGCATTATATTGATGGCTATTTTGCACTCCAATCCCATAAGAATGTTGCAAATTTCCTAACCCTGTCGCATGATCAACACTAATATTATTTTGAAAGTTGTTTTCTGATTTGATTTTACTTTTTATTTTTGACCAAGTACTAAGATATTTTAATCTCCTCCCTATCTGTGCCCTCACCCTCTTCGAGGGCTTCTATTTGTAATTGAATTTTACAATATTCATTTTATTTTTGCTGCAAATAAATTTCCCTAGTCTCAAACTCACTTATGTCTACCAATCCTAAAGAGACCTCACTATTATTCACAAAATTTTGAATCCTGGTAATGGCACCCTTAATAATAGCCCTTTGTTTTTGTTCCCTTAGTATCCAAATGCGCCCGTAAATCCCTTTGCAGCTAGCTCCCAATACAAAAAAATAAAATATGAAAGATCTGACCTTTATTCCTCCTTATCCCAGTAGTGTGCACCCATAAACATAAATTTGCACATCCAACTATTACTGAATTCAGTCCCCTCCGGTACCAATAAATCCAACTTCAATCCGGCTCGAAGGACCAAACTGTTAGCACCTGCTAACTGTGCCTGCTGGTTCTTATAGTTTTTTCCCAAATTCGAAGGACCACTGAATAATTTTCCCGCATACCTTGTATGCACAAATAATACACAATTTCTTCAACTTCTAACTTAATATTATAAAAATATCAAATTTTTATGGACCGGAGAACTTAATTAAAAACGTTGAATTAAAAAAAAATAACTTTTAACTTATTACCATTAATTACTACTTAAACGTTTACATTAACTGTATCAACGTATATCGGGATGAAAGCCTGTTGTGTGGTCTTTCGCACTGATCAGAGTGATTGTCTTCCGCCTCGCGGCATCAAAGCGCTTTACAAAAACAAAACTATCTAAAAATATACTTTTAAGAATCGCGAAGAGAGGAGCGACACAGTCGGGCTGAAATACCCATATAAGGCAATCATAATAGGAAAATTAAGTATATACGAGGACGCGTTGATAAATGAAATTATTAAATATAAAACAAGGGTTTATAAATCGCAACATTGGCATTATATAGGCTAATAAACATAATACAGCAGTGATTACCATATTGATAAAATTAGGCTCACTATTTCAAATTGGTTTAAATGTTCAAGAGTGTCTATTGTAGATAGGCAAGCATAAGTGACAAACAATAATTCTTTAACGCTTCGGAGTAGATACTGTAATAAATGTAATTTCTACAAATTGGCCACAATATAGTGACAAATCACAATTTAAAGGATACACTTTAAAATGACAAAATCCTAAAACCGGAGCATTTGATTTTCTGTTACATCCG
Source organism: Anthonomus grandis grandis (assembly GCF_022605725.1). Lineage (NCBI taxonomy): Eukaryota > Metazoa > Arthropoda > Insecta > Coleoptera > Curculionidae > Anthonomus > Anthonomus grandis. Next base: position 1,159,185 of record NC_065565.1, read on the forward strand.
ATTGGTTCCTAGGTGTCGGTGTATAAAACTATCATCCATATCATTTATATGTATATCCTTCCTATTGATTATCTCCTCACTTCTATTTGCGCAATCCCGTAGCCAAATAGAGTATTGAGTCTATAAGGGTTGAAAAATTAAAATTCAAAATACAGTGGTAACCTTTTATTGGTTTATCCCATTAATAACTAATAAGCGGCAAAAAATATTGAATAAACTTTAACAGGCCAAAATGATACCTGCGTCTGCAGAGTATAATTCAGACGGAAGAAAAATATAGTCGCTTGTGCGATTTTTTTATTTTTTAGAAAAATATAAATAAATATTTTAGAAAATAGCCGATTTTTGGTTTAAATCCTAAATATTGCATAAAAATAAACACCTACGTATAACATTTTAATGCCTAAAAAAATGCGAAAGTTAATTTGGATGTTTAATAGACTGAAAACAATTTAAGATACTAATTTCAATTTTTCAGGTACAATAATGATTATATTATGATGTCACAATTTTAAAGCAATAAAAGAATTAATAACTAAAAAAATATGTTGCAGGTACTTGTGCTACAATAATAATAAATTTAACTTACGAATGCCACGATGTATAACATGTGATTTTTTTTTGTTAATTAAAATCATAAATGCGCTTTTCATATTATATTTTTAATTTTTTTATGTAAGTGTTACAAACAGATGATTATTGGGTTGTTTGTCCAGTAATAATTGTCGATTTTATTTTTGTTGTAACTAAATAGCTACTTTTGCAGTATTGTTAAATAGTTAATATTGTATGATCGTCGAATACATCAGCTGGCCGTTACAGGCATAAAGAAAAGTGAGGCATGGTTGCTATGTTGACTCGAAATTTAAGAGGCCTGTCGGAGAATTATTTAAAATGAATATACAATAATATATGATGCGCTGCCGTGGCCGGTGTTTTCAGCTAGCTAATCTGCGCATATACCATAAAGAAAAGACCTCCTTTGGTTTATATTTGACGCTTGCCGACAACCGCTTCTTACCGTTTGTGTCAGTCAAGAAGAGGGAAGTTTCGAGAAAACACTTGCTTCCTGTGTGTTGCGTTTTTCTATAGATTGTTTTTTAGTTATAGTATTTGACTTGACTTAATAGCATCAAGATGTATTATATAGCCTGCCGTAAATCTATATGCTGTATGATTTAAATAAAGCTAAATTTAAAGTGTGCATATGGAAAATTTGATTCTACAGTAGTTCTATCAATTATCCTACATCTGTTTTGCCCCGAAAAAAGGAAACTTTGGAAGGAAGTCCAAATAAAATTTTACAGGCTGTTATCGGAGAAGTCAAAATAAAACACTATTAAGAGTAAGAAATTAACTGCCTAGTGCTTTAGGTCATCATGCTTTTGAAAAAATTTATTTATCTAAAAAAAGGAATAATGTATTAAAGTTTTATAGTTAATCTGCCATCTAACACTACATTACTGATTATAAAAAATGATCTTGCCACCCCCTCCTTGTGGGGCTACCCCCTTCCGCACCCCTTTGAAGCTAATTTCTTTAAAATCTGGTAACTTCAAAACCGTTATAGATAGAGCACTCGTTTTGTCACTAACATTTTTTAGCACTTCTGAAATAAAAAATGTCCCTGACAATTTTTTGTAGATCCACCCTCACTCCTGCAATTTACAGAAAACTAAATTTTATTTTTTTTTACAAATTTACTAAAAATCAACAGTGGATTCTTTAAGCACAATTTCAATGCCTTTTTGTTTACAAAAAAAAAGATTTTTACGATAACTTGACAACATGGCTATGACGCGCAACGGATTTAGTTGCTGACGGCGCTTAATGACCTTACAAGCACGAGAGATGCCGGCGTAGTAACAGGCATTGCATATATTTTTACGTGCGTGTCGCGTTCTTGTCATCTCGTTATAGTCGTGTTTATTCTTGTCGAGTGTTTATTACTTGTTTCAGTGAATCATGGATTGTGATTTTTCTAAATGTTGTATTTGCCAAACTGAAAAAAATATTGTAAATTAATATTTAATCCAGATAGCTATGGGCGGTTGGTAGAGTGTTTACAGATACATATTGAGCTACAAGACCCATTATATGAACATTTGAGTAAGTTTAAAAATAATTTTAATGTTGAGACATTTAGGAGCAGAAATGTTGGATGGCATTCGGCATGCTATAGTAACGCCACGCATAAGGGCAAAATAGAGCGGCTGATGAAAAAAAATAAAGTAGAGAATAGGGATTGCTACACGGAAAAACTGCGTTCTATTACTAAAGCTTTTGTCTCCATGGATTTGTGTTTTTTTTTGCGGAGAACCAGAGTTATTTAATAAAAAGAAAGGTATATCAAATCCTCTACATAAAGTATCTACTGATGAAGCTGGAGAAAAATTACGAGACGCGACTTTTTTGTCAAAGAATACACAGTTTCAGACCAAATTGTCAGGGTTCTTGTCCAATGTCGATGCTCATGCAAATAATATTACATATCATAAAAACTATTGGAATGAAAATGTTACAAATATTATTAAAAAAAATCAGCGGCTTTAAAATATTGAGTTGAATAATAACTTAAAGACAGCTGAAACGCTCTTTTTCAAAAAAGTTTTGTTCGAATTACGGATATGGAAAAAGCATATGGTTGGTATGTAAACATTTGCTCTGAAAATAATATTCTTCCGAGTGATATGCTAATGCGCAGAACATTAAAAAACCCATTCTTGATCATTTTGGCACAGAAGTTTGTTTTATTAATTCATTAAAGCCTCGAGAACCTCAAAAATTATGTCTACAAAAAATTAGGGATAAAAGCTGTGCAATTAATAGCTCTAACTCTCAGAAATTCGAAGCGGACCTTAAAACTGTAGCTGATGCTGCTAAAATTATTAGAAAAGCAGTTTTTGAACAAGAAATTTGGAAATATACTGGCTCATTAGATTTAAATAACGATACTTTGGTTCCAGAAGTGCTTCAGAAATTTTTTACTTGGTGCATCGAGGGACTAGACTGCCAGGAAACAATCAGCACTTCATTGATATTGGCTCAAATACTAATGTATGAAATGCACTCTTCAAAACAAATTTATACTAATAGTCAATCAAAGAGAAAAAGCCGATATTATCCACTTCAAATTGCTGTAGGGCTATCTTCGTTTCATACTAACAGAAGCAAAGAACAAATTAATGAACTATATGCTTTAGGTTGCTCTGTGCCATATGACAAAATTCTTCGCATTGAAACACAAATTGCGACAGCTACTATGCAACAAATGAATGAAAATAATAATGTGTATATACCACCAGATTCGCAACCGAACAGATGTATTTATTGTGCAGCCGATAATATAGACTTTTTAGAAGACACTTTTGATGGCAAAAACATTTTACATGGCACTAGTATGGTTGTTTATCAATCTATAGACGCAGCAGACGAAAGACTTGTATTTAACCTCTCACAAGGTACTACATGAAACCGATCTCTTAAATATGTCCCTCCTGAACTTAATTTACTTTTGCCATGTACAATAAATAAAAAAGAAAAACCGACGTCCGACCCCTTAGCCAACATATTCGCCAGTTCCATTGCATCTTCAAGGGAATTAAAATGGCTATTTAAATGATTTAGCCTGGATTTCTTTAAAATATTTTAAGTATCTTAATGAAACTGATATGGGTGATATACCTACTTGGGCCGGATACAATTCGCTAGTCTGCAAAAATAAACTGCAAAAAAAAACAAGGGTTTGTGTTTTACCGATTATAACTGAATCCCCTACAAATACATCAGTACAACTTACATTTATGGATAAGTTAGAGAAAATTAATAAAGTTATTAATACCCAAGATAAAGTTGTGGTAAGTTTGTATATGGGTCTATATAAGCCTGTAAAAGAGCTTATGATGAGGAAGCCAGAGCTATCAAAAAATTGGATCTTAAGAGCAGGAGAATTACACATATTAATGGCAGAATTACGAGCGATTGGCAATTTTATAGAAGGTACAGGAAAACTAGAAATCTGTAATGAAATTTACATCGATAGTGTTATAGCGGCAAGCATTTAAGACGAGCTATATCAGCACATACATGCACCCTCACTGCCCTATATTTTTTGTATTTCTATGAACTTTTTGAAACATATTCAGAGTTAAAGTTTTTAAAAGAAATTAATTATTTTGACATGAATGGTACATCGTCCGAATCAAAACATGAGTCCCTGATTTTCGACCTAAGCAAATGCAAATTATTAGAAAAAATTGAAGAATTCAATAAAAAGCTAGAGGGGAGTGCAACCTTTCAAATGATCTGGCAATATATAGAAATGGTTGAGGCAATGCTATTACAATTAAGGTCTATCCGAACAGCAGATTGGACCCTTCATTTGACATCCCTTGAAATCTTTGTAAAATATTTTTTTGCATTGGATTTGCCCAATTATTCAGGAATGATTGCTTGGTACTTATGTGAAATGAGACAGTTAGAAGGTACTTCATTATGGAATGAGTTTCTTTTGGGACAATGGGTAGTAAATGTGAGAAATATACCGTTTTCATGTTTAGGAAGCTGGAGCACTGGAACACAAAAATAAGGCTTTTAAAGTTCGGGGAGGAATTATTGGATTAACTCAGAATCCAGAGGCCCTTCATAATTTTTTTTTGTCAAGTTCTGAATTGGAACGTATGTCATGAGTGGAAAGAATTTTTGTGCAAAGATAAATCTACAATGGAAAATAAACATCATGATTTGATGTGTTCAGTTTGCGCAAAAACAAATAAACACATTGAGTCCATAAAGCAAAAGTTGGATTCCTGTATTAATCCGTTTAGAAACGAATCGCAAGAACTTGTCAACATGCATTCAGGAGCAGTAATGAAGAAGGAGATTGAAAAAGATGTATGAGACTTAAGCAAAATTGGCTCTGAAAAATTTGAAGAATTTAAGCAAAACCGGATATACACCAGTGAAGAAAATCTTTGGGCCCCAGTAAAAAAACTTAGGCTACACTTATGTAGAGAAGCAAATAAAAAGGTAGTGACTAAAAAAGACACATGTATTAAGGAATTTAAAGCGGATAGATCACTATTTTCCCGCCTGCTTGTGGTATGCAGATCGCGACCGGATATAAACCTAAAAGATCTAATTGGAAAATACGAACTTTCACCTGTTCCCAGAGCACTTTTTGGCCTTGGTGGATCAATGCATATGCACAGTGATAAAGCCAAATTATTGCATGCCTTGGAAGATTTAGTCCCAGAAAAAAATCGTAGTAAGTTTGTCGATATAACTAGTAATTTTCAGTCAGTAAGTAATTGACTTCTCCTGTTTTAGATTCTGTAGAATTTGATTCAAAAAAATACAATGCTGTAATAATTGACGGCATGGCGGAGTTGCATTCTAGTGTTAAGCCAAAACATATTCAAACATTTTCCGACTATGCTAATTATTTTATTCAAAGTCTACACACAAAATATCAGAAATATAATGAAGTACACATTGTTTTCGACAGATACGATGATTTTTCTTTAAAACAAATTACTCGAGATCGAAGGTATGATAAATCAAAACAGTTCTAGTGTTAACTCAGTATCGTTTAAGAAGAACGCGATTCTATATTATTGTATTATTATTCTTTATTATATATATAAATCTGTATTATTGTATGGCCATTTTCAGTATTTGTTGGTGTTTAATAGGGTGCCATTGATTAGAAAAGGGTTCTAATCAATTGAGGCCCTATAGACTGTAAAATTTATAGGTTGCGATGGTTCATGTAGCTTTGGACGGTTTTACACCACAGCCTGCTTAGCACGAAAAATATAAAAGTAATTGAATTAAATTAAAAGTAAAAAGACTTACCTAGGGGTCAGTCAGGATCAGGATAACACAGGAGGTTTTTGCGGAAGGCCGCGCGAACACTGATCGTAAAAATGGTTATTAACAGTATAACGATCTAGTATCGAGTGTTTTTCACCTCGATTCCCCGCGTCAGTCTTTTCGGTACTTGCGTGTGACGTATTATTTGGGTATGTACCAGGTTTGTAGTAAAAGTAAAAAATAGCAAGTAAGGAAATATATAGGGAAAGGCGAGGAAATAAGGCAAATCTCAACATTCATTATGTAAAACAAAAAAAATATTAACAGCAAGAAGCGATACTTTGAATGCACTTAAGAATATAACTTATAGAACTAAACTAAATCAAACTAAGTATTAAACTAATCAATAAAGTGAAATTGAGGTGACGACAAGAACAGAATAGTTGGACTTGTGTTTATGTATGATTGTTATGAATTAATAGTTCGATAAAGAATTGCGATTTTATACAGGTTGTCCAAAAAACTATATAAATGTTAAAATAGTCAATTATTAGGTGTAGCCGTAAAGAAAATCAAAAGACCTCTCAAACAAGGTATAACTCAACCCACTATTCCATTTAAAATTTTTGAGGTTAGTTCCACCCTGGCTAAGGGATGACAGATGGGGGTGGTATTATACTCTGGAAGTTTCCTCGTGGTAATCTAAATTGACGTGTTCGAGCGTTTTCTTTTTAAAATCTTTATGAGCCTGACATGGGCGCCGTTTCGTTTTCGTTTACCCACCCTGTATATACAGCTCTCGTCAAAGAGAAATTAAAAAAATAAATAAATATTAATTTCTTTTAATGTTAATCACCTTTAAATATGCCTTCTTAAACAGTTTTTAGCAATCAGAGTACAAAAAATAATTTATGACATACGCGTGAGCTTCATCAAAGAGGCATAAAATAAACCCCAAAGTTCAATTAATTTAAAAAAAAATGCGTGTGTCAGTTTTGAACTCGTTACATTAGATTACACTTATTTTTTTTGTGTTTATGGATGTTGTGCGTACTTATAATGACGTAGGTACATGTTTTAGAACAAGCTGTATAAAATATAAGACAATATTAAACAGTTATGTAAGTAAGTATACAAAAATGAAAATTATAATATTGTGGTATATTCTAATGAAAATAGAAAAACCAAATTGTCATTTACAGCTCAAGTTCTAGATAGGTTCCGAATTTCCATGCCTCTATTATGCCTAGGATCTATCTATTTCAGGCAGTAGACATTTAAAATAAAAAATCTTTAATTTTTCTATAATTTTTTCTTTCCAAAATGAATCATTTATTTTCATTTATATGTATAAATCAAAAATGTATGTATGTATGTATAAATAGTAAAAGCAATGTGGCATTCTTATTCCATATTTGCAGCCATTCTAGGCTAAACTGATCCTTTTTTAGCTTCCTACTTTTTTGTTTAGAATAATAAACTTTTGACTTTCCTTCTTTTCTTTTTCCTATTTTTTACAAATAAACATAAAAAACTTAATAGTATAAAGAACAACGTGCAGAAAATTAGAACACCTTCGCAATAAAATACTTCTAAGTGAAATCCCAATCAACATTTCAATTTTACACAATATTGAATTGCTGTTGACCAGTAGCCGATACCGTCATTTGCACAGATCGGGCCGAACAAGCGTCGCGCGTTTCTTGATTTGATTCATGCTAGCCCGGCCGTGCGTTGTTGCCATATGATACTAAACTTATCGGCGGTTCAAGAAATTAGGAGAAAAATACCTGAATTTTGTATTTCCATTCTGATCAAATGATTTTTTAATATAATGTTTCTAAAATCGATGTATCTAGAGACGTATGGAAAGATTTTTTATCTGTCTTTTGGGTTTTTAAATAAAAAATCAAAATTTTAGAAATTAAAAAAACTGACAACTATCAACTGTTGACAAAAATATGTACATTTCAGTGATAGTGAAATCCGCAATAAAAAATATTGTAAAATAAAAAAGTTATCCAGGAAACAGAAGTCTATAGGTGAATAATCCCCTTAAGTAGGAAATGCTTTTAGGAGAGAAAATGTGTTTTTGAAATTTTTATACAGAACTTTTAAAATTTTGTATAAAAATTCAAATTTGGGTACTTTATTCCCCAACTGAAGACCCCCATTGAAATTGTGTGAGTGTCCGAGAGCGTCGAATCGCGTCCGCTCCGGTAGAGGGGGCGGGGAGGGGAGAGGTGAAAGTGCTTAGCGAGCCATATTCGGTGGTCTCAGAGAAGTCATTCTCCTGGTGACATTCACCAGAGGCTGATGGGAAATGTAAACGTAGTTTTATATTTATTTAATGTTTTTTATTATTTAGTTTGTATTACGTGTAGGTAATGTACAGTTTTATATATTTTTATTTAAGAGCATGCTCCTTTATTTTTGGACCTATTGGCATTATAATAGGAACGTTTTCTTTTGACGATTGGCTATACATTTTCATAAAATTTAAATTTCTATATTTTGCAATTTGGAGGTTCAAAATAAGGGGTTAGTTTCAAGGTTTGCTTTATTTTATGAGTTTATTCAAATAAAATTAAATTTAAGGGGTAAAATGCTACATTTCTTAGTGGATTTATTCGTTAAATTCACACTTAAAAGAAGTTAAAAACTTTGTTATGAAATTTTTTATAAAAAGATACAAGCTAATACTTAATGAATTTATTTGATAAATTCACTCTTTACTAAGCGGTTGAAAACTTTTGATCAGGTTTAAAAACTTAAATATTATTTTAAAGGGGTAAAAACATATAAGCTTGTACTTGGTGGATTTATTCGCTAAATTCACCTTAAATTAAAAAAATAATTGTCAATCTTTTGTGGCATAACATCCAGCTGTTCACTATACGATCCATGAATTTACCGAACCTAAGGGTGAACCGGCATATTCATCATATCCTGGTGGACCAAAGAGAACTCAAGAGATTTAGTACTTGGGAGGGGAGGGCATGCCGTAATCGCTCTGTACAAAGGGGCTTGGTGCCTAAAGATCCTCCTGATATTGAATCTTCTTTTGTTCTTTTAAGAGATTATGTTTCAACAGTTTGGCAGTTATGGGGGTTTATTGGTTCTAGTAACTTCCTTCTTAGTAAATAACTTCTTTCATTTAAAGTGGATTTATTCGCTAAGATCACATCAAAACAGTCTAAGGGGGTTAAATTAAAAATTCAAGTTCTAAAAAGGCAAATATAGCAATTTAAATGATAAGCAAATTAAAAATCACTGTAAATATATATATCCAATGGTCCAAATTTCACCACTTACTTTTACTCATTGAGTTGATTTACTATATACTGTTTGTTCTTATTATTAGTAATTTAAAATGTAGGATTGTAATTTTTAATTAGCATAAGATAATTAGGAACAGTATATATTATAAGCCTCCAAGAAGTATTATTAAGCATTACATATATGACTATTATGCTCAACTGTACTTTTATGTGCAATTTTTCATAAATATTGATACTGTATACCCCTGAAATATTGACAAAGCACTTAACCAGTGCACTTTCCTTTGAAAATTTGACTAAGCATGTGCCTAAACCCCTTAAAATATTGACTAATCACGTAATCAGTGTGCTTTAACCTTGAAAACTTGACTAGAGGAATGGGTTTTAGTGGGTCGGGGCATGGCCAACTCCAACCCCACACTACCCTGGACGTTTGACAGGTATCACCCCTATCCAACGTCCAGGGTGTCTGTTTGCAGATTTCCTAAACCTCTTAAAAAAAAAAAAAAAAAAAAACCTTAATAGGCCAAATAAGAATATAATAAATTAAGTTTTACTCTATTACATGGCACCAACTGTTGAAGAAATGAAGAAATTTTACCTGTCAAGTAAAAGAAATTACTGTTATTAGTTTAGATTTGATCATAATTGATGCAATACTCTGCAGATGCTAAACGCTATTATGAATAAAAATTTTTTTAAAGTTTAATCATTTAAAAGTTTAATTAAACCTTTTGTTCAAATTGCTTTATAATGAATATTGTTTTATTATATGTATTTTCTTTTGTTTTCATACTTAAACCATATTATGCCTTTGAATGTTTATGTATGCAATTACATTATAAATATTTATTATTTTCTTTGTAGCTTTTATGCTAAATAAATATACATTAATATTATTGTATCTTAGTAAGAGTTGGAAAAAGGATATCAATAAACTTTTGTCAAACAATGAATCATCCAGAAGCTGTTCCTTATCTGTGGCTTTTCTTTCATCTTCTTCATCCGTAACCCTGGACAAGGGATCCTAAACATGGAATCTGCAGTAGGCAGGAAAAAACACTCAAAAATTGAGTTAATTTATTAATAATCAGTGGCAAAAAAAGACAAATTTAAGTTTAGTACTAAGGACTTTGGACAATTGGACAACCTATATGGTTCGTTTTACGTTTTTAACATAAACAGTGTTAAGAAATGATCAAAATAATACATTTTACGTTTCGGAGATAACGATCATTAAGACAATACGATAACTATTAGCTTTATTCTCAATGATTTTAAATTTTTTTGATGAACTGTGTTTCAAAACATTACGTATATCAAACTCTTTTACCGTTACCTATTATTCGAATGTAATTTAATTTTAGTAATAAGAGCATATATAGGAGAACCTATATAATTCGTTTTGGATTTGGAACACAATCCAAAGTTTGGGTTTTTGGAGCATATGTATGGAAACTAAAAATTATCTTGGCTAATAAAGGAGCTACAACTTTAGGAATAGTCTCGTTGGATTCAGAACAATGAAACTAAGACAAAACCGTTAAATTTTTGAAACTAGTCCATAGAAGCCGAGATATCAACTTCCAAACTTTGGGTTTTTGGAGCACATATATGGTAACTAAAAATCATTATCTCGGTTAATAAAGAAGCTACACGACTTTGAGAATAGTCTCCTTAAATTCAAAACGACGAAACTAAGACAAAAACGTTGCATATTTGCAGATAGTGCCTATAGAAGCCGAGGTATCGACTTCCAAAACTTAAGTTTTTGGTGCACAATAATGGAAACTAAAAATCACTATGTCAATTAATGAAAAAGAAATGTCTTTGGAAATGTTCTCGTTGGATTTAGAATGACGAAACTAAAACAAAACCGTTAAATTTTTAAAGCTAGTGTCCATAGAAGCCGAGATATCAACTTCCAAACTTTGGGTTTTTGGAGCACATAAATGGACACTAAACATTTTTAACTCGATTAATAAAGCAGCTACGACTTTGAGGATAGTGTCGTTGAATTCAGAACGACGAAACTCACGACTTAGAAGCCGAGATATAGACTTTCAAAAATTTAAGTTTTTGGTGCACATATATGGTAACTAAAAATTATTATCTCGGTTTCGTGTTTGTGACCCAATATCTTCAATATTGCGGAGGGTTGTTGGGTGGGGTCAGAAATAAAACAGAAACCTGTTTACTTAAATGTTGACGTTTCGATTTATATTAAGTCATCCTCAGAACAGAATGCTTGGAAGAATAAAAACATTTGTTTCTTGGTTTATTGTTGATTCTAGTTTGCCCACAATAACACCTACAATTTAACCCATTTTAAAAATAATTCTACGCTCCTATTATAACTGTATTTTAATTATAACTAAAGAAACCTAGACTTAGGTAAGAGGTGTAATGTATAAAAAATAAATTTTATATTTTTTTATAAAAATTTCATCCGCCGCATCTCCACTTCGTTTTTACTCTAATTTCGAAAGTTCCTTCCTAAATGTGTCCCGTAGGCCTCTCCATTTTTATCGAACAAGACTATCTGTAAAAAAGTATTTTCATGGAAAAGCATTAGGTAAAAAAATATGATTTTTGATTGATATGATATGATTTTTCCAGCCGATTTCGATGAAACTTGTTTTTTGGGGTCAGAAATTACGAATTTGGTGACACAATATTAAGAAAAAGGAGTTTTTAAGACTGAGAAACCTATAAGCAAAGGGAATAAAGCCGGCGACCTCTTTTAGTTGAATACCCGGTACATACAGTGGTGGCCAATAAAATAAGAGTAGTCGAAAATTTAAAATAAAAACAATACTGCAGCAATTATTAAAGAACTAATAGTGTATTTGGAAACTTCAATCCATTTCTCAGTTGACGTGTTTCGGCGATTTTTTTCATAAGGTCTTTATAGTGCCTTTTTGTCCCCATTAAAAAAAGCTAAAAAATTAACTCTTTTCTGTGTAGTTCTAGGTAAAATTTACTAGTCGCAATTGAAAGAGCGGGAAAAATTATACACCCCCTGAAATTTTTATGACAATTAAAGAATAAATAGTCTAGATATAAAATTTTAAAACTCCCAAAAACAGCAGGTTTTTCATGATTTCTGCAAAAATAGGCGATTTTTGGCAGTTTTAAAATTTTATATCTAGACTAGTACATTTTACCTAGAACTACACAGAAAAAAGTTAATTTTTTAGCTTTTTTTAATGGTGACAAAAAGGCACTATAAAAACTTTATTAAGAAAATCGCCGAAACACGTCAACTGAGAAATGGATTGAAGTTTCCAAATACACTATTAGTTTTTTAATAATTGCTGCAGTATTGTTTTTATTATAAATTTTCTGCCACTCTTATTTTATTGGCCACCACTGTACATCAAAATTGGGCACTTTTATTACAAAACCAAAAATATTAAAAGATACCCCATATATAAATTAATTTTTTTCTTTGTTTTAGGTATCTAGCCACAGGAATTTCTTTTCGTGCTTTGGTCTTCTCATTTCGAATGTCTTATACTACAATAAGATTAGTAGTTTATGAAACATGCGACGCTACATATAGCGCATACAACGCATTCCATAGAATGCGTTGCATCAGAAGCACATGCCTTTTCCAACAACAGATATGTTTACATCAATTGCGGATAAGTTTTATAGAAAATAGAAATTTCCCAACTGCATCGGGGCAATTGATGGAAATCACATAAGAATTAAGTGCCCTGCAAATTCGGGGGCAATGTACTTTAATTATAAAAAATATTTTTCTATAGTTCTCCAGGCTGTAGTGGATGCGGACTATAAGTTTATTACCGTTGACGTGGGAAGCTATGGAAAGCAAAGTGATGGTGGTATCTTTACACTTTCTTCATTGTTCAGTCACCTTGAAAACGATATTTTTAATTTTCCCCCACCAAAAGCCCTACCAGGTACAAGCATAATAGTACCACATGTTTTCGTTGGAGATGCCGCATATCCATTAAAGACATATTTAATGAGGCGATTCTCGGAAGCAGTTCTAACACCACAGCAAGAAAAGTCTAACTATAATCTATACCGAGTGAGACGCCTCGTTGAATGTGCTTTTGGAATTATAACATCAAAATGGAGAATTTTAAAAACAGAAATTGAAATTCATCTTTACAAAGTAGATTTAATAATAAAATGTATATGTCTATTACATAATATAATTATAGATATAGAAGGCATGCCAGGATCTGTTACAGAGTCACAATAAAGTGAATGAAAGTAAAAATAAAACGCCAGGGGGACGTGATCTTAACAGAGCCACGAACACAGCCTATCAGATCCCAGATAGTTTTCTACAGTATTTTACTCAAGAGAATTATTTTTTTTAATTAAAAGTTAAAAACTCGAAAAAAAAATTCGCGATAGAACCAAAGTTATTAGAGTTTATGTGACGCAGTGTCCGAAAATCCCTCAATTTAGCTGGATGCGTTCTTACAATACGCGAAGCGTAAAGTATAATAAATAAATAATGAGTATTTACCAATTTACAAAATTATTTCACATCATATAAACTTCCTAATTAATTACAAATAAACAAGTTACCCAGAAGAATAAGGAGCTTATGCTTGTAATACTAGTTAACTGTACTAATAGTAAAGAAGTATACACCTTATTATTCATTTAGTTATACACTAATTTTATTCTTGCCCTTAGTACACTACACTTGCTTTACAGTAGGTATACATTCAAGTATTTTTCTACAATTTGGGCAGTTAATTATAAAAATCATCAAGCCGAAAAAAATATTTAGAAACAAACACTTCCAATAAAACATAAAGTAGATTTTGCTGCATCATTTGTTGCTTAATTTACATTAGTGGTAATAATACTCTAGGAGACTAACCTTTAACTATAATCTGAACTTGCTGAGCCAACATTTTGGTTGGCTTGGCATGCTAAAGTCACTATCAATAACATCAATAACGTTCACGCATATTACTTGAATGAATAGCAATTGGATGAGATCCAAAATACACAAAACTAACCTCATTTTGTTCAGATTTGCATATGACGTCATCTTTCAAAAACCGCAGTTTCAAATATAATCTTATTCAAAAAAAATCAATAAAGAAAAGCCTAAAAAAGTACAAGATTAACAAACCAGATTCTCGCATACATTTCGCTCTGAACGATTATTTTGTTTTGTTATATGCAACCTGGTTATCTTTAAATTTAATAAACTATAAATAATTACCATCGGTATAACCGGCAACGACGTGAAAACCCCCGACCAAGATGGAAACCAGCCTGAACAGCTAGCTGATGAGGGAAGCCAATAGTAGCAAATCACAAAATGTAAGTTATAACGGATGGCCAAACAAAATAGGCGGTCTCAACGGAATCGAATAAGAAACACTTTAACCAATTTTCAACTCATTCTGATGTAAGGATTTTTTTAATTGTACTTTTCTGAAAGATGCTAAAAGTGGCCAATCACGAAACAGGATTATAGACGTCGGAAAAGAAGAAGATAATATTAGATTTTATAGAAGAATATAAAATCAAGCAATATTTTTCAAGTATGGTATTGTAAAGCATATAAGAAGAAAAAAATGCACCGGTTTATATTAGGCTTTTAAAGGTTTTTATTAGGTGGAAAATGGTATTAGATCAGCCCTTATACATCGCTGGTGGCGTACAAAAATCAAATACAAACCTGCAGTTTATGCAATAACACAGGACACGAAAAACGAGACTGCTTTAATCGTCTCGACATGCATATTGAAGAAAGTCATAGATCGCAGGTACGTATCCCCACCCAAAATATCAACAAATAAGAAAATTATACTCCGAAATAACAAACATGAAGCAACATTAGGCAAATGACATTTTGAAGAACATTCAGTAACCTATAACAACCTCAAGAATGTTGGAGATACAACCCTCAGCCTTGCCACCAGATATAATTGAAGACACATCACAGTAAACTATATGATATGAAAGGAAACGGCGAACAAAAGCGCTCTATGGATGTAAAGAGCAAGTAATTTTACTTTTGAGATCTTTTTATTTAAACTTAAGTAATGATTTATATATAATTATTTAAAATGGCTCAACTCACAACAATATGCTCATTAATTACAGGTGGTATTAGAAATCCAATAAATCTATCTTCTATACTCAACTGATGGCAGGATAATATTTGGAACTTTTAATGGCACAAATAAATATTAAGAAAGGTGTTTTTTTTTAATTTGTTAACAATTTATTTAAATTTTAATAAGCCTCTAATATTTCTACAAGACCAATTAACGCTTAAACAAGCTTAAACTATTCACTACGACACTGTCATCTACATATGCAATTATTGCTTGGGTGCACAGTCCAATGCATGACAAATACTATAAGGGTTTTTGCAATGCAACATAGGGCAATCACAATTCTGCTAATCTTACATAAGTGGTTGCAGACCTGCTTTCATTGCATTGAAAACTCTGTCTGTTCCTTCTATCTTTATATTGGCAAATTTAATATAAATTAAAACTCAAAACTGGTGCGCTCACATACTACTAAAAATAGACTAGATCTTATTCCTAATTTCCATTATTTAAAGAGGTGCAGGGATGGCATTGGCGGTCTGGCCATAAATTTTCCTCACTGCATGATAGTACAAAGAACTTGCCCCTCAGTCAGTTTAGGAGGCATGTTAAGAATATCCTGGTCAGTCTATCTAGATGAGTTCTTAAGTTATAATTTTTAATTCTGTAATGTCCTAATTTTTTTCATGTTTTTTTTAAGATTTAATGTATAAGTGTCATTTTACTGTGTTGCCAAGCTCTAATATAGAAATCTTAATATTTTATTTTACATCTTAATTTTATGTAGTATTTAAGTATAATTCTCACTTATTTTAACAATCTATAACATATATTTCTTTTTTGACTTGTGTATGTACTTTTGGTATTGTATGTAAGCACTAATAAACTATTTGCATTTGTATTTATAGTAATTCCAAAAGAAAAATGTGCAAATGTTTTGACTGTTTGCATTTTAACCTATCACCCTTTTTAATTGCGATTATAAAATGTTTATAAAAATACTTGCCAATTAATTTAAGGTGCACTCAGAAAAAATTATAACCAAAGAAGTCATGTGGGACAAATTAAAGTCCAGTTCAGAGATCTATTAGAATCTTTGATGTGTCGCAGATGCCGTACTAACTAGTCCGTGCGCCTATGTCGTATTTATTGTTGCCTGATCTACATGTTTAAATGGCTACATTTTATATTGTTTATTTATGAAATCATTATAATATATGTAAAACCCCATGTTTTATACTATTTTTTATTTTTCATTCGAAAATGTCCATTTTTAGAAAGAAAATATCACATGAAAATAATACCAAAAAATTGACCGCGGACTAAAATCCAAGCATCTTACAAAATATCTTAACACCTCCAGCACTCACAGACTTGTCACCTCTTTATAGCCAGTCTATTAAACAAAGATAAAACACCTGCGTTCTGGCGATTCCTACTTTAGGCTGTGCAAGTGATTGTGTATATCTCTCTATCCCATTGATTTTGAGAATTACGGGGCCGTACCCAAATAAATTTTTGGGCTGTTTTTGTATTACTTTCGACGTGTCTTTAAAGAGATCTTTAAGGATGGGTCTATCGCCTTGTGTTTTTTTTTATTTGTGTTTGTGGATTTGTTTTGGTATTATACCTAAAGACCTTAAAATGTTTGGACCCCGGGAAAAATAGGCAGGAAAATTTGGAAAATGAAGAGAAAAGTGTTGTTTGTGCTTATGGAGACCGTGGGTGTGAAAGACAATAAGATTTGTGATGAAAATAATAAGAGTGATCTGGACAGTGATTTAGACTTACATAATTCTGATAGTTCATTTTCTAGTGTTGAGGCAGCAAAAAGAAGCAAAGGAAGTAGAAGCTACAGGGAAAAATCAAGCAGTTTTAAAACGTAATTATTTAAGTACAGACGCCAAACAAATTTATCTAAATGTCTATAACAATCTAAGGAATGATCCTCAATTCACAAATGATTGTAGTGCTTTGCAAAAAACAGAGTTTTTAATAGAGGTTCCCTATAGTACATGTCTGTAAAAAAAGGGATTAAAGACAGAATAAAAAGGCAAGGTGCAGGACAATCAAAGGGACTTGACATGGATATTGCCAAATTGCCAAGGAAAGCTGTGTATTCTAAAAACAAAAACAATGAGGTTCTGACCATAGAGATGGTTAAGGTCACCTTATCGGCAAGGGACAAACATTTATCAGTCTCAACCTTGCGGAAATACCTGATAAAACTTGGATTTAAGCTTAAGATGGTTAACAAAAGAGCTGCTGTAATGGAATTGTCAGGGGGCGTTATAGAATATTTGAAGAAAATTAAAAAAATTTGGGAGGAACAAAGATCTATATATTATTTAGCCGAAACATGGTATGATACACTTATGATTGATGTATAATTTTCAATCTCTGGGAAAAAGTTCCTTTTTTGCCATAGTAAGAAAACCATATTTTTATTAATTAAACAAGTTTAAATCTTTATTTTTTACAGCTTACTGCCCCTGTGTGTCCTTCAGCGACACAATAAAGTATATATAATATAATGCTTTAGTATCCATATGGTGATGTGCGAGATGAAGTTGGAATCCATTAGTTTTTAGTATAAGCATTTATTTTTGTTAATTTTCATTTAATCTCTTTTAATATGCACAATAACTAAATATGAGGCAAAGAAATTAATAAATATTACATTCAGGATGTAAAGTTTTTTTTATAAGTAAAACTTGTGTCTTTTACACGCATAAGATATAGACAACTAGATGCTTTTTAATGTAAAAGTTTATTTTAAAAAATATACTTTCATTTTTCTGACTACATAATTACTTTTTATCAAAAGAAGTTGGTACTAAATATAGAGATGGGGCTTTTCATAAGTATATTATTATAATAATATATCATAATATGTATTAATTTAAAAAAAAAACAATAATAAAGGACATTAAATATGGCAGCCAAAATCCCCATTAATAATCACCACCAAGTTAAAATAAATCTCAATACCCAAAAAAAGGAAATTATAAAATTTAAAGAGAAACCAAAACATTTTACCCTTTTGTGTCAAAAAGGAAATATTTAATGCCTTAATCCACAGAATAAATGTAATTCGTTCCACCTATTCTCTTATCACTTGTTATAAACACCCTACAGATGGCGCTAAAAACTAAACTTATTAAATTAAAATTTTTGCTTAAACTGATTTTACGTACTTAAATCTTATATTTAAATTAAATATTATCTTGCTATCAACTATCCTGAATTTCTAACTTAATAAAACTAAACCCAAAAATCCCTAATTTAAGTTTATATAAAAAGTTTTAAATACAAATAAATTTTAAGGCCAGACCTGTGCAATTTTTCACGCTTGAGTGGCTGTGAGGTCAGACGTCTAACAAAATAGTACGTGAGCGCATGTAGTCAAATTTTACGAATCAAATGTATAAATTCTTTAAAAAATGCTTAAAACATTTATTTATTTAATGGAATGATTAAATATCGCTTAGAATATTACTTTATGACTCTTTCCACATAAAATTTTGCAATTTAAACATGAATGTCATGTGAAAATACAAGCAACAGCGGCCCACGGACTATTCGCGGCATATCAAAGATTCTAATAGATCTCTGAACTGATTTATACCTATATGTATTTGTTCATTTCCATTACTATATGCAAATTACTATTGCATATTAATTAATCTATTGCATTATGTTCTGGAATTGGTCAGCAATATACTATTATTGAAATTTAGAAAAAAAATATTGACAGCCAGAATATGTTATTATATATTTAGCTTTTAGTGTATTTATTATAATTCATAATTGCATAATATGTAATAATAATTGTATAAAAATGTAAGGAAATATATATAAATAAAATAAAAAAAATATTTTAATTATATACATATTGTTATTTAAAAAAAAAAAAATTAATAATTAAAATAAAAAAATTAAATAATACCTTACTATAGTTTTTACCTATTGTAATTTTAAATTATGAAAAGGCTTAAAAAACAGTGAATATATAGTAAAACTTATTTTGACTTTGGCTGAATTCTCTGCAATTTTTTAAAAATTATACTGAATGTCTTTATGTTAAATGTTAAATAACTTTTATTATATATATTTTTTTTAAACTAATAATAATTGTCCACTTAAGGTTGTTACCAACAATTTCTATATAATAAGAGTGAGAGTTTCTATATAATAAGAGTGACATTTTTGAATTTCTGTTTTACACTTAAAAAATATTAAATATTCAGCTTTAAATTTTGTTTGTAAATCTTTTTTTATGACTAGTTTTCTTTTCAATATTTACATATTTGAAATATGGAAAAACCATTTAGGAAAGTTAGTTTTTAATAAGCTTTCTTAGAATAAATTGATTAAAGAGAGTATCTAGAGTTTCATAAAATATTTGTACAGTAGACTTATATCTAATCCACAAAATAAGTTGTCCCAGTTAATACTCACCAAACAATCATTTATTTCTATATAATTAACAATTCTGAAGTCAAAATTCTTCATATGTTAAGTTAAGGTTAGTAGTACATAAAAGATCAAATATGGAAAGATTGTTATATAAAGGCATTAGAAGGTTTACAGCTAACTATATACCATTATGACTTGGCTGTACTATTTTTGAAAAAGAAAATATAAAAAAAAATTTACAGACTATGTAGTAAAGTTAAATTGGTTGAGACTTACTTAAAATTATATACGGGAAAAACAAATAATATCCAATTAATATTTTATTTAAAGAGGCTTAAGTATTACAGTTGAATCAAATTTATATTTATAAATTTTTATGTCAGTATAGTATATATTTATATTCAGTGCCAGCTATGCATAAAAAAATAAAATTAATCTAGATATTGTAGATCACAAAATTACTACCAAGGATCTGAGTTTATGGCAGTGATTCCAAGACTCCTCAAAATGCTTTACAATACAATAAAGTTTTCATTGAATTAGTTTACAGTATAGCATTCAAATGCCCAAATCAAGATAATCTTTTGAATTATTAAATCCTGAATATGTTACAGTATATTGTACATAAATACCTAATAATGTATAGCCGTTAAAATATGTAGTTGGGGAAATGAGCAATGGCTCAATTGTGTACTTAATACAATAAAATTATAATTTGTAAAATATTATTGTAATGTACTGAAAACTGAAGGACTCTGAAGTCAATTATTAAATAATTTGTCACAGTAGAAATAAACAAAAGTATTATGTAGAAATTATTGACTATAATATACTATTGTCAATGACAATGATTAGAATTATAAAGTTTATAAATGTAAAAATTTTTTTCTTGATTTCTCAGGCTTAATTTTTTTTTTAAATTTTATTTATCAATATGTATATTAATTAACTATGCCCTTGCTAGTGGAAAATCTTAACGCATTATAAAACTAGTTGTGTGATATAACAAAATAATTATATCCTAATTAAAAAACCAAATATAAAAATTAGAGAAGAAAAAAAAAAGAAATTGCTAAAGGATGTTTGATAAAACCAAAATTTAATTTTGAAATTTTTAAATCCTTTGGGAATTTTGGGAGTTAGAGCCTTTTTCATTTTTTTACCATTTGACTTTTTAATTATTTTTAACAACAAAACCGTAGTTTGTAGAGGCTTGAGACCATCGTCAGTCGATTTAGGTATTCATTGTTAATATCTGGACAAAAAATTATTAAAATCCCTTGGGAATTTCAGGAGATACGGGCATTATATTGATTAAATAACAGGGAGCGCGGACTATAAATTGGTCGCTGGCAACCGGCATATGCTGCGTTCTCGATTTGGTAGCTGGATATCGATCGGACGCTAGCTTCACACACATTTTAAAATTTTAAAATTGAGAACCAGGCAGGGATATAATTTTTTTTGAGTGACCCTTGCCTTACGGGATTTCTGCAGCAGGCCTCAAACATCAAACTAATCAGAAACATTTTAAATTACATTACTCAAATATATGAAATGTCCTTCTTGCAGGGACCACTTTCACCATTGCTGCCTTTGTTATTCATGACCAGAGTTATATTCTCATCTACCAGCACTTTGCAGGACACGACACTTACTATCTTGACATTCTTGACGTCTTACAATTTCCACATGTGCATACACGATTTGGGTCTTGTCGACTTTAAGTATCTCCGATTTTGCGATATTTTAAAATTTGAGCATAAAGAGTACTTTGAAAAGAATAGATTACCCAACCCAACCCAACACACAGGCTTACGCCCCTCGTGTCACCTCGCGGCCTTATGTCAAACGTCAATAAAAAAGAATAATGAAGGAAGGTGGAAGGGAATTTTGTTTTTGTTATTTATATGAAAAATAAATATTCTTTAGACTTAATTTTAAATAGAATATGCCGATATTTCATATTATTTTTAATTAGGATCGAAATCTAAAAAGTACCAAAACAATAAATAATACATTACTGGTGTCTTCGGTATGTTTTTTTACACGAAAATAAAGGGACTTAATTACAAGAAAAGGTAAAATCATTTTTTTTATGTTATATAAACAATTTCGTCTTTTTGGTCATGTTTTATGTATAATTTCCAAAATTACAAAATTCTTAGTTGCAAAAAAATAAAAAAAGTAAAACTGGCACAGTTGAAATCTGAACCCAGGCCGACCGGCTCATAGTTCACTCTCATTGCCACTAAACCATAAAGCGCTTGCTAAACATTGTTATGATTTTTTTTTGTTTTTATTTTTTTATTAAAGAAAATGTTATTCATCCTCCAATTTTTTTTGCTTAAAATAGTCCAAAGAAGATTAGCTTACTATTTCATATTCGAAAATGTTAAAATTCAGAGATACCTAAAGTCGACTCAGAACACAAATATATAGAGAAGTGGTGGTTGCATACAAACTGAAAGAAATTCTTCTGACAAATCAGCTAGCGGCCTCTCGCTTGGCAGCGGAAACTGTTGTAACTAACTTGACAGTTTGACGTGTCTAATTGGACCAATCGAAATGGTAGAAAGGCGTGGCCAAATTAAGGCTGAAAATCACATTTTATTTAATCTGACAATCTTATCATTTAATCGTAATATCTAAAGCAAACCCCTAATCAAAAAGGTTACTCATAGAGAAAAGAGCCTTTTTGTTTAGGTGTTCAGTGTTAGGTGTTGTTTAGGTCATCAGATATTGATCTGAACAAAAATAAAACTTTTCAGCTTTATTTTACATATCTAAATAGGTTAATTTCCTGCAATAATCTACGAAAGTGTACTAACAATTGTATACAACATATCACCAATTGGACAAATGGAAATAAAACAATGTTTTTTTTGCTTAAATACATTTATTATTTTCATACAGATTAGAAAAGGTTGTCAATATTTTTCTGCTATTTTCTCATAATACATCTAAAGGCATTCCCATTAGGTTAATAATATCCTCATTTGATTAACACATAGAGTCAATAGAGGATGAATTATTCTTATTTAATATGTACTTGTATCTGTCTCCTAAAGAAAAATTAAACAGATTTTAAAATTATTTAAATGATAATCTAAATATTAATCTTTAAAATTAATTAAAAATTCTATAACAGAGTATTATCGAAAGAAACAATATATCCATCGACAAAACAAAATAAACTCTTTCAAAATGAAAACAACTTTTTAGTATAAACATATATCACTTACATAGAATATATTTGTTGATCTCTTATAATACTAACAACATATCTTGGAACTATAATATTACTAAAAACTTAATTCAAGGATAGATGTTTACATAAAATAAAAAGAAACTCTTAAAAAAACAAGTTGTAAGAAAAACATTAATTCTGATCCATTCCGGGTGCTCAGGTCTCTTAGCCGCTATACCTATGTCTTGTCTCAGTGAACACAGGAAGTGGTATGATGCGAGCAGGAAATAAAATAAAAAAATAGACAGTGCAAACCTTATAAATCAATTTACTAAATGATTCATGTAAAAAAAAGACAAAATAAATGTTTAAATAAATATGTATTGTAGTGTAAAGCCAGGGGTATCAGCATTATTAAAATTTGTGGAGAACTGATCAGAAGAAATTCTATAGCTCAAAGTCTTAATAATATTTACATTGCATATCCCTCTCCATGTTTTTCTTCTAATATGAACTGAAGGAAATTAAAAAAATCTTTTATTACTGTTTCTCAGAAACATTTAAAATATACATACTCTTAGATCAAGGTCAGGAAAATTTCAATCAATTTTTAATTGTTGAATAGAAAATGAGAGGCCAGACATTTTGTAATATGTATTTATAATAATCAAGTTAGAAATTAAATACTTGAAAAGTGAAACTTCTTCATTGAAATCCACTGAATTTGATTTTAGACTAAAGATTGACAATACAAAAACATAATAGTAACAAATAAAATCAGATTTTCTTACCAGAAACCTGGAATTGCTTGCCGCAAACTAATTAAAACACTACTCCCAATATTGAAAGAGAACTTTTTAGAAAAAAAGTCATAAATTTAAAATAACATCCTTAAAACAAATAGCAAACTCAACCCACACTGGCATTCTTTGAAAATATTGAAATGAAAAACAAACTCAAATGGTATGACAATGACAAATGATGTTCTATCAGTCAATGTCAACCACTGTCTGTCAGCTGTCTGTCAGCTGTCTGTCAATTTTGCCAAGCAAGATGGCAGATGGCCGCTATACGATAGTGTTGTAAAAATCCGGATTAATTCAATGTCCGGACAGCATTGATTCGGATGAATTGAAAATTCGGTTTTTTTCATCCGGATTAATTCATCCGCTCGATGTCTCGCCCGTTCGGCAAATTATGCCATGTTTCGGGCTCGATGCTCGACCGTCCGATAAACGTTTTTTTATAGCTGTTTTTCGAATATAAGGTATGCATTATGCAACCCATTAGACATTTCGTTTTTACGCATTTTTACATGATGTTAAAACTAAAATAGCTAATTATGTATGTAATAAATCAAGTGTATTTTAAAACGATGCAAAATATCCCTACAAAAATGCTTTGTTTACAAAAAAACTTCTGAAGGTCAGGCGACCCTTAAAAAGTTTGAGCGTTCTCATAATGTCTCTTATGTTTCTAAATGAGTACAATAAGGATAGATAAAGCAATAGGTTTAGACAAGGCGACGCGACTATATTGCCGATTGCCGGGTTATTTGTCCGGACGATTTAATTCGGATTCTCTTAGCCGGTGGAACGTGGAACTTCGTGTCACTTCGTGCAAGCTTTTATTTCATTGTCGGTCGAACGGGCGGCGTGTATCCGGACGATTTAGATATCCGGATTGATTCGGACTAATTTGATATTCGGATTGAACGGACGATTAATCCGGACTCTTCGCATCACTACTATACGATTCCGATTTTCACCATACAAGTTTCATCCATGTGGTTAAAACAAGCCAAGCTTCATGATTTTCTTCTAATTTAAAGTTTTTTTTTTAATAGTTTTATAGCTTTTTGCAGTTTTTTCTGATTTTCCGGTATCAGAAAAAACATGGGGCTGGCAAATTATTTTATACATCCAATGTCATTATGCAACTACACAGAGCAGAGCTCAGGTAAATTTTTCAATTATGAGTGATGAATTACAATATGTTTTCAAATAATGTTGTGGTGCATTTTGGATGTACTATAATTTTCCAAGGTATAATTGCAAATTCAATCCTATTTTGGACACATCTATGTCACAGTTCACAATTTTTACAATTTAACTCTTAGACCTTCATACTTCACAAATCAAAATTTTGGAAATTTCCATTTCCTTGTCTTCATCTGGATTAAGATATTTGTGCAAAAAGCCTTTATGCACATTAGTAATTGCCCAAACAGTCACAAAAATTATAGATTTTGGAAATTTCTGTGAATCCATCCTTTCCCGCCACATTTCTGGTTCCATTTTTAACAACCTTTTAATTTACATGGGATGCTGTATAAGCAATATGACCATAATTACTTAAAGGCCACTTTATTTAGGTAATAAAAAATCTCTATGTTTATTTAAAAAAAAAAAAAATTTCAAATAGTGATACTCTGTTCTTTTTAAGAATAAAAGGGGCTTTATCAGTTTGATAAAACATAATATTTCATGTTCCATACTTACTGGACACAATTTCCTTTGGCTTGTGACATTTTAATGTTATTGTGAATAACCAAAACCATCCTGTAGGAATTTGGCAATAATGCAGACAAGTTGCAATTAGAAATCTTTATTTTATTTATTGAATGTTTGAATTAATATTTTGCTTTTACTGACTAATATGAAAAAAAAAAGAAAAAATAACATATTATGCTAGTATATCATTATGTATATTATGTCAGGTTTTAACATGTTAACTGCCACATGAATCAAGTCAAATCTCACAGGTAGCATATTAGTGTATGCCACGTGAATCAGCTGTGATTCTCAGTAGCCATATAAATCAATGGTAATTTAAAAAGCGTGGCCTGGCATATAAAATGTAATGATTAGCACACAAAATTTTTGTATAAATGGCATTAAATGCAAGGTTTTTTAATTTTTGTCGAACAAAAACAAAATATTATTTTGGAAGTGAAACAAATAAAAAATAGCTTTTGGCTCGTTGGGTAAAAAAAAATTGTATTGTGGCAGTTAATGTGTTAAGTAATAAGTAGAATTTCTCTCTTTTGTTATAGGAATTTATAGTTTATTATATTATAATTTATAATATGTGGATATATATTATTTTGTTATGATTGTAAGATGCTGGCAACCAATCAGATGCTTCTTCAGTCACAGACATGGAAAATGGCTTGTGAAAAACTCTTTCTGGCTGAGAGTGCTGAGACCCAGAAATCACAAAGACCGGAATAATGCAGGAGGCACCTGCAGGAAGGTGTCAATGAGCCATGTATTTGAGAAAGTAAGTATGAATATTTCTGATTTTATGTTTGTTCCTGCTCAAAAAAACCTCATAAGGCAGCAGTCACTCAAAAAAAAACCGTCTAAGTTACTTTTATTTACCCTGCCTGGTTTTGAGTAATTTAAAAACATATTTCATTATTAAAACAGAATATATTTAGCTGTAATTTCCCTATTCTATGTTATATTAATATGTATTTTAAATATATTTACTATCAAATAAATTGCATCTCAAGAGTTAAACAAGGAATAAATTGTAACCAATCTACATATCCAATAGTTCATTTTAATGATTATATAGCAGTGCTGAGTTAAGTATTATGTTAAACTTAGAACTACAAAACTTTAGGAGC
Source organism: Anthonomus grandis grandis (assembly GCF_022605725.1). Lineage (NCBI taxonomy): Eukaryota > Metazoa > Arthropoda > Insecta > Coleoptera > Curculionidae > Anthonomus > Anthonomus grandis. The sequence goes on from NC_065565.1 coordinate 1,185,591, forward strand.
AGTTTAATAATGAGTTAGTAGAAGTAGACCTGTAGTAGTATTAGCAATCAGGTACCCTAAGCAGGGATCTGCAATCGTTTTCAATAGAAGGCCATTTTCAAAATAAAATGTTTTATGTGAATTTCACATTCAAATGTATTTATTTATTTCATCTTTATTCATGTTATTGACGCAATGGACACATTATAGAGAAAATTATATAAAAATATAAAATTAAAAAGTGCCTACCATTACAAGAACTTATTCTTACATACAATTACTTGTAACCTAAGGGTAAAACTGTAGATAATTAGATACACTTATAAAATAAAATACAGTTTAAAATTTTGCATGGTAAATTAACAATTATATTAAGCTAGAGAAACATACAGAAATATAATAAAATGTCTTGTTTAAAAAATCATTAAATAAATAAAATGAATGAGCACTTAACAGATCCCTAATTCTATCTTTAAATTTTTAAATTGGGAGTGATTTTAGTTGAGCTGGAAGTTTATTCCAGAATTTAACTTTGCAGTACCTCATTGCTGTTTGGCATCTTAGTCAAATCAAAAAATGCTTTATCATAAAAATCTCATTTACAAAGTCAAGAAAAATACAATATATACATAAATGTAATATAAAACAATATAAATTGCACAAAGTCACGAGTTTCAAATTCACATGCCTGAACTAATAATTATGAGTAAAAACATACAGGGTGTTCCAAAATTACATTGCAATATTTTACCAGCCGCATATTTTACCAACTGCTTTGTCTAAAAATAAGAAAGAAACTTCATATACAAGAATCCTGACAAGTGAACTACAGGGTGTTTTTATAATTCCTATTGAATATGTTTTTTTGTATTTTAATTTTTTGCAACTTTTGGTCTTTATTTTTCAAAGTTTTTATTGTATACTACTTCTTCTTCCTCAAATACAATGGACTCGCGTCGTATTTCGACGGCCGCCCGATATTGTTGTTTATGGACCTACAGTTTAAACGTGGGTTCCGAACCACAATGTTTTGTTTTTATAAGACAAATACAAACAACCATCCCCATGCCGGGATTCGAACCCGAGACCACACGATTGCATCGTGAACGCTTTGCCCACGGTGCTACCGGGGTCAGCATTGTATACTACTGTTATTGTTACTGTTGGATATCAATCCAAGGTTAATTAATATTGAATATTTTTATTTTTCGGAATGTTTAAATTGGGAAATCATAGGATGGTTCTTTAATAATTAACCATTTTATTTAAAATATATTTTTCCGCGAAAATATATTTTTTAAATGCATTGCCAAATTTTTTTTTGCCTTATACATATTGACTGCCGGTGATTTTCATGCAGTAATTATTTAACGACTTAAATTAAACTTTACCTAAAGTGTGAGTGCCTGATATGGAAGGAACAATATGAATGGAATAACTGATTTTATAACATTTTATGCCAAAATGTATACAGGGTTGAAAAAAATTAGTGGTCAGCAAAGATAAAAATGTCATAACTTTTTTTTGGGTTACTTTTTAATTATTTGGATAGTAATAGTAAAAAAAAACATTTTTACGTAAAAAACGTACTCTTCTCTTATTTTGTTAGAAGCCTCTGGTTTCAAGAAATTTTTTGTTTGTTAGTTTTGTTTGGTATTTTCTGTTTTTTTTTTCATAGCTAATAAGTTAATTGTTTTAATTTTTCTCGATTATTTACACATTATTTACAATTTTAAAATAAAATTTTAAACAAAGAAATTAGTATATTTGTAATAGTCTTATGTCATGTTTATAGCTGATGATTTGTAACATACCTTTTAATTTTAATAAAAATTATCAAAAATACTTTATGAGTGTAGGTTGCAAAACATTTATGTCTGATTATTTTAAAATGGGCGCTACTATCGAAATAAGACAAGAGCACCTTTTTTATGTAAAAATGTTGGTTCTTTTTAATTTTACTATCCAAATAATTAAAAAATAACCAGAAAAAAAGTTATGACATTTTTATCTTTGCTGATCACAAATTTTTATTGACCTGTATACATTTTAGCATAAAATACTATAAAATCAGTTAGTAACAATAACAGTAGTATACGATAAAAAATTCAAAAACTAACGACTAGGCGTTTCGAAAATATTATTAAAAAACGATCTTCAGTAGGAATTATAAAACCTGTAACATGAAAACGATTCACTTTTCAAGATTCCTGTATATGAAGCTTTTGTCTTATCTTTAGACAAAGATGCAGTTGGTAAAATATATTTCGATGTAATTTCGGGACATCCTGTATAATAAATATATAAACAAATTAGAATTATATACTCAGGGAGAGATAAATATGCAAATGGCAGGTCTGCAATAACTGAAAAGCAGAAAACAAATATACAATATTCATTAGAATGCTGTAATTCCCCCTCAGAGAGCATTATTAAGGAATTCAGCAATGTTACATTGGCAAGTATTTGAAAAGGGTTGCTCCTTAAAGGCCAAATACTTTTTGTCAAATTGTTCGCTAAATTTGTGAGGAATCCATTAAAATCTGAAGGTGAAAGATCTTAATATAACAGTGAAATACTGTATTCAGTGAATTACTTGTTTTTGGAACAGCTATATTTGTTTATGATTCTCCAAATTGTTTTAGGATAGTTCTGGGAATACTTGATTACTCTGTCATTTGACCCCTTTTTAATTATTTACTTATTTAGAAAATGTACAGTAGAAACATGTGTATAATTCTATTTCTAGATCTGAGGTTCACAAATTTGTTTCATGCACCTAGGTGTTTACCTGCATGTGCAGAAGTTTATTATACATCATTCCTAATATTAAACTATGACACAAGTGAAATAATGTGTTCCTGTAGCCTTAACTTACTAACAATATTGATTATTAATAACAAAATTTATATTCAATGATCATTGAGATAGTTTTACATTAACAATCCCCAAGAAATACCCACTTGGTCTTAAACAATTTAAGAACACATCAAAATAAATTACAAAAATTTTAACAGATTATTCATGTTTTTTTAAATAAATATTTTGACCTTTTTAATATATTGATAATAATTTTTTAGTTCTCGTATACTATTAGGTAGCAAACTATATATTTTTGGTGCAACTACAGATGCAAATCTCTGGTTACCATCAAACCTTCTAAAGGTGAAAATCAACATATTATTATAGTTATTCCTGGTAGGATAGTAAAACTTGTAAATTAGATCTCTTAATTTGTTTTTTACATCATGAATATGTTCTGACCATTTAAGATGTTGATCTATAGTTATGCCTAAGTATTTAGTATGTGACACCTCATTCATTGTTATATTTGCTTGTTGAAGAGTAATTAGGTTGTATAAAGATCTATATGTCTATATATCTAAGAGAAAAAACAACATAAAATGTTTTAGCAAGATTAAGTTATAATTTACAAGAATTTAGCCATGTTTTTACTTTACTTAGACCAATAACAACTTTGCAAAGGAAATTGACATGCCAATAATATCTAGAGCCAGTAATGAATTTATATAGCAAATAAACAATAATGGGTCAAGCATTGTGCCCTGTGGTATAACCATAAAGAAATTCAAAGGATTACTATGAATATTATTTATTTTAATAATTTGAGATCGCTGATGTAAATAACTTTCAAAAACATTCAACACTTTACACTACACCCCTGACACCAAACTTCTCAAGAGTCTCAAGTAGCTGGGTGTGAGGCACAGTGTCAAATACCTTGGCTAAATCGAGAAAGACAGATATACATTTTTGTTCAAGTCTAAGTTTATTTTTATTTGGTTAACCAATTTACATAATGCATCATTAGTGCTGCTTTATTCAGTAGTTTATTTAATAATAAATAGTTATAGTCTGACTTTAAGACTTTTTTCGAAAATTTTTGTAGAATTCTTGTAATAACACTAATGAGTGTGTAGTTGAAAATATCTGATCTTGTTCTTTTTTTATATATAGTAGCTATAACAGCACATTTAACATCTGTAGGCACTATTCCTGTGGTAAAGATGAGATTTATTATATGAATTAGTGGTTTTAATATAGTGTCCTTTTTTATATATTTTAAGTTGAGAAGAAATTCAATCTTTACAAGCACACTTATTTGATGTGACTGGAGTAGAGTCACATTAAAGTAGAGTACTATTTTAACAAATAAAGCTTGTATAGACATTTTTAAAATTTTTATATTCTTGATAAAATGTAGGAATGTTTTCGCAACTTGAGTTGAAGTTGCAAAACTTTCACAAACCTAGCTGTGTTATGGGCCGGAAAACCTTTTTACTTTTTGTGCTCTTACAGAAGGGTACATTTAAGTTTATTGTGACAATTTGAGATTCAACATCCACAAAAATATTACCCAAGCAATGATTACTCCTTGTTGATTCAGCCATTGTAGGTTTAGAGGTTGTGGGTGTGGGAGTTCCTGAGAATCTCTGACTGAGATCTTCAACACGATTTGTACATTTTTAGCCATCAACTTCATTCTACAATTTGATTTAATGACAGTTATTCTTAAAAATGTTTGTTCACATTAATAGGTGCTTGAAAAAATACAAATAATTGATTTTGCAAAATTTCTTAAATTGGGAAATTCATTTCAAAAATTGCCACTCTTGCAGTCAGTTAGAGTGCTGATGGACTCATTCTGCTTTACATCTAGTTCAGATGTAACATTTACAGGAACATCAATTATATGAGCATCAAAATTTAAATTGGTTGGTATTGATTTTACCACAATCCTTTGGGGACAATATTATTACATTTCACATAAAAGGACAAAAATTTACACAGGGAATACATAGAGTGGCAAAATGTATGCTGCAAAAATTCTTTATTGTGAACTGGCTAATATAATTATTAATAATTTTATATTATGATATAGGACATAATAAAAAATCACACCCCAAAGTAAGAATTAAATTAGTAAATTTACTTATAGCCATATACTTTTTTAATTGAGAGAGTGTTGGCCTTGTGCGAGATAAGCATAATCAAATTAAAAAACTGTAATTTTCTCCAAGACCAATAGCTTAATTAAAAACATTACTTGCTAAACAATTACAACTACAGTTACTAAAAACACATTCTGTGATTGAATAAAAGTTATCCATCATTTCAGTCTATATCAACACTATGTTGCCTAACAACTTCACTCTTTGTTGGCTCCTCAGTTGTTGCTATTGTTATAGTTCTTCCATTAGACGTTTTGGTCCATAACCTGACTGTTTCTTGTAAGTTGGCTTGTAAAGTAAATTGGTTGCCTTGAATTAAATTCTGAAATCTCTTGTTTGAGTTGACAAATTTCATTACAAATTAGTTTTATTTAGTTTTGATATTGGTTGCGCTAAGTGCAGGTATTTAAATTGCTCTGCAACTTATCTTAATTTTATATGTTTTTTGATAAACAGTATACTTGTGTTCAATTTCAAACAATGCGTAAAAACGTGTGTACAAACATTTCTGGAAATACTATGATCATCAGATCTCTCTGTTTCAAGAATTAAGTGATAGGAAGGGTGGAGAAGCAAAAATAGAAGATATAGGACTAGGTGATAATAGAATTAAACGTCGTATTACAACTTTGGGTGAACAAGCTGCTTATAAATTTAAACATAACATGACTGAACATTTTAAAACTAACACAATACATATAATCTACTACTACTATAAAGTTTAATGCATATGCATTAGGTTACAGAAAATAGGATATGGGGAACAGGTTACGGAGAGCTTGCATTGGGTAACCAAAGACCTTTGTTTTCATGTTTTAATAATAATATAAATATTCAAATTTCAGAAAATTCAAATTCAAAACATGCTTTATTATCATAAATACATGGTATTTATTGATGAAGCTGCTTATGATATAAAACATAAATATAAATTGACATATTACTAATGGGGGTTCAACATACTAGCATAAACAATAATAACACAAAATTTAATTCATCCAAGACGAAATGAATAAAAAACAGATTAAAAACTACAATTGCCACAAAGTTCAATGCAAAAAATAAAACAAATAAATAGAACTTGGATCTGATTTTAATTCAGTCTTACTATGAGAAAATATAAGTCAAAATTATTTAACATAAAGAACACCGGTATACCTATTTGCCAATAAAAACATCACTGTCAAATAAAAAGAAAAATAAAATAAATAGCAAGTAGAATATTTTAATCAAAATTATTTTTATATTGATTGTTAGATTGTAAATCAATTAACTCTAGTTGTAAATTTTGTGGTACTTTGACAATATCAAATTTTAAAGGATTTTATAATATTAATATCTCGAGTCCTTTTGCTTAAAAATCTTGAAAATGAAATTTTCAACCAGTAATATTAGTGACTTCATAAAAATATTCAATGGACACTGTAATTTTTAACCAAAATTACAAATTAAATGTTATTTAGAAAAATAACGATAAATATTCAAATCAATCAAGTAACAATCACTAAATCAAATTTGTCTGGTGTCCTATTGAGCTGGATACTCTGGATAGGTTCCTATCTGTCTGACAGATGGCAACAAGTTAATATTGGTCATTTGATCAAACCTTTGAAGGTAACATCTGGGGCTCTCCAGGTCTCTCATTTGAGCCCCTTCTGTTTATTTTATTCATAAATGACCTATGCATCTTGTTCTAAATTGCAGAGGCGTTTGCCAAGTTTTTTTCTACTGTCTATAATGGAGATAATAATGTCTTACCTTCTTGGAAGGCTGGTGTAAACATTACTATTCCAAATCCTAAATTATCTGTTAATTTTTGATAAGATCTTTCGCTTACCCCTTAAACTTAGAGCTGGCCCTGATGGTATACCCAATTATTTTTTGAGAAAATGTCTATGTGCCCTCTCTAATTCCCTCTTTATCTTATTCAGTCGGTCATTAGACTTGACAGTTTTTCCATCCCAGTGGAAACTCAGTTTTAGTACGCCTATATTTAAATGTGGTGCTGCTAATGAAATGATCAATTACAGGAGTGTGTGTGTACAGTCTGCCATTCTAAAACTTCTGAACAGTCTTATTTATGACTAAATTAATTTTTATTGCAAACAACTTCTGTTAAGTGAACTAGGTGGCTTCAGTTGTGGCAAGTCCGCTATTACAAACTTGTTGTTGTATCAGGGTGCTCTGTTAAATGCTTTGGAGAGGGGTGAACAAGTGGATGTAATATAAACAGACTTTTCCAAGGCATTTGACAGTGTCAACCATAGCTTATTACTAGAAAAATTGAGACTTTTTGGCTTTTCAGATTGTTTGGTGGCCTGATTTGCGAGTTTTCTTTCTGACAGATTTCAGCAGGTACAAATTGGTGATGCTAGGTCACACCTTATCTGTGTGATCTCTACACAGGGGGTTCCACAGGGTGGTCATTGTTCTCCCCTGTTGTTCAATATTTTCATTAATGATATTTTGGTTTGCTTTGAAAATACTAATTTTTTGTTATTTGCCGATGATGCCGAAGTTTTATATGGTGATCAGTTCAGAACAAGATATGGTTCTCTTGCAAGATGATTTGAATAGATTGTGTCAATGGTGTGTTGGTAATGGTTTGGCTTTGAATGTGGGTAAATGCAGTTACATTAGTTTCTACCAAAGAAACAAACAGGTAATTTCCTCCTATACTATTGATAATGTTAATCTTAGGTACACTGAAGTAGTAACGGACCTTGGTATCTTGTTTGATGAACAATTGAATTTTAATGCCCATGTGAATACTATTATAACTAAAGCATCTAAGGTCCTTGGTTTTGTCCTGCGCAATTGTAAAGACCTGTCGGTTAAAACTTGCAAAAGGTTGTACATATCACTTGTTGTCTCTTTGTTGGAGTATGGACCAATAATTTGATCTCCTCTTTACATGAATAATTGTATGGCACTGGAGAGAGTTCAAAATAAGTTTTTACGATTCTGCCTTTATAAACTTGCTGAATATGCAAAGTTTACTTAAGAGACACACTGAGAATGATTTAATGTTTATTTATAAACATTTGAATGTATCTGAGTATCCTGATCGTAATCTGAGGGTAAATCGATTGTTTTCTTTGCCTCATCAACCAACTATGCTACGCACTCGCCTGTGGAAAGAACCTTGAGGCTAGTAAACTCTACTGGAATTGAAGTTTTGGGAATTTCCTTATTGCATTTTAGAAGTCTTATTAAGAGTTTGTAGGATTTTGTTTCTGAAATAATTTTGCTCCATGATTAATAATTTAGTACAATAAGTACATTTGATCATCGTCATTGATAATAATATATTTTGTTTTTTCTTAGCTAATTTTGCATTGTTAATTGTTCATATTTTAAGAGTTTATTATTAGTACTTGTAAAACGGTTTAATTATCCTTGGTATTAAGATTAAGTCTGATAATTATTGTTAATTAGTAATTTGTGGTTAGGTAGTCTAGCTGTTATTTCTTTTTCAGAAATATTTATATTTTTTGTAACAGGGCTGATCACGTGTATTGATTGATTAGATTGATTAAATAGATTAAATTAGATTAAAATGTGTTCCCACTATGGAAACTGCTGCGCTTAACTGACAAGTGAGTTCATTCACCTTTAACTATAATGTTTTTTTACGCATATAACACCCAACTCATTTTCAGTTAGCACTGATGATGGCTCATACGCCGAAAGCGCTCTGCTAAGCTTCTAAAAATAAATTGCTTTGAATACATCTAGTTTGATTAATTTGTATTATCCTTCGAGCAATATAGCCACTTCCCTCTTCTAACTAACCGCAGTATGGCGGACCAGGCTGCCAAGTACAGGAGGCTCTCTATCCAAAAAAAAACCATGTGTCTCTCAACAACTGTATTAAGGAACAAGTCACTCCAGCTTTTGCCAAGGTCAGCACTTCTGAAAATGTTCCGGCTTAACATAAATCCTATTTAGAAGTTAAGTTAATTAAATCTAAAATCTGAAAACACTTTTAAACTGATTGATTTATATTGACCTGTGTAAAGGCTACAACAGTGAAATCTTAAAACATTTGCTCACTGATATACAAGACTTGATTATCATTGAAAAGAAAATAAAATACAATAAATTGAGACAAAAACTGGATGATCTTATCAGTCATAAGAATTTTCTTCAACATAAAATTCTCTGCATTTTATTTTCATCATAGGCTAAAGAATTTTTCTAACGTCAATTTTTATGGAGCCGAAATGGACCTTCTCAAACTAGGATTAAAACATTGTTTTAATAAAGAAATTCTCCAAAATAATTTACTTCAATTTTCAGTTGAGCTTAATACAGTTATTGAACAAATTTCTAACATCAATTTAAAAATGTCTCTTCGCAACCACCTATTTAGTATATTGCATAAATTTAAATCTAACTTTAAAAAATCAAAATCTTACTTAAACTCTCCAGGCAAATCCTAAAATCCATTAAAAACAAAATGAAAAAACTATAATTTGGTGATCTCAAAAGCAGATAAGGGAAATTGCTTAGTTATTATGGAAAAAGCATTTTATATATCCAAAGTTGAAACTTTTTTAACTGAAAACAAGTTTAAACCACTAAAGTCCAGTCCTTTTAACAACTTTGTCAGAATGACCAATTCTTATAAAACAATTTGACCTTTTTTTAGAATAACATAATGCTCTGTATACCCTCTTATCCAGCAAGCCTACAACCCCACGACTTTACGGCATACCCAAGTTACATAAAATTGGCTCTGGTCTTATTGGAATGACCAGTAGTTAGTTTCACCAACACTCCCAATTTCCTTTTTATCCAATTTTGTCCTTAAATTGTTAAAAAATTTAACAGCTTTCTGCCCTACATTTGGTGTTAAAAATTTTACTGATCTTGTAAATAACCTAACAGACTCACAATTGCCTAATAATTATCTATTGGTTTCTTTTGATGCAATTAATCTTTTCACTACAAGTGCCTAAATCTGAAAGTGTGAATATCATTAAAAATATCTTGAAGGACAAAATTAATAACAATAATCTTATTTCACTAATAACATTACTGGTTACTACTTAACAACTGCCTTTCTTAAATTTTTTTCCTTTTCAATAATACATTTTACCAACATGGTCTGGCTAGGGGCAGTTGCTTATCTCTATTTTTGGCGGAGGTCGTTATGGATTACTTGGAATCAAATTTTATTATGACTGATAACAATAAAGAGATTTTCAATCGGTACAGTTATATTGAAAATTGTCTCTGTTTCTTGAATTGTGACACAGTAGGAGCTCAGTTACTCTTAAACAACTAAACCAAATACATCCTAAGATTCCTTATAAATATTCTTAAAAAAATTGCTTATAATAGTAACTATGACCCCAAACTAATTAATATTTTAATCAAAAAAATCAAATTAACTAAATTAAAAAACCGATCTTTTTTTAGGGTAAAAAATATAGTAAATTCATATCTCTACCATTCATTAATTCTCATCTAAATAAGACAATGGACAATAGCTTCATTAAACACCAATCGAAATTACAAATTTCTCAGAAAAATAAAAACAATTTGGGTTCGGTTTTGATCAATACCAAGGATAAACTTTATATATGCAAACTTTATAGATACATTATCAAGGAGTGGTATTTACAGACTGCAGTGTGATTCTTGTGATTGTTCATAAGTGGGACGAACTTGTAGACCCTTAAAAACACGCATAGTTGAACACTTAAGTAGACCCTCTTCTGCATTTGGTGAACATATAAAATCTAATAACCATAATTTCAATCCAAAGTCCATATCTAAAATTCTCCAATAGGTTACCTCTAAAAACTACAACCGACTAGAGTTTCTTAAAGATATTTATACCACCAATGAGCTCATCAAAAATCCCTCTTGTTTAAATATACAAGTAAACCTCAGACCTTAAGTTCCATTAGATAGGACACTCTAGAATTCAAATTTAATAAGCATTGGCAAATTTTCTAATTTAAAAGTTTGCTTCTACATCGCTAAAGGATAACAATTTTCTTGTCTGAACAAAAATTCACTTATTCCCGCCATCTAAGAACCACAGTAAACAAAACACGACGGAGACTAACGTGCTCCCCTTTTTAAATACTGTTCGTCCTGTTTAGTGTTCTGTATAGTCTTTAGTGTGTCTAAATGTAATATATAATTTTCATACTATCAAATGTGTTCCCACTATGGAAAACTTCTGGGCTTAACTGACAGGTGAATACATTCCATTCGTTCACCTTTAACTATAATGGTTTTTACGCATATAACACCCAACTCATTTTCAGTGAGCACTGATGATGGTTCATACGCCGAAAGCGCTCTGTCAAGCTTCTAAAAATAAATTGCTTTGATTAATTTGTTTTGTTAAATATTAGTAACAATTTGTGATCTTTCTATAAAAGGTTTAGGAAATGAATAAGATCATTCATTTATACAGCATTGAAAATTTTAATACAATGCTCACAATATAGACATGCTTCGTAATTTAGGTACTAAATCCTATATATCTAAAAATACTAATATAAAAATTAACTAAATGAAATTTTGGATTTATGAAATCACCTTTAGCAATTGCTTTTTCTTTACATTTCTTATTTTTATATTTGGTTTTTTAACCATGATATTAATATTTTATTATATTTCACTAGGAATTTAATAATACATAAAGATTTTCCATTAGTAAGTATATTAAATTACTTTAAATTAATTTAAACAACTATTAAGTAATAGTAAAAGCTGTCTTATATACTAAGTATTTATATACTTTTGATAAGAAAAAATAAACATGGGAAATCAAGCATAATAGTGTTGACATAATTAGTATTATAGAATTGTATGTGGAGATAATTACCCAATTTCAAAGCTCAACCTGTAACTCAATTGTACCAGCAGCTGTATAATAATTAACTCTTCAATAATATGTATGAAAATAGTATATACCGGGTGGTTCGGCACCGAGCGGAACATAGGAAAACCTATGTAAATTTTAAGGGGATCAACTATTGGCTGCCCTGTACATTTTACAGAAAAAATTTAAGATAACTTTTTGAAGAGACCAATCTGGCAAACCCTCGTGCAAAGTTTCAAAAAATTGTAATAAGCGAATCTTGAATTATTCAATTAAATTTAATTGCAAACTTACTTACTGGTCATATTTCTGCATTAGTGATTTCAAGAAATCTGGCAAAAGTGCCAAATCTATGATTGTTAAGATTACAAATGTTTATTGGGAATATGTTATCATCAATACTGTATTTCTTGTTAAAGCATCTTGAAACTGTGGCATCTGTAGATTGTATTTAGAATGTTAAGATAAAAATAAATAAAAGGTTTATTTCAGAAACAGTCGTGTAACACTTTTATGTAGGTGGGTGCACAATTATGAACAAATTGTGTGTGTACCCTATGCAAGAATTATTGCTTAAATATAATTTTAGCATTTCTACACTATAATAAACTACTAAATACACATAAAATATTTTATAGTTAGAGAGAAGAATTAGATAAAATACATACTTTATGTCATTTTTAAAATAACACTCTTATTATATTATTATGTTCACAACAACAAAACGTTTACATATCTTACAAAGGGTATAATTAATAAAAAAAAATTTAATTAATTTTTACATATATTTCATTTTTAATAATAATTAAATGTTGTGGTCACGCATTATATATTTTGGGTTCAGTTTGTAACACCTACATGTTTCAGAGCTAAGTGTTGTAGTTTTATCTTTTGATTTTGACAATCTGGGGTTATAGGTTTATTATTTGGTCTCCCCAATATAATGCCTGGATAGCCATGACTAAAGAGTTTCAAAGGAAATTTTTAAAGTGCATGTATTTCAGAAAATTTGGTATATATCCTCAGAAAGGATGTGATAATGATGGTTTGTTAGGAATTGTTGATAGACTGTCTCTGAGTAAGAATTAAAATATTTTTGCACACTCTTGAAAATACTGAAAAACAAAATAATTTGTCCTGAGATTCTTAGTTAGTTACTTTTTGTTTTAAACAAACTCGTCAAACCAACGTATTTTATCTGGTTTATCCATGAACCAACCCTTATAAAAGTTCTCCCATTTGTGAATCTTTTAATCTGTATGCTTCCAGTATTGACATTGCAGCTAGTTTAAATCAGTTTGCGACAATAGTATTAAATAAACTGAAACAGAACTGATCTGACCAGTAATATGTTATTGTATTTTATTGGGGTAGGTAATTTCTGCGTATCAACGCAGAATTATCAAAAAAGCTAAAATCAAGACAAGAAACCTGAATTTCTTTTTAAAGATTTTTTTTATGATTTTAATTTTAAGTGTAACAGTGGCTAGTAAGTGTTTAGTATTTAATTCAACAAAGTTTATGTAGAACTCACTAAGTTTTGCTGCAACAGCATCAGGCTTTGATAACAGTACATTATCCACTTCAACTTCTATAGTTATATTTTGCTTTGTGTTTCAACCAACAATGTTATTTATAATTGAAGTTTTGCGTAAGTTTCGGAAATTTATTATTTCTTTAAATCAAAATTAATTTTTAAGAGTTTTTTCCCTTATGAACGTGTGTCCTAGAATGCTTCCTCTTCTAAGAGTTCTCTAGAACAGCCCCCGCAAATTTTCTGAAGAAAGTCTATTATTTGAAACACTGACTACATTTATACGTAAAATTTGTGATAAAAAAATAATAATAAACGCTTGTGATATGAAGAGTCGCCTTCTTAATTTTTTTGCTAAATCAAGAAACTATGAGTTCTTCAATCGACTCCCTTATTTTTTACCATTACATATGACTCCTCCTGTATAAGTAAAAATTTAATATCATTTTTTAGTACTGCTACCCTGTACTACTAAAGAATTTGCCATAATTTCTCGATGTAAATAGTCCAATTCTTTTTCTAGTGAGGTTTTTACTTCCTCGATCTTTTTTAGCGCCTTTGCCTCAAAGTCCATAAATGCACTTAAGACATCCTTTTCGCCAACAGCGCCAGTCTGCTTATTTTTTTTTTAATTTAACACTCGACTTTTTAGCTCTAGTAGACCGCGATGCCAATTTGACTCCAATGTAATAACACGAGTCGCCATGTCCTTTGACTGTGCTGCTGCTGCCGCAGCTTTATATACGATTTTCATGTAACTGTATTTTTTGTTTACATTTTTAAACATTTGTGCATGCTCGCCTCCCCAGTAAAATAACAAAATCAACATTTTTTTTTCCGTTTTAAGACCTAATCTTCTCAATTCAATAGGTCCCCATGACGCCTTAGTAACTGCAAATTTAGCATCCCAGGCTTCCCTGCTAGTACGTATTACTGATTTTTAGTGGTAAGTAAATTTGAGTTTAGTCAATACTTCATATCTTGCATTCATGCATTACCAAGTCCGATAAAACATAAAAATTATTTTAACCTTATTTTACTAATTGGTGGAATTTGGTTGAACTTTATTGGTTGGAAATCATCAATTACAGTGACTAATTAAAATAACTAACTACTGTAAAATTTTTAAACTTCAGTCATCGGCGTTTAGAAGTGGTGGACCACCGAAAATAGTCCAGCAAGGTTTACAACTTTGAATGGTCACCCTGTATATAAAAGATGTAGCATATAATTTTACTATAAAACATCATATGCCTAAATAGAAAATAAAATTATAACAAAGAAAGAAATTCTCTGAGCAAATTCCATTTACCGACAAACCTCCGAAGTTGCAAAAATTCTTTTTCTGTAAAAAGCTCTGGAAAATTTACACGTCAATATGCAATATTTAAGAAATAATATAAACTTCAAAGGTTATCTTTCGGCCAAGCTCAATAAGTACGACGTAATATCCTTTACTGATCGCTTTATGGATCAGAACGAAACATAGATTTTTAAACTGTATGAATTTGTTCATATATCATTTGTAGGTACGCAAGTATTTTAGCAAAAATGCACTTGGATTTTGGCCCGGTAAAAAAAATGAAATGAAGGAATTCATTGTGACCTCACACTAGTGACTATTAAATCAGCTAATACAAAAAGCTTGGAAAATTTTTACAAAACGACTTAATAACTTGTTTTAATTTTAGACACATTATAAATAAGCCTATTACAGGAAAAAAACTGCATGGACAATATTGTAACTAACATGAAAATATCAAATAAGGTTTGTAAGACCACAAAACTACATCCGCATCGCTAAGAGTAATATTGCATCAGGATACATGTTGCCAAAGAAAATAATAGTAAACTATAGAAAATCCATCCCGTGTAAATTTTTTGACCACCTAAAAGGATCCCCGCTTTTCGAGCGAGGATCCATCGGTGAAATTACGCGTTGAAATCTGGCCGATCACTTGGCTGTGTTGCAAAATTTAATTCGGCGGCTGCGACTCGGCTGAGCAACACAATATTATTTTTGTTATTCGCTCTTGTGACGGACGTAATTCTGTTATTTTTTTAAAATTTTGTCATTGGTTCTGTAATACATAATGTCGGGCAATGTATGCCAATATTATGACTGTAGGCGAACTAGAAGAGAGAATCCTACGTTAAAGATGTTTAAATTTCCTTATAAAAATCCAAGTATTTGCGAACGTTGGATTTTAAATTGCGGTAAGTCCTAGAGTTCTATAAACATACTCAACCTTAACAGTGCCTTAGTAAGTAAGTACAGGGTGTTCCATTTAAGAGGAAAAACGGCATATTTTTTGACTTTCCCGGTATATTTAAAAAAATTGAAGATAGCCAATCGACGTATTTTAACTCGGAGAATTTGAAAATCGTAATAAGAAAACAATTTCATAAAAAACAAAAAAGACTGACGACATTGTTTTCTTATTACGATTTTCAAATTCTCCGAGTTAAAATACGTCGTTTGACTATCTTCAATTTTGTAAATATACGGAAAAAGTAAAAAATATGCCGTTTTCCCTCTTAAATGGAACACCTTGTACCTAAAGTTCGTTTCATGGGTCTTTAACTGTGGCTCCTAGAAGAGCCAGGTATAAATACGTGGATTTTTACGCAAAGTTACAGCTGAATACCTGTGAAATGAACATCACCTACAATCTATATCTATCTCAAGTTTTAATTGGGAACTATTCGGCAATGAAAATTACAGTTAACCAAAAACTATAATTTTCTGACTTTTAGGTAAATGAAAAATGTCTAAGGTGGTAAAACTATGAGGTGATGTACAAAGTTAATTTTTGAATACTGAAAATTAAATTTAAAGAATAAAAATATATAATACCGATTTAAATAGTCAAATTACTAAACAATAATTACTTTGAGATAAAACCTTAAAAATAGTACCATAACAAATAATAATAGTTATTTATTAGAGTAAAATAGGGGTTTTAAAATTACTGCCTTCGCTAAAGCTCGTGTAGTAAACTTCATCATTTTACTCCCTATTAATCATTTTACTGCCTCATCTGTAAAAGTCAATAAAGTGAACTTTTTGAGTGAAGGCGAAAAATATATTATTTTATTTTAATATACTGAATCTTCTAATCTTGACCAACTTTAAAGTATACAAACTCAAAAATTAGCGAATCGTCGAATTTAGATCATCAGGTTAACAAAAAATATAAGTTACGCTTTTCTTTTTAAATAGGTAGGTATTTATATGATACCGATTTTGGGGAAGTTTGAGGATCGTTGATATAAATATTTTTGATAGAATTTCTCTTTTGCGCGCCATCGTTTTTTTGTGCTCATGCAGTTTTGTATACTTAGTGTTGCCATTGCTAAGTGGGACACAGGAAATCCCATGTTATTTTTTATAGGGATTGGCTTTCCTCTTTAACTTAGAGAAAAAAGTATTACAATTTATTAAAGAGCACTGAAATCTACAGCCTATAAAATAGCACGTCACGCACAGACATTTTTTACTTATTTAAATAGCTTAAATCTCTACCACTTATTACTTTGATAGTCAAAATACCTTTGACATATATATCAATTCACGCCGGTTCTGTGAGCTTTATTAAGCTTTATAGCCAAAAATCTATATAAAAATTAAAAAATTATCTTTTTTTATTGCAATGTATTTACAGGTAACAACCAACATTTTTTTATCTTGACTAGTGGACCGTTAAATAAGTTTGTCATTTTATACATGACTACTGTATTGGTAGTAAATATAGTAGTTCAGTCCAAAAGATGTTTATTTTGTCCAAAAAATATTTTATTGAATATAAAGCGCAAGATTGTTTGAGTCTCAAAATAAAGAACAAAATTATTGCTCAAAAAGAGATTTCTACTTGGCTAGGAAGTAAGGACGATTCTTGTTACTCACACAAACTTTTTTTAGTGCATCATTTGGTTATCACCAATATATTTAAATTTTGCAAATGGGACGAGCCTTTAAAAAAAGAACAAAAACAAAAACTAAAAAATTTAAAAAATAAGTAGTTTTTCGTACTATTTGTTATTATCAAGCTTTCTTCATTATACAGGGTGTCCTACGAACTGACGCGATCGATATATCGAAAACAATTTTTTCAGTTGGTAACATGATAAGGCTAATGGAGACATATGACTAAAATATGTTCATGATGATGGCATTTCCAATAATACCATAAGTTGTTGCTAACTTCCTTATTTTAAAAGGTACGCTCTACACTTCATTTAATTTTTTGATTCTACGTTAAATTTGATCTACGAAAAACATTCATGAATGAATGTTTTTTACTATTGAAGGATATCTCTAAATTTTGTGTTCTTAAGACGCATGCCAATTAGCCAAAATATTTAAAAAATATTCGTATTTGATTAAGAATGTTACTGCGCCTGTTAAAAATTTGACTCCAATTTATTTCAACACCCTGTACCAAATTTGGTACACTTATGTTTTAAGTGGTCCTGAACAATAATCCAGTACCATTTTTCAAAAATAAATATCGTTAATACTACTTCCCGATTTTTCGCACTTCAAACTTGAATACAGTAGGCCATGACCTGCTTTCATTAAATGTCAAACTTGCCATTTTTGACCATTTAACCTCCCTATCCAACAAAAAAAAGCTTTTGAAAATTGGTCAAGAAACAAAAATTTTAGAGGGGTGGCTAACCTTTAAGTGGGACACACTGTATAGACATAATTTAGTATAAGCTAATGAACATTAACTTCCTGTGTAACCGGAAGTGCCACTAGCATAAAAATATTTAAGTCGTATGCCTCCCCATCCTTATCAACCCTATCAAATTGCGAGATTTTATAATTTCTTGTTTTCGAAAACAATTCTTTTGTAAATGGTTTTCGACTACGTTCATCCAGGGACACGCTGTATTAAAAATGTGCATATTTTATTTGCAATTTTTTTGTCAACCGCTCATTTTTTTAACTAGTTTGTGGATTTTTTAGGGAGAAAATTAAGAAAACAATACCCATTAATTGCATCAAAATGTATGTTTTTTTTTAATCTGAGACACCCTGTATTCTCATATTTATGAAAAATCCTACAATTTGAGTTTGAACACTTAACTGTATCAATTATATAGCTGTAAATTAAAATAATTCGTATTTCTATTGTATTAGATTATATATACAGGGTGTACAGGTATATTAGATTATATACCTAGATTATATGTATGTGATGTACATATAAGTATAAGTATTAGAATAATCTTCTTTGCTATAAAATATAGGCAATTATGCACCAAAATTCAACCCGGCATTTTGTCCTGTTTAATTAGCTTTAAACCATAACTTTAAGCTTTTTCATAAAAATAATATGTTAAGGTACTAGTAATGTTTCTTTGATTTTATTATTTAAAATGTTTGTGAGAAATATTTTCTATTAAAACATATTAAAACATATTCCTCCACTTTGTTCATAATTAACTTCAAATGTCAACTTTAAAGATTAAGGCCTTATCAATAATAATTTTGCGATGCGGTACAAAGACAAATCAATGCAAAAAATGCCAAAAATTAAGTCTTTATAGATTTGGAATCATTTTATTTTTCTAGGCACGTGCATTTTTTTTTTTAATTTTAGCGTTTGAAATAATAATGGAGAAATTTTATTGCGAACAAAACCAAAATGATGACTCAACAATTTTTCGCGATTTTTACAAATTTTTTCAATGCAATAATATGGTAGGTGTAAGATTTTATGTAGTTTTACAGAAGCAAATAATGCAGGCGACAAAACCTCACTATATATTAAGGCCGAAGCAATTTTATCTCAGTGTATCTAAATAAATAAGGTGAAAAACATAGTCACAAGTTTCTAATAATAGGTTAAATCAATATGTTAAGAATAAACTAAAAATTAATTAAAACATCCATTTTCTCAAAACTTAATTTTTGCGAATACCTCGTTCTGCCTTTATATGGCGCGGCGCGGTTCGAGAAAATTATTCACTAACAGATAAAATTTAAAATGTTATTAGTAATGGCAACGTCGCTTCGATTCTTACACGGTTAGCGCATAAAATATTCTTATTTAAGGAAGCATAGATGTCTCCTTGTCGGTTCACAGCTTGCCATTTACGTGGGTTATCTATTCGTTAGTATAATTATCTTTGATGTTGCAATAAAAAAGTCAAATTCCGTAAGTATACTGATATTGGCTGGCATAACTTTTATGATTTATACAGGGATTATGCAGGGGACATCAACACAAATATTTTTTGTCCAGTAAAGCAGTTCTTGAACTCGTTTCTTCTATAGATTAAACCTCAACTCCTGGGTTTATAAAAAAATATACTATATTTTAAGTAAATTATTATATTTAAGACTTATAAGACTTATTAAGTTAAATTAAATATAACGAAAGTTATCGTTAAAGATTTTAGTCCATATTTTCTCTATATTCTTCTTTTCATTATTTAAGTGTATGAGATATTATTTTCTAAATTGATTTTGTTGATCTAAATTGATGTCACTTTATTTTGTCCCTTGAAATCAAAAATCCATTTTTTCTATATTTTTTTCAACTAGGCGTTGCAAGTAAATCGCAAATTGTACTGTAATGTATGTTAATAATAGTAACATTATGTAATAAGTATCTCATATAATAGCTATTTTATTCTAAAATTTTATTATTCTTGTGATATTCAAAGAATTAAAAACTTTGACATTCAAAATAAATGCCATTATTAATAACAATACTTTCGTAAGACCATATAATATTAAAAGGGAAATTAAAACCTTCAAACATGCATATATACCACTCACAGAAATTCATTAGTTTTTGTCAAATCCTTAATTTATAGTGGTGATATCTTCCTTAAATAAATTGAACTATGGATTTGACTACTCCTGCATTTCTTTCTGTTTGCCTAGTTGATACCTCAGGGTTCTTAATAACCATGTATAAAATATAATAACTGCGTAGCGGTTTCGGCCGTAGGTCATCATCATCATGACTACAAAAAACGTATACTAGTTAAATCTTTGAAATAAAAATTCTAGAATTATACAGACTCAAGAAATAGTATTTAATAATACATACTTTCATTAAACAGGCAATATGATGGAGATCACATCGAAAAAATCCCATATACACAAATTATAAAATAAATTGAATTAAAAAAGTTTATTCATCAAAAGGACTCTAAAAAAGAAAAAAAAACTATAAACCACCATTACATTATTTCTATTGAAAACTGTATAAGGTATTCTAAGGTAATAAGTCTTGATTAAAGTGGTTAATTTAATTAATTATTATAATGATAGTTGACAGTTTAACCCTAGAGTGTTAATACATTATTAATTTTCTTACTAAAAAAAAATTCTTTCAAAGCCCTTACTATTTTATTTTTTTACTGCATGCAGTCTTTTATTTTGACTTCCTCCATAGTCAAATACAGCATACAACTGACGACTATCTCAAAAACAGTCTGTAAAACTTTACTTGAGATTCCTTCGAAAGATTTTTTTTCAAGACAAAAGAGGTTTTTTAAAATAACTATATTCCTCTCAATTCCAAAGCAACATGGTTGCTTTTTTTCTGGGCATTTTTTAAGATATATTGCTGCTGCATCAATAATATTTTTTTGACATAAAATATAAGTTGTCAGCATATCAAACTTTTTTTATGTATGTGTATTTAGTATGTCCTAAATTTAAAAAGACCAGTTTTTTTAAATTGTTTTGTTACTTTCTAAAAAATAAAAGAATAGCGCACGCCAATGAAGCGGCCATATTTTCCTCCCGCGTGAATTATACTCGGCAGGCGAAGATATCGTCAGTCTATAAATTCAACAACATTTTGCCGCTTATTAGTTATTAATGATATAAACCAATAAAAGTTTCTTTAATACTGTATTTTGTGTTTTAATTTCCAAACCCAACTCTCATAGGTTTAATACCGACTAATGTGGAACAACTAAAGTATTTTTATTTATCGTCTTTAGCTACTGGAGTGAGGAAATAGAAGGGAGCAGCAGGTCAATAGGGAGGATATACACATAAATGGTATGACCAATAATTTTCTACATCCATACCAAAGAGCTTAGTAGTTGGCTTGTATATCTAAAATGGACATTCTTCAACATTTAAACCAACTTGAAACAATAAACTTGATTTTAACAATAACTATTACTATTATATTTTAATAAATATAAAATAAAAAAACACCAGCTTCCAAAGTGCAAGAACCTGAATTGAGTAAGGCATATTTTCGGAAGTACTTTGTAAGACGTGTTATTAATAATACTTACAACTCAATGTGAATGACTTTCTTTTTTGTTCAATGTCGATGTTAAAAAGTGCATTTAAAACGTTGAATCGATCGGAATTGTTACCAATAATCAAGTTTTCAAATAAGTATAACTTAACCAGGAACACCAGCCTTTAAAGTGTAGAGCCTGAATTGAGTAGGGCATCTGAAGTAACACTTTGTAGGACGTGTTACTGTAAATTTTTTGGGATTTTTCAGTAATAAATTGATTAAGGTAATTTAATACACCGAAAACACTTTAAGGGGAGTTAAATATAGAGACTAAATATCTCATCTGCAAGATAGTTCTGTACAAAGTTTACATATCGTTTTCATTACGTCATGTCAAATATAAAATATTAACATTTCCGAGGAATACTATTTAATCAATTATTTTTGATAAATTAAAAAAGGATGGGTAATTTAAGTAGGTACTGTAATTGTTTTTAGGTTCAGTGTTAATCCCCCCAAAATTATAACGCAACATGGAGAAGCCAGGACCTAGTAAAAAACATGAAAATCGGCAGTTTCAAGCACTCAACGAAGCCACTGATATTAGTTCCACAGCTTAACTTCTCATATTTATACGAGGTGTTAATCAAGATTTTGAATTGAAAGGTCAAACCAAATGAGTTGATATACTCAATGTACTTTCAGATGAGTGTTCAAAAACTGATTTTTACTGATTGACATTGGAACGACAATCCTTTCATAATTTCAGTTGAAAATAGTCAAAGCAGCTAGAAATTATCGACATTCAAAACGACCAAAATTTACGCAACAAATTCAATGAAGGAGACTTGCTGAACTTTTACCGCATTGATAAAAATATTTACAAAGAGTTGCGCATAAAGACTCTGAAATGTGCCAGCTTATTTGGTTCTACCAATATATGTGAACAAACTTTTCCAATACTAAATAATATTAAAACAAACAATCGAAACCGCCTTGCAAATGAAAGTTTGGAAGCAGTTTTACGAGTTGCTACAAGTATTTGCCAAATGTAAAAAAGAATGTAAGCTCTATGCAGTGCTACGCTTCAAATTAAGAAATTCTTTTTCAATTTAATGAATTATTATCAATTCTTTACTGTCTTTATTGACCTGTACTTCTGGCGACCGGCCCGCCATCAGGTCATGATTTGCTCGAGTGGCCCCTAGTCTTAATAAGTCTGTGCAACCATGATCTAAACAATCTTTTCCAAGAACAAGACGAAGCTCAAGAGTTTCAGAAGTGAGGCCATAAAAATCAAATTTTGCAATAACATCATTGAATATTTATTGGCTATAATATTGTAACGACATTCAGGAACACACTTTTATTGGCAACGTCAAAAACACTAACCTAACTCGCCTTGACTATCGTTTAATTGTTTCCAAGGTAAAAACTGACTAAACAATTAAAACTGAACACAAAGTCACTGACACAAAGCGCGTCCTTTT
This sequence comes from Anthonomus grandis grandis, assembly GCF_022605725.1. Lineage (NCBI taxonomy): Eukaryota > Metazoa > Arthropoda > Insecta > Coleoptera > Curculionidae > Anthonomus > Anthonomus grandis. Next base: position 1,208,651 of record NC_065565.1, read on the forward strand.
TAAAGTCTAATGGAAAAGTTTCGAAATATTTAGAATTATCTTTATTGTTTTTGAGACCAATAATTGTAGGAGAATACTGACAGTCAAAGCAAGCAAGTATCCATCGTCGGTCTTCCATAAAGCCTAAAAAAATAAGGTTAAAAATGTCTAACCTCTTAAAAAAACGTTGGGACCTGATAGCGCATACCTGGAAAATATTTTGAAGTATACAGGGTGCTTCAAAAAAGTAGGGCGATATAAGCAGCATTTTTTAAAATGGAATGCTATTCTTTTTATTTTATTTTTAAGACCGCTTTAGGGTACCTAGTATATGCGCTAAATATGGCTGCTTTGTCATACGCAGTTTGACTGCAATAATTTTTTTAATAAAAAAAATCTAAAAATCATTACATTATTTAATTTCATCTTGATACTAGAAATGTTAATTCAATGTCAATATTGGACTTAATTGGGATTCTAGAAGAGTGGAGAATTACTTTAAATTAAATTGTTTCCTTTCCGAATTTCAAAGCTCCATTTCTCGCTTTTTTTAAATGGAACACCCTGTATATTTTTTATCCATTTAATGAAGATTTAATACATGAACATTTTTTATTATGTAAACATATTAGCTATCTTTAGTCGTTTTTAAAATATTCACGATAATAATTAAACAAGCATATTAAAAATATTTATAATTTTATTATTATTACATTAAGTGTTCAATAAGTCCTCCGTTTTGTTCAAAACATAAATTAATACTTTCCTGAAAACTTCTTTCTACTTCATGTAGCATTTGTGGAGTTACTTGAGCAAACGCATCCCGTATTCTCTGCTCCATATCTACTGCCGTTGTAGGTGGATTTCTACTATAAACAATTTCTTTTACAAAACCCCATAAAAAAAATCTAATTTTGTTAGGTCAGTTGATCTGGCTGGACAATTAATAGGACCATTCCTTCCAATCTATTTTTCTTCAAAAGTTACATTTAAATATTCAGTGGCATTTCGAGAAAAATTTGGAGGAGCTCCGTCCTGTTGAAACCACATTCGGTTTCTAGTAATTAATGGTACATTTGCAAGTAATCTAGGCAGTTCATTTTGTAAAAATTGAAGGTACATTTCTCCATTGAGATGACCATTAAAAAAATAGGGACCGATAATGGTGCTTCCAATAATTCCACCCCACACATTTAATGACCACCTATGCTGGTAGTCGATCTCACGCATAAAATGGGGGTTTTCGGATGAATAATAATGAATGTTATGTCTATTTACTGATCCGTTTTTATGAAATGTTGCCTCATCCGTAAATAGGACATTATTAAAAAAGTGAGGTCGTTTTGTAATTTATTTCTGCTCCAAGTACAAAATTCGGTTTTAAATATCCCTATCAAAAAGTGCTTGATGTTCATGGATGTGGCATGGATGAAAATGATTTCTTTTTAAAATTCGTTGCACTGATCTTTCACCTATTCCAACTGCTGCTCCGATATTTGACTGACTTAAGTGAGGATCTTCGGTTACCGTTAATAACACATATCTGTTAATAACCAATGTACCGTTAATAACACTCTTGCTCCTGATTGGTAACAGGCCTCATTCTATCTTGCTTGGGGTAACAAACACTCCCTGTCTCCACAAATCTTGCTAGTAACCTTCTAAAAGATTTTTCTTCTGGACATCTTCTATCAGGATAGCGCGCCCCATACATTCGAGAGGCTAAGAGGCAATTCTTTTCAGATTCCCCCAACACAAATATCATGTCAACAAGTTCGTCTTTGCTAAAATGCATTTTATAAGTATGCAATTTTCGTTCAGATTAGATTTCTGAAACAAAACTCCAAATTTCTTTTACAAACAAAGTTACGATAATTCAAATAACTGAATACTTAAGCTGATTGGGTTGTTCTGGTAAGAAAAAAAGAACTTTTTCTTTTGTTTCTCTTTTGTAAAGTTGTTACTTATCTTTTTAGTTAAGCACAAGGTTTATTTAGACAATTCAGTGAGAGATTTAAAGTGGACTGTATTTGTGTGATTAAAAGTAAATGTGGAAAGGTCGAAAAACCAGCCTTTAAAGATCCTTACCTTAATGTGTCTGTATCCAGCTTCAGCAGGTCTGCTCTGGCCTTATTGGGTCTTCTAATTCGGGTTGAATCACTAAGAGTGGTTGCGGGTTTGATAAGTAAATCACGATCTGTGATGCGGTAAGATTAAGACAACAGTTGCGGAAATAAACGTATAGATCACGACGCTGTAATCAATGCGCGATGATAAAGTGCAAACAAGGAAGTCGTCTTCTCTCTGGTCTCCGTTCAGCACCAACCAAAGGAATTTAGAAAGTTAAAGGCTATCGTATACGCGCAGATTTGTTGTTGTTAAGACTTAATATAAAAATATTAATTAAATTGGTTATAATAAAAGGAGAAAATTAAATTAAATGAAATGGTAGTTTTAATTTGCAGAGAAAAACAAAGAAATATTATAAAAAGAAATTTTGTTTAACTATTTGGACGTTCACAAACTAAATGTGGACGGACCACTGATAATACACATACAAAAATGATATTTATTCTCACCAAAATGTCAAAAATTTATTTAGAGAAACAGGTGAAATATTTTGCTTGGCAACAAAAAAGATATTAAAATACCTATTTTGTTAAGAATGCAGATTTCCTGGTTCTTATTTAAACATTTTATTATCTACGGATAATTATCGTGAATATTTTAAAAACGACTAAAGATAGCTAATATGTTTACATAATAAAAAATGCTCATGTATTAAATCTTCATTAAATGGATAAAAAATATATAGGGTGTTCCATTTTAAAAAAGCGAGAAATGGAGCTTTGAAATTCGTAAAATATGATTGCTAACACCCTGTATATGACAGAAGGAAACAATTTAAGTCAAGGTAATTCTCCATTCTTCTAGAATCTCAATTAAGTCCAATATTGACATTGAATTAACATTTCTAGTATCAAGATGAAATTAAATGATGTAATGATTTTTAGATTTTTTTTATAAAAAAAATTATTGCAGTCAAACTGCGCATGACAAAGCAGCCATATTTAGCGCGTATACTAGGTAGCCTAAGGCGGTCTTAAAAATAAAATAAAAAGAATGGCATTCCATTAAAAAAAAATGCTGCTTATATTGCCCTACTTTTTTGAAGCACCCTGTATACTTTCCAGATGTGCGCAGGATCTGCAGGATTTGGATCAAGTCCCAAAAATGCCGATGCTCGGCAATAAGGCTGATATGGAGTTGTTTTCATTGCTTGTTGCTCTTGGGGGAAAATTAAAATGATTGTTTTTTTATTATTATTTTGTTTTGATGAGGAAAAGTGATGGGACTATATTTCCGGTAGTTTTGTCACCTCTATAAATTGCGAGTTTCGACTTGGCCATCTTAGTTCAGTTGAGTTAGTGATGCTAGAAAGAGTTTGAGCAGCGTTCGGTAATTTTTTTTTTGCCAAGAGGTTAGCTGCCGTTCAAAGCAAAAAAACGGCATCTGCTTAACGAGCGAAATTGAGATCATAGGGTTTAGTTCCTGAACCTTTTTCAAAAACCTAAGTTTTTTTCCTGAACCTTTTTTGTTTTTTTCTTTTTGATATTTTTAACTGTAGATTTCATTTTAACTGAGCCTGTAGAAATTTATTAATAAGTAAATTTAACAAAAATAAAATAAGAGAAGCTGTGAAGTCACTTACCGCTTCTTCGTTTAGGAACCATTAAATAACTTGTTGGGGTTTACTTAGTAATTAAGCAGTATGTGCTATTTTTGTGTTCGAAAATAGACTAAACTGCTGAAATGATTCAAATATATTTTAGATATGTTTTAAAATACACAAAAATAGTAATGTGGAAGCAAAAATATTTCTCACTGCTTATTCGCTAAGAAACCATTAGACAAAATTTTCATACTTGAAAAGTCAATATGCGGTATCTGATGTTCTGATTTCTTTTGTATATGTAAAAAAAATTGCAAGTTGTAAAATATTTGCCTGCCTAGGGATTACATAATACATATAAAAAGCAATGAGTGAAATTAATACTGTTTTTATTACTCAAGTGGACTTACGAACAGGTATTTAAAATTTTTACCAGTAAATTAATAACTCTATTAAAAATAACTAAGGATCTTCTTCATTAGGTTCACTGAGAGATGGCAAGCTTAGCCAAAACATTTTTCGATTTTCTGGAATAATTTTATCTAGCACTTTTAACACATTTTCTTTTTTATTGTTAAGAAATCCGCGGGGTGCATCAAGACAAGCAACATTTTTAACCAATTGATTTTTTTTCATAATTTTTTTCTGCAAACAATCTAGTACTTTGTCTTCTCCTGAAAATGAAGTTTTGTACTTTAACGTAAATTTACCACGTTCCGCAGTAATTTGCACAATGTCGGACAAATAAGGTCGCTTTTGTGTCTGATTATTTAGTTTTTGTCGAGACGAAAAATCTTTCCATTGAAATAAATCTTGTATATCCATTTTTTTAACATCTACCTTGCCTTTGCAGCAACTGCCAACAGCATCCGCAAACTCATCAAAGTCGTAGATTTTTTGTTTGCGCTTCATTGACAATTCCACCTGATGGTGGAATGTGTGGCCAGGCTCGAAATCATTGAAACATATGGTCGTCGCTGAGATTTCGTCGGAGTTTATCATTCTCATCAGAAATGTTAAAAGTGCCCAATTCTTGTTTTGGCTAGCACAATTGTCCAATCAAATTATAATTGTTTTAGCGTCTCTATTTGACTTTATAAAGGAGTAAAAAGTGCTAATCAAATCTTCTTTACTGCGTTTGCTTATCGCTTCGTGCCATATAACTGCATATGGTTTGTTCTTAGAAGAAAATTTCCCTACGGGTACAAAAGTTTCGTTATACGCAATTAGTCTTTGCAAAAAAATTACGCATTTGAACATATGTCCATTCGCGGCAGCATCACTACTTTTTGCAGATCTGCTGATACACAAATTGTATCTTGGTTGAATGTTTTATCTGAGTATTCATTTACACCAGTTTTATGGTTAATCCAGTTTTTACACGTCTGGCAGGATTCGTTTATATTTTCTTTGTTATGGCCGTGAAGATCAAATGTTTCACAAGCATCGCACTCCTCGTGCCCTAGTTTTGTAAATGAAATTCGTTTTGCCTTCACTTTTTTTCGGTAGTTTTCGTATGATAATTTTGCATTATTTTTTCGAAATTTTTCTTTGAAATCATTGTACATAAGTGTAATATTGACATCACTACTAAGATAGCGAACATGTGGTGCATGTTCTCTTCGGTAGTGCGAGATACATGGATTAAATGATTCAATGTGAGTATTTATGTCAAAGTCATCAATTTTATTCGCTGGCTTTTTGCCTTTATTTCCATGTAGCAGTGGAATAAATTGCCCTCTTGGTGTTTTTGATAAAGTATCGTGAAGGACTCTGTCATTGCTTTTCTTATATCCAAGAGTAGTAACAAAAAATGTTTTATAGACTCCGACCCTCTGATCAGATTTATCATTTAAAAAGTATTTAAAAGTATTTTGCTTTGTTGGCTTTTCTCCAGTGGTTCGTTTTGTTTGCAATCGCTCACTTGAACTAAAAAAAAAGACTTTCTTTCGTGATTGGACAATTTCCAAAATTGCGTATTAATTTCTTCTCTCCTACGTCGATCAAATGCAGATGAACATTTTTTTTGCAATTATCAGCACAACCTGGTAAAACCTTATCAAGAGGGAAAAGATTGCTGGAAAAGAAGCCTTTCTGGCTTCAAAATCAATGACGGTTTTTTTTCTTTTTTTGTTTCCTGCAGGTTCACGAGATTCATCTAAAATCAAAGTAAATTAGCTCATAATATAAAAGTTTTACATTTTTTTACCATTATTATTCAGTGCGTTATTATTAGATATCGAAGCAATGTCACCACTTGCCCCATTTATTGTAATAGCTAAGTTGGTCTGCTCTTCATTAGTTTCTAAAAATGACCAAAAAATACTCCTGATATTTTTTGATATACCTACAAAACAACCAAATTTTATGTTTTTTTTTTACCATTATTATTCAGTCCTTTCGGATCAGGATTCGCAACAAATTTTTCCGTTATAAGCATAGGAGGTACATTCTGAGAATCATCGTTGGAGCTTTCCTTGGTATAAGATAGTGCGGTACAGTTTCTAATATTGAAATCTTCTTCAGGCTCGCTTCCTCTTTTCGCATTAATTCCTTAAATGTTTAAGAACATTTTATAATAAAAATACCTTTGTCCCAGTTATTACTTCATTACATATTTTTTTTTTATTTTAAAAATAACCTCGCACCTATTTCTAAAACATCATCAGTCACTTGATTACAATTATTATTGTAAGGAATGGATTGGCCAGGTGTTAATAAACTTGATGTGTTGCTGTCATAATAGCAATAATTTAAGTTTATGTTTTTTACTTCCATTGTATTTTTCTGTTCTAAAATAAAAAAGCAACGTTATTTCTGAAAACCTGTGACAACGCCATTTCCACTACCATCATTAATGTTAGGATTCGCGTGGTATACTTCATTATTTATCCAAGAAATCACTTTGTCATTTATTAATGTGCATGGCAGGTCCAGTTTTATAACCCCCCCCCTCCCCCCCGACACGATTCCGGCAAAGCTGCAGGTTGTAAAGTATGTAAAATATAATCTCAGCCTTCAATACTGCTGATATCCATCTCAGAATCATTTTCCGTTCTAGAATTTTAATAAATTAGGCTACTAACTTTTTATCGTCATACCTTTGGTAACTGATATAAATTATTACCAATAATACTAATTAAATAGCATTACTTACTTTTTTTCATGATCCCAGCAATCGTCAAAGCCATTATTATTGACTAAATCTTTTGCAAGGGCTCTAGGCTTACTAGTCTCTTCGTCCTACTACTAAAAGCCATATTAGGTTCCCAACAGCAACAAAAATCTCACACAATAATTATTAACTTTGATTTTTGATCAATCCACTTTGCAGCGACACCAATTAACGACTAAATTTACTCAGCAAAATCGCGGCAACTACGGCCTGCTTAGCGAAAAAGCGGCAAATGCGTCCCATCCACGCGCACTTGCCGTGTATTCGTTAGGCATTAAGAAGATACCGCATTTTTCCTGAGCAGTTGGATGAATTTTGCACATACCGCCAGAACAAAGTTTATAAATTCGAAAGGTATGTTACAGATACTGCATTTTTCGTTTGCAGGAAGATAGTTTATTCCCTAAGAAGTCCAACCATGGCAGTAACTTAATTTTGAAAATTTTTGCAGATACCGCTTTTTTGCTTTGGACGGCAGTTAGGTTCATTGTAGCTGCGGCTCCCAGTTAAGAGGACTCTCGCCGACGCTGCCACTAGTGGTATTTCCCAATTGATTTGAGTTGTTCTTGAGGGAAAATCCATGCTCATTTGAGGATTTGATGCACGTGCCCACTGCTCATTTTATTCACCAGCCTTAACATCGGCTCACTCAACTCATACTCATTGGAAGCGGGCTGCCAAGTATAAAAACAATAAAACTTATTCTTCTCCTCTAGGAAATTCTTTTGTTTTTGTCCTCGGCATAATATTATAGCCTCATCAATACTTAATGGTGACCAGGTGAATAGACCAATTTAATATTATTAACTATTTTGTTCAAGATGGGACGTATTTTTAAAAAAAGTCCGGAGTATTAGAGTCGGAATCAAGGTGATCAACAAATCTTAACATTTGCATAATATCTGTAAATCTATTATGGGAAATTGTTTGGCCAAAAATAGGGTGATAATAACGGATGTTTGCTCTTTGATCTTGCTAAAGTGGGAAAACGCATATTACCATTTAGACAGCAAAAAGCTATAAACTTTTTCATTTCAGTTTTGTCATGCCAGTTAATTTTGTATTTCTTTCTCATAAATACTGATTTATAAGCAAAGAAATGATGAGCCTTTTTGTTGGTTTCCCGAACCGTTATCTCAAATATGTAATTATCAAGATTATAATAAAAATAGGTTTTTGATAATACATAAAAATATTATGTATTATCAAAAAACCAATAAAAATAATCAAATGCACTAGCATCATCTGGCATATTAATGTTAATTGACTCTTTTGGAAACTCGTAAAGGTTGTCGGTGATGGGTTACGATAAATTTGTTTCAAACGGCGGGTTTGTAGTGTTTGCTGGAACGGCATCTGACTCGCTGTCCGATTCATAGTTAGTCGAATCTGAAATTTGTTGAGTGATAATTTTTATTAAAAAAGGAATCACCGGAAAACTTTTAAACTCCATTTAAACTAAATCTTTGCTATCTTCGGCTTCATCTGACATGTTCAATAACTCTTCTAATTCATAGTCTATTAACGGACGCAGTAAGTCCGTGCTACTCCGTTGTTTCGACCCATTAAAATTCATAACACCAAAAAAATTGGACAATATCGAAAACTGTATAATTACCTTGCCTTTTCCGAAATATCCATTTTCTATAGATGCACTGGGAAGCTAAACCATTTAATACACTTAAAATCCTTTAAAACTTCTAAAAAATCTACTTTTAAACTAACTATTTTTCACTCAACACGCAAGAAAACTTGTATTAAAAATAAACGTGTTTAACAGTAAACAACACTAACATAAAATAAACCAGAGGGTACTCAGTGGCCGAGCGTGCGCCACAGTTTTTCATAGACCAAAAATTAGAAAAACGCGACCATTGGTCACCTAACTAACTTTATATTGCGTTGAGGGAAGTCTAAATTTACGGCCAGTTTGGTTGCCGCAGTACATGGCAAGCAAGCCAATGGGCCACTATAGTGGCCGGTTGGTAGTGAATCTATTAAGCTCATTTTTTTAACATTTGGCTTTTTCTGGATTTCGCATCGGATATTGCTAATTAAAATTCTCTTATTTTTTTAAGACCTACGAGAAAAACTTGCATCTTACTGTTTTATTTCCATTTAATCTAATATAACTGAAATGTCACTTAAAAAAGTTTATTACCGCTTAGACCCACAATCATGACAAATTAAAATCGCACAATCACATGTCAAACCTAATCACACCATAAAAAACTACAGCTGTTTAAAAAAAACTGAATTTGTGCTATTATTTATGTAGTAACAAATTTTGTACCAAAGGGCATTTTTTTTAAATCAATTTTAACTACTTTGACAATAATTTATTTAAATTTAATTTATTGTATTCCTTCTTCCTGGCAATAATCTGGGAACTCCTGGGTTGTAACAGCAGTTCCGTTGTCCGTAATTATTTTCGTTGGACTTCCAAAAGTCATCTGTTGCAATTTAAACTTATCTACCGTCTCTCTAGCTGTCGTGGATTTGGTTGCATATAATTAGGCAAACTAAGAAATCATCCATAGCAGCTAGAATATGTTGATAGTTTTTAATTGTAAATGGAAGTGGACCTGTGATCTGTGATCTGCATGAGATGTATGAAGCGGAATATTACTTTTAGTAATAGGCTGTAATAGACATTCTTTTTTGCCTTCTTTCTTGTTTTCTAAATACATGGAACGCAGTTCGTAATGCAATGTTGAATCTTATCTTTTAATTTTGGTATATAAAACTCTTTTTACTACTTCTTCTGTCTTAGAACACCAAACCATGGAATTCTACCATACTCTTTAAAATTGACGCTTACTTTTTTTAATTGCCAGACCATATTTACTTGGTATGGCTAAAACTTGCCTTAAACGTTTAATGCCTTCTTCTTCTGTGGCACTTAATGTGATTACGTCATCCATGTTATATATTCTTATTCTATATTTTTAAGTGTTAACTCGCGAAAAATATGACCAATGGAACACTGCAGGACTATTGCATAATCCAAATGGACATTTTAAAAATTTAAATTGCCCATGTGTGTACAAATGAAGTATATTTTTGGCTTGCTTCATCTACATTTACATGAAAGAATCCGTTGCGCAGATCAATTGTACTAAAATATCTTGAACCTTGTAATTGATCCAGGACATCTTCGAATAGTGAAAATGGAGATCTATTTATCTTTTATTATCTTCTTGTTAATCTTCCTATAATCACAACATAGTCTGGTTCGTCCATCCTTCTTTTTTACTAGTACAATGGCGCTCGCCAAATCTGAACAACTAGGTTTTATAATTCCTTCATCTAACTAGCCATTCTTTTATCTGGTTTTCTACTTCTTTCTTTTCATTAGCAGGTAATCGCCTTGGGTGTTCATAAATAGGTTGTTCATCGTTCAATAACATTTTCATTTTAATGTCACATGTCTTAGTTTTATTTCATCTTGATACAAACGATTTTCTATATTTTCTACATTTATTTCCTGCTCTTCTGCTGAATTTTAAATATTTATTTTCATTAAAAAATTTTCTTTTTCTTTGTTAGACATCATTATTTTTCCATCTGAAAGACTTAGGTTAGCTAACTCAAGATCATTACCAACAATAGCTTTGAAATTTGATGCTTTTATGGGAATAACATGTAGCTTTTAAATAAATTCCTCGTTATTCACCATTGGTTGCTGCTCAAAGTAGCCCATCGCTTTCACTTTTTCAGTTCCAAGTTCTCTTAATGTAATTTTATTTCCTGTCAATGTAATATTATTAAAGTAATTTTGGTAAACATCACTTCTAATACCACTTATATTACTTCCTGTATCCATCAAGACCGATTAATGATATATTTTGTATTGTCAACTTAACAGAATTTGTCGGTACTTCAATTGTGTTTCCACTGGTGGTTGATTGTGCGTTATTTTTCTCACTCTAGTTTCCATTATTCATTATTCTTTTTAGGACAACTTGTCAAAATCATTAGAATGAAAACCTTTAAAATCTTTTGTTTTGTTTGGCATTTATCAATAAAATCACGATTAAATGTCTTGACTAATAACATTCAATTTGTTAATAATCTTAGTGTCGAATACTTTGTATCTATACTTTGTATTTGGGTATCTCATTTTAGGATTTATAAATAATATTATTTTAAATATGGCCGTAATAAATTTAAAAAAAAACGGTAACTTCCAGTAATTTTTGTACTATTTTAAGGCTTGTAGTAACTACTATTTTAGCGTTTTTTTAGCTACTTGGGTAGGTACTCACTTATTTATCAGCATAGTACTATATGTGAATTCTGCGAATTTTTATTGGAACTATTTTGTAATTTGTTAACCATTGTATCATTGTATTATAATTTTACTGTTTTTTTTGTTAATTGCTCAAGTGTTAACATTATGAGAATATTTTTAAAATTTTGTTTTCAAGTCTTTTTCTATTTTTTTCGCCCCTTAGATAATACAATATAATTTAGAAACGACATTTAAGATTAAACATACTGCAAAATTATGCTAATATATTAGATATAAATATTCTTAATAACACTGACCGACCGGATAAAAATGAAATTAGTATTTAATGTCGGTACCTGATTGGATTATTGTTTTAGCGCAACATATTGTCTGTCGTTGTTTTAATTTATACCCCATGAATCTTACGAGTCCGAACTGGAAAAATCAACCAAAATATGCAACTCTAGACCAATTATTACAGCTCGACAAGTTTTCACGTTTAGAGACAAGTTTCGCGATTTACGAATACTGCATGTTATTTGAATTTGGTATAAAAAATGCAATTCTTTAGTTACAATTTTTTTAAATATTAACAAAAATTTAAAATAAGCGTTTAATTGTTAATAAACGTTTTTTTTTAATATCGCTCAATCTGTATAGTTGTGTATTGTTTGTTTTTAATCTTGCAATAGTTCTTTTAATTACTTCTGCTCAATCGATTCTTACAAAATTTTCCGCACAAATTTTAGGTTTAACCCTTGGTTTAACCCCACAGTATCAATCCCTGAGCGAGGGTGAGAGCTGCCTTCAAATTTTTAAATTAGAAGGAGATCAAGTGATACCTCGTTTTAAACGTCTTTTTATCCTGAATTTAATGTTGTAGTCGTAGAGTAGAGGCAATTCTAGTCAAGTAAAAACTAAGAACCAAAAAATAAAAAGTATAGGTAACAATATTTTTGAGATATTCTGAGCTCTGAAACATTTAACAATAAAAAATAAAAACGTGGGGGAGCAAAATTAAATTAATTGTTAATTTTAAAGAGGTTAGAATCTTTAGTCTAGTAGAAGTCTCATAATGTGTCCTAATAATTATTTTTACGGTTTTAGGTCACCAGATTTTATTTAAAGTAGTAGTTTAACTTCACCTTGCGAATTATTATAATTTTTTTTCTGGATTTTAATTTTTTTTTCTGCCAAACCTTTTGCTTTGGTGCTTCTTTCGGGTGGCGTCTGCGTACGTCGCACTCGTTGCACGCCCGGTTACGGGGCCCTGGTAAGTTCCGTAACTTAAGCGGTTGTTCCGGTTACCGTTCCATAACTATACAATTTCTGAAATTTGGTTCGGTTATGAAACACGGTTCTTGAGAAATTGGTTGCAAATGTCAACGACCAATCATTTTTTTCGGTAACTTTGGTTATTCCTAAGGATGTCATAGATTAAACGTATTTATATTCTGAGTTTAATCTACGACATCCGAAAATCCTGTGTTTGTAGGTTATGTTATTAAGCTTTGGTTTGATTTTTTCCTGTTTATAAAATTTGATCATTTGATTGTTTCATTCAATTTTAAACACTTGACAATTAAAACATATGTTAGTAACTTGTGTTGTGTTTTGCCAAAATAATATTTAATTTAAGTCAGTGTGGCAACATCCAAATTTATCACTTTTAAAACCCGCCACTACGTCGCTCGAATCATGAATTGCTGAAAAATGATATGTCAATTGTCATCCCTCTCTCGAGCAAGAAATGGTTTTGTAAAGAGGTGCCTTGTTTATCGTTGAATATAAGTTTGGTTTTTGGGTTAAATAAGATGTTTTAATAACAAAAAGTGCTAACAACAAATAACTGAAGCTTAGGAAACTCTCCTAACATAAAATGGTCCTTCAAATTTGGATATAAGCTGGTAAAATTGTATTGGAAAATTAGACCCGGAAATCGGAAGCCGGGGGCGTCTAAAATTGCATCATCATCATCGTCGTAGTTGTATCGTGTGGACCGCGCTTTTAAAAGCCCGTATCACATCGGTCAATCAGCGGCAAAAGTCCAGTCAAATTGGTAAAAAGCGTTCAAATTTGGCGAAAACAAACGTAAATCTTGATTTTTTGGATAAGGGATGAAAGGTCTTGTAAAGGGTTTTCCAATAAGGGCGGGTCGATGTTGAAATGGAATAAAACAAGCTGTATCTGAGATATTAACAAAATTATTTTTTTATTTGAAAGGCCAACTTATGCCATTATGTATGGAATATGACATCATTCAAATGTCCGCCGCGGCTTCTCACGGTGGCTTGGATTCGAGTGGTCCAATTTTCAATTACTCTGCTGCATAGATCCGGCTGAATTTGAGCGATGGCCTGGGTTATGTTGACTTTCAGGGCATCGGTGGATTGCGGCTTATTGGCATAGACCTGGGACTTTAGAAAACCCCACAAGAAAAAGTCTAGCAGGGTCAAATCGCAAGACCTTGGTGGCCAATTTACGTCACCTCTCCGAGAGATAACCCTGCCCTCAAATCGTTGACGCAGAATGTCGATCGTGTCGTTCGCTGTGTGGCACGTAGCGCCGTCCTTCTGGAACCACATGTCGTCTATGTCCATAATGTTCAATTCGGGCCAAAAGAAATTGGTTATCATTGATCGGTACCGCTCCCCGTTGACAGTGATGGCCTCACCGACATTGTTTTGAAAGAAGTACGGACCAATGACGCCGCCGGCCCAAAATCCGCACCAAACCGTAACTTTTTGTGGATGCATTGCCACCTGGTGAATCTCGCATGGGTTGGTGTCGTCCCATATACGGCAATTTTGTTTGTTAATGAAGCCATTCATCCAAAAATGTGCCTCGTCACTAAAGATGATTTTTCGGCTAAAATTAGGGTCAACTTCCAAACATTCTGAAGCCCAGTCAGCGAACAAACGGCGTTCTCTATGGTCATTAACTTTAAGCTCCTGGGTCAGTTAAATCTTGTATGGGTGCAGGCCCAAGTCCCGACGCAAAATTCGCCAAGTTGAAGTCTGCGAAAGGCCAAGTTCTTGTGTACGGCGAGGAATCGACTGCCTCGGGTTCTCCTGAACACTTTCACGGACAGCGGCGATGTTCTGGACTGATCTGGCGTTCCTTTGACGTATGGGAGTTGGTTGATTGTTTAGCGAACCAGTCATCTCAAATTTGGCCACCAAACGTTGAAGAGTTGACTTTAAAGGGCCACCGCGCCTACCGTATACTGGACGCAAGGCACGCAATGTTTGCACTAATAAACACTCGTTTTGATAATAAACTTTTATCATTTGGACGTGCTGCTCAATCGTGTAACTTGTCATGATGATTTGGCATCAGTAACTGAATAATAAACAACAGATTTGACAGATGCCACCAAAACAACATGGCCGCCACAAGCAGTCAACATCGGCCCGCCTTATTTGAAAAACCCTTTATTATAATACTAAATTTTTTTGATGTATTGTGTTTTAAAAAAATATTCATATATCACTCTATTACTGTTATTTATTATTCGAATATAATTTAGTATTTCGCATATACAAAATAGCCAAATGATCTTTTTTATGGTTTGAACATAATCAGAATTAAGAAAATACGATAACTAATAGCCTTAGCTATTGTTCCGATGTCATTTTAATTTCATTTTAGATATAAGTTGTTTAACCCTAATTGATTTTTAAAAATATTTTGAGGTATTGTGTTTAAAAAAATACTCATATCTCACTCTATTACCCTTATTTATTCTTCGAATGTAATTTGAATTTGGTATTTAGGTTAAACAAGATGACTCAAATGATCCTTTTTAAGTTTTGGACATAACCAGGATAAAGAAAATCGATAACTATTAGCTATAGCTATTGTTCCGATTTAATTTCAATTTAATTTTTAAAAATAATTTGTTTAACCCTAAATGATTTTTAAAAATATTTTGAAGTATTGTGTTTTAAAAAAATAGTCATATCTCACTCTATTACGGTTATGTATTATTCAAATGTAATTTTAATTTGGTATTTAGGTTATACAAGATGACCCAAATGATCTTTTTACGCTTTGGATATAACCATGGTTATGAAAATAGAACAATTAATCCTTATAGCAAGTTTTGAAGTTCATTTGATGTACTGTAAATTATTTAAAAAATTTTTCTGATGTGAGGTGAATGAAAAAAATAGTCATATCTCACTCTATTACTGTTATCTATTATCCGAATATAATTTAAATTTAGTATTTCGCGGATACAAGATAGCCAAATGATATTTTTTACGGTTTGATCACAACCAGAATTAAGAAAATATAATAACTAATAGCGTTAACGATTGTTCCGATTTAATTTTTAGATATAATTTGATTCACCCTAAAAGATTTTTAAAAATATTTTAATGTATTGTGTTTAAAAAAAATAGTCATATCTCACTCAATTACGGTTACCTATTGTTCAAATTTATTTTAAAATTCATATTTAGGTTATACAAGATGACCCAAATGATCCTTTTTAAGTTTTGGACATAACCAGGGTTAAGAAAATAGAACAATTAATCATTATAGCATTGTCCGATTTCATTCCAATTTAAATTTTTAAGTTCATTTGATGTACTGTAAATTATTTTTAAAATTTTTCTGATGTATTGTTTTAAAAAAAAAATCATATTTCACACTATTACTGTTATCTATTTTTCGAATATAACTTAAATTTACTATTTCGCATATACAAGATAGCCAAATGATGTTTTTTACGGTTTGAACACAACCAGAGTTAAGAAAATATAATAACTAATAGCGTTGGCGATTGTTCCGATTTAATTTTAATTCAATTTTTAGATATAATTTGATTAACCCTAAATGATTTTTAAAAATAGTTTTATGTATTGTGTTTTAAAAAAATTGTCATATCTCACTCTATTACGCTTATTAATTATTCAAATTTATTTTAAAATTAATATTTAGGTTATACCAGATGACACAAATGATCCTTTTTAAGTTTTGGACATAACCAGGGTTAAGAAAATAGAACAATTAATCATTATAGCATTGTCCGATTTGACTACAATTTAATTTTTAAGTTCAGTTAATGTACTGTAAATTATTTTAAAAATTTTTCTGATGTTTTGTTTTAAAAAAAAATAATCATATTTCAATCTATTACTGTTATCTATTATTCGAATATAATTTAAATTTACTATTTCGCATATACAAGATAGCCAAATGTTGTTTTTTACGGTTTGAACACAACCAGAATTATGAAAATATAATAACTAATAGCGTTAACGATTGTTCCGATTTAATTTTTAGATATAATTTGATTAACCCTAAATGATTTTTAAAAATATTTTAATGTATTGTGTTGAAAAAAATAGTCATATCTCACTCAATTACGGTTATCTATTATTCAAATTTATTTTAAAATTACTATTTAGGTTATACAAGATGACCCAAATGATCCTTTTTAAGTTTTGGACATAACTAGGGTTAAGAAAATAGAACAATTAAACATTATAGCATTGTCCGATTTGACTCCAATTTAATTTTTGAAGTTCATTTAATGTACTGTAAATTATTTTTAAAATTTTTCTTATGAATTGTTTTTTAAAAAAATAATTATATCTCACTCTATTACTGATATCTATTATTCGAATATAATTTAAATTTACTATTTGGCATATACAAGATAGCCAAATGATCTTTTTTACGGTTTGAACACAACCAGAATTAAGAAAATATAATAAATAATAGCGTTAACGATTGTTCCGATTTAATTTTTAGATTTAGTTTGATTAACCCTAAATGATTTTTAAAAATATTTAAATGTATTGTGTTTAACAAAAATAGTCATATCTCACACAATTACGGTTATCTATTATTCAAATTTATTTTAAAATGAATATTTAGGTTATACAAGATGACCCAAATGATCCGTCTTAAGTTTTGGACATAACCAGGGTTAAGAAAATAGAACAATTTATCCTTATAGCATTGTCCGATTTGATTCCAATTTAATTTTTGATGTTTATTTAATGTACTGTAAATTATTTTTAAAATTCTTCTTATGAATTGTTTTTTAAAAAAATAATTATATCTCACTCTATTACTGTTATCTATTATTCGAATATAATTTAAATTTACTATTTCGCATATACAAGATAGCCAAATGATGTTTTTTACGGTTTGAACACAACCAGAATTAAGAAAATATAATAACTAATTGCGTTAACGATTGTTTTGTTTTAATTTTAATTTAAATTTTAGATATAATTTGATTAAACCTAAATGATTTTTAAAAATATTTTGATGTATTGTGTTAAAATAAAATAGTCATATCTCACTCGATTACGGTTATCTATTATTCAAATTTATTTTAAAATTAATATTTAGGTTATACAAGATGACCCAAATGATCCTTTTTAAGTTTTGGACCTAACTAGGGTTAAGAAAATAGAACAATTAATCATTATAGCATTGTCCGATTTGACTCCAATTTAATTTTTAAAGTCCATTTAATGTACTGTAAATTATTTTTAAAATTTTTCTTATGAATTGTTTTTTAAAAAAATAATTATATCTCACTCTATTACTGTGATCTATTATTCAAATATAATTTAAATTTACTATTTCGCATATACAAGATAGCCAAATGATCTTTTTTACGGTTTGAACACAACCAGAATTATGAAAATATAATAAATAATAGCGTTAACGATTGTTCCGATTTAATTTTTAGATATAATTTGATTAACCCTAAATGATTTTTAAAAATATTTTAATGTATTGTGTTTAACAAAAATAGTCATATCTCACACAATTACGGCTATCTATTATTCAAATTTATTTTAAAATGAATATTTAGGTTATACAAGATGACCCAAATGATCCTTTTTAAGTTTTGGACATAACTAGGGTTAAGAAAATAGAACAATTAATCATTATAGCATTGTCCGATTTGACTCCAATTTAATTTTTGAAGTTCATTTAATGTACTGTAAATTATTTTTAAAATTTTTCTTATGAATTGTTTTTTAAAAAAATAATTATATCTCACTCTATTACTGTGATCTATTATTCAAAAATAATTTAAATTTACTATTTCGCATATACAAGAATGCCAAATGATCTTTTTTACGGTTTGAACACAACCAGAATTATGAAAATATAATAAATAATAGCGTTAACGATTGTTCCGATATAATTTTTAGATATAATTTGATTAACCCTAAATGATTTTTAAAAATATTTTAATGTATTGTGTTTAACAAAAATAGTCATATCTCACACAATTACGGTTATCTATTATTCAAATTTATTTTAAAATTACTATTTAGGTTATACAAGATGACCCAAATGATCCTTTTTAAGTTTTGGACATAACTAGGGTTAAGAAAATAGAACAATTAATCATTATAGCATTGTCCGATTTGATTCCAATTTAATTTTTGATGTTCATTTGATGTACTGTAAATTATTTTTAAAATTTTTCTTATGAATTGTTTTTTAAAAAAATAATTATATCTCACTCTATTACTGATATCTATTATTCGAATATAATTTAAATTTACTATTTCGCATATACAAGATAGCCAAATGATCTTTTTTACGGTTTGAACACAACCAGAATTAAGAAAATATAATAAATAATAGCGTTAACGATTGTTCCGATTTAATTTTTAGATTTAGTTTGATTAACCCTAAATGATTTTTAAAAATATTTAAATGTATTGTGTTTAACAAAAATAGTCATATCTCACACAATTACGGTTATCTATTATTCAAATTTATTTTAAAATGAATATTTAGGTTATACAAGATGACCCAAATGATCCTTTTTAAGTTTTGGACATAACCAGGGTTAAGAAAATAGAACAATTTATCCTTATAGCATTGTCCGATTTGATTCCAATTTAATTTTTGATGTTCATTTGATGTACTGTAAATTATTTTTAAAATTCTTCTTATGAATTGTTTTTTAAAAAAATAATTATATCTCACTCTATTACTGTTATCTATTATTCGAATATAATTTAAATTTACTATTTCGCATATACAAGATAGCCAAATGATGTTTTTTACGGTTTGAACACAACCAGAATTAAGAAAATATAATAACTAATTGCGTTAACGATTGTTTTGTTTTAATTTTAATTTAATTTTTAGATATAATTTGATTAAACCTAAATGATTTTTAAAAATATTTTGATGTATTGTGTTAAAAAAAAATAGTCATATCTCACTCGATTACCGTTATCTATTATTCAAATTTATTTTAAAATTAATATTTAGGTTATACAAGATGACCCAAATGATCGTCTTTAAGTTTTGGACATAACCAGGGTTAAGAAAATAGAACAATTAATCCTTATAGCATTGTCCGATTTGATTGCAATTTAATTTTTGAAGTTCATTTGATGTACTGTAAATTATTTTTAAAATTTTTCTTATGAATTGTTTTTTAAAAAAATAATTATATCTCACTCTATTACTGTGATCTATTATTCAAAAATAATTTAAATTTACTATTTCGCATATACAAGAATGCCAAATGATCTTTTTTACGGTTTGAACACAACCAGAATTATGAAAATATAATAAATAATAGCGTTAACGATTGTTCCGATATAATTTTTAGATATAATTTGATTAACCCTAAATGATTTTTAAAAATATTTTAATGTATTGTGTTTAACAAAAATAGTCATATCTCACACAATTACGGTTATCTATTATTCAAATTTATTTTAAAATTACTATTTAGGTTATACAAGATGACCCAAATGATCCTTTTTAAGTTTTGGACATAACTAGGGTTAAGAAAATAGAACAATTAATCATTATAGCATTGTCCGATTTGACTCCAATTTAATTTTTAAAGTTCATTTAATGTACTGTAAATTATTTTTAAAATTTTTCTTATGAATTGTTTTTTAAAAAAATAATTATATCTCACTCTATTACTGTGATCTATTATTCAAAAATAATTTAAATTTACTATTTCGCATATACAAGAATGCCAAATGATCTTTTTTACGGTTTGAACACAACCAGAATTATGAAAATATAATAAATAATAGCGTTAACGATTGTTCCGATATAATTTTTAGATATAATTTGATTAACCCTAAATGATTTTTAAAAATATTTTAATGTATTGTGTTTAACAAAAATAGTCATATCTCACACAATTACGGTTATCTATTATTCAATTTTATTTTAAAATTACTATTTAGGTTATACAAGATGACCCAAATGATCCTCTTTAAGTTTTGGACATAACCAGGGTTAAGAAAATAGAACAATTAATCCTTATAGCATATGTCCGATTTGATTGCAATTTAATTTTTGAAGTTCATTTGATGTACTGTTAATTATTTTTAAAATTCTTCTTATGAATTGTTTTTTAAAAAAATAATTATATCTCACTCTATTACTGTTATCTATTATTCGAATATAATTTAAATTTACTATTTCTCATATACAAGATAGCCAAATGATGTTTTTTCGGCTTGAACACAACCAGAATTAAGAAAATATAATAAATAATAGCGTTAACGATTGTTCCGATTTAATTTTTAGATATAATTTCATTAACCCTAAATGATTTTTAAAAATATTTTAATGTATTGTGTTTAACAAAAATAGTCATATCTCACCCAATTACGGTTATCTATTATTCAAATTTATTTTAAAATGAATATTTAGGTTATACAAGATGACCCAAATGATCCTTTTTAAGTTTTGGACATAACTAGGGTTAAGAAAATAGAACAATTAATCATTATAGCATTGTCCGATTTGACTCCAATTTAATTTTTGAAGTTCATTTAATGTACTGTAAATTATTTTAAAATTTTTTCTTATGATTTGTTTTTTAAAAAAATAATTATATCTCACTCTATCACTGATATCTATTATTCGAATATAATTTAAATTTACTATTTTGCATATACAAGATAGCCAAATGATCTTTTTTACGGTTTGAACACAACCAGAATTAAGAAAATATAATAAATAATAGCGTTAACGATTGTTCCGATTTAATTTTTAGATTTAGTTTGATTAACCCTAAATGATTTTTAAAAATATTTAAATGTATTGTGTTTAACAAAAATAGTCATATCTCACACAATTGCGGTTATCTATTATTCAAATTTATTTTAAAATGAATATTTAGGTTATACAAGATGACCCAAATGATCCTTTTTAAGTTTTGGACATAACCAGGGTTAAGAAAATAGAACAACTTATGCTTATAGCATTGTCCGATTTGGTTCCAATTTAATTTTTGATGTTCATTTGATGTACTGTAAATTATTTTTAAAATTCTTCTTATGAATTGTTTTTTAAAAAAATAATTATATCTCACTCTATTACTGTTATCTATTATTTGAATATAATTTAAATTTACTATTTCGCATATACAAGATAGCCAAATGATGTTTTTTACGGTTTGAACACAACCAGAATTAAGAAAATATAATAACTAATTGCGTTAACGATTGTTTTGTTTTAATTTTAATTTAATTTTTAGATATAATTTGATTAATTCTAAATGATTTTTAAAAATATTTTGATGTATTGTGTTAAAAAAAAATAGTCATATCTCACTCGATTACGGTTATCTATTATTCAAATTTATTTTAAAATTAATATTTAGGTTATACAAGATGACCCAAATGATCCTTTTTAAGTTTTGGACATAACTAGGGTTAAGAAAATAGAACAATTAATCATTATAGCATTGTCCGATTTGACTCCAATTTAATTTTTAAAGTTCATTTAATGTACTGTAAATTATTTTTAAAATTTTTCTTATGAATTGTTTTTTAAAAAAATAATTATATCTCACTTTATTACTGTGATCTATTATTCAAATATAATATAAATTTACTATTTCGCATATACAAGATAGCCAAATGATCTTTTTTACGGTTTGAACACAACCAGAATTATGAAAATATAATAAATAATAGCGTTAACGATTGTTCCGATTTAATTTTTAGATATAATTTGATTAACCCTAAATGATTTTTAAAAATATTTTAATGTATTGTGTTTAACAAAAATAGTCATATCTCACACAATTACGGTTATCTATTATTCAAATTTATTTTAAAATTACTATTTAGGTTATACAAGATGACCCAAATGATCCTCTTTAAGTTTTGGACATAACCAGGGTTAAGAAAATAGAACAATTAATCCTTATAGCATTGTCCGATTTGATTGCAATTTAATTTTTGAAGTTCATTTGATGTACTGTAAATTATTTTTAAAATTCTTCTTATGAATTGTTTTTTAAAAAAACAATTATATTCACTCTATTACTGTTATCTATTATTCGAATATAATTTAAATTTACTATTTCTCATATACAAGATAGCCAAATGATGTTTTTTCGGCTTGAACACAACCAGAATTAAGAAAATATAATAAATAATAGCGTTAACGATTGTTCCAATTTAATTTTTAGATATAATTTGATTAACCCTAAATGATTTTTAAAAATATTTTAATGTATTGTGTTTAACAAAAATAGTCATATCTTACCCAATTACGGCTATCTATTATTCAAATTTATTTTAAAATGAATATTTAGGTTATACAAGATGACCCAAATGATCCTTTTTAAGTTTTGGACATAACTAGGGTTAAGAAAATAGAACAATTAATCATTATAGCATTGTCCGATTTGACTCCAATTTAATTTTTGAAGTTCATTTAATGTACTGTAAATTATTTTTAAAATTTTTCTTATGAATTGTTTTTTAAAAAAATAATTATATCTCACTCTATTACTGTTATCTATTATTCGAATATAATTTAAATTTACTATTTCGCATATACAAGATAGTTAAATGATCTTTTTTACGGTTTGAACACAACCAGAATTAAGAAAATATAATAAATAATAGCGTTAACGATTGTTCCGATTTAATTTTTAGATATAATTTGATTAACCCTAAATGATTTTTAAAAATATTTAAATGTATTGTGTTTAACAAAAATAGTCATATCTCACACAATTACGGTTATCTATTATTCAAATTTAATTTAAAATGAATATTTAGGTTATACAAGATGACCCAAATGATCCTTTTTAAGTTTTGGACATAACCAGGGTTAAGAAAATAGAACAATTTATCCTTATAGCATTGTCCGATTTGATTCCAATTTAATTTTTGATGTTCATTTGATGTACTGTAAATTATTTTTAAAATTTTTCTTATGAATTGTTTTAAAAAAAAATAATTAGATCTCACTCTATTACTGTTATCTATTATTCGAATATAACTTAAATTTACTATTTCGCATATACGAGATAGCCAAATGATGTTTTTTACGGTTTGAACACAACCAGAGTTAAGAAAATATAATAACTAATAGCGTTGGCGATTGTTCCGATTTAATTTTAATTCAATTTTTAGATATAATTCGATTAACCCTAAATGATTTTTAAAAATAGTTTTATGTATTGTGTTTTAAAAAAATAGTCATATCTCACTCGATTACGGTTATTAATTATTCAAATTTATTTTAAAATTAATATTTAGGTTATACCAGATGACACAAATGATCCTTTTTAAGTTTTGGACATAACCAGGGTTAAGAAAATAGAACAATTTATTCTTATAGCATTGTCCGATTTGATTCCAATTTAATTTTTGATGTTCATTTGATGTACTGTAAATTATTTTTAAAATTTTTTTTATGAATTGTTTTTTAAAAAAATAATTATATCTCACTCTATTACTGATATCTATTATTCGAATATAATTTAAATTTACTATTTCGCATATACAAGATAGCCAAATGATCTTTTTTACGGTTTGAACACAACCAGAATTAAGAAAATATAATAACTAATTGCGTTAACGATTGTTTTGTTTTAATTTTAATTTAATTTTTAGATATAATTTGATTAAACCTAAATGATTTTTAAAAATATTTTGATGTATTGTGTTAAAAAAAAATAGTCATATCTCACTCAATTACGGTTATCTATTATTCAAATTTATTTTAAAATTAATATTTAGGTTATACAAGATGACCCAAATGATCCTTTTTAAGTTTTGGACATAACTAGGGTTAAGAAAATAGAACAATTAATCATTATAGCATTGTCCGATTTGACTCCAATTTAATTTTTAAAGTTCATTTAATGTACTGTAAATTATTTTTAAAATTTTTCTTATGAATTGTTTTTTAAAAAAATAATTATATCTCACTCTATTACTGTGATCTATTATTCAAAAATAATTTAAATTTACTATTTCGCATATACAAGATAGCCAAATGATCTTTTTTACGGTTTGAACACAACCAGAATTATGAAAATATAATAAATAACGATAGTTAACGATTGTTCCGATTTAATTTTTAGATATAATTTGATTAACCCTAAATGATTTTTAAAAATATTTTAATGTATTGTGTTTAACAAAAATAGTCATATCTCACACAATTACGGTTATCTATTATTCAATTTTATTTTAAAATTACTATTTAGGTTATACAAGATGACCTAAATGATCCTCTTTAAGTTTTGGACATAACCAGGGTTAAGAAAATAGAACAATTAATCCTTATAGCATATGTCCGATTTGATTGCAATTTAATTTTTGAAGTTCATTTGATGTACTGTAAATTATTTTTAAAATTCTTCTTATGAATTGTTTTTTAAAAAAATAATTATATCTCACTCTATTACTGTTATCTATTATTCGAATATAATTTAAATTTACTATTTCGCATATACAAGATAACAAATGATATTTTTTACGGTTTGAACACAACCAGAGTTTAGAAAATATAATAACAAATAGCGTTGGCGATTGTCCCGATTTAATTTTAATTCAATTTTTAGATATAATTTGATTAACCCTAAATGATTTTTAAAAATCTTTTGATGTATTGTGTTTTAAAAAAATAGTCATATCTCACTCAATTACGGTTATCTATTATTCAAATTTATTTTAAAATTAATATTTATGTTATACAAGATGACCCAAATGATCCTTTTTAAGTTTTGGACGTAGCCAGGGTTAAGAAAATAGAACAATTAATCCTTATAGCATATGTCCGATTTGATTGCAATTTAATTTTTGAAGTTCATTTGATGTACTGTAAATTATTTTTAAAATTCTTCTTATGAATTGTTTTTTAAAAAAATAATTATATCTCACTCTATTACTGTTATCTATTATTCGAATATAATTTAAATTTACTATTTCGCATATACAAGATAACAAATGATATTTTTTACGGTTTGAACACAACCAGAGTTTAGAAAATATAATAACAAATAGCGTTGGCGATTGTCCCGATTTAATTTTATTTCAATTTTTAGATATAATTTGATTAACCCTAAATGATTTTTAAAAATCTTTTGATGTATTGTGTTTTAAAAAAATAGTCATATCTCACTCAATTACGGTTATCTATTATTCAAATTTATTTTAAAATTAATATTTATGTTATACAAGATGACCCAAATGATCCTTTTTAAGTTTTGGACATAGCCAGGGTTAAGAAAATAGAACAATTTATTCTTATAGCATTGTCCGATTTGATTCCAATTTAATTTTTGATGTTCATTTGATGTACTGTAAATTATTTTTAAAATTTTTCTTATGAATTGTTTTTTAAAAAAATAATTATATCTCACTCTATTACTGTTATCTATTATTCGAATATAATTTAAATTTACTATTTCGCATATACAAGATAGCCAAATGATGTTTTTTACGGTTTGAACACAACCAGAATTAAGAAAATATAATAACTAATTGCGTTAACGATTGTTTTGTTTTAATTTTAATTTAAATTTTAGATATAATTTGATTAAACCTAAATGATTTTTAAAAATATTTTGATGTATTGTGTTAAAATAAAATAGTCATATCTCACTCGATTACGGTTATCTATTATTTAAATTTATTTTAAAATTAATATTTAGGTTATACAAGATGACCCAAATGATCCTTTTTAAGTTTTGGACCTAACTAGGGTTAAGAAAATAGAACAATTAATCATTATAGCATTGTCCGATTTGATTCCAATTTAATTTTTGAAGCTCATTTGATGTACTGTAAATTATTATTAAAATTTTTCTTATGAATTGTTTTTAAAAAAAATAATTATATCTCACTCTATTACTGTTATCTATTATTCGAATATATTTTAAATTTACTATTTCGCATATACAAGATAGCCAAATGATGTTTTTTACGGTTTGAACACAACCAGAGTTAAGAAAATGTAGTAACTAATAGCGTTAACGATTGTTCCGATTTAATTTTTAGATATAATTTGATTAACCCTAAATGATTTTTAAAAATCTTTTGATGTATTGTGTTTTAAAAAAATAGTCATATCTCACTCAATTACGGTTATCTATTATTCAAATTTATTTTAAAATTAATATTTATGTTATACAAGATGACTTAAATGATCCAT
The DNA here is from genome assembly GCF_022605725.1 of Anthonomus grandis grandis. Taxonomy (NCBI): domain Eukaryota; kingdom Metazoa; phylum Arthropoda; class Insecta; order Coleoptera; family Curculionidae; genus Anthonomus; species Anthonomus grandis. The sequence continues at coordinate 1,235,156 of NC_065565.1, forward strand.
TCTAAGTTTTGGACATTACCAGGGTTAAGAAAATAGAACGATTTATCATTATAGCATTGTCCGATTTTATTCCAATTTAATTTTTAAAGTACATTTGATGTACTGTAAATTATTTTTAAAATTTTTCTTATGAATTGTTTTTTAAAAAAATAATTATATCTCACTCTATTACTGTTATCTATTATTCGAAGATAATTTAAATTTACTATTTCGCATATACAAGATAGCCAAATGATGTTTTTTACGGTTTGAACACAACCAGAATTAAGAAAATATAATAAATAATAGCATTAACGATTGTTCCGATTTAATTTTTGATATAATTTGATTAACCCTAAATGATTTTTAAAAATATTTTGATGGATTGTGCTTAAAAAAATAGTCATATCTCACTCAATTACGGTTATCTATAATTCAAATTTATTTTTAAATTACTATTTAGGTTATACAAGATGACCCAAATGATCCTTTTTAAGTTTTAGACATAACCAGGCTTAAGAAAATAGAACAATTAATCCTTATAGCATTGTCCGATTTGACTCCAATTTAATTTTTGAAGTTCATTTAATGTACTGTAAATTATTTTTAAAATTTTTCTTATGAATTGTTTTTTAAAAAAAATAATTATATCTCACTCTATTACTGTTATCTATTATTCGAATATAATTTAAATTTACTATTTCGCATATACAAGATAGCCAAATGATGTTTTTTACGGTTTGAACACAACCAGAGTTAAGAAAATATAATAACTAATAGCGTTGGCGATTGATTATTTTAAAATTAATATTTAGGTTATACAAGATGACCCAAATGATCCTTTTTAAGTTTTGGACATAACCAGGGTTAAGAAAATAGAACAATTAATCATTACAGCATTGTCCGATTTGACTCCAATTTAATTTTTGAAGTTCATTTGATGTACTGTAAATTATTTTTAAAATTCTTCTTATGTATTGTTTTTAAAAAAAATAATTATATCTCACTCTATTACTGTTTTCTATTATTCGAATATAATTTAAATTTACTATTTCGCATATACAAGATAGCCAAATGATGTTTTTTACGGTTTGAACACAACCAGAGTTAAGAAAATGTAGTAACTAAGAGCGTTAACGATTGTTCCGATTTAATTTTTAGATATAATTTGATTAACCCTAAATGATTTTTAAAAATATTTTAATGTATTGTGTTTAACAAAAATAGTCATATCTCACACAATTACGGTTATCTATTATTCAAATTTATTTTAAAATTACTATTTAGGTTATACAAGATGACCCAAATGATCGTCTTTAAGTTTTGGACATAACCAGGGTTAAGAAAATAGAACAATTAATCCTTATAGCATTGTCCGATTTGATTGCAATTTAATTTTTGATGTTCATTTGATGTACTGTAAATTATTTTTAAAATTTTTCTTATGAATTGTTTTTAAAAAAAATAATTATATCTCACTCTATTACTGTTATCTATTATTCGAATATAACTTAAATTTACTATTTCGCATATACGAGATAGCCAAATGATGTTTTTTACGGTTTGAACACAACCAGAGTTAAGAAAATATAATAACTAATAGCGTTGGCGATTGTTCCGATTTAATTTTAATTCAATTTTTAGATATAATTTGATTAACCCTAAATGATTTTTAAAAATAGTTTTATGTATTGTGTTTTAAAAAAATAGTCATATCTCACTCGATTACGGTTATTAATTATTCAAATTTATTTTAAAATTAATATTTAGGTTATACCAGATGACACAAATGATCCTTTTTAACTTTTGGACATAACCAGGGTTAAGAAAATAGAACAATTTATTCTTATAGCATTGTCCGATTTGATTCCAATTTAATTTTTGATGTTCATTTGATGTACTGTAAATTATTTTTAAAATTTTTCTTATGAATTGTTTTTTAAAAAAATAATTATATCTCACTCTATTACTGATATCTATTATTCGAATATAATTTAAATTTACTATTTCGCATATACAAGATAGCCAAATGATCTTTTTTACGGTTTGAACACAACCAGAATTAAGAAAATATAATAAATAATAGCGTTAACGATTGTTCCGATTTAATTTTTAGATTTAGTTTGATTAACCCTAAATGATTTTTAAAAATATTTAAATGTATTGTGTTTAACAAAAATAGTCATATCTCACACAATTACGGTTATCTATTATTCAAATTTATTTTAAAATGAATATTTAGGTTATACAAGATGACCCAAATGATCCTTTTTAAGTTTTGGACATAACCAGGGTTAAGAAAATAGAACAATTTATCCTTATAGCATTGTCCGATTTGATTCCAATTTAATTTTTGATGTTCATTTGATGTACTGTAAATTATTTTTAAAATTCTTCTTATGAATTGTTTTTTAAAAAAATAATTATATCTCACTCTATTACTGTTATCTATTATTCGAATATAATTTAAATTTACTATTTCGCATATACAAGATAGCCAAATGATGTTTTTTACGGTTTGAAAACAACCAGAATTAAGAAAATATAATAACTAATTGCGTTAACGATTGTTTTGTTTTAATTTTAATTTAATTTTTAGATATAATTTGATTAAACCTAAATGATTTTTAAAAATATTTTGATGTATTGTGTTAAAAAAAAATAGTCATATCTCACTCGATTACCGTTATCTATTATTCAAATTTATTTTAAAATTAATATTTAGGTTATACAAGATGACCCAAATGATCGTCTTTAAGTTTTGGACATAACCAGGGTTAAGAAAATAGAACAATTAATCCTTATAGCATTGTCCGATTTGATTGCAATTTAATTTTTGAAGTTCATTTGATGTACTGTAAATTATTTTTAAAATTTTTCTTATGAATTGTTTTTTAAAAAAATAATTATATCTCACTCTATTACTGTGATCTATTATTCAAAAATAATTTAAATTTACTATTTCGCATATACAAGAATGCCAAATGATCTTTTTTACGGTTTGAACACAACCAGAATTATGAAAATATAATAAATAATAGCGTTAACGATTGTTCCGATATAATTTTTAGATATAATTTGATTAACCCTAAATGATTTTTAAAAATATTTTAATGTATTGTGTTTAACAAAAATAGTCATATCTCACACAATTACGGTTATCTATTATTCAAATTTATTTTAAAATTACTATTTAGGTTATACAAGATGACCCAAATGATCCTTTTTAAGTTTTGGACATAACTAGGGTTAAGAAAATAGAACAATTAATCATTATAGCATTGTCCGATTTGACTCCAATTTAATTTTTAAAGTTCATTTAATGTACTGTAAATTATTTTTAAAATTTTTCTTATGAATTGTTTTTTAAAAAAATAATTATATCTCACTCTATTACTGTGATCTATTATTCAAATATAATTTAAATTTACTATTTCGCATATACAAGATAGCCAAATGATCTTTTTTACGGTTTGAACACAACCAGAATTATGAAAATATAATAAATAATAGCGTTAACGATTGTTCCGATTTAATTTTTAGATATAATTTGATTAACCCTAAATGATTTTTAAAAATATTTTAATGTATTGTGTTTAACAAAAATAGTCATATCTCACACAATTACGGTTATCTATTATTCAATTTTATTTTAAAATTACTATTTAGGTTATACAAGATGACCCAAATGATCGTCTTTAAGTTTTGGACATAACCAGGGTTAAGAAAATAGAACAATTAATCCTTATAGCATTGTCCGATTTGATTGCAATTTAATTTTTGAAGTTCATTTGATGTACTGTAAATTATTTTTAAAATTTTTCTTATGAATTGTTTTTTAAAAAAATAATTATATCTCACTCTATTACTGTGATCTATTATTCAAAAATAATTTAAATTTACTATTTCGCATATACAAGAATGCCAAATGATCTTTTTTACGGTTTGAACACAACCAGAATTATGAAAATATAATAAATAATAGCGTTAACGATTGTTCCGATATAATTTTTAGATATAATTTGATTAACCCTAAATGATTTTTAAAAATATTTTAATGTATTGTGTTTAACAAAAATAGTCATATCTCACACAATTACGGTTATCTATTATTCAATTTTATTTTAAAATTACTATTTAGGTTATACAAGATGACCCAAATGATCCTCTTTAAGTTTTGGACATAACCAGGGTTAAGAAAATAGAACAATTAATCCTTATAGCATATGTCCGATTTGATTGCAATTTAATTTTTGAAGTTCATTTGATGTACTGTTAATTATTTTTAAAATTCTTCTTATGAATTGTTTTTTAAAAAAATAATTATATCTCACTCTATTACTGTTATCTATTATTCGAATATAATTTAAATTTACTATTTCTCATATACAAGATAGCCAAATGATGTTTTTTCGGCTTGAACACAACCAGAATTAAGAAAATATAATAAATAATAGCGTTAACGATTGTTCCGATTTAATTTTTAGATATAATTTGATTAACCCTAAATGATTTTTAAAAATATTTTAATGTATTGTGTTTAACAAAAATAGTCATATCTCACCCAATTACGGTTATCTATTATTCAAATTTATTTTAAAATGAATATTTAGGTTATACAAGATGACCCAAATGATCCTTTTTAAGTTTTGGACATAACTAGGGTTAAGAAAATAGAACAATTAATCATTATAGCATTGTCCGATTTGACTCCAATTTAATTTTTGAAGTTCATTTAATGTACTGTAAATTATTTTAAAATTTTTTCTTATGATTTGTTTTTTAAAAAAATAATTATATCTCACTCTATTACTGATATCTATTATTCGAATATAATTTAAATTTACTATTTCGCATATACAAGATAGCCAAATGATCTTTTTTACGGTTTGAACACAACCAGAATTAAGAAAATATAATAAATAATAGCGTTAACGATTGTTCCGATTTAATTTTTAGATTTAGTTTGATTAACCCTAAATGATTTTTAAAAATATTTAAATGTATTGTGTTTAACAAAAATAGTCATATCTCACACAATTGCGGTTATCTATTATTCAAATTTATTTTAAAATGAATATTTAGGTTATACAAGATGACCCAAATGATCCTTTTTAAGTTTTGGACATAACCAGGGTTAAGAAAATAGAACAATTTATGCTTATAGCATTGTCCGATTTGGTTCCAATTTAATTTTTGATGTTCATTTGATGTACTGTAAATTATTTTTAAAATTCTTCTTATGAATTGTTTTTTAAAAAAATAATTATATCTCACTCTATTACTGTTATCTATTATTCGAATATAATTTAAATTTACTATTTCGCATATACAAGATAGCCAAATGATGTTTTTTACGGTTTGAACACAACCAGAATTAAGAAAATATAATAACTAATTGCGTTAACGATTGTTTTGTTTTAATTTTAATTTAATTTTTAGATATAATTTGATTAATTCTAAATGATTTTTAAAAATATTTTGATGTATTGTGTTAAAAAAAAATAGTCATATCTCACTCGATTACGGTTATCTATTATTCAAATTTATTTTAAAATTAATATTTAGGTTATACAAGATGACCCAAATGATCCTTTTTAAGTTTTGGACATAACTAGGGTTAAGAAAATAGAACAATTAATCATTATAGCATTGTCCGATTTGACTCCAATTTAATTTTTAAAGTTCATTTAATGTACTGTAAATTATTTTTAAAATTTTTCTTATGATTTGTTTTTTAAAAAAATAATTATATCTCACTCTATTACTCTGATCTATTATTCAAAAATAATTTAAATTTACTATTTCGCATATACAAGATAGCCAAATGATCTTTTTTACGGTTTGAACACAATCAGAATTATGAAAATATAATAAATAACGATAGTTAACGATTGTTCCGATTTAATTTTTAGATATAATTTGATTAACCCTAAATGATTTTTAAAAATATTTTAATGTATTGTGTTTAACAAAAATAGTCATATCTCACACAATTACGGTTATCTATTATTCAATTTTATTTTAAAATTACTATTTAGGTTATACAAGATGACCCAAATGATCCTCTTTAAGTTTTGGACATAACCAGGGTTAAGAAAATAGAACAATTAATCCTTATAGCATATGTCCGATTTGATTGCAATTTAATTTTTGAAGTTCATTTGATGTACTGTAAATTATTTTTAAAATTCTTCTTATGAATTGTTTTTTAAAAAAATAATTATATCTCACTCTATTACTGTTATCTATTATTCGAATATAATTTAAATTTACTATTTCGCATATACAAGATAGCCAAATGATCTTTTTTACGGTTTGAACACAACCAGAATTAAGAAAATATAATAAATAATAGCGTTAACGATTGTTCCGATTTAATTTTTAGATTTAGTTTGATTAACCCTAAATGATTTTTAAAAATATTTAAATGTATTGTGTTTAACAAAAATAGTCATATCTCACACAATTGCGGTTATCTATTATTCAAATTTATTTTAAAATGAATATTTAGGTTATACAAGATGACCCAAATGATCCTTTTTAAGTTTTGGACATAACCAGGGTTAAGAAAATAGAACAATTTATGCTTATAGCATTGTCCGATTTGGTTCCAATTTAATTTTTGATGTTCATTTGATGTACTGTAAATTATTTTTAAAATTCTTCTTATGAATTGTTTTTTAAAAAAATAATTATATCTCACTCTATTACTGTTATCTATTATTCGAATATAATTTAAATTTACTATTTTGCATATACAAGATAGCCAAATGATGTTTTTTACGGTTTGAACACAACCAGAATTAAGAAAATATAATAACTAATTGCGTTAACGATTGTTTTGTTTTAATTTTAATTTAATTTTTAGATATAATTTGATTAAACCTAAATGATTTTTAAAAATATTTTGATGTATTGTGTTAAAAAAAAATAGTCATATCTCACTCGATTACGGTTATCTATTATTCAAATTTATTTTAAAATTAATATTTAGGTTATACAAGATGACCCAAATGATCCTTTTTAAGTTTTGGACATAACTAGGGTTAAGAAAATAGAACAATTAATCATTATAGCATTGTCCGATTTGACTTCAATTTAATTTTTAAAGTTCATTTAATGTACTGTAAATTATTTTTAAAATTTTTCTTATGAATTGTTTTTTAAAAAAATAATTATATCTCACTCTATTACTCTGATCTATTATTCAAAAATAATTTAAATTTACTATTTCGCATATACAAGATAGCCAAATGATCTTTTTTACGGTTTGAACACAATCAGAATTATGAAAATATAATAAATAACGATAGTTAACGATTGTTCCGATTTAATTTTTAGATATAATTTGATTAACCCTAAATGATTTTTAAAAATATTTTAATGTATTGTGTTTAACAAAAATAGTCATATCTCACTCGATTACGGTTATCTATTATTCAAATTTATTTTAAAATTAATATTTAGGTTATACAAGATGACCCAAATGATCCTTTTTAAGTTTTGGACCTAACTAGGGTTAAGAAAATAGAACAATTAATCATTATAGCATTGTCCGATTTGACTCCAATTTAATTTTTAAAGTCCATTTAATGTACTGTAAATTATTTTTAAAATTTTTCTTATGAATTGTTTTTTAAAAAAATAATTATATCTCACTCTATTACTGTGATCTATTATTCAAATATAATTTAAATTTACTATTTCGCATATACAAGATAGCCAAATGATCTTTTTTACGGTTTGAACACAACCAGAATTATGAAAATATAATAAATAATAGCGTTAACGATTGTTCCGATTTAATTTTTAGATATAATTTGATTAACCCTAAATGATTTTTAAAAATATTTTAATGTATTGTGTTTAACAAAAATAGTCATATCTCACACAATTACGGTTATCTATTATTCAAATTTATTTTAAAATGAATATTTAGGTTATACAAGATGACCCAAATGATCCTTTTTAAGTTTTGGACATAACCAGGGTTAAGAAAATAGAACAATTTATGCTTATAGCATTGTCCGATTTGGTTCCAATTTAATTTTTGATGTTCATTTGATGTACTGTAAATTATTTTTAAAATTCTTCTTATGAATTGTTTTTTAAAAAAATAATTATATCTCACTCTATTACTGTTATCTATTATTCGAATATAATTTAAATTTACTATTTTGCATATACAAGATAGCCAAATGATGTTTTTTACGGTTTGAACACAACCAGAATTAAGAAAATATAATAACTAATTGCGTTAACGATTGTTTTGTTTTAATTTTAATTTAATTTTTAGATATAATTTGATTAAACCTAAATGATTTTTAAAAATATTTTGATGTATTGTGTTAAAAAAAAATAGTCATATCTCACTCGATTACGGTTATCTATTATTCAAATTTATTTTAAAATTAATATTTAGGTTATACAAGATGACCCAAATGATCCTTTTTAAGTTTTGGACATAACTAGGGTTAAGAAAATAGAACAATTAATCATTATAGCATTGTCCGATTTGACTTCAATTTAATTTTTAAAGTTCATTTAATGTACTGTAAATTATTTTTAAAATTTTTCTTATGAATTGTTTTTTAAAAAAATAATTATATCTCACTCTATTTATTACTCTGATCTATTATTCAAAAATAATTTAAATTTACTATTTCGCATATACAAGATAGCCAAATGATCTTTTTTACGGTTTGAACACAATCAGAATTATGAAAATATAATAAATAACGATAGTTAACGATTGTTCCGATTTAATTTTTAGATATAATTTGATTAACCCTAAATGATTTTTAAAAATATTTTAATGTATTGTGTTTAACAAAAATAGTCATATCTCACTCGATTACGGTTATCTATTATTCAAATTTATTTTAAAATTAATATTTAGGTTATACAAGATGACCCAAATGATCCTTTTTAAGTTTTGGACCTAACTAGGGTTAAGAAAATAGAACAATTAATCATTATAGCATTGTCCGATTTGACTCCAATTTAATTTTTAAAGTCCATTTAATGTACTGTAAATTATTTTTAAAATTTTTCTTATGAATTGTTTTTTAAAAAAATAATTATATCTCACTCTATTACTGTGATCTATTATTCAAATATAATTTAAATTTACTATTTCGCATATACAAGATAGCCAAATGATCTTTTTTACGGTTTGAACACAACCAGAATTATGAAAATATAATAAATAATAGCGTTAACGATTGTTCCGATTTAATTTTTAGATATAATTTGATTAACCCTAAATGATTTTTAAAAATATTTTAATGTATTGTGTTTAACAAAAATAGTCATATCTCACACAATTACGGTTATCTATTATTCAAATTTATTTTAAAATTACTATTTAGGTTATACAAGATGACCCAAATGATCCTCTTTAAGTTTTGGACATAACCAGGGTTAAGAAAATAGAACAATTAATCCTTATAGCATTGTCCGATTTGATTGCAATTTAATTTTTGAAGTTCATTTGATGTACTGTAAATTATTTTTAAAATTCTTCTTATGAATTGTTTTTTAAAAAAATAATTATATCTCACTCTATTACTGTTATCTATTATTCGAATATAATTTAAATTTACTATTTCTCATATACAAGATAGCCAAATGATGTTTTTTCGGCTTGAACACAACCAGAATTAAGAAAATATAATAAATAATAGCGTTAACGATTGTTCCAATTTAATTTTTAGATATAATTTGATTAACCCTAAATAATTTTTAAAAATATTTAAATGTATTGTGTTTAACAAAAATAGTCATATCTCACACAATTACGGTTATCTATTATTCAAATTTAATTTAAAATGAATATTTAGGTTATACAAGATGACCCAAATGATCCTTTTTAAGTTTTGGACATAACCAGGGTTAAGAAAATAGAACAATTTATCCTTATAGCATTGTCCGATTTGATTCCAATTTAATTTTTGATGTTCATTTGATGTACTGTAAATTATTTTTAAAATTTTTCTTATGAATTGTTTTAAAAAAAAATAATTATATCTCACTCTATTACTGTTATCTATTATTCGAATATAACTTAAATTTACTATTTCGCATATACGAGATAGCCAAATGATGTTTTTTACGGTTTGAACACAACCAGAGTTAAGAAAATATAATAACTAATAGCGTTGGCGATTGTTCCGATTTAATTTTAATTCAATTTTTAGATATAATTCGATTAACCCTAAATGATTTTTAAAAATAGTTTTATGTATTGTGTTTTAAAAAAATAGTCATATCTCACTCGATTACGGTTATTAATTATTCAAATTTATTTTAAAATTAATATTTAGGTTATACCAGATGACACAAATGATCCTTTTTAAGTTTTGGACATAACCAGGGTTAAGAAAATAGAACAATTTATTCTTATAGCATTGTCCGATTTGATTCCAATTTAATTTTTGATGTTCATTTGATGTACTGTAAATTATTTTTAAAATTTTTCTTATGAATTGTTTTTTAAAAAAATAATTATATCTCACTCTATTACTGATATCTATTATTCGAATATAATTTAAATTTACTATTTCGCATATACAATATAGCCAAATGATCTTTTTTACGGTTTGAACACAACCAGAATTAAGAAAATATAATAACTAATTGCGTTAACGATTGTTTTGTTTTAATTTTAATTTAATTTTTAGATATAATTTGATTAAACCTAAATGATTTTTAAAAATATTTTGATGTATTGTGTTAAAAAAAAATAGTCATATCTCACTCAATTACGGTTATCTATTATTCAAATTTATTTTAAAATTAATATTTAGGTTATACAAGATGACCCAAATGATCCTTTTTAAGTTTTGGACATAACTAGGGTTAAGAAAATACAACAATTAATCATTATAGCATTGTCCGATTTGACTCCAATTTAATTTTTAAAGTTCATTTAATGTACTGTAAATTATTTTTAAAATTTTTCTTATGAATTGTTTTTTAAAAAAATAATTATATCTCACTCTATTACTGTGATCTATTATTCAAAAATAATTTAAATTTACTATTTCGCATATACAAGATAGCCAAATGATCTTTTTTACGGTTTGAACACAACCAGAATTATGAAAATATAATAAATAACGATAGTTAACGATTGTTCCGATTTAATTTTTAGATATAATTTGATTAACCCTAAATGATTTTTAAAAATATTTTAATGTATTGTGTTTAACAAAAATAGTCATATCTCACACAATTACGGTTATCTATTATTCAATTTTATTTTAAAATTACTATTTAGGTTATACAAGATGACCCAAATGATCCTCTTTAAGTTTTGGACATAACCAGGGTTAAGAAAATAGAACAATTAATCCTTATAGCATATGTCCGATTTGATTGCAATTTAATTTTTGAAGTTCATTTGATGTACTGTAAATTATTTTTAAAATTCTTCTTATGAATTGTTTTTTAAAAAAATAATTATATCTCACTCTATTACTGTTATCTATTATTCGAATATAATTTAAATTTACTATTTCGCATATACAAGATAACAAATGATATTTTTTACGGTTTGAACACAACCAGAGTTTAGAAAATATAATAACAAATAGCGTTGGCGATTGTCCCGATTTAATTTTAATTCAATTTTTAGATATAATTTGATTAACCCTAAATGATTTTTAAAAATCTTTTGATGTATTGTGTTTTAAAAAAATAGTCATATCTCACTCAATTACGGTTATCTATTATTCAAATTTATTTTAAAATTAATATTTATGTTATACAAGATGACCCAAATGATCCTTTTTAAGTTTTGGACGTAGCCAGGGTTAAGAAAATAGAACAATTAATCCTTATAGCATATGTCCGATTTGATTGCAATTTAATTTTTGAAGTTCATTTGATGTACTGTAAATTATTTTTAAAATTCTTCTTATGAATTGTTTTTTAAAAAAATAATTATATCTCACTCTATTACTGTTATCTATTATTCGAATATAATTTAAATTTACTATTTCGCATATACAAGATAACAAATGATATTTTTTACGGTTTGAACACAACCAGAGTTTAGAAAATATAATAACAAATAGCGTTGGCGATTGTCCCGATTTAATTTTATTTCAATTTTTAGATATAATTTGATTAACCCTAAATGATTTTTAAAAATCTTTTGATGTATTGTGTTTTAAAAAAATAGTCATATCTCACTCAATTACGATTATCTATTATTCAAATTTATTTTAAAATTAATATTTATGTTATACAAGATGACCCAAATGATCCTTTTTAAGTTTTGGACATAGCCAGGGTTAAGAAAATAGAACAATTTATTCTTATAGCATTGTCCGATTTGATTCCAATTTAATTTTTGATGTTCATTTGATGTACTGTAAATTATTTTTAAAATTTTTCTTATGAATTGTTTTTTAAAAAAATAATTATATCTCACTCTATTACTGTTATCTATTATTCGAATATAATTTAAATTTACTATTTCGCATATACAAGATAGCCAAATGATGTTTTTTACGGTTTGAACACAACCAGAATTAAGAAAATATAATAACTAATTGCGTTAACGATTGTTTTGTTTTAATTTTAATTTAAATTTTAGATATAATTTGATTAAACCTAAATGATTTTTAAAAATATTTTGATGTATTGTGTTAAAATAAAATAGTCATATCTCACTCGATTACGGTTATCTATTATTTAAATTTATTTTAAAATTAATATTTAGGTTATACAAGATGACCCAAATGATCCTTTTTAAGTTTTGGACCTAACTAGGGTTAAGAAAATAGAACAATTAATCATTATAGCATTGTCCGATTTGACTCCAATTTAATTTTTAAAGTCCATTTAATGTACTGTAAATTATTTTTAAAATTTTTCTTATGAATTGTTTTTTAAAAAAATAATTATGTCTCACTCTATTACTGTGATCTATTATTCAAATATAATTTAAATTTACTATTTCGCATATACAAGATAGCCAAATGATCTTTTTTACGGTTTGAACACAACCAGAATTATGAAAATATAATAAATAATAGCGTTAACGATTGTTCCGATTTAATTTTTAGATATAATTTGATTAACCCTAAATGATTTTTAAAAATATTTTAATGTATTGTGTTTAACAAAAATAGTCATATCTCACACAATTACGGTTATCTATTATTCAAATTTATTTTAAAATTACTATTTAGGTTATACAAGATGACACAAATGATCCTCTTTAAGTTTTGGACATAACCAGGGTTAAGAAAATAGAACAATTAATCCTTATAGCATTGTCCGATTTGATTGCAATTTAATTTTTGAAGTTCATTTGATGTACTGTAAATTATTTTTAAAATTTCTCTTATGAATTGTTTTTTAAAAAAATAATTATATCTCACTCTATTACTGTTATCTATTATTCGAATATAATTTAAATTTACTATTTCTCATATACAAGATAGCCAAATGATGTTTTTTCGGCTTGAACACAACCAGAATTAAGAAAATATAATAAATAACGTTAACGTTTATACGAAAATATAATAAATAAAATTAGCGTTAACGATTGTTCCGATTTAATTTTTAGATATAATTTGATTAACCCTAAATGATTTTTAAAAATATTTTAATGTATTGTGTTTAACAAAAATAGTCATATCTTACCCAATTACGGCTATCTATTATTCAAATTTATTTTAAAATGAATATTTAGGTTATACAAGATGACCCAAATGATCCTTTTTAAGTTTTGGACATAACTAGGGTTAAGAAAATAGAACAATTAATCATTATAGCATTGTCCGATTTGACTCCAATTTAATTTTTGAAGTTCATTTAATGTACTGTAAATTATTTTTAAAATTTTTCTTATGAATTGTTTTTTAAAAAAATAATTATATCTCACTCTATTACTGTTATCTATTATTCGAATATAATTTAAATTTACTATTTCGCATATACAAGATAGCCAAATGATCTTTTTTACGGTTTGAACACAACCAGAATTAAGAAAATATAATAAATAATAGCGTTAACGATAGTTCCGATTTAATTTTTAGATATAATTTGATTAACCCTAAATGATTTTTAAAAATATTTTGATGGATTGTGCTTAAAAAAATAGTCATATCTCACTCAATTACGGTTATCTATAATTCAAATTTATTTTTAAATTACTATTTAGGTTATACAAGATGACCCAAATGATCCTTTTTAAGTTTTAGACATAACCAGGGTTAAGAAAATAGAACAATTAATCCTTATAGCATTGTCCGATTTGATTCCAATTTAATTTTTGAAGTTCATTTGATGTACTGTAAATTATTTTTAAAATTCTTCTTATGAATTGTTTTTTAAAAAAATAATTATATCTCACTCTATTACTGTTATCTAATATTCGAATATAATTTAAATTTACTATTTCGCATATACAAGATAGCCAAATGATGTTTTTTACGGTTTGAACACAACCAGAGTTAAGAAAATGTAGTAACTTATAGCGTTAACGATTGTTCCGATTTAATTTTTAGATATAATTTGATTAACCCTAAATGATTTTTAAAAATAGTTTTATGTATTGTGTTTTAAAAAAATAGTCATATCTCACTCAATTATGGTTATCTATTATTCAAATTTATTTTAAAATTAATATTTAGGTTATACAAGATGACCCAAATGATCCTTTTTAAGTTTTGGACATAGCCAGGGTTAAGAAAATAGAACAATTAATCATTACAGCATTGTCCGATTTGATTCCAATTTAATTTTTGAAGCTCATTTGATGTACTGTAAATTATTATTAAAATTTTTCTTATGAATTGTTTTTAAAAAAAATAATTATATCTCACTCTATTACTGTTATCTATTATTCGAATATAATTTAAATTTACTATTTCGCATATACAAGATAGCCAAATGATGTTTTTTACGGTTTGAACACAACCAGAGTTAAGAAAATGTAGTAACTAATAGCGTTAACGATTGTTCCGATTTAATTTTTAGATATAATTTGATTAACCCTAAATGATTTTTAAAAATAGTTTTATGTATTGTGTTTTAAAAAAATAGTCATATCTCACTCAATTACGGTTATCTATTATTCAAATTTATTTTAAAATTAATATTTAGGTTATACAAGATGACCCAAATGATCCTTTTTAAGTTTTGGACATAGCCAAGGTTAAGAAAATAGAACAATTAATTATTACAGCATTGTCCGATTTGATTCCAATTTAATTTTTAAAGCTCATTTGATGTACTGTAAATTATTATTAAAATTTTTCTTATGAATTGTTTTTAAAAAAAATAATTATATCTCACTCTATTACTGTTATCTATTATTCGAATATAATTTAAATTTACTATTTCGCATATACAAGATAGCCAAATGATGTTTTTTACGGTTTGAACACAACCAGAGTTAAGAAAATGTAGTAACTAATAGCGTTAACGATTGTTCCGATTTAATTTTTAGATATAATTTGATTAACCCTAAATGATTTTTAAAAATAGTTTTATGTATTGTGTTTTAAAAAAATAGTCATATCTCACTCAATTACGGTTATCTATTATTCAAATTTATTTTAAAATTAATATTTAGGTTATACAAGATGACCCAAATGATCCTCTTTAAGTTTTGGACATAACCAGGGTTAAGAAAATAGAACAATTAATCCTTATAGCATATGACCGATTTGATTGCAATTTAATTTTTGAAGTTCATTTGATGTACTGTAAATTATTTTTAAAATTCTTCTTATGAATTGTTTTTTAAAAAAATAATTATATCTCACTCTATTACTGTTATCTATTATTCGAATATAATTTAAATTTACTATTTCGCATATACAAGATAACAAATGATATTTTTTACGGTTTGAACACAACCAGAGTTTAGAAAATATAATAACAAATAGCGTTGGCGATTGTCCCGATTTAATTTTAATTCAATTTTTAGATATAATTTGATTAACCCTAAATGATTTTTAAAAATCTTTTGATGTATTGTGTTTTAAAAAAATAGTCATATCTCACTCAATTACGGTTATCTATTATTCAAATTTATTTTAAAATTAATATTTATGTTATACAAGATGACCCAAATGATCCTTTTTAAGTTTTGGACGTAGCCAGGGTTAAGAAAATAGAACAATTAATCCTTATAGCATATGTCCGATTTGATTGCAATTTAATTTTTGAAGTTCATTTGATGTACTGTAAATTATTTTTAAAATTCTTCTTATGAATTGTTTTTTAAAAAAATAATTATATCTCACTCTATTACTGTTATCTATTATTCGAATATAATTTAAATTTACTATTTCGCATATACAAGATAACAAATGATATTTTTTACGGTTTGAACACAACCAGAGTTTAGAAAATATAATAACAAATAGCGTTGGCGATTGTCCCGATTTAATTTTATTTCAATTTTTAGATATAATTTGATTAACCCTAAATGATTTTTAAAAATCTTTTGATGTATTGTGTTTTAAAAAAATAGTCATATCTCACTCAATTACGATTATCTATTATTCAAATTTATTTTAAAATTAATATTTATGTTATACAAGATGACCCAAATGATCCTTTTTAAGTTTTGGACATAGCCAGGGTTAAGAAAATAGAACAATTTATTCTTATAGCATTGTCCGATTTGATTCCAATTTAATTTTTGATGTTCATTTGATGTACTGTAAATTATTTTTAAAATTTTTCTTATGAATTGTTTTTTAAAAAAATAATTATATCTCACTCTATTACTGTTATCTATTATTCGAATATAATTTAAATTTACTATTTCGCATATACAAGATAGCCAAATGATGTTTTTTACGGTTTGAACACAACCAGAATTAAGAAAATATAATAACTAATTGCGTTAACGATTGTTTTGTTTTAATTTTAATTTAAATTTTAGATATAATTTGATTAAACCTAAATGATTTTTAAAAATATTTTGATGTATTGTGTTAAAATAAAATAGTCATATCTCACTCGATTACGGTTATCTATTATTTAAATTTATTTTAAAATTAATATTTAGGTTATACAAGATGACCCAAATGATCCTTTTTAAGTTTTGGACCTAACTAGGGTTAAGAAAATAGAACAATTAATCATTATAGCATTGTCCGATTTGACTCCAATTTAATTTTTAAAGTCCATTTAATGTACTGTAAATTATTTTTAAAATTTTTCTTATGAATTGTTTTTTAAAAAAATAATTATATCTCACTCTATTACTGTTATCTATTATTCGAATATAATTTAAATTTACTATTTCTCATATACAAGATAGCCAAATGATGTTTTTTCGGCTTGAACACAACCAGAATTAAGAAAATATAATAAATAATAGCGTTAACGATTGTTCCGATTTAATTTTTAGATATAATTTGATTAACCCTAAATGATTTTTAAAAATATTTTAATGTATTGTGTTTAACAAAAATAGTCATATCTTACCCAATTACGGCTATCTATTATTCAAATTTATTTTAAAATGAATATTTAGGTTATACAAGATGACCCAAATGATCCTTTTTAAGTTTTGGACATAACTAGGGTTAAGAAAATAGAACAATTAATCATTATAGCATTGTCCGATTTGACTCCAATTTAATTTTTGAAGTTCATTTAATGTACTGTAAATTATTTTTAAAATTTTTCTTATGAATTGTTTTTTAAAAAAATAATTATATCTCACTCTATTACTGTTATCTATTATTCGAATATAATTTAAATTTACTATTTCGCATATACAAGATAGCCAAATGATCTTTTTTACGGTTTGAACACAACCAGAATTAAGAAAATATAATAAATAATAGCGTTAACGATAGTTCCGATTTAATTTTTAGATATAATTTGATTAACCCTAAATGATTTTTAAAAATATTTTGATGGATTGTGCTTAAAAAAATAGTCATATCTCACTCAATTACGGTTATCTATAATTCAAATTTATTTTTAAATTACTATTTAGGTTATACAAGATGACCCAAATGATCCTTTTTAAGTTTTAGACATAACCAGGGTTAAGAAAATAGAACAATTAATCCTTATAGCATTGTCCGATTTGATTCCAATTTAATTTTTGAAGTTCATTTGATGTACTGTAAATTATTTTTAAAATTCTTCTTATGAATTGTTTTTTAAAAAAATAATTATATCTCACTCTATTACTGTTATCTAATATTCGAATATAATTTAAATTTACTATTTCGCATATACAAGATAGCCAAATGATATTTTTTACGGTTTGAACACAACCAGAGTTAACAAAATGTAATAACTAATAGCGTTAACGATTGTTCCGATTTAATTTTTAGATATAATTTGATTAACCCTAAATGATTTTTAAAAATATTTTGATGGATTGTGCTTAAAAAAATAGTCATATCTCACTCAATTACGGTTATCTATAATTCAAATTTATTTTTAAATTACTATTTAGGTTATACAAGATGACCCAAATGATCCTTTTTAAGTTTTAGACATAACCAGGGTTAAGAAAATAGAACAATTAATCCTTATAGCATTGTCCGATTTGATTCCAATTTAATTTTTGAAGTTCATTTGATGTACTGTAAATTATTTTTAAAATTCTTCTTATGAATTGTTTTTTAAAAAAATAATTATATCTCACTCTATTACTGTTATCTATTATTCGAATATAATTTAAATTTACTATTTCGCATATACAAGATAGCCAAATGATGTTTTTTACGGTTTGAACACAACCAGAGTTAAGAAAATGTAGTAACTTATAGCGTTAACGATTGTTCCGATTTAATTTTTAGATATAATTTGATTAACCCTAAATGATTTTTAAAAATAGTTTTATGTATTGTGTTTTAAAAAAATAGTCATATCTCACTCAATTATGGTTATCTATTATTCAAATTTATTTTAAAATTAATATTTAGGTTATACAAGATGACCCAAATGATCCTTTTTAAGTTTTGGACATAGCCAGGGTTAAGAAAATAGAACAATTAATCATTACAGCATTGTCCGATTTGATTCCAATTTAATTTTTGAAGCTCATTTGATGTACTGTAAATTATTATTAAAATTTTTCTTATGAATTGTTTTTAAAAAAAATAATTATATCTCACTCTATTACTGTTATCTATTATTCGAATATAATTTAAATTTACTATTTCGCATATACAAGATAGCCAAATGATGTTTTTTACGGTTTGAACACAACCAGAGTTAAGAAAATGTAGTAACTAATAGCGTTAACGATTGTTCCGATTTAATTTTTAGATATAATTTGATTAACCCTAAATGATTTTTAAAAATAGTTTTATGTATTGTGTTTTAAAAAAATAGTCATATCTCACTCAATTACGGTTATCTATTATTCAAATTTATTTTAAAATTAATATTTAGGTTATACAAGATGACCCAAATGATCCTTTTTAAGTTTTGGACATAGCCAAGGTTAAGAAAATAGAACAATTAATCATTACAGCATTGTCCGATTTGATTCCAATTTAATTTTTAAAGCTCATTTGATGTACTGTAAATTATTATTAAAATTTTTCTTATGAATTGTTTTTAAAAAAAATAATTATATCTCACTCTATTACTGTTATCTATTATTCGAATATAATTTAAATTTACTATTTCGCATATACAAGATAGCCAAATGATGTTTTTTACGGTTTGAACACAACCAGAGTTAAGAAAATGTAGTAACTAATAGCGTTAACGATTGTTCCGATTTAATTTTTAGATATAATTTGATTAACCCTAAATGATTTTTAAAAATAGTTTTATGTATTGTGTTTTAAAAAAATAGTCATATCTCACTCAATTACGGTTATCTATTATTTAAATTTATTTTAAAATTAATATTTATGTTATACAAGATGACTTAAATGATCCTTTTTAAGTTTTGGACATTACCAGGGTTAAGAAAATAGAACGATTTATCATTATAGCATTGTCCGATTTTATTCCAATTTAATTTTTAAAGTACATTTGATGTACTGTAAATTATTTTTAAAATTTTTCTTATGAATTGTTTTTTAAAAAAATAATTATATCTCACTCTATTACTGTTATCTAATATTCGAATATAATTTAAATTTACTATTTCGCATATACAAGATAACAAATGATATTTTTTACGGTTTGAACACAACCAGAGTTTAGAAAATATAATAACAAATAGCGTTGGCAATTGTCCCGATTTAATTTTAATTCAATTTTTAGATATAATTTGATTAACCCTAAATGATTTTTAAAAATCTTTTGATGTATTGTGTTTTAAAAAAATAGTCATATCTCACTCAATTACGGTTATCTATTATTCAAATTTATTTTGAAATTAATATTTATGTTATACAAGATGACTTAAATGATCCTTTCTAAGTTTTGGACATTACCAGGGTTAAGAAAATAGAACGATTTATCATTATAGCATTGTCCGATTTTATTCCAATTTAATTTTTAAAGTACATTTGATGTACTGTAAATTATTTTAAAATTTTTCTTATGAATTGTTTTTTAAAAAAATAATTATATCTCACTCTATTACTGTTATCTATTATTCGAATATAATTTAAATTTACTATTTCGCATATACAAGATAGCCAAATGATGTTTTTTACGGTTTGAACACAACCAGAATTAAGAAAATATAATAAATAATAGCATTAACGATTGTTCCGATTTAATTTTTGATATAATTTGATTAACCCTAAATGATTTTTAAAAATATTTTGATGGATTGTGCTTAAAAAAATAGTCATATCTCACTCAATTACGGTTATCTATAATTCAAATTTATTTTTAAATTACTATTTAGGTTATACAAGATGACATAAATGATCCTTTTTAAGTTTTAGACATAACCAGGCTTAAGAAAATAGAACAATTAATCCTTATAGCATTGTCCGATTTGACTCCAATTTAATTTTTGAAGTTCATTTAATGTACTGTAAATTATTTTTAAAATTTTTCTTATGAATTGTTTTTTAAAAAAAATAATTATATCTCACTCTATTACTGTTATCTATTATTCGAATATAATTTAAATTTACTATTTCGCATATACAAGATAGCCAAATGATGTTTTTTACGGTTTGAACACAACCAGAGTTAAGAAAATATAATAACTAATAGCGTTGGCGATTGATTATTTTAAAATTAATATTTAGGTTATACAAGATGACCCAAATGATCCTTTTTAAGTTTTGGACATAACCAGGGTTAAGAAAATAGAACAATTAATCATTACAGCATTGTCCGATTTGACTCCAATTTAATTTTTGAAGTTCATTTGATGTACTGTAAATTATTTTTAAAATTCTTCTTATGTATTGTTTTTAAAAAAAATAATTATATCTCACTCTATTACTGTTTTCTATTATTCGAATATAATTTAAATTTACTATTTCGCATATACAAGATAGCCAAATGATGTTTTTTACGGTTTGAACACAACCAGAGTTAAGAAAATGTAGTAACTAAGAGCGTTAACGATTGTTCCGATTTAATTTTTAGATATAATTTGATTAACCCTAAATGATTTTAAAAAATATTTTAATGTATTGTGTTTAACAAAAATAGTCATATCTTACCCAATTACGGCTATCTATTATTCAAATTTATTTTAAAATGAATATTTAGGTTATACAAGATGACCCAAATGATCCTTTTTAAGTTTTGGACATAACTAGGGTTAAGAAAATAGAACAATTAATCAATATAGCATTGTCCGATTTGACTCCAATTTAATTTTTGAAGTTCATTTAATGTACTGTAAATTATTTTTAAAATTTTTCTTATGAATTGTTTTTTAAAAAAATAATTATATCTCACTCTATTACTGTTATCTATTATTCAAATATAATTTAAATTTACTATTTCGCATATACAAGATAGCCAAATGATCTTTTTTACGGTTTGAACACAACCAGAATTAAGAAAATATAATAAATAATAGCGTTAACGATTGTTCCGATTTAATTTTTAGATATAATTTGATTAACCCTAAATGATTTTTAAAAATATTTAAATGTATTGTGTTTAACAAAAATAGTCATATCTCACACAATTACGGTTATCTATTATTCAAATTTAATTTAAAATGAATATTTAGGTTATACAAGATGACCCAAATGATCCTTTTTAAGTTTTGGACATAACCAGGGTTAAGAAAATAGAACAATTTATCCTTATAGCATTGTCCGATTTGATTCTAATTTAATTTTTGATGTTCATTTGATGTACTGTAAATTATTTTTAAAATTTTTCTTATGAATTGTTTAAAAAAAAAATAATTATATCTCACTCTATTACTGTTATCTATTATTAGAATATAACTTAAATTTACTATTTCGCATATACGAGATAGCCAAATGATGTTTTTTACGGTTTGAACACAACCAGAGTTAAGAAAATATAATAACTAATAGCGTTGGCGATTGTTCCGATTTAATTTTAATTCAATTTTTAGATATAATTTGATTAACCCTAAATGATTTTTAAAAATAGTTTTATGTATTGTGTTTTAAAAAAATAGTCATATCTCACTCGATTACGGTTATTAATTATTCAAATTTATTTTAAAATTAATATTTAGGTTATACCAGATGACACAAATGATCCTTTTTAACTTTTGGACATAACCAGGGTTAAGAAAATAGAACAATTTATTCTTATAGCATTGTCCGATTTGATTCCAATTTAATTTTTGATGTTCATTTGATGTACTGTAAATTATTTTTAAAATTTTTCTTATGAATTGTTTTTTAAAAAAATAATTATATCTCACTCTATTACTGATATCTATTATTCGAATATAATTTAAATTTACTATTTCGCATATACAAGATAGCCAAATGATCTTTTTTACGGTTTGAACACAACCAGAATTAAGAAAATATAATAAATAATAGCGTTAACGATTGTTCCGATTTAATTTTTAGATTTAGTTTGATTAACCCTAAATGGTTTTTAAAAATATTTAAATGTATTGTGTTTAACAAAAATAGTCATATCTCACACAATTACGGTTATCTATTATTCAAATTTATTTTAAAATGAATATTTAGGTTATACAAGATGACCCAAATGATCCTTTTTAAGTTTTGGACATAACCAGGGTTAAGAAAATAGAACAATTTATCCTTATAGCATTGTCCGATTTGATTCCAATTTAATTTTTGATGTTCATTTGATGTACTGTAAATTATTTTTAAAATTCTTCTTATGAATTGTTTTTTAAAAAAATAATTATATCTCACTCTATTACTGTTATCTATTATTCGAATATAATTTAAATTTACTATTTCGCATATACAAGATAACCAAATGATGTTTTTTACGGTTTGAACACAACCAGAATTAAGAAAATATAATAACTAATTGCGTTAACGATTGTTTTGTTTTAATTTTAATTTAATTTTTAGATATAATTTGATTAAACCTAAATGATTTTTAAAAATATTTTGATGTATTGTGTTAAAAAAAAATAGTCATATCTCACTCAATTACGGTTATCTATTATTCAAATTTATTTTAAAATTAATATTTAGGTTATACAAGATGACCCAAATGATCCTTTTTAAGTTTTGGACATAGCCAAGGTTAAGAAAATAGAACAATTAATCATTACAGCATTGTCCGATTTGATTCCAATTTAATTTTTAAAGCTCATTTGATGTACTGTAAATTATTATTAAAATTTTTCTTATGAATTGTTTTTAAAAAAAATAATTATATCTCACTCTATTACTGTTATCTATTATTCGAATATAATTTAAATTTACTATTTCGCATATACAAGATAGCCAAATGATGTTTTTTACGGTTTGAACACAACCAGAGTTAAGAAAATGTAGTAACTAATAGCGTTAACGATTGTTCCGATTTAATTTTTAGATATAATTTGATTAACCCTAAATGATTTTTAAAAATAGTTTTATGTATTGTGTTTTAAAAAAATAGTCATATCTCACTCAATTACGGTTATCTATTATTTAAATTTATTTTAAAATTAATATTTATGTTATACAAGATGACTTAAATGATCCTTTTTAAGTTTTGGACATTACCAGGGTTAAGAAAATAGAACGATTTATCATTATAGCATTGTCCGATTTTATTCCAACTTAATTTTTAAAGTACATTTGATGTACTGTAAATTATTTTTAAAATTTTTCTTATGAATTGTTTTTTAAAAAAATAATTATATCTCACTTTATTACTGTTATCTAATATTCGAATATAATTTAAATTTACTATTTCGCATATACAAGATAACAAATGATATTTTTTACGGTTTGAACACAACCAGAGTTTAGAAAATATAATAACAAATAGCGTTGGCAATTGTCCCGATTTAATTTTAATTCAATTTTTAGATATAATTTGATTAACCCTAAATGATTTTTAAAAATCTTTTGATGTATTGTGTTTTAAAAAAATAGTCATATCTCACTCAATTACGGTTATCTATTATTCAAATTTATTTTAAAATTAATATTTATGTTATACAAGATGACTTAAATGATCCTTTCTAAGTTTTGGACATTACCAGGGTTAAGAAAATAGAACGATTTATCATTATAGCATTGTCCGATTTTATTCCAATTTAATTTTTAAAGTACATTTGATGTACTGTAAATTATTTTAAAATTTTTCTTATGAATTGTTTTTTAAAAAAATAATTATATCTCACTCTATTACTGTTATCTATTATTCGAATATAATTTAAATTTACTATTTCGCATATACAAGATAGCCAAATGATGTTTTTTACGGTTTGAACACAACCAGAATTAAGAAAATATAATAAATAATAGCATTAACGATTGTTCCGATTTAATTTTTGATATAATTTGATTAACCCTAAATGATTTTTAAAAATATTTTGATGGATTGTGCTTAAAAAAATAGTCATATCTCACTCAATTACGGTTATCTATAATTCAAATTTATTTTTAAATTACTATTTAGGTTATTCAAGATGACCCAAATGATCCTTTTTAAGTTTTAGACATAACCAGGCTTAAGAAAATAGAACAATTAATCCTTATAGCATTGTCCGATTTGACTCCAATTTAATTTTTGAAGTTCATTTAATGTACTGTAAATTATTTTTAAAATTTTTCTTATGAATTGTTTTTTAAAAAAAATAATTATATCTCACTCTATTACTGTTATCTATTATTCGAATATAATTTAAATTTACTATTTCGCATATACAAGATAGCCAAATGATGTTTTTTACGGTTTGAACACAACCAGAGTTAAGAAAATATAATAACTAATAGCGTTGGCGATTGATTATTTTAAAATTAATATTTAGGTTATACAAGATGACCCAAATGATCCTTTTTAAGTTTTGGACATAACCAGGGTTAAGAAAATAGAACAATTAATCATTACAGCATTGTCCGATTTGACTCCAATTTAATTTTTGAAGTTCATTTGATGTACTGTAAATTATTTTTAAAATTCTTCTTATGTATTGTTTTTAAAAAAAATAATTATATCTCACTCTATTACTGTTTTCTATTATTCGAATATAATTTAAATTTACTATTTCGCATATACAAGATAGCCAAATGATGTTTTTTACGGTTTGAACACAACCAGAGTTAAGAAAATGTAGTAACTAAGAGCGTTAACGATCGTTCCGATTTAATTTTTAGATATAATTTGATTAACCCTAAATGATTTTAAAAAATATTTTAATGTATTGTGTTTAACAAAAATAGTCATATCTTACCCAATTACGGCTATCTATTATTCAAATTTATTTTAAAATGAATATTTAGGTTATACAAGATGACCCAAATGATCCTTTTTAAGTTTTGGACATAACTAGGGTTAAGAAAATAGAACAATTAATCAATATAGCATTGTCCGATTTGACTCCAATTTAATTTTTGAAGTTCATTTAATGTACTGTAAATTATTTTTAAAATTTTTCTTATGAATTGTTTTTTAAAAAAATAATTATATCTCACTCTATTACTGTTATCTATTATTCAAATATAATTTAAATTTACTATTTCGCATATACAAGATAGCCAAATGATCTTTTTTACGGTTTGAACACAACCAGAATTAAGAAAATATAATAAATAATAGCGTTAACGATTGTTCCGATTTAATTTTTAGATATAATTTGATTAACCCTAAATGATTTTTAAAAATATTTAAATGTATTGTGTTTAACAAAAATAGTCATATCTCACACAATTACGGTTATCTATTATTCAAATTTAATTTAAAATGAATATTTAGGTTATACAAGATGACCCAAATGATCCTTTTTAAGTTTTGGACATAACCAGGGTTAAGAAAATAGAACAATTTATCCTTATAGCATTGTCCGATTTGATTCTAATTTAATTTTTGATGTTCATTTGATGTACTGTAAATTATTTTTAAAATTTTTCTTATGAATTGTTTAAAAAAAAAATAATTATATCTCACTCTATTACTGTTATCTATTATTAGAATATAACTTAAATTTACTATTTCGCATATACGAGATAGCCAAATGATGTTTTTTACGGTTTGAACACAACCAGAGTTAAGAAAATATAATAACTAATAGCGTTGGCGATTGTTCCGATTTAATTTTAATTCAATTTTTAGATATAATTTGATTAACCCTAAATGATTTTTAAAAATAGTTTTATGTATTGTGTTTTAAAAAAATAGTCATATCTCACTCGATTACGGTTATTAATTATTCAAATTTATTTTAAAATTAATATTTAGGTTATACCAGATGACACAAATGATCCTTTTTAACTTTTGGACATAACCAGGGTTAAGAAAATAGAACAATTTATTCTTATAGCATTGTCCGATTTGATTCCAATTTAATTTTTGATGTTCATTTGATGTACTGTAAATTATTTTTAAAATTTTTCTTATGAATTGTTTTTTAAAAAAATAATTATATCTCACTCTATTACTGATATCTATTATTCGAATATAATTTAAATTTACTATTTCGCATATACAAGATAGCCAAATGATCTTTTTTACGGTTTGAACACAACCAGAATTAAGAAAATATAATAAATAATAGCGTTAACGATTGTTCCGATTTAATTTTTAGATTTAGTTTGATTAACCCTAAATGGTTTTTAAAAATATTTAAATGTATTGTGTTTAACAAAAATAGTCATATCTCACACAATTACGGTTATCTATTATTCAAATTTATTTTAAAATGAATATTTAGGTTATACAAGATGACCCAAATGATCCTTTTTAAGTTTTGGACATAACCAGGGTTAAGAAAATAGAACAATTTATCCTTATAGCATTGTCCGATTTGATTCCAATTTAATTTTTGATGTTCATTTGATGTACTGTAAATTATTTTTAAAATTCTTCTTATGAATTGTTTTTTAAAAAAATAATTATATCTCACTCTATTACTGTTATCTATTATTCGAATATAATTTAAATTTACTATTTCGCATATACAAGATAACCAAATGATGTTTTTTACGGTTTGAACACAACCAGAATTAAGAAAATATAATAACTAATTGCGTTAACGATTGTTTTGTTTTAATTTTAATTTAATTTTTAGATATAATTTGATTAAACCTAAATGATTTTTAAAAATATTTTGATGTATTGTGTTAAAAAAAAATAGTCATATCTCACTCAATTACGGTTATCTATTATTCAAATTTATTTTAAAATTAATATTTAGGTTATACAAGATGACCCAAATGATCCTTTTTAAGTTTTGGACATAGCCAAGGTTAAGAAAATAGAACAATTAATCATTACAGCATTGTCCGATTTGATTCCAATTTAATTTTTAAAGCTCATTTGATGTACTGTAAATTATTATTAAAATTTTTCTTATGAATTGTTTTTAAAAAAAATAATTATATCTCACTCTATTACTGTTATCTATTATTCGAATATAATTTAAATTTACTATTTCGCATATACAAGATAGCCAAATGATGTTTTTTACGGTTTGAACACAACCAGAGTTAAGAAAATGTAGTAACTAATAGCGTTAACGATTGTTCCGATTTAATTTTTAGATATAATTTGATTAACCCTAAATGATTTTTAAAAATAGTTTTATGTATTGTGTTTTAAAAAAATAGTCATATCTCACTCAATTACGGTTATCTATTATTTAAATTTATTTTAAAATTAATATTTATGTTATACAAGATGACTTAAATGATCCTTTTTAAGTTTTGGACATTACCAGGGTTAAGAAAATAGAACGATTTATCATTATAGCATTGTCCGATTTTATTCCAACTTAATTTTTAAAGTACATTTGATGTACTGTAAATTATTTTTAAAATTTTTCTTATGAATTGTTTTTTAAAAAAATAATTATATCTCACTTTATTACTGTTATCTAATATTCGAATATAATTTAAATTTACTATTTCGCATATACAAGATAACAAATGATATTTTTTACGGTTTGAACACAACCAGAGTTTAGAAAATATAATAACAAATAGCGTTGGCAATTGTCCCGATTTAATTTTAATTCAATTTTTAGATATAATTTGATTAACCCTAAATGATTTTTAAAAATCTTTTGATGTATTGTGTTTTAAAAAAATAGTCATATCTCACTCAATTACGGTTATCTATTATTCAAATTTATTTTAAAATTAATATTTATGTTATACAAGATGACTTAAATGATCCTTTCTAAGTTTTGGACATTACCAGGGTTAAGAAAATAGAACGATTTATCATTATAGCATTGTCCGATTTTATTCCAATTTAATTTTTAAAGTACATTTGATGTACTGTAAATTATTTTAAAATTTTTCTTATGAATTGTTTTTTAAAAAAATAATTATATCTCACTCTATTACTGTTATCTATTATTCGAATATAATTTAAATTTACTATTTCGCATATACAAGATAGCCAAATGATGTTTTTTACGGTTTGAACACAACCAGAATTAAGAAAATATAATAAATAATAGCATTAACGATTGTTCCGATTTAATTTTTGATATAATTTGATTAACCCTAAATGATTTTTAAAAATATTTTGATGGATTGTGCTTAAAAAAATAGTCATATCTCACTCAATTACGGTTATCTATAATTCAAATTTATTTTTAAATTACTATTTAGGTTATTCAAGATGACCCAAATGATCCTTTTTAAGTTTTAGACATAACCAGGCTTAAGAAAATAGAACAATTAATCCTTATAGCATTGTCCGATTTGACTCCAATTTAATTTTTGAAGTTCATTTAATGTACTGTAAATTATTTTTAAAATTTTTCTTATGAATTGTTTTTTAAAAAAAATAATTATATCTCACTCTATTACTGTTATCTATTATTCGAATATAATTTAAATTTACTATTTCGCATATACAAGATAGCCAAATGATGTTTTTTACGGTTTGAACACAACCAGAGTTAAGAAAATATAATAACTAATAGCGTTGGCGATTGATTATTTTAAAATTAATATTTAGGTTATACAAGATGACCCAAATGATCCTTTTTAAGTTTTGGACATAACCAGGGTTAAGAAAATAGAACAATTAATCATTACAGCATTGTCCGATTTGACTCCAATTTAATTTTTGAAGTTCATTTGATGTACTGTAAATTATTTTTAAAATTCTTCTTATGTATTGTTTTTAAAAAAAATAATTATATCTCACTCTATTACTGTTTTCTATTATTCGAATATAATTTAAATTTACTATTTCGCATATACAAGATAGCCAAATGATGTTTTTTACGGTTTGAACACAACCAGAGTTAAGAAAATGTAGTAACTAAGAGCGTTAACGATTGTTCCGATTTAATTTTTAGATATAATTTGATTAACCCTAAATGATTTTAAAAAATATTTTAATGTATTGTGTTTAACAAAAATAGTCATATCTTACCCAATTACGGCTATCTATTATTCAAATTTATTTTAAAATGAATATTTAGGTTATACAAGATGACCCAAATGATCCTTTTTAAGTTTTGGACATAACTAGGGTTAAGAAAATAGAACAATAAATCATTATAGCATTGTCCGATTTGACTCCAATTTAATTTTTGAAGTTCATTTAATGTACTGTA
Source organism: Anthonomus grandis grandis (assembly GCF_022605725.1). Classification (NCBI taxonomy): domain Eukaryota; kingdom Metazoa; phylum Arthropoda; class Insecta; order Coleoptera; family Curculionidae; genus Anthonomus; species Anthonomus grandis. The sequence continues at coordinate 1,265,235 of NC_065565.1, forward strand.
AATTATTTTTAAAATTTTTCTTATGAATTGTTTTTTAAAAAAATAATTATATCTCACTCTATTACTGTTATCTATTATTCGAATATAATTTAAATTTACTATTTCGCATATACAAGATAGCCAAATGATCTTTTTTACGGTTTGAACACAACCAGAATTAAGAAAATATAATAAATAATAGCGTTAACGATTGTTCCGATTTAATTTTTAGATATAATTTGATTAACCCTAAATGATTTTTAAAAATATTTAAATGTATTGTGTTTAACAAAAATAGTCATATCTCACACAATTACGGTTATCTATTATTCAAATTTAATTTAAAATGAATATTTAGGTTATACAAGATGACCCAAATGATCCTTTTTAAGTTTTGGACATAACCAGGGTTAAGAAAATAGAACAATTAATCATTATAGCATTGTCCGATTTGATTCCAATTTAATTTTTGATGTTCATTTGATGTACTGTAAATTATTTTTAAAATTTTTCTTATGAATTGTTTTTTAAAAAAATAATTATATCTCACTCTATTACTGATATCTATTATTCGAATATAATTTAAATTTACTATTTCGCATATACAAGATAGCCAAATGATCTTTTTTACGGTTTGAACACAACCAGAATTAAGAAAATATAATAAATAATAGCGTTAACGATTGTTCCGATTTAATTTTTAGATTTAGTTTGATTAACCCTAAATGGTTTTTAAAAATATTTAAATGTATTGTGTTTAACAAAAATAGTCATATCTCACACAATTACGGTTATCTATTATTCAAATTTATTTTAAAATGAATATTTAGGTTATACAAGATGACCCAAATGATCCTTGTTAAGTTTTGGACATAACCAGGGTTAAGAAAATAGAACAATTTATCCTTATAGCATTGTCCGATTTGATTCCAATTTAATTTTTGATGTTCATTTGATGTACTGTAAATTATTTTTAAAATTCTTCTTATGAATTGTTTTTTAAAAAAATAATTATATCTCACTCTATTACTGTTATCTATTATTCGAATATAATTTAAATTTACTATTTCGCATATACAAGATAGCCAAATGATGTTTTTTACGGTTTGAACACAACCAGAATTAAGAAAATATAATAACTAATTGCGTTAACGATTGTTTTGTTTTAATTTTAATTTAATTTTTAGATATAATTTGATTAAACCTAAATGATTTTTAAAAGTATTTTGATGTATTGTGTTAAAAAAAAATAGTCATATCTCACACAATTACGGTTATCTATTATTCAAATTTATTTTAAAATTAATATTTAGGTTATACAAGATGACCCAAATGATCGTCTTTAAGTTTTGGACATAACCAGGGTTAAGAAAATAGAACAATTAATCCTTATAGCATTGTCCGATTTGATTGCAATTTAATTTTTGAAGTTCATTTGATGTACTGTAAATTATTTTTAAAATTTTTCTTATGAATTGTTTTTTAAAAAAATAATTATATCTCACTCTATTACTGTGATCTATTATTCAAAAATAATTTAAATTTACTATTTCGCATATACAAGAATGCCAAATGATCTTTTTTACGGTTTGAACACAACCAGAATTATGAAAATATAATAAATAATAGCGTTAACGATTGTTCCGATATAATTTTTAGATATAATTTGATTAACCCTAAATGATTTTTAAAAATATTTTAATGTATTGTGTTTAACAAAAATAGTCATATCTCACACAATTACGGTTATCTATTATTCAAATTTATTTTAAAATTACTATTTAGGTTATACAAGATGACCCAAATGATCCTTTTTAAGTTTTGGACATAACTAGGGTTAAGAAAATAGAACAATTAATCATTATAGCATTGTCCGATTTGACTCCAATTTAATTTTTAAAGTTCATTTAATGTACTGTAAATTATTTTTAAAATTTTTCTTATGAATTGTTTTTTAAAAAAATAATTATATCTCACTCTATTACTGTGATCTATTATTCAAATATAATTTAAATTTACTATTTCGCATATACAAGATAGCCAAATGATCTTTTTTACGGTTTGAACACAACCAGAATTATGAAAATATAATAAATAATAGCGTTAACGATTGTTCCGATTTAATTTTTAGATATAATTTGATTAACCCTAAATGATTTTTAAAAATATTTTAATGTATTGTGTTTAACAAAAATAGTCATATCTCACACAATTACGGTTATCTATTATTCAAATTTATTTTAAAATTACTATTTAGGTTATACAAGATGACCCAAATGATCGTCTTTAAGTTTTGGACATAACCAGGGTTAAGAAAATAGAACAATTAATCCTTATAGCATTGTCCGATTTGATTGCAATTTAATTTTTGAAGTTCATTTGATGTACTGTAAATTATTTTTAAAATTCTTCTTATGAATTGTTTTTTAAAAAAATAATTATATCTCACTCTATTACTGTTATCTATTATTCGAATATAATTTAAATTTACTATTTCTCGTATACAAGATAGCCAAATGATGTTTTTTCGGCTTGAACACAACCAGAATTAAGAAAATATAATAAATAATAGCGTTAACGATTGTTCCGATTTAATTTTTAGATATTGTAACGAAATTCGGGAACACACTTTTATTGTCAACGTCAAAAACACTAACCTAACTCGCTTTGACTGTCGTTTAATTGTTTCCAAGGTAAAAACTGACTAAACAATTAAAACTGAATGATTTGTCACGAAGCGCGTCCTTTTTAAAACCCGATGGAACAGTTTCGAAATATTTAGAATTAAATTCATTGTTTTTGCCCAAAGAGACCAATAATTTTACGAGAATACTGACAGTCAAAGCAAGCAAGTATACAAATTCTAGAAAATTAGAACTACAGGGATTTACAATAATATAACCTAAATAACCTAAATTGGGGCCAAAATGGGGCTCTCACACAAGATGAACTACCTAAAAACTAAACACTATAGATGAAAATAATAAACCAAACGTAAGTAGAACCCTAAAGCAACCCTACGAATCAACTTTAACTACAGAATACTAATAAAATTGTACAAAAACTAGCAGAATAATTAACGTATTTACATTTTCATAATACTGCTCCCCTCTTAAGTTTGATCGTCCCGATCAAACATGGGACCACCTGAGTCATGATAGGGCGCTAGCCGGACGATATTTACAATTTTCATCTTCGCTGTCGGATGTCGCTGGATACGGTACACCACGTCGTTGATTCTGGTGACCACATTGAATGGACCTTCCCAATTCTTCTGGAGCTTTGGTGACTTGCCCTTCGTCCTCCGTGGATTGTATAACCAGACTTTATCCCCAGATTAAAACCGGTAGAATTTGCCTTTATGTCATAACGTGATTTCATTCTGTTACTTTCTAGATGAAGTTTATCCCGTGCTTGTTCGTGAACAATTTGTAAACGCTCTTGTAAATGGTCGACGTACTCCTCCAGGGTTTCAGACTTATGGGGTCTTCCAGTAATAATGTCCAAAGGTAAACGAAGTTCATCACCGTAGACAACTTTTGCCGGGCTTTTTCCAGTTGACTTGTGGACAGAAGAACGATATGCCAATAGGAATGGTTGTATACAGGTATCCCAGTCGGTTTGCTTAGAGTTTACTACCATCCTTAAATAGGTTTCAAATGTGCGGTTAAATCTTTCAACCATTCCATCAGACTGAGGGTGTAGTGGGGTTGTACGGGTCTTATTGATTCCCAGCAACTGGCATACTTGTTGGAATATTTGTGACTCAAAGTTCCTTCCTTGGTCTGAATGTATCTCTCTGGGTACACCAAATCGACAAATCCAGTTCTGGAACAGCACTTCAGCTACTGTCGTTGCTTCTTGGTTTGGAATCGGATAAACCTCGGGCCACTTACTAAAGTAATCCATAGCAACAAGAGCATATCGGTTTCCGGAGCTACTAGTAGGAAAGGGTCCTGCTACGTCTATGGCAATTCGTTCAAAAGGTGCACCAACAAGATACTGCATCATCTTTCCTCTTGTCCGGGTTTTTGGGCCCTTGCTTGACGAACACTGCTCACACTGTCGGCACCAGCGTTCAACATCCTGATGACTGTTCAGCCAGTAAAACCGTTCTCTCACTTTTGCCAAGGTCTTACTAACTCCAAAATGTCCTCCGCCGACACCGCCATGAACAGCTTCAAGGACTTCCGGAATACGTTTTCGAGGAAGGACTGTCAGATATGTCTTTTCTTTTCCATCTACGCTCTCCCAGACTCTTTTTAATAATCCATCTTTTATAACCAATGAATTCCATTGAGACCAATAAGCTTTAAGTTCTGGAGATTTGTCAGAAATGTCTTTCCATTCTGGTTTTGAAATTTCTCGAGATTTCAGTTCGTAAATAAGACCAAATACTGGGTCATCACACTGATCTTGGATTAAACTAGCTACATCCCACTCTTTAGAACTGTGAAGGCCAATACGATTACAAGTAAATATCTCTGGATGCTGTTTTGATTCCTTTTTAAAACAATGTTGACATGTTTCAATACAGGGTCTTCTCGATAAAGCATCGGCATTTTGGTGATATGCGCCTTTCCTATGTTCTATTGTAAAGTCATACTCTTGTAATCGTTGAAGCCACCTTGCTATTTGTCCTTCGGGGTTTTTAAACTGAAACAGCCATTTCAACGAAGCATGGTCGGTTCTAAGGATAAATCGTTGACCATACAAATATTTATGGAAATGTTCAATAGCTTTTACTGCTGACAATAGCTCTCGTCTAGTGACACAATAGTTTCTTTCTGGTTTTGATAATGTTTTACTGAAATAAGCTATTACTTGCTCGCCATCTTCATATTTTTGTGATAGAACGGCCCCAATTCCAACATTACTCGCATCGGTATCCAAAATAAAAGTTTGTCCAGGAATCGGATATGTTAAAATTGGAGATGTGCATAGTGCTCTCTTTAACTGTTGAAATGCTTCTTCACAGTCTGTTGACCAACTAAATACCACTTTGTCCTCCGTGAGCTTATGTAGAGGCTTTGCAAGATTAGCGAAATTTCTTACAAATCTTCTGTAATAGGTACAAAGGCCCAGAAAGCTTCTTAACTGGTGTTTGTCAGTGGGTCGTGGCCATTTTTCGATCGCCTCTACTTTATCTGGATCAGTCTTGACACCTTTTTCTGATATTACATGGCCAAGGTATCGAACTTCTTTTTGAAATAAGCAACATTTTTTAGGACTTAGCTTCAGGTTGGCCTCTCGCAGTTTAACAAATACCTTTTGAATATTCTTCAAATGATCTTCAAATGTTTTCCCCAGTATGATAACGTCATCCAGATAAACTAAACATGATTCCCAAGTCATTCCACGTAAAACTGTGTCCATAAGTCTCTCAAAGGTAGCTGGAGCATTGCAGAGTCCAAAGGGCATTACTGTAAACTGCCAAAGTCCTGTTCCAGTCGAGAATGCGGTCTTTTCCTTATCTTCTGGGTGCATCTTTACCTGCCAGTATCCACTCTTTAGATCGAGTGTTGAGAACCATTGTGAACCTGATAGCGTGTCCAGGGTGTCGTCAATTCTTGGTAGGGGATAACTGTCTTTCTTGGTAATATCATTCAGTCGCCGATAGTCTACACAAAATCTAGTGGATCCATCCTTTTTCTTCACTAGCACAACTGGAGATGTCCAAGGACTCTGAGAAGGCTCTATCACTCCTTGTGTCCTCATTTCTTGAAGCATTGAGGAAACTTCTCCTTGTTTAGCTATCGGAATTCTTCGAGGTGCTTGTTTAATCGGAGTATTGTCTCCAGTGTTAATTCGATGCTGCACCAAATCAGTTCTTCCCAGGTCTTTATCGTGCAAGGAAAACACATCTTGATTTTCTTCAAGAAGACGTCGCAATTTACTACACTGGTCCATGGTTAAATTGGCAGAAGATTCTTCAAATAGGTTTTGTAAACATACAGGAAAAGGTCTGTTTAAATAACGACTTCTATCAGCATTTTTCATGACTGCCAGTACTTCAGAGCATACGCCAATGTTCTCTCCTTGTTTCAGGTGTTGATCATATCCTTTTAAATTTACCATTCGAACCAAAATAGTAGATTTCTTCTGCGTAGTTAATGTCTTGGCTGGAAAAATTCCTTGACCATATAGTTTGCATTTTTCCATGGGCTCAATCAAAACAGTTTCTCCCTCTTTTCCTCCAGTTGTAGCATAAACCACCACCTCTGAATTTCCTGGTATAGTAACATCCTTGAATAACTTAACGACTCTGGTATTTACTTTATCTTCATATAGGTGGTGCATAAAAATCTCTTCATTTCTCGTCGTCAATATCCGGTTATATACATCCATTTTAAACTGCTGAGCATTCATAACATCTAATCCTAATATGACATCATCCATGATTTCTGCCACTAGTACTGGCTGTTGGAATGTTGTTAAGCCAATGGTGACTGTAGCTTCGTGCAATCCAAGAATCGGGATCCTTTTTCCATTTGCAGACTCCAGAATTAAATTGGGTGGTGCTGAGAGCCTACAGTGTGCTACGATGTTCGGCTTCACGATAGTATGACTTGATCCTGTATCCACTACCATCTCACATTCACGGCCGCATATTTTTCCCGGTACTACCAAGCTCTCTCCAGGATGTGGCAGCCGGTTTAGTTTTATACGTGGGGCTTGGTAGCACCCAGCCAGCTTGAAGTTGAAGTTTTCCTGGTTCCTTGGATCTCTTAAAGGCTTGGGGCATTGACGTTTAAGGTGCCCCTCCTCATTGCAATTCCAGCATTGCAATGGTCTTTTAGGTTTCCTCGCTAATAATGATTCAAGCTTCTTTAGGCGGTCTTCGAGATCACTTTCCGAAGTTCTGATTTGTCTTATTCGTGTCGGCCTTCTAGTTGCTTGAAAAGCTGCCTCATACTCTAGTCCATGGGCCAAAGCTTCTGATATACTTTTATGATGAGCCATCCTTAGAGCGTGGTTAGTATCTGGATCTCGAACTCCGTCAATAAAACAATTTATAGAAATTTGTTCTCGGAACTCTGTTGGGGCTGAAGGGTAAGCCAGATTTACTAATCGAGCAACATCGGCCTCAAACTGTTGGAGTCCTTCCTCGGGTTGTTGTCTTCTAGATTTCAATTGAGCCTGGTACACTTGTTGTAGATGGGCTTCACCGTATCTCCTCTCTAAGGTACGCACCAGTACGTCGAAATTGAGCTGATCCTCAGATGGCACCATTCTTAATATTTCTGTAGCTTCTCCTCTAAGGCTTAGTTTAAGATTGATTGCCTTTTCTTCGTTATCCCAGCGATTTCCCCTAGCAGCGGCCTCAAATTGATTCAAATAGGTACTCCAAGCTTCTTTGCCGTCGAATTTTGGTGGCTTTACTTTCATCATTGTTTGCATTCCAGGATCGGGATGAAGAGCAGTCCGTTTTACTTTCATCTCTAGTTCTTGGATCTTTTTTTGTACTTGTCCCAATTCTTCTTCTACTGTTGCTTCAAAGTTAGTCATTAATTGTTTCTGATTCTTCTCCAGATCTTCTTTAAGTTGTAAAACTCGTTCCTCTTGTTTTCTGTCTCGTTCCTCCTGCTCCTTTTTAAGATTATTTTTTAAATTAAGTAAGTCATCTTTCATGGTTCGAATCAGGTCTTCATTTTCTTTCTTTAGGTCATCTTTCATGGTCCTTATCAGGTCTTCATTTTCCTTCTTCAGGTCAGATTTAATTGTCTTTAGTAAATCTTCCTGTTTCTTGTCTCGCTCTTCTTGTTTGCGGTCTCGTTCTTCTTGTTCTTCCTTCAGTTTACGGTCTCGTTCTTCTTGTTCTTTCTTCTGTTTACGGTCTCGTTCTTCTTGTTTGCGGTCTCGTTCTTCTTGTTCTTCCTTCTGTTTACGGTCTCGTTCTTCTTGTTTGCGGTCTCGTTCTTCTTGTTCTTTCTTCTGTTTACGGTCTCGTTCTTCTTGTTCTACTTTTTGCTCGTCAAACTTCCTTAATAGCAGCTCCATCAATTTCTCGGTCTCCATCTTGGCCTGACTTCTTGTTAAAGGCATCCACTAAAATGAGCTTCCAAATATCCTTTACTTCTGACACCAATTGTAACGAAATTCGGGAACACACTTTTATTGTCAACGTCAAAAACACTAACCTAACTCGCTTTGACTGTCGTTTAATTGTTTCCAAGGTAAAAACTGACTAAACAATTAAAACTGAATGATTTGTCACGAAGCGCGTCCTTTTTAAAACCCGATGGAACAGTTTCGAAATATTTAGAATTAAATTCATTGTTTTTGCCCAAAGAGACCAATAATTTTACGAGAATACTGACAGTCAAAGCAAGCAAGTATACAAATTCTAGAAAATTAGAACTACAGGGATTTACAATAATATAACCTAAATAACCTAAATTGGGGCCAAAATGGGGCTCTCACACAAGATGAACTACCTAAAAACTAAACACTATAGATGAAAATAATAAACCAAACGTAAGTAGAACCCTAAAGCAACCCTACGAATCAACTTTAACTACAGAATACTAATAAAATTGTACAAAAACTAGCAGAATAATTAACGTATTTACATTTTCATAATAATATAATTTGTTTAACCCTAAATGATTTTTAAAAATATTTAAATGTATTGTGTTTAACAAAAATAGTCATATCTCACACAATTACGGTTATCTATTATTCAAATTTATTTTAAAATGAATATTTAGGTTATACAAGATGACCCAAATGATCCTTTTTAAGTTTTGGACATAACCAGGGTTAAGAAAATATAACAATTTATCCTTATAGCATTGTCCGATTTGATTCCAATTTAATTTTTGATGTTCATTTGATGTACTGTAAATTATTTTTAAAATTCTTCTTATGAATTGTTTTTTAAAAAAATAATTATATCTCACTCTATTACTGTTATCTATTATTCGAATATAATTTAAATTTACTATTTCGCATATACAAGATAGCCAAATGATGTTTTTTACGGTTTGAACACAACCAGAATTAAGAAAATATAATAACTAATTGCGTTAACGATTGTTTTGTTTTAATTTCAATTTAATTTTTAGATATAATTTGATTAACCCTAAATGATTTTTAAAAATATTTTAATGTATTGTGTTTAACAAAAATAGTCATATCTCACACAATTACGGTTATCTATTATTCAATTTTATTTTAAAATTACTATTTAGGTTATACAAGATGACCCAAATGATCCTCTTTAAGTTTTGGACATAACCAGGGTTAAGAAAATAGAACAATTAATCCTTATAGCATTGTCCGATTTGATTGCAATTTAATTTTTGAAGTTCATTTGATGTACTGTAAATTATTTTTAAAATTCTTCTTATGAATTGTTTTTTAAAAAAATAATTATATCTCACTCTATTACTGTTATCTATTATTCGAATATAATTTAAATTTACTATTTCTCATATACAAGATAGCCAAATGATGTTTTTTCGGCTTGAACACAACCAGAATTAAGAAAATATAATAAATAATAGCGTTAACGATTGTTCCGATTTAATTTTTAGATATAATTTGTTTAACCCTAAATGATTTTTAAAAATATTTAAATGTATTGTGTTTAACAAAAATAGTCATATCTCACACAATTACGGTTATCTATTATTCAAATTTATTTTAAAATGAATATTTAGGTTATACAAGATGACCCAAATGATCCTTTTTAAGTTTTGGACATAACCAGGGTTAAGAAAATATAACAATTTATCCTTATAGCATTGTCCGATTTGATTCCAATTTAATTTTTTATGTTCATTTGATGTACTGTAAATTATTTTTAAAATTCTTCTTATGAATTGTTTTTTAAAAAAATAATTATATCTCACTCTATTACTGTTATCTATTATTCGAATATAATTTAAATTAACTATTTCGCATATACAAGATAGCCAAATGATGTTTTTTACGGTTTGAACACAACCAGAATTAAGAAAATATAATAACTAATTGCGTTAACGATTGTTTTGTTTTAATTTCAATTTAATTTTTAGATATAATTTGATTAAACCTAAATGATTTTTAAAATATTTTAATGTATTGTGTTAAAAAAAAATAGCGTTATATATAAATAATAGCGTTAACGATTGTTCCGATATAATTTTTAGATATAATTTGATTAACCCTAAATGATTTTTAAAAATATTTTAATGTATTGTGTTTAACAAAAATAGTCATATCTCACACAATTACGGTTATCTATTATTCTATTTTATTTTAAAATTACTATTTAGGTTATACAAGATGACCCAAATGATCCTCTTTAAGTTTTGGACATAACCAGGGTTAAGAAAATAGAACAATTAATCCTTATAGCATATGTCCGATTTGATTGCAATTTAATTTTTGAAGTTCATTTGATGTACTGTTAATTATTTTTAAAATTCTTCTTATGAATTGTTTTTTAAAAAAATAATTATATCTCACTCTATTACTGTTATCTATTATTCGAATATAATTTAAATTTACTATTTCTCATATACAAGATAGCCAAATGATCTTTTTTACGGTTTGAACACAACCAGAATTAAGAAAATATAATAAATAATAGCGTTAAAGATTGTTCCGATTTAATTTTTAGATTTAGTATGATTAACCCTAAATGATTTTTAAAAATATTTAAATGTATTGTGTTTAACAAAAATAGTCATATCTCACACAATTGCGGTTATCTATTATTCAAATTTATTTTAAAATGAATATTTAGGTTATACAAGATGACCCAAATGATCCTTTTTAAGTTTTGGACATAACCAGGGTTAAGAAAATAGAACAATTTATGCTTATAGCATTGTCCGATTTGGTTCCAATTTAATTTTTGATGTTCATTTGATGTACTGTAAATTATTTTTAAAATTCTTCTTATGAATTGTTTTTAAAAAAAATAATTATATCTCACTCTATTACTGTTATCTAATATTCGAATATAATTTAAATTTACTATTTCGCATATACAAGATAGCCAAATGATATTTTTTACGGTTTGAACACAACCAGAGTTAACAAAATGTAATAACTAATAGCGTTAACGATTGTTCCGATTTAATTTTTAGATATAATTTGATTAACCCTAAATGATTTTTAAAAATATTTTGATGGATTGTGCTTAAAAAAATAGTCATATCTCACTCAATTACGGTTATCTATAATTCAAATTTATTTTTAAATTACTATTTAGGTTATACAAGATGACCCAAATGATCCTTTTTAAGTTTTAGATATAACCAGGGTTAAGAAAATAGAACAATTAATCCTTATAGCATTGTCCGATTTGATTCCAATTTAATTTTTGAAGTTCATTTGATGTACTGTAAATTATTTTTAAAATTCTTCTTATGAATTGTTTTTTAAAAAAATAATTATATCTCACTCTATTACTGTTATCTAATATTCGAATATAATTTAAATTTACTATTTCGCATATACAAGATAGCCAAATGATATTTTTTACGGTTTGAACACAACCAGAGTTAACAAAATGTAATAACTAATAGCGTTAACGATTGTTCCGATTTAATTTTTAGATATAATTTGATTAACCCTAAATGATTTTTAAAAATATTTTGATGGATTGTGCTTAATAAAATAGTCATATCTCACTCAATTACGGTTATCTATAATTCAAATTTATTTTTTAATTACTATTTAGGTTATACAAGATGACCCAAATGATCCTTTTTAAGTTTTAGACATAACCAGGGTTAAGAAAATAGAACAATTAATCCTTATAGCATTGTCCGATTTGATTCCAATTTAATTTTTGAAGTTCATTTGATGTACTGTAAATTATTTTTAAAATTCTTCTTATGAATTGTTTTTTAAAAAAATAATTATATCTCACTCTATTACTGTTATCTATTATTCGAATATAATTTAAATTTACTATTTCGCATATACAAGATAGCCAAATGATGTTTTTTACGGTTTGAACACAACCAGAGTTAAGAAAATGTAGTAACTTATAGCGTTAACGATTGTTCCGATTTAATTTTTAGATATAATTTGATTAACCCTAAATGATTTTTAAAAATAGTTTTATGTATTGTGTTTTAAAAAAATAGTCATATTTCACTCAATTATGGTTATCTATTATTCAAATTTATTTTAAAATTAATATTTAGGTTATACAAGATGACCCAAATGATCCTTTTTAAGTTTTGGACATAGCCAGGGTTAAGAAAATAGAACAATTAATCATTACAGCATTGTCCGATTTGATTCCAATTTAATTTTTAAAGCTCATTTGATGTACTGTAAATTATTATTAAAATTTTTCTTATGAATTGTTTTTAAAAAAAATAATTATATCTCACTCTATTACTGTTATCTATTATTCGAATATAATTTAAATTTACTATTTCGCATATACAAGATAGCCAAATGATGTTTTTTACGGTTTGAACACAACCAGAGTTAAGAAAATGTAGTAACTAATAGCGTTAACGATTGTTCCGATTTAATTTTTAGATATAATTTGATTAACCCTAAATGATTTTTAAAAATAGTTTTATGTATTGTGTTTTAAAAAAATAGCCATATCTCACTCAATTACGGTTATCTATTATTCAAATTTATTTTAAAATTAATATTTAGGTTATACAAGATGACCCAAATGATCCTTTTTAAGTTTTGGACATAGCCAGGGTTAAGAAAATAGATCAATTAATCATTACAGCATTGTCCGATTTGATTCCAATTTAATTTTTAAAGCTCATTTGATGTACTGTAAATTATTATTAAAATTTTTCTTATGAATTGTTTTTAAAAAAAATAATTATATCTCACTCTATTACTGTTATCTATTATTCGAATATAATTTAAATTTACTATTTCGCATATACAAGAATGCCAAATGATCTTTTTTACGGTTTGAACACAACCAGAATTATGAAAATATAATAAATAATAGCGTTAACGATTGTTCCGATATAATTTTTAGATATAATTTGATTAACCCTAAATGATTTTTAAAAATATTTTAATGTATTGTGTTTAACAAAAATAGTCATATCTCACACAATTACGGTTATCTATTATTCAATTTTATTTTAAAATTACTATTTAGGTTATACAAGATGACCCAAATGATCCTCTTTAAGTTTTGGACATAACCAGGGTTAAGAAAATAGAACAATTAATCCTTATAGCATATGTCCGATTTGATTGCAATTTAATTTTTGAAGTTCATTTGATGTACTGTAAATTATTTTTAAAATTCTTCTTATGAATTGTTTTTTAAAAAAATAATTATATCTCACTCTATTACTGTTATCTATTATTCGAATATAATTTAAATTTACTATTTCGCATATACAAGATAACAAATGATATTTTTTACGGTTTGAACACAACCAGAGTTTAGAAAATATAATAACAAATAGCGTTGGCGATTGTCCCGATTTAATTTTAATTCAATTTTTAGATATAATTTGATTAACCCTAAATGATTTTTAAAAATCTTTTGATGTATTGTGTTTTAAAAAAATAGTCATATCTCACTCAATTACGGTTATCAATTATTCAAATTTATTTTAAAATTAATATTTATGTTATACAAGATGACCCAAATGATCCTTTTTAAGTTTTGGACATAGCCAGGGTTAAGAAAATAGAACAATTAATCATTACAGCATTGTCCGATTTGATTCCAATTTAATTTTTAGAGCTCATTTGATGTACTGTAAATTATTATTAAAATTTTTCTTATGAATTGTTTTTTAAAAAAATAATTATATCTCACTCTATTACTGTTATCTAATATTCGAATATAATTTAAATTTACTATTTCGCATATACAAGATAGCCAAATGATATTTTTTACGGTTTGAACACAACCAGAGTTAACAAAATGTAATAACTAATAGCGTTAACGATTGTTCCGATTTAATTTTTAGATATAATTTGATTAACCCTAAATGATTTTTAAAAATATTTTGATGGATTGTGCTTAAAAAAATAGTCATATCTCACTCAATTACGGTTATCTATAATTCAAATTTATTTTTAAATTACTATTTAGGTTATACAAGATGACCCAAATGATCCTTTTTAAGTTTTAGACATAACCAGGGTTAAGAAAATAGAACAATTAATCCTTATAGCATTGTCCGATTTGATTCCAATTTAATTTTTGAAGTTCATTTGATGTACTGTAAATTATTTTTAAATTCTTCTTATGAATTGTTTTTTAAAAAAATAATTATATCTCACTCTATTACTGTTATCTAATATTCGAATATAATTTAAATTTACTATTTCGCATATACAAGATAGCCAAATGATATTTTTTACGGTTTGAACACAACCAGAGTTAACAAAATGTAATAACTAATAGCGTTAACGATTGTTCCGATTTAATTTTTAGATATAATTTGATTAACCCTAAATGATTTTTAAAAATATTTTGATGGATTGTGCTTAAAAAAATAGTCATATCTCACTCAATTACGGTTATCTATAATTCAAATTTATTTTTTAATTACTATTTAGGTTATACAATATGACCCAAATGATCCTTTTTAAGTTTTGGACATAACCAGAGTTAAGAAAATAGAACAATTAATCATTATAGCATTGTCCGATTTGACTCCAATTTAATTTTTGAAGTTCATTTAATGTACTGTAAATTATTTTTAAAATTTTTCTTATGAATTGTTTTTAAAGAAAAATAATTATATCTCACTCTATTACTGTTATCTATTATTCGAATATAATTTAAATTTACTATTTCGCATATACAAGATAGCCAAATGATGTATTTTACGGTTTGAACACAACCAGAGTTAAGAAAATATAATAACTAATAGCGTTGGCGATTGATTATTTTAAAATTAATATTTAGGTTATACAAGATGACCCAAATGATCCTTTTTGAGTTTTGGACATAACCAGGGTTAAGAAAATAGAACAATTAATCATTACAGCATTGTCCGATTTGACTCCAATTTAATTTTTGAAGTTCATTTGATGTACTGTAAATTATTTTTAAAATTCTTCTTATGTATTGTTTTTAAAAAAAATAATTATATCTCACTCTATTACTGTTTTCTATTATTCGAATATAATTTAAATTTACTATTTCGCATATACAAGATAGCCAAATGATGTTTTTTTACGGTTTGAACACAACCAGAGTTAAGAAAATGTAGTAACTAAGAGCGTTAACGATTGTTCCGATTTAATTTTTCGATATAATTTGATTAACCCTAAATGATTTTTAAAAATAGTTTTATGTATTGTGTTTTAAAAAAATAGTCATATCTCCTGTATTACGGTTATAACTTATTCAAATATAATTCAAAATTAATACTTAGGTTATCAAGATGACTCAAATGATCCTTTTTAAGTTTTGGACATTACCAGGGTTAAGAAAATAGAACGATTTATCATTATAGCATTGTCCGATTTAATTCCAATTTAATTTTTGAAGTTCATTTGATGTACTGTAAATTATTTTTAAAATTCTTCTTATGTATTGTTTTTAAAAAAAATAATTATATCTCACTCTATTACTGTTTTCTATTATTTGAATATAATTTAAATTTACTATTTCGCATATACAAGAAAGCCAAATGATGTTTTTTACGGTTTGAACACAACCAGAGTTAAGAAAATATAATAAGTAATAGCGTTGGCGATTGTTCCGATTTAATTTTAATTCAATTTTTAGATATAATTTGATTAACCCAAAATGATTTTTAAAAATATTTTGATGTATTGTGTTTTAAAAAAATAGTCATATCTCACTCAATTACGGTTATCTATTATTCAAATTTATTTTAAAATGAATATTTAGGTTATACAAGATGACCCAAATGATCCTTTTTAAGTTTTGGACATAACTAGGGTTAAGAAAATAGAACAATTAATCATTATAGCATTGTCCGATTTGACTCCAATTTAATTTTTGAAGTTCATTTAATGTACTGTAAATTATTTTTAAAATTTTTCTTATGATTTGTTTTTTAAAAAAATAATTATATCTCACTCTATTACTGCTATCTATTATTCGAATATAATTTAAATTTACTATTTCGCATATACAAGATAGCCAAATGATCTTTTTTACGGTTTGAACACAACCAGAATTAAGAAAATATAATAAATAATAGCGTTAACGATTGTTCCGATTTAATTTTTAGATTTAGTTTGATTAACCCTAAATGATTTTTAAAAATATTTAAATGTATTGTGTTTAACAAAAATAGTCATATCTCACACAATTGCGGTTATCTATTATTCAAATTTATTTTAAAATGAATATTTAGGTTATACAAGATGACCCAAATGATCCTTTTTAAGTTTTGGACATAACCAGGGTTAAGAAAATAGAACAATTTATGCTTATAGCATTGTCCGATTTGGTTCCAATTTAATTTTTGATGTTCATTTGATGTACTGTAAATTATTTTTAAAATTCTTCTTATGAATTGTTTTTAAAAAAAATAATTATATCTCACTCTATTACTGTTATCTATTATTCGAATATAATTTAAATTTACTATTTCGCATATACAAGATAGCCAAATGATGTTTTTTACGGTTTGAACACAACCAGAATTAAGAAAATATAATAACTAATTGCGTTAACGATTGTTTTGTTTTAATTTTAATTTAATTTTTAGATATAATTTGATTAAACCTAAATGATTTTTAAAAATATTTTGATGTATTGTGTTAAAAAAAAATAGTCATATCTCACTCGATTACGGTTATCTATTATTCAAATTTATTTTAAAATTAATATTTAGGTTATACAAGATGACCCAAATGATCCTTTTTAAGTTTTGGACATAACTAGGGTTAAGAAAATAGAACAATTAATGCATTGTCCGATTTGACTCCAATTTAATTTTTAAAGTTCATTTAATGTACTGTAAATTATTTTTAAAATTTTTCTTATGAATTGTTTTTTAAAAAAATAATTATATCTCACTCTATTACTCTGATCTATTATTCAAAAATAATTTAAATTTACTATTTCGCATATACAAGATAGCCAAATGATCTTTTTTACGGTTTGAACACAATCAGAATTATGAAAATATAATAAATAACGATAGTTAACGATTGTTCCGATTTAATTTTTAGATATAATTTGATTAACCCTAAATGATTTTTAAAAATATTTTAATGTATTGTGTTTAACAAAAATAGTCATATCTCACACAATTACGGTTATCTATTATTCAATTTTATTTTAAAATTACTATTTAGGTTATACAAGATGACCCAAATGATCCTCTTTAAGTTTTGGACATAACCAGGGTTAAGAAAATAGAACAATTAATCCTTATAGCATATGTCCGATTTGATTGCAATTTAATTTTTGAAGTTCATTTGATGTACTGTAAATTATTTTTAAAATTCTTCTTATGAATTGTTTTTTAAAAAAATAATTATATCTCACTCTATTACTGTTATCTATTATTCGAATATAATTTAAATTTACTATTTCGCATATACAAGATAACAAATGATATTTTTTACGGTTTGAACACAACCAGAGTTTAGAAAATATAATAACAAATAGCGTTGGCGATTGTCCCGATTTAATTTTAATTCAATTTTTAGATATAATTTGATTAACCCTAAATGATTTTTAAAAATCTTTTGATGTATTGTGTTTTAAAAAAATAGTCATATCTCACTCAATTACGGTTATCTATTATTCAAATTTATTTTAAAATTAATATTTATGTTATACAAGATGACCCAAATGATCCTTTTTAAGTTTTGGACATAGCCAGGGTTAAGAAAATAGAACAATTAATCATTACAGCATTGTCCGATTTGATTCCAATTTAATTTTTAGAGCTCATTTGATGTACTGTAAATTATTATTAAAATTTTTTTTATGAATTGTTTTTTAAAAAAATAATTATATCTCACTCTATTACTGTTATCTAATATTCGAATATAATTTAAATTTACTATTTCGCATATACAAGATAGCCAAATGATATTTTTTACGGTTTGAACACAACCAGAGTTAACAAAATGTAATAACTAATAGCGTTAACGATTGTTCCGATTTAATTTTTAGATATAATTTGATTAACCCTAAATGATTTTTAAAAATATTTTGATGGATTGTGCTTAAAAAAATAGTCATATCTCACTCAATTACGGTTATCTATAATTCAAATTTATTTTTAAATTACTATTTAGGTTATACAAGATGACCCAAATGATCCTTTTTAAGTTTTAGATATAACCAGGGTTAAGAAAATAGAACAATTAATCCTTATAGCATTGTCCGATTTGATTCCAATTTAATTTTTGAAGTTCATTTGATGTACTGTAAATTATTTTTAAAATTCTTCTTATAAATTGTTTTTTAAAAAAATAATTATATCTCACTCTATTACTGTTATCTAATATTCGAATATAATTTAAATTTACTATTTCGCATATACAAGATAGCCAAATGATATTTTTTACGGTTTGAACACAACCAGAGTTAACAAAATGTAATAACTAATAGCGTTAACGATTGTTCCGATTTAATTTTTAGATATAATTTGATTAACCCTAAATGATTTTTAAAAATATTTTGATGGATTGTGCTTAATAAAATAGTCATATCTCACTCAATTACGGTTATCTATAATTCAAATTTATTTTTTAATTACTATTTAGGTTATACAAGATGACCCAAATGATCCTTTTTAAGTTTTAGACATAACCAGGGTTAAGAAAATAGAACAATTAATCCTTATAGCATTGTCCGATTTGATTCCAATTTAATTTTTGAAGTTCATTTGATGTACTGTAAATTATTTTTAAAATTCTTCTTATGAATTGTTTTTTAAAAAAATAATTATATCTCACTCTATTACTGTTATCTATTATTCGAATATAATTTAAATTTACTATTTCGCATATACAAGATAGCCAAATGATGTTTTTTACGGTTTGAACACAACCAGAGTTAAGAAAATGTAGTAACTTATAGCGTTAACGATTGTTCCGATTTAATTTTTAGATATAATTTGATTAACCCTAAATGATTTTTAAAAATAGTTTTATGTATTGTGTTTTAAAAAAATAGTCATATCTCACTCAATTATGGTTATCTATTATTCAAATTTATTTTAAAATTAATATTTAGGTTATACAAGATGACCCAAATGATCCTTTTTAAGTTTTGGACATAGCCAGGGTTAAGAAAATAGAACAATTAATCATTACAGCATTGTCCGATTTGATTCCAATTTAATTTTTAAAGCTCATTTGATGTACTGTAAATTATTATTAAAATTTTTCTTATGAATTGTTTTTAAAAAAAATAATTATATCTCACTCTATTACTGTTATCTATTATTCGAATATAATTTAAATTTACTATTTCGCATATACAAGATAGCCAAATGATGTATTTTACGGTTTGAACACAACCAGAGTTAAGAAAATATAATAACTAATAGCGTTGGCGATTGATTATTTTAAAATTAATATTTAGGTTATACAAGATGACCCAAATGATCCTTTTTGAGTTTTGGACATAACCAGGGTTAAGAAAATAGAACAATTAATCATTACAGCATTGTCCGATTTGACTCCAATTTAATTTTTGAAGTTCATTTGATGTACTGTAAATTATTTTTAAAATTCTTCTTATGTATTGTTTTTAAAAAAAATAATTATATCTCACTCTATTACTGTTTTCTATTATTCGAATATAATTTAAATTTACTATTTCGCATATACAAGATAGCCAAATGATGTTTTTTTACGGTTTGAACACAACCAGAGTTAAGAAAATGTAGTAACTAAGAGCGTTAACGATTGTTCCGATTTAATTTTTCGATATAATTTGATTAACCCCAAATGATTTTTAAAAATAGTTTTATGTATTGTGTTTTAAAAAAATAGTCATATCTCCTGTATTACGGTTATAACTTATTCAAATATAATTCAAAATTAATACTTAGGTTATCAAGATGACTCAAATGATCCTTTTTAAGTTTTGGACATTACCAGGGTTAAGAAAATAGAACGATTTATCATTATAGCATTGTCCGATTTAATTCCAATTTAATTTTTGAAGTTCATTTGATGTACTGTAAATTATTTTTAAAATTCTTCTTATGTATTGTTTTTAAAAAAAATAATTATATCTCACTCTATTACTGTTTTCTATTATTTGAATATAATTTAAATTTACTATTTCGCATATACAAGAAAGCCAAATGATGTTTTTTACGGTTTGAACACAACCAGAGTTAAGAAAATATAATAAGTAATAGCGTTGGCGATTGTTCCGATTTAATTTTAATTCAATTTTTAGATATAATTTGATTAACCCAAAATGATTTTTAAAAATATTTTGATGTATTGTGTTTTAAAAAAATAGTCATATCTCACTCAATTACGGTTATCTATTATTCAAATTTATTTTAAAATGAATATTTAGGTTATACAAGATGACCCAAATGATCCTTTTTAAGTTTTGGACATAACTAGGGTTAAGAAAATAGAACAATTAATCATTATAGCATTGTCCGATTTGACTCCAATTTAATTTTTGAAGTTCATTTAATGTACTGTAAATTATTTTTAAAATTTTTCTTATGATTTGTTTTTTAAAAAAATAATTATATCTCACTCTATTACTGCTATCTATTATTCGAATATAATTTAAATTTACTATTTCGCATATACAAGATAGCCAAATGATCTTTTTTACGGTTTGAACACAACCAGAATTAAGAAAATATAATAAATAATAGCGTTAACGATTGTTCCGATTTAATTTTTAGATTTAGTTTGATTAACCCTAAATGATTTTTAAAAATATTTAAATGTATTGTGTTTAACAAAAATAGTCATATCTCACACAATTGCGGTTATCTATTATTCAAATTTATTTTAAAATGAATATTTAGGTTATACAAGATGACCCAAATGATCCTTTTTAAGTTTTGGACATAACCAGGGTTAAGAAAATAGAACAATTTATGCTTATAGCATTGTCCGATTTGGTTCCAATTTAATTTTTGATGTTCATTTGATGTACTGTAAATTATTTTTAAAATTCTTCTTATGAATTGTTTTTAAAAAAAATAATTATATCTCACTCTATTACTGTTATCTATTATTCGAATATAATTTAAATTTACTATTTCGCATATACAAGATAGCCAAATGATGTTTTTTACGGTTTGAACACAACCAGAATTAAGAAAATATAATAACTAATTGCGTTAACGATTGTTTTGTTTTAATTTTAATTTAATTTTTAGATATAATTTGATTAAACCTAAATGATTTTTAAAAATATTTTGATGTATTGTGTTAAAAAAAAATAGTCATATCTCACTCGATTACGGTTATCTATTATTCAAATTTATTTTAAAATTAATATTTAGGTTATACAAGATGACCCAAATGATCCTTTTTAAGTTTTGGACATAACTAGGGTTAAGAAAATAGAACAATTAATCATTATAGCATTGTCCGATTTGACTCCAATTTAATTTTTAAAGTTCATTTAATGTACTGTAAATTATTTTTAAAATTTTTCTTATGAATTGTTTTTTAAAAAAATAATTATATCTCACTCTATTACTCTGATCTATTATTCAAAAATAATTTAAATTTACTATTTCGCATATACAAGATAGCCAAATGATCTTTTTTACGGTTTGAACACAATCAGAATTATGAAAATATAATAAATAACGATAGTTAACGATTGTTCCGATTTAATTTTTAGATATAATTTGATTAACCCTAAATGATTTTTAAAAATATTTTAATGTATTGTGTTTAACAAAAATAGTCATATCTCACACAATTACGGTTATCTATTATTCAATTTTATTTTAAAATTACTATTTAGGTTATACAAGATGACCCAAATGATCCTCTTTAAGTTTTGGACATAACCAGGGTTAAGAAAATCGAACAATTAATCCTTATAGCATATGTCCGATTTGATTGCAATTTAATTTTTGAAGTTCATTTGATGTACTGTAAATTATTTTTAAAATTCTTCTTATGAATTGTTTTTTAAAAAAATAATTATATCTCACTCTATTACTGTTATCTATTATTCGAGTATAATTTAAATTTACTATTTCGCATATACAAGATAACAAATGATATTTTTTACGGTTTGAACACAACCAGAGTTTAGAAAATATAATAACAAATAGCGTTGGCGATTGTCCCGATTTAATTTTAATTCAATTTTTAGATATAATTTGATTAACCCTAAATGATTTTTAAAAATCTTTTGATGTATTGTGTTTTAAAAAAATAGTCATATCTCACTCAATTACGGTTATCTATTATTCAAATTTATTTTAAAATTAATATTTATGTTATACAAGATGACCCAAATGATCCTTTTTAAGTTTTGGACATAGCCAGGGTTAAGAAAATAGAACAATTAATCATTACAGCATTGTCCGATTTGATTCCAATTTAATTTTTAGAGCTCATTTGATGTACTGTAAATTATTATTAAAATTTTTTTTATGAATTGTTTTTTAAAAAAATAATTATATCTCACTCTATTACTGTTATCTAATATTCGAATATAATTTAAATTTACTATTTCGCATATACAAGATAGCCAAATGATATTTTTTACGGTTTGAACACAACCAGAGTTAACAAAATGTAATAACTAATAGCGTTAACGATTGTTCCGATTTAATTTTTAGATATAATTTGATTAACCCTAAATGATTTTTAAAAATATTTTGATGGATTGTGCTTAAAAAAATAGTCATATCTCACTCAATTACGGTTATCTATAATTCAAATTTATTTTTAAATTACTATTTAGGTTATACAAGATGACCCAAATGATCCTTTTTAAGTTTTAGATATAACCAGGGTTAAGAAAATAGAACAATTAATCCTTATAGCATTGTCCGATTTGATTCCAATTTAATTTTTGAAGTTCATTTGATGTACTGTAAATTATTTTTAAAATTCTTCTTATGAATTGTTTTTTAAAAAAATAATTATATCTCACTCTATTACTGTTATCTAATATTCGAATATAATTTAAATTTACTATTTCGCATATACAAGATAGCCAAATGATATTTTTTACGGTTTGAACACAACCAGAGTTAACAAAATGTAATAACTAATAGCGTTAACGATTGTTCCGATTTAATTTTTAGATATAATTTGATTAACCCTAAATGATTTTTAAAAATATTTTGATGGATTGTGCTTAATAAAATAGTCATATCTCACTCAATTACGGTTATCTATAATTCAAATTTATTTTTTAATTACTATTTAGGTTATACAAGATGACCCAAATGATCCTTTTTAAGTTTTAGACATAACCAGGGTTAAGAAAATAGAACAATTAATCCTTATAGCATTGTCCGATTTGATTCCAATTTAATTTTTGAAGTTCATTTGATGTACTGTAAATTATTTTTAAAATTCTTCTTATGAATTGTTTTTTAAAAAAATAATTATATCTCACTCTATTACTGTTATCTAATATTCGAATATAATTTAAATTTACTATTTCGCATATACAAGATAGCCAAATGATATTTTTTACGGTTTGAACACAACCAGCAGAGTTAACAAAATGTAATAACTAATAGCGTTAACGATTGTTCCGATTTAATTTTTAGATATAATTTGATTAACCCTAAATGATTTTTAAAAATATTTTGATGGATTGTGCTTAAAAAAATAGTCATATCTCACTCAATTACGGTTATCTATAATTCAAATTTATTTTTTAATTACTATTTAGGTTATACAATATGACCCAAATGATCCTTTTTAAGTTTTGGACATAACCAGAGTTAAGAAAATAGAACAATTAATCATTATAGCATTGTCCGATTTGACTCCAATTTAATTTTTGAAGTTCATTTAATGTACTGTAAATTATTTTTAAAATTTTTCTTATGAATTGTTTTTAAAAAAAAATAATTATATCTCACTCTATTACTGTTATCTATTATTCGAATATAATTTAAATTTACTATTTCGCATATACAAGATAGCCAAATGATGTATTTTACGGTTTGAACACAACCAGAGTTAAGAAAATATAATAACTAATAGCGTTGGCGATTGATTATTTTAAAATTAATATTTAGGTTATACAAGATGACCCAAATGATCCTTTTTGAGTTTTGGACATAACCAGGGTTAAGAAAATAGAACAATTAATCATTACAGCATTGTCCGATTTGACTCCAATTTAATTTTTGAAGTTCATTTGATGTACTGTAAATTATTTTTAAAATTCTTCTTATGTATTGTTTTTAAAAAAAATAATTATATCTCACTCTATTACTGTTTTCTATTATTCGAATATAATTTAAATTTACTATTTCGCATATACAAGATAGCCAAATGATGTTTTTTTACGGTTTGAACACAACCAGAGTTAAGAAAATGTAGTAACTAAGAGCGTTAACGATTGTTCCGATTTAATTTTTCGATATAATTTGATTAACCCTAAATGATTTTTAAAAATAGTTTTATGTATTGTGTTTTAAAAAAATAGTCATATCTCCTGTATTACGGTTATAACTTATTCAAATATAATTCAAAATTAATACTTAGGTTATCAAGATGACTCAAAGATGACTCTTTTTAAGTTTTGGACATAACCAGGGTTAAGAAAATAGAACAATTAATCATTACAGCATTGTCCGATTTGACTCCAATTTAATTTTTGAAGTTCATTTGATGTACTGTAAATTATTTTTAAAATTCTTCTTATGTATTGTTTTTAAAAAAAATAATTATATCTCACTCTATTACTGTTTTCTATTATTTGAATATAATTTAAATTTACTATTTCGCATATACAAGAAAGCCAAATGATGTTTTTTACGGTTTGAACACAACCAGAGTTAAGAAAATATAATAACTAATAGCGTTGGCGATTGTTCCGATTTAATTTTAATTCAATTTTTAGATATAATTTGATTAACCCAAAATGATTTTTAAAAATATTTTGATGTATTGTGTTTTAAAAAAATAGTCATATCTCACTCAATTACGGTTATCTATTATTCAAATTTATTTTAAAATTACTATTTAGGTTATACAAGATGACCCAAATGATCCTTTTTAAGTTTTGGACATAACCAGGGTTAAAAAAATAGAACAATTAATCATTACAGCATTGTCCGATTTGATTCCAATTTAATTTTTGAAGTTCATTTGATGTACTGTAAATTATTTTTAAAATTTTTCTTATGAATTGTTTTTTAAAACAATAATCATATCTCATCTATTACTGTTATCTATTATTCGAATATAATTTAAATTAAC
This sequence comes from Anthonomus grandis grandis, assembly GCF_022605725.1. Taxonomy (NCBI): domain Eukaryota; kingdom Metazoa; phylum Arthropoda; class Insecta; order Coleoptera; family Curculionidae; genus Anthonomus; species Anthonomus grandis. Next base: position 1,290,528 of record NC_065565.1, read on the forward strand.
TATTTCGCATATACAAGATAGCCAAATGATATTTTTTACGGTTTGATCACAACCAGAATTAAGAAAATATAATAACTAATAGCGTTGGCGATTGATTATTTTAAAATTAATATTTAGGTTATACAAGATGACCCAAATGATCCTTTTTAAGTTTTAGACATAACCAGGGTTAAGAAAATAGAACAATTAATCATTACAGCATTGTCCGATGTGATTCCAATTTAATTTTTGAAGTTCATTTAATGTACTGTAAATTATTTTTAAAATTTTTCTTATGAATTGTTTTTTAAAAAAATAATCATATCTCATCTATTACTGTTATCTATTATTCGAATATAATTTAAATTTACTATTTCGCATATACAAGATAGCCAAATTATGCTTTTTACGGTTTGAACACAACCAGAATTAAGAAAATATAATAACTAATTGCGTTAACGATTGTTTCGATTTAATTTTAATTTAATTTTTAGATATAATTTGATTAAACCTAAATGATTTTTAAAAATATTTTGATGTATTGTGTTAAAAAAAAATTGTCATATCTCACTCGATTACGGTTATCTATTATTCAAATTTATTTTAAAAATAACATTTAGGTTATACAAGATGACCCAAATGATCCTTTTTAAGTTTTGGACATAACCAGGGTTAAGAAAATAGAACAATTAATCCTTATAGCATTGTCCGATTTGATTCCAATTTAATTTTTGAAGTTCATTTGATGTACAGTAAATTATTTTTAAAATTCTTCTTATGAATTGTTTTTTAAAAAAATAATTATATCTCACTCTATTACTGTTATCTATTATTCGAATATAATTTAAATTTACTATTTCGCATATACAAGATAGCCAAATGATGTTTTTTACGGTTTGAACAAAACCAGAGTTAAGAAAATGTAATTAATAGCGTTAAAGATTGTTCCGATTTAATATTTAGATATAATTTGATTAACTCTAAATGATTTTTAAAAATATTTTAATGTATTGTGTTTAAGAAAAATAGTCATATCCCACCCAATTACGGTAATCTATTATTAAAATTTATTTTAAAAAGAATATTTAGGTTATACAAGATGACCCAAATGTAAGTTTTGGACATAACCAGGGTTAAGAAAATAGAACAATTAATCATTCTAGCATTGTCCGATTTGACTCCAATTTAATTTTTGAAGTTCATTTAATGTATTGTAAATTATTTTTAAAATTTTTCTTATGAATTGTTTTTTAAAAAAAATAATTATATCTCACTCTATTACTGTTATCTATTATTCGAATATAATTTAAATTTGCTATATCGCATATACAAGATACCCAAACGATGTTTTTTTACGGTTTGAACACAACCAGAGTTAAGAAAAGTTATCTAATATTCGAATATAATTTAAATTTACTATTTCGCATATACAAGATAGCCAAATGATGTTTTTTACGGTTTGAACACAACCAGAGTTAAGAAAATGTAGTAACTAAGAGCGTTAACGATTGTTCCGATTTAATTTTTAGATATAATTTGATTCACCCTAAATGATTTTAAAAAATAGTTTTATGTATTGTGTTTTAAAAAAATAGTCATATCTCCTGTATTACGGTTATTACTTATTCAAATATAATTTAAAATTAATACTTAGGTTATCAAGATGACTCAAATGATCCTTTTTAAGTTTTGGACATTACCAGGGTTAAGAAAATAGAACGATTTATCATTATAGCATTGTCCGATTTTATTCCAATTTAATTTTTCAAGTTCATTTGATGTACTGTAAATTATTTTTAAAATTTTTCTTATGAATTGTTTTTTAAAAAAATAATCATATCTCACTCTATTACTGTTATCTATTATTCGAATATAATTTAAATTTACTATTTCGCATATACAAGATAGCCAAATGATGTTTTTTACGGTTTGAACACAACCAGAATTAAGAAAATATAATAACTAATTGCGCTAACGATTGTTTCGATTTAATTTTAATTTAATTTTTAGATATAATTTGATTAAACCTAAATGATTTTTAAAAATATTTTGATGTTTTGTGTTAAAAAAAAATAGTCATATCTCACTCGATTACGGTTATCTATTATTCAAATTTATTTTAAAATTAATATTTAGGTTCTACAAGATGACCCAAATGATCCTTTTTAAGTTTTGGACATAACCAGGGTTAAGAAAATAGAACAATTAATCCTTATAGCATTGTCCGATTTGATTCCAATTTAATTTTTGAAGTTCATTTGATGTACTGTAAATTATTTTTAAAATTCTTCTTATGAATTGTTTTTTAAAAAAATAATTATATCTCACTCTATTACTGTTATCTATGATCCGAATAAAATTTAAATTTACTATTTCGCATATACAAGATAGCCAAATGATGTTTTTTACGATTTGAACACAACCAAAATTAAGAAAATATAATAAATAATAGCATTAACGATTGTTCCCATTTAATTTTTAATATAATTTGATTAACCCTAAATGATTTTTAAAAATATTTTAATGTATTGTGTTTAACAAAAATAGTCATATCTCACATAATTGCGGTTATCTATTATTCAAATTTATTTTAAAATGAATATTTAGGTTATACAATATGACCCAAATGATCCTTTTTAAGTTTTGGACATAACCAGAGTTAAGAAAATAGAACAATTAATCATTATAGCATTGTCCGATTTGATTCCAATTTAATTTTTAAAGTTTATTTGATGTACTGTAAATTATTATTAAAATTGTTCTTATGAATTGTTTTTTAAAAAAAATAATTATATCTCACTCTATTACTGTTATCTATTATTCAAATTTATTTTAAAATTAATATTTAGGTTCTACAAGATGACCCAAATGATCCTTTTTAAGTTTTGGACATAACCAGGGTTAAGAAAATAGAACAATTAATCCTTATAGCATTGTCCGATTTGATTCCAATTTAATTTTTGAAGTTCATTTGATGTACTGTAAATTTTTTTTAAAATTCTTCTTATGAATTGTTTTTTAAAAAAATAATTATATCTCACTCTATTACTGTTATCTAATATTCGAATATAATTTAAATTTACTATTTCGCATGTACAAGATAGCCAAATGATATTTTTTACGGTTTGAACACAACCAGAGTTATCAAAATGTAATAAGTAATAGCGTTAACGATTGTTCCGATTTAATTTTTAGATATAATTTGATTAACCCTAAATGATTTTTAAAAAAATTTTGATGGATTGTGCTTAAAAAAATAGTCATATCTCACTCAATTACGGTTATCTATAATTCAAATTTATTTTTAAATTACTATTTAGGTTATACAAGATGACCCAAATGATCCTTTTTAAGTTTTGGACATAACCAGGGTTATGAAAATAGAACAATTAATCCTTATAGCATTGTCCGATTTGATTCCAATTTAATTTTTGAAGTTCATTTGATGTACTGTAAATTATTTTTAAAATTTTTCTTATGAATTGTTTTTTAAACAAATAATTATATCTCACTCTATTACTGTTATCTAATATTCGAATATAATTTAAATTTACTATTTCGCATATACAAGATAGCCAAATGATATTTTTTACGGTTCGAACACAACCAGAGTTTAGAAAGTATAATAACTAATAGCGTTGGCGATTGTCCCGATTTAATTTTAATTCAATTTTTAGATATAATTTGATTAACCCTAAATGATTTTTAAAAATCTTTTGATGTATTGTGTTTTAAAAAAATAGTCATATCTCACTCAATTACGGTTATCTATTATTCAAATTTATTTTAAAATTAATATTTAGGTTATACAAGATGACCCAAATGATCCTTTTTAAGTTTTGGACATAACCAGGGTTAAGAAAATAGAACAATTAATCATTACAGCATTGTTGTACTATTTCGCATATACAAGATAGCCAAATGATCTTTTTTACGGTGTGAACACAACCAGATTTAAGAAAATGTAATAAATAATAGCGTTAACGATTGTTCCGATTTAATTTTTAGATATAATTTCATTAACCCTAAATGATTTTTAAAAATATTTTAATGTATTGTGTTTAACAAAAATAGTCATATCTCCCACAATTACGGTTATCTATTATTCAAATTTATTTTAAAATGAATATTTAGGTTATACAAGATGACCCAAATGATCCTTTTTAAGTTTTGGACATAACCAGGGTTAAGAAAATAGAACAATTAATCCTTATAGCATTGTCCGATTTGATTCCAATTTAATTTTTGAAGTTCATTTGATGTACTGTAAATTATTTTTAAAATTCTTCTTATGAATTGTTTTTTAAAAAAATAATCATATCTCACTCTATTACTGTTATCTATTATTCGAATATAATTTAAATTTACAATTTCGCATATACAAGATAGCCAAATGTTGTTTTTTACGGTTTGAACAAAACCAGAGTTAAGAAAATGTAATTAATAGCGTTAAAGATTGTTCCGATTTAATATTTAGATATAATTTGATTAACCCTAAATGATTTTTAAAAATATTTTAATGTATTGTGTTTAAGAACAATAGTCATATCCCACCCAATTACGGTAATCTATTATTAAAATTTATTTTAAAAAGAATATTTAGGTTATACAAGATGACCCAAATGATCCTTTTTAAGTTTTGGACATAACCAGGGTTAAGAAAATAGAACAATTAATCATTACAGCATTGTCCGATTTGATTCCAATTTAATTTTTAAAGTTCATTTGATGTACTGTAAATTATTATTAAAATTTTTCTTATGAATTGTTTTTTAAAAAAATAATTATATCTCACTCTGTTACTGTTATCTATTATTCGAATATAATTTAAATTTACTATTTCGCATATACAAGATAGCCAAATGATCTTTTTTACGGTTTGAACACAACCAGAATTAAGAAAATATAATAACTAATAGCGTTGGCGATTGTTTCGATTTAATTTTAATTTAATTTTTAGATATAATTTGATTAACCCTAAATGATTTTTAAAAATATTTTAATGTATTGTGTTTAAGAAAAATAGTCATATCCCACCCAATTACGGTAATCTATTATTCAAATTTATTTTAAAATTAATATTTAGGTTATACAAGATGACCCAAATGATCCTTTTTAAGTTTTGGACATAGCCAGGGTAAAGAAAATAGAACAATTAATCATTACAGCATTGTCCGATTTGATTCCAATTTAATTTTTAGAACTCATTTGATGTACTGTAAATTATTATTAAAATTTTTCTTATGAATTGTTTTTAAAAAAAATAATTATATCTCACTCTATTACTGTTATCTATTATCCGAATAAAATTTAAATTTACTATTTCGCATATACAAGATAGCCAAATGATGTTTTTTACGGTTTGAACACAACCAAAATTAAGAAAATATAATAAATAATAGCATTAACGATTGTTCCCATTTAATTTTTTATATAATTTGATTAACCCTAAATGATTTTTAAAAATATTTTAATGTATTGTGTTTAACAAAAATAGTCATATCTCACATAATTGCGGTTATCTATTATTCAAATTTATTTTAAAATGAATATTTAGGTTATACAATATGACCCAAATGATCCTTTTTAAGTTTTGGACATAACCAGAGTTAAGAAAATAGAACAATTAATCATTATAGCATTGTCCGATTTGACTCCAATTTAATTTTTGAAGTTCATTTAATGTACTGTAAATTATATTTAAAATTTTTCTTATGAATTGTTTTTTAAAAAAAATAATTATATCTCACTCTATTACTGTTATCTATTATTCGAATATAATTTAAATTTACTATTTCGCATATACAAGATAGCCAAATGATGTTTTTTACGGTTTGAACACAACCAGAGTTAAGAAAATATAATAACTAATAGCGTTGGCGATTGATTATTTTAAAATTAATATTTAGGTTATACAAGATGACCCAAATGATCCTTTTTAAGTTTTGGACATAACCAGGGTTAAGAAAATAGAACAATTAATCATTACAGCATTGTCCGATTTGATTCCAATTTAATTTTTAAAGTTTATTTGATGTACTGTAAATTATTAATAAAATTGTTCTTATGAATTGTTTTTTAAAAAAATAATCATATCTTACTCTATTACTGTTATCTATTATTCGAATATAATTTAAATTTACTATTTCGCATATACAAGATAGCCAAATGATGTTTTTTACGGTTTGAACACAACCAGAGTTAAGAAAATGTAGTAACTAATAGCGTTAACGATTGTTCCGATTTAATTTTTAGATATAATTTGATTAACCCTAAATGATTTTTAAAAATATTTTGATGGATTGTGCTTAAAAAAATAGTCATATCTCACTCAATTACGGTTATCTATAATTCAAATTTATTTTTAAATTACTATTTAGGTTATACAAGATGACCCAAATGATCCTTTTTAAGTTTTAGACATAACCAGGGTTAAGAAAATAGAACAATTAATCCTTATAGCATTGTCCGATTTGATTCCAATTTAATTTTTGAAGTTCATTTGATGTACTGTAAATTATTTTTAAATTCTTCTTATGAATTGTTTTTTAAAAAAATAATTATATCTCACTCTATTACTGTTATCTAATATTCGAATATAATTTAAATTTACTATTTCGCATATACAAGATAGCCAAATGATATTTTTTACGGTTTGAACACAACCAGCAGAGTTAACAAAATGTAATAACTAATAGCGTTAACGATTGTTCCGATTTAATTTTTAGATATAATTTGATTAACCCTAAATGATTTTTAAAAATATTTTGATGGATTGTGTTAAAAAAATAGTCATATCTCACTCAATTACGGTTATCTATAATTCAAATTTATTTTTTAATTACTATTTAGGTTATACAATATGACCCAAATGATCCTTTTTAAGTTTTGGACATAACCAGAGTTAAGAAAATAGAACAATTAATCATTATAGCATTGTCCGATTTGACTCCAATTTAATTTTTGAAGTTCATTTAATGTACTGTAAATTATTTTTAAAATTTTTCTTATGAATTGTTTTTAAAAAAAAATAATTATATCTCACTCTATTACTGTTATCTATTATTCGAATATAATTTAAATTTACTATTTCGCATATACAAGATAGCCAAATGATGTATTTTACGGTTTGAACACAACCAGAGTTAAGAAAATATAATAACTAATAGCGTTGGCGATTGATTATTTTAAAATTAATATTTAGGTTATACAAGATGACCCAAATGATCCTTTTTGAGTTTTGGACATAACCAGGGTTAAGAAAATAGAACAATTAATCATTACAGCATTGTCCGATTTGACTCCAATTTAATTTTTGAAGTTCATTTGATGTACTGTATATTATTTTTAAAATTCTTCTTATGTATTGTTTTTAAAAAAAATAATTATATATCACTCTATTACTGTTTTCTATTATTCGAATATAATTTAAATTTACTATTTCGCATATACAAGATAGCCAAATGATGTTTTTTTACGGTTTGAACACAACCAGAGTTAAGAAAATGTAGTAACTAAGAGCGTTAACGATTGTTCCGATTTAATTTTTCGATATAATTTGATTAACCCTAAATGATTTTTAAAAATAGTTTTATGTATTGTGTTTTAAAAAAATAGTCATATCTCCTGTATTACGGTTATAACTTATTCAAATATAATTCAAAATTAATACTTAGGTTATCAAGATGACTCAAAGATGACTCTTTTTAAGTTTTGGACATAACCAGGGTTAAGAAAATAGAACAATTAATCATTACAGCATTGTCCGATTTGACTCCAATTTAATTTTTGAAGTTCATTTGATGTACTGTAAATTATTTTTAAAATTCTTCTTATGTATTGTTTTTAAAAAAAATAATTATATCTCACTCTATTACTGTTTTCTATTATTTGAATATAATTTAAATTTACTATTTCGCATATACAAGAAAGCCAAATGATGTTTTTTACGGTTTGAACACAACCAGAGTTAAGAAAATATAATAACTAATAGCGTTGGCGATTGTTCCGATTTAATTTTAATTCAATTTTTAGATATAATTTGATTAACCCAAAATGATTTTTAAAAATATTTTGATGTATTGTGTTTTAAAAAAATAGTCATATCTCACTCAATTACGGTTATCTATTATTCAAATTTATTTTAAAATTACTATTTAGGTTATACAAGATGACCCAAATGATCCTTTTTAAGTTTTGGACATAACCAGGGTTAAAAAAATAGAACAATTAATCATTACAGCATTGTCCGATTTGATTCCAATTTAATTTTTGAAGTTCATTTGATGTACTGTAAATTATTTTTAAAATTTTTCTTATGAATTGTTTTTTAAAACAATAATCATATCTCATCTATTACTGTTATCTATTATTCGAATATAATTTAAATTAACTATTTCGCATATACAAGATAGCCAAATGATATTTTTTACGGTTTGATCACAACCAGAATTAAGAAAATATAATAACTAATAGCGTTGGCGATTGATTATTTTAAAATTAATATTTAGGTTATACAAGATGACCCAAATGATCCTTTTTAAGTTTTAGACATAACCAGGGTTAAGAAAATAGAACAATTAATCATTACAGCATTGTCCGATGTGATTCCAATTTAATTTTTGAAGTTCATTTAATGTACTGTAAATTATTTTTAAAATTTTTCTTATGAATTGTTTTTTAAAAAAATAATCATATCTCATCTATTACTGTTATCTATTATTCGAATATAATTTAAATTTACTATTTCGCATATACAAGATAGCCAAATTATGCTTTTTACGGTTTGAACACAACCAGAATTAAGAAAATATAATAACTAATTGCGTTAACGATTGTTTCGATTTAATTTTAATTTAATTTTTAGATATAATTTGATTAAACCTAAATGATTTTTAAAAATATTTTGATGTATTGTGTTAAAAAAAAATTGTCATATCTCACTCGATTACGGTTATCTATTATTCAAATTTATTTTAAAAATAACATTTAGGTTATACAAGATGACCCAAATGATCCTTTTTAAGTTTTGGACATAACCAGGGTTAAGAAAATAGAACAATTAATCCTTATAGCATTGTCCGATTTGATTCCAATTTAATTTTTGAAGTTCATTTGATGTACAGTAAATTATTTTTAAAATTCTTCTTATGAATTGTTTTTTAAAAAAATAATTATATCTCACTCTATTACTGTTATCTATTATTCGAATATAATTTAAATTTACTATTTCGCATATACAAGATAGCCAAATGATGTTTTTTACGGTTTGAACAAAACCAGAGTTAAGAAAATGTAATTAATAGCGTTAAAGATTGTTCCGATTTAATATTTAGATATAATTTGATTAACTCTAAATGATTTTTAAAAATATTTTAATGTATTGTGTTTAAGAAAAATAGTCATATCCCACCCAATTACGGTAATCTATTATTAAAATTTATTTTAAAAAGAATATTTAGGTTATACAAGATGACCCAAATGTAAGTTTTGGACATAACCAGGGTTAAGAAAATAGAACAATTAATCATTCTAGCATTGTCCGATTTGACTCCAATTTAATTTTTGAAGTTCATTTAATGTATTGTAAATTATTTTTAAAATTTTTCTTATGAATTGTTTTTTAAAAAAAATAATTATATCTCACTCTATTACTGTTATCTATTATTCGAATATAATTTAAATTTGCTATATCGCATATACAAGATACCCAAACGATGTTTTTTTACGGTTTGAACACAACCAGAGTTAAGAAAAGTTATCTAATATTCGAATATAATTTAAATTTACTATTTCGCATATACAAGATAGCCAAATGATGTTTTTTACGGTTTGAACACAACCAGAGTTAAGAAAATGTAGTAACTAAGAGCGTTAACGATTGTTCCGATTTAATTTTTAGATATAATTTGATTCACCCTAAATGATTTTAAAAAATAGTTTTATGTATTGTGTTTTAAAAAAATAGTCATATCTCCTGTATTACGGTTATTACTTATTCAAATATAATTTAAAATTAATACTTAGGTTATCAAGATGACTCAAATGATCCTTTTTAAGTTTTGGACATTACCAGGGTTAAGAAAATAGAACGATTTATCATTATAGCATTGTCCGATTTTATTCCAATTTAATTTTTCAAGTTCATTTGATGTACTGTAAATTATTTTTAAAATTTTTCTTATGAATTGTTTTTTAAAAAAATAATCATATCTCACTCTATTACTGTTATCTATTATTCGAATATAATTTAAATTTACTATTTCGCATATACAAGATAGCCAAATGATGTTTTTTACGGTTTGAACACAACCAGAATTAAGAAAATATAATAACTAATTGCGCTAACGATTGTTTCGATTTAATTTTAATTTAATTTTTAGATATAATTTGATTAAACCTAAATGATTTTTAAAAATATTTTGATGTTTTGTGTTAAAAAAAAATAGTCATATCTCACTCGATTACGGTTATCTATTATTCAAATTTATTTTAAAATTAATATTTAGGTTCTACAAGATGACCCAAATGATCCTTTTTAAGTTTTGGACATAACCAGGGTTAAGAAAATAGAACAATTAATCCTTATAGCATTGTCCGATTTGATTCCAATTTAATTTTTGAAGTTCATTTGATGTACTGTAAATTATTTTTAAAATTCTTCTTATGAATTGTTTTTTAAAAAAATAATTATATCTCACTCTATTACTGTTATCTATGATCCGAATAAAATTTAAATTTACTATTTCGCATATACAAGATAGCCAAATGATGTTTTTTACGATTTGAACACAACCAAAATTAAGAAAATATAATAAATAATAGCATTAACGATTGTTCCCATTTAATTTTTAATATAATTTGATTAACCCTAAATGATTTTTAAAAATATTTTAATGTATTGTGTTTAACAAAAATAGTCATATCTCACATAATTGCGGTTATCTATTATTCAAATTTATTTTAAAATGAATATTTAGGTTATACAATATGACCCAAATGATCCTTTTTAAGTTTTGGACATAACCAGAGTTAAGAAAATAGAACAATTAATCATTATAGCATTGTCCGATTTGATTCCAATTTAATTTTTAAAGTTTATTTGATGTACTGTAAATTATTATTAAAATTGTTCTTATGAATTGTTTTTTAAAAAAAATAATTATATCTCACTCTATTACTGTTATCTATTATTCAAATTTATTTTAAAATTAATATTTAGGTTCTACAAGATGACCCAAATGATCCTTTTTAAGTTTTGGACATAACCAGGGTTAAGAAAATAGAACAATTAATCCTTATAGCATTGTCCGATTTGATTCCAATTTAATTTTTGAAGTTCATTTGATGTACTGTAAATTTTTTTTAAAATTCTTCTTATGAATTGTTTTTTAAAAAAATAATTATATCTCACTCTATTACTGTTATCTAATATTCGAATATAATTTAAATTTACTATTTCGCATGTACAAGATAGCCAAATGATATTTTTTACGGTTTGAACACAACCAGAGTTATCAAAATGTAATAAGTAATAGCGTTAACGATTGTTCCGATTTAATTTTTAGATATAATTTGATTAACCCTAAATGATTTTTAAAAAAATTTTGATGGATTGTGCTTAAAAAAATAGTCATATCTCACTCAATTACGGTCATCTATAATTCAAATTTATTTTTAAATTACTATTTAGGTTATACAAGATGACCCAAATGATCCTTTTTAAGTTTTGGACATAACCAGGGTTATGAAAATAGAACAATTAATCCTTATAGCATTGTCCGATTTGATTCCAATTTAATTTTTGAAGTTCATTTGATGTACTGTAAATTATTTTTAAAATTTTTCTTATGAATTGTTTTTTAAACAAATAATTATATCTCACTCTATTACTGTTATCTAATATTCGAATATAATTTAAATTTACTATTTCGCATATACAAGATAGCCAAATGATATTTTTTACGGTTCGAACACAACCAGAGTTTAGAAAGTATAATAACTAATAGCGTTGGCGATTGTCCCGATTTAATTTTAATTCAATTTTTAGATATAATTTGATTAACCCTAAATGATTTTTAAAAATCTTTTGATGTATTGTGTTTTAAAAAAATAGTCATATCTCACTCAATTACGGTTATCTATTATTCAAATTTATTTTAAAATTAATATTTAGGTTATACAAGATGACCCAAATGATCCTTTTTAAGTTTTGGACATAACCAGGGTTAAGAAAATAGAACAATTAATCATTACAGCATTGTTGTACTATTTCGCATATACAAGATAGCCAAATGATCTTTTTTACGGTGTGAACACAACCAGATTTAAGAAAATGTAATAAATAATAGCGTTAACGATTGTTCCGATTTAATTTTTAGATATAATTTCATTAACCCTAAATGATTTTTAAAAATATTTTAATGTATTGTGTTTAACAAAAATAGTCATATCTCCCACAATTACGGTTATCTATTATTCAAATTTATTTTAAAATGAATATTTAGGTTATACAAGATGACCCAAATGATCCTTTTTAAGTTTTGGACATAACCAGGGTTAAGAAAATAGAACAATTAATCCTTATAGCATTGTCCGATTTGATTCCAATTTAATTTTTGAAGTTCATTTGATGTACTGTAAATTATTTTTAAAATTCTTCTTATGAATTGTTTTTTAAAAAAATAATCATATCTCACTCTATTACTGTTATCTATTATTCGAATATAATTTAAATTTACAATTTCGCATATACAAGATACCCAAATGTTGTTTTTTACGGTTTGAACAAAACCAGAGTTAAGAAAATGTAATTAATAGCGTTAAAGATTGTTCCGATTTAATATTTAGATATAATTTGATTAACCCTAAATGATTTTTAAAAATATTTTAATGTATTGTGTTTAAGAACAATAGTCATATCCCACCCAATTACGGTAATCTATTATTAAAATTTATTTTAAAAAGAATATTTAGGTTATACAAGATGACCCAAATGATCCTTTTTAAGTTTTGGACATAACCAGGGTTAAGAAAGAACAATTAATCATTACAGCATTGTCCGATTTGATTCCAATTTAATTTTTAAAGTTCATTTGATGTACTGTAAATTATTATTAAAATTTTTCTTATGAATTGTTTTTTAAAAAAATAATTATATCTCACTCTGTTACTGTTATCTATTATTCGAATATAATTTAAATTTACTATTTCGCATATACAAGATAGCCAAATGATCTTTTTTACGGTTTGAACACAACCAGAATTAAGAAAATATAATAACTAATAGCGTTGGCGATTGTTTCGATTTAATTTTAATTTAATTTTTAGATATAATTTGATTAACCCTAAATGATTTTTAAAAATATTTTAATGTATTGTGTTTAAGAAAAATAGTCATATCCCACCCAATTACGGTAATCTATTATTCAAATTTATTTTAAAATTAATATTTAGGTTATACAAGATGACCCAAATGATCCTTTTTAAGTTTTGGACATAGCCAGGGTAAAGAAAATAGAACAATTAATCATTACAGCATTGTCCGATTTGATTCCAATTTAATTTTTAGAACTCATTTGATGTACTGTAAATTATTATTAAAATTTTTCTTATGAATTGTTTTTAAAAAAAATAATTATATCTCACTCTATTACTGTTATCTATTATCCGAATAAAATTTAAATTTACTATTTCGCATATACAAGATAGCCAAATGATGTTTTTTACGGTTTGAACACAACCAAAATTAAGAAAATATAATAAATAATAGCATTAACGATTGTTCCCATTTAATTTTTTATATAATTTGATTAACCCTAAATGATTTTTAAAAATATTTTAATGTATTGTGTTTAACAAAAATAGTCATATCTCACATAATTGCGGTTATCTATTATTCAAATTTATTTTAAAATGAATATTTAGGTTATACAATATGACCCAAATGATCCTTTTTAAGTTTTGGACATAACCAGAGTTAAGAAAATAGAACAATTAATCATTATAGCATTGTCCGATTTGACTCCAATTTAATTTTTGAAGTTCATTTAATGTACTGTAAATTATATTTAAAATTTTTCTTATGAATTGTTTTTTAAAAAAAATAATTATATCTCACTCTATTACTGTTATCTATTATTCGAATATAATTTAAATTTACTATTTCGCATATACAAGATAGCCAAATGATGTTTTTTACGGTTTGAACACAACCAGAGTTAAGAAAATATAATAACTAATAGCGTTGGCGATTGATTATTTTAAAATTAATATTTAGGTTATACAAGATGACCCAAATGATCCTTTTTAAGTTTTGGACATAACCAGGGTTAAGAAAATAGAACAATTAATCATTACAGCATTGTCCGATTTGATTCCAATTTAATTTTTAAAGTTTATTTGATGTACTGTAAATTATTAATAAAATTGTTCTTATGAATTGTTTTTTAAAAAAATAATCATATCTTACTCTATTACTGTTATCTATTATTCGAATATAATTTAAATTTACTATTTCACATATACAAGAGAGCCAAATGATGTTTTTTACGGTTTGAACACAACCAGAGTTAAGAAAATGTAGTAACTAATAGCGTTAACGATTGTTCCGATTTAATTTTTAGATATAATTTGATTAACCCTAAATGATTTTTAAAAATAGTTTTATGTATTGTGTTTTAAAAAAATAGTCATATCTCACTCAATTACGGTTATCTATTATTTAAATTTATTTTAAAATTAATATTTATGTTATACAAGATGACTTAAATGATCCTTTTTAAGTTTTGGACATTACCAGGGTTAAGAAAATAGAACGATTTATCATTATAGCATTGTCCGATTTTATTCCAATTTAATTTTTAAAGTACATTTGATGTACTGTAAATTATTTTTAAAATTTTTCTTATGAATTGTTTTTTAAAAAAATAATTATATCTCTCTCTATTACTGTTATCTAATATTCGAATATAATTTAAATTTACTATTTCGCATATACAAGATAACAAATGATATTTTTTACGGTTTGAACACAACCAGAGTTAAGACAATGTAGTAACTAATAGCGTTAACGATTGTTCCGATTTAATTTTTAGATATAATTTGATTAACCCTAAATGATTTTTAAAAATAGTTTTATGTATTGTGATTAAGAAAAATAGTCATATCTCACACAATTACGGTTATCTATTATTCAAATTTATTTTAAAATGAATATTTAGGTTATACAATATGACCCAAATGTAAGTTTTGGACATAACCAGGGTTAAGAAAATAAAACAATTAATCATTCTAGCATTGTCCGATTTGACTCCAATTTAATTTTTGAAGTTCATTTAATGTATTGTAAATTATTTTTAAAATTTTTCTTATGAATTGTTTTTTAAAAAAAATAATTATATCTCACTCTATTACTGTTATCTATTATTCGAATATAATTTAAATTTGCTATATCGCATATACAAGATACCCAAACGATGTTTTTTTACGGTTTGAACACAACCAGAGTTAAGAAAAGTTATCTAATATTCGAATATAATTTATATTTACTATTTCGCATATACAAGATAGCCAAATGATGTTTTTTACGGTTTGAACACAACCAGAGTTAAGAAAATGTAGTAACTAAGAGCGTTAACGATTGTTCCGATTTAATTTTTAGATATAATTTGATTAACCCTAAATGATTTTAAAAAATAGTTTTATGTATTGTGTTTTAAAAAAATAGTCATATCTCCTGTATTACGGTTATTACTTATTCAAATATAATTTAAAATTAATACTTAGGTTATCAAGATGACTCAAATGATCCTTTTTAGGTTTTGGACATTACCAGGGTTAAGAAAATAGAACGATTTATCATTATAGCATTGTCCGATTTTATTCCAATTTAATTTTTCAAGTTCATTTGATGTACTGTAAATTATTTTTAAAATTTTTCTTATGAATTGTTTTTTAAAAAAATAATCATATCTCACTCTGTTACTGTTATCTATTATTCGAATATAATTTAAATTTACTATTTCGCATATACAAGATAGCCAAATGATGTTTTTTACGGTTTGAACACAACCAGAATTAAGAAAATATAATAACTAATTGCGCTAACGATTGTTTCGATTTAATTTTAATTTAATTTTTAGATATAATTTGATTAAACCTAAATGATTTTTAAAAATATTTTGATGTTTTGTGTTAAAAAAAAATAGTCATATCTCACTCGATTACGGTTATCTATTATTCAAATTTATTTTAAAATTAATATTTAGGTTCTACAAGATGACCCAAATGATCCTTTTTAAGTTTTGGACATAACCAGGGTTAAGAAAATAGAACAATTAATCCTTATAGCATTGTCCGATTTGATTCCAATTTAATTTTTGAAGTTCATTTGATGTACTGTAAATTATTTTTAAAATTCTTCTTATGAATTGTTTTTTAAAAAAATAATTATATCTCACTCTATTACTGTTATCTAATATTCGAATATAATTTAAATTTACTATTTCGCATGTACAAGATAGCCAAATGATATTTTTTACGGTTTGAACACAACCAGAGTTATCAAAATGTAATAAGTAATAGCGTTAACGATTGTTCCGATTTAATTTTTAGATATAATTTGATTAACCCTAAATGATTTTTAAAAATATTTTGATGGATTGTGCTTAAAAAAATAGTCATATCTCACTCAATTACGGTTATCTATAATTCAAATTTATTTTTAAATTACTATTTAGGTTATACAAGATGACCCAAATGATCCTTTTTAAGTTTTGGACATAACCAGGGTTATGAAAATAGAACAATTAATCCTTATAGCATTGTCCGATTTGATTCCAATTTAATTTTTGAAGTTCATTTGATGTACTGTAAATTATTTTTAAAATTTTTCTTATGAATTGTTTTTTAAACAAATAATTATATCTCACTCTATTACTGTTATCTAATATTCGAATATAATTTAAATTTACTATTTCGCATATACAAGATAGCCAAATGATATTTTTTACGGTTCGAACACAACCAGAGTTTAGAAAATATAATAACTAATAGCGTTGGCGATTGTCCCGATTTAATTTTAATTCAATTTTTAGATATAATTTGATTAACCCTAAATGATTTTTAAAAATCTTTTGATGTATTGTGTTTTAAAAAAATAGTCATATCTCACTCAATTACGGTTATCTATTATTCAAATTTATTTTAAAATTAATATTTAGGTTATACAAGATGACCCAAATGATCCTTTTTAAGTTTTGGACATAACCAGGGTTAAGAAAATAGAACAATTAATCATTACAGCATTGTTGTACTATTTCGCATATACAAGATAGCCAAATGATCTTTTTTACGGTGTGAACACAACCAGATTTAAGAAAATGTAATAAATAATAGCGTTAACGATTGTTCCGATTTAATTTTTAGATATAATTTCATTAACCCTAAATGATTTTTAAAAATATTTTAATGTATTGTGTTTAACAAAAATAGTCATATCTCCCACAATTACGGTTATCTATTATTCAAATTTATTTTAAAATGAATATTTAGGTTATACAAGATGACCCAAATGATCCTTTTTAAGTTTTGGACATAACCAGGGTTAAGAAAATAGAACAATTAATCCTTATAGCATTGTCCGATTTGATTCCAATTTAATTTTTGAAGTTCATTTGATGTACTGTAAATTATTTTTAAAATTCTTCTTATGAATTGTTTTTTAAAAAAATAATCATATCTCACTCTATTACTGTTATCTATTATTCGAATATAATTTAAATTTACAATTTCGCATATACAAGATAGCCAAATGTTGTTTTTTACGGTTTGAACAAAACCAGAGTTAAGAAAATGTAATTAATAGCGTTAAAGATTGTTCCGATTTAATATTTAGATATAATTTGATTAACCCTAAATGATTTTTAAAAATATTTTAATGTATTGTGTTTAAGAACAATAGTCATATCCCACCCAATTACGGTAATCTATTATTAAAATTTATTTTAAAAAGAATATTTAGGTTATACAAGATGACCCAAATGATCCTTTTTAAGTTTTGGAATTAACCAGGGTTAAGAAAATAGAACAATTAATCATTACAGCATTGTCCGATTTGATTCCAATTTAATTTTTAAAGTTCATTTGATGTACTGTAAATTATTATTAAAATTTTTCTTATGAATTGTTTTTTAAAAAAATAATTATATCTCACTCTGTTACTGTTATCTATTATTCGAATATAATTTAAATTTACTATTTCGCATATACAAGATAGCCAAATGATCTTTTTTACGGTTTGAACACAACCAGAATTAAGAAAATATAATAACTAATAGCGTTGGCGATTGTTTCGATTTAATTTTAATTTAATTTTTAGATATAATTTGATTAACCCTAAATGATTTTTAAAAATATTTTAATGTATTGTGTTTAAGAAAAATAGTCATATCCCACCCAATTACGGTAATCTATTATTCAAATTTATTTTAAAATTAATATTTAGGTTATACAAGATGACCCAAATGATCCTTTTTAAGTTTTGGACATAGCCAGGGTAAAGAAAATAGAACAATTAATCATTACAGCATTGTCCGATTTGATTCCAATTTAATTTTTAGAACTCATTTGATGTACTGTAAATTATTATTAAAATTTTTCTTATGAATTGTTTTTAAAAAAAATAATTATATCTCACTCTATTACTGTTATCTATTATCCGAATAAAATTTAAATTTACTATTTCGCATATACAAGATAGCCAAATGATGTTTTTTACGGTTTGAACACAACCAAAATTAAGAAAATATAATAAATAATAGCATTAACGATTGTTCCCATTTAATTTTTTATACAATTTGATTAACCCTAAATGATTTTTAAAAATATTTTAATGTATTGTGTTTAACAAAAATAGTCATATCTCACATAATTGCGGTTATCTATTATTCAAATTTATTTTAAAATGAATATTTAGGTTATACAATATGACCCAAATGATCCTTTTTAAGTTTTGGACATAACCAGAGTTAAGAAAATAGAACAATTAATCATTATAGCATTGTCCGATTTGACTCCAATTTAATTTTTGAAGTTCATTTAATGTACTGTAAATTATATTTAAAATTTTTCTTATGAATTGTTTTTTAAAAAAAATAATTATATCTCACTCTATTACTGTTATCTATTATTCGAATATAATTTAAATTTACTATTTCGCATATACAAGATAGCCAAATGATGTTTTTTACGGTTTGAACACAACCAGAGTTAAGAAAATATAATAACTAATAGCGTTGGCGATTGATTATTTTAAAATTAATATTTAGGTTATACAAGATGACCCAAATGATCCTTTTTAAGTTTTGGACATAACCAGGGTTAAGAAAATAGAACAATTAATCATTACAGCATTGTCCGATTTGATTCCAATTTAATTTTTAAAGTTTATTTGATGTACTGTAAATTATTAATAAAATTGTTCTTATGAATTGTTTTTTAAAAAAATAATCATATCTTACTCTATTACTGTTATCTATTATTCGAATATAATTTAAATTTACTATTTCACATATACAAGAGAGCCAAATGATGTTTTTTACGGTTTGAACACAACCAGAGTTAAGAAAATGTAGTAACTAATAGCGTTAACGATTGTTCCGATTTAATTTTTAGATATAATTTGATTAACCCTAAATGATTTTTAAAAATAGTTTTATGTATTGTGTTTTAAAAAAAATAGTCATATCTCACTCAATTACGGTTATCTATTATTTAAATTTATTTTAAAATTAATATTTATGTTATACAAGATGACTTAAATGATCCTTTTTAAGTTTTGGACATTACCAGGGTTAAGAAAATAGAACGATTTATCATTATAGCATTGTCCGATTTTATTCCAATTTAATTTTTAAAGTACATTTGATGTACTGTAAATTATTTTTAAAATTTTTCTTATGAATTGTTTTTTAAAAAAATAATTATATCTCTCTCTATTACTGTTATCTAATATTCGAATATAATTTAAATTTACTATTTCGCATATACAAGATAACAAATGATATTTTTTACGGTTTGAACACAACCAGAGTTAAGACAATGTAGTAACTAATAGCGTTAACGATTGTTCCGATTTAATTTTTAGATATAATTTGATTAACCCTAAATGATTTTTAAAAATAGTTTTATGTATTGTGATTAAGAAAAATAGTCATATCTCACACAATTACGGTTATCTATTATTCAAATTTATTTTAAAATGAATATTTAGGTTATACAATATGACCCAAATGTAAGTTTTGGACATAACCAGGGTTAAGAAAATAAAACAATTAATCATTCTAGCATTGTCCGATTTGACTCCAATTTAATTTTTGAAGTTCATTTAATGTATTGTAAATTATTTTTAAAATTTTTCTTATGAATTGTTTTTTAAAAAAAATAATTATATCTCACTCTATTACTGTTATCTATTATTCGAATATAATTTAAATTTGCTATATCGCATATACAAGATACCCAAACGATGTTTTTTTACGGTTTGAACACAACCAGAGTTAAGAAAAGTTATCTAATATTCGAATATAATTTATATTTACTATTTCGCATATACAAGATAGCCAAATGATGTTTTTTACGGTTTGAACACAACCAGAGTTAAGAAAATGTAGTAACTAAGAGCGTTAACGATTGTTCCGATTTAATTTTTAGATATAATTTGATTAACCCTAAATGATTTTAAAAAATAGTTTTATGTATTGTGTTTTAAAAAAATAGTCATATCTCCTGTATTACGGTTATTACTTATTCAAATATAATTTAAAATTAATACTTAGGTTATCAAGATGACTCAAATGATCCTTTTTAGGTTTTGGACATTACCAGGGTTAAGAAAATAGAACGATTTATCATTATAGCATTGTCCGATTTTATTCCAATTTAATTTTTCAAGTTCATTTGATGTACTGTAAATTATTTTTAAAATTTTTCTTATGAATTGTTTTTTAAAAAAATAATCATATCTCACTCTGTTACTGTTATCTATTATTCGAATATAATTTAAATTTACTATTTCGCATATACAAGATAGCCAAATGATGTTTTTTACGGTTTGAACACAACCAGAATTAAGAAAATATAATAACTAATTGCGCTAACGATTGTTTCGATTTAATTTTAATTTAATTTTTAGATATAATTTGATTAAACCTAAATGATTTTTAAAAATATTTTGATGTTTTGTGTTAAAAAAAAATAGTCATATCTCACTCGATTACGGTTATCTATTATTCAAATTTATTTTAAAATTAATATTTAGGTTCTACAAGATGACCCAAATGATCCTTTTTAAGTTTTGGACATAACCAGGGTTAAGAAAATAGAACAATTAATCCTTATAGCATTGTCCGATTTGATTCCAATTTAATTTTTGAAGTTCATTTGATGTACTGTAAATTATTTTTAAAATTCTTCTTATGAATTGTTTTTTAAAAAAATAATTATATCTCACTCTATTACTGTTATCTAATATTCGAATATAATTTAAATTTACTATTTCGCATGTACAAGATAGCCAAATGATATTTTTTACGGTTTGAACACAACCAGAGTTATCAAAATGTAATAAGTAATAGCGTTAACGATTGTTCCGATTTAATTTTTAGATATAATTTGATTAACCCTAAATGATTTTTAAAAATATTTTGATGGATTGTGCTTAAAAAAATAGTCATATCTCACTCAATTACGGTTATCTATAATTCAAATTTATTTTTAAATTACTATTTAGGTTATACAAGATGACCCAAATGATCCTTTTTAAGTTTTGGACATAACCAGGGTTATGAAAATAGAACAATTAATCCTTATAGCATTGTCCGATTTGATTCCAATTTAATTTTTGAAGTTCATTTGATGTACTGTAAATTATTTTTAAAATTTTTCTTATGAATTGTTTTTTAAACAAATAATTATATCTCACTCTATTACTGTTATCTAATATTCGAATATAATTTAAATTTACTATTTCGCATATACAAGATAGCCAAATGATATTTTTTACGGTTCGAACACAACCAGAGTTTAGAAAATATAATAACTAATAGCGTTGGCGATTGTCCCGATTTAATTTTAATTCAATTTTTAGATATAATTTGATTAACCCTAAATGATTTTTAAAAATCTTTTGATGTATTGTGTTTTAAAAAAATAGTCATATCTCACTCAATTACGGTTATCTATTATTCAAATTTATTTTAAAATTAATATTTAGGTTATACAAGATGACCCAAATGATCCTTTTTAAGTTTTGGACATAACCAGGGTTAAGAAAATAGAACAATTAATCATTACAGCATTGTTGTACTATTTCGCATATACAAGATAGCCAAATGATCTTTTTTACGGTGTGAACACAACCAGATTTAAGAAAATGTAATAAATAATAGCGTTAACGATTGTTCCGATATAATTTTTAGATATAATTTCATTAACCCTAAATGATTTTTAAAAATATTTTAATGTATTGTGTTTAACAAAAATAGTCATATCTCCCACAATTACGGTTATCTATTATTCAAATTTATTTTAAAATGAATATTTAGGTTATACAAGATGACCCAAATGATCCTTTTTAAGTTTTGGACATTACCAGGGTTAAGAAAATAGAACAATTAATCCTTATAGCATTGTCCGATTTGATTCCAATTTAATTTTTGAAGTTCATTTGATGTACTGTAAATTATTTTTAAAATTCTTCTTATGAATTGTTTTTTAAAAAAATAATTATATCTCACTCTATTACTGTTATCTAATATTCGAATATAATTTAAATTTACTATTTCGCATGTACAAGATAGCCAAATGATATTTTTTACGGTTTGAACACAACCAGAGTTATCAAAATGTAATAAGTAATAGCGTTAACGATTGTTCCGATTTAATTTTTAGATATAATTTGATTAACCCTAAATGATTTTTAAAAATATTTTGATGGATTGTGCTTAAAAAAATAGTCATATCTCACTCAATTACGGTTATCTATAATTCAAATTTATTTTTAAATTACTATTTAGGTTATACAAGATGACCCAAATGATCCTTTTTAAGTTTTGGACATAACCAGGGTTATGAAAATAGAACAATTAATCCTTATAGCATTGTCCGATTTGATTCCAATTTAATTTTTGAAGTTCATTTGATGTACTGTAAATTATTTTTAAAATTTTTCTTATGAATTGTTTTTTAAACAAATAATTATATCTCACTCTATTACTGTTATCTAATATTCGAATATAATTTAAATTTACTATTTCGCATATACAAGATAGCCAAATGATATTTTTTACGGTTCGAACACAACCAGAGTTTAGAAAATATAATAACTAATAGCGTTGGCGATTGTCCCGATTTAATTTTAATTCAATTTTTAGATATAATTTGATTAACCCTAAATGATTTTTAAAATTCTTTTGATGTATTGTGTTTTAAAAAAATAGTCATATCTCACTCAATTACGGTTATCTATTATTCAAATTTATTTTAAAATTAATATTTAGGTTATACAAGATGACCCAAATGATCCTTTTTAAGTTTTGGACATAACCAGGGTTAAGAAAATAGAACAATTAATCATTACAGCATTGTTGTACTATTTCGCATATACAAGATAGCCAAATGATCTTTTTTACGGTGTGAACACAACCAGATTTAAGAAAATGTAATAAATAATAGCGTTAACGATTGTTCCGATATAATTTTTAGATATAATTTCATTAACCCTAAATGATTTTTAAAAATATTTTAATGTATTGTGTTTAACAAAAATAGTCATATCTCCCACAATTACGGTTATCTATTATTCAAATTTATTTTAAAATGAATATTTAGGTTATACAAGATGACCCAAATGATCCTTTTTAAGTTTTGGACATTACCAGGGTTAAGAAAATAGAACAATTAATCCTTATAGCATTGTCCGATTTGATTCCAATTTAATTTTTGAAGTTCATTTGATGTACTGTAAATTATTTTTAAAATTCTTCTTATGAATTGTTTTTTAAACAAATAATTATATCTCACTCTATTACTGTTATCTAATATTCGAATATAATTTAAATTTACTATTTCGCATATACAAGATAGCCAAATGATATTTTTTACGGTTCGAACACAACCAGAGTTTAGAAAATATAATAACTAATAGCGTTGGCGATTGTTTCGATTTAATTTTAATTTAATTTTTAGATATAATTTGATTAACCCTAAATGATTTTTAAAAATCTTTTGATGTATTGTGTTTTAAAAAAATAGTCATATCTCACTCAATTACGGTTATCTATTATTAAAATTTATTTTAAAATTAATATTTAGATTATACAAGATGACCCAAATGATCCTTTTTAAGTTTTGGACATAACCAGGGTTAAGAAAATAGAACAATTAATCATTACAGCATTGTCCGATTTGATTCCAATTTAATTTTTAAAGTTCATTTGATGTACTGTAAATTATTATTAAAATTTTTCTTATGAATTGTTTTTTAAAAAAATAATCATATCTCATCTATTACTGTTATCTATTATTCGAATATAATTTAAATTTACTATTTCGCATATACAAGATAGCCAAATTATGTTTTTTACGGTTTGAACACAACCAGAATTAAGAAAATATAATAACTAATTGCGTTAACGATTGTTTCGATTTAATTTTAATTTAATTTTTAGATATAATTTGATTAAACCTAAATGATTTTTAAAAATATTTTGATGTATTGTGTTAAAAAAAAATTGTCATATCTCACTCGATTACGGTTATCTGTTATTCAAATTTATTTTAAAAATAATATTTAGGTTATACAAGATGACCCAAATGATCCTTTTTAAGTTTTGGACATAACCAGGGTTAAGAAAATAGAACAATTAATCCTTATAGCATTGTTCGATTTGATTCCAATTTAATTTTTGAAGTTCATTTGATGTACTGTAAATTATTTTTAAAATTCTTCTTATGAATTGTTTTTTAAAAAAATAATTATATCTCTCTCTATTACTGTTATCTAATATTCGAATATAATTTAAATTTACTATTTCGCATATACAAGATAACAAATGATATTTTTTACGGTTTGAACACAACCAGAGTTAAGACAATGTAGTAACTAATAGCGTTAACGATTGTTCCGATTTAATTTTTAGATATAATTTGATTAACCCTAAATGATTTTTAAAAATAGTTTTATGTATTGTGATTAAGAAAAATAGTCATATCTCACACAATTACGGTTATCTATTATTCAAATTTATTTTAAAATGAATATTTAGGTTATACAATATGACCCAAATGTAAGTTTTGGACATAACCAGGGTTAAGAAAATAAAACAATTAATCATTCTAGCATTGTCCGATTTGACTCCAATTTAATTTTTGAAGTTCATTTAATGTATTGTAAATTATTTTTAAAATTTTTCTTATGAATTGTTTTTTAAAAAAAATAATTATATCTCACTCTATTACTGTTATCTATTATTCGAATATAATTTAAATTTGCTATATCGCATATACAAGATACCCAAACGATGTTTTTTTACGGTTTGAACACAACCAGAGTTAAGAAAAGTTATCTAATATTCGAATATAATTTATATTTACTATTTCGCATATACAAGATAGCCAAATGATGTTTTTTACGGTTTGAACACAACCAGAGTTAAGAAAATGTAGTAACTAAGAGCGTTAACGATTGTTCCAATTTAATTTTTAGATATAATTTGATTAACCCTAAATGATTTTAAAAAATAGTTTTATGTATTGTGTTTTAAAAAAATAGTCATATCTCCTGTATTACGGTTATTACTTATTCAAATATAATTTAAAATTAATACTTAGGTTATCAAGATGACTCAAATGATCCTTTTTAGGTTTTGGACATTACCAGGGTTAAGAAAATAGAACGATTTATCATTATAGCATTGTCCGATTTTATTCCAATTTAATTTTTCAAGTTCATTTGATGTACTGTAAATTATTTTTAAAATTTTTCTTATGAATTGTTTTTTAAAAAAATAATCATATCTCACTCTGTTACTGTTATCTATTATTCGAATATAATTTAAATTTACTATTTCGCATATACAAGATAGCCAAATGATGTTTTTTACGGTTTGAACACAACCAGAATTAAGAAAATATAATAACTAATTGCGCTAACGATTGTTTCGATTTAATTTTAATTTAATTTTTAGATATAATTTGATTAAACCTAAATGATTTTTAAAAATATTTTGATGTTTTGTGTTAAAAAAAAATAGTCATATCTCACTCGATTACGGTTATCTATTATTCAAATTTATTTTAAAATTAATATTTAGGTTCTACAAGATGACCCAAATGATCCTTTTTAAGTTTTGGACATAACCAGGGTTAAGAAAATAGAACAATTAATCCTTATAGCATTGTCCGATTTGATTCCAATTTAATTTTTGAAGTTCATTTGATGTACTGTAAATTATTTTTAAAATTCTTCTTATGAATTGTTTTTTAAAAAAATAATTATATCTCACTCTATTACTGTTATCTAATATTCGAATATAATTTAAATTTACTATTTCGCATGTACAAGATAGCCAAATGATATTTTTTACGGTTTGAACACAACCAGAGTTATCAAAATGTAATAAGTAATAGCGTTAACGATTGTTCCGATTTAATTTTTAGATATAATTTGATTAACCCTAAATGATTTTTAAAAATATTTTGATGGATTGTGCTTAAAAAAATAGTCATATCTCACTCAATTACGGTTATCTATAATTCAAATTTATTTTTAAATTACTATTTAGGTTATACAAGATGACCCAAATGATCCTTTTTAAGTTTTGGACATAACCAGGGTTATGAAAATAGAACAATTAATCCTTATAGCATTGTCCGATTTGATTCCAATTTAATTTTTGAAGTTCATTTGATGTACTGTAAATTATTTTTAAAATTTTTCTTATGAATTGTTTTTTAAACAAATAATTATATCTCACTCTATTACTGTTATCTAATATTCGAATATAATTTAAATTTACTATTTTGCATATACAAGATAGCCAAATGATATTTTTTACGGTTCGAACACAACCAGAGTTTAGAAAATATAATAACTAATAGCGTTGGCGATTGTCCCGATTTAATTTTAATTCAATTTTTAGATATAATTTGATTAACCCTAAATGATTTTTAAAAATCTTTTGATGTATTGTGTTTTAAAAAAATAGTCATATCTCACTCAATTACGGTTATCTATTATTCAAATTTATTTTAAAATTAATATTTAGGTTATACAAGATGACCCAAATGATCCTTTTTAAGTTTTGGACATAACCAGGGTTAAGAAAATAGAACAATTAATCATTACAGCATTGTTGTACTATTTCGCATATACAAGATAGCCAAATGATCTTTTTTACGGTGTGAACACAACCAGATTTAAGAAAATGTAATAAATAATAGCGTTAACGATTGTTCCGATATAATTTTTAGATATAATTTCATTAACCCTAAATGATTTTTAAAAATATTTTAATGTATTGTGTTTAACAAAAATAGTCATATCTCCCACAATTACGGTTATCTATTATTCAAATTTATTTTAAAATGAATATTTAGGTTATACAAGATGACCCAAATGATCCTTTTTAAGTTTTGGACATTACCAGGGTTAAGAAAATAGAACAATTAATCCTTATAGCATTGTCCGATTTGATTCCAATTTAATTTTTGAAGTTCATTTGATGTACTGTAAATTATTTTTAAAATTCTTCTTATGAATTGTTTTTTAAAAAAATAATTATATCTCACTCTATTACTGTTATCTAATATTCGAATATAATTTAAATTTACTATTTCGCATGTACAAGATAGCCAAATGATATTTTTTACGGTTTGAACACAACCAGAGTTATCAAAATGTAATAAGTAATAGCGTTAACGATTGTTCCGATTTAATTTTTAGATATAATTTGATTAACCCTAAATGATTTTTAAAAATATTTTGATGGATTGTGCTTAAAAAAATAGTCATATCTCACTCAATTACGGTTATCTATAATTCAAATTTATTTTTAAATTACTATTTAGGTTATACAAGATGACCCAAATGATCCTTTTTAAGTTTTGGACATAACCAGGGTTATGAAAATAGAACAATTAATCCTTATAGCATTGTCCGATTTGATTCCAATTTAATTTTTGAAGTTCATTTGATGTACTGTAAATTATTTTTAAAATTTTTCTTATGAATTGTTTTTTAAACAAATAATTATATCTCACTCTATTACTGTTATCTAATATTCGAATATAATTTAAATTTACTATTTCGCATATACAAGATAGCCAAATGATATTTTTTACGGTTCGAACACAACCAGAGTTTAGAAAATATAATAACTAATAGCGTTGGCGATTGTCCCGATTTAATTTTAATTCAATTTTTAGATATAATTTGATTAACCCTAAATGATTTTTAAAAATCTTTTGATGTATTGTGTTTTAAAAAAATAGTCATATCTCACTCAATTACGGTTATCTATTATTCAAATTTATTTTAAAATTAATATTTAGGTTATACAAGATGACCCAAATGATCCTTTTTAAGTTTTGGACATAACCAGGGTTAAGAAAATAGAACAATTAATCATTACAGCATTGTTGTACTATTTCGCATATACAAGATAGCCAAATGATCTTTTTTACGGTGTGAACACAACCAGATTTAAGAAAATGTAATAAATAATAGCGTTAACGATTGTTCCGATATAATTTTTAGATATAATTTCATTAACCCTAAATGATTTTTAAAAATATTTTAATGTATTGTGTTTAACAAAAATAGTCATATCTCCCACAATTACGGTTATCTATTATTCAAATTTATTTTAAAATGAATATTTAGGTTATACAAGATGACCCAAATGATCCTTTTTAAGTTTTGGACATTACCAGGGTTAAGAAAATAGAACAATTAATCCTTATAGCATTGTCCGATTTGATTCCAATTTAATTTTTGAAGTTCATTTGATCTACTGTAAATTATTTTTAAAATTCTTCTTATGAATTGTTTTTTAAACAAATAATTATATCTCACTCTATTACTGTTATCTAATATTCGAATATAATTTAAATTTACTATTTCGCATATACAAGATAGCCAAATGATATTTTTTACGGTTCGAACACAACCAGAGTTTAGAAAATATAATAACTAATAGCGTTGGCGATTGTTTCGATTTAATTTTAATTTAATTTTTAGATATAATTTGATTAACCCTAAATGATTTTTAAAAATCTTTTGATGTATTGTGTTTTAAAAAAATAGTCATATCTCACTCAATTACGGTTATCTATTATTAAAATTTATTTTAAAATTAATATTTAGATTATACAAGATGACCCAAATGATCCTTTTTAAGTTTTGGACATAACCAGGGTTAAGAAAATAGAACAATTAATCATTACAGCATTGTCCGATTTGATTCCAATTTAATTTTTAAAGTTCATTTGATGTACTGTAAATTATTATTAAAATTTTTCTTATGAATTGTTTTTTAAAAAAATAATCATATCTCATCTATTACTGTTATCTATTATTCGAATATAATTTAAATTTACTATTTCGCATATACAAGATAGCCAAATTATGTTTTTTACGGTTTGAACACAACCAGAATTAAGAAAATATAATAACTAATTGCGTTAACGATTGTTTCGATTTAATTTTAATTTAATTTTTAGATATAATTTGATTAAACCTAAATGATTTTTAAAAATATTTTGATGTATTGTGTTAAAAAAAAATTGTCATATCTCACTCGATTACGGTTATCTGTTATTCAAATTTATTTTAAAAATAATATTTAGGTTATACAAGATGACCCAAATGATCCTTTTTAAGTTTTGGACATAACCAGGGTTAAGAAAATAGAACAATTAATCCTTATAGCATTGTCCGATTTGATTCCAATTTAATTTTTGAAGTTCATTTGATGTACTGTAAATTATTTTTAAAATTCTTCTTATGAATTGTTTTTTAAAAAAATAATCATATCTCACTCTATTACTGTTATCTATTATTCGAATATAATTTAAATTTACTATTTCGCATATACAAGATAGCCAAATGATGTTTTTTACGGTTTGAACAAAACCAGAGTTAAGAAAATGTAATTAATAGCGTTAAAGATTGTTCCGATTTAATATTTAGATATAATTTGATTAACCCTAAATGATTTTTAAAAATATTTTAATGTATTGTGTTTAAGAAAAATAGTCATATCCCACCCAATTACGGTAATCTATTATTAAAATTTATTTTAAAAAGAATATTTAGGTTATACAAGATGACCCAAATGATCCTTTTTAAGTTTTGGACATAACTAGGGTTAAGAAAATAGAACAATTAATCATTATAGCATTGTCCGATTTGACTCCAATTTAATTTTTAAAGTTCATTTAATGTACTGCAAATTATTTTTAAAATTTTTCTTATGAATTGTTTTTTAAAAAAATAATTATATCTCACTCTATTACTGTTATCTATTATTCGAATATAATTTAAATTTACTATTTCGCATATACAAGATAGCCAAATGATGTTTTTTACGGTTTGAACACAACCAGAGTTAAGAAAATGTAGTAACTAATAGCGTTAACGATTGTTCCGATTTAATTTTTAGATATAATTTGATTAACCCTAAATGATTTTTAAAAATATTTTAATGTATTGTGTTTAACAAAAATAGTCATATCTCACCCAATTACGGTTATCTATTATTCAAATTTATTTTAAAATGAATATTTAGGTTATACAAGATGACCCAAATGATCCTTTTTAAGTTTTGGACATAACTAGGGTTAAGAAAATAGAACAATTAATCATTATAGCATTGTCCGATTTGACTCCAATTCAATTTTTGAAGTTCATTTAATGTACTGTAAATTATTTTTAAAATTTTTCTTATGAAGTGTTTTTTAAAAAAATAATTATATCTCACTCTATTACTGTTATCTATTATTCGAATATAATTTAAATTTACTATTTCGCTTATACAAGATAGCCAAATGATCTTTTTTACGGTTTGAACACAACCAGAATTAAGAAAATATAATAAATAATAGCGTTAACGATTGTTCCGATTTAATTTTTAGATATAATTTGATTAACCCTAAATGATTTTTAAAAATATTTTAATGTATTGTGTTAAAAAAAATAGTCATATCTCACTCAATTACGGTTATCTATTATTCAAATTTATTTTAAAATTACTATTTAGGTTATACAAGATGACCCAAATGATCCTTTTTAAGTTTTGGACATAACTAGGGTTAAGAAAAAAGAACAATTAATCATTATAGCATTGTCCGATATGACTCCAATTTAATTTTTGAAGTTCATTTAATGTACTGTAAATTATTTTTAAAATTTTTCTTATGAATTGTTTTTTAAAAAAATAATTATATCTCACTCTATTACTGATATCTATTATTCGAATATAATTTAAATTTACTATTTCGCATATACAAGATAGCCAAATGATCTTTTTTACGGTTTGAACACAACCAGAATTAAGAAAATATAATAAATAATAGCGGTAACGATTGTTCCGATTTAATTTTTAGATTTAGTTTGATTAACCCTAAATGATTTTTAAAAATATTTAAATGTATTGTGTTTAACAAAAATAGTCATATCTCACACAATTGCGGTTATCTATTATTCAAATTTATTTTAAAATGAATATTTAGGTTATACAAGATGACACAAATGATCCTTTTTAAGTTTTGGACATAACCAGGGTTAAGAAAATAGAACAATTTATGCTTATAGCATTGTCCGATTTGGTTCCAATTTAATTTTTGATGTTCATTTGATGTACTGTAAATTATTTTTAAAATTCTTCTTATGAATTGTTTTTTAAAAAAATAATTATATCTCACTCTATTACTGTTATCTATTATTCGAATATAATTTAAGTTTACTATTTCGCATATACAAGATAGCCAAATGATGTTTTTTACGGTTTGAACACAACCAGAATTAAGAAAATATAATAACTAATTGCGTTAACGATTGTTTTGTTTTAATTTTAATTTAATTTTTAGATATAATTTGATTAAACCTAAATGATTTTTAAAAATATTTTGATGTATTGTGTTAAAAAAAAATAGTCATATCTCACTCGATTACGGTTATCTATTATTCAAATTTATTTTAAAATTAATATTTAGGTTATACAAGATGACCCAAATGATCCTTTTTAAGTTTTGGACATAACTAGGGTTAAGAAAATAGAACAATTAATCCTTATAGCATATGTCCGATTTGATTGCAATTTAATTTTTGAAGTTCATTTGATGTACTGTAAATTATTTTTAAAATTCTTCTTATGAATTGTTTTTTAAAAAAATAATTATATCTCACTCTATTACTGTTATCTATTATTCGAATATAATTTAAATTTACTATTTCGCATATACAAGATAACAAATGATATTTTTTACGGTTTGAACACAACCAGAGTTTAGAAAATATAATAACAAATAGCGTTGGCGATTGTCCCGATTTAATTTTAATTCAATTTTTAGATATAATTTGATTAACCCTAAATGATTTTTAAAAATCTTTTGATGTATTGTGTTTTAAAAAAATAGTCATATCTCACTCAATTACGGTTATCTATTATTAAAATTTATTTTAAAATTAATATTTAGGTTATACAAGATGACCCAAATGATCCTTTTTAAGTTTTGGACATAACTAGGGTTAAGAAAATAGAACAATTAATCCTTATAGCATATGTCCGATTTGATTGCAATTTAATTTTTGAAGTTCATTTGATGTACTGTAAATTATTTTTAAAATTCTTCTTATGTATTGTTTTTAAAAAAAATAATTATATCTCACTCTATTACTGTTTTCTATTATTTGAATATAATTTAAATTTACTATTTCGCATATACAAGAAAGCCAAATGATGTTTTTTACGGTTTGAACACAACCAGAGTTAAGAAAATATAATAACTAATAGCGTTGGCGATTGTTCCGATTTAATTTTAATTCAATTTTTAGATATAATTTGATTAACCCAAAATGATTTTTAAAAATATTTTGATGTATTGTGTTTTAAAAAAATAGTCATATCTCACTCAATTACGGTTATCTATTATTCAAATTTATTTTAAAATTACTATTTAGGTTATACAAGATGACCCAAATGATCCTTTTTAAGTTTTGGACATAACCAGGGTTAAAAAAATAGAACAATTAATCATTACAGCATTGTCCGATTTGATTCCAATTTAATTTTTGAAGTTCATTTGATGTACTGTAAATTATTTTTAAAATTTTTCTTATGAATTGTTTTTTAAAACAATAATCATATCTCATCTATTACTGTTATCTATTATTCGAATATAATTTAAATTAACTATTTCGCATATACAAGATAGCCAAATGATATTTTTTACGGTTTGATCACAACCAGAATTAAGAAAATATAATAACTAATAGCGTTGGCGATTGATTATTTTAAAATTAATATTTAGGTTATACAAGATGACCCAAATGATCCTTTTTAAGTTTTGGACATAACTAGGGTTAAGAAAATAGAACAATTAATCCTTATAGCATATGTCCGATTTGATTGCAATTTAATTTTTGAAGTTCATTTGATGTACTGTAAATTATTTTTAAAATTCTTCTTATGTATTGTTTTTAAAAAAAATAATTATATCTCACTCTATTACTGTTTTCTATTATTTGAATATAATTTAAATTTACTATTTCGCATATACAAGAAAGCCAAATGATGTTTTTTACGGTTTGAACACAACCAGAGTTAAGAAAATATAATAACTAATAGCGTTGGCGATTGTTCCGATTTAATTTTAATTCAATTTTTAGATATAATTTGATTAACCCAAAATGATTTTTAAAAATATTTTGATGTATTGTGTTTTAAAAAAATAGTCATATCTCACTCAATTACGGTTATCTATTATTCAAATTTATTTTAAAATTACTATTTAGGTTATACAAGATGACCCAAATGATCCTTTTTAAGTTTTGGACATAACCAGGGTTAAAAAAATAGAACAATTAATCATTACAGCATTGTCCGATTTGATTCCAATTTAATTTTTGAAGTTCATTTGATGTACTGTAAATTATTTTTAAAATTTTTCTTATGAATTGTTTTTTAAAAAAATAATCATATCTCATCTATTACTGTTATCTATTATTCGAATATAATTTAAATTTACTATTTCGCATATACAAGATAGCCAAATTATGTTTTTTACGGTTTGAATACAACCAGAATTAAGAAAATATAATAACTAATTGCGTTAACGATTGTTTTGTTTTAATTTTAATTTAATTTTTAGATATAATTTGATTAAACCTAAATGATTTTTAAAAATATTTTGATGTTTTGTGTTAAAAAAAAATAGTCATATCTCACTCGATTACGGTTATCTATTATTCAAATTTATTTTAAAATTAATATTTAGGTTCTACAAGATGACCCAAATGATCCTTTTTAAGTTTTGGACATAACCAGGGTTAAGAAAATAGAACAATTAATCCTTATAGCATTGTCCGATTTGATTCCAATTTAATTTTTGAAGTTCATTTGATGTACTGTAAATTATTTTTAAAATTCTTCTTATGAATTGTTTTTTAAAAAAATAATTATATCTCACTCTATTACTGTTATCTATTATCCGAATAAAATTTAAATTTACTATTTCGCATATACAAGATAGCCAAATGATGTTTTTTACGATTTGAACACAACCAAAATTAAGAAAATATAATAAATAATAGCATTAACGATTGTTCCCATTTAATTTTTAATATAATTTGATTAACCCTAAATGATTTTTAAAAATATTTTAATGTATTGTGTTTAACAAAAATAGTCATATCTCACATAATTGCGGTTATCTATTATTCAAATTTATTTTAAAATGAATATTTAGGTTATACAATATGACCCAAATGATCCTTTTTAAGTTTTGGACATAACCAGAGTTAAGAAAATAGAACAATTAATCATTATAGCATTGTCCGATTTGATTCCAATTTAATTTTTAAAGTTTATTTGATGTACTGTAAATTATTATTAAAATTGTTCTTATGAATTGTTTTTTAAAAAAAATAATTATATCTCACTCTATTACTGTTATCTATTATTCAAATTTATTTTAAAATTAATATTTAGGTTCTACAAGATGACCCAAATGATCCTTTTTAAGTTTTGGACATAACCAGGGTTAAGAAAATAGAACAATTAATCCTTATAGCATTGTCCGATTTGATTCCAATTTAATTTTTGAAGTTCATTTGATGTACTGTAAATTATTTTTAAAATTTTTCTTATGAATTGTTTTTTAAAAAAATAATCATATCTCACTCTGTTACTGTTATCTATTATTCGAATATAATTTAAATTTACTATTTCGCATATACAAGATAGCCAAATGATGTTTTTTACGGTTTGAACACAACCAGAATTAAGAAAATATAATAACTAATTGCGCTAACGATTGTTTCGATTTAATTTTAATTTAATTTTTAGATATAATTTGATTAAACCTAAATGATTTTTAAAAATATTTTGATGTTTTGTGTTAAAAAAAAATAGTCATATCTCACTCGATTACGGTTATCTATTATTCAAATTTATTTTAAAATTAATATTTAGGTTCTACAAGATGACCCAAATGATCCTTTTTAAGTTTTGGACATAACCAGGGTTAAGAAAATAGAACAATTAATCCTTATAGCATTGTCCGATTTGATTCCAATTTAATTTTTGAAGTTCATTTGATGTACTGTAAATTATTTTTAAAATTTTTCTTATGAATTGTTTTTTAAAAAAATAATCATATCTCATCTATTACTGTTATCTATTATTCGAATATAATTTAAATTTACTATTTCGCATATACAAGATAGCCAAATTATGTTTTTTACGGTTTGAACACAACCAGAATTAAGAAAATATAATAACTAATTGCGTTAACGATTGTTTTGTTTTAATTTTAATTTAATTTTTAGATATAATTTGATTAAACCTAAATGATTTTTAAAAATATTTTGATGTTTTGTGTTAAAAAAAAATAGTCATATCTCACTCGATTACGGTTATCTATTATTCAAATTTATTTTAAAATTAATATTTAGGTTCTACAAGATGACCCAAATGATCCTTTTTAAGTTTTGGACATAACCAGGGTTAAGAAAATAGAACAATTAATCCTTATAGCATTGTCCGATTTGATTCCAATTTAATTTTTGAAGTTCATTTGATGTACTGTAAATTATTTTTAAAATTCTTCTTATGAATTGTTTTTTAAAAAAATAATTATATCTCACTCTATTACTGTTATCTATTATCCGAATAAAATTTAAATTTACTATTTCGCATATACAAGATAGCCAAATGATGTTTTTTACGATTTGAACACAACCAAAATTAAGAAAATATAATAAATAATAGCATTAACGATTGTTCCCATTTAATTTTTAATATAATTTGATTAACCCTAAATGATTTTTAAAAATATTTTAATGTATTGTGTTTAACAAAAATAGTCATATCTCACATAATTGCGGTTATCTATTATTCAAATTTATTTTAAAATGAATATTTAGGTTATACAATATGACCCAAATGATCCTTTTTAAGTTTTGGACATAACCAGAGTTAAGAAAATAGAACAATTAATCATTATAGCATTGTCCGATTTGATTCCAATTTAATTTTTAAAGTTTATTTGATGTACTGTAAATTATTATTAAAATTGTTCTTATGAATTGTTTTTTAAAAAAAATAATTATATCTCACTCTATTACTGTTATCTATTATTCAAATTTATTTTAAAATTAATATTTAGGTTCTACAAGATGACCCAAATGATCCTTTTTAAGTTTTGGACATAACCAGGGTTAAGAAAATAGAACAATTAATCCTTATAGCATTGTCCGATTTGATTCCAATTTAATTTTTGAAGTTCATTTGATGTACTGTAAATTATTTTTAAAATTCTTCTTATGAATTGTTTTTTAAAAAAATAATTATATCTCACTCTATTACTGTTATCTAATATTCGAATATAATTTAAATTTACTATTTCGCATGTACAAGATAGCCAAATGATATTTTTTACGGTTTGAACACAACCAGAGTTATCAAAATGTAATAAGTAATAGCGTTAACGATTGTTCCGATTTAATTTTTAGATATAATTTGATTAACCCTAAATGATTTTTAAAAAAATTTTGATGGATTGTGCTTAAAAAAATAGTCATATCTCACTCAATTACGGTTATCTATAATTCAAATTTATTTTTAAATTACTATTTAGGTTATACAAGATGACCCAAATGATCCTTTTTAAGTTTTGGACATAACCAGGGTTATGAAAATAGAACAATTAATCCTTATAGCATTGTCCGATTTGATTCCAATTTAATTTTTGAAGTTCATTTGATGTACTGTAAATTATTTTTAAAATTTTTCTTATGAATTGTTTTTTAAACAAATAATTATATCTCACTCTATTACTGTTATCTAATATTCGAATATAATTTAAATTTACTATTTCGCATATACAAGATAGCCAAATGATATTTTTTACGGTTCGAACACAACCAGAGTTTAGAAAGTATAATAACTAATAGCGTTGGCGATTGTCCCGATTTAATTTTAATTCAATTTTTAGATATAATTTGATTAACCCTAAATGATTTTTAAAAATCTTTTGATGTATTGTGTTTTAAAAAAATAGTCATATCTCACTCAATTACGGTTATCTATTATTCAAATTTATTTTAAAATTAATATTTAGGTTATACAAGATGACCCAAATGATCCTTTTTAAGTTTTGGACATAACCAGGGTTAAGAAAATAGAACAATTAATCATTACAGCATTGTTGTACTATTTCGCATATACAAGATAGCCAAATGATCTTTTTTACGGTGTGAACACAACCAGATTTAAGAAAATGTAATAAATAATAGCGTTAACGATTGTTCCGATTTAATTTTTAGATATAATTTCATTAACCCTAAATGATTTTTAAAAATATTTTAATGTATTGTGTTTAACAAAAATAGTCATATCTCCCACAATTACGGTTATCTATTATTCAAATTTATTTTAAAATGAATATTTAGGTTATACAAGATGACCCAAATGATCCTTTTTAAGTTTTGGACATAACCAGGGTTAAGAAAATAGAACAATTAATCCTTATAGCATTGTCCGATTTGATT
The DNA here is from genome assembly GCF_022605725.1 of Anthonomus grandis grandis. NCBI lineage: Eukaryota > Metazoa > Arthropoda > Insecta > Coleoptera > Curculionidae > Anthonomus > Anthonomus grandis. Next base: position 1,328,839 of record NC_065565.1, read on the forward strand.
CCAATTTAATTTTTGAAGTTCATTTGATGTACTGTAAATTATTTTTAAAATTCTTCTTATGAATTGTTTTTTAAAAAAATAATCATATCTCACTCTATTACTGTTATCTATTATTCGAATATAATTTAAATTTACAATTTCGCATATACAAGATAGCCAAATGTTGTTTTTTACGGTTTGAACAAAACCAGAGTTAAGAAAATGTAATTAATAGCGTTAAAGATTGTTCCGATTTAATATTTAGATATAATTTGATTAACCCTAAATGATTTTTAAAAATATTTTAATGTATTGTGTTTAAGAACAATAGTCATATCCCACCCAATTACGGTAATCTATTATTAAAATTTATTTTAAAAAGAATATTTAGGTTATACAAGATGACCCAAATGATCCTTTTTAAGTTTTGGACATAACCAGGGTTAAGAAAATAGAACAATTAATCATTACAGCATTGTCCGATTTGATTCCAATTTAATTTTTAAAGTTCATTTGATGTACTGTAAATTATTATTAAAATTTTTCTTATGAATTGTTTTTTAAAAAAATAATTATATCTCACTCTGTTACTGTTATCTATTATTCGAATATAATTTAAATTTACTATTTCGCATATACAAGATAGCCAAATGATCTTTTTTACGGTTTGAACACAACCAGAATTAAGAAAATATAATAACTAATAGCGTTGGCGATTGTTTCGATTTAATTTTAATTTAATTTTTAGATATAATTTGATTAACCCTAAATGATTTTTAAAAATATTTTAATGTATTGTGTTTAAGAAAAATAGTCATATCCCACCCAATTACGGTAATCTATTATTCAAATTTATTTTAAAATTAATATTTAGGTTATACAAGATGACCCAAATGATCCTTTTTAAGTTTTGGACATAGCCAGGGTAAAGAAAATAGAACAATTAATCATTACAGCATTGTCCGATTTGATTCCAATTTAATTTTTAGAACTCATTTGATGTACTGTAAATTATTATTAAAATTTTTCTTATGAATTGTTTTTAAAAAAAATAATTATATCTCACTCTATTACTGTTATCTATTATCCGAATAAAATTTAAATTTACTATTTCGCATATACAAGATAGCCAAATGATGTTTTTTACGGTTTGAACACAACCAAAATTAAGAAAATATAATAAATAATAGCATTAACGATTGTTCCCATTTAATTTTTTATACAATTTGATTAACCCTAAATGATTTTTAAAAATATTTTAATGTATTGTGTTTAACAAAAATAGTCATATCTCACATAATTGCGGTTATCTATTATTCAAATTTATTTTAAAATGAATATTTAGGTTATACAATATGACCCAAATGATCCTTTTTAAGTTTTGGACATAACCAGAGTTAAGAAAATAGAACAATTAATCATTATAGCATTGTCCGATTTGACTCCAATTTAATTTTTGAAGTTCATTTAATGTACTGTAAATTATATTTAAAATTTTTCTTATGAATTGTTTTTTAAAAAAAATAATTATATCTCACTCTATTACTGTTATCTATTATTCGAATATAATTTAAATTTACTATTTCGCATATACAAGATAGCCAAATGATGTTTTTTACGGTTTGAACACAACCAGAGTTAAGAAAATATAATAACTAATAGCGTTGGCGATTGATTATTTTAAAATTAATATTTAGGTTATACAAGATGACCCAAATGATCCTTTTTAAGTTTTGGACATAACCAGGGTTAAGAAAATAGAACAATTAATCATTACAGCATTGTCCGATTTGATTCCAATTTAATTTTTAAAGTTTATTTGATGTACTGTAAATTATTAATAAAATTGTTCTTATGAATTGTTTTTTAAAAAAATAATCATATCTTACTCTATTACTGTTATCTATTATTCGAATATAATTTAAATTTACTATTTCACATATACAAGAGAGCCAAATGATGTTTTTTACGGTTTGAACACAACCAGAGTTAAGAAAATGTAGTAACTAATAGCGTTAACGATTGTTCCGATTTAATTTTTAGATATAATTTGATTAACCCTAAATGATTTTTAAAAATAGTTTTATGTATTGTGTTTTAAAAAAAATAGTCATATCTCACTCAATTACGGTTATCTATTATTTAAATTTATTTTAAAATTAATATTTATGTTATACAAGATGACTTAAATGATCCTTTTTAAGTTTTGGACATTACCAGGGTTAAGAAAATAGAACGATTAATCCTTATAGCATTGTCCGATTTGATTCCAATTTAATTTTTGAAGTTCATTTGATGTACTGTAAATTATTTTTAAAATTTTTCTTATGAATTGTTTTTTAAACAAATAATTATATCTCACTCTATTACTGTTATCTAATATTCGAATATAATTTAAATTTACTATTTCGCATATACAAGATAGCCAAATGATATTTTTTACGGTTCGAACACAACCAGAGTTTAGAAAGTATAATAACTAATAGCGTTGGCGATTGTCCCGATTTAATTTTAATTCAATTTTTAGATATAATTTGATTAACCCTAAATGATTTTTAAAAATCTTTTGATGTATTGTGTTTTAAAAAAATAGTCATATCTCACTCAATTACGGTTATCTATTATTCAAATTTATTTTAAAATTAATATTTAGGTTATACAAGATGACCCAAATGATCCTTTTTAAGTTTTGGACATAACCAGGGTTAAGAAAATAGAACAATTAATCATTACAGCATTGTTGTACTATTTCGCATATACAAGATAGCCAAATGATCTTTTTTACGGTGTGAACACAACCAGATTTAAGAAAATGTAATAAATAATAGCGTTAACGATTGTTCCGATTTAATTTTTAGATATAATTTCATTAACCCTAAATGATTTTTAAAAATATTTTAATGTATTGTGTTTAACAAAAATAGTCATATCTCCCACAATTACGGTTATCTATTATTCAAATTTATTTTAAAATGAATATTTAGGTTATACAAGATGACCCAAATGATCCTTTTTAAGTTTTGGACATAACCAGGGTTAAGAAAATAGAACAATTAATCCTTATAGCATTGTCCGATTTGATTCCAATTTAATTTTTGAAGTTCATTTGATGTACTGTAAATTATTTTTAAAATTCTTCTTATGAATTGTTTTTTAAAAAAATAATCATATCTCACTCTATTACTGTTATCTATTATTCGAATATAATTTAAATTTACAATTTCGCATATACAAGATAGCCAAATGTTGTTTTTTACGGTTTGAACAAAACCAGAGTTAAGAAAATGTAATTAATAGCGTTAAAGATTGTTCCGATTTAATATTTAGATATAATTTGATTAACCCTAAATGATTTTTAAAAATATTTTAATGTATTGTGTTTAAGAACAATAGTCATATCCCACCCAATTACGGTAATCTATTATTAAAATTTATTTTAAAAAGAATATTTAGGTTATACAAGATGACCCAAATGATCCTTTTTAAGTTTTGGACATAACCAGGGTTAAGAAAATAGAACAATTAATCATTACAGCATTGTCCGATTTGATTCCAATTTAATTTTTAAAGTTCATTTGATGTACTGTAAATTATTATTAAAATTTTTCTTATGAATTGTTTTTTAAAAAAATAATTATATCTCACTCTGTTACTGTTATCTATTATTCGAATATAATTTAAATTTACTATTTCGCATATACAAGATAGCCAAATGATCTTTTTTACGGTTTGAACACAACCAGAATTAAGAAAATATAATAACTAATAGCGTTGGCGATTGTTTCGATTTAATTTTAATTTAATTTTTAGATATAATTTGATTAACCCTAAATGATTTTTAAAAATATTTTAATGTATTGTGTTTAAGAAAAATAGTCATATCCCACCCAATTACGGTAATCTATTATTCAAATTTATTTTAAAATTAATATTTAGGTTATACAAGATGACCCAAATGATCCTTTTTAAGTTTTGGACATAGCCAGGGTAAAGAAAATAGAACAATTAATCATTACAGCATTGTCCGATTTGATTCCAATTTAATTTTTAGAACTCATTTGATGTACTGTAAATTATTATTAAAATTTTTCTTATGAATTGTTTTTAAAAAAAATAATTATATCTCACTCTATTACTGTTATCTATTATCCGAATAAAATTTAAATTTACTATTTCGCATATACAAGATAGCCAAATGATGTTTTTTACGGTTTGAACACAACCAAAATTAAGAAAATATAATAAATAATAGCATTAACGATTGTTCCCATTTAATTTTTTATACAATTTGATTAACCCTAAATGATTTTTAAAAATATTTTAATGTATTGTGTTTAACAAAAATAGTCATATCTCACATAATTGCGGTTATCTATTATTCAAATTTATTTTAAAATGAATATTTAGGTTATACAATATGACCCAAATGATCCTTTTTAAGTTTTGGACATAACCAGAGTTAAGAAAATAGAACAATTAATCATTATAGCATTGTCCGATTTGACTCCAATTTAATTTTTGAAGTTCATTTAATGTACTGTAAATTATATTTAAAATTTTTCTTATGAATTGTTTTTTAAAAAAAATAATTATATCTCACTCTATTACTGTTATCTATTATTCGAATATAATTTAAATTTACTATTTCGCATATACAAGATAGCCAAATGATGTTTTTTACGGTTTGAACACAACCAGAGTTAAGAAAATATAATAACTAATAGCGTTGGCGATTGATTATTTTAAAATTAATATTTAGGTTATACAAGATGACCCAAATGATCCTTTTTAAGTTTTGGACATAACCAGGGTTAAGAAAATAGAACAATTAATCATTACAGCATTGTCCGATTTGATTCCAATTTAATTTTTAAAGTTTATTTGATGTACTGTAAATTATTAATAAAATTGTTCTTATGAATTGTTTTTTAAAAAAATAATCATATCTTACTCTATTACTGTTATCTATTATTCGAATATAATTTAAATTTACTATTTCACATATACAAGAGAGCCAAATGATGTTTTTTACGGTTTGAACACAACCAGAGTTAAGAAAATGTAGTAACTAATAGCGTTAACGATTGTTCCGATTTAATTTTTAGATATAATTTGATTAACCCTAAATGATTTTTAAAAATAGTTTTATGTATTGTGTTTTAAAAAAAATAGTCATATCTCACTCAATTACGGTTATCTATTATTTAAATTTATTTTAAAATTAATATTTATGTTATACAAGATGACTTAAATGATCCTTTTTAAGTTTTGGACATTACCAGGGTTAAGAAAATAGAACGATTTATCATTATAGCATTGTCCGATTTTATTCCAATTTAATTTTTAAAGTACATTTGATGTACTGTAAATTATTTTTAAAATTTTTCTTATGAATTGTTTTTTAAAAAAATAATTATATCTCTCTCTATTACTGTTATCTAATATTCGAATATAATTTAAATTTACTATTTCGCATATACAAGATAACAAATGATATTTTTTACGGTTTGAACACAACCAGAGTTAAGACAATGTAGTAACTAATAGCGTTAACGATTGTTCCGATTTAATTTTTAGATATAATTTGATTAACCCTAAATGATTTTTAAAAATAGTTTTATGTATTGTGATTAAGAAAAATAGTCATATCTCACACAATTACGGTTATCTATTATTCAAATTTATTTTAAAATGAATATTTAGGTTATACAATATGACCCAAATGTAAGTTTTGGACATAACCAGGGTTAAGAAAATAAAACAATTAATCATTCTAGCATTGTCCGATTTGACTCCAATTTAATTTTTGAAGTTCATTTAATGTATTGTAAATTATTTTTAAAATTTTTCTTATGAATTGTTTTTTAAAAAAAATAATTATATCTCACTCTATTACTGTTATCTATTATTCGAATATAATTTAAATTTGCTATATCGCATATACAAGATACCCAAACGATGTTTTTTTACGGTTTGAACACAACCAGAGTTAAGAAAAGTTATCTAATATTCGAATATAATTTATATTTACTATTTCGCATATACAAGATAGCCAAATGATGTTTTTTACGGTTTGAACACAACCAGAGTTAAGAAAATGTAGTAACTAAGAGCGTTAACGATTGTTCCGATTTAATTTTTAGATATAATTTGATTAACCCTAAATGATTTTAAAAAATAGTTTTATGTATTGTGTTTTAAAAAAATAGTCATATCTCCTGTATTACGGTTATTACTTATTCAAATATAATTTAAAATTAATACTTAGGTTATCAAGATGACTCAAATGATCCTTTTTAGGTTTTAGCATTACCAGGGTTAAGAAAATAGAACGATTTATCATTATAGCATTGTCCGATTTTATTCCAATTTAATTTTTCAAGTTCATTTGATGTACTGTAAATTATTTTTAAAATTTTTCTTATGAATTGTTTTTTAAAAAAATAATCATATCTCACTCTGTTACTGTTATCTATTATTCGAATATAATTTAAATTTACTATTTCGCATATACAAGATAGCCAAATGATGTTTTTTACGGTTTGAACACAACCAGAATTAAGAAAATATAATAACTAATTGCGCTAACGATTGTTTCGATTTAATTTTAATTTAATTTTTAGATATAATTTGATTAAACCTAAATGATTTTTAAAAATATTTTGATGTTTTGTGTTAAAAAAAAATAGTCATATCTCACTCGATTACGGTTATCTATTATTCAAATTTATTTTAAAATTAATATTTAGGTTCTACAAGATGACCCAAATGATCCTTTTTAAGTTTTGGACATAACCAGGGTTAAGAAAATAGAACAATTAATCCTTATAGCATTGTCCGATTTGATTCCAATTTAATTTTTGAAGTTCATTTGATGTACTGTAAATTATTTTTAAAATTCTTCTTATGAATTGTTTTTTAAAAAAATAATTATATCTCACTCTATTACTGTTATCTAATATTCGAATATAATTTAAATTTACTATTTCGCATGTACAAGATAGCCAAATGATATTTTTTACGGTTTGAACACAACCAGAGTTATCAAAATGTAATAAGTAATAGCGTTAACGATTGTTCCGATTTAATTTTTAGATATAATTTGATTAACCCTAAATGATTTTTAAAAATATTTTGATGGATTGTGCTTAAAAAAATAGTCATATCTCACTCAATTACGGTTATCTATAATTCAAATTTATTTTTAAATTACTATTTAGGTTATACAAGATGACCCAAATGATCCTTTTTAAGTTTTGGACATAACCAGGGTTATGAAAATAGAACAATTAATCCTTATAGCATTGTCCGATTTGATTCCAATTTAATTTTTGAAGTTCATTTGATGTACTGTAAATTATTTTTAAAATTTTTCTTATGAATTGTTTTTTAAACAAATAATTATATCTCACTCTATTACTGTAAATTATATTTAAAATTTTTCTTATGAATTGTTTTTTAAAAAAAATAATTATATCTCACTCTATTACTGTTATCTATTATTCGAATATAATTTAAATTTACTATTTCGCATATACAAGATAGCCAAATGATGTTTTTTACGGTTTGAACACAACCAGAGTTAAGAAAATATAATAACTAATAGCGTTGGCGATTGATTATTTTAAAATTAATATTTAGGTTATACAAGATGACCCAAATGATCCTTTTTAAGTTTTGGACATAACCAGGGTTAAGAAAATAGAACAATTAATCATTACAGCATTGTCCGATTTGATTCCAATTTAATTTTTAAAGTTTATTTGATGTACTGTAAATTATTAATAAAATTGTTCTTATGAATTGTTTTTTAAAAAAATAATCATATCTTACTCTATTACTGTTATCTATTATTCGAATATAATTTAAATTTACTATTTCACATATACAAGAGAGCCAAATGATGTTTTTTACGGTTTGAACACAACCAGAGTTAAGAAAATGTAGTAACTAATAGCGTTAACGATTGTTCCGATTTAATTTTTAGATATAATTTGATTAACCCTAAATGATTTTTAAAAATAGTTTTATGTATTGTGTTTTAAAAAAAATAGTCATATCTCACTCAATTACGGTTATCTATTATTTAAATTTATTTTAAAATTAATATTTATGTTATACAAGATGACTTAAATGATCCTTTTTAAGTTTTGGACATTACCAGGGTTAAGAAAATAGAACGATTTATCATTATAGCATTGTCCGATTTTATTCCAATTTAATTTTTAAAGTACATTTGATGTACTGTAAATTATTTTTAAAATTTTTCTTATGAATTGTTTTTTAAAAAAATAATTATATCTCTCTCCATTACTGTTATCTAATATTCGAATATAATTTAAATTTACTATTTCGCATATACAAGATAACAAATGATATTTTTTACGGTTTGAACACAACCAGAGTTAAGACAATGTAGTAACTAATAGCGTTAACGATTGTTCCGATTTAATTTTTAGATATAATTTGATTAACCCTAAATGATTTTTAAAAATAGTTTTATGTATTGTGATTAAGAAAAATAGTCATATCTCACACAATTACGGTTATCTATTATTCAAATTTATTTTAAAATGAATATTTAGGTTATACAATATGACCCAAATGTAAGTTTTGGACATAACCAGGGTTAAGAAAATAAAACAATTAATCATTCTAGCATTGTCCGATTTGACTCCAATTTAATTTTTGAAGTTCATTTAATGTATTGTAAATTATTTTTAAAATTTTTCTTATGAATTGTTTTTTAAAAAAAATAATTATATCTCACTCTATTACTGTTATCTATTATTCGAATATAATTTAAATTTGCTATATCGCATATACAAGATACCCAAACGATGTTTTTTTACGGTTTGAACACAACCAGAGTTAAGAAAAGTTATCTAATATTCGAATATAATTTATATTTACTATTTCGCATATACAAGATAGCCAAATGATGTTTTTTACGGTTTGAACACAACCAGAGTTAAGAAAATGTAGTAACTAAGAGCGTTAACGATTGTTCCGATTTAATTTTTAGATATAATTTGATTAACCCTAAATGATTTTAAAAAATAGTTTTATGTATTGTGTTTTAAAAAAATAGTCATATCTCCTGTATTACGGTTATTACTTATTCAAATATAATTTAAAATTAATACTTAGGTTATCAAGATGACTCAAATGATCCTTTTTAGGTTTTAGCATTACCAGGGTTAAGAAAATAGAACGATTTATCATTATAGCATTGTCCGATTTTATTCCAATTTAATTTTTCAAGTTCATTTGATGTACTGTAAATTATTTTTAAAATTTTTCTTATGAATTGTTTTTTAAAAAAATAATCATATCTCACTCTGTTACTGTTATCTATTATTCGAATATAATTTAAATTTACTATTTCGCATATACAAGATAGCCAAATGATGTTTTTTACGGTTTGAACACAACCAGAATTAAGAAAATATAATAACTAATTGCGCTAACGATTGTTTCGATTTAATTTTAATTTAATTTTTAGATATAATTTGATTAAACCTAAATGATTTTTAAAAATATTTTGATGTTTTGTGTTAAAAAAAAATAGTCATATCTCACTCGATTACGGTTATCTATTATTCAAATTTATTTTAAAATTAATATTTAGGTTCTACAAGATGACCCAAATGATCCTTTTTAAGTTTTGGACATAACCAGGGTTAAGAAAATAGAACAATTAATCCTTATAGCATTGTCCGATTTGATTCCAATTTAATTTTTGAAGTTCATTTGATGTACTGTAAATTATTTTTAAAATTCTTCTTATGAATTGTTTTTTAAAAAAATAATTATATCTCACTCTATTACTGTTATCTAATATTCGAATATAATTTAAATTTACTATTTCGCATGTACAAGATAGCCAAATGATATTTTTTACGGTTTGAACACAACCAGAGTTATCAAAATGTAATAAGTAATAGCGTTAACGATTGTTCCGATTTAATTTTTAGATATAATTTGATTAACCCTAAATGATTTTTAAAAATATTTTGATGGATTGTGCTTAAAAAAATAGTCATATCTCACTCAATTACGGTTATCTATAATTCAAATTTATTTTTAAATTACTATTTAGGTTATACAAGATGACCCAAATGATCCTTTTTAAGTTTTGGACATAACCAGGGTTATGAAAATAGAACAATTAATCCTTATAGCATTGTCCGATTTGATTCCAATTTAATTTTTGAAGTTCATTTGATGTACTGTAAATTATTTTTAAAATTTTTCTTATGAATTGTTTTTTAAACAAATAATTATATCTCACTCTATTACTGTTATCTAATATTCGAATATAATTTAAATTTACTATTTCGCATATACAAGATAGCCAAATGATATTTTTTACGGTTCGAACACAACCAGAGTTTAGAAAATATAATAACTAATAGCGTTGGCGATTGTCCCGATTTAATTTTAATTCAATTTTTAGATATAATTTGATTAACCCTAAATGATTTTTAAAAATCTTTTGATGTATTGTGTTTTAAAAAAATAGTCATATCTCACTCAATTACGGTTATCTATTATTCAAATTTATTTTAAAATTAATATTTAGGTTATACACACATCTCGTGAGAGTCCTTTTTAAGTTTTGGACATAACCAGGGTTAAGAAAATAGAACAATTAATCATTACAGCATTGTTGTACTATTTCGCATATACAAGATAGCCAAATGATCTTTTTTACGGTGTGAACACAACCAGATTTAAGAAAATGTAATAAATAATAGCGTTAACGATTGTTCCGATATAATTTTTAGATATAATTTCATTAACCCTAAATGATTTTTAAAAATATTTTAATGTATTGTGTTTAACAAAAATAGTCATATCTCCCACAATTACGGTTATCTATTATTCAAATTTATTTTAAAATGAATATTTAGGTTATACAAGATGACCCAAATGATCCTTTTTAAGTTTTGGACATTACCAGGGTTAAGAAAATAGAACAATTAATCCTTATAGCATTGTCCGATTTGATTCCAATTTAATTTTTGAAGTTCATTTGATGTACTGTAAATTATTTTTAAAATTCTTCTTATGAATTGTTTTTTAAAAAAATAATTATATCTCACTCTATTACTGTTATCTAATATTCGAATATAATTTAAATTTACTATTTCGCATGTACAAGATAGCCAAATGATATTTTTTACGGTTTGAACACAACCAGAGTTATCAAAATGTAATAAGTAATAGCGTTAACGATTGTTCCGATTTAATTTTTAGATATAATTTGATTAACCCTAAATGATTTTTAAAAATATTTTGATGGATTGTGCTTAAAAAAATAGTCATATCTCACTCAATTACGGTTATCTATAATTCAAATTTATTTTTAAATTACTATTTAGGTTATACAAGATGACCCAAATGATCCTTTTTAAGTTTTGGACATAACCAGGGTTATGAAAATAGAACAATTAATCCTTATAGCATTGTCCGATTTGATTCCAATTTAATTTTTGAAGTTCATTTGATGTACTGTAAATTATTTTTAAAATTTTTCTTATGAATTGTTTTTTAAACAAATAATTATATCTCACTCTATTACTGTTATCTAATATTCGAATATAATTTAAATTTACTATTTCGCATATACAAGATAGCCAAATGATATTTTTTACGGTTCGAACACAACCAGAGTTTAGAAAATATAATAACTAATAGCGTTGGCGATTGTCCCGATTTAATTTTAATTCAATTTTTAGATATAATTTGATTAACCCTAAATGATTTTTAAAAATCTTTTGATGTATTGTGTTTTAAAAAAATAGTCATATCTCACTCAATTACGGTTATCTATTATTCAAATTTATTTTAAAATTAATATTTAGGTTATACAAGATGACCCAAATGATCCTTTTTAAGTTTTGGACATAACCAGGGTTAAGAAAATAGAACAATTAATCATTACAGCATTGTTGTACTATTTCGCATATACAAGATAGCCAAATGATCTTTTTTACGGTGTGAACACAACCAGATTTAAGAAAATGTAATAAATAATAGCGTTAACGATTGTTCCGATATAATTTTTAGATATAATTTCATTAACCCTAAATGATTTTTAAAAATATTTTAATGTATTGTGTTTAACAAAAATAGTCATATCTCCCACAATTACGGTTATCTATTATTCAAATTTATTTTAAAATGAATATTTAGGTTATACAAGATGACCCAAATGATCCTTTTTAAGTTTTGGACATTACCAGGGTTAAGAAAATAGAACAATTAATCCTTATAGCATTGTCCGATTTGATTCCAATTTAATTTTTGAAGTTCATTTGATGTACTGTAAATTATTTTTAAAATTCTTCTTATGAATTGTTTTTTAAACAAATAATTATATCTCACTCTATTACTGTTATCTAATATTCGAATATAATTTAAATTTACTATTTCGCATATACAAGATAGCCAAATGATATTTTTTACGGTTCGAACACAACCAGAGTTTAGAAAATATAATAACTAATAGCGTTGGCGATTGTTTCGATTTAATTTTAATTTAATTTTTAGATATAATTTGATTAACCCTAAATGATTTTTAAAAATCTTTTGATGTATTGTGTTTTAAAAAAATAGTCATATCTCACTCAATTACGGTTATCTATTATTAAAATTTATTTTAAAATTAATATTTAGATTATGCAAGATGACCCAAATGATCCTTTTTAAGTTTTGGACATAACCAGGGTTAAGAAAATAGAACAATTAATCATTACAGCATTGTCCGATTTGATTCCAATTTAATTTTTAAAGTTCATTTGATGTACTGTAAATTATTATTAAAATTTTTCTTATGAATTGTTTTTTAAAAAAATAATCATATCTCATCTATTACTGTTATCTATTATTCGAATATAATTTAAATTTACTATTTCGCATATACAAGATAGCCAAATTATGTTTTTTACGGTTTGAACACAACCAGAATTAAGAAAATATAATAACTAATTGCGTTAACGATTGTTTCGATTTAATTTTAATTTAATTTTTAGATATAATTTGATTAAACCTAAATGATTTTTAAAAATATTTTGATGTATTGTGTTAAAAAAAAATTGTCATATCTCACTCGATTACGGTTATCTGTTATTCAAATTTATTTTAAAAATTATATTTTAAGAACAATTAATCCTTATAGCATTGTCCGATTTGATTCCAATTTAATTTTTGAAGTTCATTTGATGTACTGTAAATTATTTTTAAAATTCTTCTTATGAATTGTTTTTTAAAAAAATAATTATATCTCACTCTATTACTGTTATCTAATATTCGAATATAATTTAAATTTACTATTTCGCATGTACAAGATAGCCAAATGATATTTTTTACGGTTTGAACACAACCAGAGTTATCAAAATGTAATAAGTAATAGCGTTAACGATTGTTCCGATTTAATTTTTAGATATAATTTGATTAACCCTAAATGATTTTTAAAAATATTTTGATGGATTGTGCTTAAAAAAATAGTCATATCTCACTCAATTACGGTTATCTATAATTCAAATTTATTTTTAAATTACTATTTAGGTTATACAAGATGACCCAAATGATCCTTTTTAAGTTTTGGACATAACCAGGGTTATGAAAATAGAACAATTAATCCTTATAGCATTGTCCGATTTGATTCCAATTTAATTTTTGAAGTTCATTTGATGTACTGTAAATTATTTTTAAAATTTTTCTTATGAATTGTTTGTTAAACAAATAATTATATCTCACTCTATTACTGTTATCTAATATTCGAATATAATTTAAATTTACTATTTCGCATATACAAGATAGCCAAATGATATTTTTTACGGTTCGAACACAACCAGAGTTTAGAAAATATAATAACTAATAGCGTTGGCGATTGTCCCGATTTAATTTTAATTCAATTTTTAGATATAATTTGATTAACCCTAAATGATTTTTAAAAATCTTTTGATGTATTGTGTTTTAAAAAAATAGTCATATCTCACTCAATTACGGTTATCTATTATTCAAATTTATTTTAAAATTAATATTTAGGTTATACAAGATGACCCAAATGATCCTTTTTAAGTTTTGGACATAACCAGGGTTAAGAAAATAGAACAATTAATCATTACAGCATTGTTGTACTATTTCGCATATACAAGATAGCCAAATGATCTTTTTTACGGTGTGAACACAACCAGATTTAAGAAAATGTAATAAATAATAGCGTTAACGATTGTTCCGATATAATTTTTAGATATAATTTCATTAACCCTAAATGATTTTTAAAAATATTTTAATGTATTGTGTTTAACAAAAATAGTCATATCTCCCACAATTACGGTTATCTATTATTCAAATTTATTTTAAAATGAATATTTAGGTTATACAAGATGACCCAAATGATCCTTTTTAAGTTTTGGACATTACCAGGGTTAAGAAAATAGAACAATTAATCCTTATAGCATTGTCCGATTTGATTCCAATTTAATTTTTGAAGTTCATTTGATGTACTGTAAATTATTTTTAAAATTCTTCTTATGAATTGTTTTTTAAAAAAATAATTATATCTCACTCTATTACTGTTATCTAATATTCGAATATAATTTAAATTTACTATTTCGCATGTACAAGATAGCCAAATGATATTTTTTACGGTTTGAACACAACCAGAGTTATCAAAATGTAATAAGTAATAGCGTTAACGATTGTTCCGATTTAATTTTTAGATATAATTTGATTAACCCTAAATGATTTTTAAAAATATTTTGATGGATTGTGCTTAAAAAAATAGTCATATCTCACTCAATTACGGTTATCTATAATTCAAATTTATTTTTAAATTACTATTTAGGTTATACAAGATGACCCAAATGATCCTTTTTAAGTTTTGGACATAACCAGGGTTATGAAAATAGAACAATTAATCCTTATAGCATTGTCCGATTTGATTCCAATTTAATTTTTGAAGTTCATTTGATGTACTGTAAATTATTTTTAAAATTTTTCTTATGAATTGTTTTTTAAACAAATAATTATATCTCACTCTATTACTGTTATCTAATATTCGAATATAATTTAAATTTACTATTTCGCATATACAAGATAGCC
The DNA here is from genome assembly GCF_022605725.1 of Anthonomus grandis grandis. NCBI lineage: Eukaryota > Metazoa > Arthropoda > Insecta > Coleoptera > Curculionidae > Anthonomus > Anthonomus grandis. The sequence goes on from NC_065565.1 coordinate 1,343,935, forward strand.
AAATGATATTTTTTACGGTTCGAACACAACCAGAGTTTAGAAAATATAATAACTAATAGCGTTGGCGATTGTCCCGATTTAATTTTAATTCAATTTTTAGATATAATTTGATTAACCCTAAATGATTTTTAAAAATCTTTTGATGTATTGTGTTTTAAAAAAATAGTCATATCTCACTCAATTACGGTTATCTATTATTCAAATTTATTTTAAAATTAATATTTAGGTTATACAAGATGACCCAAATGATCCTTTTTAAGTTTTGGACATAACCAGGGTTAAGAAAATAGAACAATTAATCATTACAGCATTGTTGTACTATTTCGCATATACAAGATAGCCAAATGATCTTTTTTACGGTGTGAACACAACCAGATTTAAGAAAATGTAATAAATAATAGCGTTAACGATTGTTCCGATATAATTTTTAGATATAATTTCATTAACCCTAAATGATTTTTAAAAATATTTTAATGTATTGTGTTTAACAAAAATAGTCATATCTCCCACAATTACGGTTATCTATTATTCAAATTTATTTTAAAATGAATATTTAGGTTATACAAGATGACCCAAATGATCCTTTTTAAGTTTTGGACATTACCAGGGTTAAGAAAATAGAACAATTAATCCTTATAGCATTGTCCGATTTGATTCCAATTTAATTTTTGAAGTTCATTTGATGTACTGTAAATTATTTTTAAAATTCTTCTTATGAATTGTTTTTTAAACAAATAATTATATCTCACTCTATTACTGTTATCTAATATTCGAATATAATTTAAATTTACTATTTCGCATATACAAGATAGCCAAATGATATTTTTTACGGTTCGAACACAACCAGAGTTTAGAAAATATAATAACTAATAGCGTTGGCGATTGTTTCGATTTAATTTTAATTTAATTTTTAGATATAATTTGATTAACCCTAAATGATTTTTAAAAATCTTTTGATGTATTGTGTTTTAAAAAAATAGTCATATCTCACTCAATTACGGTTATCTATTATTAAAATTTATTTTAAAATTAATATTTAGATTATACAAGATGACCCAAATGATCCTTTTTAAGTTTTGGACATAACCAGGGTTAAGAAAATAGAACAATTAATCATTACAGCATTGTCCGATTTGATTCCAATTTAATTTTTAAAGTTCATTTGATGTACTGTAAATTATTATTAAAATTTTTCTTATGAATTGTTTTTTAAAAAAATAATCATATCTCATCTATTACTGTTATCTATTATTCGAATATAATTTAAATTTACTATTTCGCATATACAAGATAGCCAAATTATGTTTTTTACGGTTTGAACACAACCAGAATTAAGAAAATATAATAACTAATTGCGTTAACGATTGTTTCGATTTAATTTTAATTTAATTTTTAGATATAATTTGATTAAACCTAAATGATTTTTAAAAATATTTTGATGTATTGTGTTAAAAAAAAATTGTCATATCTCACTCGATTACGGTTATCTGTTATTCAAATTTATTTTAAAAATAATATTTAGGTTATACAAGATGACCCAAATGATCCTTTTTAAGTTTTGGACATAACCAGGGTTAAGAAAATAGAACAATTAATCCTTATAGCATTGTCCGATTTGATTCCAATTTAATTTTTGAAGTTCATTTGATGTACTGTAAATTATTTTTAAAATTCTTCTTATGAATTGTTTTTTAAAAAAATAATTATATCTCTCTCTATTACTGTTATCTAATATTCGAATATAATTTAAATTTACTATTTCGCATATACAAGATAACAAATGATATTTTTTACGGTTTGAACACAACCAGAGTTAAGACAATGTAGTAACTAATAGCGTTAACGATTGTTCCGATTTAATTTTTAGATATAATTTGATTAACCCTAAATGATTTTTAAAAATAGTTTTATGTATTGTGATTAAGAAAAATAGTCATATCTCACACAATTACGGTTATCTATTATTCAAATTTATTTTAAAATGAATATTTAGGTTATACAATATGACCCAAATGTAAGTTTTGGACATAACCAGGGTTAAGAAAATAAAACAATTAATCATTCTAGCATTGTCCGATTTGACTCCAATTTAATTTTTGAAGTTCATTTAATGTATTGTAAATTATTTTTAAAATTTTTCTTATGAATTGTTTTTTAAAAAAAATAATTATATCTCACTCTATTACTGTTATCTATTATTCGAATATAATTTAAATTTGCTATATCGCATATACAAGATACCCAAACGATGTTTTTTTACGGTTTGAACACAACCAGAGTTAAGAAAAGTTATCTAATATTCGAATATAATTTATATTTACTATTTCGCATATACAAGATAGCCAAATGATGTTTTTTACGGTTTGAACACAACCAGAGTTAAGAAAATGTAGTAACTAAGAGCGTTAACGATTGTTCCAATTTAATTTTTAGATATAATTTGATTAACCCTAAATGATTTTAAAAAATAGTTTTATGTATTGTGTTTTAAAAAAATAGTCATATCTCCTGTATTACGGTTATTACTTATTCAAATATAATTTAAAATTAATACTTAGGTTATCAAGATGACTCAAATGATCCTTTTTAGGTTTTGGACATTACCAGGGTTAAGAAAATAGAACGATTTATCATTATAGCATTGTCCGATTTTATTCCAATTTAATTTTTCAAGTTCATTTGATGTACTGTAAATTATTTTTAAAATTTTTCTTATGAATTGTTTTTTAAAAAAATAATCATATCTCACTCTGTTACTGTTATCTATTATTCGAATATAATTTAAATTTACTATTTCGCATATACAAGATAGCCAAATGATGTTTTTTACGGTTTGAACACAACCAGAATTAAGAAAATATAATAACTAATTGCGCTAACGATTGTTTCGATTTAATTTTAATTTAATTTTTAGATATAATTTGATTAAACCTAAATGATTTTTAAAAATATTTTGATGTTTTGTGTTAAAAAAAAATAGTCATATCTCACTCGATTACGGTTATCTATTATTCAAATTTATTTTAAAATTAATATTTAGGTTCTACAAGATGACCCAAATGATCCTTTTTAAGTTTTGGACATAACCAGGGTTAAGAAAATAGAACAATTAATCCTTATAGCATTGTCCGATTTGATTCCAATTTAATTTTTGAAGTTCATTTGATGTACTGTAAATTATTTTTAAAATTCTTCTTATGAATTGTTTTTTAAAAAAATAATTATATCTCACTCTATTACTGTTATCTAATATTCGAATATAATTTAAATTTACTATTTCGCATGTACAAGATAGCCAAATGATATTTTTTACGGTTTGAACACAACCAGAGTTATCAAAATGTAATAAGTAATAGCGTTAACGATTGTTCCGATTTAATTTTTAGATATAATTTGATTAACCCTAAATGATTTTTAAAAATATTTTGATGGATTGTGCTTAAAAAAATAGTCATATCTCACTCAATTACGGTTATCTATAATTCAAATTTATTTTTAAATTACTATTTAGGTTATACAAGATGACCCAAATGATCCTTTTTAAGTTTTGGACATAACCAGGGTTATGAAAATAGAACAATTAATCCTTATAGCATTGTCCGATTTGATTCCAATTTAATTTTTGAAGTTCATTTGATGTACTGTAAATTATTTTTAAAATTTTTCTTATGAATTGTTTTTTAAACAAATAATTATATCTCACTCTATTACTGTTATCTAATATTCGAATATAATTTAAATTTACTATTTCGCATATACAAGATAGCCAAATGATATTTTTTACGGTTCGAGCACAACCAGAGTTTAGAAAATATAATAACTAATAGCGTTGGCGATTGTCCCGATTTAAGTTTAATTCAATTTTTAGATATAATTTGATTAACCCTAAATGATTTTTAAAAATCTTTTGATGTATTGTGTTTTAAAAAAATAGTCATATCTCACTCAATTACGGTTATCTATTATTCAAATTTATTTTAAAATTAATATTTAGGTTATACAAGATGACCCAAATGATCCTTTTTAAGTTTTGGACATAACCAGGGTTAAGAAAATAGAACAATTAATCATTACAGCATTGTTGTACTATTTCGCATATACAAGATAGCCAAATGATCTTTTTTACGGTGTGAACACAACCAGATTTAAGAAAATGTAATAAATAATAGCGTTAACGATTGTTCCGATATAATTTTTAGATATAATTTCATTAACCCTAAATGATTTTTAAAAATATTTTAATGTATTGTGTTTAACAAAAATAGTCATATCTCCCACAATTACGGTTATCTATTATTCAAATTTATTTTAAAATGAATATTTAGGTTATACAAGATGACCCAAATGATCCTTTTTAAGTTTTGGACATTACCAGGGTTAAGAAAATAGAACAATTAATCCTTATAGCATTGTCCGATTTGATTCCAATTTAATTTTTGAAGTTCATTTGATGTACTGTAAATTATTTTTAAAATTCTTCTTATGAATTGTTTTTTAAAAAAATAATTATATCTCACTCTATTACTGTTATCTAATATTCGAATATAATTTAAATTTACTATTTCGCATGTACAAGATAGCCAAATGATATTTTTTACGGTTTGAACACAACCAGAGTTATCAAAATGTAATAAGTAATAGCGTTAACGATTGTTCCGATTTAATTTTTAGATATAATTTGATTAACCCTAAATGATTTTTAAAAATATTTTAATGTATTGTGTTTAACAAAAATAGTCATATCTCCCACAATTACGGTTATCTATTATTCAAATTTATTTTAAAATGAATATTTAGGTTATACAAGATGACCCAAATGATCCTTTTTAAGTTTTGGACATTACCAGGGTTAAGAAAATAGAACAATTAATCCTTATAGCATTGTCCGATTTGATTCCAATTTAATTTTTGAAGTTCATTTGATCTACTGTAAATTATTTTTAAAATTCTTCTTATGAATTGTTTTTTAAACAAATAATTATATCTCACTCTATTACTGTTATCTAATATTCGAATATAATTTAAATTTACTATTTCGCATATACAAGATAGCCAAATGATATTTTTTACGGTTCGAACACAACCAGAGTTTAGAAAATATAATAACTAATAGCGTTGGCGATTGTTTCGATTTAATTTTAATTTAATTTTTAGATATAATTTGATTAACCCTAAATGATTTTTAAAAATCTTTTGATGTATTGTGTTTTAAAAAAATAGTCATATCTCACTCAATTACGGTTATCTATTATTAAAATTTATTTTAAAATTAATATTTAGATTATACAAGATGACCCAAATGATCCTTTTTAAGTTTTGGACATAACCAGGGTTAAGAAAATAGAACAATTAATCATTACAGCATTGTCCGATTTGATTCCAATTTAATTTTTAAAGTTCATTTGATGTACTGTAAATTATTATTAAAATTTTTCTTATGAATTGTTTTTTAAAAAAATAATCATATCTCATCTATTACTGTTATCTATTATTCGAATATAATTTAAATTTACTATTTCGCATATACAAGATAGCCAAATTATGTTTTTTACGGTTTGAACACAACCAGAATTAAGAAAATATAATAACTAATTGCGTTAACGATTGTTTCGATTTAATTTTAATTTAATTTTTAGATATAATTTGATTAAACCTAAATGATTTTTAAAAATATTTTGATGTATTGTGTTAAAAAAAAATTGTCATATCTCACTCGATTACGGTTATCTGTTATTCAAATTTATTTTAAAAATAATATTTAGGTTATACAAGATGACCCAAATGATCCTTTTTAAGTTTTGGACATAACCAGGGTTAAGAAAATAGAACAATTAATCCTTATAGCATTGTCCGATTTGATTCCAATTTAATTTTTGAAGTTCATTTGATGTACTGTAAATTATTTTTAAAATTCTTCTTATGAATTGTTTTTTAAAAAAATAATCATATCTCACTCTATTACTGTTATCTATTATTCGAATATAATTTAAATTTACTATTTCGCATATACAAGATAGCCAAATGTTGTTTTTTACGGTTTGAACAAAACCAGAGTTAAAAAAATGTAATTAATAGCGTTAAAGATTGTTCCGATTTAATATTTAGATATAATTTGATTAACCCTAAATGATTTTTAAAAATATTTTAATGTATTGTGTTTAAGAAAAATAGTCATATCCCACCCAATTACGGTAATCTATTATTAAAATTTATTTTAAAAAGAATATTTAGGTTATACAAGATGACCCAAATGATCCTTTTTAAGTTATGGACATAACCAGGGTTAAGAAAATAGAACAATTAATCATTACAGCATTGTCCGATTTGATTCCAATTTAATTTTTAAAGTTCATTTGATGTACTGTAAATTATTATTAAAATTTTTCTTATGAATTGTTTTAAAAAAAAATAATTATATCTCACTCTGTTACTGTTATCTATTATTCGAATATAATTTAAATTTACTATTTCGCATATACAAGATAGCCAAATGATCTTTTTTATGGTTTGAACACAACCAGAATTAAGAAAATATAATAACTAATAGCTTTGGCGATTGTTTCGATTTAATTTTAATTTAATTTTTAGATATAATTTGATTAACCCTAAATGATTTTTAAAAATATTTTAATGTATTGTGTTTAAGAAAAATAGTCATATCCCACCCAATTACGGTAATCTATTATTCAAATTTATTTTAAAATTAATATTTAGGTTATACAAGATGACCCAAATGATCCTTTTTAAGTTTTGGACATAGCCAGGGTAAAGAAAATAGAACAATTAATCATTACAGCATTGTCCGATTTGATTCCAATTTAATTTTTAGAGCTCATTTGATGTACTGTAAATTATTATTAAAATTTTTCTTATTAATTGTTTTTAAAAAAAATAATTATATCTCACTCTATTACTGTTATCTATTATCCGAATAAAATTTAAATTTACTATTTCGCATATACAAGATAGCCAAATGATGTTTTTTACGGTTTGAACAAAACCAGAGTTAAGAAAATGTAATTAATAGCGTTAAAGATTGTTCCGATTTAATATTTAGATATAATTTGATTAACCCTAAATGATTTTTAAAAATATTTTAATGTATTGTGTTTAAGAAAAATAGTCATATCCCTCCCAATTACGGTAATCTATTATTAAAATTTATTTTAAAAAGAATATTTAGGTTATACAAGATGACCCAAATGATCCTTTTTAAGTTTTGGACATAACTAGGGTTAAGAAAATAGAACAATTAATCATTATAGCATTGTCCGATTTGACTCCAATTTAATTTTTAAAGTTCATTTAATGTACTGCAAATTATTTTTAAAATTTTTCTTATGAATTGTTTTTTAAAAAAATAATTATATCTCACTCTATTACTGTTATCTATTATTCGAATATAATTTAAATTTACTATTTCGCATATACAAGATAGCCAAATGATGTTTTTTACGGTTTGAACACAACCAGAGTTAAGAAAATGTAATTAATAGCGTTAAAGATTGTTCCGATTTAATATTTAGATATAATTTGATTAACCCTAAATGATTTTTAAAAATATTTTAATGTATTGTGTTTAAGAAAAATAGTCATATCCCACCCAATTACGGTAATCTATTATTAAAATTTATTTTAAAAAGAATATTTAGGTTATACAAGATGACCCAAATGATCCTTTTTAAGTTTTGGACATAACCAGGGTTAAGAAAATAGAACAATTAATCATTACAGCATTGTCCGATTTGATTCCAATTTAATTTTTAGAGCTCATTTGATGTACTGTAAATTATTATTAAAATTTTTCTTATGAATTGTTTTTAAAAAAAATAATTATATCTCACTCTATTACTGTTATCTATTATCCGAATAAAATTTAAATTTACTATTTCGCATATACAAGATAGCCAAATGATGTTTTTTACGGTTTGAACACAACCAAAATTAAGAAAATATAATAAATAATAGCATTAACGATTGTTCCCATTTAATTTTTTATATAATTTGATTAACCCTAAATGATTTTTAAAAATATTTTAATGTATTGTGTTTAACAAAAATAGTCATATCTCACATAATTACGGTTATCTATTATTTAAATTTATTTTAAAATGAATATTTAGGTTATACAATATGACCCAAATGATCCTTTTTAAGTTTTGGACATAACCAGAGTTAAGAAAATAGAACAATTAATCATTATAGCATTGTCCGATTTGACTCCAATTTAATTTTTGAAGTTCATTTAATGTACTGTAAATTATTTTTAAAATTTTTCTTATGAGTTGTTTTTTAAAAAAAATAATTATATCTCACTCTATTACTGTTATCTATTATTCGAATATAATTTAAATTTACTATTTCGCATATGCAAGATAGCCAAATGATGTTTTTTACGGTTTGAACACAACCAGAGTTAAGAAAATATAATAACTAATAGCGTTGGCGATTGATTATTTTAAAATTAATATTTAGGTTATACAAGATGACCCAAATGATCCTTTTTAAGTTTTGGACATAACCAGAGTTAAGAAAATAGAACAATTAATCATTATAGCATTGTCCGATTTGACTCCAATTTAATTTTTGAAGTTCATTTAATGTACTGTAAATTATTTTTAAAATTGTTCTTATGAATTGTTTTTTAAAAAAATAATCATATCTTACTCTATTACTGTTATCTATTATTCGAATATAATTTAAATTTACTATTTCACATATACAAGATAGCCAAATGATGTTTTTTACGGTTTGAACACAACCAGAGTTAAGAAAATGTAGTAACTAATAGCGTTAACGATTGTTCCGATTTAATTTTTAGATATAATTTGATTAACCCTAAATGATTTTTAAAAATAGTTTTATGTATTGTGTTTTAAAAAAATAGTCATATCTCACTCAATTACGGTTATCTATTATTTAAATTTATTTTAAAATTAATATTTATGTTATACAAGATGACTTAAATGATCCTTTTTAAGTTTTGGACATTACCAGGGTTAAGAAAATAGAACGATTTATCATTATAGCATTGTCCGATTTTATTCCAATTTAATTTTTAAAGTACATTTGATGTACTGTAAATTATTTTTAAAATTTTTCTTATGAATTGTTTTTTAAAAAAATAGTTATATCACACTCTATTACTGTTATCTAATATTCGAATATAATTTAAATTTACTATTTCGCATATACAAGATAACAAATGATATTTTTTACGGTTTGAACACAACCAGAGTTTAGAAAATATAATAACAAATAGCGTTGGCGATTGTCCCGATTTAATTTTAATTCAATTTTTAGATATAATTTGATTAACCCTAAATGATTTTTAAAAATCTTTTGATGTGTTTTAAAAAAATAGTCATATCTCACTCAATTACGGTTATCTATTATTCAAATTTATTTTAAAATTAATATTTATGTTATACAAGATGATTTAAATGATCCTTTTTAAGTTTTGGACATTACCAGGGTTAAGAAAATAGAACGATTTATCATTATAGCATTGTCCGATTTTATTCCAATTTAATTTTTGAAGTTCATTTGATGTACTGTAAATTATTTTTAAAATTTTTCTTATGAATTGTTTTTTAAAACAATAATCATATCTCATCTATTACTGTTATCTATTATTCGAATATAATTTAAATTAACTATTTCGCATATACAAGATAGCCAAATGATGTTTTTTACGGTTTGAACAAAACCAGAGTTAAGAAAATGTAATTAATAGCGTTAAAGATTGTTCCGATTTAATATTTAGATATAATTTGATTAACCCTAAATGATTTTTAAAAATATTTTAATGTATTGTGTTTAAGAAAAATAGTCATATCCCACCCAATTACGGTAATCTATTATTAAAATTTATTTTAAAAAGAATATTTAGGTTATACAAGATGACCCAAATGATCCTTTTTAAGTTTTGGACATAACTAGGGTTAAGAAAATAGAACAATTAATCATTATAGCATTGTCCGATTTGACTCCAATTTAATTTTTAAAGTTCATTTAATGTACTGCAAATTATTTTTAAAATTTTTCTTATGAATTGTTTTTTAAAAAAATAATTATATCTCACTCTATTACTGTTATCTATTATTCGAATATAATTTAAATTTACTATTTCGCATATACAAGATAGCCAAATGATGTTTTTTACGGTTTGAACACAACCAGAGTTAGGAAAATGTAGTAACTAATAGCGTTAACGATTGTTCCGATTTAATTTTTAGATATAATTTGATTAACCCTAAATGATTTTTAAAAATAGTTTTATGTATTGTGTTTAAGAAAAATAGTCATATCTCACACAATTACGGTTATCTATTATTCAAATTTATTTTAAAATGAATATTTAGGTTATACAATATGACCCAAATGTAAGTTTTGGACATAACCAGGGTTAAGAAAATAGAACAATTAATCATTCTAGCATTGTCCGATTTGACTCCAATTTAATTTTTGAAGTTCATTTAATGTATTGTAAATTATTTTTAAAATTTTTCTTATGAATTGTTTTTTAAAAAAAATAATTATATCTCACTCTATTACTGTTATCTATTATTCGAATATAATTTAAATTTGCTATATCGCATATACAAGATAGCCAAACGATGTTTTTTTACGGTTTGAACACAACCAGAGTTAAGAAAAATTATCTAATATTCGAATATAATTTAAATTTACTATTTCGCATATACAAGATAGCCAAATGATGTTTTTTACGGTTTGAACACAACCAGAGTTAAGAAAATGTAGTAACTAAGAGCGTTAACGATTGTTCCGATTTAATTTTTAGATATAATTTGATTAACCCTAAATGATTTTTAAAAATAGTTTTATGTATGGTGTTTTAAAAAAATAGTCATATCTCCTGTATTACGGTTATTACTTATTCAAATATAATTTAAAATTAATACTTAGGTTATCAAGATGACTCAAATGATCCTTTTTAAGTTTTGGACATTACCAGGGTTAAGAAAATAGAACGATTTATCATTATAGCATTGTCCGATTTTATTCCAATTTAATTTTTCAAGTTCATTTGATGTACTGTAAATTATTTTTAAAATTTTTCTTATGAATTGTTTTTTAAAAAAATAATCATATCTCACTCTATTACTGTTATCTATTATTCGAATATAATTTAAATTTACTATTTCGCATATACAAGATAGCCAAATGATGTTTTTTACGGTTTGAACACAACCAGAATTAAGAAAATATAATAACTAATTGCGCTAACGATTGTTTCGATTTAATTTTGATTTAATTTTTAGATATAATTTGATTAAACCTAAATGATTTTTAAAAATATTTTGATGTTTTGTGTTAAAAAAAAATAGTCATATCTCACTCGATTACGGTTATCTATTATTCAAATTTATTTTAAAAATAATATTTAGGTTCTACAAGATGACCCAAATGATCCTTTTTAAGTTTTGGACATAACCAGGGTTAAGAAAATAGAACAATTAATCATTACAGCATTGTCCGATTTGATTCCAATTTAATTTTTAAAGTTCATTTGATGTACTGTAAATTATTATTAAAATTCTTCTTATGAATTGTTTTTTAAAAAAATAATCATATCTCACTCTATTACTGTTATCTATTATTCGAATATAATTTAAATTTACTATTTCGCATATACAAGATAGCCAAATGTTGTTTTTTACGGTTTGAACAAAACCAGAGTTAAGAAAATGTAATTAATAGCGTTAAAGATTGTTCCGATTTAATATTTAGATATAATTTGATTAACCCTAAATGATTTTTAAAAATATTTTAATGTATTGTGTTTAAGAAAAATAGTCATATCCCACCCAATTACGGTAATCTATTATTAAAATTTATTTTAAAAAGAATATTTAGGTTATACAAGATGACCCAAATGATCCTTTTTAAGTTTTGGACATAACCAGGGTTAAGAAAATAGAACAATTAATCATTACAGCATTGTCCGATTTGATTCCAATTTAATTTTTAAAGTTCATTTGATGTACTGTAAATTATTATTAAAATTTTTCTTATAAATTGTTTTTTAAAAAAATAATTATATCTCACTCTGTTACTGTTATCTATTATTCGAATATAATTTAAATTTACTATTTCGCATATACAAGATAGCCAAATGATGTTTTTTACGGTTTGAACACAACCAGAATTAAGAAAATATAATAACTAATAGCGTTGGCGATTGTTTTGATTTAATTTTAATTTAATTTTTAGATATAATTTGATTAACCCTAAATGATTTTTAAAAATATTTTAATGTATTGTGTTTAAGAAAAATAGTCATATCCCACCCAATTACGGTAATCTATTATTCAAATTTATTTTAAAATTAATATTTAGGTTATACAAGATGACCCAAATGATCCTTTTTAAGTTTTGGACATAGCCAGGGTTAAGAAAATAGAACAATTAATCATTACAGCATTGTCCGATTTGATTCCAATTTAATTTTTAGAGCTCATTTGATGTACTGTAAATTATTATTAAAATTTTTCTTATGAATTGTTTTTAAAAAAAATAATTATATCTCACTCTATTACTGTTATCTATTATCCGAATAAAATTTAAATTTACTATTTCGCATATACAAGATAGCCAAATGATGTTTTTTACGGTTTGAACACAATCAAAATTAAGAAAATATAATAAATAATAGCATTAACGATTGTTCCCATTTAATTTTTTATATAATTTGATTAACCCTAAATGATTTTTAAAAATATTTTAATGTATTGTGTTTAACAAAAATAGTCATATCTCACATAATTACGGTTATCTATTATTTAAATTTATTTTAAAATGAATATTTAGGTTATACAATATGACCCAAATGATCCTTTTTAAGTTTTGGACATAACCAGAGTTAAGAAAATAGAACAATTAATCATTATAGCATTGTCCGATTTGACTCCAATTTAATTTTTGAAGTTCATTTAATGTACTGTAAATTATTTTTAAAATTTTTCTTATGAGTTGTTTTTTAAAAAAAATAATTATATCTCACTCTATTACTGTTATCTATTATTCGAATATAATTTAAATTTACTATTTCGCATATGCAAGATAGCCAAATGATGTTTTTTACGGTTTGAACACAACCAGAGTTAAGAAAATATAATAACTAATAGCGTTGGCGATTGATTATTTTAAAATTAATATTTAGGTTATACAAGATGACCCAAATGATCCTTTTTAAGTTTTGGACATAACCAGAGTTAAGAAAATAGAACAATTAATCATTATAGCATTGTCCGATTTGACTCCAATTTAATTTTTGAAGTTCATTTAATGTACTGTAAATTATTTTTAAAATTGTTCTTATGAATTGTTTTTTAAAAAAATAATCATATCTTACTCTATTACTGTTATCTATTATTCGAATATAATTTAAATTTACTATTTCACATATACAAGATAGCCAAATGATGTTTTTTACGGTTTGAACACAACCAGAGTTAAGAAAATGTAGTAACTAATAGCGTTAACGATTGTTCCGATTTAATTTTTAGATATAATTTGATTAACCCTAAATGATTTTTAAAAATAGTTTTATGTATTGTGTTTTAAAAAAATAGTCATATCTCACTCAATTACGGTTATCTATTATTTAAATTTATTTTAAAATTAATATTTATGTTATACAAGATGACTTAAATGATCCTTTTTAAGTTTTGGACATTACCAGGGTTAAGAAAATAGAACGATTTATCATTATAGCATTGTCCGATTTTATTCCAATTTAATTTTTAAAGTACATTTGATGTACTGTAAATTATTTTTAAAATTTTTCTTATGAATTGTTTTTTAAAAAAATAATTATATCTCACTCTATTACTGTTATCTAATATTCGAATATAATTTAAATTTACTATTTCGCATATACAAGATAACAAATGATATTTTTTACGGTTTGAACACAACCAGAGTTTAGAAAATATAATAACAAATAGCGTTGGCGATTGTCCCGATTTAATTTTAATTCAATTTTTAGATATAATTTGATTAACCCTAAATGATTTTTAAAAATCTTTTGATGTGTTTTAAAAAAATAGTCATATCTCACTCAATTACGGTTATCTATTATTCAAATTTATTTTAAAATTAATATTTATGTTATACAAGATGACTTAAATGATCCTTTTTAAGTTTTGGACATTACCAGGGTTAAGAAAATAAAACGATTTATCATTATAGCATTGTCCGATTTTATTCCAATTTAATTTTTGAAGTTCATTTGATGTACTGTAAATTATTTTTAAAATTTTTCTTATGAATTGTTTTTTAAAACAATAATCATATCTCATCTATTACTGTTATCTATTATTCGAATATAATTTAAATTAACTATTTCGCATATACAAGATAGCCAAATGATATTTTTTACGGTTTGATCAGAACCAGAATTAAGAAAATATAATAACTAATAGCGTTGGCGATTGATTATTTTAAAATTAATATTTAGGTTATACAAGATGACCCAAATGATCCTTTTTAAGTTTTAGACATAACCAGGGTTAAGAAAATAGAACAATTAATCATTACAGCATTGTCCGATGTGATTCCAATTTAATTTTTGAAGTTCATTTAATGTACTGTAAATTATTTTTAAAATTTTTCTTATGAATTGTTTTTTAAAAAAATAATCATATCTCATCTATTACTGTTATCTATTATTCGAATATAATTTAAATTTACTATTTCGCATATACAAGATAGCCAAATTATGCTTTTTACGGTTTGCACACAACCAGAATTAAGAAAATATAATAACTAATTGCGTTAACGATTGTTTCGATTTAATTTTAATTTAATTTTTAGATATAATTTGATTAAACCTAAATGATTTTTAAAAATATTTTGATGTATTGTGTTAAAAAAAAATTGTCATATCTCACTCGATTACGGTTATCTATTATTCAAATTTATTTTAAAAATAACATTTAGGTTATACAAGATGACCCAAATGATCCTTTTTAAGTTTTGGACATAACCAGGGTTAAGAAAATAGAACAATTAATCCTTATAGCATTGTCCGATTTGATTCCAATTTAATTTTTAAAGTTCATTTGATGTACTGTAAATTATTATTAAAATTCTTCTTATGAATTGTTTTTTAAAAAAATAATCATATCTCACTCTATTACTGTTATCTATTATTCGAATATAATTTAAATTTACTATTTCGCATATACAAGATAGCCAAATGTTGTTTTTTACGGTTTGAACAAAACCAGAGTTAAGAAAATGTAATTAATAGCGTTAAAGATTGTTCCGATTTAATATTTAGATATAATTTGATTAACCCTAAATGATTTTTAAAAATATTTTAATGTATTGTGTTTAAGAAAAATAGTCATATCCCACCCAATTACGGTAATCTATTATTAAAATTTATTTTAAAAAGAATATTTAGGTTATACAAGATGACCCAAATGATCCTTTTTAAGTTTTGGACATAACCAGGGTTAAGAAAATAGAACAATTAATCATTACAGCATTGTCCGATTTGATTCCAATTTAATTTTTAAAGTTCATTTGATGTACTGTAAATTATTATTAAAATTTTTCTTATGAATTGTTTTTTAAAAAAATAATTATATCTCACTCTGTTACTGTTATCTATTATTCGAATATAATTTAAATTTACTATTTCGCATATACAAGATAGCCAAATGATGTTTTTTACGGTTTGAACACAACCAGAATTAAGAAAATATAATAACTAATAGCGTTGGCGATTGTTTTGATTTAATTTTAATTTAATTTTTAGATATAATTTGATTAACCCTAAATGATTTTTAAAAATATTTTAATGTATTGTGTTTAAGAAAAATAGTCATATCCCACCCAATTACGGTAATCTATTATTCAAATTTATTTTAAAATTAATATTTAGGTTATACAAGATGACCCAAATGATCCTTTTTAAGTTTTGGACATAGCCAGGGTTAAGAAAATAGAACAATTAATCATTACAGCATTGTCCGATTTGATTCCAATTTAATTTTTAGAGCTCATTTGATGTACTGTAAATTATTATTAAAATTTTTCTTATGAATTGTTTTTAAAAAAAATAATTATATCTCACTCTATTACTGTTATCTATTATCCGAATAAAATTTAAATTTACTATTTCGCATATACAAGATAGCCAAATGATGTTTTTTACGGTTTGAACACAACCAAAATTAAGAAAATATAATAAATAATAGCATTAACGATTGTTCCCATTTAATTTTTTATATAATTTGATTAACCCTAAATGATTTTTAAAAATATTTTAATGTATTGTGTTTAACAAAAATAGTCATATCTCACATAATTACGGTTATCTATTATTTAAATTTATTTTAAAATGAATATTTAGGTTATACAATATGACCCAAATGATCCTTTTTAAGTTTTGGACATAACCAGAGTTAAGAAAATAGAACAATTAATCATTATAGCATTGTCCGATTTGACTCCAATTTAATTTTTGAAGTTCATTTAATGTACTGTAAATTATTTTTAAAATTTTTCTTATGAGTTGTTTTTTAAAAAAAATAATTATATCTCACTCTATTACTGTTATCTATTATTCGAATATAATTTAAATTTACTATTTCGCATATGCAAGATAGCCAAATGATGTTTTTTACGGTTTGAACACAACCAGAGTTAAGAAAATATAATAACTAATAGCGTTGGCGATTGATTATTTTAAAATTAATATTTAGGTTATACAAGATGACCCAAATGATCCTTTTTAAGTTTTGGACATAACCAGAGTTAAGAAAATAGAACAATTAATCATTATAGCATTGTCCGATTTGACTCCAATTTAATTTTTGAAGTTCATTTAATGTACTGTAAATTATTTTTAAAATTGTTCTTATGAATTGTTTTTTAAAAAAATAATCATATCTTACTCTATTACTGTTATCTATTATTCGAATATAATTTAAATTTACTATTTCACATATACAAGATAGCCAAATGATGTTTTTTACGGTTTGAACACAACCAGAGTTAAGAAAATGTAGTAACTAATAGCGTTAACGATTGTTCCGATTTAATTTTTAGATATAATTTGATTAACCCTAAATGATTTTTAAAAATAGTTTTATGTATTGTGTTTTAAAAAAATAGTCATATCTCACTCAATTACGGTTATCTATTATTTAAATTTATTTTAAAATTAATATTTATGTTATACAAGATGACTTAAATGATCCTTTTTAAGTTTTGGACATTACCAGGGTTAAGAAAATAGAACGATTTATCATTATAGCATTGTCCGATTTTATTCCAATTTAATTTTTAAAGTACATTTGATGTACTGTAAATTATTTTTAAAATTTTTCTTATGAATTGTTTTTTAAAAAAATAATTATATCTCACTCTATTACTGTTATCTAATATTCGAATATAATTTAAATTTACTATTTCGCATATACAAGATAACAAATGATATTTTTTACGGTTTGAACACAACCAGAGTTTAGAAAATATAATAACAAATAGCGTTGGCGATTGTCCCGATTTAATTTTAATTCAATTTTTAGATATAATTTGATTAACCCTAAATGATTTTTAAAAATGTTTTGATGTGTTTTAAAAAAATAGTCATATCTCACTCAATTACGGTTATCTATTATTCAAATTTATTTTAAAATTAATATTTATGTTATACAAGATGACTTAAATGATCCTTTTTAAGTTTTGGACATTACCAGGGTTAAGAAAATAAAACGATTTATCATTATAGCATTGTCCGATTTTATTCCATTTTAATTTTTGAAGTTCATTTGATGTACTGTAAATTATTTTTAAAATTTTTCTTATGAATTGTTTTTTAAAACAATAATCATATCTCATCTATTACTGTTATCTATTATTCGAATATAATTTAAATTAACTATTTCGCATATACAAGATAGCCAAATGATATTTTTTACGGTTTGATCAGAACCAGAATTAAGAAAATATAATAACTAATAGCGTTGGCGATTGATTATTTTAAAATTAATATTTAGGTTATACAAGATGACCCAAATGATCCTTTTTAAGTTTTAGACATAACCAGGGTTAAGAAAATAGAACAATTAATCATTACAGCATTGTCCGATGTGATTCCAATTTAATTTTTGAAGTTCATTTAATGTACTGTAAATTATTTTTAAAATTTTTCTTATGAATTGTTTTTTAAAAAAATAATCATATCTCATCTATTACTGTTATCTATTATTCGAATATAATTTAAATTTACTATTTCGCATATACAAGATAGCCAAATTATGCTTTTTACGGTTTGCACACAACCAGAATTAAGAAAATATAATAACTAATTGCGTTAACGATTGTTTCGATTTAATTTTAATTTAATTTTTAGATATAATTTGATTAAACCTAAATGATTTTTAAAAATATTTTGATGTATTGTGTTAAAAAAAAATTGTCATATCTCACTCGATTACGGTTATCTATTATTCAAATTTATTTTAAAAATAACATTTAGGTTATACAAGATGACCCAAATGATCCTTTTTAAGTTTTGGACATAACCAGGGTTAAGAAAATAGAACAATTAATCCTTATAGCATTGTCCGATTTGATTCCAATTTAATTTTTAAAGTTCATTTGATGTACTGTAAATTATTATTAAAATTCTTCTTATGAATTGTTTTTTAAAAAAATAATCATATCTCACTCTATTACTGTTATCTATTATTCGAATATAATTTAAATTTACTATTTCGCATATACAAGATAGCCAAATGTTGTTTTTTACGGTTTGAACAAAACCAGAGTTAAGAAAATGTAATTAATAGCGTTAAAGATTGTTCCGATTTAATATTTAGATATAATTTGATTAACCCTAAATGATTTTTAAAAATATTTTAATGTATTGTGTTTAAGAAAAATAGTCATATCCCACCCAATTACGGTAATCTATTATTAAAATTTATTTTAAAAAGAATATTTAGGTTATACAAGATGACCCAAATGATCCTTTTTAAGTTTTGGACATAACCAGGGTTAAGAAAATAGAACAATTAATCATTACAGCATTGTCCGATTTGATTCCAATTTAATTTTTAAAGTTCATTTGATGTACTGTAAATTATTATTAAAATTTTTCTTATGAATTGTTTTTTAAAAAAATAATTATATCTCACTCTGTTACTGTTATCTATTATTCGAATATAATTTAAATTTACTATTTCGCATATACAAGATAGCCAAATGATGTTTTTTACGGTTTGAACACAACCAGAATTAAGAAAATATAATAACTAATAGCGTTGGCGATTGTTTTGATTTAATTTTAATTTAATTTTTAGATATAATTTGATTAACCCTAAATGATTTTTAAAAATATTTTAATGTATTGTGTTTAAGAAAAATAGTCATATCCCACCCAATTACGGTAATCTATTATTCAAATTTATTTTAAAATTAATATTTAGGTTATACAAGATGACCCAAATGATCCTTTTTAAGTTTTGGACATAGCCAGGGTTAAGAAAATAGAACAATTAATCATTACAGCATTGTCCGATTTGATTCCAATTTAATTTTTAGAGCTCATTTGATGTACTGTAAATTATTATTAAAATTTTTCTTATGAATTGTTTTTAAAAAAAATAATTATATCTCACTCTATTACTGTTATCTATTATCCGAATAAAATTTAAATTTACTATTTCGCATATACAAGATAGCCAAATGATGTTTTTTACGGTTTGAACACAACCAAAATTAAGAAAATATAATAAATAATAGCATTAACGATTGTTCCCATTTAATTTTTTATATAATTTGATTAACCCTAAATGATTTTTAAAAATATTTTAATGTATTGTGTTTAACAAAAATAGTCATATCTCACATAATTACGGTTATCTATTATTTAAATTTATTTTAAAATGAATATTTAGGTTATACAATATGACCCAAATGATCCTTTTTAAGTTTTGGACATAACCAGAGTTAAGAAAATAGAACAATTAATCATTATAGCATTGTCCGATTTGACTCCAATTTAATTTTTGAAGTTCATTTAATGTACTGTAAATTATTTTTAAAATTTTTCTTATGAGTTGTTTTTTAAAAAAAATAATTAAATCTCACTCTATTACTGTTATCTATTATTCGAATATAATTTAAATTTACTATTTCGCATATGCAAGATAGCCAAATGATGTTTTTTACGGTTTGAACACAACCAGAGTTAAGAAAATATAATAACTAATAGCGTTGGCGATTGATTATTTTAAAATTAATATTTAGGTTATACAAGATGACCCAAATGATCCTTTTTAAGTTTTGGACATAACCAGAGTTAAGAAAATAGAACAATTAATCATTATAGCATTGTCCGATTTGACTCCAATTTAATTTTTGAAGTTCATTTAATGTACTGTAAATTATTTTTAAAATTGTTCTTATGAATTGTTTTTAAAAAAATAATCATATCTTACTCTATTACTGTTATCTATTATTCGAATATAATTTAAATTTACTATTTCACATATACAAGATAGCCAAATGATGTTTTTTACGGTTTGAACACAACCAGAGTTAAGAAAATGTAGTAACTAATAGCGTTAACGATTGTTCCGATTTAATTTTTAGATATAATTTGATTAACCCTAAATGATTTTTAAAAATAGTTTTATGTATTGTGTTTTAAAAAAATAGTCATATCTCACTCAATTACGGTTATCTATTATTTAAATTTATTTTAAAATTAATATTTATGTTATACAAGATGACTTAAATGATCCTTTTTAAGTTTTGGACATTACCAGGGTTAAGAAAATAGAACGATTTATCATTATAGCATTGTCCGATTTTATTCCAATTTAATTTTTAAAGTACATTTGATGTACTGTAAATTATTTTTAAAATTTTTCTTATGAATTGTTTTTTAAAAAAATAATTATATCTCACTCTATTACTGTTATCTAATATTCGAATATAATTTAAATTTACTATTTCGCATATACAAGATAACAAATGATATTTTTTACGGTTTGAACACAACCAGAGTTTAGAAAATATAATAACAAATAGCGTTGGCGATTGTCCCGATTTAATTTTAATTCAATTTTTAGATATAATTTGATTAACCCTAAATGATTTTTAAAAATCTTTTGATGTGTTTTAAAAAAATAGTCATATCTCACTCAATTACGGTTATCTATTATTCAAATTTATTTTAAAATTAATATTTATGTTATACAAGATGACTTAAATGATCCTTTTTAAGTTTTGGACATTACCAGGGTTAAGAAAATAAAACGATTTATCATTATAGCATTGTCCGATTTTATTCCAATTTAATTTTTGAAGTTCATTTGATGTACTGTAAATTATTTTTAAAATTTTTCTTATGAATTGTTTTTTAAAACAATAATCATATCTCATCTATTACTGTTATCTATTATTCGAATATAATTTAAATTAACTATTTCGCATATACAAGATAGCCAAATGATATTTTTTACGGTTTGATCAGAACCAGAATTAAGAAAATATAATAACTAATAGCGTTGGCGATTGATTATTTTAAAATTAATATTTAGGTTATACAAGATGACCCAAATGATCCTTTTTAAGTTTTAGACATAACCAGGGTTAAGAAAATAGAACAATTAATCATTACAGCATTGTCCGATGTGATTCCAATTTAATTTTTGAAGTTCATTTAATGTACTGTAAATTATTTTTAAAATTTTTCTTATGAATTGTTTTTTAAAAAAATAATCATATCTCATCTATTACTGTTATCTATTATTCGAATATAATTTAAATTTACTATTTCGCATATACAAGATAGCCAAATTATGCTTTTTACGGTTTGCACACAACCAGAATTAAGAAAATATAATAACTAATTGCGTTAACGATTGTTTCGATTTAATTTTAATTTAATTTTTAGATATAATTTGATTAAACCTAAATGATTTTTAAAAATATTTTGATGTATTGTGTTAAAAAAAAATTGTCATATCTCACTCGATTACGGTTATCTATTATTCAAATTTATTTTAAAAATAACATTTAGGTTATACAAGATGACCCAAATGATCCTTTTTAAGTTTTGGACATAACCAGGGTTAAGAAAATAGAACAATTAATCCTTATAGCATTGTCCGATTTGATTCCAATTTAATTTTTAAAGTTCATTTGATGTACTGTAAATTATTATTAAAATTCTTCTTATGAATTGTTTTTTAAAAAAATAATCATATCTCACTCTATTACTGTTATCTATTATTCGAATATAATTTAAATTTACTATTTCGCATATACAAGATAGCCAAATGTTGTTTTTTACGGTTTGAACAAAACCAGAGTTAAGAAAATGTAATTAATAGCGTTAAAGATTGTTCCGATTTAATATTTAGATATAATTTGATTAACCCTAAATGATTTTTAAAAATATTTTAATGTATTGTGTTTAAGAAAAATAGTCATATCCCACCCAATTACGGTAATCTATTATTAAAATTTATTTTAAAAAGAATATTTAGGTTATACAAGATGACCCAAATGATCCTTTTTAAGTTTTGGACATAACCAGGGTTAAGAAAATAGAACAATTAATCATTACAGCATTGTCCGATTTGATTCCAATTTAATTTTTAAAGTTCATTTGATGTACTGTAAATTATTATTAAAATTTTTCTTATGAATTGTTTTTTAAAAAAATAATTATATCTCACTCTGTTACTCTTATCTATTATTCGAATATAATTTAAATTTACTATTTCGCATATACAAGATAGCCAAATGATGTTTTTTACGGTTTGAACACAACCAGAATTAAGAAAATATAATAACTAATAGCGTTGGCGATTGTTTTGATTTAATTTTAATTTAATTTTTAGATATAATTTGATTAACCCTAAATGATTTTTAAAAATATTTTAATGTATTGTGTTTAAGAAAAATAGTCATATCCCACCCAATTACGGTAATCTATTATTCAAATTTATTTTAAAATTAATATTTAGGTTATACAAGATGACCCAAATGATCCTTTTTAAGTTTTGGACATAGCCAGGGTTAAGAAAATAGAACAATTAATCATTACAGCATTTTCCGATTTGATTCCAATTTAATTTTTAGAGCTCATTTGATGTACTGTAAATTATTATTAAAATTTTTCTTATGAATTGTTTTAAAAAAAAATAATTATATCTCACTCTATTACTGTTATCTATTATCCGAATAAAATTTAAATTTACTATTTCGCATATACAAGTTAGCCAAATGATGTTTTTTACGGTTTGAACACAACCAAAATTAAGAAAATATAATAAATAATAGCATTAACGATTGTTCCCTTTTAATTTTTATATAATTTGATTAACCCTAAATGATTTTTAAAAATATTTTAATGTATTGTGTTTAACAAAAATAGTCATATCTCACATAATTACGGTTATCTATTATTCAAATTTATTTTAAAATGAATATTTAGGTTATACAATATGACCCAAATGATCCTTTTTAAGTTTTGGACATAACCAGAGTTAAGAAAATAGAACAATTAATCATTATAGCATTGTCCGATTTGACTCCAATTTAATTTTTGAAGTTCATTTAATGTACTGTAAATTATTTTTAAAATTTTTCTTATGAGTTGTTTTTTAAAAAAAATAATTATATCTCACTCTATTACTGTTATCTATTATTCGAATATAATTTAAATTTACTATTTCGCATATGCAAGATAGCCAAATGATGTTTTTTACGGTTTGAACACAACCAGAGTTAAGAAAATATAATAACTAATAGCGTTGGCGATTGATTATTTTAAAATTAATATTTAGGTTATACAAGATGACCCAAATGATCCTTTTTAAGTTTTGGACATAACCAGAGTTAAGAAAATAGAACAATTAATCATTATAGCATTGTCCGATTTGACTCCAATTTAATTTTTGAAGTTCATTTAATGTACTGTAAATTATTTTTAAAATTGTTCTTATGAATTGTTTTTTAAAAAAATAATCATATCTTACTCTATTACTGTTATCTATTATTCGAATATAATTTAAATTTACTATTTCACATATACAAGATAGCCAAATGATGTTTTTTACGGTTTGAACACAACCAGAGTTAAGAAAATGTAGTAACTAATAGCGTTAACGATTGTTCCGATTTAATTTTTAGATATAATTTGATTAACCCTAAATGATTTTTAAAAATAGTTTTATGTATTGTGTTTTAAAAAAATAGTCATATCTCACTCAATTACGGTTATCTATTATTTAAATTTATTTTAAAATTAATATTTATGTTATACAAGATGACTTAAATGATCCTTTTTAAGTTTTGGACATTACCAGGGTTAAGAAAATAGAACGATTTATCATTATAGCATTGTCCGATTTTATTCCAATTTAATTTTTAAAGTACATTTGATGTACTGTAAATTATTTTTAAAATTTTTCTTATGAATTGTTTTTTAAAAAAATAATTATATCTCACTCTATTACTGTTATCTAATATTCGAATATAATTTAAATTTACTATTTCGCATATACAAGATAACAAATGATATTTTTTACGGTTTGAACACAACCAGAGTTTAGAAAATATAATAACAAATAGCGTTGGCGATTGTCCCGATTTAATTTTAATTCAATTTTTAGATATAATTTGATTAACCCTAAATGATTTTTAAAAATCTTTTGATGTGTTTTAAAAAAATAGTCATATCTCACTCAATTACGGTTATCTATTATTCAAATTTATTTTAAAATTAATATTTATGTTATACAAGATGACTTAAATGATCCTTTTTAAGTTTTGGACATTACCAGGGTTAAGAAAATAGAACGATTTATCATTATAGCATTGTCCGATTTTATTCCAATTTAATTTTTGAAGTTCATTTGATGTACTGTAAATTATTTTTAAAATTTTTCTTATGAATTGTTTTTTAAAACAATAATCATATCTCATCTATTACTGTTATCTATTATTCGAATATAATTTAAATTAACTATTTCGCATATACAAGATAGCCAAATGATATTTTTTACGGTTTGATCAGAACCAGAATTAAGAAAATATAATAACTAATAGCGTTGGCGATTGATTATTTTAAAATTAATATTTAGGTTATACAAGATGACTCAAATGATCCTTTTTAAGTTTTAGACATAACCAGGGTTAAGAAAATAGAACAATTAATCATTACAGCATTGTCCGATGTGATTCCAATTTAATTTTTGAAGTTCATTTAATGTACTGTAAATTATTTTTAAAATTTTTCTTATGAATTGTTTTTTTAAAAAAATAATCATATCTCATCTATTACTGTTATCTATTATTCGAATATAATTTAAATTTACTATTTCGCATATACAAGATAGCCAAATTATGCTTTTTACGGTTTGCACACAACCAGAATTAAGAAAATATAATAACTAATTGCGTTAACGATTGTTTCGATTTAATTTTAATTTAATTTTTAGATATAATTTGATTAAACCTAAATGATTTTTAAAAATATTTTGATGTATTGTGTTAAAAAAAAATTGTCATATCTCACTCGATTACGGTTATCTATTATTCAAATTTATTTTAAAAATAACATTTAGGTTATACAAGATGACCCAAATGATCCTTTTTAAGTTTTGGACATAACCAGGGTTAAGAAAATAGAACAATTAATCCTTATAGCATTGTCCGATTTGATTCCAATTTAATTTTTGAAGTTCATTTGATGTACTGTAAATTATTTTTAAAATTCTTCTTATGAATTGTTTTTTAAAAAAATAATTATATCTCACTCTATTACTGTTATCTATTATTCGAATATAATTTAAATTTACTATTTCGCATATACAAGATAGCCAAATGATGTTTTTTACGGTTTGAACAAAACCAGAGTTAAGAAAATGTAATTAATAGCGTTAAAGATTGTTCCGATTTAATATTTAGATATAATTTGATTAACTCTAAATGATTTTTAAAAATATTTTAATGTATTGTGTTTAAGAAAAATAGTCATATCCCACCCAATTACGGTAATCTATTATTAAAATTTATTTTAAAAAGAATATTTAGGTTATACAAGATGACCCAAATGATCCTTTTTAAGTTTTGGACATAACTAGGGTTAAGAAAATAGAACAATTAATCATTATAGCATTGTCCGATTTGACTCCAATTTAATTTTTAAAGTTCATTTAATGTACTGCAAATTATTTTTAAAATTTTTCTTATGAATTGTTTTTTAAAAAAATAATTATATCTCACTCTATTACTGTTATCTATTATTCGAATATAATTTAAATTTACTATTTCGCATATACAAGATAGTCAAATGATGTCTTTTACGGTTTGAACACAACCAGAGTTGAGAAAATGTAGTAACTAATAGCGTTAACGATTGTTCCGATTTAATTTTTAGATATAATTTGATTAACCCTAAATGATTTTTAAAAATAGTTTTATGTATTGTGTTTAAAAAAAATAGTCATATCTCACACAATTACGGTTATCTATTATTCAAATTTATTATAAAATTAATATTTAGGTTATACAATATGACCCAAATGAAAGTTTTGGACATAACCAGGGTTAAGAAAATAGAACAATTAATCATTCTAGCATTGTCCGATTTGACTCCAATTTAATTTTTGAAGTTCATTTAATGTATTGTAAATTATTTTTAAAATTTTTCTTATGAATTGTTTTTTTTAAAAAATAATTATATCTCACTCTATTACTGTTATCTAATATTCGAATATAATTTAAATTTGCTATATTGCATATACAAGATACCCAAACGATGTTTTTTTACGGTTTGAACACAACCAGAGTTAAGAAAAGTTATCTATTATTCGAATATAATTTAAATTTACTATTTCGCATATACAAGATAGCCAAATGATGTTTTTTACGGTTTGAACAAAACCAGAGTTAAGAAAATGTAATTAATAGCGTTAAAAATTGTTCCGATTTAATATTTAGATATAATTTGATTAACTCTAAATGATTTTTAAAAATATTTTAATGTATTGTGTTTAAGAAAAATAGTCATATCCCACCCAATTACGGTAATCTATTATTAAAATTTATTTTAAAAAGAATATTTAGGTTATACAAGATGACCCAAATGATCCTTTTTAAGTTTTGGACATAACTAGGGTTAAGAAAATAGAACAATTAATCATTATAGCATTGTCCGATTTGACTCCAATTTAATTTTTAAAGTTCATTTAATGTACTGCAAATTATTTTTAAAATTTTTCTTATGAATTGTTTTTTAAAAAAATAATTATATCTCACTCTATTACTGTTATCTATTATTCGAATATAATTTAAATTTACTATTTCGCATTTACAAGATAGCCAAATGATGTTTTTTACGGTTTGAACACAACCAGAGTTAAGACAATGTAGTAACTAATAGCGTTAACGATTGTTCCGATTTAATTTTTAGATATAATTTGATTAACCCTAAATGATTTTTAAAAATAGTTTTATGTATTGTGTTTAAGAAAAATAGTCATATCTCACACAATTACGGTTATCTATTATTCAAATTTATTTTAAAATGAATATTTAGGTTATACAATATGACCCAAATGTAAGTTTTGGACATAACCAGGGTTAAGAAAATAGAACAATTAATCATTCTAGCATTGTCCGATTTGACTCCAATTTAATTTTTGAAGTTCATTTAATGTATTGTAAATTATTTTTAAAATTTTTCTTATGAATTGTTTTTTAAAAAAAATAATTATATCTCACTCTATTACTGTTATCTATTATTCGAATATAATTTAAATTTGCTATATCGCATATACAAGATACCCAAACGATGTTTTTTTACGGTTTGAACACAACCAGAGTTAAGAAAAGTTATCTAATATTCGAATATAATTTAAATTTACTATTTCGCATATACAAGATAGCCAAATGATGTTTTTTACGGTTTGAACACAACCAGAGTTAAGAAAATGTAGTAACTAAGAGCGTTAACGATTGTTCCGATTTAATTTTTAGATATAATTTGATTAACCCTAAATGATTTTAAAAAATAGTTTTATGTATTGGGTTTTAAAAAAATAGTCATATCTCCTGTATTACGGTTATTACTTATTCAAATATAATTTAAAATTAATACTTAGGTTATCAAGATGACTCAAATGATCCTTTTTAAGTTTTGGACATTACCAGGGTTAAGAAAATAGAACGATTTATCATTATAGCATTGTCCGATTTTATTCCAATTTAATTTTTCAAGTTCATTTGATGTACTGTAAATTATTTTTAAAATTTTTCTTATGAATTGTTTTTTAAAAAAATAATCATATCTCACTCTATTACTGTTATCTATTATTCGAATATAATTTAAATTTACTATTTCGCATATACAAGATAGCCAAATTATGCTTTTTACGGTTTGCACACAACCAGAATTAAGAAAATATAATAACTAATTGCGTTAACGATTGTTTCGATTTAATTTTAATTTAATTTTTAGATATAATTTGATTAAACCTAAATGATTTTTAAAAATATTTTGATGTATTGTGTTAAAAAAAAATTGTCATATCTCACTCGATTACGGTTATCTATTATTCAAATTTATTTTAAAAATAACATTTAGGTTATACAAGATGACCCAAATGATCCTTTTTAAGTTTTGGACATAACCAGGGTTAAGAAAATAGAACAATTAATCCTTATAGCATTGTCCGATTTGATTCCAATTTAATTTTTAAAGTTCATTTGATGTACTGTAAATTATTATTAAAATTCTTCTTATGAATTGTTTTTTAAAAAAATAATCATATCTCACTCTATTACTGTTATCTATTATTCGAATATAATTTAAATTTACTATTTCGCATATACAAGATAGCCAAATGTTGTTTTTTACGGTTTGAACAAAACCAGAGTTAAGAAAATGTAATTAATAGCGTTAAAGATTGTTCCGATTTAATATTTAGATATAATTTGATTAACCCTAAATGATTTTTAAAAATATTTTAATGTATTGTGTTTAAGAAAAATAGTCATATCCCACCCAATTACGGTAATCTATTATTAAAATTTATTTTAAAAAGAATATTTAGGTTATACAAGATGACCCAAATGATCCTTTTTAAGTTTTGGACATAACCAGGGTTAAGAAAATAGAACAATTAATCATTACAGCATTGTCCGATTTGATTCCAATTTAATTTTTAAAGTTCATTTGATGTACTGTAAATTATTATTAAAATTTTTCTTATGAATTGTTTTTTAAAAAAATAATTATATCTCACTCTGTTACTGTTATCTATTATTCGAATATAATTTAAATTTACTATTTCGCATATACAAGATAGCCAAATGATGTTTTTTACGGTTTGAACACAACCAGAATTAAGAAAATATAATAACTAATAGCGTTGGCGATTGTTTTGATTTAATTTTAATTTAATTTTTAGATATAATTTGATTAACCCTAAATGATTTTTAAAAATATTTTAATGTATTGTGTTTAAGAAAAATAGTCATATCCCACCCAATTACGGTAATCTATTATTCAAATTTATTTTAAAATTAATATTTAGGTTATACAAGATGACCCAAATGATCCTTTTTAAGTTTTGGACATAGCCAGGGTTAAGAAAATAGAACAATTAATCATTACAGCATTGTCCGATTTGATTCCAATTTAATTTTTAGAGCTCATTTGATGTACTGTAAATTATTATTAAAATTTTTCTTATGAATTGTTTTTAAAAAAAATAATTATATCTCACTCTATTACTGTTATCTATTATCCGAATAAAATTTAAATTTACTATTTCGCATATACAAGATAGCCAAATGATGTTTTTTACGGTTTGAACACAACCAAAATTAAGAAAATATAATAAATAATAGCATTAACGATTGTTCCCATTTAATTTTTTATATAATTTGATTAACCCTAAATGATTTTTAAAAATATTTTAATGTATTGTGTTTAACAAAAATAGTCATATCTCACATAATTACGGTTATCTATTATTTAAATTTATTTTAAAATGAATATTTAGGTTATACAATATGACCCAAATGATCCTTTTTAAGTTTTGGACATAACCAGAGTTAAGAAAATAGAACAATTAATCATTATAGCATTGTCCGATTTGACTCCAATTTAATTTTTGAAGTTCATTTAATGTACTGTAAATTATTTTTAAAATTTTTCCTATGAGTTGTTTTTTAAAAAAAATAATTATATCTCACTCTATTACTGTTATCTATTATTCGAATATAATTTAAATTTACTATTTCGCATATACAAGATAACAAATGATATTTTTTACGGTTTGAACACAACCAGAGTTTAGAAAATATAATAACAAATAGCGTTGGCGATTGTCCCGATTTAATTTTAATTCAATTTTTAGATATAATTTGATTAACCCTAAATGATTTTTAAAAATCTTTTGATGTGTTTTAAAAAAATAGTCATATCTCACTCAATTACGGTTATCTATTATTCAAATTTATTTTAAAATTAATATTTATGTTATACAAGATGACTTAAATGATCCTTTTTAAGTTTTGGACATTACCAGGGTTAAGAAAATAGAACGATTTATCATTATAGCATTGTCCGATTTTATTCCAATTTAATTTTTGAAGTTCATTTGATGTACTGTAAATTATTTTTAAAATTTTTCTTATGAATTGTTTTTTAAAACAATAATCATATCTCATCTATTACTGTTATCTATTATTCGAATATAATTTAAATTAACTATTTCGCATATACAAGATAGCCAAATGATATTTTTTACGGTTTGATCAGAACCAGAATTAAGAAAATATAATAACTAATAGCGTTGGCGATTGATTATTTTAAAATTAATATTTAGGTTATACAAGATGACCCAAATGATCCTTTTTAAGTTTTAGACATAACCAGGGTTAAGAAAATAGAACAATTAATCATTACAGCATTGTCCGATGTGATTCCAATTTAATTTTTGAAGTTCATTTAATGTACTGTAAATTATTTTTAAAATTTTTCTTATGAATTGTTTTTTTAAAAAAATAATCATATCTCATCTATTACTGTTATCTATTATTCGAATATAATTTAAATTTACTATTTCGCATATACAAGATAGCCAAATTATGCTTTTTACGGTTTGCACACAACCAGAATTAAGAAAATATAATAACTAATTGCGTTAACGATTGTTTCGATTTAATTTTAATTTAATTTTTAGATATAATTTGATTAAACCTAAATGATTTTTAAAAATATTTTGATGTATTGTGTTAAAAAAAAATTGTCATATCTCACTCGATTACGGTTATCTATTATTCAAATTTATTTTAAAAATAACATTTAGGTTATACAAGATGACCCAAATGATCCTTTTTAAGTTTTGGACATAACCAGGGTTAAGAAAATAGAACAATTAATCCTTATAGCATTGTCCGATTTGATTCCAATTTAATTTTTGAAGTTCATTTGATGTACTGTAAATTATTTTTAAAATTCTTCTTATGAATTGTTTTTTAAAAAAATAATTATATCTCACTCTATTACTGTTATCTATTATTCGAATATAATTTAAATTTACTATTTCGCATATACAAGATAGCCAAATGATGTTTTTTACGGTTTGAACAAAACCAGAGTTAAGAAAATGTAATTAATAGCGTTAAAGATTGTTCCGATTTAATATTTAGATATAATTTGATTAACTCTAAATGATTTTTAAAAATATTTTAATGTATTGTGTTTAAGAAAAATAGTCATATCCCACCCAATTACGGTAATCTATTATTAAAATTTATTTTAAAAAGAATATTTAGGTTATACAAGATGACCCAAATGATCCTTTTTAAGTTTTGGACATAACTAGGGTTAAGAAAATAGAACAATTAATCATTATAGCATTGTCCGATTTGACTCCAATTTAATTTTTAAAGTTCATTTAATGTACTGCAAATTATTTTTAAAATTTTTCTTATGAATTGTTTTTTAAAAAAATAATTATATCTCACTCTATTACTGTTATCTATTATTCGAATATAATTTAAATTTACTATTTCGCATATACAAGATAGCCAAATGATGTCTTTTACGGTTTGAACACAACCAGAGTTGAGAAAATGTAGTAACTAATAGCGTTAACGATTGTTCCGATTTAATTTTTAGATATAATTTGATTAACCCTAAATGATTTTTAAAAATAGTTTTATGTATTGTGTTTAAAAAAAATAGTCATATCTCACACAATTACGGTTATCTATTATTCAAATTTATTTTAAAATTAATATTTAGGTTATACAATATGACCCAAATGAAAGTTTTGGACATAACCAGGGTTAAGAAAATAGAACAATTAATCATTCTAGCATTGTCCGATTTGACTCCAATTTAATTTTTGAAGTTCATTTAATGTATTGTAAATTATTTTTAAAATTTTTCTTATGAATTGTTTTTTTTAAAAAATAATTATATCTCACTCTATTACTGTTATCTAATATTCGAATATAATTTAAATTTGCTATATTGCATATACAAGATACCCAAACGATGTTTTTTTACGGTTTGAACACAACCAGAGTTAAGAAAAGTTATCTATTATTCGAATATAATTTAAATTTACTATTTCGCATATACAAGATAGCCAAATGATGTTTTTTACGGTTTGAACAAAACCAGAGTTAAGAAAATGTAATTAATAGCGTTAAAAATTGTTCCGATTTAATATTTAGATATAATTTGATTAACTCTAAATGATTTTTAAAAATATTTTAATGTATTGTGTTTAAGAAAAATAGTCATATCCCACCCAATTACGGTAATCTATTATTAACATTTATTTTAAAAAGAATATTTAGGTTATACAAGATGACCCAAATGATCCTTTTTAAGTTTTGGACATAACTAGGGTTAAGAAAATAGAACAATTAATCATTATAGCATTGTCCGATTTGACTCCAATTTAATTTTTAAAGTTCATTTAATGTACTGCAAATTATTTTTAAAATTTTTCTTATGAATTGTTTTTTAAAAAAATAATTATATCTCACTCTATTACTGTTATCTATTATTCGAATATAATTTAAATTTACTATTTCGCATTTACAAGATAGCCAAATGATGTTTTTTACGGTTTGAACACAACCAGAGTTAAGACAATGTAGTAACTAATAGCGTTAACGATTGTTCCGATTTAATTTTTAGATATAATTTGATTAACCCTAAATGATTTTTAAAAATAGTTTTATGTATTGTGTTTAAGAAAAATAGTCATATCTCACACAATTACGGTTATCTATTATTCAAATTTATTTTAAAATGAATATTTAGGTTATACAATATGACCCAAATGTAAGTTTTGGACATAACCAGGGTTAAGAAAATAGAACAATTAATCATTCTAGCATTGTCCGATTTGACTCCAATTTAATTTTTGAAGTTCATTTAATGTATTGTAAATTATTTTTAAAATTTTTCTTATGAATTGTTTTTTAAAAAAAATAATTATATCTCACTCTATTACTGTTATCTATTATTCGAATATAATTTAAATTTGCTATATCGCATATACAAGATACCCAAACGATGTTTTTTTACGGTTTGAACACAACCAGAGTTAAGAAAAGTTATCTAATATTCGAATATAATTTAAATTTACTATTTCGCATATACAAGATAGCCAAATGATGTTTTTTACGGTTTGAACACAACCAGAGTTAAGAAAATGTAGTAACTAAGAGCGTTAACGATTGTTCCGATTTAATTTTTAGATATAATTTGATTAACCCTAAATGATTTTAAAAAATAGTTTTATGTATTGGGTTTTAAAAAAATAGTCATATCTCCTGTATTACGGTTATTACTTATTCAAATATAATTTAAAATTAATACTTAGGTTATCAAGATGACTCATATGATCCTTTTTAAGTTTTGGACATTACCAGGGTTAAGAAAATAGAACGATTTATCATTATAGCATTGTCCGATTTTATTCCAATTTAATTTTTCAAGTTCATTTGATGTACTGTAAATTATTTTTAAAATTTTTCTTATGAATTGTTTTTTAAAAAAATAATCATATCTCACTCTATTACTGTTATCTATTATTCGAATATAATTTAAATTTACTATTTCGCATATACAAGATAGCCAAATGATGTTTTTTACGGTTTGAACACAACCAGAATTAAGAAAATATAATAACTAATTGCGCTAACGATTGTTTCGATTTAATTTTAATTTAATTTTTAGATATAATTTGATTAAACCTAAATGATTTTTAAAAATATTTTGATGTTTTGTGTTAAAAAAAAATAGTAATATCTCACTCGATTACGGTTATCTATTATTCAAATTTATTTTAAAATTAATATTTAGGTTCTACAAGATGACCCAAATGATCCTTTTTAAGTTTTGGACATAACCAGGGTTAAGAAAATAGAACAATTAATCCTTATAGCATTGTCCGATTTGATTCCAATTTAATTTTTGAAGTTCATTTGATGTACTGTAAATTATTTTTAAAATTCT
This sequence comes from Anthonomus grandis grandis, assembly GCF_022605725.1. Taxonomy (NCBI): domain Eukaryota; kingdom Metazoa; phylum Arthropoda; class Insecta; order Coleoptera; family Curculionidae; genus Anthonomus; species Anthonomus grandis. The sequence goes on from NC_065565.1 coordinate 1,378,502, forward strand.
TCTTATGAATTGTTTTTTAAAAAAATAATTATATCTCACTCTATTACTGTTATCTAATATTCGAATATAATTTAAATTTACTATTTCGCATGTACAAGATAGCCAAATGATATTTTTTACGGTTTGAACACAACCAGAGTTATCAAAATGTAATAAGTAATAGCGTTAACGATTGTTCCGATTTAATTTTTAGATATAATTTGATTAACCCTAAATGATTTTTAAAAATAGTTTTATGTATTGTGTTTAAGAAAAATAGTCATATCTCACACAATTACGGTTATCTATTATTCAAATTTATTTTAAAATGAATATTTAGGTTATACAATATGACCCAAATGTAAGTTTTGGACATAACCAGGGTTAAGAAAATAGAACAATTAATCATTCTAGCATTGTCCGATTTGACTCCAATTTAATTTTTGAAGTTCATTTAATGTATTGTAAATTATTTTTAAAATTTTTCTTATGAATTGTTTTTTAAAAAAAATAATTATATCTCACTCTATTACTGTTATCTATTATTCGAATATAATTTAAATTTGCTATATCGCATATACAAGATACCCAAACGATGTTTTTTTACGGTTTGAACACAACCAGAGTTAAGAAAAGTTATCTAATATTCGAATATAATTTAAATTTACTATTTCGCATATACAAGATAGCCAAATGATGTTTTTTACGGTTTGAACACAACCAGAGTTAAGAAAATGTAGTAACTAAGAGCGTTAACGATTGTTCCGATTTAATTTTTAGATATAATTTGATTAACCCTAAATGATTTTAAAAAATAGTTTTATGTATTGGGTTTTAAAAAAATAGTCATATCTCCTGTATTACGGTTATTACTTATTCAAATATAATTTAAAATTAATACTTAGGTTATCAAGATGACTCAAATGATCCTTTTTAAGTTTTGGACATTACCAGGGTTAAGAAAATAGAACGATTTATCATTATAGCATTGTCCGATTTTATTCCAATTTAATTTTTCAAGTTCATTTGATGTACTGTAAATTATTTTTAAAATTTTTCTTATGAATTGTTTTTTAAAAAAATAATCATATCTCACTCTATTACTGTTATCTATTATTCGAATATAATTTAAATTTACTATTTCGCATATACAAGATAGCCAAATGATGTTTTTTACGGTTTGAACACAACCAGAATTAAGAAAATATAATAACTAATTGCGCTAACGATTGTTTCGATTTAATTTTAATTTAATTTTTAGATATAATTTGATTAAACCTAAATGATTTTTAAAAATATTTTGATGTTTTGTGTTAAAAAAAATAGTAATATCTCACTCGATTACGGTTATCTATTATTCAAATTTATTTTAAAATTAATATTTAGGTTCTACAAGATGACCCAAATGATCCTTTTTAAGTTTTGGACATAACCAGGGTTAAGAAAATAGAACAATTAATCCTTATAGCATTGTCCGATTTGATTCCAATTTAATTTTTGAAGTTCATTTGATGTACTGTAAATTATTTTTAAAATTCTTCTTATGAATTGTTTTTTAAAAAAATAATTATATCTCACTCTATTACTGTTATCTAATATTCGAATATAATTTAAATTTACTATTTCGCATGTACAAGATAGCCAAATGATATTTTTTACGGTTTGAACACAACCAGAGTTATCAAAATGTAATAAGTAATAGCGTTAACGATTGTTCCGATTTAATTTTTAGATATAATTTGATTAACCCTAAATGATTTTTAAAAATATTTTGATGGATTGTGCTTAAAAAAATAGTCATATCTCACTCAATTACGGTTATCTATAATTCAAATTTATTTTTAAATTACTATTTGGGTTATACAAGATGACCCAAATGATCCTTTTTAAGTTTTGGACATAACCAGGGTTATGAAAATAGAACAATTAATCCTTATAGCATTGTCCGATTTGATTCCAATTTAATTTTTGAAGTTCATTTGATGTACTGTAAATTATTTTTAAAATTTTTCTTATGAATTGTTTTTTAAACAAATAATTATATCTCACTCTATTACTGTTATCTAATATTCGAATATAATTTAAATTTACTATTTCGCATATACAAGATAGCCAAATGATATTTTTTACGGTTCGAACACAACCAGAGTTTAGAAAATATAATAACTAATAGCGTTGGCGATTGTCCCGATTTAATTTTAATTCAATTTTTAGATATAATTTGATTAACCCTAAATGATTTTTAAAAATATTTTAATGTATTGTGTTTAAGAAAAATAGTCATATCCCACCCAATTAATTTAATTTTTGAAGTTCATTTGATGTACTGTAAATTATTTTTAAAATTTTTCTTATGAATTGTTTTTTAAACAAATAATTATATCTCACTCTATTACTGTTATCTAATATTCGAATATAATTTAAATTTACTATTTCGCATATACAAGATAGCTAAATGATATTTTTTACGGTTCGAACACAACCAGAGTTTAGAAAATATAATAACTAATAGCGTTGGCGATTGTCCCGATTTAATTTTAATTCAATTTTTAGATATAATTTGATTAACCCTAAATGATTTTTAAAAATATTTTAATGTATTGTGTTTAAGAAAAATAGTCATATCCCACCCAATTACGGTAATCTATTATTCAAATTTATTTTAAAATTAATATTTAGGTTATACAAGATGACCCAAATGATCCTTTTTAAGTTTTGGACATAGCCAGGGTAAAGAAAATAGAACAATTAATCATTACAGCATTGTCCGATTTGATTCCAATTTAATTTTTAGAGCTCATTTGATGTACTGTAAATTATTATTAAAATTTTTCTTATGAATTGTTTTTAAAAAAAATAATTATATCTCACTCTATTACTGTTATCTATTATCCGAATAAAATTTAAATTTACTATTTCGCATATACAAGATAGCCAAATGATGTTTTTTACGGTTTGAACACAACCAAAATTAAGAAAATATAATAAATAATAGCATTAACGATTGTTCCCATTTAATTTTTTATATAATTTGATTAACCCTAAATGATTTTTAAAAATATTTTAATGTATTGTGTTTAACAAAAATAGTCATATCTCACATAATTGCGGTTATCTATTATTCAAATTTATTTTAAAATGAATATTTAGGTTATACAATATGACCCAAATGATCCTTTTTAAGTTTTGGACATAACCAGAGTTAAGAAAATATAACAATTAATCATTATAGCATTGTCCGATTTGACTCCAATTTAATTTTTGAAGTTCATTTAATTTACTGTAAATTATTTTTAAAATTTTTCTTATGAATTGTTTTTTAAAAAAAATAATTATATCTCACTCTATTACTGTTATCTATTATTCGAATATAATTTAAATTTACTATTTCGCATATAAAAGATAGCCAAATGATGTTTTTTACGGTTTGAACACAACCAGAGTTAAGAAAATATAATAACTAATAGCGTTGGCGATTGATTATTTTAAAATTAATATTTAGGTTATACAAGATGACCCAAATGATCCTTTTTAAGTTTTGGACATAACCAGGGTTAAGAAAATAGAACAATTAATCAGTACAGCATTGTCCGATTTGATTCCAATTTAATTTTTAAAGTTTATTTGATGTACTGTAAATTATTATTAAAATTGTTCTTATGAATTGTTTTTTAAAAAAATAATCATATCTTACTATATTACTGTTATCTATTATTCGAATATAATTTAAATTTACTATTTCACATATACAAGAGAGCCAAATGATGTTTTTTACGGTTTGAACACAACCAGAGTTAAGAAAATGTAGTAACTAATAGCGTTAACGATTGTTCCGATTTAATTTTTAGATATAATTTGATTAACCCTAAATGATTTTTAAAAATAGTTTTATGTATTGTGTTTTAAAAAAATAGTCATATCTCACTCAATTACGGTTATCTATTATTTAAATTTATTTTAAAATTAATATTTATGTTATACAAGATGACTTAAATGATCCTTTTTAAGTTTTGGACATTACCAGGGTTAAGAAAATAGAACGATTTATCATTATAGCATTGTCCGATTTTATTCCAATTTAATCTTTGAAGTTCATTTGATGTACTGTAAATTATTTTTAAAATTTTTCTTATGAATTGTTTTTTAAAACAATAATCATATCTCATCTATTACTGTTATCTATTATTCGAATATAATTTAAATTAACTATTTCGCATATACAAGATAGCCAAATGATATTTTTTACGGTTTGATCAGAACCAGAATTAAGAAAATATAATAACTAATAGCGTTGGCGATTGATTATTTTAAAATTAATATTTAGGTTATACAAGATGACCCAAATGATCCTTTTTAAGTTTTAGACATAACCAGGGTTAAGAAAATAGAACAATTAATCATTACAGCATTGTCCGATGTGATTCCAATTTAATTTTTGAAGTTCATTTAATGTACTGTAAATTATTTTTAAAATTTTTCTTATGAATTGTTTTTTAAAAAAATAATCATATCTCATCTATTACTGTTATCTATTATTCGAATATAATTTAAATTTACTATTTCGCATATACAAGATAGCCAAATTATGCTTTTTACGGTTTGAACACAACCAGAATTAAGAAAATATAATAACTAATTGCGTTAACGATTGTTTCGATTTAATTTTAATTTAATTTTTAGATATAATTTGATTAAACCTAAATGATTTTTAAAAATATTTTGATGTATTGTGTTAAAAAAAAACTGTCATATCTCACTCGATTACGGTTATCTATTATTCAAATTTATTTTAAAAATAACATTTAGGTTATACAAGATGACCCAAATGATCCTTTTTAAGTTTTAGACATAACCAGGGTTAAGAAAATAGAACAATTAATCCTTATAGCATTGTCCGATTTGATTCCAATTTAATTTTTGAAGTTCATTTGATGTACTGTAAATTATTTTTAAAATTCTTCTTATGAATTGTTTTTTAAAAAAATAATTATATCTCACTCTATTACTGTTATCTATTATTCGAATATAATTTAAATTTACTATTTCGCATATACAAGATAGCCAAATGATGTTTTTTACGGTTTGAACAAAACCAGAGTTAAGAAAATGTAATTAATAGTGTTAAAGATTGTTCCGATTTAATATTTAGATATAATTTGATTAACTCTAAATGATTTTTAAAAATATTTTAATGTCTTGTGTTTAAGAAAAATAGTCATATCCCACCCAATTACGGTAATCTCTTATTAAAATTTATTTTAAAAAGAATATTTAGGTTATACAAGATGACCCAAATGATCCTTTTTAAGTTTTGGACATAACTAGGGTTAAGAAAATAGAACAATTAATCATTATAGCATTGTCCGATTTGACTCCAATTTAATTTTTAAAGTTCATTTAATGTACTGCAAATTATTTTTAAAATTTTTCTTATGAATTGTTTTTTAAAAAAATAATTATATCTCACTCTATTACTGTTATCTATTATTCGAATATAATTTAAATTTACTATTTCGCATATACAAGATAGCCAAATGATGTTTTTTACGGTTTGAACACAACCAGAGTTAAGAAAATGTAGTAACTAATAGCGTTAACGATTGTTCCGATTTAATTTTTAGATATAATTTGATTAACCCTAAATGATTTTTAAAAATAGTTTTATGTATTGTGTTTAAGAAAAATAGTCATATCTCACACAATTACGGTTATCTATTATTCAAATTTATTTTAAAATGAATATTTAGGTTATACAATATGACCCAAATGTAAGTTTTGGACATAACCAGGGTTAAGAAAATAGAACAATTAATCATTCTAGCATTGTCCGATTTGACTCCAATTTAATTTTTGAAGTTCATTTAATGTATTGTAAATTATTTTTAAAATTTTTCTTATGAATTGTTTTTTAAAAAAAATAATTATATCTCACTCTATTACTGTTATCTAATATTCGAATATAATTTAAATTTGCTATATCGCATATACAAGATACCCAAACGATGTTTTTTTACGGTTTGAACACAACCAGAGTTAAGAAAAGTTATCTATTATTCGAATATAATTTAAATTTACTATTTCGCATATACAAGATAGCCAAATGATGTTTTTTACGGTTTGAACAAAACCAGAGTTAAGAAAATGTAATTAATAGCGTTAAAGATTGTTCCGATTTAATATTTAGATATAATTTGATTAACTCTAAATGATTTTTAAAAATATTTTAATGTATTGTGTTTAAGAAAAATAGTCATATCCCACCCAATTACGGTAATCTATTATTAAAATTTATTTTAAAAAGAATATTTAGGTTATACAAGATGACCCAAATGATCCTTTTTAAGTTTTGGACATAACTAGGGTTAAGAAAATAGAACAATTAATCATTATAGCATTGTCCGATTTGACTCCAATTTAATTTTTAAAGTTCATTTAATGTACTGCAAATTATTTTTAAAATTTTTCTTATGAATTGTTTTTTAAAAAAATAATTATATCTCACTCTATTACTGTTATCTATTATTCGAATATAATTTAAATTTACTATTTCGCATTTACAAGATAGCCAAATGATGTTTTTTACGGTTTGAACACAACCAGAGTTAAGACAATGTAGTAACTAAGAGCGTTAACGATTGTTCCGATTTAATTTTTAGATATAATTTGATTAACCCTAAATGATTTTAAAAAATAGTTTTATGTATTGGGTTTTAAAAAAATAGTCATATCTCCTGTATTACGGTTATTACTTATTCAAATATAATTTAAAATTAATACTTAGGTTATCAAGATGACTCAAATGATCCTTTTTAAGTTTTGGACATAACCAGGGTTAAGAAAATAGAACAATTAATCATTACAGCATTGTCCGATTTGATTCCAATTTAATTTTTAAAGTTTATTTGATGTACTGTAAATTATTATTAAAATTGTTCTTATGAATTGTTTTTTAAAAAAATAATCATATCTTACTCTATTACTGTTATCTATTATTCGAATATAATTTAAATTTACTATTTCACATATACAAGAGAGCCAAATGATGTTTTTTACGGTTTGAACACAACCAGAGTTAAGAAAATGTAGTAACTAATAGCGTTAACGATTGTTCCGATTTAATTTTTAGATATAATTTGATTAACCCTAAATGATTTTTAAAAATAGTTTTATGTATTGTGTTTTAAAAAAATAGTCATATCTCACTCAATTACGGTTTTCTATTATTTAAATTTATTTTAAAATTAATATTTATGTTATACAAGATGACTTAAATGATCCTTTTTAAGTTTTGGACATTACCAGGGTTAAGAAAATAGAACGATTTATCATTATAGCATTGTCCGATTTTATTCCAATTTAATTTTTAAAGTACATTTGATGTACTGTAAATTATTTTTAAAATTTTTCTTATGAATTGTTTTTTAAAAAAATAATTATATCTCACTCTATTACTGTTATCTAATATTCGAATATAATTTAAATTTACTATTTCGCATATACAAGATAACAAATGATATTTTTTACGGTTTGAACACAACCAGAGTTAAGACAATGTAGTAACTAATAGCGTTAACGATTGTTCCGATTTAATTTTTAGATATAATTTGATTAACCCTAAATGATTTTTAAAAATAGTTTTATGTATTGTGTTTAAGAAAAATAGTCATATCTCACACAATTACGGTTATTTATTATTCAAATTTATTTTAAAATGAATATTTAGGTTATACAATATGACCCAAATGTAAGTTTTGGACATAACCAGGGTTAAGAAAATAGAACAATTAATCATTCTAGCATTGTCCGATTTGACTCCAATTGAATTTTTGAAGTTCATTTAATGTATTGTAAATTATTTTTAAAATTTTTCTTATGAATTGTTTTTAAAAAAAAATAATTATATCTCACTCTATTACTGTTATCTATTATTCGAATATAATTTAAATTTGCTATATCGCATATACAAGATACCCAAACGATGTTTTTTTACGGTTTGAACACAACCAGAGTTAAGAAAAGTTATCTAATATTCGAATATAATTTAAATTTACTATTTCGCATATACAAGATAGCCAAATGATGTTTTTTACGGTTTGAACACAACCAGAGTTAAGAAAATGTAGTAACTAAGAGCGTTAACGATTGTTCCGATTTAATTTTTAGATTTAATTTGATTAACCCTAAATGATTTTAAAAAATAGTTTTATGTATTGTGTTTTAAAAAAATAGTCATATCTCCTGTATTACGGTTATTACTTATTCAAATATAATTTAAAATTAATACTTAGGTTATCAAGATGACTCAAATGATCCTTTTTAAGTTTTGGACATTACCAGGGTTAAGAAAATAGAACGATTTATCATTATAGCATTGTCCGATTTTATTCCAATTTAATTTTTCAAGTTCATTTGATGTACTGTAAATTATTTTTAAAATTTTTCTTATGAATTGTTTTTTAAAAAAATAATCATATCTCACTCTATTACTGTTATCTATTATTCGAATATAATTTAAATTTACTATTTCGCATATACAAGATAGCCAAATGATGTTTTTTACGGTTTGAACACAACCAGAATTAAGAAAATATAATAACTAATTGCGCTAACGATTGTTTCGATTTAATTTTAATTTAATTTTTAGATATAATTTGATTAAACCTAAATGATTTTTAAAAATATTTTGATGTTTTGTGTTAAAAAAAAATAGTCATATCTCACTCGATTACGGTTATCTATTATTCAAATTTATTTTAAAATTAATATTTAGGTTCTACAAGATGACCCAAATGATCCTTTTTAAGTTTTGGACATAACCAGGGTTAAGAAAATAGAACAATTAATTCTTATAGCATTGTCCGATTTGATTCCAATTTAATTTTTGAAGTTCATTTGATGTACTGTAAATTATTTTTAAAATTCTTCTTATGAATTGTTTTTAAAAAAAATAATTATATCTCACTCTATTACTGTTATCTAATATTCGAATATAATTTAAATTTACTATTTCGCATATACAAGATAGCCAAATGATATTTTTTACGGTTCGAACACAACCAGAGTTTAGAAAATATAATAACTAATAGCGTTGGCGATTGTCCCGATTTAATTTTAATTCAATTTTTAGATATAATTTGATTAACCCTAAATGATTTTTAAAAATCTTTTGATGTATTGTGTTTTAAAAAAATAGTCATATCTCACTCAATTACGGTTATCTATTATTCAAATTTATTTTAAAATTAATATTTAGGTTATACAAGATGACCCAAATGATCCTTTTTAAGTTTTGGACATAACCAGGGTTAAGAAAATAGAACAATTAATCATTACAGCATTGTTGTACTATTTCGCATATACAAGATAGCCAAATGATCTTTTTTACGGTGTGAACACAACCAGATTTAAGAAAATGTAATAAATAATAGCGTTAACGATTGTTCCGATTTAATTTTTAGATATAATTTCATTAACCCTAAATGATTTTTGAAAATATTTTAATGTATTGTGTTTAACAAAAATAGTCATATCTCCCACAATTACGGTTATCTATTATTCAAATTTATTTTAAAATGAATATTTAAGTTATACAAGATGACCCAAATGATCCTTTTTAAGTTTTGGACATTACCAGGGTTAAGAAAATAGAACAATTAATCCTTATAGCATTGTCCGATTTGATTCCAATTTAATTTTTGAAGTTCATTTGATGTACTGTAAATTATTTTTAAAATTCTTCTTATGAATTGTTTTTTAAACAAATAATTATATCTCACTCTATTACTGTTATCTAATATTCGAATATAATTTAAATTTACTATTTCGCATATACAAGATAACAAATGATATTTTTTACGGTTTGAACACAACCAGAGTTTAGAAAATATAATAACTAATAGCGTTGGCGATTGTTTCGATTTAATTTTTATTTAATTTTTAGATATAATTTGATTAACCCTAAATGATTTTTAAAAATCTTTTGATGTATTGTGTTAAAAAAAAATTGTCATATCTCACTCGATTACGGTTATCTGTTATTCAAATTTATTTTAAAAATAATATTTAGGTTATACAAGATGACCCAAATGATCCTTTTTAAGTTTTGGACATAACCAGGGTTAAGAAAATAGAACAATTAATCCTTATAGCATTGTCCGATTTGATTCCAATTTAATTTTTGAAGTTCATTTGATGTACTGTAAATTATTTTTAAAATTCTTCTTATGAATTGTTTTTTAAAAAAATAATCATATCTCACTCTATTACTGTTATCTATTATTCGAATATAATTTAAATTTACTATTTCGCATATACAAGATAGCCAAATGTTGTTTTTTACGGTTTGAACAAAACCAGAGTTAAGAAAATGTAATTAATAGCGTTAAAGATTGTTCCGATTTAATATTTAGATATAATTTGATTAACCCTAAATGATTTTTAACAATATTTTAATGTATTGTGTTTAAAAAAAATAGTCATATCCCACCCAATTACGGTAATCTATTATTAAAATTTATTTTAAAAAGAATATTTAGGTTATACAAGATGACCCAAATGATCCTTTTTAAGTTTTGGACATAACCAGGGTTAAGAAAATAGAACAATTAATCATTACAGCATTGTCCGATTTGATTCCAATTTAATTTTTAAAGTTCATTTGATGTACTGTAAATTATTATTAAAATTTTTCTTATGAATTGTTTTTTAAAAAAATAATTATATCTCACTCTGTTACTGTTATCTATTATTCGAATATAATTTAAATTTACTATTTCGCATATACAAGATAGCCAAATGATCTTTTTTACGGTTTGAACACAACCAGAATTAAGAAAATATAATAACTAATAGCGTTGGCGATTGTTTCGATTTAATTTTAATTTAATTTTTAGATATAATTTGATTAACCCTAAATGATTTTTAAAAATATTTTAATGTATTGTGTTTAAGAAAAATAGTCATATCCCACCCAATTACGGTAATCTATTATTCAAATTTATTTTAAAATTAATATTTAGGTTATACAAGATGACCCAAATGATCCTTTTTAAGTTTTGGACATAGCCAGGGTAAAGAAAATAGAACAATTAATTATTACAGCATTGTCCGATTTGATTCCAATTTAATTTTTAGAGCTCATTTGATGTACTGTAAATTATTATTAAAATTTTTCTTATGAATTGTTTTTAAAAAAAATAATTATATCTCACTCTATTACTGTTATCTATTATCCGAATAATATTTAAATTTACTATTTCGCATATACAAGATAGCCAAATGATGTTTTTTACGGTTTGAACACAACCAAAATTAAGAAAATATAATAAATAATAGCATTAACGATTATTCCCATTTAATTTTTTATATAATTTGATTAACCCTAAATGATTTTTAAAAATATTTTAATGTATTGTGTTTAACAAAAATAGTCATATCTCACATAATTGCGGTTATCTATTATTCAAATTTATTTTAAAATGAATATTTAGGTTATACAATATGACCCAAATGATCCTTTTTAAGTTTTGGACATAACCAGAGTTAAGAAAATAGAACAATTAATCATTATAGCATTGTCCGATTTGACTCCAATTTAATTTTTAAAGTTCATTTAATGTACTGTAAATTATTTTTAAAATTTTTCTTATGAATTGTTTTTTAAAAAAAATAATTATATCTCACTCTATTACTGTTATCTATTATTCGAATATAATTTAAATTTACTATTTCGCATATACAAGATAGCCAAATGATGTTTTTTACGGTTTGAACACAACCAGAGTTAAGAAAATATAATAACTAATAGCGTTGGCGATTGATTATTTTAAAATTAATATTTAGGTTATACAAGATGACCCAAATGATCCTTTTTAAGTTTTGGACATAACCAGGGTTAAGAAAATAGAACAATTAATCATTACAGCATTGTCCGATTTGATTCCAATTTGATTTTTAAAGTTTATTTGATGTACTGTAAATTATTATTAAAATTGTTTTTATGAATTGTTTTTTAAAAAAATAATCATATCTTACTCTATTACTGTTATCTATTATTCGAATATAATTTAAATTTACTATTTCACATATACAAGAGAGCCAAATGATGTTTTTTACGGTTTGAACACAACCAGAGTTAAGAAAATGTAGTAACTAATAGCGTTAACGATTGTTCCGATTTAATTTTTAGATATAATTTGATTAACCCTAAATGATTTTTAAAAATAGTTTTATGTATTGTGTTTTAAAAAAATAGTCATATCTCACTCAATTACGGTTATCTATTATTTAAATTTATTTTAAAATTAATATTTATGTTATACAAGATGACTTAAATGATCCTTTTTAAGTTTTGGACATTACCAGGGTTAAGAAAATAGAACGATTTATCATTATAGCATTGTCCGATTTTATTCCAATTTAATTTTTAAAGTACATTTGATGTACTGTAAATTATTTTTAAAATTTTTCTTATGAATTGTTTTTTAAAAAAATAATTATATCTCACTCTATTACTGTTATCTAATATTCGAATATAATTTAAATTTACTATTTCGCATATACAAGATAACAAATGATATTTTTTACGGTTTGAACACAACCAGAGTTTAGAAAATATAATAACAAATAGCGTTGGCGATTGTCCCGATTAAATTTTAATTCAATTTTTAGATATAATTTGATTAACCCTAAATGATTTTTAAAAATCTTTTGATGTGTTTTAAAAAAATAGTCATATCTCACTCAATTACGGTTATCTATTATTCAAATTTATTTTAAAATTAATATTTATGTTATACAAGATGACTTAAATGATCCTTTTTAAGTTTTGGACATTACCAGGGTTAAGAAAATAGAACGATTTATCATTATAGCATTGTCCGATTTTATTCCAATTTAATTTTTAAAGTACATTTGATGTACTGTAAATTATTTTTAAAATTTTTCTTATGAATTGTTTTTTAAAAAAATAATTATATCTCACTCTATTACTGTTATCTATTATTCGAATATAATTTAAATTTACTATTTCGCATATACAAGATAGCCAAATGATGTTTTTTACGGTTTGAACACAACCAGAATTAAGAAAATATAATAAATAATAGCATTAACGATTGTTCCGATTTAATTTTTGATATAATTTGATTAACCCTAAATGATTTTTAAAAATATTTTAATGTATTGTGTTTAAGAAAAATAGTCATATCTCACACAATTACGGTTATCTATTATTCAAATTTATTTTAAAATGAATATTTAGGTTATACAATATGACCCAAATGATCCTTTTTAAGTTTTGGACATAACCAGAGTTAAGAAAATAGAACAATTAATCATTATAGCATTGTCCGATTTGACTCCAATTTAATTTTTGAAGTTCATTTAATGTACTGTAAATTATTTTTAAAATTTTTCTTATGAATTGTTTTTTAAAAAAAATAATTATATCTCACTCTATTACTGTTATCTATTATTCGAATATAATTTAAATTTACTATTTCGCATATACAAGATAGCCAAATGATGTGTTTTACGGTTTGAACACAACCAGAGTTAAGAAAATATAATAACTAATAGCGTTGGCGATTGATTATTTTAAAATTAATATTTAGGTTATACAAGATGACCCAAATGATCCTTTTTAAGTTTTGGACATAACCAGGGTTAAGAAAATAGAACAATTAATCATTACAGCATTGTCCGATTTGACTCCAATTTAATTTTTGAAGTTCATTTGATGTACTGTAAATTATTTTTAAAATTCTTCTTATGTATTGTTTTTAAAAAAAATAATTATATCTCACTTTATTACTGTTTTCTATTATTCGAATATAATTTAAATTTACTATTTCGCATATACAAGATAGCCAAATGATGTTTTTTACGGTTTGAACACAACCAGAGTTAAGAAAATGTAGTAACTAAGAGCGTTAACGATTGTTCCGATATAATTTGATTAACCCTAAATGATTTTTAAAAATAGTTTTATGTATTGTGTTTTAAAAAAATAGTCATATCTCCTGTATTACGGTTATTACTTATTCAAATATAATTTAAAATTAATACTTAGGTTATCAAGATGACTCAAATGATCCTTTTTAAGTTTTGGACATTACCAGGGTTAAGAAAATAGAACGATTTATCATTATAGCATTGTCCGATTTGATTTCAATTTAATTTTTGAAGTTCATTTGATGTACTGTAAATTATTTTTAAAATTCTTCTTATGTATTGTTTTTAAAAAAAATAATTATATCTCACTCTATTACTGTTTTCTATTATTTGAATATAATTTAAATTTACTATTTCGCATATACAAGAAAGCCAAATGATGTTTTTTACGGTTTGAACACAACCAGAGTTAAGAAAATATAATAACTAATAGCGTTGGCGATTGTTCCGATTTAATTTTAATTCAATTTTTAGATATAATTTGATTAACCCAAAATGATTTTTAAAAATCTTTTGATGTATTGTGTTTTAAAAAAATAGTCATATCTCACTCAATTACGGTTATCTATTATTCAAATTTATTTTAAAATTAATATTTAGGTTATACAAGATGACCCTAATGATCCTTTTTAAGTTTTGGACATAGCCAGGGTTAAGAAAATAGAACAATTAATCATTACAGCATTGTCCGATTTGATTCCAATTTAATTTTTAGAGCTCATTTGATGTACTGTAAATTATTATTAAAATTTTTCTTATGAATTGTTTTTAAAAAAAATAATTATATCTCACTCTATTACTGTTATCTATTATCCGAATAAAATTTAAATTTACTATTTTGCATATACAAGATAGCCAAATGATGTTTTTTACGGTTTGAACACAACCAAAATTAAGAAAATGTAGTAACTAATAGCGTTAACGATTGTTCCGATTTAATTTTTAGATATAATTTGTTTAATCCTAAGTAATTTTTTTAAAATTTTTAATGTATTATGTTTTAAAAAAATAGTCATATCTCCTCTATTACGGTTAGTACTTATTCAAATATAATTTAAAATTAATACTTAGGTTATCAAGATGACCCAAATGAGCCTTTTTAAGTTTTGGACATAACCAGAATAAAGAAAATCGATTACTATTACCTATATCTATTCTTCCGATATGATTCCAATTTAATTTTTATATATAATTTGATTAACCCTAAATGATTTTTAAAAATATTTTGATGGATTGTGCTTAAAAAAATAGTCATATCTCACTCAATTACGGTTATCTATTATTCAAATTTATTTTAAAATTACTATTTAGGTTATACAAGATGACCCAAATGATCCTTTTTAAGTTTTGGACATAACCAGGGTTAAAAAAATAGAACAATTAATCATTACAGCATTGTCCGATTTGATTCCAATTTAATTTTTGAAGTTCATTTGATGTACTGTAAATTATTTTTAAAATTTTTCTTATGAATTGTTTTTTAAAACAATAATCATATCTCATCTATTACTGTTATCTATTATTCGAATATAATTTAAATTAACTATTTCGCATATACAAGATAGCCAAATGATATTTTTTACGGTTTGATCACAACCAGAATTAAGAAAATATAATAACTAATAGCGTTGGCGATTGATTATTTTAAAATTAATATTTAGGTTATACAAGATGACCCGAATGATCCTTTTTAAGTTTTAGACATAACCAGGGTTAAGAAAATAGAACAATTAATCATTACAGCATTGTCCGATGTGATTCCAATTTAATTTTTGAAGTTCATTTAATGTACTGTAAATTATTTTTAAAATTTTTCTTATGAATTGTTTTTTAAAAAAATAATCATATCTCATCTATTACTGTTATCTATTATTCGAATATAATTTAAATTTACTATTTCGCATATACAAGATAGCCAAATTATGTTTTTTACGGTTTGAACACAACCAGAATTAAGAAAATATAATAACTAATTGCGTTAACGATTGTTTCGATTTAATTTTAATTTAATTTTTAGATATAATTTGATTAAACCTAAATGATTTTTAAAAATATTTTAATGTATTGTGTTTAAGAAAAATAGTCATATCCCACCCAATTACGGTAATCTATTATTCAAATTTATTTTAAAATTAATATTTAGGTTATACAAGATGACCCAAATGATCCTTTTTAAGTTTTGGACATAGCCAGGGTTAAGAAAATAGAACAATTAATCATTACAGCATTGTCCGATTTGATTCCAATTTAATTTTTAGAGCTCATTTGATGTACTGTAAATTATTATTAAAATTTTTCTTATGAATTGTTTTTAAAAAAAATAATTATATCTCACTCTATTACTGTTATCTATTATCCGAATAAAATTTAAATTTACTATTTCGCATATACAAGATAGCCAAATGATGTTTTTTACGGTTTGAACACAACCAAAATTAAGAAAATATAATAAATAATAGCATTAACGATTGTTCCCATTTAATTTTTTATATAATTTGATTAACCCTAAATGATTTTTAAAAATATTTTAATGTATTGTGTTTAACAAAAATAGTCATATCTCACATAATTACGGTTATCTATTATTCAAATTTATTTTAAAATGAATATTTAGGTTATACAATATGACCCAAATGATCCTTTTTAAGTTTTGGACATAACCAGAGTTAAGAAAATAGAACGATTTATCATTATAGCATTGTCCGATTTTATTCCAATTTAATTTTTAAAGTACATTTGATGTACTGTAAATTATTTTTAAAATTTTTCTTATAAATTGTTTTTTAAAAAAATAATTATATCTCACTCTATTACTGTTATCTATTATTCGAATATAATTTAAATTTACTATTTCGCATATACAAGATAGCCAAATGATGTTTTTTACGGTTTGAACATAACCAGAATTAAGAAAATATAATAAATAATAGCATTAACGATTGTTCCGATTTAATTTTTGATATAATTTGATTAACCCTAAATGATTTTTAAAAATATTTTAATGTATTGTGTTTAAGAAAAATAGTCATATCTCACACAATTACGGTTATCTATTATTCAAATTTATTTTAAAATGAATATTTAGGTTATGCAATATGACCCAAATGATCCTTTTTAAGTTTTGGACATTACCAGGGTTAAGAAAATAGAACGATTTATCATTATAGCATTGTCCGATTTTATTCCAATTTAATTTTTAAAGTACATTTGATGTACTGTAAAATATTTTTAAAATTTTTCTTATGAATTGTTTTTAAAAAAAATAATTATATCTCACTCTATTACTGTTATCTAATATTCGAATATAATTTAAATTTACTATTTCGCATATACAAGATAACAAATGATATTTTTTACGGTTTGAACACAACCAGAGTTTAGAAAATATAATAACAAATAGCGTTGGCGATTGTCCCGATTTAATTTTAATTCAATTTTTAGATATAATTTGATTAACCCTAAATGATTTTTAAAAATCTTTTGATGTGTTTTAAAAAAATAGTCATATCTCACTCAATTACGGTTATCTATTATTCAAATTTATTTTAAAATTAATATTTATGTTATACAAGATGACTTAAATGATCCTTTTTAAGTTTTGGACATTACCAGGGTTAAGAAAATAGAACGATTTATCATTATAGCATTGTCCGATTTTATTCCAATTTAATTTTTAAAGTACATTTGATGTACTGTAAATTATTTTTAAAATTTTTCTTATGAATTGTTTTTTAAAAAAATAATTATATCTCACTCTATTACTGTTATCTATTATTCGAATATAATTTAAATTTACTATTTCGCATATACAAGATAGCCAAATGATGTTTTTTACGGTTTGAACACAACCAGAATTAAGAAAATAGAACAATTAATCATTATAGCATTGTCCGATTTGACTCCAATTTAATTTTTGAAGTTAATTTAATGTACTGTAAATTATTTTTAAAATTTTTCTTATGAATTGTTTTTTAAAAAAAATAATTATATCTCACTCTATTACTGTTATCTATTATTCGAATATAATTTAAATTTACTATTTCGCATATACAAGATAGCCAAATGATGTTTTTTACGGTTTGAACACAACCAGAGTTAAGAAAATGTAGTAACTAAGAGCGTTAACGATTGTTCCGATTTAATTTTTCGATATAATTTGATTAACCCTAAATGATTTTTAAAAATAGTTTTATGTATTGTGTTTTAAAAAAATAGTCATATCTCCTGTATTACGGTTATTACTTATTCAAATATAATTTAAAATTAATACTTAGGTTATCAAGATGACTCAAATGATCCTTTTTAAGTTTTGGACATTACCAGGGTTAAGAAAATAGAACGATTTATCATTATAGCATTGTCCGATTTGATTCCAATTTAATTTTTGAAGTTCATTTGATTTACTGTAAATTATTTTTAAAATTCTTCTTATGTATTGTTTTTAAAAAAAATAATTATATCTCACTCTATTACTGTTTTCTATTATTTGAATATAATTTAAATTTACTATTTCGCATATACAAAAAAGCCAAATGATGTTTTTTACGGTTTGAACACAACCAGAGTTAAGAAAATATAATAACTAATAGCGTTGGCGATTGATTATTTTAAAATTAATATTTAGGTTATACAAGATGACCCAAATGATACTTTTTAAGTTTTGGACATAACCAGGGTTAAGAAAATAGAACAATTAATCATTATAGCATTGTCCGATTTGACTCCAATTTAATTTTTGAAGTTCATTTAATGTACTGTAAATTATTTTTAAAATTTTTCTTATGTGTTGTTTTTTAAAAAAAATAATTATATCTCACTCTATTACTGTTATCTATTATTCGAATATAATTTAAATTTACTATTTCGCATATACAAGATAGCCAAATGATGTTTTTTACGGTTTGAACACAACCAGAGTTAAGAAAATATAATAACTAATAGCGTTGGCGATTGATTATTTTAAAATTAATATTTAGGTTATACAAGATGACCCAAATGATACTTTTTAAGTTTTGGACATAACCAGGGTTAAGAAAATAGAACAATTAATTATTACAGCATTGTCCGATTTGATTCCAATTTAATTTTTAAAGTTTATTTGATGTATTTAAATTTACTATTTCGCATATACAAAAAAGCCAAATGATGTTTTTTACGGTTTGAACACAACCAGAGTTAAGAAAATATAATAACTAATAGCGTTGGCGATTGATTATTTTAAAATTAATATTTAGGTTATACAAGATGACCCAAATGATACTTTTTAAGTTTTGGACATAACCAGGGTTAAGAAAATAGAACAATTAATCATTATAGCATTGTCCGATTTGACTCCAATTTAATTTTTGAAGTTCATTTAATGTACTGTAAATTATTTTTAAAATTGTTCTTATGAATTGTTTTTTAAAAAAATAATCATATCTTACTCTATTACTGTTATCTATTATTCGAATATAATTTAAATTTACTATTTCGTATATACAAGATAGCCAAATGATGTTTTTTACGGTTTGAACACAACCAGAGTTAAGAAAATGTAGTAACTAATAGCGTTAACGATTGTTCCGATTTAATTTTTAGATATAATTTGATTAACCCTAAATGATTTTTAAAAATAGTTTTATGTATTGTGTTTTAAAAAAATAGTCATATCTTACTCCATTACGGTTATTAATTATTCAAATATAATTTAAAATTAATATTTAGGTTATCAAGATGACTCAAATGATCCTTTTTAAGTTTTGGACATAACCAGAATAAAGAAAATCGATTACTATTACCTATAGCTATTGTTCCGATATGATTCCAATTTAATTTTTAGATATAATTTGTTTAATCCTAAGTAATTTTTTTAAAGTTTTTAATGTATTATGTTTTAAAAAAAGAGTCATATCTCCTCTATTACGGTTAGTACTTATTCAAATATAATTTAAAATTAATACTTAGGTTATCAAGATGACCCAAATGAGCCTTTTTAAGTTTTGGACATAACCAGAATAAAGAAAATCGATTACTATTACCTATATCTATTCTTCCGATATGATTCCAATTTAAATTTTATATATAATTTGATTAACCCTAAATGATTTTTAAAAATATTTTGATGGATTGTGCTTAAAAAAATAGTCATATCTCACTCAATTACGGTTATCTATTATTCAAATTTATTTTAAAATTACTATTTAGGTTATACAAGATGACCCAAATGATCCTTTTTAAGTTTTGGACATAACCAGGGTTAAAAAAATAGAACAATTAATCATTACAGCATTGTCCGATTTGATTCTAATTTAATTTTTGAAGTTCATTTGATGTACTGTAAATTATTTTTAAAATTTTTCTTATGAATTGTTTTTTAAAACAATAATCATATCTCATCTATTACTGTTATCTATTATTCGAATATAATTTAAATTAACTATTTCGCATATACAAGATAGCCAAATGATATTTTTTACGTTTTGATCACAACCAGAATTAAGAAAATATAATAACTAATAGCGTTGGCGATTGATTATTTTAAAATTAATATTTAGGTTATACAAGATGACCCAAATGATCCTTTTTAAGTTTTGGACATAACCAGGGTTAAAAAAATAGAACAATTAATCATTACAGCATTGTCCGATGTGATTCCAATTTAATTTTTAAAGTTCATTTAATGTACTGTAAATTATTTTTAAAATTTTTCTTATGAATTGTTTTTTAAAAAAATAATCATATCTCATCTATTACTGTTATCTATTATTCGAATATAATTTAAATTTACTATTTCGCATATACAAGATAGCCAAATTATGTTTTTTACGGTTTGATCACAACCAGAATTAAGAAAATATAATAACTAATAGCGTTGGCGATTGATTATTTTAAAATTAATATTTAGGTTATACAAGATGACCCAAATGATCCTTTTTAAGTTTTAGACATAACCAGGGTTAAGAAAATAGAACAATTAATCATTACAGCATTGTCCGATGTGATTCCAATTTAATTTTTGAAGTTCATTTAATGTACTGTAAATTATTTTTAAAATTTTTCTTATGAATTGTTTTTTAAAAAAATAATCATATCTCATCTATTACTGTTATCTATTATTCGAATATAATTTAAATTTACTATTTCGCATATACAAGATAGCCAAATTATGTTTTTTACGGTTTGAACACAACCAGAATTAAGAAAATATAATAACTAATTGCGTTAACGATTGTTTCGATTTAATTTTAATTTTATTTTTAGATATAATTTGATTAACCCTAAATGATTTTTAAAAATATTTTGATGGATTGTGCTTAAAAAAATAGTCATATCTCACTCAATTACGGTTATCTATAATTCAAATTTATTTTTAAATTACTATTTAGGTTATACAAGATGACCCAAATGATCCTTTTTAAGTTTTGGACATAACCAGGGTTATGAAAATAGAACAATTAATCCTTATAGCATTGTCCGATTTGATTCCAATTTAATTTTTGAAGTTCATTTGATGTACTGTAAATTATTTTTAAAATTCTTCTTATGAATTGTTTTTTAAACAAATAATTATATTTCACTCTATTACTGTTATCTAATATTCGAATATAATTTAAATTTACTATTTCGCATATACAAGATAGCCAAATGATATTTTTTACGGTTCGAACACAACCAGAGTTTAGAAAATATAATAACTAATAGCGTTGGCGATTGTCCCGATTTAATTTTAATTCAATTTTTAGATATAATTTGATTAACCGTAAATGATTTTTAAAAATCTTTTGATGTATTGTGTTTTAAAAAAATAGTCATATCTCACTCAATTACGGTTATCTATTATTCAAATTTATTTTAAAATTAATATTTAGGTTATACAAGATGACCCAAATGATCCTTTTTAAGTTTTGGACATTACCAGGGTTAAGAAAATAGAACAATTTATCCTTATAGCATTATCCGATTTGATTCCAATTTAATTTTTGAAGTTCATTTGATGTACTGTAAATTATTTTTAAAATTCTTCTTATGAATTGTTTTTTAAAAAATAAATTATATCTCACTCTATTTCGCATATACAAGATAGCCAAATGATGTTTTTTACGGTTTGAACACAACCAGAGTTAAGAAAATATAATAACTAATAGCGTTGGCGATTGTTTCGATTTAATTTTAATTTAATTTTTAGATATAATTTGATTAACCCTAAATGATTTTTAATAATCTTTTGATGTATTGTGTTTTAAAAAAATAGTCATATCTCACTCAATTACGGTTATCTATTATTCAAATTTATTTTAAAATTAATATTTAGATTATACAAGATGACCCAAATGATCCTTTTTAAGTTTTGTACATAACCAGGGTTAAGAAAATAGAACAATTAATCATTACAGCATTGTTGTACTATTTCGCATATACAAGATAGCCAAATGATCTTTTTTACGGTGTGAACACAACCAGATTTAAGAAAATGTAATAAATAATAGCGTTAACGATTGTTCCGATTTAATTTTTAGATATAATTTCATTAACCCTAAATGATTTTTAAAAATATTTTAATGTATTGTGTTTAACAAAAATAGTCATATCTCCCACAATTACGGTTATCTATTATTCAAATTTATTTTAAAATGAATATTTAGGTTATACAAGATGACCCAAATGATCCTTTTTAAGTTTTGGACATTACCAGGGTTAAGAAAATAGAACAATTTATCCTTATAGCATTATCCGATTTGATTCCAATTTAATTTTTGAAGTTCATTTGATGTACTGTAAATTATTTTTAAAATTCTTCTTATGAATTGTTTTTTAAAAAATAAATTATATCTCACTCTATTTCTCATATACAAGATAGCCAAATGATGTTTTTTACGGTTTGAACACAACCAGAGTTAAGAAAATATAATAACTAATAGCGTTGGCGATTGTTTCGATTTAATTTTAATTTAATTTTTAGATATAATTTGATTAACCCTAAATGATTTTTAAAAATCTTTTGATGTATTGTGTTTTAAAAAAATAGTCATATCTCACTCAATTACGGTTATCTATTATTCAAATTTATTTTAAAATTAATATTTAGATTATACAAGATGACCCAAATGATCCTTTTTAAGTTTTGGACATAACCAGGGTTAAGAAAATAGAACAATTAATCATTACAGCATTGTCCGATTTGATTCCAATTTAATTTTTAAAGTTCATTTGATGTACTGTAAATTATTATTAAAATTTTTCTTATGAATTGTTTTTTAAAAAAATAATCATATCTCATCTATTACTGTTATCTATTATTCGAATATAATTTAAATTTACTATTTCGCATATACAAGATAGCCAAATTATGTTTTTTACGGTTTGAACACAACCAGAATTAAGAAAATATAATAACTAATTGCGTTAACGATTGTTTCGATTTAATTTTAATTTAATTTTTAGATATAATTTGATTAAACCTAAATGATTTTTAAAAATCTTTTGATGTATTGTGTTTTAAAAAAATAGTCATATCTCACTCAATTACGGTTATCTATTATTCAAATTTATTTTAAAATTAATATTTAGATTATACAAGATGACCCAAATGATCCTTTTTAAGTTTTGGACATAACCAGGGTTAAGAAAATAGAACAATTAATCCTTATAGCATTGTCCGATTTGATTCCAATTTAATTTTTGAAGTTCATTTGATGTACTGTAAATTATTTTTAAAATTCTTCTTATGAATTGTTTTTTAAAAAAATAATCATATCTCACTCTATTACTGTTATCTATTATTCGAATATAATTTAAATTTACTATTTCGCATATACAAGATAGCCAAATGTTGTTTTTTACGGTTTGAACAAAACCAGAGTTAAGAAAATGTAATTAATAGCGTTAAAGATTGTTCCGATTTAATATTTAGATATAATTTGATTAACCCTAAATGATTTTTAAAAATATTTTAATGTATTGTGTTTAAGAAAAATAGTCATATCCCACCCAATTACGGTAATCTATTATTAAAATTTATTTTAAAAAGAATATTTAGGTTATACAAGATGACCCAAATGATCCTTTTTAAGTTTTGGACATAACCAGGGTTAAGAAAATAGAACAATTAATCATTACAGCATTGTCCGATTTGATTCCAATTTAATTTTTAAAGTTCATTTGATGTACTGTAAATTATTATTAAAATTTTTCTTATGAATTGTTTTTTAAAAAAATAATTATATCTCACTCTGTTACTGTTATCTATTATTCGAATATAATTTAAATTTACTATTTCGCATATACAAGATAGCCAAATGATGTTTTTTACGGTTTGAACACAACCAGAATTAAGAAAATATAATAACTAATAGCGTTGGCGATTGTTTCGATTTAATTTTAATTTAATTTTTAGATATAATTTGATTAACCCTAAATGATTTTTAAAAATATTTTAATGTATTGTGTTTAAGAAAAATAGTCATATCCCACCCAATTACGGTAATCTATTATTCAAATTTATTTTAAAATTAATATTTAGGTTATACAAGATGATTCAAATGATCCTTTTTAAGTTTTGGACATAGCCAGGGTTAAGAAAATAGAACAATTAATCATTACAGCATTGTCCGATTTGATTCCAATTTAATTTTTAGAGCTCATTTGATGTACTGTAAATTATTATTAAAATTTTTCTTATGAATTGTTTTAAAAAAAAATAATTATATCTCACTCTATTACTGTTATCTATTATCCGAATAAAATTTAAATTTACTATTTCGCATATACAAGATAGCCAAATGATGTTTTTTACGGTTTGAACACAACCAAAATTAAGAAAATATAATAAATAATAGCATTAACGATTGTTCCCATTTAATTTTTTATATAATTTGATTAACCCTAAATGATTTTTAAAAATATTTTAATGTATTGTGTTTAACAAAAATAGTCATATCTCACATAATTACGGTTATCTATTATTCAAATTTATTTTAAAATGAATATTTAGGTTATACAATATGACCCAAATGATCCTTTTTAAGTTTTGGACATAACCAGAGTTAAGAAAATAGAACAATTAATCATTATAGCATTGTCCGATTTGACTCCAATTTAATTTTTGAAGTTCATTAAATGTACTGTAAATTATTTTTAAAATTTTTCTTATGAGTTGTTTTTTAAAAAAAATAATTATATCTCACTCTATTACTGTTTTCTATTATTCGAATATAATTTAAATTTACTATTTCGCATATACAAGATAGCCAAATGATGTTTTTTACGGTTTGAACACAACCAGAGTTAAGAAAATATAATAACTAATAGCGTTGGCGATTGATTATTTTAAAATTAATATTTAGGTTATACAAGATGACCCAAATGATCCTTTTTAAGTTTTGGACATAACCAGGGTTAAGAAAATAGAACAATTAATCATTACAGCATTGTCCGATTTGATTCCAATTTAATTTTTAAAGTTTATTTGATGTACTGTAAATTATTATTAAAATTGTTCTTATGAATTGTTTTTTAAAAAAATAATCATATCTTACTCTATTACTGTTATCTATTATTCGAATATAATTTAAATTTACTATTTCACATATACAAGATAGCCAAATGATGTTTTTTACGGTTTGAACACAACCAGAGTTAAGAAAATGTAGTAACTAATAGCGTTAACGATTGTTCCGATTTAATTATTAGATATAATTTGATTAACCCTAAATGATTTTTAAAAAAAGTTTTATGTATTGTGTTTTAAAAAAATAGTCATATCTTACTCCATTACGGTTATTAATTATTCAAATATAATTTAAAATTAATATTTAGGTTATCAAGATGACTCAAATGATCCTTTTTAAGTTTTGGACATAACCAGAATAAAGAAAATCGATTACTATTACCTATAGCTATTGTTCCGATATGATTCCAATTTAATTTTTAGATATAATTTGTTTAATCCTAAGTAATTTTTTTAAAATTTTTAATGTATTGTGTTTTAAAAAAATAGTCATATCTCCTCTATTACGGTTATTACTTATTCAAATATAATTTAAAATTAATACTTAGGTTATCAAGATGACCCAAATGAGCCTTTTTAAGTTTTGGACATAACCAGAATAAAGAAAATCGATTACTATTACCTATAGCTATTCTTCCGATATGATTCCAATTTAATTTTTATATATAATTTGATTAACCCTAAATGATTTTTAAAAATATTTTGATGGATTGTGCTTAAAAAAATAGTCATATCTCACTCAATTACGGTTATCTATTATTCAAATTTATTTTAAAATTACTATTTAGGTTATACAAGATGACCCAAATGATCCTTTTTAAGTTTTGGACATAACCAGGGTTAAAAAAATAGAACAATTAATCATTACAGCATTGTCCGATTTGATTCCAATTTAATTTTTGAAGTTCATTTGATGTACTGTAAATTATTTTTAAAATTTTTCTTATGAATTGTTTTTTAAAACAATAATCATATCTCATCTATTACTGTTATCTATTATTCGAATATAATTTAAATTAACTATTTCGCATATACAAGATAGCCAAATGATATTTTTTACGGTTTGATCACAACCAGAATTAAGAAAATATAATAACTAATAGCGTTGGCGATTGATTATTTTAAAATTAATATTTAGGTTATACAAGATGACCCAAATGATCCTTTTTAAGTTTTAGACATAACCAGGGTTAGGAAAATAGAACAATTAATCATTACAGCATTGTCCGATGTGATTCCAATTAAGTTTTGAAGTTCATTTAATGTACTGTAAATTATTTTTAAAATTTTTCTTATGAATTGTTTTTTAAAACAATAATCATATCTCATCTATTACTGTTATCTATTATTCGAATATAATTTAAATTTACTATTTCGCATATACAAGATAGCCAAATTATGTTTTTTACGGTTTGAACACAACCAGAATTAAGAAAATATAATAACTAATTGCGTTAACGATTGTTTCGATTTAATTTTAATTTAATTTTTAGATATAATTTGATTAAACCTAAATGATTTTTAAAAATATTTTGATGTATTGTGTTAAAAAAAAATTGTCATATCTCACTCGATTACGGTTATCTATTATTCAAATTTATTTTAAAAATAATATTTAGGTTATACAAGATGACCCAAATGATCCTTTTTAAGTTTTGGACATAACCAGGGTTAAGAAAATAGAACAATTAATCCTTATAGCATTGTCCGATTTGATTCCAATTTAATTTTTGAAGTTCATTTGATGTACTGTAAATTATTTTTAAAATTCTTCGTATGAATTGTTTTTTAAAAAAATAATTATATCTCACTCTATTACTGTTATCTATTATTCGAATATAATTTAAATTTACTATTTCGCATATACAAGATAGCCAAATGATGTTTTTTTACGGTTTGAACACAACCAGAGTTAAGAAAATGTAGCAACTAATAGCGTTAACGATTGTTCCGATTTAATTTTTAGATATAATTTGATTAACCCTAAATGATTTTTAAAAATAGTTTTATGTATTGTGTTTAAGAAAAATAGTCATATCTCACACAATTACGGTTATCTATTATTCAAATTTATTTTAAAGTGAATATTTAGGTTATACAATATGACCCAAATGTAAGTTTTGGACATAACCAGGGTTAAGAAAATAGAACAATTAATCATTCTAGCATTGTCCGATTTGACTCCAATTTAATTTTTGAAGTTCATTTAATGTATTGTAAATTATTTTTAAAATTTT
Source organism: Anthonomus grandis grandis (assembly GCF_022605725.1). Lineage (NCBI taxonomy): Eukaryota > Metazoa > Arthropoda > Insecta > Coleoptera > Curculionidae > Anthonomus > Anthonomus grandis. Next base: position 1,406,159 of record NC_065565.1, read on the forward strand.
TCTTATGAATTGTTTTTTAAAAAAAATAATTATATCTCACTCTATTACTGTTATCTATTATTCGAATATAATTTAAATTTGCTATATCGCATATACAAGATAGCCAAACGATGTTTTTTTACGGTTTGAACACAACCAGAGTTAAGAAAATGTAGCAACTAATAGCGTTAACGATTGTTCCGATTTAATTTTTAGATATAATTTGATTAACCCTAAATGATTTTTAAAAATAGTTTTATGTATTGTGTTTTAAAAAAATAGTCATATCTCCTGTATTACGGTTATTACTTATTCAAATATAATTTAAAATTAATACTTAGGTTATCAAGATGACTCAAATGATCCTTTTTAAGTTTTGGACATTACCAGGGTTAAGAAAATAGAACGATTTATCATTATAGCATTGTCCGATTTTATTCCAATTTAATTTTTCAAGTTCATTTGATGTACTGTAAATTATTTTTAAAATTTTTCTTATGAATTGTTTTTTAAAAAAATAATCATATCTCACTCTATTACTGTTATCTATTATTCGAATATAATTTAAATTTACTATTTCGCATATACAAGATAGCCAAATGATGTTTTTTACGGTTTGAACACAACCAGAATTAAGAAAATATAATAACTAATTGCGCTAACGATTGTTTCGATTTAATTTTAATTTAATTTTTAGATATAATTTGATTAAACCTAAATGATTTTTAAAAATATTTTGATGTTTTGTGTTAAAAAAAAATAGTCATATCTCACTCGATTACGGTTATCTATTATTCAAATTTATTTTAAAATTAATATTTAGGTTCTACAAGATGACCCAAATGATCCTTTTTAAGTTTTGGACATAACCAGGGTTAAGAAAATAGAACAATTAATCATTACAGCATTGTCCGATTTGATTCCAATTTAATTTTTGAAGTTCATTTGATGTACTGTAAATTATTTTTAAAATTCTTCTTATGAAATGTTTTTTAAAAAAATAATTACATCTCACTCTATTACTGTTATCTAATATTCGAATATAATTTTTAGATATAATTTGATTAACTCTAAATGATTTTTAAAAATATTTTAATGTATTGTGTTTAACAAAAATAGTAATATCTCACCCAATTACGGTTATCTATTATTCAAATTTATTTTAAAATTAATATTTAGGTTATACAAGGTGACACAAATGATCCTTTTTAAGTTTTAGATATAACCAGGGTTAAGAAAATAGAACAATTAATTTGATTAACACTAAATGATTTTTAAAAATATTTTGATGTATTGTGTTTAAAAAAATAGCCATATCTCACTCAATTACGGTTATCTATTATACAAATTTATTTAAAAATTAATATTTAGGTTATACAAGATGACCCAAATGATCCTTTTTAAGTTTTGGACATAACCAGGGTTAAGAAAATAGTACAATTAATCCTTATAGCATTGTCCGATTTGATTCCAATTTAATTTTTAAAGTTCATTTGATGTACTGTAAATTATTTTTAAAATTCTTCTTATGAATTGTTTTTTAAAAAAATAATCATATCTCTCTATTACTGTTATCTATTATTCGAATATAATTTAAATTTACTATTTCGCTTATACAAGATAGCCAAATGATCTTTTTTACGGTGTGAACACATCCAGATTTAAGAAAATATAATAAATAATAGCGTTAACGATTGTTCCTATTTAATTTTTAGATATAATTTCATTAACCCTAAATGATTTTTAAAAATATTTAAATGTATTGTGTTTAACAAAAATAGTCATATCTCCCACAATTACGGTTATCTATTATTCAAATTTATTTTAAAATGAATATTTAGGTTTTACAAGATGACCCAAATGATCCTTTTTAAGTTTTGGACATAACCAGGGTTAAGAAAATAGTACAATTAATCCTTATAGCATCGTCCGATTTGATTCCAATTTAATTTTTGAAGTTCATTTGATGTACTGTAAATTATTATTAAAATTTTTCTTATGAATTGTTTTTTAAAAAAATAATTATATCTCACTCTGTTACTGTTATCTATTATTCGAATATAATTTAAATTTACTATTTCGCATATACAAGATAGCCAAATGATGTTTTTTACGGTTTGAACACAACCAGAGTTAACAAAATGTAATAAATAATAGCGTTAACGATTGTTCCGATTTAATTTTTAGATATAATTTGATTAACCCTAAATGATTTTTAAAAATATTTTAATGTATTGTGTTTAACAAAAATAGTCATATCTCCCACAATTACGGTTATCTATTATTCAGATTTATTTTAAAATGAATATTTAGGTTATACAAGATGACCCAAATGATCCTTTTTAATTTTTGGACATAACCAGGGTTAAGAAAATAGAACAATTAATTTGATTAACACTAAATGAGTTTTAAAAAATTTTGATGTATTGTGTTTTAAAAAAATAGCCATGTCTCACTCAATTACGGTTATCTATTATACAAATTTATTTAAAAATTAATATTTAGGTTATACAAGATGACCCAAATGATCCTTTTTAAGTTTTGGACATAACCAGGGTTAAGAAAATAGTACAATTAATCCTTATAGCATTGTCCGATTTGATTCTAATTTAAATTTTAAAGTTCATTTGATGTACTCTAAATTATTTTTAAAATTCTTCTTATGGATTGTTTTTTAAAAAAATAATTATATCTCACTCTATTACTGTTATCTAATATTCGAATATAATTTAAATTTACTATTTCGCATATACAAGATAGCCAAATGATATTTTTTACGGTTTGAACACAACCAGAGTTAACAAAATGTAATAAATAATAGCGTTAACGATTGTTCCGATTTAATTTTTAGATATAATTTGATTAACCCTAAATGATTTTTAAAAATATTTTAATGTATTGTGTTTAACAAAAATAGTCATATCTCCCACAATTACGGTTATCTATTATTCAAATTTATTTTAAAATGAATATTTAGGTTTTACAAGATGACCCAAATAATCCTTTTTAAGTTTTGGACATAACCAGGGTTAAGAAAATAGTACAATTAATCCTTATAGCATTGTACGATTTGATTCCAATTTAATTTTTGAAGTTCATTTGATGTACTGTAAATTATTTTTAAAATTCTTCTTATGAATTGTTTTTTAAAAAAATAATTATATCTCACTCTATTACTGTTATCTAATATTCGAATATAATTTAAATTTACTATTTTGCATATACAAGATAGCCAAATGATATTTTTTACGGTTTGAACACAACCAGAGTTAACAAAATGTAATAAATAATAGCGTTAACGATTGTTCCGATTTAATTTTTAGATATAATTTGATTAACCCTAAATGATTTTTAAAAATATTTTAATGTATTGTGTTTAACAAAAATAGTCATATCTCCCACAATTACGGTTATCTATTATTCAAATTTATTTTAAAATGAATATTTAGGTTATACAAGATGACCCAAATGATCCTTTTAAGTTTTGGACATAACCAGGGTTAAGAAAATAGAACAATTAATCATTACAGCATTGTCCGATTTGATTCCAATTTAATTTTTGAAGTTCATTTGATGTACTGTAAATTATTTTTAAAATTCTTCTTATGTATTGTTTTTTAAGAAATAAATTATATCTCACTCTATTTCGCATATACAAGATAGCCAAATGATGTTTTTTACGGTTTGAATACAACCAGAGTTAAGAGTTAAGAAAATATAATAACTAATAGCGTTGGCGATTGTTCCGATTTAATTTTAATTTATTTTTTAGATATAATTTGATTAACCCTAAATGATTTTTAAAAATCTTTTGATGTATTGTGTTTTAAAAAATAGTCATATCTCACTCAATTACTGTTATCTATTATTCGAATATAATTTAAATTTACTATTTCGCATATACAAGATAGCCAAATGATGTTTTTTACGGTTTAAACACAACCAGAATTAAGAAAATATAATAAATAATAGCATTAACGATTGTTCCGATTTAATTTTTGATATAATTTGATTAACCCTAAATGATTTTTAAAAATATTTTAATGTATTGTGTTTAAGAAAAATAGTCATATCTCACACAATTACGGTTATCTATTATTCAAATTTATTTTAAAAAGAATATTTAGGTTATACAATATGACCCAAATGATCCTTTTTAAGTTTTGGACATAACCAGGGTTAAGAAAATAGAACAATTAATCATTACAGCATTGTCCGATTTGATTCCAATTTAATTTTTAAAGTTCATTTGATGTACTGTAAATTATTATTAAAATTTTTCTTATGAATTGTTTTTTAAAAAAATAATTATATCTCACTCTGTTACTGTTATCTATTATTCGAATATAATTTAAATTTACTATTTCGCATATACAATATAGCCAAATGATGTTTTTTACGGTTTGAACACAACCAGAGTTAACAAAATGTAATAAATAACTATTATATAGTTAACGATTGTTCCGATTTAATTTTTAGATATAATTTGATTAACCATAAATGATTTTTAAAAATATTTTAATGTATTGTGTTTAACAAAAATAGTCATATCTCCCACAATTACGGTTATGTATTATTCAGATTTATTTTGAAATGAATATTTAGGTTATACAAGATGACCCAAATGATCCTTTTTAATTTTTGGACATAACCAGGGTTAAGAAAATAGAACAAATAATCATTACAGCATTGTCCGATTTGATTCCAATTTAATTTTTAAAGTTCATTTGATGTACTGTAAATTATTATTAAAATTTTTCTTATGAATTGTTTTTTAAAAAAATAATTATATCTCACTCTGTTACTGTTATCTAATATTCGAATATAATTTAAATTTACTATTTCGCATATACAAGATAGCCAAATGATATTTTTTACGGTTTGAACACAACCAGAGTTTAGAAAATATAATAACTAATAGCGTTGGCGATTGTCCCGATTTAATTTTAATTTAATTTTTAGATATAATTTGATTAACCCTAAATGATTTTTAAAAATCTTTTGATGTATTGTGTTTTAAAAAATAGTCATATCTCACACAATTGCGGTTATCTATTATTCAAATTTATTTTAAAATGAATATTTAGGTTATACAAGATGACCCAAATGATCCTTTTTAAATTTTGGACATAACCAGGGTTAAGAAAATAGAACAATTAATCATTATAGCATTGTCCGATTTCACTCCAATTTAATTTTTAAAGTTCATTTAATGTACTGTAAATTATTTTTAAAATTTTTCTTATGAATTGTTTTTTAAAAAAATAATTATATCTCACTCTATTACTGTTATCTATTATTCGAATATAATTTAAATTTACTATTTCGCATATACAAGATAGCCAAATGATCTTTTTTACGGTGTGAACACAACCAGATTTAAGAAAATATAATAAATAATAGCGTTAACGATTGTTCCTATTTAATTTTTAGATATAATTTCATTAACCCTAAATGATTTTTAAAAATATTTTAATGTATTGTGTTTAACAAAAATAGTCATATCTCACACAATTACGGTTATCTATTATTCAAATTTATTTTAAAAAGAATATTTAGGTTATACAAGATGACCCAAATGATCCTTTTTAAGTTTTGGACATTACCAGGGTTAAGAAAATAGAACAATTTATCCTTATAGCATTATCCGATTTGATTCCAATTTAATTTTTGAAGTTCATTTGATGTACTGTAAATTATTTTTAAAATTCTTCTTATAAATTGTTTTTTAAAAAATAAATTATATCTCACTCTATTTCGCATATACAAGATTGCCAAATGATGTTTTTTACGGTTTGAATACAACCAGAGTTAAGAAAATATAATAACTAATAGCGTTGGCGATTGTTCCGATTTAATTTTAATTTAATTTTTAGATATAATTTGATTAACCCTAAATGATTTTTAAAAATCTTTTGATGTATTGTGTTTTAAAAAAATAGTCATATCTCACTCAATTACGGTTATCTATTATTCAAATTTATTTTAAAATTAATATTTAGGTTATACAAGATGACCCAAATGATCCTTTTTAAGTTTTGGACATAACCAGGGTTAAGAAAATAGAACAATTAATCATTACAGCATTGTCCGATTTGATTCCAATTTAATTTTTAAAGTTCATTTGATGTACTGTAAATTATTATTAAAATTTTTCTTATGAATTGTTTTTTAAAAAAATAATTATATCTCACTCTATTACTGTTATCTATTATTCGAATATAATTTAAATTTACTATTTCGCATATACAAGATAGCCAAATGATATTTTTTACGGTTTGAACACAACCAGAGTTTAGAAAATATAATAACTAATAGCGTTGGCGATTGCCCCGATTTAATTTTAATTCAATTTTTAGATATAATTTGATTAACCCTAAATGATTTTTAAAAATCTTTTGATGTATTGTGTTTTAAAAAATAGTCATATCTCACTCAATTACGGTTATCTATTATTCAAATTTATTTTAAAATTAATATTTAGGTTATACCAGATGACCCAAATGATCCTTTTTAAGTTTTGGACATAACCAGGGTTAAGAAAATAGAACAATTAATCATTATAGCATTGTCCGTTTTCACTCCAATTTAATTTTTAAAGTTCATTTAATGTACTGTAAATTATTTTTAAAATTTTTCTTATGAATTGTTTTTTAAAAAAATAATTATATCTCACTCTATTACTGTTATCTATTATTCGAATATAATTTAAATTTACTATTTCGGATATACAAGATAGCCAAATGATCTTTTTTACGGTGTGAACACAACCAGATTTAAGAAAATATAATAAATAATAGCGTTAACGATTGTTCCTATTTAATTTTTAGATATAATTTCATTAACCCTAAATGATTTTTAAAAATATTTTAATGTATTGTGTTTTAAAAAAATAGTCATATCTCACTCAATTACGGTTATCTAATATTCAAATTTATTTTAAAATTAATATTTAGGTTATACAAGATGACCCAAATGATCCTTTTTAAGTTTTGGACATTACCAGGGTTAAGAAAATAGAACAATTTATCCTTATAGCATTATCCGATTTGATTCCAATTTAATTTTTGAAGTTCATTTGATGTACTGTAAATTATCTTAAAATTCTTCTTATGAATTGTTTTTTAAAAAATAAATTATATCTCACTCTATTTCGCATATACAAGATAGCCAAATGATGTTTTTTACGGTTTGAACACAACCAGAGTTAAGAAAATATAATAACTAATAGCGTTGGCGATTGTTCCGATTTAATTTTAATTTAATTTTTAGATATAATTTGATTAACCCTAAATGATTTTTAAAAATCTTTTGATGTATTGTGTTTTAAAAAAATAGTCATATCTCACTCAATTACGGTTATCTAATATTCAAATTTATTTTAAAATTAATATTTAGATTATACAAGATGACCCAAATGATCCTTTTTAAGTTTTGGACATAACCAGGGTTAAGAAAATAGAACAATTAATCATTACAGCATTGTCCGATTTGATTCCAATTTAATTTTTGAAGTTCATTTGATGAACTGTAAATTATTTTTAAAATTCTTCTTATGAAATGTTTTTAAAAAAAATAATTATATCTCACTCTATTACTGTTATCTAATATTCGAATATAATTTAAATTTACTATTTCGCATATACAAGATAGCCAAATGATGTTTTTTACGGTTTGAACACAACCAGAGTTAAGAAAATATAATAACTAATAGCGTTGGCGATTGATTATTTTAAAATTAATATTTAGGTTATACAAGATGACCCAAATGATCCTTTTTAAGTTTTGGACATAACCAGGGTTAAGAAAATAGAACAATTAATCATTACAGCATTGTCCGATTTGATTCCAATTTAATTTTTGAAGTTCATTTGATGTACTGTAAATTATTTTTAAAATTCTTCTTATGAAATGTTTTTTAAAAAAATAATTATATCTCACTCTATTACTGTTATCTAATATTCGAATATAATTTAAATTTACTATTTCGCATATACAAGATAGCCAAATGATGTTTTTTACGGTTTGAACACAACCAGAGTTAAGAAAATATAATAACTAATAGCGTTGGCGATTGATTATTTTAAAATTAATATTTAGGTTATACAAGATGACCCAAATGATCCTTTTTAAGTTTTGGACATAACCAGGGTTAAGAAAATAGAACAATTAATCATTATAGCAATGTCCGTTTTCACTCCAATTTAATTTTTAAAGTTCATTTAATGTACTGTAAATTATTTTTAAAATTTTTCTTATGAATTGTTTTTTAAAAAAATAATTATATCTCACTCTATTACTGTTATCTATTATTCGAATATAATTTAAATTTACTATTTCGCATATACAAGATAGCCAAATGATCTTTTTTACGGTGTGAACACAACCAGATTTAAGAAAATATAATAAATAATAGCGTTAACGATTGTTCCTATTTAATTTTTAGATATAATTTCATTAACCCTAAATGATTTTTAAAAATATTTTAATGTATTGTGTTTAACAAAAATAGTCATATCTTTCACATTTACGGTTATCTATTATTCAAATTTCTTTTAAAATGAATATTTAGGTTATACAAGATGACCCAAATGATCCTTTTTAAGTTTTGGACATTACCAGCGTTAAGAAAATAGAACAATTTATCCTTATAGCATTATCCGATTTGATTCCAATTTAATTTTTGAAGTTCATTTGATGTACTGTAAATTATTTTTAAAATTCTTCTTATGAATTGTTTTTTAAAAAATAAATTATATCTCACTCTATTTCGCATATACAAGATAGCCAAATGATGTTTTTTACGGTTTGAACACAACCAGAGTTGAGAAAATATAATAACTAATAGCGTTGGCGATTGTTCCGATTTAATTTTAATTTAATTTTTAGATATAATTTGATTAACCCTAAATGATTTTTAAAAATCTTTTGATGTATTGTGTTTAAAAAAAATAGTCATATCTCACTCAATTACGGTTATCTATTATTCAAATTTATTTTAAAATTAATATTTAGATTATACAAGATGACCCCAATGATCCTTTTTAAGTTTTGGACATAACCAGGGTTAAGAAAATAGAACAATTAATCATTACAGCATTGTCCGATTTGATTGCAATTTAATTTTTGAAGTTCATTTGATGTACTGTAAATTATTTTTAAAATTCTTCTTATGAAATGTTTTTTAAAAAAATAAATATATCTCACTCTATTACTGTTATCTTATATTCGAATATAATTTAAATTTACTATTTCGCATATACAAGATAGCCAAATGATGTTTTTTACGGTTTGAACACAACCAGAGTTAAGAAAATATAATAACTAATAGCGTTGGCGATTGATTATTTTAAAATTAATATTTAGGTTATACAAGATGACCCAAATGATCCTTTTTAAGTTTTGGACATAACCAGGGTTAAGAAAATAGAACAATTAATCATTACAGCATTGTCCGATTTGATTCCAATTTAATTTTTGAAGTTCATTTGATGTACTGTAAATTATTTTTAAAATTCTTCTTATGAAATGTTTTTAAAAAAAATAATTATATCTCACTCTATTACTGTTATCTAATATTCGGATATAATTTAAATTTACTATTTCGCATACACAAGATAGCCAAATGATATTTTTTACGGTTTGAACACAACCAGAGTTTAGAAAATATAATAACTAATAGCGTTGGCGATTGTCCCGATTTAATTTTTGATATAATTTGATTAACCCTAAATGATTTTTAAAAATCTTTTGATGTATTGTGTTTTAAAAAAATAGTCATATCTCACTCAATTACGGTTATCTATTATTCAAATTTATTTTAAAATTAATATTTAGGTTATACAAGATGACCCAAATGATCCTTTTTAAGTTTTGGACATAACCAGGGTTAAGAAAATAGAACAATTAATCATTACAGCATTGTCCGATTTGATTCCAATTTAATTTTTGAAGTTCATTTGATGTACTGTAAATTATTTTTGAAATTCTTCTTATGAAATGTTTTTTAAAAAAATAATTATATCTCACTCTAGTACTGTTATCTAATATTCGAATATAATTTAAATTTACTATTTCGCATATACAAGATAGCCAAATGATGTTATTTACGGTTTGAACACAACCAGAGTTAAGAAAATATAATAACTAATAGCGTTGGCGATTGATTATTTTAAAATTAATATTTAGGTTATACAAGATGACCCAAATGATCCTTTTTAGGTTTTGGACATAACCAGGGTTAAGAAAATAGAACAATTTATCCTTATAGCATTATCCGATTTGATTCCAATTTAATTTTTGAAGTTCATTTGATGTACTGTAAATTATTTTTAAAATTCTTCTTATGAATTGTTTTTTAAAAAAATCTCACTCTATTTCGCATATACAAGATAGCCAAATGATGTTTTTTACGGTTTGAACACAACCAGAGTTAAGAAAATATAATAACTAATAGCGTTGGCGATTGTTCCGATTTAATTTTAATTTAATTTTTAGATATAATTTGATTAACCCTAAATGATTTTTAAAAATCTTTTGATGTATTGTGTTTTAAAAAAATAGTCATATCTCACTCAATTACGGTTATCTATTATTCAAATTTATTTTAAAATTAATATTTAGGTTATACAAGATGACCCAAATGATCCTTTTTAAGTTTTGGACATAACCAGGGTTAAGAAAATACAACAATTAATCATTATAGCATTGTCCGATTTGACTGCAATTTAATTTTTGAAGTTCATTTAAGATACTGTAAATTATTTTTAAAATTATTCTTATGAATTGTTTTTAAAAAAAAAAAAATTATATCTCACTCTATTACTGTTATCTATTATTCGAATATAATTTAAATTTACTATTTCGCATATACAAGATAGCCAAATGATGTTTTTTACGGTTTGAACACAACCAGAGTTAAGAAAATATAATAACTAATAGCGTTGGCGATTGATTATTTTAAAATTAATATTTAGGTTATACAAGATGACCCAAATGATCCTTTTTAAGTTTTGGACATAACCAGGGTTAAGAAAATACAACAATTAATCATTATAGCATTGTCCGATTTGACTCCAATTTAATTTTTGAAGTTCATTTAAGGTACTGTAAATTATTTTTAAAATTTTTCTTATGAATTGTTTTTAAAAAAAAAAAAATTATATCTCACTCTATTACTGTTATCTATTATTCGAATATAATTTAAATTTACTATTTCGCATATACAAGATAGCCAAATGATGTTTTTTACGGTTTGAACACAACCAGAGTTAAGAAAATATAATAACTAATAGCGTTGGCGATTGATTATTTTAAAATTAATATTTAGGTTATACAAGATGACCCAAATGATCCTTTTTAAGTTTTGGACATAACCAGGGTTAAGAAAATAGAACAATTAATCATTACAGCATTGTCCGATTTGATTCCAATTTAATTTTTAAAGTTCATTTGATGTACTGTAAATTATTATTAAAATTGTTCTTATGAATTGTTTTTTAAAAAAATAATCATATCTTACTCTATTACTGTTATCTATTATTCGAATATAATTTAAATTTACTATTTCGCATATACAAGATAGCCAAATGATATTTTTTACGGTTTGAACACAACCAGACTTAACAAAATGTAATAACTAATAGCGTTAACGATTGTTCCGATTTAATTTTTAGATATAATTTGATTAACCCTAAATGATTTTTAAAAATATTTTGATGGATTGTGCTTAAAAAAATAGTCATATCTCACTCAATTACGGTTATTACTTATTCAAATATAATTTAAAATTAATACTTAGGTTATCAAGATGACCCAAATGATCCTTTTTAAGTTTTGGACATAACCAGAATAAAGAAAATCGATTACTATTACCTATAGCTATTCTTCCGATATGATTCCAATTTAATTTTTAGATATAATTTGTTTAATCCTAAGTAATTTTTTAAAATTTTTTAATGTATTGTGTTTTAAAAAAATAGTCATATCACTCAATTACGGTTATCTATTATTTAAATTTATTTTAAAATTAATATTTATGTTATACAAGATGACTCAAATGATCCTTTTTAAGTTTTGGACATTACCAGGGTTAAGAAAATAGAACGATTTATCATAATAGCATTGTCCGATTTTATTCCAATTTAATTTTTAAAGTTCATTAGATGTACTGTAAATTAATTTTAAAATTTTTCTTATGAATTGTTTTTTAAAAAAATAATTATATCTCACTCTATTACTGTTATCTATTATTCGAATATAATTTAAATTTACTATTTCGCATATACAAGATAGCCAAATGATATTTTTTACGGTTTGAACACAACCAGAGTTAACAAAATGTAATAACTAATAGCGTTAACGATTGTTCCGATTTAATTTTTAGATAAAATTTGATTAACCCTAAATGATTTTTAAAAATATTTTGATGGTTGTGCTTAAAAAAATAGTCATATCTCACTCAATTACGGTTATCTATTATTCAAATTTATTTTAAAATTACTATTTAGGTTATACAAGATGACCCAAATGATCCTTTTTAAGTTTTGGACATAACCAGGGTTAAGAAAATAGAACAATTAATCATTACAGCATTGTCCGATTTGATTCCAATTTAATTTTTAAAGTTCATTTAATGTACTGTAAATTATTTTTAAAATTTTTCTTATGAATTGTTTTTTAAAAAAAATAATTATATCTCACTCTATTACTGTTATCTATTATTCGAATATAATTTAAATTTACTATTTCGCATATACAAGATAGCCAAATGATGTTTTTTACGGTTTGAACACAACCAGAGTTAAGAAAATATAATAACTAATAGCATTGGCGATTGATTATATTATACAAGATGACTCAAATGATCCTTTTTAAGTTTTGGACATTACCAGGGTTAAGAAAATAGAACAATTAATCATTACAGCATTGTCCGATTTGATTCCAATTTAATTTTTAAAGTTCATTTGATGTACTGTAAATTATTATTAAAATTGTTCTTATGAATTGTTTTTTAAAAAAATAATCATATCTTACTCTATTACTGTTATCTATTATTCGAATATAATTTAAATTAACTATTTCGCATATACAAGATAGCCAAATGATATTTTTTACGGTTTGAACACAACCAGAGTTAACAAAATGTAATAACTAACAGCGTTAACGATTGTTCCGATTTAATTTTTAGATATAATTTGATTAACCCTAAATGATTTTTAAAAATATTTTGATGGTTGTGCTTAAAAAAATAGTCATATCTCACTCAATTACGGTTATCTATTATTCAAATTTATTTTAAAATTACTATTTAGGTTATACAAGATGACCCAAATGATCCTTTTTAAGTTTTGGACATAACCAGGGTTAAGAAAATAGAACAATTAATCATTACAGCATTGTCCGATTTGATTCCAATTTAATTTTTAAAGTTCATTTGATGTACTGTAAATTATTATTAAAATTTTTCTTATGAATTGTTTTTTAAAAAAATTATTATATCTCACTCTACTACTGTTATCTCTTATTCGAATATAATTTAAATTTACTATTTCGCATATACAAGATAGCCAAATGATGTTTTTTACGGTTTGAACACAACCAGAGTTTAGAAAATATAATAACTAATAGCGTTGGCGATTGTCCCGATTTAATTTTAATTCAATTTTTAGATATAATTTGATTAACATTAAATGATTTTTAAAAATCTTTTGATGTATTGTGTTTTAAAAAATAGTCATATCTCACTCAATTACGGTTATCTATTATTCAAATTTATTTTAAAATTAATATTGATGACCCAAATAATCCTTTTTAAGTTTTGGACATAACCAGAATAAAGAAAATCGATTACTATTACCTATAGCTATTGTTCCGATATGATTCCAATTTAATTTTTAGATATAATTTGTTTAATCCTAAGTATTTTTTTAAAATTTTTTAATGTATTGTGTTTTAAGAAAATAGTCATATCTCCTCTATTACGCTTATTACTTATTCAAATATAATTTAAAATTAATACTTAGGTTATCAAGATGACCCAAATGATCCTTTTTAAGTTTTGGACATAACCAGGGTTAAGAAAATAGAACAATTAATCATTACAGCATTGTCCGATTTGATTCCAATTTAATTTTTAAAGTTCATTTGATGTACTGTAAATTATTATTAAAATTTTTCTTATGAATTGTTTTTCAAAAAAATAATTATATCTCACTCCATTACTGTTATCTATTATTCGAATATAATTTAAATTTACTATTTCGCATATACAAGATAGCCAAATGATGTTTTTTACGGTTTGAACACAACCAGAATTAAGAAAATATAATAAATAATAGCATTAACGATTGTTCCGATTTAATTTTTGATATAATTTGATTAACCCTAAATGATTTTTAAAAATATTTTAATGTATTGTGTTTAAGAAAAATAGTCATATCATTACGGTTATCTATTATTCAAATTTATTTTAAAATGAATATTTAGGTTATACAATTTGACCCAAATGATCCTTTTTAAGTTTTGGACATAATCAGGGTTAAGAAAATAGAACAATTAATCATTATAGCATTGTCCGATTTGACTCCAATTTAATTTTTGAAGTTCATTTAATGTAATGTGAATTATTTTTAAAATTTTTCTTGTGAATTGTTTTTTAAAAAAAATAATTATATCTCACTCTATTACTGTTATCTATTATTCGAATATAATTTAAATTTACTATATCGCATATACAAGATAGCCAAACGATGTTTTTACGGTTTGAACACAACCAGAGTTAAGAAAATATAATAACTAATAGCGTTGGCGATTGATTATTTTAAAATTAATATTTAGGTTATACAAGATGACCCAAATGATCCTTTTTCAGTTTTGGACATAACTAGGGTTAAGAAAATAGAACAATTAATTATTACAGCATTGTTCGATTTGATTCCAATTTAATTTTTAAAGATCATTTGATGTACTGTAAATTATTATTAAAATTGTCTTATGAATTGTTTTTTAAAAAAATAATCATATCTTACTCTATTACTGTTATCTATTATTCGAATATAATTTAAATTTACTATTTCGCATATACAAGATAGCCAAATGATGTTTTTTACGGTTTGAACACAACCAGAGTTAAGTAAATGTAGTAACTAAGAGCGTTAACGATTGTTCCGATTTAATTTTTAGATATAATTTGATTAACTCTAAATGATTTTCAAAAATATTTTGATGGATTGTGCTTAAAAAAATAGTCATATCTCACTCAATTACGGTTATCTATTATTCAAATTTATTTTAAAATTACTATTTAGGTTATACAAGATGACCCAAATGATCCTTTTTCAGTTTTGGACATAACCAGGGTTAAGAAAATAGAACAATTAATTATTACAGCATTGTCCGATTTGATTCCAATTTAATTTTCGAAGTTCATTTGATGTACTGTAAATTATTTTTAAATTTTTCTTATGAATTGTTTTTTAAAAAAATAATCATATCTCATCTATTACTGTTATCTATTATTCGAATATAATTTAAATTTACTATTTCGCATATACAAGATAGCCAAATGAAGTTTTTTACGGTTTGAACACAACCAGAATTAAGAAAATATAATAACTAATTGCGCTAACGATTGTTTCGATTTAATTTTAATTTAATTTTTAGATATAATTTGATTAAACCTAAATGATTTTTAAAAATATTTTGATGTTTTGTGTTAAAAAAAAATAGTCATATCTCACTCAATTACGGTTATCTATTATTTAAATTTATTTTAAAATTTATATTTAGGTTCTACAAGATGACCCAAATGATCCTTTTTAAGTGTTGGACATAACCAGGGTTAAGAAAATAGAACAATTAATCCTTATAGCATTGTCCGATTTGATTTCAATTTAATTTTTGAAGTTCATTTGATGTACTGTAAATTATTTTTAAAATTCTTCTTATAAATTGTTTTTTAAAAAAATAATTATATCTCACTCTATTACTGTTATCTAATATTCGAATATAATTTAAATTCACTATTTCTCATATACAAGATAGCCAAATGATATTTTTTACGGTTTGAACACAACCAGAGTTAACAAAATGTAATAACTAATAGCGTTAACGATTGTTCAGATTTAATTTTTAGATATAATTTGATTAACCCTAAATGATTTTTAAAAATATTTTAATGGTTGTGCTTAAAAAAATAGTCATATCTCACTCAATTACGGTTATCTATAATTCCAATTTATTTTTAAATTACTATTTAGGTTATACAAGATGACCCAAATGATCCTTTCTAAGTTTTAGGCATAACCAGGGTTAAGAAAATAGAACAATTAATCCTTATAGCATTGTCCGATTTGACTCCAATTTAATTTTTGAAGTTCATTTAATGTACTGTAAATTAATTTTAAAATTTTTCTTATGTATTGTTTTTTAAAAAAATAAATATATCTCACTCTATTACTGTTATCTATTATTCGAATATAATTTAAATTTACTATTTCGCATATACAAGATAGCCAAATGATGTTTTTTACGGTTTGAACACAACCAGAGTTAACAAAATGTAATAACTAATAGCGTTAACGATTGTTCCGATTTAATTTTTAGATATAATTTGATTAACTCTAAATGATTTTTAAAAATATTTTAATGTATTGTGTTTAACAAAAATAGTAATATCTCACCCAATTACGGTTATCTATTATTCAAATTTATTTTCAAATTAATATTTGGGTTATACAAGGTGACACAAATGATCCTTTTTAAGTTTTAGACATAACCAGGGTTAAGAAAATAGAACAATTAATTTGATTAACACTAAGTGATTTTTAAAAATATATTGATGTATTGTGTTTAAAAAAATAGCCATATCTCACTCAATTACGGTTATCTATTATACAAATTTATTTAAAAATTAATATTTAGGTTATACAAGATGACCCAAATGATCCTTTTTAAGTTTTGGACATAACCAGGGTTAAGAAAATAGAACAATTAATCATTACAGCATTGTACGATTTGATTCCAATTTAATTTTTAAAGTTCATTTGATGTACTGTAAATTATTATTAAAATTTTTCTTATGAATTGTTTTTTAAAAAAATAATTATATCTCACTCTATTACTGTTATCTATTATTCGAATATAATTTAAATTTACTATTTTGCATATACAAGATAGCCAAATGATGTTTTTTACGGTTTGAACACAACCAGAGTTAAGAAAATGTAGTAACTAAGAGCGTTAACGATTGTTCCGATTTAATTTGATTAACCCTAAATGATTTTTAAAAATAGTTTTATGTATTGTGTTTAAAAAAAATAGTCATATCTTACTCCATTACGGTTATTAATTATTCAAATATAATTTAAAATTAATACTTAGGTTATCAAGATGACCCAAATGATCCTTTTTAAGTTTTGGACATAACCAGAATAAAGAAAATCGATTACTATTACCTATAGCTATTGTTCCGATATGATTCCAATTTAATTTTTAGATATAATTTGTTTAATCCTAAGTAATTTTTTTAAATTTTTTAATGTATTGTGTTTTAAGAAAATAGTCATATCTCCTCTATTACGGTTAATACTTATTCAAATATAATTTAAAATTAATACTTAGGTTATCAAGATGACCCAAATGATCCTTTTTAAGTTTTAAACATAACCAGAATAAAGAAAATCGATTACTATTACCTATAGCTATTCTTCCGATATGATTCCAATTTAATTTTTAGATAATTTGTTTAATCCTAAGTAATTTTTTAAAATTTTTTAATGTATTGTTTTTAAAAAAAATAGTCATATTACGGTTATCTATTATTTAAATTTATTTTAAAATTAATATTTATGTTATACAAGATGACTCAAATGATCCTTTTTAAGTTTTGAACATTACCAGGGTTAAGAAAATAGAACGATTTATTATTATAGCATTGTCCGATTTTATTCCAATTTAATTTTTAAAGTTCATTTGATGTACTGTATATTATTTTTAAAATTTTTCTTATGAATTGTTTTTTAAAAAAATAATCATATCTCACTCTATTACTGTTATCTATTATTCGAATATAATTTAAATTTACTATTTCGCATATACAAGATAGCCAAATGATATTTTTTACGGTTTGAACACAACCAGAGTTAAGAAAATGTAGTAACTAAGAGCGTTAACGATTGTTCCGATTTAATTTTTAGATATAATTTGATTAACCCTAAATGATTTTTAAAAATCTTTTGATGTATTGTGTTTTAAAAAAATAGTCATATCTCACTCAATTACGGTTATCTATTATTCAAATTTTTTTTAAAATTAATATTTAGATTATACAAGATGACCCAAATGATCCTTTTTAAGTTTTGGACATAACCAGGGTTAAGAAAATAGAACAATTAATCATTACAGCATTGTCCGATTTGATTCCAATTTAATTTTTAAAGTTTATTTGATGTACTGTAAATTATTATTAAAATTTTTCTTATGAATTGTTTTTTAAAAAAATAATTATATCTCGCTCTATTACTGTTATCTATTATTCGAATATAATTTAAATTTACTATTTCGCATATACAAGATAGCCAAATGATGTTTTTTACGGTTTGAACACAACCAGAATTAAGAAAATATAATAAATAATAGCATTAACGATTGTTCCGATTTAATTTTTGATATAATTTGATTAACCCTAAATGATTTTTAAAAATATTTTAATGTATTGTGTTTAAGAAAAATAGTCATATCTTACTCCATTACGGTTATTAATTATTCAAATATAATTTAAAATTAATACTCAGGTTATCAAGATGACCCAAATGATCCTTTTTAAGTTTTGGACATAATCAGGGTTAAGAAAATAGAACAATTAATCATTATAGCATTGTCCGATTTGACTCCAATTTAATTTTTGAAGTTCATTTAATGTACTGTAAATTATTTTTAAAATTTTTCTTGTGAATTGTTTTTTAAAAAAATAATTATATCTCACGCTATTACTGTTATCTATTATTCGAATATAATTTAAATTTACTATTTCGCATATACAAGATAGCCAAATGATGTTTTTTACGGTTTGAACACAACCAGAGTTAAGAAAATGTAGTAACTAAGAGCGTTAATGATTGTTCCGATTTAATTTTTAGATATAATTTGATTAACCCTAAATGATTTTTAAAAATATTTTAATGTATTGTGTTTAACAAAAATAGTCATATCTCCCACAATGACGGTTATCTATTATTCAAATTTATATTAAAATGAATATTTAGGTTATACAAGATGACCCAAATGATCCTTTTTAAGTTTTGGACATTACCAGGGTTAAGAAAATAGAACAATTTATCCTTATAGCATTGTCCGATTTGATTCCAATTTAATTTTTGAAGTTCATTTGATGTACTGTAAATTATTTTTAAAATTCTTATGAATTGTTTATTAAAAAAATAATTATATCTCACTCTATTACTGTTTTCTATTATTTGAATATAATTTAAATTTACTATTTCGCATATACAAGATAGCCAAATGATGTTTTTTACGGTTTGAACACAACCAGAGTTAAGAAAATGTAGTAACTAAGAGCGTTAACGATTGTTCCGATTTAATTTTTAGATATAATTTGATTAACCCTAAATGATTTTTAAAAATAGTTTTATGTATTGTGTTTAAAAAAAATAGTCATATCTTACTCCATTACGGTTATTAATTATTCAAATATAATTTAAAATTAATACTTAGGTTATCAAGATGACCCAAATGATCCTTTTTAAGTTTTGGACATAACCAGAATAAAGAAAATCGATTACTATTACCTATAGCTATTGTTCCTATATGATTCCAATTTAATTTTTAGATATAATTTGTTTAATCCTAAGTAATTTTTTTAAATTTTTTAATGTATTGTGTTTTAAGAAAATAGTCATATCTCCTCTATTACGGTTATTACTTATTCAAATATAATTTAAAATTAACACTTAGGTTATCAAGATGACCCAAATGATCCTTTTTAAGTTTTAAACATAACCAGAATAAAGAAAATCGATTACTATTACCTATAGCTATTCTTCCGATATGATTCCAATTTAATTTTTAGATATAATTTGTTTAATCCTAAGTAATTTTTTAAAATTTTTTAATGTATTGTGTTTTAAAAAAATAGTCATATCACTCAATTACGGTTATCTATTATTTAAATTTATTTTAAAATTAATATTTATGTTATACAAGATGACTCAAATGATCCTTTTTAAGTTTTGGACATTACCAGGGTTAAGAAAATAGAACGATTTATTATTACAGCATTGTCCGATTTTATTCCAATTTAATTTTTAAAGTTCATTTGATGTACTGTATATTTATTTTAAAATTTTTCTTATGAATTGTTTTTTAAAAAAATAATCATATCTCACTCTATTACTGTTATCTATTATTCGAATATAATTTAAATTTACTATTTCGCATATACAAGATAGCCAAATGATGTTTTTTACGGTTTGAACACAACCAGAGTTAAGAAAATGTAGTAACTAAGAGCGTTAACGATTGTTCCGATTTAATTTTTAGATATAATTTGATTAACCCTAAATGATTTTTAAAAATCTTTTGATGTATTGTGTTTTAAAAAAATGGTCATATCTCACTCAATTACGGTTATCTATTATTCAAATTTATTTTAAAATTAATATTTAGATTATACAAGATGACCCAAATGATCCTTTTTAAGTTTTGGACATAACCAGGGTTAAGAAAATAGAACAATTAATCATTACAGCATTGTCCGATTTGATTCCAATTTAATTTTTGAAGTTCATTTAATGTACTGTGAATTATTTTTAAAATTTTTCTTGTGAATTGTTTTTAAAAAAAAATAATTATATCTCACTCTATTACTGTTATCTATTATTCGAATATAATTTAAATTTACTATATCGCATATACAAGATAGCCAAACGATGTTTTTTACGGTTTGAACACAACCAGAGTTAAGAAAATATAATAAATAATAGCGTTGGCGATTGATTATTTTAAAATTAATATTTAGGTTATACAAGATGACCCAAATGATCCTTTTTCAGTTTCGGACATAACCAGGGTTAAGAAAATAGAACAATTAATTATTACAGCATTGTTCGATTTGATTCCAATTTAATTTTTAAAGTTCATTTGATGTACTGTAAATTACTATTAAAATTGTTCTTATGAATTGTTTTTTAAAAAAATAATCATATCTTACTCTATTACTGTTATCTATTATTCGAATATAATTTAAATTTACTATTTCGCATATACAAGATAGCCAAATGATGTTTTTTACGGTTTGAACACAACCAGAGTTAACAAAATGTAATAACTAATAGCGTTAACGATTGTTCCGATTTAATTTTTAGATATAATTTGATTAACTCTAAATGATTTTTAAAAATATTTTAATGTATTGTGTTTAACAAAAATAGTAATATCTCACCCAATTACGGTTATCTATTATTCAAATTTATTTTAAAATTAATATTTGGGTTATACAAGGTGACACAAATGATCCTTTTTAAGTTTTAGACATAACCAGGGTTAAGAAAATAGAACAATTAATTTGATTAACACTAAATGATTTTTAAAAATATATTGATGTATTGTGTTTAAAAAACTAGTCATATCTCACTCAATTACGGTTATCTATTATTCAAATTTATTTTAAAATTAATATTTATATTATACAAGATGACCCAAATGATCCTTTTTAAGTTTTGGACATAACCAGGGTTAAGAAAATAGAACAATTAATCATTACAGCATTGTCCGATTTGATTCCAATTTAATTTTTAAAGTTCATTTGATGTACTGTAAATTATTATTAAAATTTTTCTTATGAATTGTTTTTTAAAAAAATAATTATATCTCGCTCTATTACTGTTATCTATTATTCGAATATAATTTAAATTTACTATTTCGCATATACAAGATAGCCAAATGATGTTTTTTACGGTTTGAACACAACCAGAATTAAGAAAATATAATAAATAATAGCATTAACGATTGTTCCGATTTAATTTTTGATATAATTTGATTAACCCTAAATGATTTTTAAAAATATTTTAATGTATTGTGTTTAAGAAAAATAGTCATATCTCACACAATTACGGTTATCTATTATTCAAATTTATTTTAAAATGAATATTTAGGTTATACAAGATGACCCAAATGATCCTTTTTAAGTTTTGGACATAACCAGGGTTAAGAAAATAGAACAATTAATCATTACAGCATTGTCCGATTTGATTCCAATTTAATTTTCGAAGTTCATTTGATGTACTGTAAATTATTTTTAAATTTTTCTTATGAATTGTTTTTTAAAAAAATAATCATATCTCATCTATTACTGTTATCTATTATTCGAATATAATTTAAATTTACTATTTCGCATATACAAGATAGACAAATGATATTTTTTACGGTTTGAACACAACCAGAGTTAACAAAATGTAATAACTAATAGCGTTAACGATTGTTCAGATTTAATTTTTAGATATAATTTGATTAACCCTAAATGATTTTTAAAAATATTTTAATGGTTGTGCTTAAAAAAATAGTCATATCTCACTCAATTACGGTTATCTATAATTCAAATTTATTTTTAAATTACTATTTAGGTTATACAAGATGACCCAAATGATCCTTTTTAAGTTTTAGACATAACCAGGGTTAAGAAAATAGAACAATTAATCATTATAGCATTGTCCGATTTGACTCCAATTTAATTTTTGAAGTTCATTTAATGTACTGTAAATTAATTTTAAATTTTTTCTTATGAATTGTTTTTTAAAAAAATAATTATACCTCTCTATTACTGTTATCTATTATTCGAATATAATTTAAATTTACTATTTCGCATATACAAGATAGCCAAATGTTGTTTTTTACGGTTTGAACACAACCAGAGTTAAGAAAATATAATAACTAATAGCGTTGGCGATTGATTATTTTAAAATTAATATTTAGGTTATACAAGATGACCCAAATGATCCTTCTTAAGTTTTGGACATAACCAGGGTTAAGAAAATAGAACAATTATTCATTACAGCATTGTCCGATTTGATTCCAATTTAATTTTTAAAGTTCATTTGATGTATGTAAATTATTATTAAAATTTTTCTTATGAATTGTTTTTTAAAAAAATAATTATATCTCACTCTATTACTGTTATCTATTATTCGGATATAATTTAAATTTACTATTTCGCATATACAAGATAGCCAAATGATGTTTTTTACGGTTTGTATTTTTAAATGATTTTTGTTTGTTTAAATGATTTTTAAAAATAGTTTTATGTATTGTGTTTAAAAAAAATAGTCATATCTTACTCCATTACGGTTATTAATTATTCAAATATAATTTAAAATTAATACTTAGGTTATCAAGATGACCCAAATGATCCTTTTTAAGTTTTAGACATAACCAGGGTTAAGAAAATAGAACAATTAATCATTATATCATTGTCCGATTTGACTCCAATTTAATTTTTGAAGTTCATTTAAAGTACTGTAAATTAATTTTAAAATTTTTCTTATGAATTGTTTTTTAAAAAAATAATCATATCTCATCTATTACTGTTATCTATTATTCGAATATAATTTAAATTTACTATTTCGCATATACAAGATAGACAAATGATGTTTTTTACGGTTTGAACACAACCAGAATTAAGAAAATATAATAACTAATAGCGTTGGCGATTGATTATTTTAAAATTAATATTTAGGTTATACAAGATGACCCAAATGATCCTTTTTAAGTTTTGGACATAACCAGGGTTAAGAAAATAGAACAATTAATCCTTACAGCATTGTCCGATTTGATTCCAATTTAATTTTTGAAGTTCATTTGATGTACTGTAAATTATTTTTAAAATTCTTCTTATGAATTGTTTTTTAAAAAAATAATTATATCTCACTCTATTACTGTTATCTAATATTCGAATATAATTTAAATTTACTATTGCGCATATACAAGATAGCCAAATGATATTTTTTACGGTTTGAACATAACCAGAGTTAACAAAATGTAATAGCGTTAACGATTTTTCCGATTTAATTTTTAGATATAATTTGATTAACTCTAAATGATTTTTAAAAATATTTTAATGTATTGTGTTTAACAAAAAGAGTAATATCTCACCCAATTACGGTTATCTATTATTCAAATTTATTTTAAAATTAATATTTAGGTTATACAAGGTGACACAAATGATCCTTTTTAAGTTTTAGACATAACCAGGGTTAAGAAAATAGAACAATTAATTTGATTAACACTAAATGATTTTTAAAAATATGTTGATGTATTGTGTTTAAAAAAATAGTCATATCACTCAATTACGGTTATCTATTATTTAAATTTATTTTAAAATTAATATTTATGTTATACAAGATGACTCAAATGATCCTTTTTAAGTTTTGGACATTACCAGGGTTAAGAAAATAGAACGATTTATTATTACAGCATTGTCCGATTTTATTCCAATTTAATTTTTAAAGTTCATTCGATGTACTGTATATTATTTTTAAAATTTTTCTTATGAATTGTTTTTTAAAAAAAAAATGATATCTCACTCTATTACTGTTATCTATTATTCGAATATAATTTAAATTTACTATTTCGCATATACAAGATAGCCAAATGATGTTTTTTACGGTTTGAACACAACCAGAGTTAAGAAAATGTAGTAACTAAGAGCGTTAACGATTGTTCCGATTTAATTTTTAGATATAATTTGATTAACCCTAAATGATTTTTAAAAATCTTTTGATGTATTGTGTTTTAAAAAAATAGTCATATCTCACTCAATTACGGTTATCTATTATTCAAATTTATTTTAAAATTAATATTTAGATTATACAAGATGACCCAAATGATCCTTTTTAAGTTTTGGACATAACCAGGGTTAAGAAAATAGAACAATTAATCATTACAGCATTGTCCGATTTGATTCCAATTTAATTTTTAAAGTTCATTTGATGTACTGTAAATTATTATTAAAATTTTTCTTATGAATTGTTTTTTAAAAAAATAATTATATCTCGCTCTATTACTGTTATCTATTATTCGAATATAATTTAAATTTACTATTTCGCATATACAAGATAGCCAAATGATGTTTTTTACGGTTTGAACACAACCAGAATTAAGAAAATATAATAAATAATAGCATTAACGATTGTTCCGATTTAATTTTTGATATAATTTGATTAACCCTAAATGATTTTTAAAAATATTTTAATGTATTGTGTTTAAGAAAAATAGTCATATCTCACACAATTACGGTTATCTATTATTCAAATTTATTTTAAAATGAATATTTAGGTTATACAAGATGACCCAAATGATCCTTTTTAAGTTTTGGACATAACCAGGGTTAAGAAAATAGAACAATTAATCATTACAGCATTGTCCGATTTGATTCCAATTTAATTTTCGAAGTTCATTTGATGTACTGTAAATTATTTTTAAATTTTTCTTATGAATTGTTTTTTAAAAAAATAATCATATCTCATCTATTACTGTTATCTATTATTCGAATATAATTTAAATTTACTATTTCGCATATACAAGATAGACAAATGATATTTTTTACGGTTTGAACACAACCAGAGTTAACAAAATGTAATAACTAATAGCGTTAACGATTGTTCAGATTTAATTTTTAGATATAATTTGATTAACCCTAAATGATTTTTAAAAATATTTTAATGGTTGTGCTTAAAAAAATAGTCATATCTCACTCAATTACGGTTATCTATAATTCAAATTTATTTTTAAATTACTATTTAGGTTATACAAGATGACCCAAATGATCCTTTTTAAGTTTTAGACATAACCAGGGTTAAGAAAATAGAACAATTAATCATTATATCATTGTCCGATTTGACTCCAATTTAATTTTTGAAGTTCATTTAAAGTACTGTAAATTAATTTTAAAATTTTTCTAATGAATTGTTTTTTAAAAAAATAATCATATCTCATCTATTACTGTTATCTATTATTCGAATATAATTTAAATTTACTATTTCGCATATACAAGATAGACAAATGATGTTTTTTACGGTTTGAACACAACCAGAATTAAGAAAATATAATAACTAATAGCGTTGGCGATTGATTATTTTAAAATTAATATTTAGGTTATACAAGATGACCCAAATGATCCTTTTTAAGTTTTGGACATAACCAGGGTTAAGAAAATAGAACAATTAATCCTTACAGCATTGTCCGATTTGATTCCAATTTAATTTTTGAAGTTCATTTGATGTACTGTAAATTATTTTTAAAATTCTTCTTATGAATTGTTTTTTAAAAAAATAATTATATCTCACTCTATTACTGTTATCTAATATTCGAATATAATTTAAATTTACTATTGCGCATATACAAGATAGCCAAATGATATTTTTTACGGTTTGAACATAACCAGAGTTAACAAAATGTAATAGCGTTAACGATTTTTCCGATTTAATTTTTAGATATAATTTGATTAACTCTAAATGATTTTTAAAAATATTTTAATGTATTGTGTTTAACAAAAATAGTAATATCTCACCCAATTACGGTTATCTATTATTCAAATTTATTTTAAAATTAATATTTAGGTTATACAAGGTGACACAAATGATCCTTTTTAAATTTTAGACATAACCAGGGTTAAGAAAATAGAACAATTAATTTGATTAACACTAAATGATTTTTAAAAATATGTTGATGTATTGTGTTTAAAAAAATAGTCATATCACTCAATTACGGTTATCTATTATTTAAATTTATTTTAAAATTAATATTTATGTTATACAAGATGACTCAAATGATCCTTTTTAAGTTTTGGACATTACCAGGGTTAAGAAAATAGAACGATTTATTATTACAGCATTGTCCGATTTTATTCCAATTTAATTTTTAAAGTTCATTCGATGTACTGTATATTATTTTTAAAATTTTTCTTATGAATTGTTTTTTAAAAAAAAAATGATATCTCACTCTATTACTGTTATCTATTATTCGAATATAATTTAAATTTACTATTTCGCATATACAAGATAGCCAAATGATGTTTTTTACGGTTTGAACACAACCAGAGTTAAGAAAATGTAGTAACTAAGAGCGTTAACGATTGTTCCGATTTAATTTTTAGATATAATTTGATTAACCCTAAATGATTTTTAAAAATCTTTTGATGTATTGTGTTTTAAAAAAATAGTCATATCTCACTCAATTACGGTTATCTATTATTCAAATTTATTTTAAAATTAATATTTAGATTATACAAGATGACCCAAATGATCCTTTTTAAGTTTTGGACATAACCAGGGTTAAGAAAATAGAACAATTAATCATTACAGCATTGTCCGATTTGATTCCAATTTAATTTTTAAAGTTCATTTGATGTACTGTAAATTATTATTAAAATTTTTCTTATGAATTGTTTTTTAAAAAAATAATTATATCTCGCTCTATTACTGTTATCTATTATTCGAATATAATTTAAATTTACTATTTCGCATATACAAGATAGCCAAATGATGTTTTTTACGGTTTGAACACAACCAGAATTAAGAAAATATAATAAATAATAGCATTAACGATTGTTCCGATTTAATTTTTGATATAATTTGATTAACCCTAAATGATTTTTAAAAATATTTTAATGTATTGTGTTTAAGAAAAATAGTCATATCTCACACAATTACGGTTATCTATTATTCAAATTTATTTTAAAATGAATATTTAGGTTATACAATATGACCCAAATGATCCTTTTTAAGTTTTGGACATAATCAGGGTTAAGAAAATAGAACAATTAATCATTATAGCATTGTCCGATTTGACTCCAATTTAATTTTTGAAGTTCATTTAATGTACTGTGAATTATTTTTAAAATTTTTCTTGTGAATTGTTTTTTAAAAAAAATAATTATATCTCACTCTATTACTGTTATCTATTATTCGAATATAATTTAAATTTACTATATCGCATATACAAGATAGCCAAACGATGTTTTTTACGGTTTGAACACAACCAGAGTTAAGAAAATATAATAAATAATAGCGTTGGCGATTGATTATTTTAAAATTAATATTTAGGTTATACAAGATGACCCAAATGATCCTTTTTCAGTTTCGGACATAACCAGGGTTAAGAAAATAGAACAATTAATTATTACAGCATTGTTCGATTTGATTCCAATTTAATTTTTAAAGTTCATTTGATGTACTGTAAATTATTATTAAAATTGTTCTTATGAATTGTTTTTTAAAAAAATAATCATATCTTACTCTATTACTGTTATCTATTATTCGAATATAATTTAAATTTACTATTTCGCATATACAAGATAGCCAAATGATGTTTTTTACGGTTTGAACACAACCAGAGTTAACAAAATGTAATAACTAATAGCGTTAACGATTGTTCAGATTTAATTTTTAGATATAATTTGATTAACCCTAAATGATTTTTAAAAATATTTTAATGGTTGTGCTTAAAAAAATAGTCATATCTCACTCAATTACGGTTATCTATTATTCAAATTTATTTTAAAATTACTATTTAGGTTATACAAGATGACCCAAATGATCCTTTTTAAGTTTTGGACATAACCAGGGTTAAGAAAATAGAACAATTAATCATTACAGCATTGTCCGATTTGATTCCAATTTAATTTTCGAAGTTCATTTGATGTACTGTAAATTATTTTTAAATTTTTCTTATGAATTGTTTTTTAAAAAAATAATCATATCTCATCTATTACTGTTATCTATTATTCGAATATAATTTAAATTTACTATTTCGCATATACAAGATAGACAAATGATATTTTTTACGGTTTGAACACAACCAGAGTTAACAAAATGTAATAACTAATAGCGTTAACGATTGTTCAGATTTAATTTTTAGATATAATTTGATTAACCCTAAATGATTTTTAAAAATATTTTAATGGTTGTGCTTAAAAAAATAGTCATATCTCACTCAATTACGGTTATCTATAATTCAAATTTATTTTTAAATTACTATTTAGGTTATACAAGATGACCCAAATGATCCTTTTTAAGTTTTAGACATAACCAGGGTTAAGAAAATAGAACAATTAATCATTATAGCATTGTCCGATTTGACTCCAATTTAATTTTTGAAGTTCATTTAATGTACTGTAAATTAATTTTAAAATTTTTCTTATGAATTGTTTTTTAAAAAAATAATTATACCTCTCTATTACTGTTATCTATTATTCGAATATAATTTAAATTTACTATTTCGCATATACAAGATAGCCAAATGATGTTTTTTACGGTTTGAACACAACCAGAGTTAAGAAAATATAATAACTAATAGCGTTGGCGATTGATTATTTTAAAATTAATATTTAGGTTATACAAGATGACCCAAATGATCCTTCTTATGTTTTGGACATAACCAGGGTTAAGAAAATAGAACAATTATTCATTACAGCATTGTCCGATTTGATTCCAATTTAATTTTTAAAGTTCATTTGATGTATGTAAATTATTATTAAAATTTTTCTTATGAATTGTTTTTTAAAAAAATAATTATATCTCACTCTATTACTGTTATCTATTATTCGGATATAATTTAAATTTACTATTTCGCATATACAAGATAGCCAAATGATGTTTTTTACGGTTTGTATTTTTAAATGATTTTTGTTTGTTTAAATGATTTTTAAAAATAGTTTTATGTATTGTGTTTAAAAAAAATAGTCATATCTTACTCCATTACGGTTATTAATTATTCAAATATAATTTAAAATTAATACTTAGGTTATCAAGATGACCCAAATGATCCTTTTTAAGTTTTGGACATAACCAGAATAAAAGAAAATCGATTACTATTACCTATAGCTATTGTTCCGATATGATTCCAATTTAATTTTTAGATATAATTTGTTTAATCCTAAGTAATTTTTTTAAATTTTTTAATGTATTGTGTTTTAAGAAAATAGTCATATCTCCTCTATTACGGTTATTACTTATTCAAATATAATTTAAAATGAATACTTAGGTTATCAAGATGACCCAAATGATCCTTTTTAAGTTTTAAACATAACCAGAATAAAGAAAATCGATTACTATTACCTATAGCTATTCTTCCGATATGATTCCAATTTCATTTTTAGATATAATTTTTTTAATCCTAAGTAATTTTTTAAAATTTTTTAATGAATTGTGTTTTAAAAAAATAGTCATATCACTCAATTACGGTTATCTATTATTTAAATTTATTTTAAAATTAATATTTATGTTATACAAGATGACTCAAATGATACTTTTTAAGTTTCGGACATAACCAGGGTTAAGAAAATAGAACAATTAATTATTACAGCATTGTTCGATTTGATTCCAATTTAATTTTTAAAGTTCATTTGATGTACTGTAAATTATTATTAAAATTGTTCTTATGAATTGTTTTTTAAAAAAATAATCATATCTTACTCTATTACTGTTATCTATTATTCGAATATAATTTAAATTTACTATTTCGCATATACAAGATAGCCAAATGATGTTTTTTACGGTTTGAACACAACCAGAGTTAAGAAAATGTAGTAACTAAGAGCGTTAACGATTGTTCCGATTTAATTTTTAGATATAATTTGATTAACCCTAAATGATTTTTAAAAATATTTTGATGGATTGTGCTTAAAAAAATAGTCATATCTCACTCAATTACGGTTATCTATTATTCAAATTTATTTTAAAATTACTATTTAGGTTATACAAGATGACCCAAATGATCCTTTTTAAGTTTTGGACATAACCAGGGTTAAGAAAATAGAACAATTAATCATTACAGCATTGTCCGATTTGATTCCAATTTAATTTTCGAAGTTCATTTGATGTACTGTAAATTATTTTTAAATTTTTCTTATGAATTGTTTTTTAAAAAAATAATCATATCTCATCTATTACTGTTATCTATTATTCGAATATAATTTAAATTTACTATTTCGCATATACAAGATAGACAAATGATATTTTTTACGGTTTGAACACAACCAGAGTTAACAAAATGTAATAACTAATAGCGTTAACGATTGTTCAGATTTAATTTTTAGATATAATTTGATTAACCCTAAATGATTTTTAAAAATATTTTAATGGTTGTGCTTAAAAAAATAGTCATATCTCACTCAATTACGGTTATCTATAATTCAAATTTATTTTTAAATTACTATTTAGGTTATACAAGATGACCCAAATGATCCTTTTTAAGTTTTAGACATAACCAGGGTTAAGAAAATAGAACAATTAATCATTATAGCATTGTCCGATTTGACTCCAATTTAATTTTTGAAGTTCATTTAATGTACTGTAAATTAATTTTAAATTTTTTCTTATGAATTGTTTTTTAAAAAAATAATTATACCTCTCTATTACTGTTATCTATTATTCGAATATAATTTAAATTTACTATTTCGCATATACAAGATAGCCAAATGTTGTTTTTTACGGTTTGAACACAACCAGAGTTAAGAAAATATAATAACTAATAGCGTTGGCGATTGATTATTTTAAAATTAATATTTAGGTTATACAAGATGACCCAAATGATCCTTCTTAAGTTTTGGACATAACCAGGGTTAAGAAAATAGAACAATTATTCATTACAGCATTGTCCGATTTGATTCCAATTTCATTTTTAAAGTTCATTTGATGTATGTAAATTATTATTAAAATTTTTCTTATGAATTGTTTTTTAAAAAAATAATTATATCTCACTCTATTACTGTTATCTATTATTCGGATATAATTTAAATTTACTATTTCGCATATACAAGATAGCCAAATGATGTTTTTTACGGTTTGTATTTTTAAATGATTTTTGTTTGTTTAAATGATTTTTAAAAATAGTTTTATGTATTGTGTTTAAAAAAAATAGTCATATCTTACTCCATTACGGTTATTAATTATTCAAATATAATTTAAAATTAATACTTAGGTTATCAAGATGACCCAAATGATCCTTTTTAAGTTTTGGACATAACCAGAATAAAAGAAAATCGATTACTATTACCTATAGCTATTGTTCCGATATGATTCCAATTTAATTTTTAGATATAATTTGTTTAATCCTAAGTAATTTTTTTAAATTTTTTAATGTATTGTGTTTTAAGAAAATAGTCATATCTCCTCTATTACGGTTATTACTTATTCAAATATAATTTAAAATGAATACTTAGGTTATCAAGATGACCCAAATGATCCTTTTTAAGTTTTAAACATAACCAGAATAAAGAAAATCGATTACTATTACCTATAGCTATTCTTCCGATATGATTCCAATTTCATTTTTAGATATAATTTTTTTAATCCTAAGTAATTTTTTAAAATTTTTTAATGAATTGTGTTTTAAAAAAAATAGTCATATCACTCAATTACGGTTATCTATTATTTAAATTTATTTTAAAATTAATATTTATGTTATACAAGATGACTCAAATGATACTTTTTAAGTTTTGGACATTACCAGGGTTAAGAAAATAGAACGATTTATCACTATATCATTGTCCGATTTTATTCCAATTTAATTTTTAAAGTTCATTTGATGTACTGTATATTATTTTTAAAATTTTTCTTATGAATTGTTTTTAAAAAAAAAAAATTATATCTCACTCTATTACTGTTATCTATTATTCGAATATAATTTAAATATACTATTTCGCATATACAAGATAGCCAAATGATGTTTTTTACGGTTTGAACACAACCAGAGTTAAGAAAACATAATAACTAATAGCGTTGGCGTTCATTTGATGGATTGTAAATTATTTTTAGAATTTTTCTTATGAATTGTTTTTTAAAAAAATAATCATATCTCACTCTATTACTGTTATCTATTATTCGAATATAATTTAAATTTAGTATTTCGCATATACGAAATAGCCAAATGATGTTTTTTACCGTTTGAACAAAACAATAGTATCGATTTTCTTTATCCTGGTTATGTCCAAAATATAAAAAGGATCATTTGAGTCATCTTGTATAACCTAAATATTAATTTTAAAATAATCAATCGCCAACGCTATTAGTTATTATATTTTCTTAACTCTGGTTGTGTTCAAACCGTAAAAAACATTATTTGGCTATCTTGTATATGGGAAATAGTAAATTTAAATTATATTCGAATTATAGATAACTGTAATAGAGTGGAATATAATAATTTTTTTAAAAAGCAATTCATAAGAAAAATTTTAAAAATATTTAACAGTACATTAAATGAGCTTCATAAATTAATTTGGAATCAAATCGGACAATGCTGTAATGATTAATTGTTCTATTTTCTTAACCCTGGTTATGTCCAAAACTTAAAAAGGATCATTTGGGTCATCTTGTATAACCTAAATATTAATTTTAAAATAATCAATCGCCAACGCTATTAGTTATTATATTTTCTTAACTCTGGTTGTGTTCAAACCGTAAAAAATATCATTTGGCTATCTTGTACATGCAAAACAGTAAATTTAAATTATATTCGAATAATAGATAACAGTAACAGAGTGAGATATAATTATTTTTTTAAAAAACAATTCATAAGAAAAATTTTAAAAATAATTTACAGTACATTAAATGAACTTTAAAAATTAATTTGGAGTCAAATCGGACAATGCTATAATGATTAATTGTTCTATTTTCTTAACCCTGGTTATGTCCAAAACTTAAAAAGGATCATTTGGGTCATCTTGTATAACCTAAATATTCATTTTAAAATAAATTTGAATAATAGATAACCGTAATTGTGTGAGATATGATTATTTTTCTTAAACACAATACATTAAAATATTTTTAAAAATCATTTAGGGTTAATCAAATTATAACTAAAAATTAAATCGGAACAATCGTTAACGCTATTAGTTATTACATTTTGTTAACTCTGGTTGTGTTCAAACCGTAAAAAATATCATTTGGCAATCTTGTTTATGCGAAATAGTAAATTTAAATTATATTCGAATATTAGATAACAGTAATAGAGTGAGATATAATTATTTTTTTTAAAAACAATTCATAAGAAGAATTTTAAAAATAATTTACAGTACATCAAATGAACTTCAAAAATTAAATTGGAATCAAATCGGACAATGCTATAAGGATTAATTGTTCTATTTTTTTAACCCTGGTTATGTCCAAAACTTAAAAAGGATCATTTGGGTCATCTTGTATAACCTAAATATTCATTTTAAAATAAATTTGAATAATAGATAACCGTAATTGTGAAAGATATGACTATTTTTGTTAAACATAATACATTAAAATCTTTTTAAAAATCATTTAGGGTTAAACAAATTATATCTAAATATTAAATCGGAACAATCGTTAACGCTATTAATTACATTTTCTTAACTCTGGTTTTGTTCAAACCGTAAAAAACATCATTTGGCTATCTTGTATATGCGAAATAGTAAATTTAAATTATATTCGAATAATAGATAACAGTAATAGAGTGAGATATAATTATTTTTTTAAAAAACAATTCATAAAAAGAATTTTAAAAATAATTTACAGTACATCAAATGAACTTCAAAAATTAAATTGGAATCAAATCGGACAATGCTATAAGGATTAATTGTTCTATTTTCTTAACCCTGGTTATGTCCAAAACTTAAAAAGGATAATTTGGGTCATCTTGTATAACTTAAATATTAATTTTAAAATAAATTTAAATAATAGATAACCGTAATTGAGTGAGATATGACTATTTTTTTAAAACACAATACATCAGAAGATTTTTAAAAATCATTTAGGGTTAATCAAATTATATCTAAAAATTGAATTAAAATTAAATCGAGACAATCGCCAACGCTATTAGTTATTATATTTTCTAAACTCTGGTTGTGTTTAAACCGTAAAAAATATCATTTGGCTATCTTGTATATGCGAAATAGTAAATTTAAATTATATTCGAATATTAGATAACAGTAACAGAGTGAGATATAATTATTTTTTTAAAAAACAATTCATAAAAAGAATTTTAAAAATAATTTACAGTACATCAAATGAACTTCAAAAATTAAATTGGAATCAAATCGGACAATGCTATAAGGATTAATTGTTCTATTTTTTTAACCCTGGTTATGTCCAACACTTAAAAAGGATCATTTGGGTCATCTTGTAAAACCTAAATATTCATTTTAAAATAAATTTGAATAATAGATAACCGTAATTGTGGGAGATATGACTATTTTTGTTAAGCACAATACATTAAAATATTTTTAATAATCATTTAGGGTTAATCCAATTATATCTAAAAATTAAATCGGAACAATCGTTAACGCTATTATTTATTATATTTTCTTAATTCTGGTTGTGTTCAAACCGTAAAAAAGATCATTTGGCTATCTTGTATATGCGAAATAGTAAATTTAAATTATATTCGAATAATAGATAACAGTAATAGAGTGAGATATAATTATTTTTTTAAAAAACAATTCATAAGAAGAATTTTAAAAATAATTTACAGTACATCAAATGAACTTCAAAAATTAAATTGGAATCAAATCGGACAATGCTATAAGGATTAATTGTTCTATTTTTTTAACCCTGGTTATGTCCAAAACTTAAAAAGGATCATTTGGGTCATCTTGTATAACCTAAATATTCATTTTAAAATAAATTTTAATAATAGATTACCGTAATTGGGTGGGATATGACTCTTTTTCTTAAACACAATACATTAAAATATTTTTAAAAATCATTTAGGGTTAATCAAATTATATCTAAATATTAAATCGGAACAATCGTTAGCGATATTAATTACATTTTCTTAACTCTGGTTTTGTTCAAACCGTAAAAAACATCATTTGGCTATCTTGTATATGCGGAATAGTAAATTTAAATTATATTCGAATAATAGATAACAGTAATAGAGTGAGATATAATTATTTTTTTAAAAAACAATTCATAAGAAGAATTTTAAAAATAATTTACAGTACATCAAATGAACTTCAAAAATTAAATTGGAATCAAATCGGACAATGCTGTAATGATTAATTGTTCTATTTTCTTAACCCTGGTTATGTCCAAAACTTAAAAAGGATCATTTGGGTCATCTTGTATAACCTAAATAGTAATTTAAAAATAAATTTGAATTATAGATAACCGTAATTGAGTGAGATATGACTATTTTTTTAAGCACAATCCATCAAAATATTTTTAAAAATCATTTAGGGTTAATCAAATTATATCTAAAAATTAAATCGGAACAATCGTTAACGCTATTAGTCATTACATTTTGTTAACTCTGGTTGTGTTCAAATCGTAAAAAATATCATTTGGCTATCTTGTATATGCAAAATAGTAAATTTAAATTATATTCGAATATTAGATAACAGTAATAGAGTGAGATATAATTATTTTTTTAAAAAACAATTCATAAGAAGAATTTTAAAAATAATTTACAGTACATCAAATGAACTTCAAAAATTAAATTGGAATCAAATCGGACAATGCTATAAGGATTAATTGTTCTATTTTTTTAACCCTGGTTATGTCCAAAACTTAAAAAGGATCATTTGGGTCATCTTGTAAAACCTAAATATTCATTTTAAAATAAATTTGAATAATAGATAACCGTAATTGTGGGAGATATGACTATTTTTGTTAAGCACAATACATTAAAATATTTTTAATAATCATTTAGGGTTAATCCAATTATATCTAAAAATTAAATCGGAACAATCGTTAACGCTATTATTTATTATATTTTCTTAATTCTGGTTGTGTTCAAACCGTAAAAAAGATCATTTGGCTATCTTGTATATGCGAAATAGTAAATTTAAATTATATTCGAATAATAGATAACAGTAACAGAGTGAGATATAATTATTTTTTTAAAAAACAATTCATAAGAAAAATTTTAAAAATAATTTACAGTACATTAAATGAACTTTAAAAATTAAATTGGAGTTAAATCGGACAATGCTATAATGATTAATTGTTCTATTTTCTTAACCCTGGTTATGTCCAAAACTTAAAAAGGATCATTTGGGTCATCTTGTATAACCTAAATATTCATTTTAAAATAAATTTTAATAATAGATTACCGTAATTGGGTGGGATATGACTCTTTTTCTTAAACACAATACATTAAAATATTTTTAAAAATCATTTAGGGTTAATCAAATTATATCTAAATATTAAATCGGAACAATCGTTAGCGATATTAATTACATTTTCTTAACTCTGGTTTTGTTCAAACCGTAAAAAACATCATTTGGCTATCTTGTATATGCGGAATAGTAAATTTAAATTATATTCGAATATTAGATAACAGTAATAGAGTGAGATATAATTATTTTTTTAAAAAACAATTCATAAGAAGAATTTTAAAAATAATTTACAGTACATCAAATGAACTTCAAAAATTAAATTGGAATCAAATCGGACAATGCTATAAGGATTAATTGTTCTATTTTCTTAACCCTGGTTATGTCCAAAACATAAAAAGGATAATTTGGGTCATCTTGTATAACCTAAATATTAATTTTAAAATAAATTTAAATAATAGATAACCGTAATTGAGTGAGATATGACTATTTTTTTAAAACACAATACATCAAAAGATTTTTAAAAATCATTTAGGGTTAATCAAATTATATCTAAAAATTGAATTAAAATTAAATCGGGACAATCGCCAACGCTATTAGTTATTATATTATCTAAACTCTGGTTGTGTTTAAACCGTAAAAAATATCATTTGGCTATCTTGTATATGCGAAATAGTTAATTTAAATTATATTCGAATATTAGATAACAGTAATAGAGTGAGATATAATTATTTTTTTAAAAAACAATTCATAAGAAGAATTTTAAAAATAATTTACAGTACATTAAATGAACTTCAAAAATTAAATTGGAATCAAATCGGACAATGCTGTAATGATTAATTGTTCTATTTTCTTAACCCTGGTTATGGCCAAAACTTAAAAAGGATCATTTGGGTCATCTTGTATAACCTAAATAGTAATTTAAAAATAAATTTGAATTATAGATAACCGTAATTGAGTGAGATATGACTATTTTTTTAAGCACAATCCATCAAAATATTTTTAAAAATCATTTAGGGTTAATCAAATTATATCTAAAAATTAAATCGGAACAATCGTTAACGCTATTAGTCATTACATTTTGTTAACTCTGGTTGTGTTCAAATCGTAAAAAATATCATTTGGCTATCTTGTATATGCAAAATAGTAAATTTAAATTATATTCGAATATTAGATAACAGTAATAGAGTGAGATATAATTATTTTTTTAAAAAACAATTCATAAGAAGAATTTTAAAAATAATTTACAGTCCATCAAATGAACTTCAAAAATTAAATTGGAATCAAATCGGACAATGCTATAAGGATTAATTGTTCTATTTTTTTAACCCTGGTTATGTCCAAAACTTAAAAAGGATCATTTGGGTCATCTTGTAAAACCTAAATATTCATTTTAAAATAAATTTGAATAATAGATAACCGTAATTGTAGGAGATATGACTATTTTTGTTAAGCACAATACATTAAAATATTTTTAAAAATCATTTAGGGTTAATCCAATTATATCTAAAAATTAAATCGGAACAATCGTTAACGCTATTAGTCATTACATTTTGTTAACTCTGGTTGTGTTCAAATCGTAAAAAATATCATTTGGCTATCTTGTATATGCGAAATAGTAAATTTAAATTATATTCGAATATTAGATAACAGTAATAGAGCGAGATATAATTATTTTTTTAAAAAACAATTCATAAAAAGAATTTTAAAAATAATTTACAGTACATCAAATGAACTTCAAAAATTAAATTGGAATCAAATCGGACAATGCTATAAGGATTAATTGTTCTATTTTCTTAACCCTGGTTATGTCCAAAACTTAAAAAGGATAATTTGGGTCATCTTGTATAACTTAAATATTAATTTTAAAATAAATTTAAATAATAGATAACCGTAATTGAGTGAGATATGACTATTTTTTTAAAACACAATACATCAGAAGATTTTTAAAAATCATTTAGGGTTAATCAAATTATATCTAAAAATTGAATTAAAATTAAATCGAGACAATCGCCAACGCTATTAGTTATTATATTTTCTAAACTCTGGTTGTGTTTAAACCGTAAAAAATATCATTTGGCTATCTTGTATATGCGAAATAGTAAATTTAAATTATATTCGAATATTAGATAAAAGTAATAGAGTGAGATATAATTATTTTTTTAAAAAACAATTCATAAGAAGAATTTTAAAAATAATTTACAGTACATCAAATGAACTTCAAAAATTAAATTGGAATCAAATCGGACAATGCTGTAATGATTAATTGTTCTATTTTCTTAACCCTGGTTATGTCCAAAACTTAAAAAGGATCATTTGGGTCATCTTGTATAACCTAAATAGTAATTTAAAAATAAATTTGAATTATAGATAAACGTAATTGAGTGAGATATGACTATTTTTTTAAGCACAATCCATCAAAATATTTTTAAAAATCATTTAGGGTTAATCAAATTATATCTAAAAATTAAATCGGAACAATCGTTAACGCTATTAGTCATTACATTTTGTTAACTCTGGTTGTGTTCAAATCGTAAAAAATATCATTTGGCTATCTTGTATATGCAAAATAGTAAATTTAAATTATATTCGAATATTAGATAACAGTAATAGAGTGAGATATAATTATTTTTTTAAAAAACAATTCATAAGAAGAATTTTAAAAATAATTTACAGTACATCAAATGAACTTCAAACATTAAATTGGAATCAAATCGGACAATGCTATAAGGATTAATTGTTCTATTTTTTTAACCCTGGTTATGTCCAACACTTAAAAAGGATCATTTGGGTCATCTTGTAAAACCTAAATATTCATTTTAAAATAAATTTGAATAATAGATAACCGTAATTGTGGGAGATATGACTATTTTTGTTAAGCACAATACATTAAAATATTTTTAATAATCATTTAGGGTTAATCCAATTATATCTAAAAATTAAATCGGAACAATCGTTAACGCTATTATTTATTATATTTTCTTAATTCTGGTTGTGTTCAAACCGTAAAAAAGATCATTTGGCTATCTTGTATATGCGAAATAGTAAATTTAAATTATATTCGAATAATAGATAACAGTAACAGAGTGAGATATAATTATTTTTTTAAAAAACAATTCATAAGAAAAATTTTAAAAATAATTTACAGTACATTAAATGAACTTTAAAAATTAAATTGGAGTTAAATCGGACAATGCTATAATGATTAATTGTTCTATTTTCTTAACCCTGGTTATGTCCAAAACTTAAAAAGGATCATTTGGGTCATCTTGTATAACCTAAATATTCATTTTAAAATAAATTTTAATAATAGATTACCGTAATTGGGTGGGATATGACTCTTTTTCTTAAACACAATACATTAAAATATTTTTAAAAATCATTTAGGGTTAATCAAATTATATCTAAATATTAAATCGGAACAATCGTTAGCGATATTAATTACATTTTCTTAACTCTGGTTTTGTTCAAACCGTAAAAAACATCATTTGGCTATCTTGTATATGCGGAATAGTAAATTTAAATTATATTCGAATAATAGATAACAGTAATAGAGTGAGATATAATTATTTTTTTAAAAAACAATTCATAAGAAGAATTTTAAAAATAATTTACAGTACATCAAATGAACTTCAAAAATTAAAATGGAATCAAATCGGACAATGCTATAAAGATTAATTAAGAATTTTAAAAATAATTTACAGTACATCAAATGAACTTCAAAAATTAAATTGGAATCAAATCGGACAATGCTGTAATGATTAATTGTTCTATTTTCTTAACCCTGGTTATGTCCAAAACTTAAAAAGGATCATTTGGGTCATCTTGTATAACCTAAATAGTAATTTAAAAATAAATTTGAATTATAGATAACCGTAATTGAGTGAGATATGACTATTTTTTTAAGCACAATCCATCAAAATATTTTTAAAAATCATTTAGGGTTAATCAAATTATATCTAAAAATTAAATCGGAACAATCGTTAACGCTATTAGTCATTACATTTTGTTAACTCTGGTTGTGTTCAAATCGTAAAAAATATCATTTGGCTATCTTGTATATGCAAAATAGTAAATTTAAATTATATTCGAATATTAGATAACAGTAATAGAGTGAGATATAATTATTTTTTTAAAAAACAATTCATAAGAAGAATTTTAAAAATAATTTACAGTACATCAAATGAACTTCAAAAATTAAATTGGAATCAAATCGGACAATGCTATAAGGATTAATTGTTCTATTTTTTTAACCCTGGTTATGTCCAAAACTTAAAAAGGATCATTTGGGTCATCTTGTAAAACCTAAATATTCATTTTAAAATAAATTTGAATAATAGATAACCGTAATTGTGGGAGATATGACTATTTTTGTTAAGCACAATACATTAAAATATTTTTAATAATCATTTAGGGTTAATCCAATTATATCTAAAAATTAAATCGGAACAATCGTTAACGCTATTATTTATTATATTTTCTTAATTCTGGTTGTGTTCAAACCGTAAAAAAGATCATTTGGCTATCTTGTATATGCGAAATAGTAAATTTAAATGATATTCGAATAATAGATAACAGTAACAGAATGAGATATAATTATTTTTTTAAAAAACAATTCATAAGAAAAATTTTAAAAATAATTTACAGTACATTAAATGAACTTTAAAAATTAAATTGGAGTTAAATCGGACAATGCTATAATGATTAATTGTTCTATTTTCTTAACCCTGGTTATGTCCAAAACTTAAAAAGGATCATTTGGGTCATCTTGTATAACCTAAATATTCATTTTAAAATAAATTTTAATAATAGATTACCGTAATTGGGTGGGATATGACTCTTTTTCTTAAACACAATACATTAAAATATTTTTAAAAATCATTTAGGGTTAATCAAATTATATCTAAATATTAAATCGGAACAATCGTTAGCGATATTAATTACATTTTCTTAACTCTGGTTTTGTTCAAACCGTAAAAAACATCATTTGGCTATCTTGTATATGCGGAATAGTAAATTTAAATTATATTCGAATAATAGATAACAGTAATAGAGTGAGATATAATTATTTTTTTAAAAAACAATTCATAAGAAGAATTTTAAAAATAATTTACAGTACATCAAATGAACTTCAAAAATTAAATTGGAATCAAATCGGACAATGCTATAAAGATTAATTGTTCTATTTTCTTATACCTGGTTATGTCCAAAACTTAAAAAGGATCATTTGGGTCATCTTGTATAACCTAAATATTAATTTTAAAATGAATTTGAATAATAGATAACCGTAATCGAGTGAGACATGACTATTTTTTTTTAACACAATACATCAAAATATTTGTAAAAATCATTTAGGTTTAATCAAATTATATCTAAAAATTAAATTAAAATTAAATCAAAACAATCGTTAACGCAATTAGTTATTATATTTTCTTAATTCTGGTTGTGTTCAAAGCGTAAAAAACATCATTTGGCTATCTTGTATATGCGAAATAGTAAATTTAAATTATATTCGAATAATAGATAACAGTAATAGATGAGATATAATTATTTTTTTAAAAAACAATTCATAAGAAAAATTTTAAAATTAATTTACAGTACATTAAATGAACTTCAAAAATTAAATTGGAATCAAATCGGACAATGCTATAATGATTAATTGTTCTATTTTCTTAACCCTGGTTATGTCCAAAACTTAAAAAGGATCATTTGGGTCATCTTGTAAAACCTAAATATTCATTTTAGAATAAATTTGAATAATAGATAACCGTAATTGTGGGAGATATGACTATTTTTGTTAAACACAATACATTAAAATATTTTTAAAAATCATTTAGGGTTAATCAAATTATATCTAAAAATTAAATCGGAACAATCGTTAACGCTATTATTTATTATATTTTCTTAATTCTGGTTGTGCTCAAACCGTAAAAAAGGTCATTTGGCT
Organism: Anthonomus grandis grandis; assembly: GCF_022605725.1. Lineage (NCBI taxonomy): Eukaryota > Metazoa > Arthropoda > Insecta > Coleoptera > Curculionidae > Anthonomus > Anthonomus grandis. The sequence goes on from NC_065565.1 coordinate 1,449,178, forward strand.
ATCTTGTATATGCGAAATGGTAAATTTAAATTATATTCGAATAATAGATAACAGTAACAGAGTGAGATATAATTATTTTTTTAAAAAACAATTTATAAGAAAAATTTTAAAAATAATTTACAGTACATCAAATGAACTTCAAAAATTAAATTGGAATCAAATCGGACAATGCTATAAGGATTAATTGTCCTATTTTCTTAACCCTGGTTATGTCCAAAACTTAAAAAGGATCATTTGGGTCATCTTGTATAACCTAAATATTCTTTTAAAAATAAATTTTAATAATAGATTAACGTAATTGGGTGGGATATGACTATTTTTCTTAAACACAATACATTAAAATATTTTTAAAAATCATTTAGGGTTAATCAAATTATATCTAAATATTAAATCGGAACAATCGTTAACGATATTAATTACATTTTCTTAACTCTGGTTTTGTTCAAACCGTAAAAAACATCATTTGGCTATCTTGTATATGCGGAATAGTAAATTTAAATTATATTCGAATAATAGATAACAGTAACAGAGTGAGATATAATTATTTTTTTAAAAAACAATTCATAAGAAAAATTTTGAAAATAATTTACAGTACATTAAATGAACTTTAAAAATTAAATTGGAGTCAAATCGGACAATGCTATAATGATTAATTGTTCTATTTTCTTAACCCTTGTTATGTCCAAAACTTAAAAATGATCATTTGGGTCATTTTGTATAATCTAAATATTCATTTTAAAATAAATTTGAATAATAGATAACCGTAATTGTGGGAGATATGACTATTTTTGTTAAACACAATACATTAAAATATTTTTAAAAATCATTTAGGGTTAATCTAATTATATCTAAAAATTAAATCGGAACAATCGTTAACGCTATTATTTATTATATTTTCTTAATTCTGGTTGTGTTCAAACCGTAAAAAACATCATTTGGCTATCTTGTCTCTTTTTAAAATAAATTTTAATAATAGATTAACGTAATTGGGTGGGATATGACTATTTTTCTTAAACACAATACATTAAAATATTATTAAAAATCATTTAGGGTTAATCAAATTATATCTAAATATTAAATCGGAACAATCGTTAACGATATTAATTACATTTTCTTAACTCTGGTTTTGTTCAAACCGTAAAAAACATCATTTGGCTATCTTGTATATGCGGAATAGTAAATTTAAATTATATTCGAATAATAGATAACAGTAATAGAGTGAGATATAATTATTTTTTTAAAAAACAATTCATAAGAAGAATTTTAAAAATAATTTACAGTACATCAAATGAACTTCAAAAATTAAATTGGAATCAAATCGGACAATGCTATAAGGATTAATTGTTCTATTTTCTTATACCTGGTTATGTCCAAAACTTAAAAAGGATCATTTGGGTCATCTTGTATAACCTAAATATTAATTTTAAAATGAATTTGAATAATAGATAACCGTAATCGAGTGAGACATGACTATTTTTTTTTAACACAATACATCAAAATATTTTTAAAAATCATTTAGGTTTAATCAAATTATATCTAAAAATTAAATTAGAATTAAATCAAAACAATCGTTAACGCAATTAGTTATTATATTTTCTTAACTCTGGTTGTGTTCAAACCGTAAAAAACATCATTTGGCTATCTTGTATATGCGAAATAGTAAATTTAAATTATATTCGAATAATAGATAACAGTAATAGATAAGATATAATTATTTTTTTAAAAAACAATTGATAAGAAAAATTTTAATAATAATTTACAGTACATCAAATGAACTTTAAAAATTAAATTGGAATCAAATCGGACAATGCTATAAGGATTAATTGTTCTATTTTCTTAACCCTGGTTATGTCCAAAACTTAAAAAGGATTATTTGGGTCATCTTGTATAACCTAATTATTAATTTTAAAATAAATTTGAATAATAGATAACCGTAATTGAGTGAGATATGACTATTTTTTTAAACACAATACATCAAAAGATTTTTAAAAATCATTTAGGGTTAATCAAATTATATCTAAAAATTGAATTAAAATTAAATCGGAACAATCGCCAACGCTATTAGTTATTATATTTTCTAAACTCTGGTTGTGTTCAAACCGTAAAAAACATCATTTGGCTATCTTGTATATGCGAAATAGTAAATTTAAATTATATTCGAATAATAGATAACAGTAATAGATGAGATATGATTATTTTTTTAAAAAACAATTCATAAGAAGAATTTTAAAAATAATTTACAGTACATCAAATGAACTTCAAAAATTAAATTGGAATCAAATCAGACAATGCAATAAGGATTAATTGTTCTATTTTCTTAACCCTGGTTATTTCCAAAACTTAAAAAGGATAATTTGGGTCATCTTGTATAACCTAAATATTAATTTTAAAATAAATTTAAATAATAGATAACCGTAATTGAGTGAGATATGACTATTTTTTTAAAACACAATACATCAAAATATTTTTAAAAATCATTTAGTGTTAATCAAATTAATTGTTCTATTTTCTTAACCCTGGTTATGTCTAAAACTTAAAAAGGATCATTTGTGTCACCTTGTATAACCTAAATATTAGTTTTAAAATAAATTTGAATATTAGATAACCGTAATTGGGTGAGATATTACTATTTTTGTTAAACACAATACATTAAAATATTTTTAAAAATCATTTAGAGTTAATCAAATTATATCTAAAAATTAAATCGGAACAATCGTTAACGCTATTAGTCATTACATTTTGTTAACCCTGGTTGTGTTCAAATCGTAAAAAATATCATTTGGCTATCTTGTATATGCGAAATAGTAAATTTAAATTATATTCGAATATTAGATAACAGTAATAGAGTGAGATATAATTATTTTTTTAAAAAACTATTCATAAAAAGAATTTTAAAAATAATTTACAGTACATCAAATGAACTTCAAAAATTAAATTGGAATCAAATCGGACAATGCTATAAGGATTAATTGTTCTATTTTCTTAACCCTGGTTATGTCCAAAACTTAAAAAGGATAATTTGGGTCATCTTGTATAACCTAAATATTAATTTTAAAATAAATTTAAATAATAGATAACCGTAATTGAGTGAGATATGACTATTTTTTTAAAACACAATACATCAAAAGATTTTTAAAAATCATTTAGGGTTAATCAAATTATATCTAAAAATTGAATTAAAATTAAATCGGGACAATCGCCAACGCTATTAGTTATTATATATTCTAAACTCTGGTTGTGTTTAAACCGTAAAAAATATCATTTGGCTATCTTGTATATGCGAAATAGTAAATTTAAATTATATTCGAATATTAGATAACAGTAATAGAGTGAGATATAATTATTTTTTTAAAAAACAATTCATAAGAAGAATTTTAAAATTAATTTACAGTACATTAAATGAACTTCAAAAATTAAATTGGAGTCAAATCGGACAATGCTATAATGATTAATTGTTCTATTTTCTTAACCCTGGTTATGTCCAAAACTTAAAAAGGATCATTTGGGTCATCTTGTAAAACCTAAATATTCATTTTAGAATAAATTTGAATAATAGATAACCGTAATTGTGGGAGATATGACTATTTTTGTTAAACACAATACATTAAAATATTTTTAAAAATCATTTAGGGTTAATCAAATTATATCTAAAAATTAAATCGGAACAATCGTTAACGCTATTATTTATTATATTTTCTTAATTCTGGTTGTGTTCAAACCGTAAAAAAGGTCATTTGGCTATCTTGTATATGCGAAATGGTAAATTTAAATTATATTCGAATAATAGATAACAGTAACAGAGTGAGATATAATTATTTTTTTAAAAAACAATTTATAAGAAAAATTTTAAAAATAATTTACAGTACATTAAATGAACTTTAAAAATTAAATTGGAGTTAAATCGGACAATGCTATAATGATTAATTGTTCTATTTTCTTAACCCTAGTTATGTCCAAAACTTAAAAAGGATCATTTGGGTCATCTTGTATAACCTAAATATTAATTTTAAAATAAATTTGAATAATAGATAACCGTAATCGAGTGAGATATGACTATTTTTTTTTAACACAATACATCAAAATATTTTTAAAAATCATTTAGGTTTAATCAAATTATATCTAAAAATTAAATTAAAATTAAATCAAAACAATCGTTAACGCTAATAATTACATTTTCTTAACTCTGGTTTTGTTCAAACCGTAAAAAACATCATTTGGCTGTCTTGTATATGCGAAATAGTAAATTTAAATTATATTCGAATAATAGATAACAGTAATAGATTGAGATATAATTATTTTTTTAAAAAACAATTCATAAGAAGAATTTTAAAAATAATTTACAGTACATCAAATGAACTTCAAAAATTAAATTGGAATCAAATCGGACAATGCTATAAGGATTAATTGTCCTATTTTCTTAACCCTGGTTATGTCCAAAACTTAAAAAGGATCATTTGGGTCATCTTGTATAACCTAAATATTAATTTTAAAATAAATTTGAATAATAGATAACCGTAATCGAGTGAGATATGACTATTTTTTTTTAACACAATACATCAAAATATTTTTAAAAATCATTTAGGTTTAATCAAATTATATCTAAAAATTAAATTAAAATTAAATCAAAACAATCGTTAACGCTATTAGTTACTACATTTTCTTAACTCTGGTTTTGTTCAAACCGTAAAAAACATCATTTGGCTATATTGTATATGCGAAATAGTAAATCTCAATTATATTCGAATAATAAATAACAGTAATAGAGTGAGATATGATTATTTTTTTAAAAAACAATTCATAAGAAAAATTTTAAAAATAATTTACAGTACATTAAATGAACTTTAAAAATTAAATTGGAGTCAAATCGGACAATGCTATAATGATTAATTGTTCTATTTTCTTAACCCTAGTTATGTCCAAAACTTAAAAAGGATCATTTGGGTCATCTTGTATAACCTAAATATTCTTTTTAAAATAAATTTTAATAATAGATTACCGTAATTGGGTGGGATATGACTCTTTTTCTTAAACACAATACATTAAAATATTTTTAAAAATCATTTAGGGTTAATCAAAATATATCTAAATATTAAATCGGAACAATCGTTAACGCTATTAATTACATTTTCTTAGCTCTGGTTTTGTTTAAACCGTAAAAAACATCATTTGGCTGTCTTGTATATGCGAAATAGTAAATTTAAATTATATTCGAATAATAGATAACAGTAATAGATTGAGATATAATTTTTTTTTTTTTAAAACAATTCATAAGAAGAATTTTAAAAATAATTTACAGTACATCAAATGAACTTCAAAAATTAAATTGGAATCAAATCGGACAATGCTATAAGGATTAATTGTCCTATTTTCTTAACCCTGGTTATGTCCAAAACTTAAAAAGGATCATTTGGGTCATCTTGTATAACCTAAATATTAATTTTAAAATAAATTTGAATAATAGATAACCGTAATCGAGTGAGATATGACTATTTTTTTTTAACACAATACATCAAAATATTTTTAAAAATCATTTAGGTTTAACCAAATTATTTCTAAAAATTAAATTAAAATTAAATTAAAACAATCGTTAACGCAATTAGTTATTATATTTTCTTAATTCTGGTTGTGTTCAAACCGTAAAAAACATCATTTGGCTATCTTGTATATGCGAAATAGTAAATATAAATTATATTCGAATAATAGATAACAGTAATAGAGTGAGATATAATTATTTTTTTGAAAAACAATTCATAAGAAAAATTTTAAAAATAATTTACAGTACATCAAATGAACTTCAAAAATTAAATTGGAATCAAATCGGACAATGCTATAAGGATTAATTGTTCTATTTTCTTAACCCTGGTTATGTCCAAAACTTAAAAAGGATTATTTGGGTCATCTTGTATAACCTAAATAGTAATTTAAAAATAAATTTGAATTATAGATAACCTTAATTGAGTGAGATATGACTATTTTTTTAAGCACAATCCATCAAAATATTTTTAAAAATCATTTAGGGTTAATCAAATATCTAAAAATTAAATCGGAACAATCGTTAACGCTATTAGTTATTACATTTTGTTAACTCTGGTTGTGTTCAAACCGTAAAAAATATCATTTGGCTATCTTGTATATACGAAATAGTAAATTTAAATTATATTCGAATATTAGATAACAGTAATAGAGTGAGATATAATTATTTTTTTAAAAAACAATTCATAAGAAGAATTTTAAAAATAATTTACAGTACATCAAATGAACTTCAAAAATTAAATTGGAATCAAATCGGACAATGCTATAAGGATTAATTGTTCTATTTTCTTAACCCTGGTTATGTCCAAAACTTAAAAAGGATAATTTGGGTCATCTTGTATAACCTAAATATTAATTTTAAAATAAATTTAAATAATAGATAACCGTAATTGAGTGAGATATGACTATTTTTTTAAAACACAATACATCAAAAGATTTTTAAAAATCATTTAGGGTTAATCAAATTATATCTAAAAATTGAATTAAAATTAAATCGGGACAATCGCCAACGCTATTAGTTATTATATTTTCTAAACTCTGGTTGTGTTTAAACCGTAAAAAATATCATTTGGCTATCTTGTATATGCGAAATAGTAAATTTAAATTATATTCCAATATTAGATAACAGTAATAGAGTGAGATATAATTATTTTTTTAAAAAACAATTCATAAGAAGAATTTTAAAAATAATTTACAGTACATCAAATGAACTTTAAAAATTAAATTGGAGTCAAATCGGACAATGCTATAATGATTAATTGTTCTATTTTCTAAACCCTTGTTATGTCCAAAACTTAAAAATGATCATTTGGGTCATTTTGTATAATCTAAATATTCATTTTAAAATAAATTTGAATAATAGATAACCGTAATTGTGGGAGATATGACTATTTTTGTTAAACACAATACATTAAAATATTTTTAAAAATCATTTAGGGTTAATCAAATTATATCTAAAAATTAAATCGGAACAATCGTTAACGCTATTATTTATTATATTTTCTTAATTCTGGTTGTGTTCAAACCGTAAAAAACATCATTTGGCTATCTTGTATATGCGAAATAGTAAATTTAAATTATATTCGAATAATAGATAACAGTAACAGAGTGAGATATAATTATTTTTTTAAAAAACAATTCATAAGAAAAATTTTGAAAATAATTTACAGTACATTAAATGAACTTTAAAAATTAAATTGGAGTCAAATCGGACAATGCTATAATGATTAATTGTTCTATTTTCTTAACCCTTGTTATGTCCAAAACTTAAAAATGATCATTTGGGTCATTTTGTATAATCTAAATATTCATTTTAAAATAAATTTGAATAATAGATAACCGTAATTGTGGGAGATACGACTATTTTTGTTAAACACAATACATTAAAATATTTTTAAAAATCATTTAGGGTTAATCAAATTATATCTAAAAATTAAATCGGAACAATCGTTAACGCTATTATTTATTATATTTTCTTAATTCTGGTTGTGTTCAAACCGTAAAAAACATCATTTGGCTATCTTGTATATGCGAAATAGTAAATTTAAATTATATTCGAATAATAGATAACAGTAACAGAGTGAGATATAATTATTTTTTTAAAAAACAATTCATAAGAAAAATTTTGAAAATAATTTACAGTACATTAAATGAACTTTAAAAATTAAATTGGAGTCAAATCGGACAATGCTATAATGATTAATTGTTCTATTTTCTTAACCCTAGTTATGTCCAAAACTTAAAAAGGATCATTTGGGTCATCTTGTGTAACCTAAATATTCTTTTTAAAATAAATTTTAATAATAGATTAACGTAATTGGGTGGGATATGACTATTTTTCTTAAACACAATACATTAAAATATTTTTAAAAATCATTTAGGGTTAATCAAATTATATCTAAATATTAAATCGGAACAATCGTTAACGATATTAATTACATTTTCTTAACTCTGGTTTTGTTCAAACCGTAAAAAACATCATTTGGCTATCTTGTATATGCGGAATAGTAAATTTAAATTATATTCGAATAATAGATAACAGTAATAGAGTGAGATATAATTATTTTTTTAAAAAACAATTCATAAGAAGAATTTTAAAAATAATTTACAGTACATCAAATGAACTTCAAAAATTAAATTGGAATCAAATCGGACAATGCTATAAGGATTAATTGTTCTATTTTCTTATACCTGGTTATGTCCAAAACTTAAAAAGGATCATTTGGGTCATCTTGTATAACCTAAATATTAATTTTAAAATGAATTTGAATAATAGATAACCGTAATCGAGTGAGACATGACTATTTTTTTTTAACACAATACATCAAAATATTTTTAAAAATCATTTAGGTTTAATCAAATTATATCTAAAAATTAAATCAAAACAATCGTTAACGCAATTAGTTATTATATTTTCTTAACTCTGGTTGTGTTCAAACCGTAAAAAACATCATTTGGCTATCTTGTATATGCGAAATAGTAAATTTAAATTATATTCGAATAATAGATAACAGTAATAGATGAGATATAATTATTTTTTTAAAAAACAATTGATAAGAAAAATTTTAATAATAATTTACAGTACATCAAATGAACTTTAAAAATTAAATTGGAATCAAATCGGACAATGCTATAAGGATTAATTGTTCTATTTTCTTAACCCTGGTTATGTCCAAAACTTAAAAAGGATTATTTGGGTCATCTTGTATAACCTAATTATTAATTTTAAAATAAATTTGAATAATAGATAACCGTAATTGAGTGAGATATGACTATTTTTTTAAACACAATACATCAAAAGATTTTTAAAAATCATTTAGGGTTAATCAAATTATATCTAAAAATTGAATTAAAATTAAATCGGAACAATCGCCAACGCTATTAGTTATTATATTTTCTAAACTCTGGTTGTGTTCAAACCGTAAAAAACATCATTTGGCTATCTTGTATATGCGAAATAGTAAATTTAAATTATATTCGAATAATAGATAACAGTAATAGATGAGATATAATTATTTTTTTGAAAAACAATTCATAAGAAAAATTTTAAAAATAATTTACAGTACATCAAATGAACTTCAAAAATTAAATTGGAATCAAATCGGACAATGCTATAAGGATTAATTGTTCTATTTTCTTATACCTGGTTATGTCCAAAACTTAAAAAGGTACATTTGGGTCATCTTGCATAACCTAAATATTAATTTTAAAATAAATTTGAATAATAGATAACCGTAATTAAGTGAGATATGACTATTTTTTTTAAACACAATACATTAAAATATTTTTAAAAATCATTTAGGGTTAATCAAATTATATCTGAAAATTAAATCGGAACAATCGTTAACGCTATTAGTTATTACATTTTCTTAACTCTGGTTGTGTTCAAACCGTAAAAAACATCATTTGGCTATCTTGTATATGCGAAATAGTAAATTTAAATTATATTCGAATATTAGATAACAGTAATAGAGTGAGATATAATTATTTTTTTTAAAAACAATTCATAAGAAGAATTTTAAAAATAATTTATAGTACATCAAATGAACTTTAAAAATTAAATTGGAATCAAATCGGACAATGCTATAATGATTAATTGCTCTATTTTCTTAACTCTGGCTAGTCCAAAACTTAAAAAGGATCATTTGGGTCATCTTGTATAACCTAAATATTAATTTTAAAATAAATTTGAATAATAGATAACCGTAATTAAGTGAGATATGACTATTTTTTTTAAACACAATACATTAAAATATTTTTAAAAATCATTTAGGGTTAATCAAATTATATCTAAAAATTAAATCGGAACAATCGTTAACGCTATTAGTTATTACATTTTCTTAACTCTGGTTGTGTTCAAACCGTAAAAAACATCATTTGGCTATCTTGTATATGCGAAATAGTAAATTTAAATTATATTCGAATATTAGATAACAGTAATAGAGTGAGATATATATATTTTTTTTTAAAATAATTCATAAGAAGAATTTTAAAAATAATTTACAGTACATCAAATGAACTTCAAAAATTAAATTGGAATCAAATCGGACAATGCTATAAGCATAAATTGTTCTATTTTCTTAACCCTGGTTATGTCCAAAACTTAAAAAGGTACATTTGGGTCATCTTGCATAACTTAAATATTAATTTTAAAATAAATTTGAATAATAGATAACCGTAATTGAGTGAGATATGACTATTTTTTTTAAACACAATACATCAAAATATTTTTAAAAATCATTTAGGGTTAATCAAATTATATCTAAAAATTGAACTAAAATTAAATCGGAACAATCGCCAACGCTATTAGTTATTATATTTTCTTAACTCTGGTTGTGTTCAAACTGTAAAAAACATCATTTGGCTATCTTGTATATGCGAAATAGTAAATTTAAATTATATTCGAATATTAGATAACAGTAATAGAGTGAGATATATATATTTTTTTTTTAAAATAATTCATAAGAAGAATTTTAAAAATAATTTACAGTACATCAAATGAACTTCAAAAATTAAATTGGAATCAAATCGGACAATGCTATAAGGATAAATTGTTCTATTTTCTTAACCCTGGTTATGTCCAAAACTTAAAAAGGTACATTTGGGTCATCTTGCATAACCTAAATATTAATTTTAAAATAAATTTGAATAATAGATAACCGTAATTAAGTGAGATATGACTATTTTTTTTAAACACAATACATTAAAATATTTTTAAAAATCATTTAGGGTTTATCAAATTATATCTGAAAATTAAATCGGAACAATCGTTAACGCTATTAGTTATTACATTTTCTTAACTCTGGTTGTGTTCAAACCGTAAAAAACATCATTTGGCTATCTTGTATATGCGAAATAGTAAATTTAAATTATATTCGAATATTAGATAACAGTAATAGAGTGAGATATATATATTTTTTTTTTAAATAATTCATAAGAAGAATTTTAAAAATAATTTACAGTACATCAAATGAACTTCAAAAATTAAATTGGAATCAAATCGGACAATGCTATAAGGATAAATTGTTCTATTTTCTTAACCCTGGTTATGTCCAAAACTATAAAAGGTACATTTGGGTCATCTTGCATAACCTAAATATTAATTTTAAAATAAATTTGAATAATAGATAACCGTAATTCAGTGAGATATGACTATTTTTTTTAAACATAATACATCAAAATATTTTTAAAAATCATTTAGGGTTAATCAAATTATATCTATAAATTGAATTAAAATTAAATCGGAACAATCGCCAACGCTATTAGTTATTATATTTTCTTAACTCTGGTTGTGTTCAAACCGTAAAAAACATCATTTGGCTATCTTGTATATGCGAAATAGTAAATTTAAAGTATATTCGAATATTAGATAACAGCAATAGAGTGAGATATAATTATTTTTTTAAAAAACAATTCATAAGAAGAATTTTAAAAATAATTTACAGTACATCAAATGAACTTTAAAAATTAAATTGGAGTCAAATCGGACAATGCTATAATGATTAATTGTTCTATTTTCTTAACCCTAGTTATGTCCAAAACTTAAAAAGGATCATTTGGGTCATCTTGTGTAACCTAAATATTCTTTTTAAAATAAATTTTAATAATAGATTAACGTAATTGGGTGGGATATGACTATTTTTCTTAAACACAATACATTAAAATATTTTTAAAAATCATTTAGGGTTAATCAAATTATATCTAAATATTAAATCGGAACAATCGTTAACGATATTAATTACATTTTCTTAACTCTGGTTTTGTTCAAACCGTAAAAAACATCATTTGGCTATCTTGTATATGCGGAATAGTAAATTTAAATTATATTCGAATAATAGATAACAGTAATAGAGTGAGATATAATTATTTTTTTAAAAAACAATTCATAAGAAGAATTTTAAAAATAATTTACAGTACATCAAATGAACTTCAAAAATTAAATTGGAATCAAATCGGACAATGCTATAAGGATTAATTGTTCTATTTTCTTATACCTGGTTATGTCCAAAACTTAAAAAGGATCATTTGGGTCATCTTGTATAACCTAAATATTAATTTTAAAATGAATTTGAATAATAGATAACCGTAATCGAGTGAGACATGACTATTTTTTTTTAACACAATACATCAAAATATTTTTAAAAATCATTTAGGTTTAATCAAATTATATCTAAAAATTAAATCAAAACAATCGTTAACGCAATTAGTTATTATATTTTCTTAACTCTGGTTGTGTTCAAACCGTAAAAAACATCATTTGGCTATCTTGTATATGCGAAATAGTAAATTTAAATTATATTCGAATAATAGATAACAGTAATAGATGAGATATAATTATTTTTTTAAAAAACAATTGATAAGAAAAATTTTAATAATAATTTACAGTACATCAAATGAACTTTAAAAATTAAATTGGAATCAAATCGGACAATGCTATAAGGATTAATTGTTCTATTTTCTTAACCCTGGTTATGTCCAAAACTTAAAAAGGATTATTTGGGTCATCTTGTATAACCTAATTATTAATTTTAAAATAAATTTGAATAATAGATAACCGTAATTGAGTGAGATATGACTATTTTTTTAAACACAATACATCAAAAGATTTTTAAAAATCATTTAGGGTTAATCAAATTATATCTAAAAATTGAATTAAAATTAAATCGGAACAATCGCCAACGCTATTAGTTATTATATTTTCTAAACTCTGGTTGTGTTCAAACCGTAAAAAACATCATTTGGCTATCTTGTATATGCGAAATAGTAAATTTAAATTATATTCGAATAATAGATAACAGTAATAGATGAGATATGATTATTTTTTTAAAAAACAATTCATAAGAAGAATTTTAAAAATAATTTACAGTACATCAAATGAACTTCAAAAATTAAATTGGAATCAAATCAGACAATGCAATAAGGATTAATTGTTCTATTTTCTTAACCCTGGTTATGTCCAAAACTTAAAAAGGATAATTTGGGTCATCTTGTATAACCTAAATATTAATTTTAAAATAAATTTAAATAATAGATAACCGTAATTGAGTGAGATATGACTATTTTTTTAAAACACAATACATCAAAATATTTTTAAAAATCATTTAGTGTTAATCAAATTAATTGTTCTATTTTCTTAACCCTGGTTATGTCTCAAACTTAAAAAGGATCATTTGTGTCACCTTGTATAACCTAAATATTAATTTTAAAATAAATTTGAATATTAGATAACCGTAATTGGGTGAGATATTACTATTTTTGTTAAACACAATACATTAAAATATTTTTAAAAATCATTTAGAGTTAATCAAATTATATCTAAAAATTAAATCGGAACAATCGTTAACGCTATTAGTCATTACATTTTGTTAACCCTGGTTGTGTTCAAATCGTAAAAAATATCATTTGGCTATCTTGTATATGCGAAATAGTAAATTTAAATTATATTCGAATATTAGATAACAGTAATAGAGTGAGATATAATTATTTTTTTAAAAAACAATTCATAAAAAGAATTTTAAAAATAATTTACAGTACATCAAATGAACTTCAAAAATTAAATTGGAATCAAATCGGACAATGCTATAAGGATTAATTGTTCTATTTTCTTAACCCTGGTTATGTCCAAAACTTAAAAAGGATAATTTGGGTCATCTTGTATAACCTAAATATTAATTTTAAAATAAATTTAAATAATAGATAACCGTAATTGAGTGAGATATGACTATTTTTTTAAAACACAATACATCAAAAGATTTTTAAAAATCATTTAGGGTTAATCAAATTATATCTAAAAATTGAATTAAAATTAAATCGGGACAATCGCCAACGCTATTAGTTATTATATTTTCTAAACTCTGGTTGTGTTTAAAGCGTAAAAAACATCATTTGGCTATCTTGTATATGCGAAATAGTAAATATAAATTATATTCGAATAATAGATAACAGTAATAGAGTGAGATATAATTATTTTTTTGAAAAACAATTCATAAGAAAAATTTTAAAAATAATTTACAGTACATCAAATGAACTTCAAAAATTAAATTGGAATCAAATCGGACAATGCTATAAGGATTAATTGTTCTATTTTCTTATACCTGGTTATGTCCAAAACTTAAAAAGGTACATTTGGGTCATCTTGCATAACCTAAATATTAATTTTAAAATAAATTTGAATAATAGATAACCGTAATTAAGTGAGATATGACTATTTTTTTTAAACACAATACATTAAAATATTTTTAAAAATCATTTAGGGTTAATCAAATTATATCTGAAAATTAAATCGGAACAATCGTTAACGCTATTAGTTATTACATTTTCTTAACTCTGGTTGTGTTCAAACCGTAAAAAACATCATTTGGCTATCTTGTATATGCGAAATAGTAAATTTAAATTATATTCGAATATTAGATAACAGTAATAGAGTGAGATATAATTATTTTTTTTAAAAACAATTCATAAGAAGAATTTTAAAAATAATTTATAGTACATCAAATGAACTTTAAAAATTAAATTGGAATCAAATCGGACAATGCTATAATGATTAATTGCTCTATTTTCTTAACTCTGGCTAGTCCAAAACTTAAAAAGGATCATTTGGGTCATCTTGTATAACCTAAATATTAATTTTAAAATAAATTTGAATAATAGATAACCGTAATTAAGTGAGATATGACTATTTTTTTTAAACACAATACATTAAAATATTTTTAAAAATCATTTAGGGTTAATCAAATTATATCTAAAAATTAAATCGGAACAATCGTTAACGCTATTAGTTATTACATTTTCTTAACTCTGGTTGTGTTCAAACCGTAAAAAACATCATTTGGCTATCTTGTATATGCGAAATAGTAAATTTAAATTATATTCGAATATTAGATAACAGTAATAGAGTGAGATATATATATTTTTTTTTAAAATAATTCATAAGAAGAATTTTAAAAATAATTTACAGTACATCAAATGAACTTCAAAAATTAAATTGGAATCAAATCGGACAATGCTATAAGCATAAATTGTTCTATTTTCTTAACCCTGGTTATGTCCAAAACTTAAAAAGGTACATTTGGGTCATCTTGCATAACTTAAATATTAATTTTAAAATAAATTTGAATAATAGATAACCGTAATTGAGTGAGATATGACTATTTTTTTTAAACACAATACATCAAAATATTTTTAAAAATCATTTAGGGTTAATCAAATTATATCTAAAAATTGAACTAAAATTAAATCGGAACAATCGCCAACGCTATTAGTTATTATATTTTCTTAACTCTGGTTGTGTTCAAACTGTAAAAAACATCATTTGGCTATCTTGTATATGCGAAATAGTAAATTTAAATTATATTCGAATATTAGATAACAGTAATAGAGTGAGATATATATATTTTTTTTTTAAAATAATTCATAAGAAGAATTTTAAAAATAATTTACAGTACATCAAATGAACTTCAAAAATTAAATTGGAATCAAATCGGACAATGCTATAAGGATAAATTGTTCTATTTTCTTAACCCTGGTTATGTCCAAAACTTAAAAAGGTACATTTGGGTCATCTTGCATAACCTAAATATTAATTTTAAAATAAATTTGAATAATAGATAACCGTAATTAAGTGAGATATGACTATTTTTTTTAAACACAATACATTAAAATATTTTTAAAAATCATTTAGGGTTTATCAAATTATATCTGAAAATTAAATCGGAACAATCGTTAACGCTATTAGTTATTACATTTTCTTAACTCTGGTTGTGTTCAAACCGTAAAAAACATCATTTGGCTATCTTGTATATGCGAAATAGTAAATTTAAATTATATTCGAATATTAGATAACAGTAATAGAGTGAGATATATATATTTTTTTTTAAAATAATTCATAAGAAGAATTTTAAAAATAATTTACAGTACATCAAATGAACTTCAAAAATTAAATTGGAATCAAATCGGACAATGCTATAAGCATAAATTGTTCTATTTTCTTAACCCTGGTTATGTCCAAAACTTAAAAAGGTACATTTGGGTCATCTTGCATAACTTAAATATTAATTTTAAAATAAATTTGAATAATAGATAACCGTAATTGAGTGAGATATGACTATTTTTTTTAAACACAATACATCAAAATATTTTTAAAAATCATTTAGGGTTAATCAAATTATATCTAAAAATTGAACTAAAATTAAATCGGAACAATCGCCAACGCTATTAGTTATTATATTTTCTTAACTCTGGTTGTGTTCAAACTGTAAAAAACATCATTTGGCTATCTTGTATATGCGAAATAGTAAATTTAAATTATATTCGAATATTAGATAACAGTAATAGAGTGAGATATATATATTTTTTTTTTAAAATAATTCATAAGAAGAATTTTAAAAATAATTTACAGTACATCAAATGAACTTCAAAAATTAAATTGGAATCAAATCGGACAATGCTATAAGGATAAATTGTTCTATTTTCTTAACCCTGGTTATGTCCAAAACTTAAAAAGGTACATTTGGGTCATCTTGCATAACCTAAATATTAATTTTAAAATAAATTTGAATAATAGATAACCGTAATTAAGTGAGATATGACTATTTTTTTTAAACACAATACATTAAAATATTTTTAAAAATCATTTAGGGTTTATCAAATTATATCTGAAAATTAAATCGGAACAATCGTTAACGCTATTAGTTATTACATTTTCTTAACTCTGGTTGTGTTCAAACCGTAAAAAACATCATTTGGCTATCTTGTATATGCGAAATAGTAAATTTAAATTATATTCGAATATTAGATAACAGTAATAGAGTGAGATATATATATTTTTTTTTTAAATAATTCATAAGAAGAATTTTAAAAATAATTTACAGTACATCAAATGAACTTCAAAAATTAAATTGGAATCAAATCGGACAATGCTATAAGGATAAATTGTTCTATTTTCTTAACCCTGGTTATGTCCAAAACTATAAAAGGTACATTTGGGTCATCTTGCATAACCTAAATATTAATTTTAAAATAAATTTGAATAATAGATAACCGTAATTCAGTGAGATATGACTATTTTTTTTAAACATAATACATCAAAATATTTTTAAAAATCATTTAGGGTTAATCAAATTATATCTAAAAATTGAATTAAAATTAAATCGGAACAATCGCCAACGCTATTAGTTATTATATTTTCTAAACTCTGGTTGTGTTCAAACCGTAAAAAACATCATTTGGCTATCTTGTATATGCGAAATAGTAAATTTAAATTATATTCGAATAATAGATAACAGTAATAGATGAGATATGATTATTTTTTTAAAAAACAATTCATAAGAAGAATTTTAAAAATAATTTACAGTACATCAAATGAACTTCAAAAATTAAATTGGAATCAAATCAGACAATGCAATAAGGATTAATTGTTCTATTTTCTTAACCCTGGTTATGTCCAAAACTTAAAAAGGATAATTTGGGTCATCTTGTATAACCTAAATATTAATTTTAAAATAAATTTAAATAATAGATAACCGTAATTGAGTGAGATATGACTATTTTTTTAAAACACAATACATCAAAATATTTTTAAAAATCATTTAGTGTTAATCAAATTAATTGTTCTATTTTCTTAACCCTGGTTATGTCTCAAACTTAAAAAGGATCATTTGTGTCACCTTGTATAACCTAAATATTAATTTTAAAATAAATTTGAATATTAGATAACCGTAATTGGGTGAGATATTACTATTTTTGTTAAACACAATACATTAAAATATTTTTAAAAATCATTTAGAGTTAATCAAATTATATCTAAAAATTAAATCGGAACAATCGTTAACGCTATTAGTCATTACATTTTGTTAACCCTGGTTGTGTTCAAATCGTAAAAAATATCATTTGGCTATCTTGTATATGCGAAATAGTAAATTTAAATTATATTCGAATATTAGATAACAGTAATAGAGTGAGATATAATTATTTTTTTAAAAAACAATTCATAAAAAGAATTTTAAAAATAATTTACAGTACATCAAATGAACTTCAAAAATTAAATTGGAATCAAATCGGACAATGCTATAAGGATTAATTGTTCTATTTTCTTAACCCTGGTTATGTCCAAAACTTAAAAAGGATAATTTGGGTCATCTTGTATAACCTAAATATTAATTTTAAAATAAATTTAAATAATAGATAACCGTAATTGAGTGAGATATGACTATTTTTTTAAAACACAATACATCAAAAGATTTTTAAAAATCATTTAGGGTTAATCAAATTATATCTAAAAATTGAATTAAAATTAAATCGGGACAATCGCCAACGCTATTAGTTATTATATTTTCTAAACTCTGGTTGTGTTTAAAGCGTAAAAAACATCATTTGGCTATCTTGTATATGCGAAATAGTAAATATAAATTATATTCGAATAATAGATAACAGTAATAGAGTGAGATATAATTATTTTTTTGAAAAACAATTCATAAGAAAAATTTTAAAAATAATTTACAGTACATCAAATGAACTTCAAAAATTAAATTGGAATCAAATCGGACAATGCTATAAGGATTAATTGTTCTATTTTCTTATACCTGGTTATGTCCAAAACTTAAAAAGGTACATTTGGGTCATCTTGCATAACCTAAATATTAATTTTAAAATAAATTTGAATAATAGATAACCGTAATTAAGTGAGATATGACTATTTTTTTTAAACACAATACATTAAAATATTTTTAAAAATCATTTAGGGTTAATCAAATTATATCTGAAAATTAAATCGGAACAATCGTTAACGCTATTAGTTATTACATTTTCTTAACTCTGGTTGTGTTCAAACCGTAAAAAACATCATTTGGCTATCTTGTATATGCGAAATAGTAAATTTAAATTATATTCGAATATTAGATAACAGTAATAGAGTGAGATATAATTATTTTTTTTAAAAACAATTCATAAGAAGAATTTTAAAAATAATTTATAGTACATCAAATGAACTTTAAAAATTAAATTGGAATCAAATCGGACAATGCTATAATGATTAATTGCTCTATTTTCTTAACTCTGGCTAGTCCAAAACTTAAAAAGGATCATTTGGGTCATCTTGTATAACCTAAATATTAATTTTAAAATAAATTTGAATAATAGATAACCGTAATTAAGTGAGATATGACTATTTTTTTTAAACACAATACATTAAAATATTTTTAAAAATCATTTAGGGTTAATCAAATTATATCTAAAAATTAAATCGGAACAATCGTTAACGCTATTAGTTATTACATTTTCTTAACTCTGGTTGTGTTCAAACCGTAAAAAACATCATTTGGCTATCTTGTATATGCGAAATAGTAAATTTAAATTATATTCGAATATTAGATAACAGTAATAGAGTGAGATATATATATTTTTTTTTAAAATAATTCATAAGAAGAATTTTAAAAATAATTTACAGTACATCAAATGAACTTCAAAAATTAAATTGGAATCAAATCGGACAATGCTATAAGCATAAATTGTTCTATTTTCTTAACCCTGGTTATGTCCAAAACTTAAAAAGGTACATTTGGGTCATCTTGCATAACTTAAATATTAATTTTAAAATAAATTTGAATAATAGATAACCGTAATTGAGTGAGATATGACTATTTTTTTTAAACACAATACATCAAAATATTTTTAAAAATCATTTAGGGTTAATCAAATTATATCTAAAAATTGAACTAAAATTAAATCGGAACAATCGCCAACGCTATTAGTTATTATATTTTCTTAACTCTGGTTGTGTTCAAACTGTAAAAAACATCATTTGGCTATCTTGTATATGCGAAATAGTAAATTTAAATTATATTCGAATATTAGATAACAGTAATAGAGTGAGATATATATATTTTTTTTTTAAAATAATTCATAAGAAGAATTTTAAAAATAATTTACAGTACATCAAATGAACTTCAAAAATTAAATTGGAATCAAATCGGACAATGCTATAAGGATAAATTGTTCTATTTTCTTAACCCTGGTTATGTCCAAAACTTAAAAAGGTACATTTGGGTCATCTTGCATAACCTAAATATTAATTTTAAAATAAATTTGAATAATAGATAACCGTAATTAAGTGAGATATGACTATTTTTTTTAAACACAATACATTAAAATATTTTTAAAAATCATTTAGGGTTTATCAAATTATATCTGAAAATTAAATCGGAACAATCGTTAACGCTATTAGTTATTACATTTTCTTAACTCTGGTTGTGTTCAAACCGTAAAAAACATCATTTGGCTATCTTGTATATGCGAAATAGTAAATTTAAATTATATTCGAATATTAGATAACAGTAATAGAGTGAGATATATATATTTTTTTTTTAAATAATTCATAAGAAGAATTTTAAAAATAATTTACAGTACATCAAATGAACTTCAAAAATTAAATTGGAATCAAATCGGACAATGCTATAAGGATAAATTGTTCTATTTTCTTAACCCTGGTTATGTCCAAAACTATAAAAGGTACATTTGGGTCATCTTGCATAACCTAAATATTAATTTTAAAATAAATTTGAATAATAGATAACCGTAATTCAGTGAGATATGACTATTTTTTTTAAACATAATACATCAAAATATTTTTAAAAATCATTTAGGGTTAATCAAATTATATCTATAAATTGAATTAAAATTAAATCGGAACAATCGCCAACGCTATTAGTTATTATATTTTCTTAACTCTGGTTGTGTTCAAACCGTAAAAAACATCATTTGGCTATCTTGTATATGCGAAATAGTAAATTTAAAGTATATTCGAATATTAGATAACAGCAATAGAGTGAGATATAATTATTTTTTTAAAAAACAATTCATAAGAAGAATTTTAAAAATAATTTACAGTACATCAAATGAACTTTAAAAATTAAATTGGAATCGCCAACGCTATTAGTTATTATATTTTCTTAACTCTGGTTGTGTTCAAACCGTAAAAAACATCATTTGGCTATCTTGTATATGCGAAATAGTAAATTTAAATTATATTCGAATATTAGATAACAGTAATAGAGTGAGATAAAATTATTTTTTTAAAAAAGAATTCATAAGAAGAATTTTAAAAATAATTTACAGTACATCAAATGAACTTCAAAAATTAAATTGGAATCAAACCGGACAATGCTATAAGGATAAATTGTTCTATTTTCTTAACCCTGGTTATGTCCAAAACTTAAAAAGGTACATTTGGGTCATCTTGCATAACCTAAATATTAATTTTAAAATAAATTTGAATAATAGATAACCGTAATTGAGTGAGATATGACTATTTTTTTTAAACATAATACATCAAAATATTTTTATAAATCATTTAGGGTTAATCAAATTATATCTATAAATTGAATTAAAATTAAATCGGAACAATCGCCAACGCTATTAGTTATTATATTTTCTTAACTCTGGTTGTGTTCAAACCGTAAAAAACATCATTTGGCTATCTTGTATATGCGAAATAGTAAATTTAAATTATATTCGAATATTAGATAACAGTAATAGAGTGAGATATAATTATTTTTTTTAAAAACAATTCATAAGAAGAATTTTAAAAATAATTTACAGTACATCAAATGAACTTCAAAAATTAAATTGAAATCAAATCGGACAATGCTATAATGATTAATTGTTCTATTTTCTTAACTCTGGTTAGTCCAAAACTTAAAAAGGATCATTTGGGTCATCTTGTATAACCTAAATATTAATTTTAAAATAAATTTGAATAATAGATAACCGTAATTAAGTGAGATATGACTATTTTTTTTAAACACAATCCATTAAAATATTTTTAAAAATCATTTAGGGTTAATCAAATTATATCTAAAAATTAAATCGGAACAATCGTTAACGCTATTAGTTATTACATTTTCTTAACTCTGGTTGTGTTCAAACCGTAAAAAACATCATTTGGCTATCTTGTATATGCGAAATAGTAAATTTAAATTATATTCGAATATTAGATAACAGTAATAGAGTGAGATATAATTATTTTTTTAAAAATAATTCATAAGAAGAATTTTAAAAATAATTTACATTACATCAAATGAACTTTAAAAATTAAATTGGAATCGCCAACGCTATTAGTTATTATATTTTCTTAACTCTGGTTGTGTTCAAACCGTAAAAAACATCATTTGGCTATCTTGTATATGCGAAATAGTAAATTTAAATTATATTCGAATATTAGATAACAGTAATAGAGTGAGATATAATTATTTTTTTTAAAAACAATTCATAAGAAGAATTTTAAAAATAATTTACAGTACATCAAATGAACTTTAAAAATTAAATTGGAATCAAATCGGACACTGCTATAATGATTAATTGTTCTATTTTCTTAACTCTGGCTAGTCCAAAACTTAAAAAGGATCATTTGGGTCATCTTGTATAACCTAAATATTAATTTTAAAATAAATTTGAATAATAGATAACCGTAATTAAGTGAGATATGACTATTTTTTTTTTAAACACAATACATTAAAATATTTTTAAAAATCATTTAGGGTTAATCAAATTATATCTAAAAATTAAATCGGAACAATCGTTAACGCTATTAGTTATTACATTTTCTTAACTCTGGTTGTGTTCAAACCGTAAAAAACATCATTTGGCTATCATGTATATGCGAAATAGTAAATTTAAATTATATTCGAATATTAGATAA
Source organism: Anthonomus grandis grandis (assembly GCF_022605725.1). Taxonomy (NCBI): domain Eukaryota; kingdom Metazoa; phylum Arthropoda; class Insecta; order Coleoptera; family Curculionidae; genus Anthonomus; species Anthonomus grandis. The sequence continues at coordinate 1,471,901 of NC_065565.1, forward strand.
CAGTAATAGAGTGAGATATATATATTTTTTTTAAAAATAATTCATAAGAAGAATTTTAAAAATAATTTACAGTACATCAAATGAACTTCAAAAATTAAATTGGAATCAAATCGGACAATGCTATAAGGATTAATTGTTCTATTTTCTTATACCTGGTTATGTCCAAAACTTAAAAAGGTACATTTGGGTCATCTTGTATAACCTAAATATTAATTTTAAAAAAAATTTGAATAATAGATAACCGTAATTGGGTGAGATATTACTATTTTTGTTAAACACAATACATTAAAATATTTTTAAAAATCATTTAGAGTTAATCAAATTATATCTAAAAATTAAATCGGAACAATCGTTAACGCTATTAGTCATTACATTTTGTTAACCCTGGTTGTGTTCAAATCGTAAAAAATATCATTTGGCTATCTTGTATATGCGAAATAGTAAATTTAAATTATATTCGAATATTAGATAACAGTAATAGAGTGAGATATAATTATTTTTTTAAAAAACAATTCATAAGAAGAATTTTAAAAATAATTTACAGTACATCAAATGAACTTCAAAAATTAAATTGGAATCAAATCGGACAATGCTGTAATGATTAATTGTTCTATTTTCTTAACCCTGGTTATGTCCAAAACTTAAAAAGGATCATTTGGGTCATCTTGTATAACCTAAATAGTAATTTAAAAATAAATTTGAATTATAGATAACCGTAATTGAGTGAGATATGACTATTTTTTTAAGCACAATCCATCAAAATATTTTTAAAAATCATTTAGGGTTAATCAAATTATATCTAAAAATTAAATTAAAATTAAATCAAAACAATCGTTAACGCAATTAGTTATTATATTTTCTTAATTCTGGTTGTGTTCAAAGCGTAAAAAACATCATTTGGCTATCTTGTATATGCGAAATAGTAAATATAAATTATATTCGAATAATAGATAACAGTAATAGAGTGAGATATAATTATTTTTTTGAAAAACAATTCATAAGAAAAATTTTAAAAATAATTTACAGTACATCAAATGAACTTCAAAAATTAAATTGGAATCAAATCGGACAATGCTATAAGGATTAATTGTCCTATTTTCTTAACCCTGGTTATGTCCAAAACTTAAAAAGGATCATTTGGGTCATCTTGTATAACCTAAATATTAATTTTAAAAAAAATTTGAATAATAGATAACCGTAATCGAGTGAGATATGACTATTTTTTTTTAACACAATACATCAAAATATTTTTAAAAATCATTTAGGTTTAATCAAATTATATCTAAAAATTAAATTAAAATTAAATCAAAACAATCGTTAACGCTATTAGTTACTACATTTTCTTAACTCTGGTTTTGTTCAAACCGTAAAAAACATCATTTGGCTATATTGTATATGCGAAATAGTAAATCTCAATTATATTCGAATAATAAATAACAGTAATAGAGTGAGATATGATTATTTTTTTAAAAAACAATTCATAAGAAAAATTTTAAAAATAATTTACAGTACATTAAATGAACTTTAAAAATTAAATTGGAGTCAAATCGGAAAATGCTATAATGATTAATTGTTCTATTTTCTTAACCCTAGTTATGTCCAAAACTTAAAAAGGATCATTTGGGTCATCTTGTATAACCTAAATATTCTTTTTAAAATAAATTTTAATAATAGATTACCGTAATTGGGTGGGATATGACTCTTTTTCTTAAACACAATACATTAAAATATTTTTAAAAATCATTTAGGGTTAATCAAAATATATCTAAATATTAAATCGGAACAATCGTTAACGCTATTAATTACATTTTCTTAGCTCTGGTTTTGTTCAAACCGTAAAAAACATCATTTGGCTGTCTTGTATATGCGAAATAGTAAATTTAAATTATATTCGAATAATAGATAACAGTAATAGATTGAGATATAATTTTTTTTTTTTAAAAACAATTCATAAGAAGAATTTTAAAAATAATTTACAGTACATCAAATGAACTTCAAAAATTAAATTGGAATCAAATCGGACAATGCTATAAGGATTAATTGTCCTATTTTCTTAACCCTGGTTATGTCCAAAACTTAAAAAGGATCATTTGGGTCATCTTGTATAACCTAAATATTAATTTTAAAATAAATTTGAATAATAGATAACCGTAATCGAGTGAGATATGACTATTTTTTTTTAACACAATACATCAAAATATTTTTAAAAATCATTTAGGTTTAACCAAATTATTTCTAAAAATTAAATTAAAATTAAATCAAAACAATCGTTAACGCAATTAGTTATTATATTTTCTTAATTCTGGTTGTGTTCAAACCGTAAAAAACATCATTTGGCTATCTTGTATATGCGAAATAGTAAATATAAATTATATTCGAATAATAGATAACAGTAATAGAGTGAGATATAATTATTTTTTTGAAAAACAATTCATAAGAAAAATTTTAAAAATAATTTACAGTACATCAAATGAACTTTAAAAATTAAATTGGAATCAAATCGGACAATGCTATAAGGATTAATTGTCCTATTTTCTTAACCCTGGTTATGTCCAAAACTTAAAAAGGATCATTTGGGTCATCTTGTATAACCTAAATATTCTTTTTAAAATAAATTTTAATAATAGATTACCGTAATTGGGTGGGATATGACTCTTTTTCTTAAACACAATACATTAAAATATTTTTAAAAATCATTTAGGTTTAACCAAATTATTTCTAAAAATTAAATTAAAATTAAATCAAAACAATCGTTAACGCAATTAGTTATTATATTTTCTTAATTCTGGTTGTGTTCAAACCGTAAAAAACATCATTTGGCTATCTTGTATATGCGAAATAGTAAATATAAATTATATTCGAATAATAGATAACAGTAATAGAGTGAGATATAATTATTTTTTTGAAAAACAATTCATAAGAAAAATTTTAAAAATAATTTACAGTACATCAAATGAACTTCAAAAATTAAATTGGAATCAAATCGGACAATGCTATAAGGATTAATTGTTCTATTTTCTTAACCCTGGTTATGTCCAAAACTTAAAAAGGATTATTTGGGTCATCTTGTATAACCTAAATGGTAATTTAAAAATAAATTTGAATTATAGATAACCTTAATTGAGTGAGATATGACTATTTTTTTAAGCACAATCCATCAAAATATTTTTAAAAATCATTTAGGGTTAATCAAATATCTAAAAATTAAATCGGAACAATCGTTAACGCTATTAGTTATTACATTTTGTTAACTCTGGTTGTGTTCAAACCGTAAAAAATATCATTTGGCTATCTTGTATATACGAAATAGTAAATTTAAATTATATTCGAATATTAGATAACAGTAATAGAGTGAGATATAATTATTTTTTTAAAAAACAATTCATAAGAAGAATTTTAAAAATAATTTACAGTACATCAAATGAACTTCAAAAATTAAATTGGAATCAAATCGGACAATGCTATAAGGATTAATTGTTCTATTTTCTTAACCCTGGTTATGTCCAAAACTTAAAAAGGATAATTTAGGTCATCTTGTATAACCTAAATATTAATTTTAAAATAAATTTAAATAATAGATAACCGTAATTGAGTGAGATATGACTATTTTTTTAAAACACAATACATCAAAAGATTTTTAAAAATCATTTAGGGTTAATCAAATTATATCTAAAAATTGAATTAAAATTAAATCGGGACAATCGCCAACGCTATTAGTTATTATATTTTCTAAACTCTGGTTGTGTTTAAACCGTAAAAAATATCATTTGGCTATCTTGTATATGCGAAATAGTAAATTTAAATTATATTTGAATATTAGATAACAGTAATAGAGTGAGATATAATTATTTTTTTTAAAAACAATTCATAAGAAGAATTTTAAAAATAATTTACAGTACATCAAATGAACTTTAAAAATTAAATTGGAGTCAAATCGGACAATGCTATAATGATTAATTGTTCTATTTTCTAAACCCTTGTTATGTCCAAAACTTAAAAATGATCATTTGGGTCATTTTGTATAATCTAAATATTCATTTTAAAATAAATTTGAATAATAGATAACCGTAATTGTGGGAGATATGACTATTTTTGTTAAACACAATACATTAAAATATTTTTAAAAATCATTTAGGGTTAATCAAATTATATCTAAAAATTAAATCGGAACAATCGTTAACGCTATTATTTATTATATTTTCTTAATTCTGGTTGTGTTCAAACCGTAAAAAACATCATTTGGCTATCTTGTATATGCGAAATAGTAAATTTAAATTATATTCGAATAATAGATAACAGTAACAGAGTGAGATATAATTATTTTTTTAAAAAACAATTCATAAGAAAAATTTTGAAAATAATTTAGAGTACATTAAATGAACTTTAAAAATTAAATTGGAGTCAAATCGGACAATGCTATAATGATTAATTGTTCTATTTTCTTAACCCTAGTTATGTCCAAAACTTAAAAAGGATCATTTGGGTCATCTTGTGTAACCTAAATATTCTTTTTAAAATAAATTTTAATAATAGATTAACGTAATTGGGTGGGATATGACTATTTTTCTTAAACACAATACATTAAAATATTTTTAAAAATCATTTAGGGTTAATCAAATTATATCTAAATATTAAATCGGAACAATCGTTAACGATATTAATTACATTTTCTTAACTCTGGTTTTGTTCAAACCGTAAAAAACATCATTTGGCTATCTTGTATATGCGGAATAGTAAATTTAAATTATATTCGAATAATAGATAACAGTAATAGAGTGAGATATAATTATTTTTTTAAAAAACAATTGATAAGAAAAATTTTAATAATAATTTACAGTACATCAAATGAACTTTAAAAATTAAATTGGAATCAAATCGGACAATGCTATAAGGATTAATTGTTCTATTTTCTTAACCCTGGTTATGTCCAAAACTTAAAAAGGATTATTTGGGTCATCTTGTATAACCTAATTATTAATTTTAAAATAAATTTGAATAATAGATAACCGTAATTGAGTGAGATATGACTATTTTTTTAAACACAATACATCAAAAGATTTTTAAAAATCATTTAGGGTTAATCAAATTATATCTAAAAATTGAATTAAAATTAAATCGGAACAATCGCCAACGCTATTAGTTATTATATTTTCTAAACTCTGGTTGTGTTCAAACCGTAAAAAACATCATTTGGCTATCTTGTATATGCGAAATAGTAAATTTAAATTATATTCGAATAATAGATAACAGTAATAGATGAGATATGATTATTTTTTTAAAAAACAATTCATAAGAAGAATTTTAAAAATAATTTACAGTACATCAAATGAACTTCAAAAATTAAATTGGAATCAAATCAGACAATGCTATAAGGATTAATTGTTCTATTTTCTTAACCCTGGTTATGTCCAAAACTTAAAAAGGATAATTTGGGTCATCTTGTATAACCTAAATATTAATTTTAAAATAAATTTAAATAATAGATAACCGTAATTCAGTGAGATATGACTATTTTTTTAAAACACAATACATCAAAATATTTTTAAAAATCATTTAGTGTTAATCAAATTAATTGTTCTATTTTCTTAACCCTGGTTATGTCTAAAACTTAAAAAGGATCATTTGTGTCACCTTGTATAACCTAAATATTAATTTTAAAATAAATTTGAATATTAGATAACCGTAATTGGGTGAGATATTACTATTTTTGTTAAACACAATACATTAAAATATTTTTAAAAATCATTTAGAGTTAATCAAATTATATCTAAAAATTAAATCGGAACAATCGTTAACGCTATTAGTCATTACATTTTGTTAACCCTGGTTGTGTTCAAATCGTAAAAAATATCATTTGGCTATCTTGTATATGCGAAATAGTAAATTTAAATTATATTCGAATATTAGATAACAGTAATAGAGTGAGATATAATTATTTTTTTAAAAAACAATTCATAAAAAGAATTTTAAAAATAATTTACAGTACATCAAATGAACTTCAAAAATTAAATTGGAATCAAATCGGACAATGCTGTAATGATTAATTGTTCTATTTTCTTAACCCTGGTTATGTCCAAAACTTAAAAAGGATCATTTGGGTCATCTTGTATAACCTAAATATTAATTTTAAAATAAATTTGAATTATAGATAACCGTAATTGAGTGAGATATGACTATTTTTTTAAGCACAATCCATCAAAATATTTTTAAAAATCATTTAGGGTTAATCAAATTATATCTAAAAATTAAATCGGAACAATTGTTAACGCTATTAGTCATTACATTTTGTTAACTCTGGTTGTGTTCAAATCGTAAAAAATATCATTTGGCTATCTTGTATATGCAAAATAGTAAATTTAAATTATATTCGAATATTAGATAACAGTAATAGAGTGAGATATAATTATTTTTTTAAAAAACAATTCATAAGAAGAATTTTAAAAATAATTTACAGTACATCAAATGAACTTCAAAAATTAAATTGGAATCAAATCGGACAATGCTATAAGGATTAATTGTTCTATTTTTTTAACCCTGGTTATGTCCAAAACTTAAAAAGGATCATTTGGGTCATCTTGTAAAACCTAAATATTCATTTTAAAATAAATTTGAATAATAGATAACCGTAATTGTGGGAGATATGACTATTTTTGTTAAGCACAATACATTAAAATATTTTTAAAAATCATTTAGGGTTAATCCAATTATATCTAAAAATTAAATCGGAACAATCGTTAACGCTATTATTTATTATATTTTCTTAATTCTGGTTGTGTTCAAACCGTAAAAAAAATCATTTGGCTATCTTGTATATGCGAAATAGTAAATTTAAATTATATTCGAATAATAGATAACAGTAACAGAGTGAGATATAATTATTTTTTTAAAAAACAATTCATAAGAAAAATTTTAAAAATAATTTACAGTACATTAAATGAACTTTAAAAATTAAATTGGAGTTAAATCGGACAATGCTATAATGATTAATTGTTCTATTTTCTTAACCCTGGTTATGTCCAAAACTTAAAAAGGATCATTTGGGTCATCTTGTATAACCTAAATATTCATTTTAAAATAAATTTTAATAATAGATTACCGTAATTGGGTGGGATATGACTCTTTTTCTTAAACACAATACATTAAAATATTTTTAAAAATCATTTAGGGTTAATCCAATTATATCTAAAAATTAAATCGGAACAATCGTTAACGCTATTATTTATTATATTTTCTTAATTCTGGTTGTGTTCAAACCGTAAAAAAAATCATTTGGCTATCTTGTATATGCGAAATAGTAAATTTAAATTATATTCGAATAATAGATAACAGTAACAGAGTGAGATATAATTATTTTTTTAAAAAACAATTCATAAGAAAAATTTTAAAAATAATTTACAGTACATCAAATGAACTTCAAAAATTAAATTGGAATCAAATCGGACAATGCTATAAGGATTAATTGTTCTATTTTCTTATACCTGGTTATGTCCAAAACTTAAAAAGGATCATTTGGGTCATCTTGTATAACCTAAATATTAATTTTAAAATGAATTTGAATAATAGATCACCGTAATCGAGTGAGACATGACTATTTTTTTTTAACACAATACATCAAAATATTTTTAAAAATCATTTAGGTTTAATCAAATTATATCTAAAAATTAAATTAAAATTAAATCAAAACAATCGTTAACGCAATTAGTTATTATATTTTCTTAATTCTGGTTGTGTTTAAAGCGTAAAAAACATCATTTGGCTATCTTGTATATGCGAAATAGTAAATTTAAATTATATTCGAATAATAGATAACAGTAATAGATGAGATATAATTATTTTTTTAAAAAACAATTCATAAGAAAAATTTTAAAATTAATTTACAGTACATTAAATGAACTTTAAAAATTAAATTGGAGTCAAATCGGACAATGCTATAATGATTAATTGTTCTATTTTCTTAACCCTGGTTATGTCCAAAACTTAAAAAGGATCATTTGGGTCATCTTGTAAAACCTAAATATTCATTTTAGAATAAATTTGAATAATAGATAACCGTAATTGTGGGAGATATGACTATTTTTGTTAAACACAATACATTAAAATATTTTTAAAAATCATTTAGGGTTAATCAAATTATATCTAAAAATTAAATCGGAACAATCGTTAACGCTATTATTTATTATATTTTCTTAATTCTGGTTGTGTTCAAACCGTAAAAAAGGTCATTTGGCTATCTTGTATATGCGAAATAGTAAATTTAAATTATATTCGAATAATAGATAACAGTAACAGAGTGAGATATAATTATTTTTTTAAAAAACAATTCATAAGAAAAATTTTAAAAATAATTTACAGTACATTAAATGAACTTTAAAAATTAAATTGGAGTTAAATCGGACAATGCTATAATGATTAATTGTTCTATTTTCTTAACCCTGGTTATGTCCAAAACTTAAAAAGGATCATTTGGGTCATCTTGTATAACCTAAATATTCATTTTAAAATAAATTTAAATAATAGATAACCGTAATTGTGTGAGATATGACTATTTTTCTTAAACACAATACATTAAAATATTTTTAAAAATCATTTAGGGTTAATCAAATTAAATCGGAACAATCGTTAACGTATTATTTATTATATTTTCTTAATTCTGGTTGTGTTCAAACCGTAAAAAATATCATTTGGCTATCTTGTATATGCGAAATAGTAAATTTAAATTATATTCGAATAATAGATAACAGTAACAGAGTGAGATATAATTATTTTTTTAAAAAACAATTCATAAGAAAAATTTTAAAAATAATTTACAGTACATTAAATGTACTTTAAAAATTAAATTGGAGTCAAATCGGACAATGCTATAATGATTAATTGTTCTATTTTCTTAACCCTAGTTATGTCCAAAACTTAAAAAGGATCATTTGGGTCATCTTGTATAACCTAAATATTCTTTTTAAAATAAATTTTAATAATAGATTACCGTAATTGGGTGGGATATGACTCTTTTTCTTAAACACAATACATTAAAATATTTTTAAAAATCATTTAGGGTTAATCAAATTATATCTAAATATTAAATCGGAACAATCGTTAACGCTATTAATTACATTTTCTTAACTCTGGTTTTGTTCAAACCGTAAAAAACATCATTTGACTGTCTTGTATATGCGAAATAGTAAATTTAAATTATATTCGAATAATAGATAACAGTAATAGATTGAGATATAATTTTTTTCTTTTAAAAAACAATTCATAAGAAGAATTTTAAAAATAATTTACAGTACATCAAATGAACTTCAAAAATTAAATTGGAATCAAATCGGACAATGCTATAAGGATTAATTGTCCTATTTTCTTAACCCTGGTTATGTCCAAAACTTAAAAAGGATCATTTGGGTCATCTTGTATAACCTAAATATTCATTTTAAAATAAATTTGAATAATAGATAACCGTAATCGAGTGAGATATGACTATTTTTTTTTAACACAATACATCAAAATATTTTTAAAAATCATTTAGGTTTAATCAAATTATATCTAAAAATTAAATTAAAATTAAATCAAAACAATCGTTAACGCTATTAGTTACTACATTTTCTTAACTCTGGTTTTGTTCAAACCGTAAAAAACATCATTTGGCTATATTGTATATGCGAAATAGTAAATCTCAATTATATTCGAATAATAAATAACAGTAATAGAGTGAGATATGATTATTTTTTTAAAAAACAATTCATAAGAAAAATTTTAAAAATAATGTACAGTACATTAAATGAACTTTAAAAATTAAATTGGAGTCAAATCGGACAATGCTATAATGATTAATTGTTCTATTTTCTTATCCCTAGTTATGTCCAAAACTTAAAAAGGATCATTTGGGTCATCTTGTATAACCTAAATATTCTTTTTAAAATAAATTTTAATAATAGATTACCGTAATTGGGTGGGATATGACTCTTTTTCTTAAACACAATACATTAAAATATTTTTAAAAATCATTTAGGGTTAATCAAATTATATCTAAATATTAAATCGGAACAATCGTTAACGCTATTAATTACATTTTCTTAACTCTGGTTTTGTTTAAACCGTAAAAAACATCATTTGGCTATCTTGTATATGCGAAATAGTAAATTTAAATTATATTCGAATAATAGATAACAGTAATAGAGTGAGATATAATTATTTTTTTAAAAAACAATTCATAAGAAAAATTTTAAAAATAATTTACAGTACATCAAATAAACTTCAAAAATTAAATTGGAATCAAATCGGACAATGCTATAAGGATTAATTGTTCTATTTTCTTAACCCTGGTTATGTCCAAAACTTAAAAAGGATCATTTGGGTCATCTTGCTTAACCTAAATATTAATTTTAAAATAAATTTGAATAATAGATAACCGTAATCGAGTGAGATATGACTATTTTTTTTTAACACAATACATCAAAATATTTTTAAAAATCATTTAGGTTTAACCAAATTATTTCTAAAAATTAAATTAAAATTAAATCAAAACAATCGTTAACGCAATTAGTTATTATATTTTCTTAATTCTGGTTGTGTTCAAACCGTAAAAAACATCATTTGGCTATCTTGTATATGCGAAATAGTAAATATAAATTATATTCGAATAATAGATAACAGTAATAGTGAGATATAATTATTTTTTTAAAAAACAATTCATAAGAAAAATTTTAAAAATAATTTACAGTACATCAAATGAACTTCAAAAATTAAATTGGAATCAAATCGGACAATGCTATAAGGATTAATTGTTCTATTTTTTTAACCCTGGTTATGTCCAAAACTTAAAAAGGATTATTTGGGTCATCTTGTATAACCTAAATATTAATTTTAAAATAAATTTAAATAATAGATAACCGTAATTGAGTGAGATATGACTATTTTTTTAAAACACAATACATCAAAAGATTTTTAAAAATCATTTAGGGTTAATCAAATTATATCTAAAAATTGAATTAAAATTAAATCGGGACAATCGCCAACGCTATTAGTTATTATATTTTCTAAACTCTGGTTGTGTTTAAACCGTAAAAAATATCATTTGGCTATCTTGTATATGCGAAATAGTAAATTTAAATTATATTCGAATATTAGATAACAGTAATAGAGTGAGATATAATTATTTTTTTAAAAAACAATTCATAAGAAGAATTTTAAAAATAATTTACAGTACATCAAATGAACTTTAAAAATTAAATTGGAGTCAAATCGGACAATGCTATAATGATTAATTGTTCTATTTTCTAAACCCTTGTTATGTCCAAAACTTAAAAATGATCATTTGGGTCATTTTGTATAATCTAAATATTCATTTTAAAATAAATTTGAATAATAGATAACCGTAATTGTGGGAGATATGACTATTTTTGTTAAACACAATACATTAAAATATTTTTAAAAATCATTTAGGGTTAATCAAATTATATCTAAAAATTAAATCGGAACAATCGTTAACGCTATTATTTATTATATTTTCTTAATTCTGGTTGTGTTCAAACCGTAAAAAACATCATTTGGCTATCTTGTATATGCGAAATAGTAAATTTAAATTATATTCGAATAATAGATAACAGTAACAGAGTGAGATATAATTATTTTTTTAAAAAACAATTCATAAGAAAAATTTTGAAAATAATTTACAGTACATGAAATGAACTTTAAAAATTAAATTGGAGTCAAATCGGACAATGCTATAATGATTAATTGTTCTATTTTCTTATCCCTAGTTTTGTCCAAAACTTAAAAAGGATCATTTGGGTCATCTTGTATAACCTAAATATTCTTTTTAAAATAAATTTTAATAATAGATTACCGTAATTGGGTGGGATATGACTCTTTTTCTTAAACACAATACATTAAAATATTTTTAAAAATCATTTAGGGTTAATCAAATTATATCTAAATATTAAATCGGAACAATCGTTAACGCTATTAATTACATTTTCTTAACTCTGGTTTTGTTTAAACCGTAAAAAACATCATTTGGCTATCTTGTATATGCGAAATAGTAAATTTAAATTATATTCGAATAATAGATAACAGTAATAGAGTGAGATATAATTATTTTTTTAAAAAACAATTCATAAGAAAAATTTTAAAAATAATTTACAGTACATCAAATAAACTTCAAAAATTAAATTGGAATCAAATCGGACAATGCTATAAGGATTAATTGTTCTATTTTCTTAACCCTGGTTATGTCCAAAACTTAAAAAGGATCATTTGGGTCATCTTGTTTAACCTAAATATTAATTTTAAAATAAATTTGAATAATAGATAACCGTAATCGAGTGAGATATGACTATTTTTTTTTAACACAATACATCAAAAGATTTTTAAAAATCATTTAGGGTTAATCAAATTATATCTAAAAATTGAATTAAAATTAAATCGGGACAATCGCCAACGCTATTAATTATTATATTTTCTAAACTCTGGTTGTGTTTAAACCGTAAAAAATATCATTTGGCTATCTTGTATATGCGAAATAGTAAATTTAAATTATATTCGAATATTAGATAACAGTAACAGAGTGAGATATAATTATTTTTTTAAAAAACAATTCATAAGAAAAATTTTGAAAATAATTTACAGTACATCAAATGAACTTTAAAAATTAAATTGGAGTCAAATCGGACAATGCTATAATGATTAATTGTTCTATTTTCTTAACCCTAGTTATGTCCAAAACTTAAAAAGGATCATTTGGGTCATCTTGTGTAACCTAAATATTCTTTTTAAAATAAATTTTAATAATAGATTAACGTAATTTTGTGGGATATGACTATTTTTCTTAAACACAATACATTAAAATATTTTTAAAAATCATTTAGGGTTAATCAAATTATATCTAAATATTAAATCGGAACAATCGTTAACGCTATTAATTACATTTTCTTAACTCTGGTTTTGTTCAAACCGTAAAAAACATCATTTGGCTATCTTGTATATGCGAAATAGTAAATTTAAATTATATTCGAATATTAGATAACAATAATAGAGTGAGATATAATTATTTTTTTAAAAAACAATTGATAAGAAAAATTTTAATAATAATTTACAGTACATCAAAGGAACTTTAAAAATTAAATTGGAATCAAATCGGACAATGCTGTAATGATTAATTGTTCTATTTTCTTAACCCTGGTTATGTCCAAAACTTAAAAAGGATTATTTGGGTCATCTTGTATAACCTAAATATTGTAACGAAATTCGGGAACACACCTTTATTGTCAACGTCAAAAACACTAACCTAACTTGTCTTGACTGTCGTTTAATTGTTTCCAAGGTAAAAACTGACTAAACAATTAAAACTGAATGATTTGTCACGAAGCGCGTCCTTTTTAAAACCCGATGGAACAGTTTCGAAATATTTAGAATTATCTTCATTGTTTTTGCCCAAAGAGACCAATAATTTTAGGAGAATACTGACAGTCAAAGCAAGCAAGTATACAAATTCTAGAAAATTAGAACTAAAGGGATTTGAAATAATATAACCTAAATAACCTAAATTGGGGCCAAAATGGGGCTCTCAAACAAGATGAACTACTTAAAAACTAAACACTATAGATGAAAATAATAAACCAAACGTAAGTAGAACCCTAAAGAAACCCTACGAATCAACTTTAACTACAGAATACTAATAAAATTGTACAAAAACTAGCAGAATAATTAACGTATTTACATTTTCATAATACTGCTCCCCTCTCAAGTTTGATCGTCCCGATCAAACATGGGACCACCTGAGTCATGATAGGGCGCTAGCCGGACGATGTTTACAATTTTCATCTTCGCTGTCGGATGTCGTTGGATACGGTACACCACGTCGTTGATTCTGGTGACCACATTGAATGGACCTTCCCAATCCTTCTGGAGCTTTGGTGACTTGCCCTTCGTCCTCCGTGGATTGTATAACCAGACTTTATCCCCAGGATTAAAACCGGTAGAATTTGCCTTTATGTCATAACGTGATTTCATTCTGTTACTTTCTAGATGAAGTTTATCCCGTACTTGTTCGTGAACAATTTGTAAACGCTCTTGTAAATGGTCGACGTACTCCTCAAGGGTTTCAGACTTATGGGGTCTTCCAGTAATAATGTCCAAAGGTAAACGAAGTTCATCACCGTAGACAACTTTTGCCGGGCTTTTTCCAGTTGACTTGTGGATAGAAGAACGATATGCCAATAGGAATGGTTGTATACAGGTATCCCAGTCGGTTTGCTTAGAGTTTACTACCATCTTTAAATAGGTTTCAAATGTGCGGTTAAATCTTTCAACCATTCCATCAGACTGAGGGTGTAGTGGGGTTGTACGGGTCTTATTGATTCCCAGCAACTGGCATACTTGTTGGAATATTTGTGACTCAAAGTTCCTTCCTTGGTCTGAATGTATTTCTCTGGGTACACCAAATCGACAAATCCAGTTCTGGAACAGCACTTCAGCTACTGTCGTTGCTTCTTGGTTTGGAATCGGATACACCTCGGGCCACTTACTAAAGTAATCCATAGCAACAAGAGCATATCGGTTTCCGGAGCTACTAGTAGGAAAGGGTCCTGCTACGTCTATGGCAATTCGTTCAAAGGGTGCACCAACAAGATACTGCATCATCTTTCCTCTTGTCCGGGTTTTTGGGCCCTTGCTTGACGAACACTGCTCACACTGTCGGCACCAGCGTTCAACATCTTGATGACTGTTCAGCCAGTAAAACCGTTCTCTCACTTTTGCCAAGGTCTTACTAACTCCAAAATGTCCTCCGCCGACACCGCCATGAACAGCTTCAAGGACTTCCGGAATACGTTTTCGAGGAAGGACTGTCAGATATGTCTTTTCTTTTCCATCAACGCTCTCCCAGACTCTTTTTAATAATCCATCTTTTATAACCAATGAATTCCATTGAGACCAATAAGCTTTAAGTTCTGGAGATTTGTCAGAAATGTCTTTCCATTCTGGTTTTGAAATTTCTCGAGATTTCAGTTCGTAAATAAGACCAAATACTGGGTCATCACACTGATCTTGGATTAAACTAGCTACATCCCACTCTTTAGAACTGTGAAGGCCAATACGATTACAAGTAAATATCTCTGGATGCTGTTTTGATTCCTTTTTAAAACAATGTTGACATGTTTCAATACAGGGTCTTCTCGATAAAGCATCGGCATTTTGGTGATATGCGCCTTTCCTATGTTCTATTGTAAAGTCATACTCTTGTAATCGTTGAAGCCACCTTGCTATTTGTCCTTCGGGATTTTTAAACTGAAACAGCCATTTCAACGAAGCATGGTCGGTTCTAAGGATAAATCGTTGACCATACAAATATTTATGGAAATGTTCAATAGCTTTTACTGCTGACAATAGCTCTCGTCTGGTGACACAATAGTTTCTTTCTGGTTTTGATAACGTTTTACTGAAATAAGCTATCACGTGCTCGCCATCTTCATATTTTTGTGATAGAACGGCCCCAATTCCAACATTACTCGCATCGGTATCCAAAATAAAAGGTTGTCCAGGAATCGGATATGTTAAAATTGGAGATGTGCATAGTGCTCTTTTTAACCGTTGAAATGCTTCTTCACAGTCTGTTGACCAACTAAATACCATTTTGTCCTCCGTGAGCTTATGTAGAGGCTTTGCAAGATTAGCGAAATTTCTTACAAATCTTCTGTAATAGGTACAAAGACCCAGAAAGCTTCTTAACTGGTGTTTATCAGTGGGTCGTGGCCAATTTTCGATTGCCTCTACTTTATCTGGATCAGTCTTGACACCTTTTTCTGATATTACATGGCCAAGGTATCGAACTTCTTTTTGAAATAAGCAACATTTTTTAGGACTTAGCTTCAGGTTGGCCTCTCGCAGTTTAACAAATACCTCTTGAATATTCTTTAAATGATCTTCAAATGTTTTTCCCAGTATGATGACGTCATCCAGATAAACTAAACATGATTCCCAAGTCATTCCACGTAAAACTGTTTCCATAAGTCTCTCAAACGTAGCTGGAGCATTGCAGAGTCCAAAGGGCATTACTGTAAACTGCCAAAGTCCCGTTCCAGTCGAGAATGCGGTCTTTTCTTTATCTTCTGGATGCATCTTTACCTGCCAGTATCCACTCTTTAGATCGAGTGTTGAGAACCATTGTGAACCTGATAACGTGTCCAGGGTGTCGTCAATTCTTGGTAGGGGATAACTGTCTTTCTTGGTAATGTCATTCAGTCGCCGATAGTCTACACAAAATCTAGTGGATCCATCCTTTTTCTTTACTAGCACAACTGGAGATGTCCAAGGACTCTGAGAAGGTTCTATCACTCCTTGTGTCCTCATTTCTTGAAGCATTGAGGAAACTTCTCCTTGTTTAGCTATCGGAATTCTTCGAGGTGCTTGTTTAATCGGAGCATTGTCTCCAGTGTTAATTCGATGCTGCACCAAATCAGTTCTTCCCAGGTCATTATCGTGCAAGGAAAACACATCTTGATTTTCTTCAAGAAGACGTCGCAATTTACTACACTGGTCCATGGTTAAATTGGCAGATGATTCTTCAAATAGGTTTTGTAAACATACAGGAAAAGGTCTGTTTGAATAACGACTTCTATCAGCATTTTTCATGACTGCCACTACTTCAGAGCATACGCCAATGTTCTCTCCTTGTTTCAGGTGTTGATCATATCCTTTTAAATTTACCATTCGAACCAAAACAGTAGATTTCTTCTGCGTAGATAAAGTCTTGGCTGGAAAAATTCCTTTACCATATAGTTTGCAGTTTTCCATGGGCTCAATCAAAACAGTTTCTCCCTCTTTTCCTCCAGTTGTAGCATTAATCACCACCTCTGAATTTGCTGGTATGGTAATATCCTTGAATAACTTAACGACTCTGGTATTTACTTTATCTTCATATAGGTGGTGCATAAAAATCTCTTCATTTCTCGTCGTCAATATCCTGTTATATACATCCATTTTAAACTGCTGAGCATTCATAACATCTAATCCTAATATGACATCATCCATGATTTCTGCCACTAATACTGGCTGTTGAAATGTTGTTAAGCCAATGGTGACTGTAGCTTCATGCAATCCAAGAATCGGGATCCTTTTTCCATTTGCAGACTCCAGAATTAAATTGGGTGGTGCTGAAAGCCTACAGTGTGCTACGATGTTCGGCTTCACGATAGTATGACTTGATCCTGTATCCACTACCATCTCACATTCACGGCCGCATATTTTTCCCGGTACTACCAAGCTCTCTCCAGGATGTGGCAGCCGGTTTAGTCTTATACGTGGGGCTTGGTAGCACCCAGCCAGCTTACGCCCCATAAAGCTGACTAGTTGAAGTTTTCCTGGTTCCTTGGATCTCTTAAAGGCTTCGGGCATTGACGTTTAAGGTGCCCCTCCTCATTACAATTCCAGCATTGCAATGGTCTTTTAGGTTTCCTCGCTAATAATGATTCAATCTTCTTTAGGCGATCTTCGAGATCACTTTCCGGAGTTCTGATTTGTCTTATTCGTGTCTGCCTTCTAGTTGCTTGAAAAGCTGCCTCATACTCTAGTCCATGGGCCAAAGCTTCTGAAATACTTTTATGATGAGCCATCCTTAGGGCGTGGTTAGTATCTGGATCTCGAACTCCGTCAATAAAATAATTTATAGAAATTTGTTCTCGGAACTCTGTTGGGGCTGAAGGGTAAGCCAGATTTACTAATCGAGCAACATCGGCCTCAAACTGTTGAAGTCCTTCCTCGGGTTGTTGTCTTCTAGATTTCAATTGAGCCTGGTACACTTGTTGTAGATGGGCTTCACCGTATCTCATCTCTAAGGTACGCACCAGTACGTCGAAATTGAGCTGATCCTCAGATGGCACCATTCTTAATATTTCTGTAGCTTCTCCTCTAAGGCTTAGCTTAAGATTGATTGCCTTTTCTTCGTTATCCCAGCGATTTCCCCTAGCAGCGGCCTCAAATTGATTTAAATAGGTACTCCATGCTTCTTTGCCGTCGAATTTTGGTGGCTTTACTTTCATCATTGTTTGCATTCTAGGATCGGGATAAAGAGGGGTCTGTTTTACTTTCATCTCTAGTTCTTGGATCTTTTTTTGTACTTGTCCCAATTCTTCTTCTACTGTTGCTTCAAAGTTAGTCATTAACTGTTTCTGATTCTTCTCCAGATCTTCTTTAAGTTGTAAAACTCGTTCCTCTTGTTTTCTGTCTCGTTCTTCCTGCTCCTTTTTAAGATTATCTTTTAAATTCAGTAAGTCATCTTTCATGGTTCGAATCAGGTCTTCATTTTCTTTCTTCAGGTCAGATTTAATTGTCTTAAGTAAATCTTCCTGTTTCTTATCTCGCTCTTCCTGTTCTTCCCTCTGTTTACGGTCTCGTTCTTCTTGTTCTTCCTTTTGTTTACGGTCTCTTTCTTCTTGTTTGCGGTCTCGTTCTTCTTGTTCTTCCTTCTGTTTACGGTCTCGTTCTTCTTGCTTGCGGTCTCGTTCTTCTTGTTCTTCCTTCTGTTTACGATCTCTTTCTTCTTGTTTGCGGTCTCGTTCTTCTTGTTCTTTCCTCTGCTTACGCTCTCGTTCTTCTTGTTCTACTTTTTGCTCGTCAAACTTCCTCAATAGCAGCTCCATCAATTTCTCGGTCTCCATCTTGGCCTGAGTTCTTATTAAAGGCATCCACTAAAATGAGCTTCCAAATATCCTTTACTTCTGACACCAATTGTAACGAAATTCGGGAACACACCTTTATTGTCAACGTCAAAAACACTAACCTAACTTGTCTTGACTGTCGTTTAATTGTTTCCAAGGTAAAAACTGACTAAACAATTAAACCTGAATGATTTGTCACGAAGCGCGTCCTTTTTAAAACCCGATGGAACAGTTTCGAAATATTTAGAATTATCTTCATTGTTTTTGCCCAAAGAGACCAATAATTTTAGGAGAATACTGACAGTCAAAGCAAGCAAGTATACAAATTCTAGAAAATTAGAACTACAGGGATTTGCAATAATATAACCTAAATAACCTAAATTGGGGCCAAAATGGGGCTCTCAAACAAGATGAACTACTTAAAAACTAAACACTATAGATGAAAATAATAAACCAAACGTAAGTAGAACCCTAAAGACACCCTACGAATCAACTTTAACTACAGAATACTAATAAAATTGTACAAAAACTAGCAGAATAATTAACGTATTTACATTTTCATAATAATATTAATTTTAAAATAAATTTGAATAATAGATAACCGTAGTTGAGTGAGATATGACTATTTTTTTAAAACACAATACATCCAAAGATTTTTAAAAATCATTTAGGGTTAATCAAATTATATCAAAAAATTGAATTAAAATTAAATCGGGACAATCGCCAACGCTATTAGTTATTATATTTTCTAAACTCTGGTTGTGTTCAAACCGTAAAAAATATCATTTGGCTATCTTGTATATGCGAAATAGTAAATTTAAATAATATTCGAATATTAGATAAGAGTAATAGAGTGAGATATAATTATTTTTTTAAAAAACAATTCATAAGAACAATTTTAAAAATAATTTACAGTACATCAAATGAACTTCAAAAATTAAATTGGAATCAAATCGGACAATGCTATAAGGATTAATTGTTCTATTTTCTTAACCCTGATTATGTCCAAAACTTAAAAAGGATCATTTGGGTCATCTTGTGTAACCTAAATATTCTTTTTAAAATAAATTTTAATAATAGATTAACGTAATTGGGTGGGATATGACTATTTTTCTTAAACACAATACATTAAAATATTTTTAAAAATCATTTAGGGTTAATCAAATTATATCTAAATATTAAATCGGAACAATCGTTAACGCTATTAATTACATTTTCTTAACTCTGGTTTTGTTCAAACCGTAAAAAACATCATTTGGCTATCTTGTATATGCGAAATAGTAAATTTAAATTATATTCGAATATTAGATAACAGTAATAGAGTGAGATATAATTATTTTTTTAAAAAACAATTGATAAGAAAAATTTTAATAATAATTTACAGTACATCAAAGGAACTTTAAAAATTAAATTGGAATCAAATCGGACAATGCTGTAATGATTAATTGTTCTATTTTCTTAACCCTGGTTATGTCCAAAACTTAAAAAGGATTATTTGGGTCATCTTGTATAACCTAAATATTAATTTTAAAATAAATTTGAATAATAGATAACCGTAGTTGAGTGAGATATGACTATTTTTTTAAAACACAATACATCAAAAGATTTTTAAAAATCATTTAGGGTTAATCAAATTATATCTAAAAATTGAATTAAAATTAAATCGGGACAATCGCCAACGCTATTAGTTATTATATTTTCTAAACTCTGGTTGTGTTCAAACCGTAAAAAATATCATTTGGCTATCTTGTATATGCGAAATAGTAAATTTAAATTATATTCGAATAATAGATAACAGTAATAGATGAGATATAATTATTTTTTTAAAAAACAATTCATAAGAAAAATTTTAAAATTAATTTACAGTACATTAAATGAACTTCAAAAATTAAATTGGAGTCAAATCGGACAATGCTATAATGATTAATTGTTCTATTTTCTTAACCCTGGTTATGTCCAAAACTTAAAAAGGATCATTTGGGTCATCTTGTAAAACCTAAATATTCATTTTAGAATAAATTTGAATAATAGATAACCGTAATTGTGGGAGATATGACTATTTTTGTTAAACACAATACATTAAAATATTTTTAAAAATCATTTAGGGTTAATCAAATTATATCTAAAAATTAAATCGGAACAATCGTTAACGCTATTATTTATTATATTTTCTTAATTCTGGTTGTGTTCAAACCGTAAAAAAGGTCATTTGGCTATCTTGTATATGCGAAATAGTAAATTTAAATTATATTCGAATAATAGATAACAGTAACAGAGTGAGATATAATTATTTTTTTAAAAAACAATTCATAAGAAAAATTTTAAAAATAATTTACAGTACATTAAATGAACTTTAAAAATTAAATTGGAGTTAAATCGGACAATGCTATAATGATTAATTGTTCTATTTTCTTAACCCTGGTTATGTCCAAAACTTAAAAAGGATCATTTGGGTCATCTTGTATAACCTAAATATTCATTTTAAAATAAATTTAAATAATAGATAACCGTAATTGTGTGAGATATGACTATTTTTCTTAAACACAATACATTAAAATATTTTTAAAAATCATTTAGGGTTAATCAAATTAAATCGGAACAATCGTTAACGTATTATTTATTATATTTTCTTAATTCTGGTTGTGTTCAAACCGTAAAAAATATCATTTGGCTATCTTGTATATGCGAAATAGTAAATTTAAATTATATTCGAATAATAGATAACAGTAACAGAGTGAGATATAATTATTTTTTTAAAAAACAATTCATAAGAAAAATTTTAAAAATAATTTACAGTACATTAAATGTACTTTAAAAATTAAATTGGAGTCAAATCGGACAATGCTATAATGATTAATTGTTCTATTTTCTTAACCCTAGTTATGTCCAAAACTTAAAAAGGATCATTTGGGTCATCTTGTATAACCTAAATATTCTTTTTAAAATAAATTTTAATAATAGATTACCGTAATTGGGTGGGATATGACTCTTTTTCTTAAACACAAAACATTAAAATATTTTTAAAAATCATTTAGGGTTAATCAAATTATATCTAAATATTAAATCGGAACAATCGTTAACGCTATTAATTACATTTTCTTAACTCTGGTTTTGTTCAAACCGTAAAAAACATCATTTGACTGTCTTGTATATGCGAAATAGTAAATTTAAATTATATTCGAATAATAGATAACAGTAATAGATTGAGATATAATTTTTTTCTTTTAAAAAACAATTCATAAGAAGAATTTTAAAAATAATTTACAGTACATCAAATGAACTTCAAAAATTAAATTGGAATCAAATCGGACAATGCTATAAGGATTAATTGTCCTATTTTCTTAACCCTGGTTATGTCCAAAACTTAAAAAGGATCATTTGGGTCATCTTGTATAACCTAAATATTAATTTTAAAATAAATTTGAATAATAGATAACCGTAATCGAGTGAGATATGACTATTTTTTTTTAACACAATACATCAAAATATTTTTAAAAATCATTTAGGTTTAATCAAATTATATCTAAAAATTAAATTAAAATTAAATCAAAACAATCGTTAACGCTATTAGTTACTACATTTTCTTAACTCTGGTTTTGTTCAAACCGTAACAAACATCATTTGGCTATATTGTATATGCGAAATAGTAAATCTCAATTATATTCGAATAATAGATAACAGTAATAGAGTGAGATATAATTATTTTTTTAAAAAACAATTCATAAGAAAAATTTTAAAAATAATTTACAGTACATCAAATAAACTTCAAAAATTAAATTGGAATCAAATCGGACAATGCTATAAGGATTAATTGTTCTATTTTCTTAACCCTGGTTATGTCCAAAACTTAAAAAGGATCATTTGGGTCATCTTGTTTAACCTAAATATTAATTTTAAAATAAATTTGAATAATAGATAACCGTAATCGAGTGAGATATGACTATTTTTTTTTAACACAATACATCAAAATATTTTTAAAAATCATTTAGGTTTAACCAAATTATTTCTAAAAATTAAATTAAATATAAATCAAAACAATCGTTAACGCAATTAGTTATTATATTTTCTTAATTCTGGTTGTGTTCAAACCGTAAAAAACATCATTTGGCTATCTTGTATATGCGAAATAGTAAATATAAATTATATTCGAATAATAGATAACAGTAATAGTGAGATATAATTATTTTTTTAAAAAACAATTCATAAGAAAAATTTTAAAAATAATTTACAGTACATCAAATGAACTTCAAAAATTAAATTGGAATCAAATCGGACAATGCTATAAGGATTAATTGTTCTATTTTTTTAACCCTGGTTATGTCCAAAACTTAAAAAGGATTATTTGGGTCATCTTGTATAACCTAAATATTAATTTTAAAATAAATTTAAATAATAGATAACCGTAATTGAGTGAGATATGACTATTTTTTTAAAACACAATACATCAAAAGATTTTTAAAAATCATTTAGGGTTAATCAAATTATATCTAAAAATTGAATTAAAATTAAATCGGGACAATCGCCAACGCTATTAGTTATTATATTTTCTAAACTCTGGTTGTGTTTAAACCGTAAAAAATATCATTTGGCTATCTTGTATATGCGAAATAGTAAATTTAAATTATATTCGAATATTAGATAACAGTAATAGAGTGAGATATAATTATTTTTTTAAAAAACAATTCATAAGAAGAATTTTAAAAATAATTTACAGTACATCAAATGAACTTTAAAAATTAAATTGTAGTCAAATCGGACAATGCTATAATGATTAATTGTTCTATTTTCTAAACCCTTGTTATGTCCAAAACTTAAAAATGATCATTTGGGTCATTTTGTATAATCTAAATATTCATTTTAAAATAAATTTGAATAATAGATAACCGTAATTGTGGGAGATATGACTATTTTTGTTAAACACAATACATTAAAATATTTTTAAAAATCATTTAGGGTTAATCAAATTATATCTAAAAATTAAATCGGAACAATCGTTAACGCTATTATTTATTATATTTTCTTAATTCTGGTTGTGTTCAAACCGTAAAAAACATCATTTGGCTATCTTGTATATGCGAAATAGTAAATTTAAATTATATTCGAATAATAGATAACAGTAACAGAGTGAGATATAATTATTTTTTTAAAAAACAATTCATAAGAAAAATTTTGAAAATAATTTACAGTACATCAAATGAACTTTAAAAATTAAATTGGAGTCAAATCGGACAATGCTATAATGATTAATTGTTCTATTTTCTTAACCCTAGTTATGTCCAAAACTTAAAAAGGATCATTTGGGTCATCTTGTGTAACCTAAATATTCTTTTTAAAATAAATTTTAATAATAGATTAACGTAATTGGGTGGGATATGACTATTTTTCTTAAACACAATACATTAAAATATTTTTAAAAATCATTTAGGGTTAATCAAATTATATCTAAATATTAAATCGGAACAATCGTTAACGCTATTAATTACATTTTCTTAACTCTGGTTTTGTTCAAACCGTAAAAAACATCATTTGGCTATCTTGTATATGCGAAATAGTAAATTTAAATTATATTCGAATATTAGATAACAGTAATAGAGTGAGATATAATTATTTTTTTAAAAAACAATTGATAAGAAAAATTTTAATAATAATTTACAGTACATCAAAGGAACTTTAAAAATTAAATTGGAATCAAATCGGACAATGCTGTAATGATTAATTGTTCTATTTTCTTAACCCTGGTTATGTCCAAAACTTAAAAAGGATTATTTGGGTCATCTTGTATAACCTAAATATTAATTTTAAAATAAATTTAAATAATAGATAACCGTAGTTGAGTGAGATATGACTATTTTTTTAAAACACAATACATCAAAAGATTTTTAAAAATCATTTAGGGTTAATCAAATTATATCTAAAAATTGAATTAAAATTAAATCGGGACAATCGCCAACGCTATTAGTTATTATATTTTCTAAACTCTGGTTGTGTTCAAACCGTAAAAAATATCATTTGGCTATCTTGTATATGCGAAATAGTAAATTTAAATAATATTCGAATATTAGATAAGAGTAATAGAGTGAGATATAATTATTTTTTTAAAAAACAATTCATAAGAACAATTTTAAAAATAATTTACAGTACATCAAATGAACTTCAAAAATTAAATTGGAATCAAATCGGACAATGCTATAAGGATTAATTGTTCTATTTTCTTAACCCTGATTATGTCCAAAACTTAAAAAGGATCATTTGGGTCATCTTGTATAACCTAAATATTAATTTTAAAATAATCAATCGCCAACGCTATTAGTTATTATATTTTCTTAACTCTGGTTGTGTTCAAACCGTAAAAAACATCATTTGGCTATCTTGTATATGCGAAATAGTAAATTTAAATTATATTCGAATATTAGATAACCGTAATAGAGTGAGATATAATTATTTTTTTAAAAAACAATTCATAAGAAGAATTTTAAAAATAATTTACAGTACATCAAATGAACTTCAAAAATTAAATTGGAATCAAATCGGACAATGCTATAAGGATTAATTGTTCTATTTTCTTAACCCTGATTATGTCCAAAACTTAAAAAGGATCATTTGGGTCATCTTGTATAACCTAAATATTAATTTTTAAATAAATTTGTATAATAGATAACCGTAATTGTGTGAGATATGACTATTTTTTTTAAACACAATACATCAAAATAATTTTAAAAATCATTTAGTGTTAATCAAATTAATTGTTCTATTTTCTTAACCCTGGTTATGTCTAAAACTTAAAAAGGATCAATTGTGTCACCTTGTATAACCTAAATATTAATTTTAAAATAAATTTGAATAATAGATAACCGTAATTGGGTGAGATATTACTATTTTTGTTAAACACAATACATTAAAATATTTTTAAAAATCATTTAGAGTTATTCAAATTATATCTAAAAATTAAATCGGAACAATCGTTAACGCTATTAGTTATTACATTTTGTTAACTCTGGTTGTGTTCAAACCGTAAAAAATATCATTTGGCTATCTTGTATATCCGAAATAGTGAATTTAAATTATATTCGAATAACAGAAAACAGTAATAGAGTGAGATATAATTATTTTTTTAAAAAACAATTCATAAGAAAAATTTTAATAATAATTTACAGTACATCAAATGAACTTTAAAAATTAAATTGGAATCAAATCGGACAATGCTGTAATGATTAATTGTTCTATTTTCTTAACCCTGGTTATGTCCAAAACTTAAAAAGGATCATTTGGGTCATCTTGTATAACCTAAATATTAATTTTAAAATAATCAATCGCCAAGGCTATTAGTTATTATATTTTCTTAATTCTGGTTGTGTTCAAACCGTAAAAAACATCATTTGGCTATCTTGTATATGCGAAATAGTAAATATAAATTATATTCGAATAATAGATAACAGTAATAGAGTGAGATATAATTATTTTTTTCAAAAACAATTCATAAGAAAAATTTTAAAAATAATTTACAGTACATCAAATGAACTTCAAAAATTAAATTGGAATCAAATCGGACAATGCTATAAGGATTAATTGTTCTATTTTCTTAACCCTGGTTATGTCCAAAACTTAAAAAGGATTATTTGGGTCATCTTGTATAACCTAAATAGTAATTTAAAAATAAATTTGAATTATAGATAACCGTAATTGAGTGAGATATGACTATTTTTTTAAGCACAATCCATCAAAATATTTTTAAAAATCATTTAGGGTTAATCAAATTATATCTAAAAATTAAATCGGAACAATCGTTAACGCTATTAGTTATTACATTTTGTTAACTCTGGTTGTGTTCAATCCGTAAAAAATATCATTTGGCTATCTTGTATATACGAAATAGTAAATTTAAATTATATTCGAATATTAGATAACAGTAATAGAGTGAGATATAATTATTTTTTTAAAAAACAATTCATAAGAAGAATTTTAAAAATAATTTACAGTACATCAAATGAACTTCAAAAATTAAATTGGAATCAAATCGGACAATGCTATAAGGATTAATTGTTCTATTTTCTTAACCCTGGTTATGTCCAAAACTTAAAAAGGATAATTTGGGTCATCTTGTATAACCTAAATATTAATTTTAAAATAAATTTAAATAATAGATAACCGTAATTGAGTGAGATATGACTATTTTTTTAAAACACAATACATCAAAAGATTTTTAAAAATCATTTAGGGTTAATCAAATTATATCTAAAAATTGAATTAAAATTAAATCGGGACAATCGCCAACGCTATTAGTTATTATATTTTCTAAACTCTGGTTGTGTTTAAACCGTAAAAAATATCATTTGGCTATCTTGTATATGCGAAATAGTAAATTTAAATTATATTCGAATAATAGATAACAGTAATAGAGGAAGATATAATTATTTTTTTAAAAAACAATTGATAAGAAAAATTTTAATAATAATTTACAGTACATCAAATGAACTTTAAAAATTAAATTGGAATCAAATCGGACAATGCTGTAATGATTAATTGTTCTATTTTCTTAACCCTGGTTATGTCCAAAACTTAAAAAGGATTATTTGGGTCATCTTGTATAACCTAAATATTAATTTTAAAATAAATTTGAATAATATACTATTTTTTTAAAACACAATACATCAAAAGATTTTTAAAAATCATTTAGGGTTAATCAAATTATATCTAAAAATTGAATTAAAATTAAATCGGGACAATCGCCAACGCTATTAGTTATTATATTTTCTAAACTCTGGTTGTGTTCAAACCGTAAAAAATATCATTTGGCTATCTTGTATATGCGAAATAGTAAATTTAAATTATATTCGAATAATAGATAACAGTAATAGAGTGAGATATAATTATTTTTTTAAAAAACAATTCATAAGAAGAATTTTAAAAATAATTTACAGTACATCAAATGAACTTCAAAAATTAAATTGGAATCAAATCGGACAATGCTATAAGGATTAATTGTTCTATTTTCTTAACCCTGGTTATGTCCAAAACTTAAAAAGGATCATTTGGGTCATCTTGTATAACCTGAATATTAATTTTAAAATAAATTTGATTAATAGATAACCGTAATTGAGTGAGATATGGCTATTTTTTTAAACACAATACATCAAAATATTTTTAAAAATCATTTAGTGTTAATCAAATTAATTGTTCTATTTTCTTAACCCTGGTTATGTCTAAAACTTAAAAAGGATCATTTGTGTCACCTTGTATAACCTAGATATTAATTTTAAAATAAATTTGAATATTAGATAACCGTAATTGGGTGAGATATTACTATTTTTGTTAAACACAATACATTAAAATATTTTTAAAAATCATTTAGAGTTAATCAAATTATATCTAAAAATTAAATCGGAACAATCGTTAACGCTATTAGTCATTACATTTTGTTAACTCTGGTTGTGTTCAAATCGTAAAAAATATCATTTGGCTATCTTGTATATGGGAAATAGTAAATTTAAATTATATTCGAATATTAGATAACAGTAATAGAGTGAGATATAATTATTTTTTTAAAAAACAATTCATAAAAAGAATTTTAAAAATAATTTACAGTACATCAAATGAACTTCAAAAATTAAATTGGAATCAAATCGGACAATGCTATAAGGACTAATTGTTTTATTTTCTTAACCCTGGTTATGTCTAAAACTTAAAAAGGATAATTTGGGTCATCTTGTATAACCTAAATATTAATTTTAAAATAAATTTAAATAATAGATAACCGTAATTGAGTGAGATATGACTATTTTTTTAAAACACAATACATCAAAATATTTTTAAAAATCATTTAGTGTTAATCAAATTAATTGTTCTATTTTCTTAACCCTGGTTATGTCTAAAACTTAAAAAGGATCATTTGTGTCACCTTGTATAACCTAGATATTAATTTTAAAATAAATTTGAATATTAGATAACCGTAATTGGGTGAGATATTACTATTTTTGTTAAACACAATACATTAAAATATTTTTAAAAATCATTTAGAGTTAATCAAATTATATCTAAAAATTAAATCGGAACAATCGTTAACGCTATTAGTCATTACATTTTGTTAACTCTGGTTGTGTTCAAATCGTAAAAAATATCATTTGGCTATCTTGTATATGCGAAATAGTAAATTTAAATTATATTCGAATATTAGATAACAGTAATAGAGTGAGATATAATTATTTTTTTAAAAAACAATTCATAAAAAGAATTTTAAAAATAATTTACAGTACATCAAATGAACTTCAAAAATTAAATTGGAATCAAATCGGACAATGCTATAAGGATTAATTGTTCTATTTTTTTAACCCTGGTTATGTCCAAAACTTAAAAAGGATCATTTGGGTCATCTTGTATAACCTAAATATTAATTTTAAAATAAATTTGAATAATATACTATTTTTTTAAAACACAATACATCAAAAGATTTTTAAAAATCATTTAGGGTTAATCAAATTATATCTAAAAATTAAATTAAAATTAAATCGAAACAATCGCCAACGCTATTAGTTATTATATTTTCTTAATTCTGGTTGTGTTCAAACCGTAAAAAAGATCATTTGGCTATCTTGTATATGCGAAATAGTAAATTTAAATTATATTCGAATAATAGATAACAGTAACAGAGTGAGATATAATTATTTTTTTAAAAAACAATTCATAAGAAAAATTTTAAAAATAATTTACAGTACATTAAATGAACTTTAAAAATTAAATTGGAGTTAAATCGGACAATGCTATAAAGATTAATTGTTCTATTTTCTTAACCCTGGTTATGTCCAAAACTTAAAAAGGATCATTTGGGTCATCTTGTATAACCTAAATATTCATTTTAAAATAAATTTTATTAATAGATTACCGTAATTGGGTGGGATATGACTCTTTTTCTTAAACACAATACATTAAAATATTTTTAAAAATCATTTAGGGTTAATCAAATTATATCTAAATATTAAATCGGAATAATCGTTAGCGATATTAATTACATTTTCTTAACTCTGGTTTTGTTCAAACCGTAAAAAACATCATTTGGCTATCTTGTATATGCGGAATAGTAAATTTAAATTATATTCGAATAATAGATAACAGTAATAGAGTGAGATATAATTATTTTTTTAAAAAACAATTCATAAGAATTTTAAAAATAATTTACAGTACATCAAATGAACTTCAAAAATTAAATTGGAATCAAATCGGACAATGCTATAAGGATTAATTGTTCTATTTTCTTATACTTGGTTATGTCCAAAACTTAAAAAGGATCATTTGGGTCATCTTGTATAACCTAAATATTAATTTTAAAATGAATTTGAATAATAGATAACCGTAATCGAGTGAGACATGACTATTTTTTTTTAACACAATACATCAAAATATTTTTAAAAATCATTTAGGTTTAATCAAATTATATCTAAAAATTAAATTAAAATTAAATCAAAACAATCGTTAACGCAATTAGTTATTATATTTTCTTAATTCTGGTTGTGTTCAAAGCGTAAAAAACATCATTTGGCTATCTTGTATATGCGAAATAGTAAATTTAAATTATATTCGAATAATAGATAACAGTAATAGATGAGATATAATTATTTTTTTAAAAAACAATTCATAAGAAAAATTTTAAAATTAATTTACAGTACATTAAATGAACTTCAAAAATTAAATTGGAGTCAAATCGGACAATGCTATAATGATTAATTGTTCTATTTTCTTAACCCTGGTTAAGTCCAAAACTTAAAAAGGATCATTTGGGTCATCTTGTAAAACCTAAATATTCATTTTAGAATAAATTTGAATAATAGATAACCGTAATTGTGGGAGATATGACTATTTTTGTTAAACACAATACATTAAAATATTTTTAAAAATCATTTAGGGTTAATCAAATTATATCTAAAAATTAAATCGGAACAATCGTTAACGCTATTATTTATTATAATTTCTTAATTCTGGTTGTGTTCAAACCGTAAAAAAGGTCATTTGGCTATCTTGTATATGCGAAATAGTAAATTTAAATTATATTCGAATAATAGATAACAGTAATAGAGTGAGATATGATTATTTTTTTAAAAAACAATTCATAAGAAAAATTTAAAAAATAATTTACAGTACATTAAATGTACTTTAAAAATTAAATTGGAGTCAAATCGGACAATGCTATAATGATTAATTGTTCTATTTTCTTAACCCTAGTTATGTCCAAAACTTAAAAAGGATCATTTGGGTCATCTTGTATAACCTAAATATTAATTTTAAAATAAATTTGAATAATAGATAACCGTAATCAAGTGAGATATGACTATTTTTTTTTAACACAATACATCAAAATATTTTTAAAAATCATTTAGGTTTAATCAAATTATATCTAAAAATTAAATTAAAATTAAATCAAAACAATCGTTAACGCTATTAGTTACTACATTTTCTTAACTCTGGTTTTGTTCAAACCGTAAAAAACATCATTTGGCTATATTGTATATGCGAAATAGTAAATCTCAATTATATTCGAATAATAAATAACAGTAATAGAGTGAGATATGATTATTTTTTTAAAAAACAATTCATAAGAAAAATTTTAAAAATAATTTACAGTACATTAAATGAACTTTAAAAATTAAATTGGAGTCAAATCGGACAATGCTATAATGATTAATTGTTCTATTTTCTTAACCCTAGTTATGTCCAAAACTTAAAAAGGATCATTTGGGTCATCTTGTATAACCTAAATATTCTTTTTTAAATAAATTTTAGTAATAGATTACCGTAATTGGGTGGGATATGACTCTTTTTCTTAAACACAATACATTAAAATATTTTAAAAAATCATTTAGGGTTAATCAAATTATATCTAAATATTAAATCGGAACAATCGTTAACGCTATTAATTACATTTTCTTAACTCTGGTTTTGTTCAAACCGTAAAAAACATCATTTGGCTATCTTGTATATGCGAAATAGTAAATTTAAATTATATTCGAATAATAGATAACAGTAATAGAGTGAGATATAATTATTTTTTTTTAAAACAATTGATAAGAAAAATTTTAATAATAATTTACAGTACATCAAATGAACTTTAAAAATTAAATTGGAATCAAATCGGACAATGCTGTAATGATTAATTGTTTTATTTTCTTAACCCTGGTTATGTCCAAAACTTAAAAAGGATTATTTGGGTCATCTTGTATAACCTAAATATTAATTTTAAAATAAATTTGAATAATAGATAACCGTAGTTGAGTGAGATATGACTATTTTTTTAAAACACAATACATCAAAAGATTTTTAAAAATCATTTAGGGTTAATCAAATTATATCTAAAAATTGAATTAAAATTAAATCGGGACAATCGCCAACGCTATTAGTTATTATATTTTCTAAACTCTGGTTGTGTTCAAACCGTAAAAAATATCATTTGGCTATCTTGTATATGCGAAATAGTAAATTTAAATAATATTCGAATATTAGATAAGAGTAATAGAGTGAGATATAATTATTTTTTTAAAAAACAATTCATAAGAAGAATTTTAGAAATAATTTACAGTACATCAAATGAACTTCAAAAATTAAATTGGAATCAAATCGGACAATGCTATAGGGATTAATTGTTCTATTTTCTTAACCCTGATTATGTCCAAAACTTAAAAAGGATCATTTGGGTCATCTTGTATAACCTAAATATTAATTTTAAAATAATCATTCGCCAACGCTATTAGTTATTATATTTTCTTAATTCTGGTTGTGTTCAAACCGTAAAAAACATCATTTGGCTATCTTGTATATGCGAAATAGTAAATATAAATTATATTCGAATAATAGATAACAGTAATAGAGTGAGATATAATTATTTTTTTAAAAAACAATTCATAAGAAAAATTTTAAAAATAATTTACAGTACATCAAATGAACTTCAAAAATTAAATTGGAATCAAATCGGACAATGCTATAAGGATTAATTGTTCTATTTTCTTAACCCTGGTTATGTCCAAAACTTAAAAAGGATCATTTGGGTCATCTTGTATAACCTAAATATTCATTTTAAAATAAATTTTAATAATAGATTACCGTAATTGGGTGGGATATGACTCTTTTTCTTAAACACAATACATTAAAATATTTTTAAAAATCATTTAGGGTTAATCAAATTATATCTAAATATTAAATCGGAACAATCGTTAACGATATTAATTACATTTTCTTAACTCTGGTTTTGTTCAAACCGTAAAAAACATCATTTGGCTATCTTCTATATGCGGAATAGTAAATTAAAATTATATTCGAATAATAGATAACAGTAATAAAGTGAGATATAATTATTTTTTTAAAAAACAATTCATAAGAAGAATTTTAAAAATAATTTACAGTACATCAAATGAACTTCAAAAATTAAATTGGAATCAAATCGGACAATGCTATAAGGATTAATTGTTCTATTTTCTTAACCCTGGTTATGTCCAAAACTTAAAAAGGATCATTTGGGTCATCTTGTTTAACCTAAATATTAATTTTAAAATAAATTTGAATAATAGATAACCGTAATTGAGTGAGATATGACTATTTTTTTAAAACACAATACATCAAAAGATTTTTAAAAATCATTTAGGGTTAATCAAATTATATCTAAAAATTGAATTAAAATTAAATCGGGACAATCGCCAACGCTATTAGTTATTATATTTTCTAAACTCTGGTTGTGTTTAAACCGTAAAAAATATCATTTGGCTATCTTGTATATGCGAAATAGTAAATTTAAATTATTTTCGAATATTAGATAACAGTAATAGAGTGAGATATAATTATTTTTTTTAAAAACAATTCATAAGAAGAATTTTAAAAATAATTTACAGTACATCAAATGAACTTTAAAAATTAAATTGGAGTCAAATCGGACAATGCTATAATGATTAATTGTTCTATTTTCTAAACCCTTGTTATGTCCAAAACTTAAAAATGATCATTTGGGTCATTTTGTATAATCTAAATATTCATTTTAAAATAAATTTGAATAATAGATAACCGTAATTGTGGGAGATATGACTATTTTTGTTAAACACAATACATTAAAATATTTTTAAAAATCATTTAGGGTTAATCAAATTAAATCTAAAAATTAAATCGGAACAATCGTTAACGCTATTATTTATTATATTTTCTTAATTCTGGTTGTGTTCAAACCGTAAAAAACATCATTTGGCTATCTTGTATATGCGAAATAGTAAATTTAAATTATATTCGAATAATAGATAACAGTAACAGAGTGAGATATAATTATTTTTTTAAAAAACAATTCATAAGAAAAATTTTGAAAATAATTTACAGTACATTAAATGAACTTTAAAAATTAAATTGGAGTCAAATCGGACAATGCTATAATGATTAATTGTTCTATTTTCTTAACCCTAGTTATGTCCAAAACTTAAAAAGGATCATTTGGGTCATCTTGTGTAACCTAAATATTCTTTTTAAAATAAATTTTAATAATAGATTAACGTAATTGGGGTGGATAACACTATTTTTCTTAAACACAATACATTAAAATATTTTTAAAAATCATTTAGGGTTAATCAAATTATATCTAAATATTAAATCGGAACAATCGTTAACGCTATTAATTACATTTTCTTAACTCTGGTTTTGTTCAAACCGTAAAAAACATCATTTGGCTATCTTGTATATGCGAAATAGTAAATTTAAATTATATTCGAATAATAGATAACAGTAATAGAGTGAGATATAATTATTTTTTTAAAAAACAATTGATAAGAAAAATTTTAATAATAATTTACAGTACATCAAATGAACTTTAAAAATTAAATTGGAATCAAATCGGACAATGCTGTAATGATTAATTGTTCTATTTTCTTAACCCTGGTTATGTCCAAAACTTAAAAAGGATTATTTGGGTCATCTTGTATAACCTAAATATTAATTTTAAAATAAATTTGAATAATATACTATTTTTTTAAAACACAATACATCAAAAGATTTTTAAAAATCATTTAGGGTTAATCAAATTATATCTAAAAATTGAATTAAAATTAAATCGGGACAATCGCCAACGCTATTAGTTATTATATTTTCTAAACTCTGGTTGTGTTCAAACCGTAAAAAATATCATTTGGCTATCTTGTATATGCGAAATAGTAAATTTAAATTATATTCGAATAATAGATAACAGTAATAGAGTGAGATATAATTATTTTTTTAAAAAACAATTCATAAGAAGAATTTTAAAAATAATTTACAGTACATCAAATGAACTTCAAAAATTAAATTGGAATCAAATCGGACAATGCTATAAGGATTAATTGTTCTATTTTCTTAACCCTGGTTATGTCCAAAACTTAAAAAGGATCATTTGGGTCATCTTGTATAACCTAAATATTCATTTTAAAATAAATTTTAATAATAGATTACCGTAATTGGGTGGGATATGACTCTTTTTCTTAAACACAATACATTAAAATATTTTTAAAAATCATTTAGGGTTAATCAAATTATATCTAAATATTAAATCGGAACAATCGTTAACGATATTAATTACATTTTCTTAACTCTGGTTGTGTTCAAATCGTAAAAAATATCATTTGGCTATCTTGTATATGCGAAATAGTAAATTTAAATTATATTCGAATATTAGATAACAGTAATAGAGTGAGATATAATTATTTTTTTAAAAAACAATTCATAAAAAGAATTTTAAAAATAATTTACAGTACATCAAATGAACTTTAAAAATTAAATTGGAATCAAATCGGACAATGCTATAAGGACTAATTGTTTTATTTTCTTAACCCTGGTTATGTCCAAAACTTAAAAAGGATAATTTGGGTCATCTTGTATAACCTAAATATTAATTTTAAAATAAATTTAAATAATAGATAACCGTAATTGAGTGAGATATGACTATTTTTTTAAAACACAATACATCAAAATATTTTTAAAAATCATTTAGTGTTAATCAAATTAATTGTTCTATTTTCTTAACCCTGGTTAAGTCCAAAACTTAAAAAGGATCATTTGGGTCATCTTGTAAAACCTAAATATTCATTTTAGAATAAATTTGAATAATAGATAACCGTAATTGTGGGAGATATGACTATTTTTGTTAAACACAATACATTAAAATATTTTTAAAATTCATTTAGGGTTAATCAAATTATATCTAAAAATTAAATCGGAACAATCGTTAACGCTATTATTTATTATAATTTCTTAATTCTGGTTGTGTTCAAACCGTAAAAAAGGTCATTTGGCTATCTTGTATATGCGAAATAGTAAATTTAAATTATATTCGAATAATAGATAACAGTAATAGAGTGAGATATGATTATTTTTTTAAAAAACAATTCATAAGAAAAATTTAAAAAATAATTTACAGTACATTAAATGTACTTTAAAAATTAAATTGGAGTCAAATCGGACAATGCTATAATGATTAATTGTTCTATTTTCTTAACCCTAGTTATGTCCAAAACTTAAAAAGGATCATTTGGGTCATCTTGTATAACCTAAATATTAATTTTAAAATAAATTTGAATAATAGATAACCGTAATCAAGTGAGATATGACTATTTTTTTTTAACACAATACATCAAAATATTTTTAAAAATCATTTAGGTTTAATCAAATTATATCTAAAAATTAAATTAAAATTAAATCAAAACAATCGTTAACGCTATTAGTTACTACATTTTCTTAACTCTGGTTTTGTTCAAACCGTAAAAAACATCATTTGGCTATATTGTATATGCGAAATAGTAAATCTCAATTATATTCGAATAATAAATAACAGTAATAGAGTGAGATATGATTATTTTTTTAAAAAACAATTCATAAGAAAAATTTTAAAAATAATTTACAGTACATTAAATGAACTTTAAAAATTAAATTGGAGTCAAATCGGACAATGCTATAATGATTAATTGTTCTATTTTCTTAACCCTAGTTATGTCCAAAACTTAAAAAGGATCATTTGGGTCATCTTGTATAACCTAAATATTCTTTTTTAAATAAATTTTAGTAATAGATTACCGTAATTGGGTGGGATATGACTCTTTTTCTTAAACACAATACATTAAAATATTTTAAAAAATCATTTAGGGTTAATCAAATTATATCTAAATATTAAATCGGAACAATCGTTAACGCTATTAATTACATTTTCTTAACTCTGGTTTTGTTCAAACCGTAAAAAACATCATTTGGCTATCTTGTATATGCGAAATAGTAAATTTAAATTATATTCGAATAATAGATAACAGTAATAGAGTGAGATATAATTATTTTTTTTTAAAACAATTGATAAGAAAAATTTTAATAATAATTTACAGTACATCAAATGAACTTTAAAAATTAAATTGGAATCAAATCGGACAATGCTGTAATGATTAATTGTTTTATTTTCTTAACCCTGGTTATGTCCAAAACTTAAAAAGGATTATTTGGGTCATCTTGTATAACCTAAATATTAATTTTAAAATAAATTTGAATAATAGATAACCGTAGTTGAGTGAGATATGACTATTTTTTTAAAACACAATACATCAAAAGATTTTTAAAAATCATTTAGGGTTAATCAAATTATATCTAAAAATTGAATTAAAATTAAATCGGGACAATCGCCAACGCTATTAGTTATTATATTTTCTAAACTCTGGTTGTGTTCAAACCGTAAAAAATATCATTTGGCTATCTTGTATATGCGAAATAGTAAATTTAAATAATATTCGAATATTAGATAAGAGTAATAGAGTGAGATATAATTATTTTTTTAAAAAACAATTCATAAGAAGAATTTTAAAAATAATTTACAGTACATCAAATGAACTTCAAAAATTAAATTGGAATCAAATCGGACAATGCTATAGGGATTAATTGTTCTATTTTCTTAACCCTGATTATGTCCAAAACTTAAAAAGGATCATTTGGGTCATCTTGTATAACCTAAATATTAATTTTAAAATAATCATTCGCCAACGCTATTAGTTATTATATTTTCTTAATTCTGGTTGTGTTCAAACCGTAAAAAACATCATTTGGCTATCTTGTATATGCGAAATAGTAAATATAAATTATATTCGAATAATAGATAACAGTAATAGAGTGAGATATAATTATTTTTTTAAAAAACAATTCATAAGAAAAATTTTAAAAATAATTTACAGTACATCAAATGAACTTCAAAAATTAAATTGGAATCAAATCGGACAATGCTATAAGGATTAATTGTTCTATTTTCTTAACCCTGGTTATGTCCAAAACTTAAAAAGGATCATTTGGGTCATCTTGTATAACCTGAATATTAATTTTAAAATAAATTTGATTAATAGATAACCGTAATTGTGGGAGATATGACTATTTTTGTTAAGCACAATACATTAAAATATTTTTAAAAATCATTTAGGGTTAATCCAATTATATCTAAAAATTAAATCGGAACAATCGTTAACGCTATTATTTATTATATTTTCTTAATTCTGGTTGTGTTCAAACCGTAAAAAAGATCATTTGGCTATCTTGTATATGCGAAATAGTAAATTTAAATTATATTCGAATAATAGATAACAGTAACAGAGTGAGATATAATTATTTTTTTAAAAAACAATTCATAAGAAAAATTTTAAAAATAA
Organism: Anthonomus grandis grandis; assembly: GCF_022605725.1. NCBI lineage: Eukaryota > Metazoa > Arthropoda > Insecta > Coleoptera > Curculionidae > Anthonomus > Anthonomus grandis. The sequence goes on from NC_065565.1 coordinate 1,510,197, forward strand.
TTTACAGTACATTAAATGAACTTTAAAAATTAAATTGGAGTTAAATCGGACAATGCTATAAAGATTAATTGTTCTATTTTCTTAACCCTGGTTATGTCCAAAACTTAAAAAGGATCATTTGGGTCATCTTGTATAACCTAAATATTCATTTTAAAATAAATTTTATTAATAGATTACCGTAATTGGGTGGGATATGACTCTTTTTCTTAAACACAATACATTAAAATATTTTTAAAAATCATTTAGGGTTAATCAAATTATATCTAAATATTAAATCGGAACAATCGTTAGCGATATTAATTACATTTTCTTAACTCTGGTTTTGTTCAAACCGTAAAAAACATCATTTGGCTATCTTGTATATGCGGAATAGTAAATTTAAATTATATTCGAATAATAGATAACAGTAATAGAGTGAGATATAATTATTTTTTTAAAAAACAATTCATAAGAATTTTAAAAATAATTTACAGTACATCAAATGAACTTCAAAAATTAAATTAGAATCAAATCGGACAATGCTATAAGGATTAATTGTTCTATTTTCTTATACTTGGTTATGTCCAAAACTTAAAAAGGATCATTTGGGTCATCTTGTATAACCTAAATATTAATTTTAAAATGAATTTGAATAATAGATAACCGTAATCGAGTGAGACATGACTATTTTTTTTTAACACAATACATCAAAATATTTTTAAAAATCATTTAGGTTTAATCAAATTATATCTAAAAATTAAATTAAAATTAAATCAAAACAATCGTTAACGCAATTAGTTATTATATTTTCTTAATTCTGGTTGTGTTCAAAGCGTAAAAAACATCATTTGGCTATCTTGTATATGCGAAATAGTAAATTTAAATTATATTCGAATAATAGATAACAGTAATAGATGAGATATAATTATTTTTTTAAAAAACAATTCATAAGAAAAATTTTAAAATTAATTTACAGTACATTAAATGAACTTCAAAAATTAAATTGGAGTCAAATCGGACAATGCTATAATGATTAATTGTTCTATTTTCTTAACCCTGGTTAAGTCCAAAACTTAAAAAGGATCATTTGGGTCATCTTGTAAAACCTAAATATTCATTTTAGAATAAATTTGAATAATAGATAACCGTAATTGTGGGAGATATGACTATTTTTGTTAAACACAATACATTAAAATATTTTTAAAAATCATTTAGGGTTAATCAAATTATATCTAAAAATTAAATCGGAACAATCGTTAACGCTATTATTTATTATAATTTCTTAATTCTGGTTGTGTTCAAACCGTAAAAAAGGTCATTTGGCTATCTTGTATATGCGAAATAGTAAATTTAAATTATATTCGAATAATAGATAACAGTAATAGAGTGAGATATGATTATTTTTTTAAAAAACAATTCATAAGAAAAATTTTAAAAATAATTTACAGTACATTAAATGTACTTTAAAAATTAAATTGGAGTCAAATCGGACAATGCTATAATGATTAATTGTTCTATTTTCTTAACCCTAGTTATGTCCAAAACTTAAAAAGGATCATTTGGGTCATCTTGTATAACCTAAATATTAATTTTAAAATAAATTTGAATAATAGATAACCGTAATCAAGTGAGATATGACTATTTTTTTTTAACACAATACATCAAAATATTTTTAAAAATCATTTAGGTTTAATCAAATTATATCTAAAAATTAAATTAAAATTAAATCAAAACAATCGTTAACGCTATTAGTTACTACATTTTCTTAACTCTGGTTTTGTTCAAACCGTAAAAAACATCATTTGGCTATATTGTATATGCGAAATAGTAAATCTCAATTATATTCGAATAATAAATAACAGTAATAGAGTGAGATATGATTATTTTTTTAAAAAACAATTCATAAGAAAAATTTTAAAAATAATTTACAGTACATTAAATGAACTTTAAAAATTAAATTGGAGTCAAATCGGACAATGCTATAATGATTAATTGTTCTATTTTCTTAACCCTAGTTATGTCCAAAACTTAAAAAGGATCATTTGGGTCATCTTGTATAACCTAAATATTCTTTTTTAAATAAATTTTAGTAATAGATTACCGTAATTGGGTGGGATATGACTCTTTTTCTTAAACACAATACATTAAAATATTTTAAAAAATCATTTAGGGTTAATCAAATTATATCTAAATATTAAATCGGAACAATCGTTAACGCTATTAATTACATTTTCTTAACTCTGGTTTTGTTCAAACCGTAAAAAACATCATTTGGCTATCTTGTATATGCGAAATAGTAAATTTAAATTATATTCGAATAATAGATAACAGTAATAGAGTGAGATATAATTATTTTTTTTAAAACAATTGATAAGAAAAATTTTAATAATAATTTACAGTACATCAAATGAACTTTAAAAATTAAATTGGAATCAAATCGGACAATGCTGTAATGATTAATTGTTTTATTTTCTTAACCCTGGTTATGTCCAAAACTTAAAAAGGATTATTTGGGTCATCTTGTATAACCTAAATATTAATTTTAAAATAAATTTGAATAATAGATAACCGTAGTTGAGTGAGATATGACTATTTTTTTAAAACACAATACATCAAAAGATTTTTAAAAATCATTTAGGGTTAATCAAATTATATCTAAAAATTGAATTAAAATTAAATCGGGACAATCGCCAACGCTATTAGTTATTATATTTTCTAAACTCTGGTTGTGTTCAAACCGTAAAAAATATCATTTGGCTATCTTGTATATGCGAAATAGTAAATTTAAATAATATTCGAATATTAGATAAGAGTAATAGAGTGAGATATAATTATTTTGTTAAAAAACAATTCATAAGAAGAATTTTAAAAATAATTTACAGTACATCAAATGAACTTCAAAAATTAAATTGGAATCAAATCGGACAATGCTATAGGGATTAATTGTTCTATTTTCTTAACCCTGATTATGTCCAAAACTTAAAAAGGATCATTTGGGTCATCTTGTATAACCTAAATATTAATTTTAAAATAATCATTCGCCAACGCTATTAGTTATTATATTTTCTTAATTCTGGTTGTGTTCAAACAGTAAAAAACATCATTTGGCTATCTTGTATATGCGAAATAGTAAATATAAATTATATTCGAATAATAGATAACAGTAATAGAGTGAGATATAATTATTTTTTTAAAAAACAATTCATAAGAAAAATTTTAAAAATAATTTACAGTACATCAAATGAACTTCAAAAATTAAATTGGAATCAAATCGGACAATGCTATAAGGATTAATTGTTCTATTTTCTTAACCCTGGTTATGTCCAAAACTTAAAAAGGATCATTTGGGTCATCTTGTATAACCTAAATATTCATTTTAAAATAAATTTTAATAATAGATTACCGTAATTGGGTGGGATATGACTCTTTTTCTTAAACACAATACATTAAAATATTTTTAAAAATCATTTAGGGTTAATCAAATTATATCTAAATATTAAATCGGAACAATCGTTAACGATATTAATTACATTTTCTTAACTCTGGTTTTGTTCAAACCGTAAAAAACATCATTTGGCTATCTTCTATATGCGGAATAGTAAATTAAAATTATATTCGAATAATAGATAACAGTAATAAAGTGAGATATAATTATTTTTTTAAAAAACAATTCATAAGAAGAATTTTAAAAATAATTTACAGTACATCAAATGAACTTCAAAAATTAAATTGGAATCAAATCGGACAATGCTATAAGGATTAATTGTTCTATTTTCTTAACCCTGGTTATGTCCAAAACTTAAAAAGGATCATTTGGGTCATCTTGTTTAACCTAAATATTAATTTTAAAATAAATTTGAATAATAGATAACCGTAATTGAGTGAGATATGACTATTTTTTTAAAACACAATACATCAAAAGATTTTTAAAAATCATTTAGGGTTAATCAAATTATATCTAAAAATTGAATTAAAATTAAATCGGGACAATCGCCAACGCTATTAGTTATTATATTTTCTAAACTCTGGTTGTGTTTAAACCGTAAAAAATATCATTTGGCTATCTTGAATATGCGAAATAGTAAATTTAAATTATTTTCGAATATTAGATAACAGTAATAGAGTGAGATATAATTATTTTTTTAAAAAACAATTCATAAGAAGAATTTTAAAAATAATTTACAGTACATCAAATGAACTTTAAAAATTAAATTGGAGTCAAATCGGACAATGCTATAATGATTAATTGTTCTATTTTCTAAACCCTTGTTATGTCCAAAACTTAAAAATGATCATTTGGGTCATTTTGTATAATCTAAATATTCATTTTAAAATAAATTTGAATAATAGATAACCGTAATTGTGGGAGATATGACTATTTTTGTTAAACACAATACATTAAAATATTTTTAAAAATCATTTAGGGTTAATCAAATTAAATCTAAAAATTAAATCGGAACAATCGTTAACGCTATTATTTATTATATTTTCTTAATTCTGGTTGTGTTCAAACCGTAAAAAACATCATTTGGCTATCTTGTATATGCGAAATAGTAAATTTAAATTATATTCGAATAATAGATAACAGTAACAGAGTGAGATATAATTATTTTTTTAAAAAACAATTCATAAGAAAAATTTTGAAAATAATTTACAGTACATTAAATGAACTTTAAAAATTAAATTGAAGTCAAATCGGACAATGCTATAATGATTAATTGTTCTATTTTCTTAACCCTAGTTATGTCCAAAACTTAAAAAGGATCATTTGGGTCATCTTGTGTAACCTAAATATTCTTTTTAAAATAAATTTTAATAATAGATTAACGTAATTGGGGTGGATAACACTATTTTTCTTAAACACAATACATTAAAATATTTTTAAAAATCATTTAGGGTTAATCAAATTATATCTAAATATTAAATCGGAACAATCGTTAACGCAATTACATTTTCTTAACTCTGGTTTTGTTCAAACCGTAAAAAACATCATTTGGCTATCTTGTATATGCGAAATAGTAAATTTAAATTATATTCGAATAATAGATAACAGTAATAGAGTGAGATATAATTATTTTTTTAAAAAACAATTGATAAGAAAAATTTTAATAATAATTTACAGTATATCAAATGAACTTTAAAAATTAAATTGGAATCAAATCGGACAATGCTGTAATGATTAATTGTTCTATTTTCTTAACTCTGGTTATGTCCAAAACTTAAAAAGGATTATTTGGGTCATCTTGTATAACCTAAATATTAATTTTAAAATAAATTTGAATAATATACTATTTTTTTAAAACACAATACATCAAAAGATTTTTAAAAATCATTTAGGGTTAATCAAATTATATCTAAAAATTGAATTAAAATTAAATCGGGACAATCGCCAACGCTATTAGTTATTATATTTTCTAAACTCTGGTTGTGTTCAAACCGTAAAAAATATCATTTGGCTATCTTGTATATGCGAAATAGTAAATTTAAATTATATTCGAATAATAGATAACAGTAATAGAGTGAGATATAATTATTTTTTTAAAAAACAATTCATAAGAAGAATTTTAAAAATAATTTACAGTACATCAAATGAACTTCAAAAATTAAATTGGAATCAAATCGGACAATGCTATAAGGATTAATTGTTCTATTTTCTTAACCCTGGTTATGTCCAAAACTTAAAAAGGATCATTTGGGTCATCTTGTATAACCTGAATATTAATTTTAAAATAAATTTGATTAATAGATAACCGTAATTGAGTGAGATATGGCTATTTTTTTAAACACAATACATCAAAATATTTTTAAAAATCATTTAGTGTTAATCAAATTAATTGCTCTATTTTCTTAACCCTGGTTATGTCTAAAACTTAAAAAGGATCATTTGTGTCACCTTGTATAACCTAGATATTAATTTTAAAATAAATTTGAATATTAGATAACCGTAATTGGGTGAGATATTACTATTTTTGTTAAACACAATACATTAAAATATTTTTAAAAATCATTTAGAGTTAATCAAATTATATCTAAAAATTAAATCGGAACAATCGTTAACGCTATTAGTCATTACATTTTGTTAACTCTGGTTGTGTTCAAATCGTAAAAAATATCATTTGGCTATCTTGTATATGCGAAATAGTAAATTTAAATTATATTCGAATATTAGATAACAGTAATAGAGTGAGATATAATTATTTTTTTAAAAAACAATTCATAAAAAGAATTTTAAAAATAATTTACAGTACATCAAATGAACTTCAAAAATTAAATTGGAATCAAATCGGACAATGCTATAAGGACTAATTGTTTTATTTTCTTAACCCTGGTTATGTCCAAAACTTAAAAAGGATAATTTGGGTCATCTTGTATAACCTAAATATTAATTTTAAAATAAATTTAAATAATAGATAACCGTAATTGAGTGAGATATGACTATTTTTTTAAAACACAATACATCAAAATATTTTTAAAAATCATTTAGTGTTAATCAAATTAATTGTTCTATTTTCTTAACCCTGGTTAAGTCCAAAACTTAAAAAGGATCATTTGGGTCATCTTGTAAAACCTAAATATTCATTTTAGAATAAATTTGAATAATAGATAACCGTAATTGTGGGAGATATGACTATTTTTGTTAAACACAATACATTAAAATATTTTTAAAAATCATTTAGGGTTAATCAAATTATATCTAAAAATTAAATCGGAACAATCGTTAACGCTATTATTTATTATAATTTCTTAATTCTGGTTGTGTTCAAACCGTAAAAAAGGTCATTTGGCTATCTTGTATATGCGAAATAGTAAATTTAAATTATATTCGAATAATAGATAACAGTAATAGAGTGAGATATGATTATTTTTTTAAAAAACAATTCATAAGAAAAATTTAAAAAATAATTTACAGTACATTAAATGTACTTTAAAAATTAAATTGGAGTCAAATCGGAGAATGCTATAATGATTAATTGTTCTATTTTCTTAACCCTAGTTATGTCCAAAACTTAAAAAGGATCATTTGGGTCATCTTGTATAACCTAAATATTAATTTTAAAATAAATTTGAATAATAGATAACCGTAATCAAGTGAGATATGACTATTTTTTTTTAACACAATACATCAAAATATTTTTAAAAATCATTTAGGTTTAATCAAATTATATCTAAAAATTAAATTAAAATTAAATCAAAACAATCGTTAACGCTATTAGTTACTACATTTTCTTAACTCTGGTTTTGTTCAAACCGTAAAAAACATCATTTGGCTATATTGTATATGCGAAATAGTAAATCTCAATTATATTCGAATAATAAATAACAGTAATAGAGTGAGATATAATTATTTTTTTAAAAAACAATTCATAAGAAAAATTTTAAAAATAATTTACAGTACATCAAATGAACTTCAAAAATTAAATTGGAATCAAATCGGACAATGCTATAAGGATTAATTGTTCTATTTTCTTAACCCTGGTTATGTCCAAAACTTAAAAAGGATCATTTGGGTCATCTTGTATAACCTAAATATTCATTTTAAAATAAATTTTAATAATAGATTACCGTAATTGGGTGGGATATGACTCTTTTTCTTAAACACAATACATTAAAATATTTTTAAAAATCATTTAGGGTTAATCAAATTATATCTAAATATTAAATCGGAACAATCGTTAACGATATTAATTACATTTTCTTAACTCTGGTTTTGTTCAAACCGTAAAAAACATCATTTGGCTATCTTCTATATGCGGAATAGTAAATTAAAATTATATTCGAATAATAGATAACAGTAATAAAGTGAGATATAATTATTTTTTTAAAAAACAATTCATAAGAAGAATTTTAAAAATAATTTACAGTACATCAAATGAACTTCAAAAATTAAATTGGAATCAAATCGGACAATGCTATAAGGATTAATTGTTCTATTTTCTTAACCCTGGTTATGTCCAAAACTTAAAAAGGATCATTTGGGTCATCTTGTTTAACCTAAATATTAATTTTAAAATAAATTTGAATAATAGATAACCGTAATTGAGTGAGATATGACTATTTTTTTAAAACACAATACATCAAAAGATTTTTAAAAATCATTTAGGGTTAATCAAATTATATCTAAAAATTGAATTAAAATTAAATCGGGACAATCGCCAACGCTATTAGTTATTATATTTTCTAAACTCTGGTTGTGTTTAAACCGTAAAAAATATCATTTGGCTATCTTGTATATGCGAAATAGTAAATTTAAATTATTTTCGAATATTAGATAACAGTAATAGAGTGAGATATAATTATTTTTTTAAAAAACAATTCATAAGAAGAATTTTAAAAATAATTTACAGTACATCAAATGAACTTTAAAAATTAAATTGGAGTCAAATCGGACAATGCTATAATGATTAATTGTTCTATTTTCTAAACCCTTGTTATGTCCAAAACTTAAAAATGATCATTTGGGTCATTTTGTATAATCTAAATATTCATTTTAAAATAAATTTGAATAATAGATAACCGTAATTGTGGGAGATATGACTATTTTTGTTAAACACAATACATTAAAATATTTTTAAAAATCATTTAGGGTTAATCAAATTAAATCTAAAAATTAAATCGGAACAATCGTTAACGCTATTATTTATTATATTTTCTTAATTCTGGTTGTGTTCAAACCGTAAAAAACATCATTTGGCTATCTTGTATATGCGAAATAGTAAATTTAAATTATATTCGAATAATAGATAACAGTAACAGAGTGAGATATAATTATTTTTTTAAAAAACAATTCATAAGAGAAATTTTGAAAATAATTTACAGTACATTAAATGAACTTTAAAAATTAAATTGAAGTCAAATCGGACAATGCTATAATGATTAATTGTTCTATTTTCTTAACCCTAGTTATGTCCAAAACTTAAAAAGGATCATTTGGGTCATCTTGTGTAACCTAAATATTCTTTTTAAAATAAATTTTAATAATAGATTAACGTAATTGGGGTGGATAACACTATTTTTCTTAAACACAATACATTAAAATATTTTTAAAAATCATTTAGGGTTAATCAAATTATATCTAAATATTAAATCGGAACAATCGTTAACGCTATTAATTACATTTTCTTAACTCTGGTTTTGTTCAAACCGTAAAAAACATCATTTGGCTATCTTGTATATGCGAAATAGTAAATTTAAATTATATTCGAATAATAGATAACAGTAATAGAGTGAGATATAATTATTTTTTTAAAAAACAATTGATAAGAAAAATTTTAATAATAATTTACAGTACATCAAATGAACTTTAAAAATTAAATTGGAATCAAATCGGACAATGCTGTAATGATTAATTGTTCTATTTTCTTAACCCTGGTTATGTCCAAAACTTAAAAAGGATTATTTGGGTCATCTTGTATAACCTAAATATTAATTTTAAAATAAATTTGAATAATATACTATTTTTTTAAAACACAATACATCAAAAGATTTTTAAAAATCATTTAGGGTTAATCAAATTATATCTAAAAATTGAATTAAAATTAAATCGGGACAATCGCCAACGCTATTAGTTATTATATTTTCTAAACTCTGGTTGTGTTCAAACCGTAAAAAATATCATTTGGCTATCTTGTATATGCGAAATAGTAAATTTAAATTATATTCGAATAATAGATAACAGTAATAGAGTGAGATATAATTATTTTTTTAAAAAACAATTCATAAGAAGAATTTTAAAAATAATTTACAGTACATCAAATGAACTTCAAAAATTAAATTGGAATCAAATCGGACAATGCTATAAGGATTAATTGTTCTATTTTCTTAACCCTGGTTATGTCCAAAACTTAAAAAGGATCATTTGGGTCATCTTGTATAACCTGAATATTAATTTTAAAATAAATTTGATTAATAGATAACCGTAATTGAGTGAGATATGGCTATTTTTTTAAACACAATACATCAAAATATTTTTAAAAATCATTTAGTGTTAATCAAATTAATTGCTCTATTTTCTTAACCCTGGTTATGTCTAAAACTTAAAAAGGATCATTTGTGTCACCTTGTATAACCTAGATATTAATTTTAAAATAAATTTGAATATTAGATAACCGTAATTGGGTGAGATATTACTATTTTTGTTAAACACAATACATTAAAATATTTTTAAAAATCATTTAGAGTTAATCAAATTATATCTAAAAATTAAATCGGAACAATCGTTAACGCTATTAGTCATTACATTTTGTTAACTCTGGTTGTGTTCAAATCGTAAAAAATATCATTTGGCTATCTTGTATATGCGAAATAGTAAATTTAAATTATATTCGAATATTAGATAACAGTAATAGAGTGAGATATAATTATTTTTTTAAAAAACAATTCATAAAAAGAATTTTAAAAATAATTTACAGTACATCAAATGAACTTCAAAAATTAAATTGGAATCAAATCGGACAATGCTATAAGGACTAATTGTTTTATTTTCTTAACCCTGGTTATGTCCAAAACTTAAAAAGGATAATTTGGGTCATCTTGTATAACCTAAATATTAATTTTAAAATAAATTTAAATAATAGATAACCGTAATTGAGTGAGATATGACTATTTTTTTAAAACACAATACATCAAAATATTTTTAAAAATCATTTAGTGTTAATCAAATTAATTGTTCTATTTTCTTAACCCTGGTTAAGTCCAAAACTTAAAAAGGATCATTTGGGTCATCTTGTAAAACCTAAATATTCATTTTAGAATAAATTTGAATAATAGATAACCGTAATTGTGGGAGATATGACTATTTTTGTTAAACACAATACATTAAAATATTTTTAAAAATCATTTAGGGTTAATCAAATTATATCTAAAAATTAAATCGGAACAATCGTTAACGCTATTATTTATTATAATTTCTTAATTCTGGTTGTGTTCAAACCGTAAAAAAGGTCATTTGGCTATCTTGTATATGCGAAATAGTAAATTTAAATTATATTCGAATAATAGATAACAGTAATAGAGTGAGATATGATTATTTTTTTAAAAAACAATTCATAAGAAAAATTTAAAAAATAATTTACAGTACATTAAATGTACTTTAAAAATTAAATTGGAGTCAAATCGGACAATGCTATAATGATTAATTGTTCTATTTTCTTAACCCTAGTTATGTCCAAAACTTAAAAAGGATCATTTGGGTCATCTTGTATAACCTAAATATTAATTTTAAAATAAATTTGAATAATAGATAACCGTAATCAAGTGAGATATGACTATTTTTTTTTAACACAATACATCAAAATATTTTTAAAAATCATTTAGGTTTAATCAAATTATATCTAAAAATTAAATTAAAATTAAATCAAAACAATCGTTAACGCTATTAGTTACTACATTTTCTTAACTCTGGTTTTGTTCAAACCGTAAAAAACATCATTTGGCTATATTGTATATGCGAAATAGTAAATCTCAATTATATTCGAATAATAAATAACAGTAATAGAGTGAGATATGATTATTTTTTTAAAAAACAATTCATAAGAAAAATTTTAAAAATAATTTACAGTACATTAAATGAACTTTAAAAATTAAATTGGAGTCAAATCGGACAATGCTATAATGATTAATTGTTCTATTTTCTTAACCCTAGTTATGTCCAAAACTTAAAAAGGATCATTTGGGTCATCTTGTATAACCTAAATATTCTTTTTTAAATAAATTTTAGTAATAGATTACCGTAATTGGGTGGGATATGACTCTTTTTCTTAAACACAATACATTAAAATATTTTAAAAAATCATTTAGGGTTAATCAAATTATATCTAAATATTAAATCGGAACAATCGTTAACGCTATTAATTACATTTTCTTAACTCTGGTTTTGTTCAAACCGTAAAAAACATCATTTGGCTATCTTGTATATGCGAAATAGTAAATTTAAATTATATTCGAATAATAGATAACAGTAATAGAGTGAGATATAATTATTTTTTTTTAAAACAATTGATAAGAAAAATTTTAATAATAATTTACAGTACATCAAATGAACTTTAAAAATTAAATTGGAATCAAATCGGACAATGCTGTAATGATTAATTGTTTTATTTTCTTAACCCTGGTTATGTCCAAAACTTAAAAAGGATTATTTGGGTCATCTTGTATAACCTAAATATTAATTTTAAAATAAATTTGAATAATAGATAACCGTAGTTGAGTGAGATATGACTATTTTTTTAAAACACAATACATCAAAAGATTTTTAAAAATCATTTAGGGTTAATCAAATTATATCTAAAAATTGAATTAAAATTAAATCGGGACAATCGCCAACGCTATTAGTTATTATATTTTCTAAACTCTGGTTGTGTTCAAACCGTAAAAAATATCATTTGGCTATCTTGTATATGCGAAATAGTAAATTTAAATAATATTCGAATATTAGATAAGAGTAATAGAGTGAGATATAATTATTTTTTTAAAAAACAGTTCATAAGAAGAATTTTAAAAATAATTTACAGTACATCAAATGAACTTCAAAAATGAAATTGGAATTAAATCGGACAATGCTATAGGGATTAATTGTTCTATTTTCTTAACCCTGATTATGTCCAAAACTTAAAAAGGATCATTTGGGTCATCTTGTATAACCTAAATATTAATTTTAAAATAATCATTCGCCAACGCTATTAGTTATTATATTTTCTTAATTCTGGTTGTGTTCAAACCGTAAAAAACATCATTTGGCTATCTTGTATATGCGAAATAGTAAATATAAATTATATTCGAATAATAGATAACAGTAATAGAGTGAGATATAATTATTTTTTTAAAAAACAATTCATAAGAAAAATTTTAAAAATAATTTACAGTACATCAAATGAACTTCAAAAATTAAATTGGAATCAAATCGGACAATGCTATAAGGATTAATTGTTCTATTTTCTTAACCCTGGTTATGTCCAAAACTTAAAAAGGATCATTTGGGTCATCTTGTATAACCTGAATATTAATTTTAAAATAAATTTGATTAATAGATAACCGTAATTGTGGGAGATATGACTATTTTTGTTAAGCACAATACATTAAAATATTTTTAAAAATCATTTAGGGTTAATCCAATTATATCTAAAAATTAAATCGGAACAATCGTTAACGCTATTATTTATTATATTTTCTTAATTCTGGTTGTGTTCAAACCGTAAAAAAGATCATTTGGCTATCTTGTATATGCGAAATAGTAAATTTAAATTATATTCGAATAATAGATAACAGTAACAGAGTGAGATATAATTATTTTTTTAAAAAACAATTCATAAGAAAAATTTTAAAAATAATTTATAGTACATTAAATGAACTTTAAAAATTAAATTGGAGTTAAATCGGACAATGCTATAAAGATTAATTGTTCTATTTTCTTAACCCTGGTTATGTCCAAAACTTAAAAAGGATCATTTGGGTCATCTTGTATAACCTAAATATTCATTTTAAAATAAATTTTATTAATAGATTACCGTAATTGGGTGGGATATGACTCTTTTTCTTAAACACAATACATTAAAATATTTTTAAAAATCATTTAGGGTTAATCAAATTATATCTAAATATTAAATCGGAACAATCGTTAGCGATATTAATTACATTTTCTTAACTCTGGTTTTGTTCAAACCGTAAAAAACATCATTTGGCTATCTTGTATATGCGGAATAGTAAATTTAAATTATATTCGAATAATAGATAACAGTAATAGAGTGAGATATAATTATTTTTTTAAAAAACAATTCATAAGAATTTTAAAAATAATTTACAGTACATCAAATGAACTTCAAAAATTAAATTGGAATCAAATCGGACAATGCTATAAGGATTAATTGTTCTATTTTCTTATACTTGGTTATGTCCAAAACTTAAAAAGGATCATTTGGGTCATCTTGTATAACCTAAATATTAATTTTAAAATGAATTTGAATAATAGATAACCGTAATCGAGTGAGACATGACTATTTTTTTTTAACACAATACATCAAAATATTTTTAAAAATCATTTAGGTTTAATCAAATTATATCTAAAAATTAAATTAAAATTAAATCAAAACAATCGTTAACGAAATTAGTTATTATATTTTCTTAATTCTGGTTGTGTTCAAAGCGTAAAAAACATCATTTGGCTATCTTGTATATGCGAAATAGTAAATTTAAATTATATTCGAATAATAGATAACAGTAATAGATGAGATATAATTATTTTTTTAAAAAACAATTCATAAGAAAAATTTTAAAATTAATTTACAGTACATTAAATGAACTTCAAAAATTAAATTGGAGTCAAATCGGACAATGCTATAATGATTAATTGTTCTATTTTCTTAACCCTGGTTAAGTCCAAAACTTAAAAAGGATCATTTGGGTCATCTTGTAAAACCTAAATATTCATTTTAGAATAAATTTGAATAATAGATAACCGTAATTGTGGGAGATATGACTATTTTTGTTAAACACAATACATTAAAATATTTTTAAAAATCATTTAGGGTTAATCAAATTATATCTAAAAATTAAATCGGAACAATCGTTAACGCTATTATTTATTATAATTTCTTAATTCTGGTTGTGTTCAAACCGTAAAAAAGGTCATTTGGCTATCTTGTATATGCGAAATAGTAAATTTAAATTATATTCGAATAATAGATAACAGTAATAGAGTGAGATATGATTATTTTTTTAAAAAACAATTCATAAGAAAAATTTAAAAAATAATTTACAGTACATTAAATGTACTTTAAAAATTAAATTGGAGTCAAATCGGACAATGCTATAATGATTAATTGTTCTATTTTCTTAACCCTAGTTATGTCCAAAACTTAAAAAGGATCATTTGGGTCATCTTGTATAACCTAAATATTAATTTTAAAATAAATTTGAATAATAGATAACCGTAATCAAGTGAGAAATGACTATTTTTTTTTAACACAATACATCAAAATATTTTTAAAAATCATTTAGGTTTAATCAAATTATATCTAAAAATTAAATTAAAATTAAATCAAAACAATCGTTAACGCTATTAGTTACTACATTTTCTTAACTCTGGTTTTGTTCAAACCGTAAAAAACATCATTTGGCTATATTGTATATGCGAAATAGTAAATCTCAATTATATTCGAATAATAAATAACAGTAATAGAGTGAGATATGATTATTTTTTTAAAAAACAATTCATAAGAAAAATTTTAAAAATAATTTACAGTACATTAAATGAACTTTAAAAATTAAATTGGAGTCAAATCGGACAATGCTATAATGATTAATTGTTCTATTTTCTTAACCCTAGTTATGTCCAAAACTTAAAAAGGATCATTTGGGTCATCTTGTATAACCTAAATATTCTTTTTTAAATAAATTTTAGTAATAGATTACCGTAATTGGGTGGGATATGACTCTTTTTCTTAAACACAATACATTAAAATATTTTAAAAAATCATTTAGGGTTAATCAAATTATATCTAAATATTAAATCGGAACAATCGTTAACGCTATTAATTACATTTTCTTAACTCTGGTTTTGTTCAAACCGTAAAAAACATCATTTGGCTATCTTGTATATGCGAAATAGTAAATTTAAATTATATTCGAATAATAGATAACAGTAATAGAGTGAGATATAATTATTTTTTTTTAAAACAATTGATAAGAAAAATTTTAATAATAATTTACAGTACATCAAATGAACTTTAAAAATTAAATTGGAATCAAATCGGACAATGCTGTAATAATTAATTGTTTTATTTTCTTAACCCTGGTTATGTCCAAAACTTAAAAAGGATTATTTGGGTCATCTTGTATAACCTAAATATTAATTTTAAAATAAATTTGAATAATAGATAACCGTAGTTGAGTGAGATATGACTATTTTTTTAAAACACAATACATCAAAAGATTTTTAAAAATCATTTAGGGTTAATCAAATTATATCTAAAAATTGAATTAAAATTAAATCGGGACAATCGCCAACGCTATTAGTTATTATATTTTCTAAACTCTGGTTGTGTTCAAACCGTAAAAAATATCATTTGGCTATCTTGTATATGCGAAATAGTAAATTTAAATAATATTCGAATATTAGATAAGAGTAATAGAGTGAGATATAATTATTTTTTTAAAAAACAATTCATAAAAAGAATTTTAAAAATAATTTACAGTACATCAAATGAACTTCAAAAATTAAATTGGAATCAAATCGGACAATGCTATAGGGATTAATTGTTCTATTTTCTTAACCCTGATTATGTCCAAAACTTAAAAAGGATCATTTGGGTCATCTTGTATAACCTAAATATTAATTTTAAAATAATCATTCGCCAACGCTATTAGTTATTATATTTTCTTAATTCTGGTTGTGTTCAAACCGTAAAAAACATCATTTGGCTATCTTGTATATGCGAAATAGTAAATATAAATTATATTCGAATAATAGATAACAGTAATAGAGTGAGATATAATTATTTTTTTAAAAAACAATTCATAAGAAAAATTTTAAAAATAATTTACAGTACATCAAATGAACTTCAAAAATTAAATTGGAATCAAATCGGACAATGCTATAAGGATTAATTGTTCTATTTTCTTAACCCTGGTTATGTCCAAAACTTAAAAAGGATCATTTGGGTCATCTTGTATAACCTAAATATTCATTTTAAAATAAATTTTAATAATAGATTACCGTAATTGGGTGGGATATGACTCTTTTTCTTAAACACAATACATTAAAATATTTTTAAAAATCATTTAGGGTTAATCAAATTATATCTAAATATTAAATCGGAACAATCGTTAACGATATTAATTACATTTTCTTAACTCTGGTTTTGTTCAAACCGTAAAAAACATCATTTGGCTATCTTCTATATGCGGAATAGTAAATTAAAATTATATTCGAATAATAGATAACAGTAATAAAGTGAGATATAATTATTTTTTTAAAAAACAATTCATAAGAATTTTAAAAATAATTTACAGTACATCAAATGAACTTCAAAAATTAAATTGGAATCAAATCGGACAATGCTATAAGGATTAATTGTTCTATTTTCTTAACCCTGGTTATGTCCAAAACTTAAAAAGGATCATTTGGGTCATCTTGTTTACCCTAAAAATTAATTTTAAAATAAATTTGAATAATAGATAACCGTAATTGAGTGAGATATGACTATTTTTTTAAAACACAATACATCAAAAGATTTTTAAAAATCATTTAGGGTTAATCAAATTATATCTAAAAATTGAATTAAAATTAAATCGGGACAATCGCCAACGCTATTAGTTATTATATTTTCTAAACTCTGGTTTTGTTTAAACCGTAAAAAATATCATTTGGCTATCTTGTATATGCGAAATAGTAAATTTAAATTATTTTCGAATATTAGATAACAGTAATAGAGTGAGATATAATTATTTTTTTAAAAAACAATTCATAAGAAGAATTTTAAAAATAATTTACAGTACATCAAATGAACTTTAAAAATTAAATTGGAGTCAAATCGGACAATGCTATAATGATTAATTGTTCTATTTTCTAAACCCTTGTTATGTCCAAAACTTAAAAATGATCATTTGGGTCATCTTGTATAACCTAAATATTAATTTTTAAATAAATTTGTATAATAGATAACCGTAATTGTGTGAGATATGACTATTTTTTTTAAACACAATACATCAAAATATTTTTAAAATTCATTTAGTGTTAATCAAATTAATTGTTATATTTTCTTAACCCTGGTTATGTCTAAAACTTAAAAAGGATCAATTGTGTCACCTTGTATAACCTAAATATTAATTTTAAAATAAATTTGAATAATAGATAACCGTAATTGGGTGAGATATTACTATTTTTGTTAAACACAATACATTAAAATATTTTTAAAAATCATTTAGAGTTAATCAAATTATATCTAAAAATTAAATCGGAACAATCGTTAACGCTATTAGTCATTACATTTTGTTAACTCTGGTTGTGTTCAAATCGTAAAAAATATCATTTGGCTATCTTGTATATGCGAAATAGTAAATTTAAATTATATTCGAATATTAGATAACAGTAATAGAGTGAGATATAATTATTTTTTTAAAAAACAATTCATAAAAAGAATTTTAAAAATAATTTACAGTACATCAAATGAACTTCAAAAATTAAATTGGAATCAAATCGGACAATGCTATAAGGATTAATTGTTCTATTTTCTTAACCCTGGTTATGTCCAAAACTTAAAAAGGATCATTTGGGTCATCTTGTATAACCTAAATATTCATTTTAAAATAAATTTTATTAATAGATTACCGTAATTGGGTGGGATATGACTCTTTTTCTTAAACACAATACATTAAAATATTTTTAAAAATCATTTAGGGTTAATCAAATTATATCTAAATATTAAATCGGAACAATCGTTAGCGATATTAATTACATTTTCTTAACTCTGGTTTTGTTCAAACCGTAAAAAACATCATTTGGCTATCTTGTATATGCGGAATAGTAAATTTAAATTATATTCGAATAATAGATAACAGTAATAGAGTGAGATATAATTATTTTTTTAAAAAACAATTCATAAGAAGAATTTTAAAAATAATTTACAGTACATCAAATGAACTTCAAAAATTAAATTGGAATCAAATCGGACAATGCTATAAGGATTATTTGTCCTATTTTCTTAACCCTGGTTATGTCCAAAACTTAAAAAGGATCATTTGGGTCATCTTGTATATATGACTATTGAGACATCTTGAGATATGACTATTTTTTTTTAACACAATAAATCAAAATATTTTTAAAAATCATTTAGGTTTAATCAAATTATATCTAAAAATTAAATTAAAATTAAATCAAAACAATCGTTAACGCTATTAGTTACTACATTTTCTTAACTCTGGTTTTGTTCAAACCGTAAAAAACATCATTTGGCTATATTGTATATGCAAAATAGTAAATCTCAATTATATTCGAATAATAAATAACAGTAATAGAGTGAGATATGATTATTTTTTTAAAAAACAATTCATAAGAAAAATTTTAAAAATAATTTACAGTACATTAAATGAACTTTAAAAATTAAATTGGAGTCAAATCGGACAATGCTATAATGATTAATTGTTCTATTTTCTTAACCCTGGTTATGTCCAAAACTTAAAAAGGATCATTTGGGTCATCTTGTATAACCTAAATATTAATTTTAAAATAAATTTGAATAATAGATAACCGTAATCGAGTGAGATATGACTATTTTTTTAAAACATAATACATCAAAAGATTTTTAAAAATCATTTAGGGTTAATCAAATTATATCTGAAAATTGAATTAAAATTAAATCGGGACAATCGCCAACGCTATTAGTTATTATATTTTCTAAACTCTGGTTGTGTTTAAACCGTAAAAAATATCATTTGGCTATCTTGTATATGCGAAATAGTAAATTTAAATTATATTCGAATATTAGATAACAGTAATAGAGTGAGATATAATTATTTTTTTAAAAAACAATTCATAAAAAGAATTTTAAAAATAATTTACAGTACATCAAATGAACTTCAAAAATTAAATTGGAATCAAATCGGACAATGCTATAAGGATTAATTGTTCTATTTTCTTAACCCTGGTTATGTCCAAAACTTAAAAAGGATCATTTGGGTCATCTTGTATAACCTGAATATTAATTTTAAAATAAATTTGATTAATAGATAACCGTAATTGTGGGAGATATGACTATTTTTGTTAAGCACAATACATTAAAATATTTTTAAAAATCATTTAGGGTTAATCCAATTATATCTAAAAATTAAATCGGAACAATCGTTAACGCTATTATTTATTATATTTTCTTAATTCTGGTTGTGTTCAAACCGTAAAAAAGATCATTTGGCTATCTTGTATATGCGAAATAGTAAATTTAAATTATATTCGAATAATAGATAACAGTAACAGAGTGAGATATAATTATTTTTTTAAAAAACAATTCATAAGAAAAATTTTAAAAATAATTTACAGTACATTAAATGAACTTTAAAAATTAAATTGGAGTTAAATCGGACAATGCTATAAAGATTAATTGTTCTATTTTCTTATACTTGGTTATGTCCAAAACTTAAAAAGGATCATTTGGGTCATCTTGTATAACCTAAATATTCATTTTAAAATAAATTTTATTAATAGATTACCGTAATTGGGTGGGATATGACTCTTTTTCTTAAACACAATACATTAAAATATTTTTAAAAATCATTTAGGGTTAATCAAATTATATCTAAATATTAGATCGGAACAATCGTTAGCGATATTAATTACATTTTCTTAACTCTGGTTTTGTTCAAACCGTAAAAAACATCATTTGGCTATCTTGTATATGCGGAATAGTAAATTTAAATTATATTCGAATAATAGATAACAGTAATAGAGTGAGATATAATTATTTTTTTAAAAAACAATTCATAAGAAGAATTTTAAAAATAATTTACAGTACATCAAATGAACTTCAAAAATTAAATTGGAATCAAATCGGACAATGCTATAAGGATTATTTGTCCTATTTTCTTAACCCTGGTTATGTCCAAAACTTAAAAAGGATCATTTGGGTCATCTTGTATATATGACTATTGAGACATCTTGAGATATGACTATTTTTTTTTAACACAATAAATCAAAATATTTTTAAAAATCATTTAGGTTTAATCAAATTATATCTAAAAATTAAATTAAAATTAAATCAAAACAATCGTTAACGCTATTAGTTACTACATTTTCTTAACTCTGGTTTTGTTCAAACCGTAAAAAACATCATTTGGCTATATTGTATATGCAAAATAGTAAATCTCAATTATATTCGAATAATAAATAACAGTAATAGAGTGAGATATGATTATTTTTTTAAAAAACAATTCATAAGAAAAATTTTAAAAATAATTTACAGTACATTAAATGAACTTTAAAAATTAAATTGGAGTCAAATCGGACAATGCTATAATGATTAATTGTTCTATTTTCTTAACCCTGGTTATGTCCAAAACTTAAAAAGGATCATTTGGGTCATCTTGTATAACCTAAATATTAATTTTAAAATAAATTTGAATAATAGATAACCGTAATCGAGTGAGATATGACTATTTTTTTAAAACACAATACATCAAAAGATTTTTAAAAATCATTTAGGGTTAATCAAATTATATCTAAAAATTGAATTAAAATTAAATCGGGACAATCGCCAACGCTATTAGTTATTATATTTTCTAAACTCTGGTTGTGTTTAAACCGTAAAAAATATCATTTGGCTATCTTGTATATGCGAAATAGTAAATTTAAATTATATTCGAATATTAGATAACAGTAATAGAGGGAGATATAATTATTTTTTTAAAAAACAATTCATAAGAAGAATTTTAAAAATAATTTACAGTACATCAAATGAACTTTAAAAATTAAATTGGAGTCAAATCGGACAATGCTATAATGATTAATTGTTCTATTTTCTAAACCCTTGTTATGTCCAAAACTTAAAAATGATCATTTGGGTCATTTTGTATAATCTAAATATTCATTTTAAAATAAATTTGAATAATAGATAACCGTAATTGTGGGAGATATGACTATTTTTGTTAAACACAATACATTAAAATATTTTTAAAGATCATTTAGGGTTAATCAAATTATATCTAAAAATTAAATCGGAACAATCGTTAACGCTATTATTTATTATATTTTCTTAATTCTGGTTGTGTTCAAACCGTAAAAAACATCATTTGGCTATCTTGTATATGCGAAATAGTAAATTTAAATTATATTCGAATAATAGATAACGGTAACAGAGTGAGATATAATTATTTTTTTAAAAAACAATTCATAGGAAGAATTTTAAAAATAATTTACAGTACATCAAATGAACTTCAAAAATTAAATTGGAATCAAATCGGACAATGCTATAAGGATTAATTGTCCTATTTTCTTAACCCTGGTTATGTCCAAAACTTAAAAAGGATCATTTGGGTCATCTTGTATAACCTAAATATTAATTTTAAAATAAATTTGAATAATAGATAACCGTAATCGAGTGAGATATGACTATTTTTTTTTAACACAATACATCAAATTACATTTTCTTATCAAGACTACATTTTCTTAACTCTGGTTTTGTTCAAACCGTAAAAAACATCATTTGGCTATATTGTATATGCAAAATAGTAAATCTCAATTATATTCGAATAATAAATAACAGTAATAGAGTGAGATATGATTATTTTTTTAAAAAACAATTCATAAGAAAAATTTTAAAAATAATTTACAGTACATTAAATGAACTTTAAAAATTAAATTGGAGTCAAATCGGACAATGCTATAATGATTAATTGTTCTATTTTCTTAACCCTGGTTATGTCCAAAACTTAAAAAGGATCATTTGGGTCATCTTGTATAACCTAAATATTAATTTTAAAATAAATTTGAATAATAGATAACCGTAATCGAGTGAGATATGACTATTTTTTTAAAACATAATACATCAAAAGATTTTTAAAAATCATTTAGGGTTAATCAAATTATATCTGAAAATTGAATTAAAATTAAATCGGGACAATCGCCAACGCTATTAGTTATTATATTTTCTAAACTCTGGTTGTGTTTAAACCGTAAAAAATATCATTTGGCTATCTTGTATATGCGAAATAGTAAATTTAAATTATATTCGAATATTAGATAACAGTAATAGAGTGAGATATAATTATTTTTTTAAAAAACAATTCATAAAAAGAATTTTAAAAATAATTTACAGTACATCAAATGAACTTCAAAAATTAAATTGGAATCAAATCGGACAATGCTATAAGGATTAATTGTTCTATTTTCTTAACCCTGGTTATGTCCAAAACTTAAAAAGGATCATTTGGGTCATCTTGTATAACCTGAATATTAATTTTAAAATAAATTTGATTAATAGATAACCGTAATTGTGGGAGATATGACTATTTTTGTTAAGCACAATACATTAAAATATTTTTAAAAATCATTTAGGGTTAATCCAATTATATCTAAAAATTAAATCGGAACAATCGTTAACGCTATTATTTATTATATTTTCTTAATTCTGGTTGTGTTCAAACCGTAAAAAAGATCATTTGGCTATCTTGTATATGCGAAATAGTAAATTTAAATTATATTCGAATAATAGATAACAGTAACAGAGTGAGATATAATTATTTTTTTAAAAAACAATTCATAAGAAAAATTTTAAAAATAATTTACAGTACATTAAATGAACTTTAAAAATTAAATTGGAGTTAAATCGGACAATGCTATAAAGATTAATTGTTCTATTTTCTTATACTTGGTTATGTCCAAAACTTAAAAAGGATCATTTGGGTCATCTTGTATAACCTAAATATTCATTTTAAAATAAATTTTATTAATAGATTACCGTAATTGGGTGGGATATGACTCTTTTTCTTAAACACAATACATTAAAATATTTTTAAAAATCATTTAGGGTTAATCAAATTATATCTAAATATTAGATCGGAACAATCGTTAGCGATATTAATTACATTTTCTTAACTCTGGTTTTGTTCAAACCGTAAAAAACATCATTTGGCTATCTTGTATATGCGGAATAGTAAATTTAAATTATATTCGAATAATAGATAACAGTAATAGAGTGAGATATAATTATTTTTTTAAAAAACAATTCATAAGAAGAATTTTAAAAATAATTTACAGTACATCAAATGAACTTCAAAAATTAAATTGGAATCAAATCGGACAATGCTATAAGGATTATTTGTCCTATTTTCTTAACCCTGGTTATGTCCAAAACTTAAAAAGGATCATTTGGGTCATCTTGTATATATGACTATTGAGACATCTTGAGATATGACTATTTTTTTTTAACACAATAAATCAAAATATTTTTAAAAATCATTTAGGTTTAATCAAATTATATCTAAAAATTAAATTAAAATTAAATCAAAACAATCGTTAACGCTATTAGTTACTACATTTTCTTAACTCTGGTTTTGTTCAAACCGTAAAAAACATCATTTGGCTATATTGTATATGCAAAATAGTAAATCTCAATTATATTCGAATAATAAATAACAGTAATAGAGTGAGATATGATTATTTTTTTAAAAAACAATTCATAAGAAAAATTTTAAAAATAATTTACAGTACATTAAATGAACTTTAAAAATTAAATTGGAGTCAAATCGGACAATGCTATAATGATTAATTGTTCTATTTTCTTAACCCTGGTTATGTCCAAAACTTAAAAAGGATCATTTGGGTCATCTTGTATAACCTAAATATTAATTTTAAAATAAATTTGAATAATAGATAACCGTAATCGAGTGAGATATGACTATTTTTTTAAAACACAATACATCAAAAGATTTTTAAAAATCATTTAGGGTTAATCAAATTATATCTAAAAATTGAATTAAAATTAAATCGGGACAATCGCCAACGCTATTAGTTATTATATTTTCTAAACTCTGGTTGTGTTTAAACCGTAAAAAATATCATTTGGCTATCTTGTATATGCGAAATAGTAAATTTAAATTATATTCGAATATTAGATAACAGTAATAGAGGGAGATATAATTATTTTTTTAAAAAACAATTCATAAGAAGAATTTTAAAAATAATTTACAGTACATCAAATGAACTTTAAAAATTAAATTGGAGTCAAATCGGACAATGCTATAATGATTAATTGTTCTATTTTCTAAACCCTTGTTATGTCCAAAACTTAAAAATGATCATTTGGGTCATTTTGTATAATCTAAATATTCATTTTAAAATAAATTTGAATAATAGATAACCGTAATTGTGGGAGATATGACTATTTTTGTTAAACACAATACATTAAAATATTTTTAAAGATCATTTAGGGTTAATCAAATTATATCTAAAAATTAAATCGGAACAATCGTTAACGCTATTATTTATTATATTTTCTTAATTCTGGTTGTGTTCAAACCGTAAAAAACATCATTTGGCTATCTTGTATATGCGAAATAGTAAATTTAAATTATATTCGAATAATAGATAACGGTAACAGAGTGAGATATAATTATTTTTTTAAAAAACAATTCATAGGAAGAATTTTAAAAATAATTTACAGTACATCAAATGAACTTCAAAAATTAAATTGGAATCAAATCGGACAATGCTATAAGGATTAATTGTCCTATTTTCTTAACCCTGGTTATGTCCAAAACTTAAAAAGGATCATTTGGGTCATCTTGTATAACCTAAATATTAATTTTAAAATAAATTTGAATAATAGATAACCGTAATCGAGTGAGATATGACTATTTTTTTTTAACACAATACATCAAAATATTTTTAAAAATCATTTAGGTTTAATCAAATTATATCTAAAAATTAAATTAAAATTAAATCAAAACAATCGTTAACGCTATTAGTTACTACATTTTCTTAACTCTGGTTTTGTTCAAACCGTAAAAAACATCATTTGGCTATATTGTATATGCAAAATAGTAAATCTCAATTATATTCGAATAATAAATAACATGATAATGATTAATTGTTCTATTTTCTAAACCCTTGTTATGTCCAAAACTTAAAAATGATCATTTGGGTCATTTTGTATATTCTAAATATTCATTTTAAAATAAATTTGAATAATAGATAACCGTAATTGTGGGAGATATGACTATTTTTGTTAAACACAATACATTAAAATATTTTTAAAAATCATTTAGGGTTAATCAAATTATATCTAAAAATTAAATCGGAACAATCGTTAACGCTATTATTTATTATATTTTCTTAATTCTGGTTGTGTTCAAACCGTAAAAAACATCATTTGGCTATCTTGTATATGCGAAATAGTAAATTTAAATTATATTCGAATAATAGATAACAGTAACAGAGTGAGATATAATTATTTTTTTAAAAAACAATTCATAAGAAAAATTTTGAAAATAATTTACAGTACAGTAAATGAACTTTAAAAATTAAATTGGAGTTAAATCGGACAATGCTATAATGATTAATTGTTCTATTTTCTTAACCCTGGTTATGTCCAAAACTTAAAAAGGATCATTTGGGTCATCTTGTATAACCTAAATATTAATTTTAAAATAAATTTGAATAATAGATAACCGTAATCGAGTGAGATATGACTATTTTTTTTTAACACAATACATCAAAATATTTTTAAAAATCATTTAGGTTTAACCAAATTATTTCTAAAAATTAAATTAAAATTAAATCAAAACAATCGTTGACGCAATTAGTTATTATATTTTCTTAATTCTGGTTGTGTTCAAACCGTAAAAAACATCATTTGGCTATCTTGTATATGCGAAATAGTAAATGTAAATTATATTCGAATAATAGATAACAGTAATAGAGTGAGATATAATTATTTTTTTAAAAAACAATTCATAAGAAAAATTTTAAAAATAATTTACAGTACATCAAATGAACTTCAAAAATTAAATTGGAATCAAATCGGACAATGCTATAAGGATTAATTGTTCTATTTTCTTAACCCTGGTTATGTCCAAAACTTAAAAAGGATTATTTGGGTCATCTTGTATAACCTAAATATTCTTTTTAAAATAAATTTTAATAATAGATTACCGTAATTGGGTGGGATATGACTCTTTTTCTTAAACACAATACATTAAAATATTTTTAAAAATCATTTAGGGTTAATCAAATTATATCTAAATATTAAATCGGAACAATCGTTAACGCTATTAATTACATTTTCTTAACTCTGGTTTTGTTCAAACCGTAAAAAACATCATTTGGCTGTCTTGTATATGCGAAATAGTAAATTTAAATTATATTCGAATAATAGATAACAGTAATAGACTGAGATATAATTATTTTTTTAAAAAACAATTCATAAGAAGAATTTTAAAAATAATTTACAGTACATCAAATGAACTTCAAAAATTAAATTGGAATCAAATCGGACAATGCTATAAGGATTAATTGTCCTATTTTCTTAACCCTGGTTATGTCCAAAACTTAAAAAGGATCATTTGGGTCATCTTGTATAACCTAAATATTAATTTTAAAATAAATTTGAATAATAGATAACCGTAATCGAGTGAGATATGACTATTTTTTTTTAACACAATACATCAAAATATTTTTAAAAATCATTTAGGTTTAATCAAATTATATCTAAAAATTAAATTAAAATTAAATCAAAACAATCGTTAACGCTATTAGTTACTACATTTTCTTAACTCTGGTTTTGTTCAAACCGTAAAAAACATCATTTGGCTATATTGTATATGCAAAATAGTAAATCTCAATTATATTCGAATAATAAATAACAGTTATAGAGTGAGATATGATTATTTTTTTAAAAAACAATTCATAAGAAAAATTTTAAAAATAATTTACAGTACATTAAATGAACTTTAAAAATTAAATTGGAGTCAAATCGGACAATGCTATAATGATTAATTGTTCTATTTTCTTAACCCTGGTTATGTCCAAAACTTAAAAAGGATCATTTGGGTCATCTTGTATAACCTAAATATTAATTTTAAAATAAATTTGAATAATAGATAACCGTAATCGAGTGAGATATGACTATTTTTTTAAAACACAATACATCAAAAGATTTTTAAAAATCATTTAGGGTTAATCAAATTATATCTAAAAATTGAATTAAAATTAAATCGGCACAATCGCCAACGCTATTAGTTATTATATTTTCTAAACTCTGGTTGTGTTTAAACCGTAAAAAATATCATTTGGCTATCTTGTATATGCGAAATAGTAAATTTAAATTATATTCGAATATTAGATAACAGTAATAGAGGGAGATATAATTATTTTTTTAAAAAACAATTCATAAGAAGAATTTTAAAAATAATTTACAGTACATCAAATGAACTTTAAAAATTAAATTGGAGTCAAATCGGACAATGCTATAATGATTAATTGTTCTATTTTCTAAACCCTTGTTATGTCCAAAACTTAAAAATGATCATTTGGGTCATTTTGTATAATCTAAATATTCATTTTAAAATAAATTTGAATAATAGATAACCGTAATTGTGGGAGATATGACTATTTTTGTTAAACACAATACATTAAAATATTTTTAAAGATCATTTAGGGTTAATCAAATTATATCTAAAAATTAAATCGGAACAATCGTTAACGCTATTATTTATTATATTTTCTTAATTCTGGTTGTGTTCAAACCGTAAAAAACATCATTTGGCTATCTTGTATATGCGAAATAGTAAATTTAAATTATATTCGAATAATAGATAACAGTAACAGAGTGAGATATAATTATTTTTTTAAAAAACATTTCATAAGAAAAATTTTGAAAATAATTTACAGTACATTAAATGAACTTTAAAAATTAAATTGGAGTTAAATCGGACAATGCTATAATGATTAATTGTTCTATTTTCTTAACCCTGGTTATGTCCAAAACTTAAAAAGGATCATTTGGGTCATCTTGTATAACCTAAATATTAATTTTAAAATAAATTTGAATAATAGATAACCGTAATCGAGTGAGATATGACTATTTTTTTTTAACACAATACATCAAAATATTTTTAAAAATCATTTAGGTTTAATCAAATTATATCTAAAAATTAAATTAAAATTAAATCAAAACAATCGTTAACGCTATTAGTTACTACATTTTCTTAACTCTGGTTTTGTTCAAACCGTAAAAAACATCATTTGGCTATATTGTATATGCGAAATAGTAAATCTTAATTATATTCGAATAATAAATAACAGTAATAGAGTGAGATATGATTATTTTTTTAAAAAACAATTCATAAGAAAAATTTTAAAAATAATTTACAGTACATTAAATGAACTTTAAAAATTAAATTGGAGTCAAATCGGACAATGCTATAATGATTAATTGTTCTATTTTCTTAACCCTAGTTATGTCCAAAACTTAAAAAGGATCATTTGGGTCATCTTGTATAACCTAAATATTCTTTTTAAAATAAATTTTAATAATAGATTACCGTAATTGGGTGGGATATGACTCTTTTTCTTAAACACAATACATTAAAATATTTTTAAAAATCATTTAGGTTTAATCAAATTATATCTAAAAATTAAATTAAAATTAAATCAAAACAATCGTTAACGCTATTAGTTACTACATTTTCTTAACTCTGGTTTTGTTCAAACCGTAAAAAAACATCATTTGGCTGTCTTGTATATGCGAAATAGTAAATTTAAATTATATTCGAATAATAGATAACAGTAATAGATTGAGATATAATTATTTTTTTAAAAAACAATTCATAAGAAGAATTTTAAAAATAATTTACAGTACATCAAATGAACTTCAAAAATTAAATTGGAATCAAATCGGACAATGCTATAAGGATTAATTGTCCTATTTTCTTAACCCTGGTTATGTCCAAAACTTAAAAAGGATCATTTGGGTCATCTTGTATAACCTAAATATTAATTTTAAAATAAATTTGAATAATAGATAACCGTAATCGAGTGAGATATGACTATTTTTTTTTAACACAATACATCAAAATATTTTTAAAAATCATTTAGGTTTAATCAAATTATATCTAAAAATTAAATTAAAATTAAATCAAAACAATCGTTAACGCTATTATTTACTACATTTTCTTAACTCTGGTTTTGTTCAAACCGTAAAAAACATCATTTGGCTATATGGTATATGCGAAATAGTAAATCTCAATTATATTCGAATAATAAATAACAGTAATAGAGTGAGATATGATTATTTTTTTAAAAAACAATTCATAAGAAAAATTTTAAAAATAATTTACAGTACATTAAATGAACTTTAAAAATTAAATTGGAGTCAAATCGGACAATGCTATAATGATTAATTGTTCTATTTTCTTAACCCTAGTTATGTCCAAAACTTAAAAAGGATCATTTGGGTCATCTTGTATAACCTAAATATTCTTTTTAAAATAAATTTTAATAATAGATTACCGTAATTGGGTGGGATATGACTCTTTTTCTTAAACACAATACATTAAAATATTTTAAAAAATCATTTAGGGTTAATCAAATTATATCTAAATATTAAATCGG
Source organism: Anthonomus grandis grandis (assembly GCF_022605725.1). NCBI lineage: Eukaryota > Metazoa > Arthropoda > Insecta > Coleoptera > Curculionidae > Anthonomus > Anthonomus grandis. The sequence goes on from NC_065565.1 coordinate 1,540,267, forward strand.
AACAATCGTTAACGCTATTAATTACATTTTCTTAACTCTGGTTTTGTTCAAACCGTAAAAAACATCATTTGGCTATCTTGTATATGCGAAATAGTAAATTCAAATTATATTCGAATAATAGATAACAGTAATAGAGTGAGATATAATTTTTTTTTTTTAAAACAATTGATAAGAAAAATTTTAATAATAATTTACAGTACATCAAATGAACTTTAAAAATTAAATTGGAATCAAATCGGACAATGCTGTAATGATTAATTGTTTTATTTTCTTAACCCTGGTTATGTCCAAAACTTAAAAAGGATTATTTGGGTCATCTTGTATAACCTAAATATTAATTTTAAAATAAATTTGAATAATAGATAACCGTAGTTGAGTGAGATATGACTATTTTTTTAAAACACAATACATCAAAAGATTTTTAAAAATCATTTAGGGTTAATCAAATTATATCTAAAAATTGAATTAAAATTAAATCGGGACAATCGCCAACGCTATTAGTTATTATATTTTCTAAACTCTGGTTGTGTTCAAACCGTAAAAAATATCATTTGGCTATCTTGTATATGCGAAATAGTAAATTTAAATAATATTCGAATATTAGATAAGAGTAATAGAGTGAGATATAATTATTTTTTTTAAAAACAATTCATAAGAAGAATTTTAAAAATAATTTACAGTACATCAAATGAACTCCAAAAATTAAATTGGAATCAAATCGGACAATGCTATAAGGATTAATTGTTCTATTTTCTTAACCCTGATTATGTCCAAAACTTAAAAAGGATCATTTGGGTCATCTTGTATAACCTAAATATTAATTTTAAAATAATCATTCGCCAACGCTATTAGTTATTATATTTTCTTAATTCTGGTTGTGTTCAAACCGTAAAAAACATCATTTGGCTATCTTGTATATGCGAAATAGTAAATATAAATTATATTCGAATAATAGATAACAGTAATAGAGTGAGATATAATTATTTTTTTAAAAAACAATTCATAAGAAAAATTTTAAAAATAATTCACAGTACATCAAATGAACTTCAAAAATTAAATTGGAATCAAATCGGACAATGCTATAAGGATTAATTGTTCTATTTTCTTAACCCTGGTTATGTCCAAAACTTAAAAAGGATTATTTGGGTCATCTTGTATAACCTAAATATTCTTTTTAAAATAAATTTTAATAATAGATTACCGTAATTGGGTGGGATATGACTCTTTTTCTTAAACACAATACATTCAAATATTTTTAAAAATCATTTAGGGTTAATCAAATTATATCTAAATATTAAATCGGAACAATCGTTAACGCTATTAATTACATTTTCTTAACTCTGGTTTTGTTCAAACCGTAAAAAACATCATTTGGCTGTCTTGTATATGCGAAATAGTAAATTTAAATTATATTCGAATAATAGATAACAGTAATAGACTGAGATATAATTATTTTTTTAAAAAACAATTCATAAGAAGAATTTTAAAAATAATTTACAGTACATCAAATGAACTTCAAAAATTAAATTGGAATCAAATCGGACAATGCTATAAGGATTAATTGTCCTATTTTCTTAACCCTGGTTATGTCCAAAACTTAAAAAGGATTATTTGGGTCATCTTGTATAACCTAAATATTAATTTTAAAATAAATTTGAATAATAGATAACCGTAATCGAGTGAGATATGACTATTTTTTTTTAACACAATAAATCAAAATATTTTTAAAAATCATTTAGGTTTAATCAAATTATATCTAAAAATTAAATTAAAATTAAATCAAAACAATCGTTAACGCTATTAGTTACTACATTTTCTTAACTCTGGTTTTGTTCAAACCGTAAAAAACATCATTTGGCTATATTGTATATGCAAAATAGTAAATCTCAATTATATTCGAATAATAAATAACAGTTATAGAGTGAGATATGATTATTTTTTTAAAAAACAATTCATAAGAAAAATTTTAAAAATAATTTACAGTACATTAAATGAACTTTAAAAATTAAATTGGAGTCAAATCGGACAATGCTATAATGATTAATTGTTCTATTTTCTTAACCCTGGTTATGTCCAAAACTTAAAAAGGATCATTTGGGTCATCTTGTATAACCTAAATATTAATTTTAAAATAAATTTGAATAATAGATAACCGTAATCGAGTGAGATATGACTATTTTTTTAAAACACAATACATCAAAAGATTTTTAAAAATCATTTAGGGTTAATCAAATTATATCTAAAAATTGAATTAAAATTAAATCGGCACAATCGCCAACGCTATTAGTTATTATATTTTCTAAACTCTGGTTGTGTTTAAACCGTAAAAAATATCATTTGGCTATCTTGTATATGCGAAATAGTAAATTTAAATTATATTCGAATATTAGATAACAGTAATAGAGGGAGATATAATTATTTTTTTAAAAAACAATTCATAAGAAGAATTTTAAAAATAATTTACAGTACATCAAATGAACTTTAAAAATTAAATTGGAGTCAAATCGGACAATGCTATAATGATTAATTGTTCTATTTTCTAAACCCTTGTTATGTCCAAAACTTAAAAATGATCATTTGGGTCATTTTGTATAATCTAAATATTCATTTTAAAATAAATTTGAATAATAGATAACCGTAATTGTGGGAGATATGACTATTTTTGTTAAACACAATACATTAAAATATTTTTAAAGATCATTTAGGGTTAATCAAATTATATCTAAAAATTAAATCGGAACAATCGTTAACGCTATTATTTATTATATTTTCTTAATTCTGGTTGTGTTCAAACCGTAAAAAACATCATTTGGCTATCTTGTATATGCGAAATAGTAAATTTAAATTATATTCGAATAATAGATAATAGTAACAGAGTGAGATATAATTATTTTTTTAAAAAACATTTCATAAGAAAAATTTTGAAAATAATTTACAGTACATTAAATGAACTTTAAAAATTAAATTGGAGTTAAATCGGACAATGCTATAATGATTAATTGTTCTATTTTCTTAACCCTGGTTATGTCCAAAACTTAAAAAGGATCATTTGGGTCATCTTGTATAACCTAAATATTAATTTTAAAATAAATTTGAATAATAGATAACCGTAATCGAGTGAGATATGACTATTTTTTTTTAACACAATACATCAAAATATTTTTAAAAATCATTTAGGTTTAATCAAATTATATCTAAAAATTAAATTAAAATTAAATCAAAACAATCGTTAACGCTATTAGTTACTACATTTTCTTAACTCTGGTTTTGTTCAAACCGTAAAAAACATCATTTGGCTATATTGTATATGCGAAATAGTAAATCTTAATTATATTCGAATAATAAATAACAGTAATAGAGTGAGATATGATTATTTTTTTAAAAAACAATTCATAAGAAAAATTTTAAAAATAATTTACAGTACATTAAATGAACTTTAAAAATTAAATTGGAGTCAAATCGGACAATGCTATAATGATTAATTGTTCTATTTTCTTAACCCTAGTTATGTCCAAAACTTAAAAAGGATCATTTGGGTCATCTTGTATAACCTAAATATTCTTTTTAAAATAAATTTTAATAATAGATTACCGTAATTGGGTGGGATATGACTCTTTTTCTTAAACACAATACATTAAAATATTTTTAAAAATCATTTAGGTTTAATCAAATTATATCTAAAAATTAAATTAAAATTAAATCAAAACAATCGTTAACGCTATTAGTTACTACATTTTCTTAACTCTGGTTTTGTTCAAACCGTAAAAAAACATCATTTGGCTGTCTTGTATATGCGAAATAGTAAATTTAAATTATATTCGAATAATAGATAACAGTAATAGATTGAGATATAATTATTTTTTTAAAAAACAATTCATAAGAAGAATTTTAAAAATAATTTACAGTACATCAAATGAACTTCAAAAATTAAATTGGAATCAAATCGGACAATGCTATAAGGATTAATTGTCCTATTTTCTTAACCCTGGTTATGTCCAAAACTTAAAAAGGATCATTTGGGTCATCTTGTATAACCTAAATATTAATTTTAAAATAAATTTGAATAATAGATAACCGTAATCGAGTGAGATATGACTATTTTTTTTTAACACAATACATCAAAATATTTTTAAAAATCATTTAGGTTTAATCAAATTATATCTAAAAATTAAATTAAAATTAAATCAAAACAATCGTTAACGCTATTATTTACTACATTTTCTTAACTCTGGTTTTGTTCAAACCGTAAAAAACATCATTTGGCTATATGGTATATGCGAAATAGTAAATCTCAATTATATTCGAATAATAAATAACAGTAATAGAGTGAGATATGATTATTTTTTTAAAAAACAATTCATAAGAAAAATTTTAAAAATAATTTACAGTACATTAAATGAACTTTAAAAATTAAATTGGAGTCAAATCGGACAATGCTATAATGATTAATTGTTCTATTTTCTTAACCCTAGTTATGTCCAAAACTTAAAAAGGATCATTTGGGTCATCTTGTATAACCTAAATATTCTTTTTAAAATAAATTTTAATAATAGATTACCGTAATTGGGTGGGATATGACTCTTTTTCTTAAACACAATACATTAAAATATTTTAAAAAATCATTTAGGGTTAATCAAATTATATCTAAATATTAAATCGGAACAATCGTTAACGCTATTAATTACATTTTCTTAACTCTGGTTTTGTTCAAACCGTAAAAAACATCATTTGGCTATCTTGTATATGCGAAATAGTAAATTCAAATTATATTCGAATAATAGATAACAGTAATAGAGTGAGATATAATTTTTTTTTTTTAAAACAATTGATAAGAAAAATTTTAATAATAATTTACAGTACATCAAATGAACTTTAAAAATTAAATTGGAATCAAATCGGACAATGCTGTAATGATTAATTGTTTTATTTTCTTAACCCTGGTTATGTCCAAAACTTAAAAAGGATTATTTGGGTCATCTTGTATAACCTAAATATTAATTTTAAAATAAATTTGAATAATAGATAACCGTAGTTGAGTGAGATATGACTATTTTTTTAAAACACAATACATCAAAAGATTTTTAAAAATCATTTAGGGTTAATCAAATTATATCTAAAAATTGAATTAAAATTAAATCGGGACAATCGCCAACGCTATTAGTTATTATATTTTCTAAACTCTGGTTGTGTTCAAACCGTAAAAAATATCATTTGGCTATCTTGTATATGCGAAATAGTAAATTTAAATAATATTCGAATATTAGATAAGAGTAATAGAGTGAGATATAATTATTTTTTTTAAAAACAATTCATAAGAAGAATTTTAAAAATAATTTACAGTACATCAAATGAACTCCAAAAATTAAATTGGAATCAAATCGGACAATGCTATAAGGATTAATTGTTCTATTTTCTTAACCCTGATTATGTCCAAAACTTAAAAAGGATCATTTGGGTCATCTTGTATAACCTAAATATTAATTTTAAAATAATCATTCGCCAACGCTATTAGTTATTATATTTTCTTAATTCTGGTTGTGTTCAAACCGTAAAAAACATCATTTGGCTATCTTGTATATGCGAAATAGTAAATATAAATTATATTCGAATAATAGATAACAGTAATAGAGTGAGATATAATTATTTTTTTAAAAAACAATTCATAAGAAAAATTTTAAAAATAATTCACAGTACATCAAATGAACTTCAAAAATTAAATTGGAATCAAATCGGACAATGCTATAAGGATTAATTGTTCTATTTTCTTAACCCTGGTTATGTCCAAAACTTAAAAAGGATTATTTGGGTCATCTTGTATAACCTAAATATTCTTTTTAAAATAAATTTTAATAATAGATTACCGTAATTGGGTGGGATATGACTCTTTTTCTTAAACACAATACATTCAAATATTTTTAAAAATCATTTAGGGTTAATCAAATTATATCTAAATATTAAATCGGAACAATCGTTAACGCTATTAATTACATTTTCTTAACTCTGGTTTTGTTCAAACCGTAAAAAACATCATTTGGCTGTCTTGTATATGCGAAATAGTAAATTTAAATTATATTCGAATAATAGATAACAGTAATAGACTGAGATATAATTATTTTTTTAAAAAACAATTCATAAGAAGAATTTTAAAAATAATTTACAGTACATCAAATGAACTTCAAAAATTAAATTGGAATCAAATCGGACAATGCTATAAGGATTAATTGTCCTATTTTCTTAACCCTGGTTATGTCCAAAACTTAAAAAGGATTATTTGGGTCATCTTGTATAACCTAAATATTAATTTTAAAATAAATTTGAATAATAGATAACCGTAATCGAGTGAGATATGACTATTTTTTTTTAACACAATAAATCAAAATATTTTTAAAAATCATTTAGGTTTAATCAAATTATATCTAAAAATTAAATTAAAATTAAATCAAAACAATCGTTAACGCTATTAGTTACTACATTTTCTTAACTCTGGTTTTGTTCAAACCGTAAAAAACATCATTTGGCTATATTGTATATGCAAAATAGTAAATCTCAATTATATTCGAATAATAAATAACAGTAATAGAGTGAGATATGATTATTTTTTTAAAAAACAATTCATAAGAAAAATTTTAAAAATAATTTACAGTACATTAAATGAACTTTAAAAATTAAATTGGAGTCAAATCGGACAATGCTATAATGATTAATTGTTCTATTTTCTTAACCCTGGTTATGTCCAAAACTTAAAAAGGATCATTTGGGTCATCTTGTATAACCTAAATATTAATTTTAAAATAAATTTGAATAATAGATAACCGTAATCGAGTGAGATATGACTATTTTTTTAAAACACAATACATCAAAAGATTTTTAAAAATCATTTAGGGTTAATCAAATTATATCTAAAAATTGAATTAAAATTAAATCGGGACAATCGCCAACGCTATTAGTTATTATATTTTCTAAACTCTGGTTGTGTTTAAACCGTAAAAAATATCATTTGGCTATCTTGTATATGCGAAATAGTAAATTTAAATTATATTCGAATATTAGATAACAGTAATAGAGGGAGATATAATTATTTTTTTAAAAAACAATTCATAAGAAGAATTTTAAAAATAATTTACAGTACATCAAATGAACTTTAAAAATTAAATTGGAGTCAAATCGGACAATGCTATAATGATTAATTGTTCTATTTTCTAAACCCTTGTTATGTCCAAAACTTAAAAATGATCATTTGGGTCATTTTGTATAATCTAAATATTCATTTTAAAATAAATTTGAATAATAGATAACCGTAATTGTGGGAGATATGACTATTTTTGTTAAACACAATACATTAAAATATTTTTAAAGATCATTTAGGGTTAATCAAATTATATCTAAAAATTAAATCGGAACAATCGTTAACGCTATTATTTATTATATTTTCTTAATTCTGGTTGTGTTCAAACCGTAAAAAACATCATTTGGCTATCTTGTATATGCGAAATAGTAAATTTAAATTATATTCGAATAATAGATAACAGTAACAGAGTGAGATATAATTATTTTTTTAAAAAACAATTCATAGGAAGAATTTTAAAAATAATTTACAGTACATCAAATGAACTTCAAAAATTAAATTGGAATCAAATCGGACAATGCTATAAGGATTAATTGTCCTATTTTCTTAACCCTGGTTATGTCCAAAACTTAAAAAGGATCATTTGGGTCATCTTGTATAACCTAAATATTAATTTTAAAATAAATTTGAATAATAGATAACCGTAATCGAGTGAGATATGACTATTTTTTTTTAACACAATACATCAAAATATTTTTAAAAATCATTTAGGTTTAATCAAATTATATCTAAAAATTAAATTAAAATTAAATCAAAACAATCGTTAACGCTATTAGTTACTACATTTTCTTAACTCTGGTTTTGTTCAAACCGTAAAAAACATCATTTGGCTATATTGTATATGCAAAATAGTAAATCTCAATTATATTCGAATAATAAATAACATGATAATGATTAATTGTTCTATTTTCTAAACCCTTGTTATGTCCAAAACTTAAAAATGATCATTTGGGTCATTTTGTATATTCTAAATATTCATTTTAAAATAAATTTGAATAATAGATAACCGTAATTGTGGGAGATATGACTATTTTTGTTAAACACAATACATTAAAATATTTTTAAAAATCATTTAGGGTTAATCAAATTATATCTAAAAATTAAATCGGAACAATCGTTAACGCTATTATTTATTATATTTTCTTAATTCTGGTTGTGTTCAAACCGTAAAAAACATCATTTGGCTATCTTGTATATGCGAAATAGTAAATTTAAATTATACTCGAATAATAGATAACAGTAACAGAGTGAGATATAATTATTTTTTTAAAAAACAATTCATAAGAAAACTTTTGAAAATAATTTACAGTACAGTAAATGAACTTTAAAAATTAAATTGGAGTTAAATCGGACAATGCTATAATGATTAATTGTTCTATTTTCTTAACCCTGGTTATGTCCAAAACTTAAAAAGGATCATTTGGGTCATCTTGTATAACCTAAATATTAATTTTAAAATAAATTTGAATAATAGATAACCGTAATCGAGTGAGATATGACTATTTTTTTTTAACACAATACATCAAAATATTTTTAAAAATCATTTAGGTTTAACCAAATTATTTCTAAAAATTAAATTAAAATTAAATCAAAACAATCGTTGACGCAATTAGTTATTATATTTTCTTAATTCTGGTTGTGTTCAAACCGTAAAAAACATCATTTGGCTATCTTGTATATGCGAAATAGTAAATGTAAATTATATTCGAATAATAGATAACAGTAATAGAGTGAGATATAATTATTTTTTTAAAAAACAATTCATAAGAAAAATTTTAAAAATAATTTACAGTACATCAAATGAACTTCAAAAATTAAATTGGAATCAAATCGGACAATGCTATAAGGATTAATTGTTCTATTTTCTTAACCCTGGTTATGTCCAAAACTTAAAAAGGATTATTTGGGTCATCTTGTATAACCTAAATATTCTTTTTAAAATAAATTTTAATAATAGATTACCGTAATTGGGTGGGATATGACTCTTTTTCTTAAACACAATACATTAAAATATTTTTAAAAATCATTTAGGGTTAATCAAATTATATCTAAATATTAAATCGGAACAATCGTTAACGCTATTAATTACATTTTCTTAACTCTGGTTTTGTTCAAACCGTAAAAAACATCATTTGGCTGTCTTGTATATGCGAAATAGTAAATTTAAATTATATTCGAATAATAGATAACAGTAATAGACTGAGATATAATTATTTTTTTAAAAAACAATTCATAAGAAGAATTTTAAAAATAATTTACAGTACATTAAATGAACTTTAAAAATTAAATTGGAGTCAAATCGGACAATGCTATAATGATTAATTGTTCTATTTTCTTAACCCTGGTTATGTCCAAAACTTAAAAAGGATCATTTGGGTCATCTTGTATAACCTAAATATTAATTTTAAAATAAATTTGAATAATAGATAACCGTAATCGAGTGAGATATGACTATTTTTTTAAAACACAATACATCAAAAGATTTTTAAAAATCATTTAGGGTTAATCAAATTATATCTAAAAATTGAATTAAAATTAAATCGGGACAATCGCCAACGCTATTAGTTATTATATTTTCTAAACTCTGGTTGTGTTTAAACCGTAAAAAATATCATTTGGCTATCTTGTATATGCGAAATAGTAAATTTAAATTATATTCGAATATTAGATAACAGTAATAGAGGGAGATATAATTATTTTTTTAAAAAACAATTCATAAGAAGAATTTTAAAAATAATTTACAGTACATCAAATGAACTTTAAAAATTAAATTGGAGTCAAATCGGACAATGCTATAATGATTAATTGTTCTATTTTCTAAACCCTTGTTATGTCCAAAACTTAAAAATGATCATTTGGGTCATTTTGTATAATCTAAATATTCATTTTAAAATAAATTTGAATAATAGATAACCGTAATTGTGGGAGATATGACTATTTTTGTTAAACACAATACATTAAAATATTTTTAAAGATCATTTAGGGTTAATCAAATTATATCTAAAAATTAAATCGGAACAATCGTTAACGCTATTATTTATTATATTTTCTTAATTCTGGTTGTGTTCAAACCGTAAAAAACATCATTTGGCTATCTTGTATATGCGAAATAGAAAATTTAAATTATATTCGAATAATAGATAACAGTAACAGAGTGAGATATAATTATTTTTTTAAAAAACATTTCATAAGAAAAATTTTGAAAATAATTTACAGTACATTAAATGAACTTTAAAAATTAAATTGGAGTTAAATCGGACAATGCTATAATGATTAATTGTTCTATTTTCTTAACCCTGGTTATGTCCAAAACTTAAAAAGGATCATTTGGGTCATCTTGTATAACCTAAATATTAATTTTAAAATAAATTTGAATAATAGATAACCGTAATCGAGTGAGATATGACTATTTTTTTTTAACACAATACATCAAAATATTTTTAAAAATCATTTAGGTTTAATCAAATTATATCTAAAAATTAAATTAAAATTAAATCAAAACAATCGTTAACGCTATTAGTTACTACATTTTCTTAACTCTGGTTTTGTTCAAACCGTAAAAAACATCATTTGGCTATATTGTATATGCGAAATAGTAAATCTTAATTATATTCGAATAATAAATAACAGTAATAGAGTGAGATATGATTATTTTTTTAAAAAACAATTCATAAGAAAAATTTTAAAAATAATTTACAGTACATTAAATGAACTTTAAAAATTAAATTGGAGTCAAATCGGACAATGCTATAATGATTAATTGTTCTATTTTCTTAACCCTAGTTATGTCGAAAACTTAAAAAGGATCATTTGGGTCATCTTGTATAACCTAAATATTCTTTTTAAAATAAATTTTAATAATAGATTACCGTAATTGGGTGGGATATGACTCTTTTTCTTAAACACAATACATTAAAATATTTTTAAAAATCATTAAGGGTTAATCAAATTATATCTAAATATTAAATCGGAACAATCGTTAACGCTATTAATTACATTTTCTTAACTCTGGTTTTGTTTAAACCGTAAAAAACATCATTTGGCTATCTTGTATATGCGAAATAGTAAATTTAAATTATATTCGAATAATAGATAACAGTAATAGAGTGAGATATAATTATTTTTTTAAAAAACAATTCATAAGAAAAATTTTAAAATTAATTTACAGTACATTAAATGAACTTCAAAAATTAAATTGGAATCAAATCGGACAATGCTATAAGGATTAATTGTTCTATTTTCTTATACTTGGTTATGTCCAAAACTTAAAAAGGATCATTTGGGTCATCTTGTATAACCTAAATATTAATTTTAAAATGAATTTGAATAATAGATAACCGTAATCGAGTGAGACATGACTATTTTTTTTTAACACAATACATCAAAATATTTTTAAAAATCATTTAGGTTTAATCAAATTATATCTAAAAATTAAATTAAAATTAAATCAAAACAATCGTTAACGCAATTAGTTATTATATTTTCTTAATTCTGGTTGTGTTCAATGCCTAAAAAACATCATTTGGCTATCTTGTATATGCGAAATAGTAAATTTAAATTATATTCGAATAATAGATAACAGTAATAGATGAGATATAATTATTTTTTTAAAAAACAATTCATAAAAAAATTTTAAAATTAATTTACAGTACATTAAATGAACTTCAAAAATTAAATTGGAGTCAAATCGGACAATGCTATAAGGATTAATTGTCCTATTTTCTTAACCCTGGTTATGTCCAAAACTTAAAAAGGATTATTTGGGTCATCTTGTATAACCTAAATATTAATTTTAAAATAAATTTGAATAATAGATAACCGTAATCGAGTGAGATATGACTATTTTTTTTTAACACAATAAATCAAAATATTTTTAAAAATCATTTAGGTTTAATCAAATTATATCTAAAAATTAAATTAAAATTAAATCAAAACAATCGTTAACGCTATTAGTTACTACATTTTCTTAACTCTGGTTTTGTTCAAACCGTAAAAAACATCATTTGGCTATATTGTATATGCAAAATAGTAAATCTCAATTATATTCGAATAATAAATAACAGTAATAGAGTGAGATATGATTATTTTTTTAAAAAACAATTCATAAGAAAAATTTTAAAAATAATTTACAGTACATTAAATGAACTTTAAAAATTAAATTGGAGTCAAATCGGACAATGCTATAATGATTAATTGTTCTATTTTCTTAACCCTGGTTATGTCCAAAACTTAAAAAGGATCATTTGGGTCATCTTGTATAACCTAAATATTAATTTTAAAATAAATTTGAATAATAGATAACCGTAATCGAGTGAGATATGACTATTTTTTTAAAACACAATACATCAAAAGATTTTTAAAAATCATTTAGGGTTAATCAAATTATATCTAAAAATTGAATTAAAATTAAATCGGGACAATCGCCAACGCTATTAGTTATTATATTTTCTAAACTCGGGTTGTGTTTAAACCGTAAAAAATATAATTTGGCTATTTTGTATATGCGAAATAGTAAATTTAAATTATATTCGAATATTAGATAACAGTAATAGAGGGAGATATAATTATTTTTTTAAAAAACAATTCATAAGAAGAATTTTAAAAATAATTTACAGTACATCAAATGAACTTTAAAAATTAAATTGGAGTCAAATCGGACAATGCTATAATGATTAATTGTTCTATTTTCTAAACCCTTGTTATGTCCAAAACTTAAAAATGATCATTTGGGTCATTTTGTATAATCTAAATATTCATTTTAAAATAAATTTGAATAATAGATAACCGTAATTGTGGGAGATATGACTATTTTTGTTAAACACAATACATTAAAATATTTTTAAAGATCATTTAGGGTTAATCAAATTATATCTAAAAATTAAATCGGAACAATCGTTAACGCTATTATTTATTATATTTTCTTAATTCTGGTTGTGTTCAAACCGTAAAAAACATCATTTGGCTATCTTGTATATGCGAAATAGTAAATTTAAATTATATTCGAATAATAGATAACAGTAACAGAGTGAGATATAATTATTTTTTTAAAAAACATTTCATAAGAAAAATTTTGAAAATAATTTACAGTACATTAAATGAACTTTAAAAATTAAATTGGAGTTAAATCGGACAATGCTATAATGATTAATTGTTCTATTTTCTTAACCCTGGTTATGTCCAAAACTTAAAAAGGATCATTTGGGTCATCTTGTATAACCTAAATATTAATTTTAAAATAAATTTGAATAATAGATAACCGTAATCGAGTGAGATATGACTATTTTTTTTTAACACAATACATCAAAATATTTTTAAAAATCATTTAGGTTTAATCAAATTATATCTAAAAATTAAATTAAAATTAAATCAAAACAATCGTTAACGCTATTAGTTACTACATTTTCTTAACTCTGGTTTTGTTCAAACCGTAAAAAACATCATTTGGCTATATTGTATATGCGAAATAGTAAATCTTAATTATATTCGAATAATAAATAACAGTAATAGAGTGAGATATGATTATTTTTTTAAAAAACAATTCATAAGAAAAATTTTAAAAATAATTTACAGTACATTAAATGAACTTTAAAAATTAAATTGGAGTCAAATCGGACAATGCTATAATGATTAATTGTTCTATTTTCTTAACCCTAGTTATGTCCAAAACTTAAAAAGGATCATTTGGGTCATCTTGTATAACCTAAATATTCTTTTTAAAATAAATTTTAATAATAGATTACCGTAATTGGGTGGGATATGACTCTTTTTCTTAAACACAATACATTAAAATATTTTTAAAAATCATTTAGGTTTAATCAAATTATATCTAAAAATTAAATTAAAATTAAATCAAAACAATCGTTAACGCTATTAGTTACTACATTTTCTTAACTCTGGTTTTGTTCAAACCGTAAAAAAACATCATTTGGCTGTCTTGTATATGCGAAATAGTAAATTTAAATTATATTCGAATAATAGATAACAGTAATAGATTGAGATATAATTATTTTTTTAAAAAACAATTCATAAGAAGAATTTTAAAAATAATTTACAGTACATCAAATGAACTTCAAAAATTAAATTGGAATCAAATCGGACAATGCTATAAGGATTAATTGTCCTATTTTCTTAACCCTGGTTATGTCCAAAACTTAAAAAGGATCATTTGGGTCATCTTGTATAACCTAAATATTAATTTTAAAATAAATTTGAATAATAGATAACCGTAATCGAGTGAGATATGACTATTTTTTTTTAACACAATACATCAAAATATTTTTAAAAATCATTTAGGTTTAATCAAATTATATCTAAAAATTAAATTAAAATTAAATCAAAACAATCGTTAACGCTATTATTTACTACATTTTCTTAACTCTGGTTTTGTTCAAACCGTAAAAAACATCATTTGGCTATATTGTATATGCGAAATAGTAAATCTCAATTATATTCGAATAATAAATAACAGTAATAGAGTGAGATATGATTATTTTTTTAAAAAACAATTCATAAGAAAAATTTTAAAAATAATTTACAGTACATTAAATGAACTTTAAAAATTAAATTGGAGTCAAATCGGACAATGCTATAATGATTAATTGTTCTATTTTCTTAACCCTAGTTATGTCCAAAACTTAAAAAGGATCATTTGGGTCATCTTGTATAACCTAAATATTCTTTTTAAAATAAATTTTAATAATAGATTACCGTAATTGGGTGGGATATGACTCTTTTTCTTAAACACAATACATTAAAATATTTTAAAAAATCATTTAGGGTTAATCAAATTATATCTAAATATTAAATCGGAACAATCGTTAACGCTATTAATTACATTTTCTTAACTCTGGTTTTGTTCAAACCGTAAAAAACATCATTTGGCTATCTTGTATATGCGAAATAGTAAATTTAAATTATATTCGAATAATAGATAACAGTAATAGAGTGAGATATAATTTTTTTTTTTTAAAACAATTGATAAGAAAAATTTTAATAATAATTTACAGTACATCAAATGAACTTTAAAAATTAAATTGGAATCAAATCGGACAATGCTGTAATGATTAATTGTTTTATTTTCTTAACCCTGGTTATGTCCAAAACTTAAAAAGGATTATTTGGGTCATCTTGTATAACCTAAATATTAATTTTAAAATAAATTTGAATAATAGATAACCGTAGTTGAGTGAGATATGACTATTTTTTTAAAACACAATACATCAAAAGATTTTTAAAAATCATTTAGGGTTAATCAAATTATATCTAAAAATTGAATTAAAATTAAATCGGGACAATCGCCAACGCTATTAGTTATTATATTTTCTAAACTCTGGTTGTGTTCAAACCGTAAAAAATATCATTTGGCTATCTTGTATATGCGAAATAGTAAATTTAAATAATATTCGAATATTAGATAAGAGTAATAGAGTGAGATATAATTATTTTTTTTAAAAACAATTCATAAGAAGAATTTTAAAAATAATTTACAGTACATCAAATGAACTCCAAAAATTAAATTGGAATCAAATCGGACAATGCTATAAGGATTAATTGTTCTATTTTCTTAACCCTGATTATGTCCAAAACTTAAAAAGGATCATTTGGGTCATCTTGTATAACCTAAATATTAATTTTAAAATAATCATTCGCCAACGCTATTAGTTATTATATTTTCTTAATTCTGGTTGTGTTCAAACCGTAAAAAACATCATTTGGCTATCTTGTATATGCGAAATAGTAAATATAAATTATATTCGAATAATAGATAACAGTAATAGAGTGAGATATAATTATTTTTTTAAAAAACAATTCATAAGAAAAATTTTAAAAATAATTCACAGTACATCAAATGAACTTCAAAAATTAAATTGGAATCAAATCGGACAATGCTATAAGGATTAATTGTTCTATTTTCTTAACCCTGGTTATGTCCAAAACTTAAAAAGGATTATTTGGGTCATCTTGTATAACCTAAATATTCTTTTTAAAATAAATTTTAATAATAGATTACCGTAATTGGGTGGGATATGACTCTTTTTCTTAAACACAATACATTCAAATATTTTTAAAAATCATTTAGGGTTAATCAAATTATATCTAAATATTAAATCGGAACAATCGTTAACGCTATTAATTACATTTTCTTAACTCTGGTTTTGTTCAAACCGTAAAAAACATCATTTGGCTGTCTTGTATATGCGAAATAGTAAATTTAAATTATATTCGAATAATAGATAACAGTAATAGACTGAGATATAATTATTTTTTTAAAAAACAATTCATAAGAAGAATTTTAAAAATAATTTACAGTACATCAAATGAACTTCAAAAATTAAATTGGAATCAAATCGGACAATGCTATAAGGATTAATTGTCCTATTTTCTTAACCCTGGTTATGTCCAAAACTTAAAAAGGATTATTTGGGTCATCTTGTATAACCTAAATATTAATTTTAAAATAAATTTGAATAATAGATAACCGTAATCGAGTGAGATATGACTATTTTTTTTTAACACAATAAATCAAAATATTTTTAAAAATCATTTAGGTTTAATCAAATTATATCTAAAAATTAAATTAAAATTAAATCAAAACAATCGTTAACGCTATTAGTTACTACATTTTCTTAACTCTGGTTTTGTTCAAACCGTAAAAAACATCATTTGGCTATATTGTATATGCAAAATAGTAAATCTCAATTATATTCGAATAATAAATAACAGTAATAGAGTGAGATATGATTATTTTTTTAAAAAACAATTCATAAGAAAAATTTTAAAAATAATTTACAGTACATTAAATGAACTTTAAAAATTAAATTGGAGTCAAATCGGACAATGCTATAATGATTAATTGTTCTATTTTCTTAACCCTGGTTATGTCCAAAACTTAAAAAGGATCATTTGGGTCATCTTGTATAACCTAAATATTAATTTTAAAATAAATTTGAATAATAGATAACCGTAATCGAGTGAGATATGACTATTTTTTTAAAACACAATACATCAAAAGATTTTTAAAAATCATTTAGGGTTAATCAAATTATATCTAAAAATTGAATTAAAATTAAATCGGGACAATCGCCAACGCTATTAGTTATTATATTTTCTAAACTCTGGTTGTGTTTAAACCGTAAAAAATATCATTTGGCTATCTTGTATATGCGAAATAGTAAATTTAAATTATATTCGAATATTAGATAACAGTAATAGAGGGAGATATAATTATTTTTTTAAAAAACAATTCATAAGAAGAATTTTAAAAATAATTTACAGTACATCAAATGAACTTTAAAAATTAAATTGGAGTCAAATCGGACAATGCTATAATGATTAATTGTTCTATTTTCTAAACCCTTGTTATGTCCAAAACTTAAAAATGATCATTTGGGTCATTTTGTATAATCTAAATATTCATTTTAAAATAAATTTGAATAATAGATAACCGTAATTGTGGGAGATATGACTATTTTTGTTAAACACAATACATTAAAATATTTTTAAAGATCATTTAGGGTTAATCAAATTATATCTAAAAATTAAATCGGAACAATCGTTAACGCTATTATTTATTATATTTTCTTAATTCTGGTTGTGTTCAAACCGTAAAAAACATCATTTGGCTATCTTGTATATGCGAAATAGTAAATTTAAATTATATTCGAATAATAGATAACAGTAACAGAGTGAGATATAATTATTTTTTTAAAAAACAATTCATAGGAAGAATTTTAAAAATAATTTACAGTACATCAAATGAACTTCAAAAATTAAATTGGAATCAAATCGGACAATGCTAT
Organism: Anthonomus grandis grandis; assembly: GCF_022605725.1. NCBI lineage: Eukaryota > Metazoa > Arthropoda > Insecta > Coleoptera > Curculionidae > Anthonomus > Anthonomus grandis. Next base: position 1,558,192 of record NC_065565.1, read on the forward strand.
AAGGATTAATTGTCCTATTTTCTTAACCCTGGTTATGTCCAAAACTTAAAAAGGATCATTTGGGTCATCTTGTATAACCTAAATATTAATTTTAAAATAAATTTGAATAATAGATAACCGTAATCGAGTGAGATATGACTATTTTTTTTTAACACAATACATCAAAATATTTTTAAAAATCATTTAGGTTTAATCAAATTATATCTAAAAATTAAATTAAAATTAAATCAAAACAATCGTTAACGCTATTAGTTACTACATTTTCTTAACTCTGGTTTTGTTCAAACCGTAAAAAACATCATTTGGCTATATTGTATATGCAAAATAGTAAATCTCAATTATATTCGAATAATAAATAACATGATAATGATTAATTGTTCTATTTTCTAAACCCTTGTTATGTCCAAAACTTAAAAATGATCATTTGGGTCATTTTGTATATTCTAAATATTCATTTTAAAATAAATTTGAATAATAGATAACCGTAATTGTGGGAGATATGACTATTTTTGTTAAACACAATACATTAAAATATTTTTAAAAATCATTTAGGGTTAATCAAATTATATCTAAAAATTAAATCGGAACAATCGTTAACGCTATTATTTATTATATTTTCTTAATTCTGGTTGTGTTCAAACCGTAAAAAACATCATTTGGCTATCTTGTATATGCGAAATAGTAAATTTAAATTATACTCGAATAATAGATAACAGTAACAGAGTGAGATATAATTATTTTTTTAAAAAACAATTCATAAGAAAACTTTTGAAAATAATTTACAGTACAGTAAATGAACTTTAAAAATTAAATTGGAGTTAAATCGGACAATGCTATAATGATTAATTGTTCTATTTTCTTAACCCTGGTTATGTCCAAAACTTAAAAAGGATCATTTGGGTCATCTTGTATAACCTAAATATTAATTTTAAAATAAATTTGAATAATAGATAACCGTAATCGAGTGAGATATGACTATTTTTTTTTAACACAATACATCAAAATATTTTTAAAAATCATTTAGGTTTAACCAAATTATTTCTAAAAATTAAATTAAAATTAAATCAAAACAATCGTTGACGCAATTAGTTATTATATTTTCTTAATTCTGGTTGTGTTCAAACCGTAAAAAACATCATTTGGCTATCTTGTATATGCGAAATAGTAAATGTAAATTATATTCGAATAATAGATAACAGTAATAGAGTGAGATATAATTATTTTTTTAAAAAACAATTCATAAGAAAAATTTTAAAAATAATTTACAGTACATCAAATGAACTTCAAAAATTAAATTGGAATCAAATCGGACAATGCTATAAGGATTAATTGTTCTATTTTCTTAACCCTGGTTATGTCCAAAACTTAAAAAGGATTATTTGGGTCATCTTGTATAACCTAAATATTCTTTTTAAAATAAATTTTAATAATAGATTACCGTAATTGGGTGGGATATGACTCTTTTTCTTAAACACAATACATTAAAATATTTTTAAAAATCATTTAGGGTTAATCAAATTATATCTAAATATTAAATCGGAACAATCGTTAACGCTATTAATTACATTTTCTTAACTCTGGTTTTGTTCAAACCGTAAAAAACATCATTTGGCTGTCTTGTATATGCGAAATAGTAAATTTAAATTATATTCGAATAATAGATAACAGTAATAGACTGAGATATAATTATTTTTTTAAAAAACAATTCATAAGAAGAATTTTAAAAATAATTTACAGTACATCAAATGAACTTCAAAAATTAAATTGGAATCAAATCGGACAATGCTATAAGGATTAATTGTCCTATTTTCTTAACCCTGGTTATGTCCAAAACTTAAAAAGGATCATTTGGGTCATCTTGTATAACCTAAATATTAATTTTAAAATAAATTTGAATAATAGATAACCGTAATCGAGTGAGATATGACTATTTTTTTTTAACACAATACATCAAAATATTTTTAAAAATCATTTAGGTTTAATCAAATTATATCTAAAAATTAAATTAAAATTAAATCAAAACAATCGTTAACGCTATTAGTTACTACATTTTCTTAACTCTGGTTTTGTTCAAACCGTAAAAAACATCATTTGGCTATATTGTATATGCAAAATAGTAAATCTCAATTATATTCGAATAATAAATAACAGTTATAGAGTGAGATATGATTATTTTTTTAAAAAACAATTCATAAGAAAAATTTTAAAAATAATTTACAGTACATTAAATGAACTTTAAAAATTAAATTGGAGTCAAATCGGACAATGCTATAATGATTAATTGTTCTATTTTCTTAACCCTAGTTATGTCGAAAACTTAAAAAGGATCATTTGGGTCATCTTGTATAACCTAAATATTCTTTTTAAAATAAATTTTAATAATAGATTACCGTAATTGGGTGGGATATGACTCTTTTTCTTAAACACAATACATTAAAATATTTTTAAAAATCATTAAGGGTTAATCAAATTATATCTAAATATTAAATCGGAACAATCGTTAACGCTATTAATTACATTTTCTTAACTCTGGTTTTGTTTAAACCGTAAAAAACATCATTTGGCTATCTTGTATATGCGAAATAGTAAATTTAAATTATATTCGAATAATAGATAACAGTAATAGAGTGAGATATAATTATTTTTTTAAAAAACAATTCATAAGAAAAATTTTAAAATTAATTTACAGTACATTAAATGAACTTCAAAAATTAAATTGGAATCAAATCGGACAATGCTATAAGGATTAATTGTTCTATTTTCTTATACTTGGTTATGTCCAAAACTTAAAAAGGATCATTTGGGTCATCTTGTATAACCTAAATATTAATTTTAAAATGAATTTGAATAATAGATAACCGTAATCGAGTGAGACATGACTATTTTTTTTTAACACAATACATCAAAATATTTTTAAAAATCATTTAGGTTTAATCAAATTATATCTAAAAATTAAATTAAAATTAAATCAAAACAATCGTTAACGCAATTAGTTATTATATTTTCTTAATTCTGGTTGTGTTCAATGCCTAAAAAACATCATTTGGCTATCTTGTATATGCGAAATAGTAAATTTAAATTATATTCGAATAATAGATAACAGTAATAGATGAGATATAATTATTTTTTTAAAAAACAATTCATAAAAAAATTTTAAAATTAATTTACAGTACATTAAATGAACTTCAAAAATTAAATTGGAGTCAAATCGGACAATGCTATAAGGATTAATTGTCCTATTTTCTTAACCCTGGTTATGTCCAAAACTTAAAAAGGATTATTTGGGTCATCTTGTATAACCTAAATATTAATTTTAAAATAAATTTGAATAATAGATAACCGTAATCGAGTGAGATATGACTATTTTTTTTTAACACAATAAATCAAAATATTTTTAAAAATCATTTAGGTTTAATCAAATTATATCTAAAAATTAAATTAAAATTAAATCAAAACAATCGTTAACGCTATTAGTTACTACATTTTCTTAACTCTGGTTTTGTTCAAACCGTAAAAAACATCATTTGGCTATATTGTATATGCAAAATAGTAAATCTCAATTATATTCGAATAATAAATAACAGTAATAGAGTGAGATATGATTATTTTTTTAAAAAACAATTCATAAGAAAAATTTTAAAAATAATTTACAGTACATTAAATGAACTTTAAAAATTAAATTGGAGTCAAATCGGACAATGCTATAATGATTAATTGTTCTATTTTCTTAACCCTGGTTATGTCCAAAACTTAAAAAGGATCATTTGGGTCATCTTGTATAACCTAAATATTAATTTTAAAATAAATTTGAATAATAGATAACCGTAATCGAGTGAGATATGACTATTTTTTTAAAACACAATACATCAAAAGATTTTTAAAAATCATTTAGGGTTAATCAAATTATATCTAAAAATTGAATTAAAATTAAATCGGGACAATCGCCAACGCTATTAGTTATTATATTTTCTAAACTCGGGTTGTGTTTAAACCGTAAAAAATATAATTTGGCTATTTTGTATATGCGAAATAGTAAATTTAAATTATATTCGAATATTAGATAATAGTAATAGAGGGAGATATAATTATTTTTTTAAAAAACAATTCATAAGAAGAATTTTAAAAATAATTTACAGTACATCAAATGAACTTTAAAAATTAAATTGGAGTCAAATCGGACAATGCTATAATGATTAATTGTTCTATTTTCTAAACCCTTGTTATGTCCAAAACTTAAAAATGATCATTTGGGTCATTTTGTATAATCTAAATATTCATTTTAAAATAAATTTGAATAATAGATAACCGTAATTGTGGGAGATATGACTATTTTTGTTAAACACAATACATTAAAATATTTTTAAAGATCATTTAGGGTTAATCAAATTATATCTAAAAATTAAATCGGAACAATCGTTAACGCTATTATTTATTATATTTTCTTAATTCTGGTTGTGTTCAAACCGTAAAAAACATCATTTGGCTATCTTGTATATGCGAAATAGTAAATTTAAATTATAATCGAATAATAGATAACAGTAACAGAGTGAGATATAATTATTTTTTTAAAAAACAATTCATAGGAAGAATTTTAAAAATAATTTACAGTACATCAAATGAACTTCAAAAATTAAATTGGAATCAAATCGGACAATGCTATAAGGATTAATTGTCCTATTTTCTTAACCCTGGTTATGTCCAAAACTTAAAAAGGATCATTTGGGTCATCTTGTATAACCTAAATATTAATTTTAAAATAAATTTGAATAATAGATAACCGTAATCGAGTGAGATATGACTATTTTTTTTTAACACAATACATCAAAATATTTTTAAAAATCATTTAGGTTTAATCAAATTATATCTAAAAATTAAATTAAAATTAAATCAAAACAATTGTTAACGCTATTAGTTACTACATTTTCTTAACTCTGGTTTTGTTCAAACCGTAAAAAACATCATTTGGCTATATTGTATATGCAAAATAGTAAATCTCAATTATATTCGAATAATAAATAACAGTAATAGAGTGAGATATGATTATTTTTTTAAAAAACAATTCATAAGAAAAATTTTAAAAATAATTTACAGTACATTAAATGAACTTTAAAAATTAAGTTGGAGTCAAATCGGACAATGCTATAATGATTAATTGTTCTATTTTCTAAACCCTTGTTATGTCCAAAACTTAAAAATGATCATTTGGGTCATTTTGTATATTCTAAATATTCATTTTAAAATAAATTTGAATAATAGATAACCGTAATTGTGGGAGATATGACTATTTTTGTTAAACACAATACATTAAAATATTTTTAAAAATCATTTAGGGTTAATCAAATTATATCTAAAAATTAAATCGGAACAATCGTTAACGCTATTATTTATTATATTTTCTTAATTCTGGTTGTGTTCAAACCGTAAAAAACATCATTTGGCTATCCTGTATATGCGAAATAGTAAATTTAAATTATATTCGAATAATAGATAACAGTAACAGAGTGAGATATAATTATTTTTTTAAAAAACAATTCATAAGAAAAATTTTGAAAATAATTTACAGTACATTAAATGAACTTTAAAAATTAAATTGGAGTTAAATCGGACAATGCTATAATGATTAATTGTTCTATTTTCTTAACCCTGGTTATGTCCAAAACTTAAAAAGGATCATTTGGGTCATCTTGTATAACCTAAATATTAATTTTAAAATAAATTTGAATAATAGATAACCGTAATCGAGTGAGATATGACTATTTTTTTTTAACACAATACATCAAAATATTTTTAAAAATCATTTAGGTTTAACCAAATTATTTCTAAAAATTAAATTAAAATTAAATCAAAACAATCGTTGACGCAATTAGTTATTATATTTTCTTAATTCTGGTTGTGTTCAAACCGTAAAAAACATCATTTGGCTATCTTGTATATGCGAAATAGTAAATGTAAATTATATTCGAATAATAGATAACAGTAATAGAGTGAGATATAATTATTTTTTTAAAAAACAATTCATAAGAAAAATTTTAAAAATAATTTACAGTACATCAAATGAACTTCAAAAATTAAATTGGAATCAAATCGGACAATGCTATAAGGATTAATTGTTCTATTTTCTTAACCCTGGTTATGTCCAAAACTTAAAAAGGATTATTTGGGTCATCTTGTATAACCTAAATATTCTTTTTAAAATAAATTTTAATAATAGATTACCGTAATTGGGTGGGATATGACTCTTTTTCTTAAACACAATACATTAAAATATTTTTAAAAATCATTTAGGGTTAATCAAATTATATCTAAATATTAAATCGGAACAATCGTTAACGCTATTAATTACATTTTCTTAACTCTGGTTTTGTTCAAACCGTAAAAAACATCATTTGGCTGTCTTGTATATGCGAAATAGTAAATTTAAATTATATTCGAATAATAGATAACAGTAATAGACTGAGATATAATTATTTTTTTAAAAAACAATTCATAAGAAGAATTTTAAAAATAATTTACAGTACATCAAATGAACTTCAAAAATTAAATTGGAATCAAATCGGACAATGCTATAAGGATTAATTGTCCTATTTTCTTAACCCTGGTTATGTCCAAAACTTAAAAAGGATCATTTGGGTCATCTTGTATAACCTAAATATTAATTTTAAAATAAATTTGAATAATAGATAACCGTAATCGAGTGAGATATGACTATTTTTTTTTAACACAATACATCAAAATATTTTTAAAAATCATTTAGGTTTAATCAAATTATATCTAAAAATTAAATTAAAATTAAATCAAAACAATCGTTAACGCTGTTAGTTACTACATTTTCTTAACTCTGGTTTTGTTCAAACCGTAAAAAACATCATTTGGCTATATTGTATATGCAAAATAGTAAATCTCAATTATATTCGAATAATAAATAACAGTTATAGAGTGAGATATGATTATTTTTTTAAAAAACAATTCATAAGAAAAATTTTAAAAATAATTTACAGTACATTAAATGAACTTTAAAAATTAAATTAGAGTCAAATCGGACAATGCTATAATGATTAATTGTTCTATTTTCTTAACCCTGGTTATGTCCAAAACTTAAAAAGGATCATTTGGGTCATCTTGTATAACCTAAATATTAATTTTAAAATAAATTTGAATAATAGATAACCGTAATCGAGTGAGATATGACTATTTTTTTAAAACACAATACATCAAAAGATTTTTAAAAATCATTTAGGGTTAATCAAATTATATCTAAAAATTGAATTAAAATTAAATCGGGACAATCGCCAACGCTATTAGTTATTATATTTTCTAAACTCTGGTTGTGTTTAAACCGTAAAAAATATCATTTGGCTATCTTGTATATGCGAAATAGTAAATTTAAATTATATTCGAATATTAGATAACAGTAATAGAGGGAGATATAATTATTTTTTTAAAAAACAATTCATAAGAAGAATTTTAAAAATAATTTACAGTACATCAAATGAACTTTAAAAATTAAATTGGAGTCAAATCGGACAATGCTATAATGATTAATTGTTCTATTTTCTAAACCCTTGTTATGTCCAAAACTTAAAAATGATCATTTGGGTCATTTTGTATAATCTAAATATTCATTTTAAAATAAATTTGAATAATAGATAACCGTAATTGTGGGAGATATGACTATTTTTGTTAAACACAATACATTAAAATATTTTTAAAGATCATTTAGGGTTAATCAAATTATATCTAAAAATTAAATCGGAACAATCGTTAACGCTATTATTTATTATATTTTCTTAATTCTGGTTGTGTTCAAACCGTAAAAAACATCATTTGGCTATCTTGTATATGCGAAATAGTAAATTTAAATTATATTCGAATAATAGATAACAGTAACAGAGTGAGATATAATTATTTTTTTAAAAAACATTTCATAAGAAAAATTTTGAAAATAATTTACAGTACATTAAATGAACTTTAAAAATTAAATTGGAGTTAAATCGGACAATGCTATAATGATTAATTGTTCTATTTTCTTAACCCTGGTTATGTCCAAAACTTAAAAAGGATCATTTGGGTCATCTTGTATAACCTAAATATTAATTTTAAAATAAATTTGAATAATAGATAACCGTAATCGAGTGAGATATGACTCTTTTTTTTTAACACAATACATCAAAATATTTTTAAAAATCATTTAGGTTTAATCAAATTATATCTAAAAATTAAATTAAAATTAAATCAAAACAATCGTTAACGCTATTAGTTACTACATTTTCTTAACTCTGGTTTTGTTCAAACCGTAAAAAACATCATTTGGCTATATTGTATATGCGAAATAGTAAATCTTAATTATATTCGAATAATAAATAACAGTAATAGAGTGAGATATGATTATTTTTTTAAAAAACAATTCATAAGAAAAATTTTAAAAATAATTTACAGTACATTAAATGAACTTTAAAAATTAAATTGGAGTCAAATCGGACAATGCTATAATGATTAATTGTTCTATTTTCTTAACCCTAGTTATGTCCAAAACTTAAAAAGGATCATTTGGGTCATCTTGTATAACCTAAATATTCTTTTTAAAATAAATTTTAATAATAGATTACCGTAATTGGGTGGGATATGACTCTTTTTCTTAAACACAATACATTAAAATATTTTTAAAAATCATTTAGGGTTAATCAAATTATATCTAAATATTAAATCGGAACAATCGTTAACGCTATTAATTACATTTTCTTAACTCTGGTTTTGTTTAAACCGTAAAAAACATCATTTGGCTATCTTGTATATGCGAAATAGTAAATTTAAATTATATTCGAATAATAGATAACAGTAATAGAGTGAGATATAATTATTTTTTTAAAAAACAATTCATAAGAAAAATTTTAAAATTAATTTACAGTACATTAAATGAACTTCAAAAATTAAATTGGAATCAAATCGGACAATGCTATAAGGATTAATTGTTCTATTTTCTTATACTTGGTTATGTCCAAAACTTAAAAAGGATCATTTGGGTCATCTTGTATAACCTAAATATTAATTTTAAAATGAATTTGAATAATAGATAACCGTAATCGAGTGAGACATGACTATTTTTTTTTAACACAATACATCAAAATATTTTTAAAAATCATTTAGGTTTAATCAAATTATATCTAAAAATTAAATTAAAATTAAATCAAAACAATCGTTAACGCAATTAGTTATTATATTTTCTTAATTCTGGTTGTGTTCAATGCCTAAAAAACATCATTTGGCTATCTTGTATATGCGAAATAGTAAATTTAAATTATATTCGAATAATAGATAACAGTAATAGATGAGATATAATTATTTTTTTAAAAAACAATTCATAAGAAAAATTTTAAAATTAATTTACAGTACATTAAATGAACTTCAAAAATTAAATTGGAGTCAAATCGGACAATGCTATAAGGATTAATTGTCCTATTTTCTTAACCCTGGTTATGTCCAAAACTTAAAAAGGATTATTTGGGTCATCTTGTATAACCTAAATATTAATTTTAAAATAAATTTGAATAATAGATAACCGTAATCGAGTGAGATATGACTATTTTTTTTTAACACAATAAATCAAAATATTTTTAAAAATCATTTAGGTTTAATCAAATTATATCTAAAAATTAAATTAAAATTAAATCAAAACAATCGTTAACGCTATTAGTTACTACATTTTCTTAACTCTGGTTTTGTTCAAACCGTAAAAAACATCATTTGGCTATATTGTATATGCAAAATAGTAAATCTCAATTATATTCGAATAATAAATAACAGTAATAGAGTGAGATATGATTATTTTTTTAAAAAACAATTCATAAGAAAAATTTTAAAAATAATTTACAGTACATTAAATGAACTTTAAAAATTAAATTGGAGTCAAATCGGACAATGCTATAATGATTAATTGTTCTATTTTCTTAACCCTGGTTATGTCCAAAACTTAAAAAGGATCATTTGGGTCATCTTGTATAACCTAAATATTAATTTTAAAATAAATTTGAATAATAGATAACCGTAATCGAGTGAGATATGACTATTTTTTTAAAACACAATACATCAAAAGATTTTTAAAAATCATTTAGGGTTAATCAAATTATATCTAAAAATTGAATTAAAATTAAATCGGGACAATCGCCAACGCTATTAGTTATTATATTTTCTAAACTCGGGTTGTGTTTAAACCGTAAAAAATATCATTTGGCTATTTTGTATATGCGAAATAGTAAATTTAAATTATATTCGAATATTAGATAACAGTAATAGAGGGAGATATAATTATTTTTTTAAAAAACAATTCATAAGAAGAATTTTAAAAATAATTTACAGTACATCAAATGAACTTTAAAAATTAAATTGGAGTCAAATCGGACAATGCTATAATGATTAATTGTTCTATTTTCTAAACCCTTGTTATGTCCAAAACTTAAAAATGATCATTTGGGTCATTTTGTATAATCTAAATATTCATTTTAAAATAAATTTGAATAATAGATAACCGTAATTGTGGGAGATATGACTATTTTTGTTAAACACAATACATTAAAATATTTTTAAAGATCATTTAGGGTTAATCAAATTATATCTAAAAATTAAATCGGAACAATCGTTAACGCTATTATTTATTATATTTTCTTAATTCTGGTTGTGTTCAAACCGAAAAAACATCATTTGGCTTTCTTGTATATGCGAAATAGTAAATTTAAATTATATTCGAATAATAGATAACAGTAACAGAGTGAGATATAATTATTTTTTTAAAAAACAATTCATAGGAAGAATTTTAAAAATAATTTACAGTACATCAAATGAACTTCAAAAATTAAATTGGAATCAAATCGGACAATGCTATAAGGATTAATTGTCCTATTTTCTTAACCCTGGTTATGTCCAAAACTTAAAAAGGATCATTTGGGTCATCTTGTATAACCTAAATATTAATTTTAAAATAAATTTGAATAATAGATAACCGTAATCGAGTGAGATATGACTATTTTTTTTTAACACAATACATCAAAATATTTTTAAAAATCATTTAGGTTTAATCAAATTATATCTAAAAATTAAATTAAAATTAAATCAAAACAATTGTTAACGCTATTAGTTACTACATTTTCTTAACTATGGTTTTGTTCAAACCGTAAAAAACATCATTTGGCTATATTGTATATGCAAAATAGTAAATCTCAATTATATTCGAATAATAAATAACAGTAATAGAGTGAGATATGATTATTTTTTTAAAAAACAATTCATAAGAAAAATTTTAAAAATAATTTACAGTACATTAAATGAACTTTAAAAATTAAATTGGAGTCAAATCGGACAATGCTATAATGATTAATTGTTCTATTTTCTAAACCCTTGTTATGTCCAAAACTTAAAAATGATCATTTGGGTCATTTTGTATATTCTATTCTATCTACATTTTCTTAACTCTGGTTTTGTTCAAACCGTAAAAAACATCATTTGGCTATATTGTATATGCAAAATAGTAAATCTCAATTATATTCGAATAATAAATAACAGTAATAGAGTGAGATATGATTATTTTTTTAAAAAACAATTCATAAGAAAAATTTTAAAAATAATTTACAGTACATTAAATGAACTTTAAAAATTAAATTGGAGTCAAATCGGACAATGCTATAATGATTAATTGTTCTATTTTCTAAACCCTTGTTATGTCCAAAACTTAAAAATGATCATTTGGGTCATTTTGTATATTCTAAATATTCATTTTAAAATAAATTTGAATAATAGATAACCGTAATTGTGGGAGATATGACTATTTTTGTTAAACACAATACATTAAAATATTTTTAAAAATCATTTAGGGTTAATCAAATTATATCTAAAAATTAAATCGGAACAATCGTTAACGCTATTATTTATTATATTTTCTTAATTCTGGTTGTGTTCAAACCGTAAAAAACATCATTTGGCTATCTTGTATATGCGAAATAGTAAATTTAAATTATATTCGAATAATAGATAACAGTAACAGAGTGAGATATAATTATTTTTTTAAAAAACAATTCATAAGAAAAATTTTGAAAATAATTTACAGTACATTAAATGAACTTTAAAAATTAAATTGGAGTTAAATCGGACAATGCTATAATGATTAATTGTTCTATTTTCTTAACCCTGGTTATGTCCAAAACTTAAAAAGGATCATTTGGGTCATCTTGTATAACCTAAATATTAATTTTAAAATAAATTTGAATAATAGATAACCGTAATCGAGTGAGATATGACTATTTTTTTTTAACACAATACATCAAAATATTTTTAAAAATCATTTAGGTTTAACCAAATTATTTCTAAAAATTAAATTAAAATTAAATCAAAACAATCGTTGACGCAATTAGTTATTATATTTTCTTAATTCTGGTTGTGTTCAAACCGTAAAAAACATCATTTGGCTATCTTGTATATGCGAAATAGTAAATATAAATTATATTCGAATAATAGATAACAGTAATAGAGTGAGATATAATTATTTTTTTAAAAAACAATTCATAAGAAAAATTTTAAAAATAATTTACAGTACATCAAATGAACTTCAAAAATTAAATTGGAATCAAATCGGACAATGCTATAAGGATTAATTGTTCTATTTTCTTAACCCTGGTTATGTCCAAAACTTAAAAAGGATTATTTGGGTCATCTTGTATAACCTAAATATTAATTTTAAAATAAATTTGAGTAATAGATAACCGTAATCGAGTGAGATATGACTATTTTTTTTTAACACAATACATCAAAATATTTTTAAAAATCATTTAGGTTTAATCAAATTATATCTAAAAATTAAATTAAAATTAAATCAAAACAATCGTTAACGCTATTAGTTACTACATTTTCTTAACTCTGGTTTTGTTCAAACCGTAAAAAACATCATTTGGCTATATTGTATATGCAAAATAGTAAATCTCAATTATATTCGAATAATAAATAACAGTAATAGAGTGAGATATGATTATTTTTTTAAAAAACAATTCATAAGAAAAATTTTAAAAATAATTTACAGTACATTAAATGAACTTTAAAAATTAAATTGGAGTCAAATCGGACAATGCTATAATGATTAATTGTTCTATTTTCTTAACCCTGGTTATGTCCAAAACTTAAAAAGGATCATTTGGGTCATCTTGTATAACCTAAATATTAATTTTAAAATAAATTTGAATAATAGATAACCGTAATCGAGTGAGATATGACTATTTTTTTAAAACACAATACATCAAAAGATTTTTAAAAATCATTTAGGGTTAATCAAATTATATCTAAAAATTGAATTAAAATTAAATCGGGACAATCGCCAACGCTATTAGTTATTATATTTTCTAAACTCTGGTTGTGTTTAAACCGTAAAAAATATCATTTGGCTATCTTGTATAAGCGAAATAGTAAATTTAAATTATATTCGAATATTAGATAACAGTAATAGAGGGAGATATAATTATTTTTTTAAAAAACAATTCATAAGAAGAATTTTAAAAATAATTTACAGTACATCAAATAAACTTTAAAAATTAAATTGGAGTCAAATCGGACAATGCTATAATGATTAATTGTTCTATTTTCTAAACCCTTGTTATGTCCAAAACTTAAAAATGATCATTTGGGTCATTTTGTATAATCTAAATATTCATTTTAAAATAAATTTGAATAATAGATAACCGTAATTGTGGGAGATATGACTATTTTTGTTAAACACAATACATTAAAATATTTTTAAAGATCATTTAGGGTTAATCAAATTATATCTAAAAATTAAATCGGAACAATCGTTAACGCTATTATTTATTATATTTTCTTAATTCTGGTTGTGTTCAAACCGTAAAAAACATCATTTGGCTATCTTGTATATGCGAAATAGTAAATTTAAATTATATTCGAATAATAGATAACAGTAACAGAGTGAGATAAAGAGTGAGATTTTTTTAAAAAACATTTCATAAGAAAAATTTTGAAAATAATTTACAGTACATTAAATGAACTTTAAAAATTAAATTGGAGTTAAATCGGACAATGCTATAATGATTAATTGTTCTATTTTCTTAACCCTGGTTATGTCCAAAACTTAAAAAGGATCATTTGGGTCATCTTGTATAACCTAAATATCCATTTTAAAATAAATTTGAATAATAGATAACCGTAATTGTGTGAGATATGACTATTTTTCTTAAACACAATACATTAAAATATTTTTAAAAATCATTTAGGGTTAATCAAATTAAATCGGAACAACCGTTAACTTATTATTTATTATATTTTCTTAATTCTGGTTGTGTTCAAACCGTAAAAAATATCATTTGGCTATCTTGTATATGCGAAATAGTAAATTTAAATTATATTCGAATAATAGATAACAGTAACAGAGTGAGATATAATTATTTTTTTAAAAAACAATTCATAAGAAAAATTTAAAAAATAATTTACAGTACATTAAATGTACTTTAAAAATTAAATTCGAGTCAAATCGGACAATGCTATAATGATTAATTGTTCTATTTTCATAACCCTAGTTATGTCCAAAACTTAAAAAGGATCATTTGGGTCATCTTGTATAACCTAAATATTCTTTTTAAAATAAATTTTAATAATAGATAACCGTAATCGAGTGAGATATGACTATTTTTTTTTAACACAATACATCAAAATATTTTTAAAAATCATTTAGGTTTAATCAAATTATATCTAAAAATTAAATTAAAATTAAATCAAAACAATCGTTAACGCTATTAGTTACTACGTTTTCTTAACTCTGGTTTTGTTCAAACCGTAAAAAACATCATTTGGCTATATTGTATATGCAAAATAGTAAATCTCAATTATATTCGAATAATAAATAACAGTAATAGAGTGAGATATGATTATTTTTTTAAAAAACAATTCATAAGAAAAATTTTAAAAATAATTTACAGTACATTAAATGAACTTTAAAAATTAAATTGGAGTCAAATCGGAC
The DNA here is from genome assembly GCF_022605725.1 of Anthonomus grandis grandis. NCBI lineage: Eukaryota > Metazoa > Arthropoda > Insecta > Coleoptera > Curculionidae > Anthonomus > Anthonomus grandis. The sequence continues at coordinate 1,573,196 of NC_065565.1, forward strand.
AATGCTATAATAATTAATTGTTCTATTTTCTAAACCCTTGTTATGTCCAAAACTTAAAAATGATCATTTGGGTCATTTTGTATAATCTAAATATTCATTTTAAAATAAATTTGAATAATAGATAACCGTAATTGTGGGAGATATGACTATTTTTGTTAAACACAATACATTAAAATATTTTTAAAAATCATTTAGGGTTAATCAAATTATATCTAAAAATTAAATCGGAACAATCGTTAACGCTATTATTTATTATATTTTCTTAATTCTGGTTGTGTTCAAACCGTAAAAAACATCATTTGGCTATCTTGTATATGCGAAATAGTAAATTTAAATTATATTCGAATAATAGATAACAGTAACAGAGTGAGATATAATTATTTTTTTAAAAAACAATTCATAAGAAAAATTTTGAAAATAATTTACAGTACATTAAATGAACTTTAAAAATTAAATTGGAGTTAAATCGGACAATGCTATAATGATTAATTGTTCTATTTTCTTAACCCTGGTTATGTCCAAAACTTAAAAAGGATCATTTGGGTCATCTTGTATAACGTAAATATTAATTTTAAAATAAATTTGAATAATAGATAACCGTAATCGAGTGAGATATGACTATTTTTTTTTAACACAATACATCAAAATATTTTTAAAAATCATTTAGGTTTAACCAAATTATTTCTAAAAATTAAATTAAAATTAAATCAAAACAATCGTTAACGCTATTAGTTACTACATTTTCTTAACTCTGGTTTTGTTCAAACCGTAAAAAACATCATTTGGCTATATTGTATATGCAAAATAGTAAATCTCAATTATATTCGAATAATAAATAACAGTAATAGAGTGAGATATGATTATTTTTTTAAAAAACAATTCATAAGAAAAATTTTAAAAATAATTTACAGTACATTAAATGAACTTTAAAAATTAAATTGGAGTCAAATCGGACAATGCTATAATGATTAATTGTTCTATTTTCTTAACCCTGGTTATGTCCAAAACTTAAAAAGGATCATTTGGGTCATCTTGTATAACCTAAATATTAATTTTAAAATAAATTTGAATAATAGATAACCGTAATCGAGTGAGATATGACTATTTTTTTAAAACACAATACATCAAAAGATTTTTAAAAATCATTTAGGGTTAATTAAATTATATCTAAAAATTGAATTAAAATTAAATCGGGACAATCGCCAACGCTATTAGTTATTATATTTTCTAAACTCTGGTTGTGTTTAAACCGTAAAAAATATCATTTGGCTATCTTGTATATGCGAAATAGTAAATTTAAATTATATTCGAATATTAGATAACAGTAATAGAGGGAGATATAATTATTTTTTTAAAAAACAATTCATAAGAAAAATTTTGAAAATAATTTACAGTACATTAAATGAACTTTAAAAATTAAATTGGAGTTAAATCGGACAATGCTATAATGATTAATTGTTCTATTTTCTTAACCCTGGTTATGTCCAAAACTTAAAAAGGATCATTTGGGTCATCTTGTATAACCTAAATATTAATTTTAAAATAAATTTGAATAATAGATAACCGTAATCGAGTGAGATATGACTATTTTTTTTTAACACAATACATCAAAATATTTTTAAAAATCATTTAGGTTTAATCAAATTATATCTAAAAATTAAATTAAAATTAAATCAAAACAATCGTTAACGCTATTAGTTACTACATTTTCTTAACTCTGGTTTTGTTTAAACCGTAAAAAACATCATTTGGCTATATTGTATATGCGAAATAGTAAATCTTAATTATATTCGAATAATAAATAACAGTAATAGAGTGAGATATGATTATTTTTTTAAAAAACAATTCATAAGAAAAATTTTAAAAATAATTTACAGTACATTAAATGAACTTTAAAAATTAAATTGGAGTCAAATCGGACAATGCTATAATGATTAATTGTTCTATTTTCTTAACCCTAGTTATGTCCAAAACTTAAAAAGTATCATTTGGGTCATCTTGTATAACCTAAATTTTTTTTTTAAAATAAATTTTAATAATAGATTACCGTAATTGGGTGGGATATGACTCTTTTTCTTAAACACAATACATTAAAATATTTTTAAAAATCATTTAGGGTTAATCAAATTATATCTAAATATTAAATCGGAACAATCGTTAACGCTATTAATTACATTTTCTTAACTCTGGTTTTGTTTAAACCGTAAAAAACATCATTTGGCTATCTTGTATATGCGAAATAGTAAATTTAAATTATATTCGAATAATAGATAACAGTAATAGAGTGAGATATGATTATTTTTTTAAAAAACAATTCATAAGAAAAATTTTAAAAATAATTTACAGTACATTAAATGAACTTTAAAAATTAAATTGGAGTCAAATCGGACAATGCTATAATGATTAATTGTTCTATTTTCTTAACCCTAGTTATGTCCAAAACTTAAAAAGGATCATTTGGGTCATCTTGTATAACCTAAATATTCTTTTTAAAATAAATTTTAATAATAGATTACCGTAATTGGGTGGGATATGACTCTTTTTCTTAAACACAATACATTAAAATATTTTTAAAAATCATTTAGGGTTAATCAAATTATATCTAAATATTAAATCGGAACAATCGTTAACGCTATTAATTACATTTTCTTAACTCTGGTTTTGTTCACACTGTAAAAAACATCATTTGGCTGTCTTGTATATGCGAAATAGTAAATTTAAATTATATTCGAATAATAGATAACAGTAATAGATTGAGATATAATTATTTTTTTAAAAAACAATTCATAAGAAGAATTTTAAAAATAATTTACAGTACATCAAATGAACTTCAAAAATTAAATTGGAATCAAATCGGACAATGCTATAAGGATTAATTGTCGTATTTTCTTAACCCTGGTTATGTCCAAAACTTAAAAAGGATTATTTGGGTCATCTTGTATAACCTAAATAGTAATTTAAAAATAAATTTGAATTATAGATAACCGTAATTGAGTGAGATATGACTATTTTTTTAAACACAATCCATCAAAATATTTTTAAAAATCATTTAGGGTTAATCAAATTATATCTAAAAATTACATCGGAACAATCGTTAACGCTATTAGTTATTACATTTTGTTAACTCTGGTTGTGTTCAAACCGTAAAAAATATCATTTGGCTATCTTGTATATACGAAATAGTAAATTTAAATTATATTCGAATATTAGATAACAGTAATAGAGTGAGATATAATTATTTTTTTAAAAAACAATTCATAAGAAGAATTTTAAAAATAATTTACAGTACATCAAATGAACTTCAAAAATTAAATTGGAATCAAATCGGACAATGCTATAAGGATTAATTGTTCTATTTTCTTAACCCTGGTTATGTCCAAAACTTAAAAAGGATAATTTGGGTCATCTTGTATAACCTAAATATTAATTTTAAAATAAATTTAAATAATAGATAACCGTAATTGAGTGAGATATGACTATTTTTTTAGAACACAATACATCAAAAGATTTTTAAAAATCATTTAGGGTTAATCAAATTATATCTAAAAATTGAATTAAAATTAAATCGGGACAATCGCCAACGCTATTAGTTATTATATTTTCTTAATTCTGGTTGTGTTCAAACCGTAAAAAACATCATTTGGCTATCTTGTATATGCGAAATAGTAAATTTAAATTTATTCGAATATTAGATAACAGTAATAGAGTGAGATATAATTATTTTTTTAAAAAACAATTCATAAGAAGAATTCTAAAAATAATTTACAGTACATCAAATGAACTTCAAAAATTAAATTGGAATCAAATCGGACAATGCTATAAGGATTAATTGTTCTATTTTCTTAACCCTGGTTATGTCCAAAACTTAAAAAGGATCATTTGGGTCATCTTGTATAACCTAAATATTCATTTTAAAATAAATTTGAATAATAGATAACGTAATTGTGGGAGATATGACTATTTTTGTTAAACACAATACATTAAAATATTTTTAAAAATCATTTAGGGTTAAACAAATTATATTTAAATATTAAATCGGAACAATCGTTAACGCTATTAATTACATTTTCTTAACTCTGGTTTTGTTCAAACCGTAAAAAACATCATTTGGCTATCTTTTATATGCGAAATAGTAAATTTAAATTATATTTGAATAATAGATTACAGTAATAGAGTGAGATATAATTATTTTTTAAAAAACAATTCATAAGAAAAATTTTAAAATTAATTTACAGTACATTAAATGAACTTCAAAAATTAAATTAGAGTCAAATCGGACAATGCTATAATGATTAATTGTTCTATTTTCTTAACCCTGGTTATGTCCAAAACTTAAAAAGGATCATTTGGGTCATCTTGTATAACCTAAATATTCATTTTAAAATAAATTTGAATAATAGATAATCGTAATTGTGTGAGATATGACTATTTTTTTTAAACACAATACATTAAAATATTTTTAAAAATCATTTAGGGTTAATCAAATTATAACTAAAAATGAAATCGGAACAATCGTTAACGCTATTAGTTATTACATTTTGTTAACTCTGGTTGTGTTCAAACCGTAAAAAATATCATTTGGCTTTCTTGTATATGCGAAATAGTAAATTTAAATTATATTCGAATAATAGATAACAGTAATAGAGTGAGATATGATTATTTTTTTAAAAAACAATTCATAAGAAAAATTTTAAAAATAATTTACAGTACATCAAATGAGCTTTAAAAATTAAATTGGAATAAAATCAGACAATGCTATAATGATAAATCGTTCTATTTTCTTAACACTGGTAATGTCCAAAACTTAAAAAGGATCATTTGAGTCATCTTGTATAAACTAAATATTAATTTTAAAATAAATTTGAATAATAGATAACCGTAATTGAGTGAGATATGACTATTTTTTTAAAACAGAATACATCAAAAGATTTTTAAAAATCATTTAGGGTTAATCAAATTATATCTAAAAATTAAATTAAAATTAAATCGGAACAATCGCCAACGTTATTAGTTATTATATTTTCTTAACTCTGGTTGTCTTCAAACCGTAAAAAACATCATTTGGCTATCTTGTATATGCGAAATAGTAAATTTAAATTATATTCGAATAATAGATAACAGTAATAGAGTGAGATATAATAATTTTTTTAAAAAACAATTCATAAGAAAAATTTTAATAATAATTTACAGTACATCAAATGAACTTTAAAAATTAAATTGGAATCAAATCGGACAATGCTGTAATGATTAATTGTTCTATTTTCTTAAGCCTGGTTATGTCCAAAACTTAAAAAGGATCATTTGGGTCATCTTGCATAACCTAAATATTAATTTTAAAATAAATTTAAGTTATAGATAACCGTAATTGAGTGATATGACTATTTTTTTAAAACCCAATACATTAAAAAATTTTAAAAAATTACTTAGGATTAAACAAATTATATCTAAAAATTAAATTGGAGTCAAATCGGACAATGCTATAATGATTAATTGTTCTATTTTCTTAACCCTGGTTATGTCCAAAACTTAAAAAAGATCATTTGGGTCATCTTGATAACCTAAGTATTAATTTTAAATTATATTTGAATAAGTAATAACCGTAATAGAGAAGATATGACTATTTTTTTAAAACACAATACATTCAAAAATTTAAAAAAATTACTTAGGATTAAACAAATTATATCTAAAAATTAAATTGGAATCATATCGGAACAATAGCTATAGGTAATAGTAATCGATTTTCTTTATTCTGGTTATGTCCAAAACTTAAAAAGGATCATTTGAGTCATCTTGATAACCTAAAAATTAATTTTAAATTATATTTGAATAATTAATAACCGTAATGGAGATAATTATAAATTATAAAAATAGATATGACTATTTTTTTAAAACACAATACATAAAACTATTTTTAAAAACCATTTAGGGTTAATCAAATTATATCTAAAAATTAAATCGGAACAATCGTTAACGCTCTTAGTTACTACATTTTCTTAACTCTGGTTGTGTTCAAACCGTAAAAAACATCATTTGGCTATCTTGTATATGTGAAATAGTAAATTTAAATTATATTCGAATAATAGATAACAGTAATAGAGTAAGATATGATTATTTTTGTAAAAAACAATTCATAAGAACAATTTTAATAATAATTTACAGTACATCAAATGAACTTTAAAAATTAAATTGGAATCAAATCGGACAATGCTGTAATGATTAATTGTTCTATTGTCTTAACCCTGGTTATGTCCAAAACTTAAAAAGGATCATTTGGGTCATCTTGTATAGCCTAAATATTCATTTTAAAATAAATTTGAATAATAGATAACCGTAATTGTGTGAGATATGACTATTTTTCTTAAACACAATACATTAAAATATTTTTAAAAATCATTTAGGGTTAATCAAAGTATATCAAAAATTAAATCGGAACAATCGTTAACGCTATTATTTATTATATTTTCTTAATTCTGGTTGTGTTCAAACCGTAAAAAACATCATTTGGCTATCTTGTATATGCGAAATAGTAAATTTAAATTATATTCGAATAACAGATAACAGTAATAGAGTGAGATATAATAATTTTTTTAAAAACCAATTCATAAGAAAAATTTTAATAATAATTTACAGTACATCAAATGAACTTTAAAAATTAAATTGGAATCAAATCGGACAATGCTGTAATGATTAATTGTTCTATTTTCTTAAGCCTGGTTATGTCCAAAACTTAAAAAGAAATTTAATCTTTAAATTTAACTTAATCTTGCATAACCTAAATATTAATTTTAAAATAAATTTATGTTATAGATAACCGTAATTGAGTGATATGACTATTTTTTTAAAACCCAATACATTAAAAAATTTTAAAAAATTACTTAGGATTAAACAAATTATATCTAAAAATTAAATTGGAGTCAAATCGGACAATGCTATAATGATTAATTGTTCTATTTTCTTAACCCTGGTTATGTCCAAAACTTAAAAAAGATCATTTGGGACTTATTGTATAACCTAAATATTCATTTTAAAATAAATTTGAATAATAGATAACCGTAATTGTGTGAGATATGACTATTTTACTTAAACACAATACATTAAAATATTTTTAAAAATCATTTAGGGTTATTCAAATTATATCAAAAATTAAATCGGAACAATCGTTAATGCTATTATTTATTATATTTTCTTAATTCTGGTTGTGTTCAAACCGTAAAAAACATCATTTGGCTATCTTGTATATGCGAAATAGTAAATTTAAATTATATTCGAATAATAGATAACAGTAATAGAGTGAGATATGACTATTTTTTTAAAACACAATACATCAAAAGATTTTTAAAAATCATTTAGGGTTAATCAAATTATATCTAAAAATTAAATTAAAATTAAATCGGAACAATCGTTAATGCTATTATTTATTATATTTTCTTAACTCTGGTTGTGTTCAAACCGTAAAAAACATCATTTGGCTATCTTGTATATGCGAAATAGTAAATTTAAATTATATTCGAATAATAGATAACAGTAATAGAGTGAGATATAAATATTTTTTTAAAAAACAATTCATAAGAAGAATTTTAAAAATAATTTACAGTACATCAAATTGGAATCAAATCGGACAATGCTATAATAATAAATTGTTCTATTTTCTTAATCCTGGTAATGTCTAAAACTTAAAAAGGATCATTTGGGTCATCTTGAATAACCTAAATATAAATTTTCAAATAAATTTGGATAATAGATAACCGTAATTAAGTGAGATATGACTATTTTTTTTTAAACACAATACATTAAAATATTTTTAAAAATCATTTAGGGTTATTCAAATTATATCAAAAATTAAATCGGAACAATCGTTAATGCTATTATTTATTATATTTTCTTAATTCTGGTTGTGTTCAAACCGTAAAAAACATCATTTGGCTATCTTGTATATGCGAAATAGTAAATTTAAATTATATTCGAATAATAGATAACCGTAATTGTGTGAGATATGACTATTTTTTTTAAACACAATACATTAAAATATTTTTAAAAATCATTTAGGGTTAATCAAATTATAACTAAAAATGAAATCGGAACAATCGTTAACGCTATTAGTTATTACATTTTGTTAACTCTGGTTGTGTTCAAACCGTAAAAAATATCATTTGGCTATCTTGTATATGCGAAATAGTAAATTTAAATTATATTCGAATAATAGATAACAGTAATAGAGTGAGATATGATTATTTTTTTAAAAAACAATTCATAAGAAAAATTTTAAAAATAATTTACAGTACATCAAATGAGCTTTAAAAATTAAATTGGAATAAAATCAGACAATGCTATAATGATAAATCGTTCTATTTTCTTAACACTGGTAATGTCCAAAACTTAAAAAGGATCATTTGAGTAATCTTGTATAACATAAATATTAATTTTAAAATAAATTTAAGTTATAGATAACCGTAATTGAGTGATATGACTATTTTTTTAAAACAACACATCTCGTGAGAGTTTTTAAAATCATTTAGGGTTAATCAAATTATATCTAAAAATTGAATTAAAATTAAATCGGAACAATCGCCAACGCTACTAGTTATTATATTTTCTTAACTCTGGTTGTGTTCAAACCGTAAAAAACATCATTTGGCTATCTTGTATATGAGAAGTAGTAAATTTAAATTATATTCGACTAATAGATAACAGTAATAGAGTGAGATATAATTATTTTTTTAAAAAACAATTCATAAGACGAATTTTTAAAATAATTTACAGTACATCAAATGAACTTTAAAAATTAAATTGGAATCAAATCGGACAATGCTGTAATGATTAATTGTTCTATTTTCTTAACCCTGGTTATTTCCAAAACTTAAAAAGGATCATTTGGGTCATCTTGTATAACCTGTATATTAATTTTAAAATATATTTGAATAATAGATAACCGTAATTGAGTGAGATATGACTATTTTTTTAAAACACAATACATCAAAAGATTTTTAAAAATCATTTAGGTTTAATCAAATTAAATCTAAAAATTAAAGTAAACTTAAATCGAAACAATCGCCAACGCTATTAGTTATTATATTTTCTAAACTCTGGTTGTGTTCAAACCGTAAAAAACATCTTTTGGCTAACTTGTATATGCAAAATAGTAAATTTAAATTATATTCGAATAATAGATAACAGTAATAGATGAGATATGATTATTTTTTTAAAAAACAATTCATAAGAAAAATTTTTTAAATAATTTACAGTACATTAAATGAACTTTAAAAATTAAATTGGAGTCAAATTGGACAATGCTATAATGATTAATTGTTCTATTTTCTTAACCCTAGTTATGTCCAAAACTTAAAAAGGATCATTTGGGTCATCTTGTATAACCTAAATATTCTTTTTAAAATAAATTTTAATAATAGATTACCGTAATTGGGTGAGATATGACTATTTTTCTTAAACACAATACATTAAAATATTTTTAAAAATCATTTAGGTTTAATCAAATTAAATCTAAAAATTAAAGTAAAATTAAATCGAAACAATCGCCAACGCTATTAGTTACTACATTTTCTTAACTCTGGTTGTGTTCAAACCGTAAAAAACATCATTTGGCTATCTTGTATATGTGAAATAGTAAATTTAAATTATATTCGAATAATAGATAACAGTAATAGAGTAAGATATGATTATTTTTGTAAAAAACAATTCATAAGAACAATTTTAATAATAATTTACAGTACATCAAATGAACTTTAAAAATTAAATTGGAATCAAATCGGACAATGCTGTAATGATTAATTGTTCTATTGTCTTAACCCTGGTTATGTCCAAAACTTAAAAAGGATCATTTGGGTCATCTTGTATAGCCTAAATATTCATTTTAAAATAAATTTGAATAATAGATAACCGTAATTGTGTGAGATATGACTATTTTTCTTAAACACAATACATTAAAATATTTTTAAAAATCATTTAGGGTTAATCAAAGTATATCAAAAATTAAATCGGAACAATCGTTAACGCTATTATTTATTATATTTTCTTAATTCTGGTTGTGTTCAAACCGTAAAAAACATCATTTGGCTATCTTGTATATGCGAAATAGTAAATTTAAATTATATTCGAATAATAGATAACAGTAATAGAGTGAGATATAATAATTTTTTTAAAAAACAATTCATAAGAAAAATTTTAATAATAATTTACAGTACATCAAATGAACTTTAAAAATTAAATTGGAATCAAATCGGACAATGCTGTAATGATTAATTGTTCTATTTTCTTAAGCCTGGTTATGTCCAAAACTTAAAAAGAATCATTTGGGTCATCTTGCATAACCTAAATATTAATTTTAAAATAAATTTAAGTTATAGATAACCGTAATTGAGTGATATGACTATTTTTTTAAAACCCAATACATTAAAAAATTTTAAAAAATTACTTAGGATTAAACAAATTATATCTAAAAATTAAATTGGAGTCAAATCGGACAATGCTATAATGATTAATTGTTCTATTTTCTTAACCCTGGTTATGTCCAAAACTTAAAAAAGATCATTTGGGACTTATTGTATAACCTAAATATTCATTTTAAAATAAATTTGAATAATAGATAACCGTAATTGTGTGAGATATGACTATTTTACTTAAACACAATACATTAAAATATTTTTAAAAATCATTTAGGGTTATTCAAATTATATCAAAAATTAAATCGGAACAATCGTTAATGCTATTATTTATTATATTTTCTTAATTCTGGTTGTGTTCAAACCGTAAAAAACATCATTTGGCTATCTTGTATATGCGAAATAGTAAATTTAAATTATATTCGAATAATAGATAACAGTAATAGAGTGAGATATGACTATTTTTTTAAAACACAATACATCAAAAGATTTTTAAAAATCATTTAGGGTTAATCAAATTATATCTAAAAATTAAATTAAAATTAAATCGGAACAATCGTTAATGCTATTATTTATTATATTTTCTTAACTCTGGTTGTGTTCAAACCGTAAAAAACATCATTTGGCTATCTTGTATATGCGAAATAGTAAATTTAAATTATATTCGAATAATAGATAACAGTAATAGAGTGAGATATAAATATTTTTTTAAAAAACAATTCATAAGAAGAATTTTAAAAATAATTTACAGTACATCAAATGAACTTCAAAAATTAAATTGGAATCAAATCGGACAATGCTATAATAATAAATTGTTCTATTTTCTTAATCCTGGTAATGTCTAAAACTTAAAAAGGATCATTTGGGTCATCTTGAATAACCTAAATATAAATTTTCAAATAAATTTGGATAATAGATAACCGTAATTAAGTGAGATATGACTATTTTTTTTTAAACACAATACATTAAAATATTTTTAAAAATCATTATGGGTTAATCAAATTATATTTAAAAATTAAATCGGAGCAATCGTTAACGCTATTATTTATTACATTTTCTTAACTCTGGTTTTGTTCAAACCGTAAAAAACATCATTTGGCTATCTTGTATATGCGGAATAGTAAATTTAAATTATATTCAAAAATTAAATTGGAATCAAATCGGACAATAAGGATTAATTGTTCTATTTTTTTAACCCTGGTAATGTCCAAAACTTAAAAAGGATCATATGTGTCATCTTGTAAAAACTAAATATTCATTTTAAAATAAATTTGAATAATAGATAACCGTAATTGTGGGAGATATGACTATTTTTCTTAAACACAATACATTAAAATATTTTTAAAAATCATTTAGGGTTAATCAAATTATATCAAAAATTAAATCGGAACAATCGTTAACGCTATTATTTATTATATTTTCCTAATTCTGGTTGTGTTCAAACCGTAAAAAATATCATTTGGCTATCTTGTATATGCGAAATAGTAAATTTAAATTATATTCGAATAATAGATAACAGTAACAGAGTGAGATATAATTAGTTTTTTAAAAAACAATTCATAAGAAAAATTTTAAAAATAATTTACAGTACACTAAATGAACTTTAAAAATTAAATTGGAGTCAAATCGGACAATGCTATAATGATTAATTGTTTTATTTTCTTAACCCTAGTTATGTCCAAAACTTAAAAAAGATCATTTGGGTCATCTTTTATAACCTAAATATTCTTTTTAAAATAAATTTTAATAATAGATTACCGTAATTGGGTGGGATATGACTCTTTTTCTTAAACACAATACATTAAAATATTTTTAAAAATCATTTAGGGTTAATCAAATTATATCTAAATATTAAATCGGAACAATCGTTAACGCTATTAATTACATTTTCTTAACTCTGGTTTTGTTCAAACCGTAAAAAACATCATTTGGCTATCTTGTATATGCGAAATAGTAAATTTAAATTATATTCGAATAATAGATAACAGTAATAGAGTGAGATATAATTATTTTTTTAAAAAACAATTCATAAGAAGAATTTTAAAAATAATTTACAGTACATCAAATGAACTTCAAAAATTAAATTGGAATCAAATCGGACAATGCTATAAGGATTAATTGTTCTATTTTCTTAATCCTGGTAATGTCTAAAACTTAAAAAGGATCATTTGGGTCATCTTGAATAACCTAAATATAAATTTTCAAATAAATTTGGATAATAGATAACCGTAATTAAGTGAGATATGACTATTTTTTTTTAAACACAATACATTAAAATATTTTTAAAAATCATTATGGTTTAATCAAATTATATTTAAAAATTAAATCGGAGCAATCGTTAACGCTATTATTTATTACATTTTCTTAACTCTGGTTTTGTTCAAACCGTAAAAAACATCATTTGGCTATCTTGTATATGCGAAATAGTAAATTTAAATTATATTCAAAAATTAAATTGGAATTAAATCGGACAATAAGGATTAATTGTTCTATTTTTTTAACCCTGGTAATGTCCAAAACTTAAAAAGGATCATATGTGTCATCTTGTAAAAACTAAATATTCATTTTAAAATAAATTTGAATAATAGATAACCGTAATTGTGGGAGATATGACTATTTTTCTTAAACACAATACATTAAAATATTTTTAAAAATCATTTAGGGTTAATCAAATTATATCAAAAATTAAATCGGAACAATCGTTAACGCTATTATTTATTATATTTTCCTAATTCTGGTTGTGTTCAAACCGTAAAAAATATCATTTGGCTATCTTGTATATGCGAAATAGTAAATTTAAATTATATTCGAATAATAGATAACAGTAATAGAGTGAGATATGATTATTTTTGTAAAAAACAATTCATAAGAACAATTTTAATAATAATTTACAGTACATCAAATGAACTTTAAAAATTAAATTGGAATCAAATCGGACAATGCTGTAATGATTAATTGTTCTATTGTCTTAACCCTGGTTATGTCCAAAACTTAAAAAGGATCATTTGGGTCATCTTGTATAGCCTAAATATTCATTTTAAAATAAATTTGAATAATAGATAACCGTAATTGTGTGAGATATGACTATTTTTCTTAAACACAATACATTAAAATATTTTTAAAAATCATTTAGGGTTAATCAAAGTATATCAAAAATTAAATCGGAACAATCGTTAACGCTATTATTTATTATATTTTCTTAATTCTGGTTGTGTTCAAACCGTAAAAAACATCATTTGGCTATCTTGTATATGCGAAATAGTAAATTTAAATTATATTCGAATAACAGATAACAGTAATAGAGTGAGATATAATAATTTTTTTAAAAACCAATTCATAAGAAAAATTTTAATAATAATTTACAGTACATCAAATGAACTTTAAAAATTAAATTGGAATCAAATCGGACAATGCTGTAATGATTAATTGTTCTATTTTCTTAAGCCTGGTTATGTCCAAAACTTAAAAAGAAATTTAATCTTTAAATTTAACTTAATCTTGCATAACCTAAATATTAATTTTAAAATAAATTTAAGTTATAGATAACCGTAATTGAGTGATATGACTATTTTTTTAAAACCCAATACATTAAAAAATTTTAAAAAATTACTTAGGATTAAACAAATTATATCTAAAAATTAAATTGGAGTCAAATCGGACAATGCTATAATGATTAATTGTTCTATTTTCTTAACCCTGGTTATGTCCAAAACTTAAAAAAGATCATTTGGGACTTATTGTATAACCTAAATATTCATTTTAAAATAAATTTGAATAATAGATAACCGTAATTGTGTGAGATATGACTATTTTACTTAAACACAATACATTAAAATATTTTTAAAAATCATTTAGGGTTATTCAAATTATATCAAAAATTAAATCGGAACAATCGTTAATGCTATTATTTATTATATTTTCTTAATTCTGGTTGTGTTCAAACCGTAAAAAACATCATTTGGCTATCTTGTATATGCGAAATAGTAAATTTAAAATATATTCGAATAATAGATAACAGTAATAGAGTGAGATATGACTATTTTTTTAAAACACAATACATCAAAAGATTTTTAAAAATCATTTAGGGTTAATCAAATTATATCTAAAAATTAAATTAAAATTAAATCGGAACAATCGTTAATGCTATTATTTATTATATTTTCTTAACTCTGGTTGTGTTCAAACCGTAAAAAACATCATTTGGCTATCTTGTATATGCGAAATAGTAAATTTAAATTATATTCGAATAATAGATAACAGTAATAGAGTGAGATATAAATATTTTTTTAAAAAACAATTCATAAGAAGAATTTTAAAAATAATTTACAGTACATCAAATTGGAATCAAATCGGACAATGCTATAATAATAAATTGTTCTATTTTCTTAATCCTGGTAATGTCTAAAACTTAAAAAGGATCATTTGGGTCATCTTGAATAACCTAAATATAAATTTTCAAATAAATTTGGATAATAGATAACCGTAATTAAGTGAGATATGACTATTTTTTTTTAAACACAATACATTAAAATATTTTTAAAAATCATTTAGGGTTATTCAAATTATATCAAAAATTAAATCGGAACAATCGTTAATGCTATTATTTATTATATTTTCTTAATTCTGGTTGTGTTCAAACCGTAAAAAACATCATTTGGCTATCTTGTATATGCGAAATAGTAAATTTAAATTATATTCGAATAATAGATAACCGTAATTGTGTGAGATATGACTATTTTTTTTAAACACAATACATTAAAATATTTTTAAAAATCATTTAGGGTTAATCAAATTATAACTAAAAATGAAATCGGAACAATCGTTAACGCTATTAGTTATTACATTTTGTTAACTCTGGTTGTGTTCAAACCGTAAAAAATATCATTTGGCTATCTTGTATATGCGAAATAGTAAATTTAAATTATATTCGAATAATAGATAACAGTAATAGAGTGAGATATGATTATTTTTTTAAAAAACAATTCATAAGAAAAATTTTAAAAATAATTTACAGTACATCAAATGAGCTTTAAAAATTAAATTGGAATAAAATCAGACAATGCTATAATGATAAATCGTTCTATTTTCTTAACACTGGTAATGTCCAAAACTTAAAAAGGATCATTTGAGTAATCTTGTATAACATAAATATTAATTTTAAAATAAATTTAAGTTATAGATAACCGTAATTGAGTGATATGACTATTTTTTTAAAACACAATACATTAAAAAATTTTTAAAAATCATTTAGGGTTAATCAAATTATATCTAAAAATTGAATTAAAATTAAATCGGAACAATCGCCAACGCTACTAGTTATTATATTTTCTTAACTCTGGTTGTGTTCAAACCGTAAAAAACATCATTTGGCTATCTTGTATATGAGAAGTAGTAAATTTAAATTATATTCGACTAATAGATAACAGTAATAGAGTGAGATATAATTATTTTTTTAAAAAACAATTCATAAGACGAATTTTTAAAATAATTTACAGTACATCAAATGAACTTTAAAAATTAAATTGGAATCAAATCGGACAATGCTGTAATGATTAATTGTTCTATTTTCTTAACCCTGGTTATTTCCAAAACTTAAAAAGGATCATTTGGGTCATCTTGTATAACCTGTATATTAATTTTAAAATATATTTGAATAATAGATAACCGTAATTGAGTGAGATATGACTATTTTTTTAAAACACAATACATCAAAAGATTTTTAAAAATCATTTAGGTTTAATCAAATTAAATCTAAAAATTAAAGTAAAATTAAATCGAAACAATCGCCAACGCTATTAGTTATTATATTTTCTAAACTCTGGTTGTGTTCAAACCGTAAAAAACATCATTTGGCTAACTTGTATATGCAAAATAGTAAATTTAAATTATATTCGAATAATAGATAACAGTAATAGATGAGATATGATTATTTTTTTAAAAAACAATTCATAAGAAAAATTTTTTAAATAATTTACAGTACATTAAATGAACTTTAAAAATTAAATTGGAGTCAAATTGGACAATGCTATAATGATTAATTGTTCTATTTTCTTAACCCTAGTTATGTCCAAAACTTAAAAAGGATCATTTGGGTCATCTTGTATAACCTAAATATTCTTTTTAAAATAAATTTTAATAATAGATTACCGTAATTGGGTGAGATATGACTATTTTTCTTAAACACAATACATTAAAATATTTTTAAAAATCATTTAGGTTTAATCAAATTAAATCTAAAAATTAAAGTAAAATTAAATCGAAACAATCGCCAACGCTATTAGTTACTACATTTTCTTAACTCTGGTTGTGTTCAAACCGTAAAAAACATCATTTGGCTATCTTGTATATGTGAAATAGTAAATTTAAATTATATTCGAATAATAGATAACAGTAATAGAGTAAGATATGATTATTTTTGTAAAAAACAATTCATAAGAACAATTTTAATAATAATTTACAGTACATCAAATGAACTTTAAAAATTAAATTGGAATCAAATCGGACAATGCTGTAATGATTAATTGTTCTATTGTCTTAACCCTGGTTATGTCCAAAACTTAAAAAGGATCATTTGGGTCATCTTGTATAGCCTAAATATTCATTTTAAAATAAATTTGAATAATAGATAACCGTAATTGTGTGAGATATGACTATTTTTCTTAAACACAATACATTAAAATATTTTTAAAAATCATTTAGGGTTAATCAAAGTATATCAAAAATTAAATCGGAACAATCGTTAACGCTATTATTTATTATATTTTCTTAATTCTGGTTGTGTTCAAACCGTAAAAAACATCATTTGGCTAACTTGTATATGCGAAATAGTAAATTTAAATTATATTCGAATAATAGATAACAGTAATAGAGTGAGATATAATAATTTTTTTAAAAAACAATTCATAAGAAAAATTTTAATAATAATTTACAGTACATCAAATGAACTTTAAAAATTAAATTGGAATCAAATCGGACAATGCTGTAATGATTAATTGTTCTATTTTCTTAAGCCTGGTTATGTCCAAAACTTAAAAAGAATCATTTGGGTCATCTTGCATAACCTAAATATTAATTTTAAAATAAATTTAAGTTATAGATAACCGTAATTGAGTGATATGACTATTTTTTTAAAACCCAATACATTAAAAAATTTTAAAAAATTACTTAGGATTAAACAAATTATATCTAAAAATTAAATTGGAGTCAAATCGGACAATGCTATAATGATTAATTGTTCTATTTTCTTAACCCTGGTTATGTCCAAAACTTAAAAAAGATCATTTGGGACTTATTGTATAACCTAAATATTCATTTTAAAATAAATTTGAATAATAGATAACCGTAATTGTGTGAGATATGACTATTTTTCTTAAACACAATACATTAAAATATTTTTAAAAATCATTTAGGGTTAATCAAAGTATATCAAAAATTAAATCGGAACAATCGTTAATGCTATTATTTATTATATTTTCTTAATTCTGGTTGTGTTCAAACCGTAAAAAACATCATTTGGCTATCTTGTATATGCGAAATAGTAAATTTAAATTATATTCGAATAATAGATAACAGTAATAGAGTGAGATATGACTATTTTTTTAAAACACAATACATCAAAAGATTTTTAAAAATCATTTAGGGTTAATCAAATTATATCTAAAAATTAAATTAAAATTAAATCGGAACAATCGTTAATGCTATTATTTATTATATTTTCTTAACTCTGGTTGTGTTCAAACCGTAAAAAACATCATTTGGCTATCTTGTATATGCGAAATAGTAAATTTAAATTATATTCGAATAATAGATAACAGTAATAGAGTGAGATATAAATATTTTTTTAAAAAACAATTCATAAGAAGAATTTTAAAAATAATTTACAGTACATCAAATGAACTTCAAAAATTAAATTGGAATCAAATCGGACAATGCTATAATAATAAATTGTTCTATTTTCTTAATCCTGGTAATGTCTAAAACTTAAAAAGGATCATTTGGGTCATCTTGAATAACCTAAATATAAATTTTCAAATAAATTTGGATAATAGATAACCGTAATTAAGTGAGATATGACTATTTTTTTTTAAACACAATACATTAAAATATTTTTAAAAATCATTATGGGTTAATCAAATTATATTTAAAAATTAAATCGGAGCAATCGTTAACGCTATTATTTATTACATTTTCTTAACTCTGGTTTTGTTCAAACCGTAAAAAACATCATTTGGCTATCTTGTATATGCGAAATAGTAAATTTAAATTATATTCAAAAATTAAATTGGAATCAAATCGGACAATAAGGATTAATTGTTCTATTTTTTTAACCCTGGTAATGTCCAAAACTTAAAAAGGATCATATGTGTCATCTTGTAAAAACTAAATATTCATTTTAAAATAAATTTGAATAATAGATAACCGTAATTGTGGGAGATATGACTATTTTTCTTAAACACAATACATTAAAATATTTTTAAAAATCATTTAGGGTTAATCAAATTATATCAAAAATTAAATCGGAACAATCGTTAACGCTATTATTTATTATATTTTCCTAATTCTGGTTGTGTTCAAACCGTAAAAAATATCATTTGGCTATCTTGTATATGCGAAATAGTAAATTTAAATTATATTCGAATAATAGATAACAGTAACAGAGTGAGATATAATTAGTTTTTTAAAAAACAATTCATAAGAAAAATTTTAAAAATAATTTACAGTACATTAAATGAACTTTAAAAATTAAATTGGAGTCAAATCGGACAATGCTATAATGATTAATTGTTTTATTTTCTTAACCCTAGTTATGTCCAAAACTTAAAAAAGATCATTTGGGTCATCTTTTATAACCTAAATATTCTTTTTAAAATAAATTTTAATAATAGATTACCGTAATTGGGTGGGATATGACTCTTTTTCTTAAACACAATACATTAAAATATTTTTAAAAATCATTTAGGGTTAATCAAATTATATCTAAATATTAAATCGGAACAATCGTTAACGCTATTAATTACATTTTCTTAACTCTGGTTTTGTTCAAACCGTAAAAAACATCATTTGGCTATCTTGTATATGCGAAATAGTAAATTTAAATTATATTCGAATAATAGATAACAGTAATAGAGTGAGATATAATTATTTTTTTAAAAAACAATTCATAAGAAGAATTTTAAAAATAATTTACAGTACATCAAATGAACTTCAAAAATTAAATTGGAATCAAATCGGACAATGCTATAAGGATTAATTGTTCTATTTTCTTAATCCTGGTAATGTCTAAAACTTAAAAAGGATCATTTGGGTCATCTTGAATAACCTAAATATAAATTTTCAAATAAATTTGGATAATAGATAACCGTAATTAAGTGAGATATGACTATTTTTTTTTAAACACAATACATTAAAATATTTTTAAAAATCATTATGGGTTAATCAAATTATATTTAAAAATTAAATCGGAGCAATCGTTAACGCTATTATTTATTACATTTTCTTAACTCTGGTTTTGTTCAAACCGTAAAAAACATCATTTGGCTATCTTGTATATGCGAAATAGTAAATTTAAATTATATTCAAAAATTAAATTGGAATTAAATCGGACAATAAGGATTAATTGTTCTATTTTTTTAACCCTGGTAATGTCCAAAACTTAAAAAGGATCATATGTGTCATCTTGTAAAAACTAAATATTCATTTTAAAATAAATTTGAATAATAGATAACCGTAATTGTGGGAGATATGACTATTTTTCTTAAACACAATACATTAAAATATTTTTAAAAATCATTTAGGGTTAATCAAATTATATCAAAAATTAAATCGGAACAATCGTTAACGCTATTATTTATTATATTTTCCTAATTCTGGTTGTGTTCAAACCGTAAAAAATATCATTTGGCTATCTTGTATATGCGAAATAGTAAATTTAAATTATATTCGAATAATAGATAACAGTAACAGAGTGAGATATAATTAGTTTTTTAAAAAACAATTCATAAGAAAAATTTTAAAAATAATTTACAGTACATTAAATGAACTTTAAAAATTAAATTGGAGTCAAATCGGACAATGCTATAATGATTAATTGTTTTATTTTCTTAACCCTAGTTATGTCCAAAACTTAAAAAAGATCATTTGGGTCATCTTTTATAACCTAAATATTCTTTTTAAAATAAATTTAAATAATAGATTACCGTAATTGGGTGGGATATGACTCTTTTTCTTAAACACAATACATTAAAATATTTTTAAAAATCATTTAGGGTTAATCAAATTATATCTAAATATTAAATCGGAACAATCGTTAACGCTATTAATTACATTTTCTTAACTCTGGTTTTGTTCAAACCGTAAAAAACATCATTTGGCTATCTTGTATATGCGAAATAGTAAATTTAAATTATATTCGAATAATAGATAACAGTAATAGAGTGAGATATAATTATTTTTTTAAAAAACAATTCATAAGAAGAATTTTAAAAATAATTTACAGTACATCAAATGAACTTCAAAAATTAAATTGGAATCAAATCGGACAATGCTATAAGGATTAATTGTTCTATTTTCTTAACCCTGGTTATGTCCAAAACTTAAAAAGGATCATTTGGGTCATCTTGTATAACCTAAATATTAATTTTAACATAAATTTGAATAATAGATAACCGTAATCGAGTGAGATATGACTATTTTTTTTTAACACAATACATCAAAATATTTTTAAAAATCATTTAGTTTTAATCAAATTATATCTAAAAATTAAATTAAAATTAAATCAAAACAATCGTTAACGCTATTAGTTACTACATTTTCTTAAATTTGGTTTTGTTCAAACCGTAAAAAACATCATTTGGCTATATTGTATATGCGAAATAGTAAATTTAAATTATATTCAAATAATAAATAACAGTAATAGAGTGAGAGATATGATTATTTTTTTAAAAAACAATTAATAAGAAAAATTTTAATAATAATTTACAGTACATCAAATGAACTTTAAAAATTAAATTGGAATCAAATCGGACAATGCTGTAATGATTAATTGTTCTAATTTCTAAACCCTGGTTATGTCCAAAACTTAAAAAGGATCACTTGGGTCATCTTGTTTAACCTAAATAAATTTGAAAAATAGATAACCGTAATTGAGTGAGATATGACTATTTTTTTAAGCACAATCCATCAAAATATTTTTAAAAATCATTTATGGTTAATTAAATTATATCTAAAAATTAAATCGGAACAATCGTTAACGTTATTAGTTACATTTTCTTAACTCTGGTTGTGTTCAAACTGTAAAAAACATCATTTGGCTATCTTGTATATGCGAAATATTAAATTTAAATTATATTCGAATAATAGATAACAGTAATAGAGTGAGATATGATTATTTTTTTAAAAAACAATTAATAAGAAAAATTTTAATAATAATTTACAGTACGTCAAATGAACTTTAAAAATTAAATTGGAATCAAATCGGACAATGCTGTAATGATAAATTGTTCTATTTTCTTAACCCTGGTTATGTCCAAAACTTAAAAAGGATCATTTGGGTCATCTTGAATATTATATTAATAACCGTAATAGAGTGAAATATGACTATTTTTTTAAAACATAATACATAAAACTATTTTTAAAAATCCTTTAAGGTTAATCAAATTATGTCTAAAAATTAAATCGGAACAATCGTTAGCGCTATTAGTTACTACATTTTCATAACTCTATTTGTGTTCAAACCGTAAAAAACATCATTTGGCTATCTTGTATAAGCGAAATAGTAATTTTAAATTATATTCGAATAATAGATAACAGTAAAAGAGTGAGATATGATTCTTTTTTTAAAAAACAATTCATAAGAAAAAATTAAAAAATAATTTACAGTACATCAAATGAACTTTAAAAACTAAATTGGAATCAAATCGGACAATGCTGTAATGATAAATCGTTCTATTTTCTTAACCCTGGTAATGTCCAAAACTTAAAAAGGATCATTTGAGTCATCTTGTATAACCTAAATATGAATTTTTAAAATAAATTTTAATAATAAATAACCGTAATTGAGTGAGATATGACTATTTTTTTTAAATACAATCCATCAAAATATTTTTAAAAATCAATTAGGGTTAATCAAATTAAATCTAAAAATTAAAACGGAACAATCGTCAATGCTATTAGTTACTACATTTTCTTAACTCTGGTTGTGTTCAAACCGTAAAAAACATCATTTGGATATCTTGTATATGCGAAATAGTAAATTTAAACTATATTCGAATATTAGATAACAGTAATAGTGAGATATGATTATTTTTTTAAAAAACAATTCATAAGAAAAATTTTAAAAATAATTTACAGTACATAAAATAAACTTTAAAAATTTAATTGGAATCAAATCGGACAATGCTATAATGATAAATCGTTCTATTTTCTTAACCCTGGTAATGTCCAAAACTTAAAAAGGATCATTTGAGTCATCTTGTATAACCTAAATATTAATTTTCAAATAAATTTGAATAATAGATAACCGTAATTGAGTGAGATATGCCAATTTTTTTTGAACACAATACATCAAAATATTTTTAAAACTCATTTAGGGTTAATTTAATTATATCTAAAAATTAAATTAAAATTAAATCGAAACAATCGTTAACGCAATTAGTTATTATATTTTCTTAATTCTGGTTTTGTTCAAACTGTAAAAAACATCATTTGGCTATCTTGTATATGCGAAATATTAAATTTAAATTATATTCGAATAATAGATAACAGTAATAGAGTGAGATATGATTATTTTTTTAAAAAACAATTCATAAGAAAAATTTTAAAAATAATTTACAGTACATCAAATGAACTTCAAAAATTAAATTTGAATCAAACTATCTATGAGGATTAATTGATCTATTTTCTTAACGCTGGTTATGTCTAAAACTTAAAAAGGATCATTTGGGTCATCTTGTATAACCTAAATATTAATTTTAAAATAAATTTGAATATTAGATAACCGTAATTGAGTGAGATATGACTATTTTTTTTAAACACAATACATAAAACTATTTTTAAAAATCATTTAGGGTTAATCAAATTATATCTATAAATTGAATTAAAATTAAATCGGAACAATCGCCAACGCTATTAGTTACTACATTTTCTTAACTCTGGTTGTGTTCAAACCGTAAAAAACATCATTTGGCTATCTTGTATATGCGAAATAGTAAATTTAAATTATATTCGAATGATAGATAACAGTAATATAGTGAGATATAATTATTTTTTTAAAAAACAATTCATAAGAAGAATTTTAAAAATAATTTACAGTACATTAAATGGACTTCAAAAATTAAATTGGAATCAAATCGGACAATGCTATAAGGATTAATTGTTCTATTTTCTTAACCCTGGTTATGTCCAAAACTTAAAAAGGATCATTTGGGTCATCTTGTATAACCTAAATAGTAATTTAAAAATAAATTTGAACTATAGATAACCGTAATTGAGTGAGATATGACTATTTTTTTAAGCACAATCCTTCAAAATATTTTTAAAAATCATTTAGGATTAATCAAATTATATCTAAAAATTAAATCGGAACAATCGTTAACGCTATTAGTTATTACATTTTGTTAACTCTGGTTGTGTTCAAACCGTAAAAAACATCATTTGGCTATCTTGTATATGCGAAATAGTAAATTTAAATTATATTCGAATAATAGATAACAGTAATAGAGTGAGATATAATTATTTTTTTAAAAAACAATTCATAAGAAGGATTTTAAAAATAATTTACAGTACATCAAATGAACTTCAAAAATTAAATTGGAATCAAATCGGACAATGCTATAAGGATTAATTGTTCTATTTTCTTAACCCTGGTTATGTCCAAAACTTAAAAAGGATCATTTGGGTCATCTTGTATAACCTAAATATTCATTTTAAAATAAATTTGAATAATAGATAACCGTAATTGTGTGAGATATGACTATTTTTGTTAAACACAATACATTAAAATATTTTTAAAAATCATTTAGGGTTAATCAAATTATATCTAAAAATTAAATCGGAACAATCGTTAACGCTATTATTTATTATATTTTCTTAATTCTGGTTGTGTTCAAACCGTAAAAAAGATCATTTGGCTATCTTGTATATGCGAAATAGTAAATTTAAATTATATTCGAATAATAGATAACAGTAACAGAGTGAGATATAAATATTTTTTTAAAAAACAATTCATAAGAAAAATTTTAAAAATAATTTACAGTACATTAAATGAACTTTAAAAATTAAATTGGAGTCAAATCGGACAATGCTATAATGATTAATTGTTCTATTTTCTTAACCCTAGTTATGTCCAAAACTTAAAAAGGATCATTTGGGTCATCTTGTATAACCTAAATATTCTTTTTAAAATAAATTTTAATAATAGATTACCGTAATTGAGTGAGATATGACTATTTTTTTAAGCACAATCCATCAAAATATTTTTAAAAATCATTTATGGTTAATCAAATTATATCTAAAAATTAAATCGGAACAATCGTTAACGCTATTAGTTACATTTTCTTAACTCTGGTTGTGTTCAAACCGTAAAAAACATCATTTGGCTATCTTGTATATGCGAAATAGTAAATTTTAATTATATTCGAATAATAGATAACAGTAACAGAGTGAGATATAATTATTTTTTTAAAAAACAATTCATAAGAAAAATTTTAAAAATAATTTACAGTACATTAAATGAACTTTAAAAATTAAATTGGAGTTAAATCGGACAATGCTATAATGATTAATTGTTCTATTTTCTCTACCCTGGTTATGTCCAAAACTTAAAAAGGATCATTTGGGTCATCTTGTATAACCTAAATATTCATTTTAAAATAAATTTGAATAATAGATAACCGTAATTGTGTGAGATATGACTATTTTTCTTAAACACAATACATTAAAATATTTTTAAAAATCATTTAGGGTTAATCAAATTATATCAAAAATTAAATCGGAACAATCGTTAACGCTATTATTTATTATATTTTCCTAATTCTGGTTGTGTTCAAACCGTAAAAAATATCATTTGGCTATCTTGTATATGCGAAATAGTAAATTTAAATTATATTCGAATAATAGATAACAGTAACAGAGTGAGATATAAATATTTTTTTAAAAAACAATTCATAAGAAAAATTTTAAAAATAATTTACAGTACATTAAATGAACTTTAAAAATTAAATTGGAGTCAAATCGGACAATGCTATAATGATTAATTGTTCTATTTTCTTAACCCTAGTTACGTCCGAAACTTAAAAAGGATCATTTGGGTCATCTTGTATAACCTAAATATTCTTTTTAAAATAAATTTTAATAATAGATTACCGTAATTGGGTGGGATATGACTCTTTTTCTTAAACACAATACATTAAAATATTTTTAAAAATCATTTAGGGTTAATCAAATTATATCTAAATATTAAATCGGAACAATCGTTAACGCTATTAATTACATTTTCTTAACTCTGGTTTTGTTCAAACCGTAAAAAACATCATTTGGCTATCTTGTATATGCGAAATAGTAAATTTAAATTATATTCGAATATTAGATAACAGTAATAGAGTGAGATATAATTATTTTTTTTAAAAAACAATTCATAAGAAGAATTTTAAAAATAATTTACAGTACATCAAATGAACTTCAAAAATTAAATTGGAATCAAATCGGACAATGCTATAAGGATTAATTGTTCTATTTTCTTAACCCTGGTTATGTCCAAAACTTAAAAAGGATCATTTGGGTCATCTTGTATAACCTAAATATTAATTTTAAAATAAATTTGAATAATAGATAACCGTAATGGAGTGAGATATGACTATTTTTTTTTAACACAATACATCAAAATATTTTTAAAAATCATTTAGGTTTAATCAAATTATATCTAAAAATTAAATTAAAATTAAATCAAAACAATCGTTAACGCTATTAGTTACTACATTTTCTTAACTCTGATTTTGTTCAAACCGTAAAAAACATCATTTGGCTATATTGTATATGCGAAATAGTAAATCTCAATTATATTCGAATAATAAATAACAGTAATAGAGTGAGATATGATTATTTTTTTAAAAAACAATTCATAAGAAAAATTTTAAAAATAATTTACAGTACATTAAATGAACTTTAAAAATTAAATTGGAGTCAAATCGGACAATGCTATAATGATTAATTGTTCTATTTTCTAAACCCTAGTTATGTCCAAAACTTAAAAAGGATCATTTGGGTCATCTTGTATAACCTAAATATCCTTTTTAAAATAAATTTTAATAATAGATTACCGTAATTGGGCGGGATATGACTCTTTTTCTTAAACACAATACATTAAAATATTTTTAAAAATCATTTAGGGTTAATCAAATTATATCTAAATATTAAATCGGAACAATCGTTAACGCTATTAATTACATTTTCTTAACTCTGGTTTTGTTCAAACCGTAAAAAACATCATTTGGCTATCTTGTATATGCGAAATAGTAAATTTAAATTATATTCGAATAATAGATAACAGTAATAGAGTGAGATATAATTATTTTTTTAAAAAACAATTCATAAGAAAAATTTTAAAAATAATTTACAGTACATCAAATGAACTTCAAAAATTAAATTGGAATCAAATCGGACAATGCTATAAGGATTAATTGTTCTATTTTCTTAACCCTGGTTATGTCCAAAACTTAAAAAGGATCATTTGGGTCATCTTGTATAACCTAAATATTCATTTTAAAATAAATTTGAATAATAGATATCCGTAATTGTGTGAGATATGACTATTTTTCTTAAACACAATACATTAAAATATTGTTAAAAATCATTTAGGGTTAATCATATTATATCTAAAAATAGAATTAAAATTAAATCGGAACAATCGCCAACGCTATTAGTTATTATATTTTCTTAATTCTGGTTGTGTTCAAACCGTAAAAAACATCATTTGGCTATCTTGTATATGCGAAATAGTAAATTTAAATTACATTCGAATAATAGATAACAGTAATAGATGAGATATAATTATTTTTTTAAAAAACAATTCATAAGAAAAATTTTAAAAATGATTTACAGTACATTAAATGAACTTTAAAAATTAAATTGGAGTTAAATCGGACTATAATGATTAATTGTTCTATTTTCTTAACTCTGGTTATGTCCAAAACTTAAAAAGGATCATTTGGGTCATCTTGTATAACCTAAATATTCATTTTAAAATAAATTTGAATAATAGATAACCGTAATTGTGTGAGATATGACTATTTTTCTTAAACACAATACATTAAAATATTTTTAAAAATCATTTAGGGTTAATCAAATTATATCAAAAATTAAATCGGAACAATCGTTAACGCTATTATTTATTATATTTTCTTAATTCTGGTTGTGTTCAAACCGTAAAAAATATCATTTGGCTATCTTGTATATGCGAATTAGTAAATTTAAATTATATTCGAATAATAGATAACAGTAACAGAGTGAGATATAATTATTTTTTTAAAAAACAATTCATAAGAAAAATTTTAAAAATAATTTACAGTACATTAAATGAACTTTAAAAATTAAATTGGAGTCAAATCGGACAATGCTATAATGATTAATTGTTCTATTTTCTTAACCCTAGTTATGTCCAAAACTTAAAAAGGATCATTTGGGTCATGTTGTATAACCTAAATATTCTTTTTAAAATAAATTTTAATATTAGATTACCGTAATTGGGTGGGATATGACTCTTTTTCTTAAACACATTAAAATATTTTTAAAAATTATTTAGGGTTAATCAAATTATATCTAAATATTAAATCGGAACAATCGTTAACGCTATTAATTACATTTTCTTAACTATGGTTTTGTTCAAACCATAAAAAACATCATTTGGCTATCTTGTATATGCGAAATAGTAAATTTAAATTATATTCGAATAATAGATAAGAGTAATAGAGTGAGATATAATTATTTTTTTAAAAAACAATTCATAAGAAGAATTTTAAAAATAATTTACAGTACATCAAATGAACTTCAAAAATTAAATTGGAATCAAATCGGACAATGCTATAAGGATTAATTGTTCTATTTTCTTAACCCTGGTTATGTCCAAAACTTAAAAAGGATCATTTGGGTCATCTTGTATAACCTAAATATTAATTCTAACATAAATTTGAATAATAGATAACCGTAATCGAGTGAGATATGACTATTTTTTTTTAACACAATACATCAAAATATTTTTAAAAATCATTTAGTTTTAATCAAATTATATCTAAAAATTAAATTAAAATTAAATCAAAACAATCGTTAACGCTATTAGTTACTACATTTTCTTAAATTTGGTTTTGTTCAAACCGTAAAAAACATCATTTGGCTATATTGTATATGCGAAATAGTAAATTTAAATTATATTTAAATAATAAATAACAGTAATAGAGTGAGAGATATGATTATTTTTTTAAAAAACAATTAATAAGAAAAATTTTAATAATAATTTACAGTACATCAAATGAACTTTAAAAATTAAATTGGAATAAAATCGGACAATGCTGTAATGATTAATTGTTCTAATTTCTAAACCCTGGTTATGTCCAAAACTTAAAAAGGATCACTTGGGTCATCTTGTATAACCTAAATAAATTTGAAAAATAGATAACCGTAATTGAGTGAGATATGACTATTTTTTTAAGCACAATCCATCAAAATATTTTTAAAAATCATTTATGGTTAATTAAATTATATCTAAAAATTAAATCGGAACAATCGTTAACGCTATTAGTTACATTTTCTTAACTCTGGTTGTGTTCAAACTGTAAAAAACATCATTTGGCTATCTTGTATATGCGAAATATTAAATTTAAATTATATTCGAATAATAGATAACAGTAATAGTGAGATATGATTATTTTTTTAAAAAACAATTAATAAGAAAAATTTTAATAATAATTTACAGTACGTCAAATGAACTTTAAAAATTAAATTGGAATCAAATCGGACAATGCTGTAATGATAAATTGTTCTATTTTCTTAACCCTGGTTATGTCCAAAACTTAAAAAGGATCATTTGGGTCATCTTGAATATTATATTAATAACCGTAATAGAGTGAAATATGACTATTTTTTTAAAACATAATACATAAAACTATTTTTATAAATCCTTTAAGGTTAATCAAATTATGTCTAAAAATTAAATCGGAACAATCGTTAGCGCTATTAGTTACTACATTTTCATAACTCTGGTTGTGTTCAAACCGTAAAAAACATCATTTGGCTATCTTGTATAAGCGAAATAGTAATTTTAAATTATATTCGAATAATAGATAACAGTAAAAGAGTGAGATATGATTCTTTTTTTAAAAAACAATTCATAAGAAAAAATTAAAAAATAATTTACAGTACATCAAATGAACTTTAAAAACTAAATTGGAATCAAATCGGACAATGCTGTAATGATAAATCGTTCTATTTTCTTAACCCTGGTAATGTCCAAAACTTAAAAAGGATCATTTGAGTCATCTTGTATAACCTAAATATGAATTTTTAAAATAAATTTTAATAATAAATAACCGTAATTGAGTGAGATATGACTATTTTTTTTAAATACAATCCATCAAAATATTTTTAAAAATCAATTAGGGTTAATCAAATTAAATCTAAAAATTAAATCGGAACAATCGTCAATGCTATTAGTTACTACATTTTCTTAACTCTGGTTGTGTTCAAACCGTAAAAAACATCATTTGGATATCTTGTATATGCGAAATAGTAAATTTAAATTATATTCGAATATTAGATAACAGTAATAGTGAGATATGATTATTTTTTTAAAAAACAATTCATAAGAAAAATTTTAAAAATAATTTACAGTACATAAAATAAACTTTAAAAATTTAATTGGAATCAAATCGGACAATGCTATAATGATAAATCGTTCTATTTTCTTAACCCTGGTAATGTCCAAAACTTAAAAAGGATCATTTGAGTCATCTTGTATAACCTAAATATTAATTTTCAAATAAATTTGAATAATAGATAACCGTAATTGAGTAAGATATGCCAATTTTTTTTGAACACAATACATCAAAATATTTTTAAAACTCATTTAGGGTTAATTTAATTATATCTAAAAATTAAATTAAAATTAATTCGAAACAATCGTTAACGCAATTAGTTATTATATTTTCTTAATTCTGGTTTTGTTCAAACTGTAAAAAACATCATTTGGCTATCTTGTATATGCGAAATATTAAATTTAAATTATATTCGAATAATAGATAACAGTAATAGAGTGAGATATGATTATTTTTTTAAAAAACAATTCATAAGAAAAATTTTAAAAATAATTTACAGTACATCAAATGAACTTCAAAAATTAAATTTGAATCAAATCGTACAATGCTATGAGGATTAATTGATCTATTTTCTTAACGCTGGTTATGTCTAAAACTTAAAAAGGATCATTTGGGTCATCTTGTATAACCTAAATATTAATTTTAAAATAAATTTGAATAATAGATAACCGTAATTGAGTGAGATATGACTATTTTTTTTAAACACAATACATAAAACTATTTTTAAAAATCATTTAGGGTTAATCAAATTATATCTATAAATTGAATTAAAATTAAATCGGAACAATCGCCAACGCTATTAGTTACTACATTTTCTTAACTCTGGTTGTGTTCAAACCGTAAAAAACATCATTTGGCTATCTTGTATATGCGAAATAGTAAATTTAAATTATATTCGAATGATAGATAACAGTAATATAGTGAGATATAATTATTTTTTTAAAAAACAATTCATAAGAAGAATTTTAAAAATAATTTACAGTACATTAAATGGACTTCAAAAATTAAATTGGAATCAAATCGGACAATGCTATAAGGATTAATTGTTCTATTTTCTTAACCCTGGTTATGTCCAAAACTTAAAAAGGATCATTTGGGTCATCTTGTATAACCTAAATAGTAATTTAAAAATAAATTTGAACTATAGATAACCGTAATTGAGTGAGATATGACTATTTTTTTAAGCACAATCCATCAAAATATTTTTAAAAATCATTTAGGATTAATCAAATTATATCTAAAAATTAAATCGGAACAATCGTTAACGCTATTAGTTATTACATTTTGTTAACTCTGGTTGTGTTCAAACCGTAAAAAATATCATTTGGCTATCTTGTATATGCGAAATAGTAAATTTAAATTATATTCGAATATTAGATAACAGTAACAGAGTGAGATATAATTATTTTTTTAAAAAACAATTCATAAGAAAAATTTTAAAAATAATTTACAGTACATTAAATGAACTTTAAAAATTAAATTGGAGTCAAATCGGACAATGCTATAATGATTAATTGTTCTATTTTCTTAACCCTAGTTATGTCCAAAACTTAAAAAGGATCATTTGGGTCATCTTGTATAACCTAAATATTCTTTATAAAATAAATTTTAATAATAGATTACCGTAATTGAGTGAGATATGACTATTTTTTTAAGCACAATCCATCAAAATATTTTTAAAAATCATTTATGGTTAATCAAATTATATCTAAAAATTAAATCGGAACAATCGTTAACGCTATTAGTTACATTTTCTTAACTCTGGTTGTGTTCAAACCGTAAAAAACATCATTTGGCTATCTTGTATATGCGAAATAGTAAATTTTAATTATATTCGAATAATAGATAACAGTAACAGAGTGAGATATAATTATTTTTTTAAAAAACAATTCATAAGAAAAATTTTAAAAATAATTTACAGTACATTAAATGAACTTTAAAAATTAAATTGGAGTTAAATCGGACAATGCTATAATGATTAATTGTTCTATTTTCTCTACCCTGGTTATGTCCAAAACTTAAAAAGGATCATTTGGGTCATCTTGTATAACCTAAATATTCATTTTAAAATAAATTTGAATAATAGATAACCGTAATTGTGTGAGATATGACTATTTTTCTTAAACACAATACATTAAAATATTTTTAAAAATCATTTAGGGTTAATCAAATTATATCAAAAATTAAATCGGAACAATCGTTAACGCTATTATTTATTATATTTTCCTAATTCTGGTTGTGTTCAAACCGTAAAAAATATCATTTGGCTATCTTGTATATGCGAAATAGTAAATTTAAATTATATTCGAATAATAGATAACAGTAACAGAGTGAGATATAAATATTTTTTTAAAAAACAATTCATAAGAAAAATTTTAAAAATAATTTACAGTACATTAAATGAACTTTAAAAATTAAATTGGAGTCAAATCGGACAATGCTATAATGATTAATTGTTCTATTTTCTTAACCCTAGTTACGTCCGAAACTTAAAAAGGATCATTTGGGTCATCTTGTATAACCTAAATATTCTTTTTAAAATAAATTTTAATAATAGATTACCGTAATTGGGTGGGATATGACTCTTTTTCTTAAACACAATACATTAAAATATTTTTAAAAATCATTTAGGGTTAATCAAATTATATCTAAATATTAAATCGGAACAATCGTTAACGCTATTAATTACATTTTCTTAACTCTGGTTTTGTTCAAACCGTAAAAAACATCATTTGGCTATCTTGTATATGCGAAATAGTAAATTTAAATTATATTCGAATATTAGATAACAGTAATAGAGTGAGATATAATTATTTTTTTTAAAAAACAATTCATAAGAAGAATTTTAAAAATAATTTACAGTACATCAAATGAACTTCAAAAATTAAATTGGAATCAAATCGGACAATGCTATAAGGATTAATTGTTCTATTTTCTTAACCCTGGTTATGTCCAAAACTTAAAAAGGATCATTTGGGTCATCTTGTATAACCTAAATATTAATTTTAAAATAAATTTGAATAATAGATAACCGTAATCGAGTGAGATATGACTATTTTTTTTTAACACAATACATCAAAATATTTTTAAAAATCATTTAGGTTTAATCAAATTATATCTAAAAATTAAATTAAAATTAAATCAAAACAATCGTTAACGCTATTAGTTACTACATTTTCTTAACTCTGATTTTGTTCAAACCGTAAAAAACATCATTTGGCTATATTGTATATGCGAAATAGTAAATCTCAATTATATTCGAATAATAAATAACAGTAATAGAGTGAGATATGATTATTTTTTTAAAAAACAATTCATAAGAAAAATTTTAAAAATAATTTACAGTACATTAAATGAACTTTAAAAATTAAATTGGAGTCAAATCGGACAATGCTATAATGATTAATTGTTCTATTTTCTAAACCCTAGTTATGTCCAAAACTTAAAAAGGATCATTTGGGTCATCTTGTATAACCTAAATATCCTTTTTAAAATAAATTTTAATAATAGATTACCGTAATTGGGCGGGATATGACTCTTTTTCTTAAACACAATACATTAAAATATTTTTAAAAATCATTTAGGGTTAATCAAATTATATCTAAATATTAAATCGGAACAATCGTTAACGCTATTAATTACATTTTCTTAACTCTGGTTTTGTTCAAACCGTAAAAAACATCATTTGGCTATCTTGTATATGCGAAATAGTAAATTTAAATTATATTCGAATAATAGATAACAGTAATAGAGTGAGATATAATTATTTTTTTAAAAAACAATTCATAAGAAAAATTTTAAAAATAATTTACAGTACATCAAATGAACTTCAAAAATTAAATTGGAATCAAATCGGACAATGCTATAAGGATTAATTGTTCTATTTTCTTAACCCTGGTTATGTCCAAAACTTAAAAAGGATCATTTGGGTCATCTTGTATAACCTAAATATTCTTTTTAAAATAAATTTTAATAATAGATTACCGTAATTGGGTGAGATATGACTATTTTTCTTAAACACAATACATTAAAATATTTTTAAAAATCATTTAGGTTTAATCAAATTAAATCTAAAAATTAAAGTAAAATTAAATCGAAACAATCGCCAACGCTATTAGTTACTACATTTTCTTAACTCTGGTTGTGTTCAAACCGTAAAAAACATCATTTGGCTATCTTGTATATGTGAAATAGTAAATTTAAATTATATTCGAATAATAGATAACAGTAATAGAGTAAGATATGATTATTTTTGTAAAAAACAATTCATAAGAACAATTTTAATAATAATTTACAGTACATCAAATGAACTTTAAAAATTAAATTGGAATCAAATCGGACAATGCTGTAATGATTAATTGTTCTATTGTCTTAACCCTGGTTATGTCCAAAACTTAAAAAGGATCATTTGGGTCATCTTGTATAGCCTAAATATTCATTTTAAAATAAATTTGAATAATAGATAACCGTAATTGTGTGAGATATGACTATTTTTCTTAAACACAATACATTAAAATATTTTTAAAAATCATTTAGGGTTAATCAAAGTATATCAAAAATTAAATCGGAACAATCGTTAACGCTATTATTTATTATATTTTCTTAATTCTGGTTGTGTTCAAACCGTAAAAAACATCATTTGGCTATTTTGTATATGCGAAATAGTAAATTTAAATTATATTCGAATAATAGATAACAGTAATAGAGTGAGATATAATAATTTTTTTAAAAAACAATTCATAAGAAAAATTTTAATAATAATTTACAGTACATCAAATGAACTTTAAAAATTAAATTGGAATCAAATCGGACAATGCTGTAATGATTAATTGTTCTATTTTCTTAAGCCTGGTTATGTCCAAAACTTAAAAAGAATCATTTGGGTCATCTTGCATAACCTAAATATTAATTTTAAAATAAATTTAAGTTATAGATAACCGTAATTGAGTGATATGACTATTTTTTTAAAACCCAATACATTAAAAAATTTTAAAAAATTACTTAGGATTAAACAAATTATATCTAAAAATTAAATTGGAGTCAAATCGGACAATGCTATAATGATTAATTGTTCTATTTTCTTAACCCTGGTTATGTCCAAAACTTAAAAAAGATCATTTGGGACTTATTGTATAACCTAAATATTCATTTTAAAATAAATTTGAATAATAGATAACCGTAATTGTGTGAGATATGACTATTTTTCTTAAACACAATACATTAAAATATTTTTAAAAATCATTTAGGGTTAATCAAAGTATATCAAAAATTAAATCGGAACAATCGTTAATGCTATTATTTATTATATTTTCTTAATTCTGGTTGTGTTCAAACCGTAAAAAACATCATTTGGCTATCTTGTATATGCGAAATAGTAAATTTAAATTATATTCGAATAATAGATAACAGTAATAGAGTGAGATATGACTATTTTTTTAAAACACAATACATCAAAAGATTTTTAAAAATCATTTAGGGTTAATCAAATTATATCTAAAAATTAAATTAAAATTAAATCGGAACAATCGTTAATGCTATTATTTATTATATTTTCTTAACTCTGGTTGTGTTCAAACCGTAAAAAACATCATTTGGCTATCTTGTATATGCGAAATAGTAAATTTAAATTATATTCGAATAATAGATAACAGTAATAGAGTGAGATATAAATATTTTTTTAAAAAACAATTCATAAGAAGAATTTTAAAAATAATTTACAGTACATCAAATGAACTTCAAAAATTAAATTGGAATCAAATCGGACAATGCTATAATAATAAATTGTTCTATTTTCTTAATCCTGGTAATGTCTAAAACTTAAAAAGGATCATTTGGGTCATCTTGAATAACCTAAATATAAATTTTCAAATAAATTTGGATAATAGATAACCGTAATTAAGTGAGATATGACTATTTTTTTTTAAACACAATACATTAAAATATTTTTAAAAATCATTATGGGTTAATCAAATTATATTTAAAAATTAAATCGGAGCAATCGTTAACGCTATTATTTATTACATTTTCTTAACTCTGGTTTTGTTCAAACCGTAAAAAACATCATTTGGCTATCTTGTATATGCGAAATAGTAAATTTAAATTATATTCAAAAATTAAATTGGAATCAAATCGGACAATAAGGATTAATTGTTCTATTTTTTTAACCCTGGTAATGTCCAAAACTTAAAAAGGATCATATGTGTCATCTTGTAAAAACTAAATATTCATTTTAAAATAAATTTGAATAATAGATAACCGTAATTGTGGGAGATATGACTATTTTTCTTAAACACAATACATTAAAATATTTTTAAAAATCATTTAGGGTTAATCAAATTATATCAAAAATTAAATCGGAACAATCGTTAACGCTATTATTTATTATATTTTCCTAATTCTGGTTGTGTTCAAACCGTAAAAAATATCATTTGGCTATCTTGTATATGCGAAATAGTAAATTTAAATTATATTCGAATAATAGATAACAGTAACAGAGTGAGATATAATTAGTTTTTTAAAAAACAATTCATAAGAAAAATTTTAAAAATAATTTACAGTACATTAAATGAACTTTAAAAATTAAATTGGAGTCAAATCGGACAATGCTATAATGATTAATTGTTTTATTTTCTTAACCCTAGTTATGTCCAAAACTTAAAAAAGATCATTTGGGTCATCTTTTATAACCTAAATATTCTTTTTAAAATAAATTTTAATAATAGATTACCGTAATTGGGTGGGATATGACTCTTTTTCTTAAACACAATACATTAAAATATTTTTAAAAATCATTTAGGGTTAATCAAATTATATCTAAATATTAAATCGGAACAATCGTTAACGCTATTAATTACATTTTCTTAACTCTGGTTTTGTTCAAACCGTAAAAAACATCATTTGGCTATCTTGTATATGCGAAATAGTAAATTTAAATTATATTCGAATAATAGATAACAGTAATAGAGTGAGATATAATTATTTTTTTAAAAAACAATTCATAAGAAGAATTTTAAAAATAATTTACAGTACATCAAATGAACTTCAAAAATTAAATTGGAATCAAATCGGACAATGCTATAAGGATTAATTGTTCTATTTTCTTAATCCTGGTAATGTCTAAAACTTAAAAAGGATCATTTGGGTCATCTTGAATAACCTAAATATAAATTTTCAAATAAATTTGGATAATAGATAACCGTAATTAAGTGAGATATGACTATTTTTTTTTAAACACAATACATTAAAATATTTTTAAAAATCATTATGGGTTAATCAAATTATATTTAAAAATTAAATCGGAGCAATCGTTAACGCTATTATTTATTACATTTTCTTAACTCTGGTTTTGTTCAAACCGTAAAAAACATCATTTGGCTATCTTGTATATGCGAAATAGTAAATTTAAATTATATTCAAAAATTAAATTGGAATTAAATCGGACAATAAGGATTAATTGTTCTATTTTTTTAACCCTGGTAATGTCCAAAACTTAAAAAGGATCATATGTGTCATCTTGTAAAAACTAAATATTCATTTTAAAATAAATTTGAATAATAGATAACCGTAATTGTGGGAGATATGACTATTTTTCTTAAACACAATACATTAAAATATTTTTAAAAATCATTTAGGGTTAATCAAATTATATCAAAAATTAAATCGGAACAATCGTTAACGCTATTATTTATTATATTTTCCTAATTCTGGTTGTGTTCAAACCGTAAAAAATATCATTTGGCTATCTTGTATATGCGAAATAGTAAATTTAAATTATATTCGAATAATAGATAACAGTAACAGAGTGAGATATAATTAGTTTTTTAAAAAACAATTCATAAGAAAAATTTTAAAAATAATTTACAGTACATTAAATGAACTTTAAAAATTAAATTGGAGTCAAATCGGACAATGCTATAATGATTAATTGTTTTATTTTCTTAACCCTAGTTATGTCCAAAACTTAAAAAAGATCATTTGGGTCATCTTTTATAACCTAAATATTCTTTTTAAAATAAATTTAAATAATAGATTACCGTAATTGGGTGGGATATGACTCTTTTTCTTAAACACAATACATTAAAATATTTTTAAAAATCATTTAGGGTTAATCAAATTATATCTAAATATTAAATCGGAACAATCGTTAACGCTATTAATTACATTTTCTTAACTCTGGTTTTGTTCAAACCGTAAAAAACATCATTTGGCTATCTTGTATATGCGAAATAGTAAATTTAAATTATATTCGAATAATAGATAACAGTAATAGAGTGAGATATAATTATTTTTTTAAAAAACAATTCATAAGAAGAATTTTAAAAATAATTTACAGTACATCAAATGAACTTCAAAAATTAAATTGGAATCAAATCGGACAATGCTATAAGGATTAATTGTTCTATTTTCTTAACCCTGGTTATGTCCAAAACTTAAAAAGGATCATTTGGGTCATCTTGTATAACCTAAATATTAATTTTAACATAAATTTGAATAATAGATAACCGTAATCGAGTGAGATATGACTATTTTTTTTTAACACAATACATCAAAATATTTTTAAAAATCATTTAGTTTTAATCAAATTATATCTAAAAATTAAATTAAAATTAAATCAAAACAATCGTTAACGCTATTAGTTACTACATTTTCTTAAATTTGGTTTTGTTCAAACCGTAAAAAACATCATTTGGCTATATTGTATATGCGAAATAGTAAATTTAAATTATATTCAAATAATAAATAACAGTAATAGAGTGAGAGATATGATTATTTTTTTAAAAAACAATTAATAAGAAAAATTTTAATAATAATTTACAGTACATCAAATGAACTTTAAAAATTAAATTGGAATCAAATCGGACAATGCTGTAATGATTAATTGTTCTAATTTCTAAACCCTGGTTATGTCCAAAACTTA
Source organism: Anthonomus grandis grandis (assembly GCF_022605725.1). NCBI lineage: Eukaryota > Metazoa > Arthropoda > Insecta > Coleoptera > Curculionidae > Anthonomus > Anthonomus grandis. The sequence goes on from NC_065565.1 coordinate 1,612,369, forward strand.
AAAAGGATCACTTGGGTCATCTTGTTTAACCTAAATAAATTTGAAAAATAGATAACCGTAATTGAGTGAGATATGACTATTTTTTTAAGCACAATCCATCAAAATATTTTTAAAAATCATTTATGGTTAATTAAATTATATCTAAAAATTAAATCGGAACAATCGTTAACGTTATTAGTTACATTTTCTTAACTCTGGTTGTGTTCAAACTGTAAAAAACATCATTTGGCTATCTTGTATATGCGAAATATTAAATTTAAATTATATTCGAATAATAGATAACAGTAATAGAGTGAGATATGATTATTTTTTTAAAAAACAATTAATAAGAAAAATTTTAATAATAATTTACAGTACGTCAAATGAACTTTAAAAATTAAATTGGAATCAAATCGGACAATGCTGTAATGATAAATTGTTCTATTTTCTTAACCCTGGTTATGTCCAAAACTTAAAAAGGATCATTTGGGTCATCTTGAATATTATATTAATAACCGTAATAGAGTGAAATATGACTATTTTTTTAAAACATAATACATAAAACTATTTTTAAAAATCCTTTAAGGTTAATCAAATTATGTCTAAAAATTAAATCGGAACAATCGTTAGCGCTATTAGTTACTACATTTTCATAACTCTATTTGTGTTCAAACCGTAAAAAACATCATTTGGCTATCTTGTATAAGCGAAATAGTAATTTTAAATTATATTCGAATAATAGATAACAGTAAAAGAGTGAGATATGATTCTTTTTTTAAAAAACAATTCATAAGAAAAAATTAAAAAATAATTTACAGTACATCAAATGAACTTTAAAAACTAAATTGGAATCAAATCGGACAATGCTGTAATGATAAATCGTTCTATTTTCTTAACCCTGGTAATGTCCAAAACTTAAAAAGGATCATTTGAGTCATCTTGTATAACCTAAATATGAATTTTTAAAATAAATTTTAATAATAAATAACCGTAATTGAGTGAGATATGACTATTTTTTTTAAATACAATCCATCAAAATATTTTTAAAAATCAATTAGGGTTAATCAAATTAAATCTAAAAATTAAAACGGAACAATCGTCAATGCTATTAGTTACTACATTTTCTTAACTCTGGTTGTGTTCAAACCGTAAAAAACATCATTTGGATATCTTGTATATGCGAAATAGTAAATTTAAACTATATTCGAATATTAGATAACAGTAATAGTGAGATATGATTATTTTTTTAAAAAACAATTCATAAGAAAAATTTTAAAAATAATTTACAGTACATAAAATAAACTTTAAAAATTTAATTGGAATCAAATCGGACAATGCTATAATGATAAATCGTTCTATTTTCTTAACCCTGGTAATGTCCAAAACTTAAAAAGGATCATTTGAGTCATCTTGTATAACCTAAATATTAATTTTCAAATAAATTTGAATAATAGATAACCGTAATTGAGTGAGATATGCCAATTTTTTTTGAACACAATACATCAAAATATTTTTAAAACTCATTTAGGGTTAATTTAATTATATCTAAAAATTAAATTAAAATTAAATCGAAACAATCGTTAACGCAATTAGTTATTATATTTTCTTAATTCTGGTTTTGTTCAAACTGTAAAAAACATCATTTGGCTATCTTGTATATGCGAAATATTAAATTTAAATTATATTCGAATAATAGATAACAGTAATAGAGTGAGATATGATTATTTTTTTAAAAAACAATTCATAAGAAAAATTTTAAAAATAATTTACAGTACATCAAATGAACTTCAAAAATTAAATTTGAATCAAACTATCTATGAGGATTAATTGATCTATTTTCTTAACGCTGGTTATGTCTAAAACTTAAAAAGGATCATTTGGGTCATCTTGTATAACCTAAATATTAATTTTAAAATAAATTTGAATATTAGATAACCGTAATTGAGTGAGATATGACTATTTTTTTTAAACACAATACATAAAACTATTTTTAAAAATCATTTAGGGTTAATCAAATTATATCTATAAATTGAATTAAAATTAAATCGGAACAATCGCCAACGCTATTAGTTACTACATTTTCTTAACTCTGGTTGTGTTCAAACCGTAAAAAACATCATTTGGCTATCTTGTATATGCGAAATAGTAAATTTAAATTATATTCGAATGATAGATAACAGTAATATAGTGAGATATAATTATTTTTTTAAAAAACAATTCATAAGAAGAATTTTAAAAATAATTTACAGTACATTAAATGGACTTCAAAAATTAAATTGGAATCAAATCGGACAATGCTATAAGGATTAATTGTTCTATTTTCTTAACCCTGGTTATGTCCAAAACTTAAAAAGGATCATTTGGGTCATCTTGTATAACCTAAATAGTAATTTAAAAATAAATTTGAACTATAGATAACCGTAATTGAGTGAGATATGACTATTTTTTTAAGCACAATCCTTCAAAATATTTTTAAAAATCATTTAGGATTAATCAAATTATATCTAAAAATTAAATCGGAACAATCGTTAACGCTATTAGTTATTACATTTTGTTAACTCTGGTTGTGTTCAAACCGTAAAAAACATCATTTGGCTATCTTGTATATGCGAAATAGTAAATTTAAATTATATTCGAATAATAGATAACAGTAATAGAGTGAGATATAATTATTTTTTTAAAAAACAATTCATAAGAAGGATTTTAAAAATAATTTACAGTACATCAAATGAACTTCAAAAATTAAATTGGAATCAAATCGGACAATGCTATAAGGATTAATTGTTCTATTTTCTTAACCCTGGTTATGTCCAAAACTTAAAAAGGATCATTTGGGTCATCTTGTATAACCTAAATATTCATTTTAAAATAAATTTGAATAATAGATAACCGTAATTGTGTGAGATATGACTATTTTTGTTAAACACAATACATTAAAATATTTTTAAAAATCATTTAGGGTTAATCAAATTATATCTAAAAATTAAATCGGAACAATCGTTAACGCTATTATTTATTATATTTTCTTAATTCTGGTTGTGTTCAAACCGTAAAAAAGATCATTTGGCTATCTTGTATATGCGAAATAGTAAATTTAAATTATATTCGAATAATAGATAACAGTAACAGAGTGAGATATAAATATTTTTTTAAAAAACAATTCATAAGAAAAATTTTAAAAATAATTTACAGTACATTAAATGAACTTTAAAAATTAAATTGGAGTCAAATCGGACAATGCTATAATGATTAATTGTTCTATTTTCTTAACCCTAGTTATGTCCAAAACTTAAAAAGGATCATTTGGGTCATCTTGTATAACCTAAATATTCTTTTTAAAATAAATTTTAATAATAGATTACCGTAATTGAGTGAGATATGACTATTTTTTTAAGCACAATCCATCAAAATATTTTTAAAAATCATTTATGGTTAATCAAATTATATCTAAAAATTAAATCGGAACAATCGTTAACGCTATTAGTTACATTTTCTTAACTCTGGTTGTGTTCAAACCGTAAAAAACATCATTTGGCTATCTTGTATATGCGAAATAGTAAATTTTAATTATATTCGAATAATAGATAACAGTAACAGAGTGAGATATAATTATTTTTTTAAAAAACAATTCATAAGAAAAATTTTAAAAATAATTTACAGTACATTAAATGAACTTTAAAAATTAAATTGGAGTTAAATCGGACAATGCTATAATGATTAATTGTTCTATTTTCTCTACCCTGGTTATGTCCAAAACTTAAAAAGGATCATTTGGGTCATCTTGTATAACCTAAATATTCATTTTAAAATAAATTTGAATAATAGATAACCGTAATTGTGTGAGATATGACTATTTTTCTTAAACACAATACATTAAAATATTTTTAAAAATCATTTAGGGTTAATCAAATTATATCAAAAATTAAATCGGAACAATCGTTAACGCTATTATTTATTATATTTTCCTAATTCTGGTTGTGTTCAAACCGTAAAAAATATCATTTGGCTATCTTGTATATGCGAAATAGTAAATTTAAATTATATTCGAATAATAGATAACAGTAACAGAGTGAGATATAAATATTTTTTTAAAAAACAATTCATAAGAAAAATTTTAAAAATAATTTACAGTACATTAAATGAACTTTAAAAATTAAATTGGAGTCAAATCGGACAATGCTATAATGATTAATTGTTCTATTTTCTTAACCCTAGTTACGTCCGAAACTTAAAAAGGATCATTTGGGTCATCTTGTATAACCTAAATATTCTTTTTAAAATAAATTTTAATAATAGATTACCGTAATTGGGTGGGATATGACTCTTTTTCTTAAACACAATACATTAAAATATTTTTAAAAATCATTTAGGGTTAATCAAATTATATCTAAATATTAAATCGGAACAATCGTTAACGCTATTAATTACATTTTCTTAACTCTGGTTTTGTTCAAACCGTAAAAAACATCATTTGGCTATCTTGTATATGCGAAATAGTAAATTTAAATTATATTCGAATATTAGATAACAGTAATAGAGTGAGATATAATTATTTTTTTTAAAAAACAATTCATAAGAAGAATTTTAAAAATAATTTACAGTACATCAAATGAACTTCAAAAATTAAATTGGAATCAAATCGGACAATGCTATAAGGATTAATTGTTCTATTTTCTTAACCCTGGTTATGTCCAAAACTTAAAAAGGATCATTTGGGTCATCTTGTATAACCTAAATATTAATTTTAAAATAAATTTGAATAATAGATAACCGTAATCGAGTGAGATATGACTATTTTTTTTTAACACAATACATCAAAATATTTTTAAAAATCATTTAGGTTTAATCAAATTATATCTAAAAATTAAATTAAAATTAAATCAAAACAATCGTTAACGCTATTAGTTACTACATTTTCTTAACTCTGATTTTGTTCAAACCGTAAAAAACATCATTTGGCTATATTGTATATGCGAAATAGTAAATCTCAATTATATTCGAATAATAAATAACAGTAATAGAGTGAGATATGATTATTTTTTTAAAAAACAATTCATAAGAAAAATTTTAAAAATAATTTACAGTACATTAAATGAACTTTAAAAATTAAATTGGAGTCAAATCGGACAATGCTATAATGATTAATTGTTCTATTTTCTAAACCCTAGTTATGTCCAAAACTTAAAAAGGATCATTTGGGTCATCTTGTATAACCTAAATATCCTTTTTAAAATAAATTTTAATAATAGATTACCGTAATTGGGCGGGATATGACTCTTTTTCTTAAACACAATACATTAAAATATTTTTAAAAATCATTTAGGGTTAATCAAATTATATCTAAATATTAAATCGGAACAATCGTTAACGCTATTAATTACATTTTCTTAACTCTGGTTTTGTTCAAACCGTAAAAAACATCATTTGGCTATCTTGTATATGCGAAATAGTAAATTTAAATTATATTCGAATAATAGATAACAGTAATAGAGTGAGATATAATTATTTTTTTAAAAAACAATTCATAAGAAAAATTTTAAAAATAATTTACAGTACATCAAATGAACTTCAAAAATTAAATTGGAATCAAATCGGACAATGCTATAAGGATTAATTGTTCTATTTTCTTAACCCTGGTTATGTCCAAAACTTAAAAAGGATCATTTGGGTCATCTTGTATAACCTAAATATTCATTTTAAAATAAATTTGAATAATAGATATCCGTAATTGTGTGAGATATGACTATTTTTCTTAAACACAATACATTAAAATATTGTTAAAAATCATTTAGGGTTAATCATATTATATCTAAAAATAGAATTAAAATTAAATCGGAACAATCGCCAACGCTATTAGTTATTATATTTTCTTAATTCTGGTTGTGTTCAAACCGTAAAAAACATCATTTGGCTATCTTGTATATGCGAAATAGTAAATTTAAATTACATTCGAATAATAGATAACAGTAATAGATGAGATATAATTATTTTTTTAAAAAACAATTCATAAGAAAAATTTTAAAAATGATTTACAGTACATTAAATGAACTTTAAAAATTAAATTGGAGTTAAATCGGACTATAATGATTAATTGTTCTATTTTCTTAACTCTGGTTATGTCCAAAACTTAAAAAGGATCATTTGGGTCATCTTGTATAACCTAAATATTCATTTTAAAATAAATTTGAATAATAGATAACCGTAATTGTGTGAGATATGACTATTTTTCTTAAACACAATACATTAAAATATTTTTAAAAATCATTTAGGGTTAATCAAATTATATCAAAAATTAAATCGGAACAATCGTTAACGCTATTATTTATTATATTTTCTTAATTCTGGTTGTGTTCAAACCGTAAAAAATATCATTTGGCTATCTTGTATATGCGAATTAGTAAATTTAAATTATATTCGAATAATAGATAACAGTAACAGAGTGAGATATAATTATTTTTTTAAAAAAAAATTCATAAGAAAAATTTTAAAAATAATTTACAGTACATTAAATGAACTTTAAAAATTAAATTGGAGTCAAATCGGACAATGCTATAATGATTAATTGTTCTATTTTCTTAACCCTAGTTATGTCCAAAACTTAAAAAGGATCATTTGGGTCATGTTGTATAACCTAAATATTCTTTTTAAAATAAATTTTAATATTAGATTACCGTAATTGGGTGGGATATGACTCTTTTTCTTAAACACATTAAAATATTTTTAAAAATTATTTAGGGTTAATCAAATTATATCTAAATATTAAATCGGAACAATCGTTAACGCTATTAATTACATTTTCTTAACTATGGTTTTGTTCAAACCATAAAAAACATCATTTGGCTATCTTGTATATGCGAAATAGTAAATTTAAATTATATTCGAATAATAGATAAGAGTAATAGAGTGAGATATAATTATTTTTTTAAAAAACAATTCATAAGAAGAATTTTAAAAATAATTTACAGTACATCAAATGAACTTCAAAAATTAAATTGGAATCAAATCGGACAATGCTATAAGGATTAATTGTTCTATTTTCTTAACCCTGGTTATGTCCAAAACTTAAAAAGGATCATTTGGGTCATCTTGTATAACCTAAATATTAATTTTAACATAAATTTGAATAATAGATAACCGTAATCGAGTGAGATATGACTATTTTTTTTTAACACAATACATCAAAATATTTTTAAAAATCATTTAGTTTTAATCAAATTATATCTAAAAATTAAATTAAAATTAAATCAAAACAATCGTTAACGCTATTAGTTACTACATTTTCTTAAATTTGGTTTTGTTCAAACCGTAAAAAACATCATTTGGCTATATTGTATATGCGAAATAGTAAATTTAAATTATATTTAAATAATAAATAACAGTAATAGAGTGAGAGATATGATTATTTTTTTAAAAAACAATTAATAAGAAAAATTTTAATAATAATTTACAGTACATCAAATGAACTTTAAAAATTAAATTGGAATAAAATCGGACAATGCTGTAATGATTAATTGTTCTAATTTCTAAACCCTGGTTATGTCCAAAACTTAAAAAGGATCACTTGGGTCATCTTGTATAACCTAAATAAATTTGAAAAATAGATAACCGTAATTGAGTGAGATATGACTATTTTTTTAAGCACAATCCATCAAAATATTTTTAAAAATCATTTATGGTTAATTAAATTATATCTAAAAATTAAATCGGAACAATCGTTAACGCTATTAGTTACATTTTCTTAACTCTGGTTGTGTTCAAACTGTAAAAAACATCATTTGGCTATCTTGTATATGCGAAATATTAAATTTAAATTATATTCGAATAATAGATAACAGTAATAGTGAGATATGATTATTTTTTTAAAAAACAATTAATAAGAAAAATTTTAATAATAATTTACAGTACGTCAAATGAACTTTAAAATTTAAATTGGAATCAAATCGGACAATGCTGTAATGATAAATTGTTCTATTTTCTTAACCCTGGTTATGTCCAAAACTTAAAAAGGATCATTTGGGTCATCTTGAATATTATATTAATAACCGTAATAGAGTGAAATATGACTATTTTTTTAAAACATAATACATAAAACTATTTTTAAAAATCCTTTAAGGTTAATCAAATTATGTCTAAAAATTAAATCGGAACAATCGTTAGCGCTATTAGTTACTACATTTTCATAACTCTGGTTGTGTTCAAACCGTAAAAAACATCATTTGGCTATCTTGTATAAGCGAAATAGTAATTTTAAATTATATTCGAATAATAGATAACAGTAAAAGAGTGAGATATGATTCTTTTTTTAAAAAACAATTCATAAGAAAAAATTAAAAAATAATTTACAGTACATCAAATGAACTTTAAAAACTAAATTGGAATCAAATCGGACAATGCTGTAATGATAAATCGTTCTATTTTCTTAACCCTGGTAATGTCCAAAACTTAAAAAGGATCATTTGAGTCATCTTGTATAACCTAAATATGAATTTTTAAAATAAATTTTAATAATAAATAACCGTAATTGAGTGAGATATGACTATTTTTTTTAAATACAATCCATCAAAATATTTTTAAAAATCAATTAGGGTTAATCAAATTAAATCTAAAAATTAAATCGGAACAATCGTCAATGCTATTAGTTACTACATTTTCTTAACTCTGGTTGTGTTCAAACCGTAAAAAACATCATTTGGATATCTTGTATATGCGAAATAGTAAATTTAAATTATATTCGAATATTAGATAACAGTAATAGTGAGATATGATTATTTTTTTAAAAAACAATTCATAAGAAAAATTTTAAAAATAATTTACAGTACATAAAATAAACTTTAAAAATTTAATTGGAATCAAATCGGACAATGCTATAATGATAAATCGTTCTATTTTCTTAACCCTGGTAATGTCCAAAACTTAAAAAGGATCATTTGAGTCATCTTGTATAACCTAAATATTAATTTTCAAATAAATTTGAATAATAGATAACCGTAATTGAGTAAGATATGCCAATTTTTTTTGAACACAATACATCAAAATATTTTTAAAACTCATTTAGGGTTAATTTAATTATATCTAAAAATTAAATTAAAATTAATTCGAAACAATCGTTAACGCAATTAGTTATTATATTTTCTTAATTCTGGTTTTGTTCAAACTGTAAAAAACATCATTTGGCTATCTTGTATATGCGAAATATTAAATTTAAATTATATTCGAATAATAGATAACAGTAATAGAGTGAGATATGATTATTTTTTTAAAAAACAATTCATAAGAAAAATTTTAAAAATAATTTACAGTACATCAAATGAACTTCAAAAATTAAATTTGAATCAAATCGTACAATGCTATGAGGATTAATTGATCTATTTTCTTAACGCTGGTTATGTCTAAAACTTAAAAAGGATCATTTGGGTCATCTTGTATAACCTAAATATTAATTTTAAAATAAATTTGAATAATAGATAACCGTAATTGAGTGAGATATGACTATTTTTTTTAAACACAATACATAAAACTATTTTTAAAAATCATTTAGGGTTAATCAAATTATATCTATAAATTGAATTAAAATTAAATCGGAACAATCGCCAACGCTATTAGTTACTACATTTTCTTAACTCTGGTTGTGTTCAAACCGTAAAAAACATCATTTGGCTATCTTGTATATGCGAAATAGTAAATTTAAATTATATTCGAATGATAGATAACAGTAATATAGTGAGATATAATTATTTTTTTAAAAAACAATTCATAAGAAGAATTTTAAAAATAATTTACAGTACATTAAATGGACTTCAAAAATTAAATTGGAATCAAATCGGACAATGCTATAAGGATTAATTGTTCTATTTTCTTAACCCTGGTTATGTCCAAAACTTAAAAAGGATCATTTGGGTCATCTTGTATAACCTAAATAGTAATTTAAAAATAAATTTGAACTATAGATAACCGTAATTGAGTGAGATATGACTATTTTTTTAAGCACAATCCATCAAAATATTTTTAAAAATCATTTAGGATTAATCAAATTATATCTAAAAATTAAATCGGAACAATCGTTAACGCTATTAGTTATTACATTTTGTTAACTCTGGTTGTGTTCAAACCGTAAAAAATATCATTTGGCTATCTTGTATATGCGAAATAGTAAATTTAAATTATATTCGAATATTAGATAACAGTAACAGAGTGAGATATAATTATTTTTTTAAAAAACAATTCATAAGAAAAATTTTAAAAATAATTTACAGTACATTAAATGAACTTTAAAAATTAAATTGGAGTCAAATCGGACAATGCTATAATGATTAATTGTTCTATTTTCTTAACCCTAGTTATGTCCAAAACTTAAAAAGGATCATTTGGGTCATCTTGTATAACCTAAATATTCTTTATAAAATAAATTTTAATAATAGATTACCGTAATTGAGTGAGATATGACTATTTTTTTAAGCACAATCCATCAAAATATTTTTAAAAATCATTTATGGTTAATCAAATTATATCTAAAAATTAAATCGGAACAATCGTTAACGCTATTAGTTACATTTTCTTAACTCTGGTTGTGTTCAAACCGTAAAAAACATCATTTGGCTATCTTGTATATGCGAAATAGTAAATTTTAATTATATTCGAATAATAGATAACAGTAACAGAGTGAGATATAATTATTTTTTTAAAAAACAATTCATAAGAAAAATTTTAAAAATAATTTACAGTACATTAAATGAACTTTAAAAATTAAATTGGAGTTAAATCGGACAATGCTATAATGATTAATTGTTCTATTTTCTCTACCCTGGTTATGTCCAAAACTTAAAAAGGATCATTTGGGTCATCTTGTATAACCTAAATATTCATTTTAAAATAAATTTGAATAATAGATAACCGTAATTGTGTGAGATATGACTATTTTTCTTAAACACAATACATTAAAATATTTTTAAAAATCATTTAGGGTTAATCAAATTATATCAAAAATTAAATCGGAACAATCGTTAACGCTATTATTTATTATATTTTCCTAATTCTGGTTGTGTTCAAACCGTAAAAAATATCATTTGGCTATCTTGTATATGCGAAATAGTAAATTTAAATTATATTCGAATAATAGATAACAGTAACAGAGTGAGATATAAATATTTTTTTAAAAAACAATTCATAAGAAAAATTTTAAAAATAATTTACAGTACATTAAATGAACTTTAAAAATTAAATTGGAGTCAAATCGGACAATGCTATAATGATTAATTGTTCTATTTTCTTAACCCTAGTTACGTCCGAAACTTAAAAAGGATCATTTGGGTCATCTTGTATAACCTAAATATTCTTTTTAAAATAAATTTTAATAATAGATTACCGTAATTGGGTGGGATATGACTCTTTTTCTTAAACACAATACATTAAAATATTTTTAAAAATCATTTAGGGTTAATCAAATTATATCTAAATATTAAATCGGAACAATCGTTAACGCTATTAATTACATTTTCTTAACTCTGGTTTTGTTCAAACCGTAAAAAACATCATTTGGCTATCTTGTATATGCGAAATAGTAAATTTAAATTATATTCGAATATTAGATAACAGTAATAGAGTGAGATATAATTATTTTTTTTAAAAAACAATTCATAAGAAGAATTTTAAAAATAATTTACAGTACATCAAATGAACTTCAAAAATTAAATTGGAATCAAATCGGACAATGCTATAAGGATTAATTGTTCTATTTTCTTAACCCTGGTTATGTCCAAAACTTAAAAAGGATCATTTGGGTCATCTTGTATAACCTAAATATTAATTTTAAAATAAATTTGAATAATAGATAACCGTAATCGAGTGAGATATGACTATTTTTTTTTAACACAATACATCAAAATATTTTTAAAAATCATTTAGGTTTAATCAAATTATATCTAAAAATTAAATTAAAATTAAATCAAAACAATCGTTAACGCTATTAGTTACTACATTTTCTTAACTCTGATTTTGTTCAAACCGTAAAAAACATCATTTGGCTATATTGTATATGCGAAATAGTAAATCTCAATTATATTCGAATAATAAATAACAGTAATAGAGTGAGATATGATTATTTTTTTAAAAAACAATTCATAAGAAAAATTTTAAAAATAATTTACAGTACATTAAATGAACTTTAAAAATTAAATTGGAGTCAAATCGGACAATGCTATAATGATTAATTGTTCTATTTTCTAAACCCTAGTTATGTCCAAAACTTAAAAAGGATCATTTGGGTCATCTTGTATAACCTAAATATCCTTTTTAAAATAAATTTTAATAATAGATTACCGTAATTGGGCGGGATATGACTCTTTTTCTTAAACACAATACATTAAAATATTTTTAAAAATCATTTAGGGTTAATCAAATTATATCTAAATATTAAATCGGAACAATCGTTAACGCTATTAATTACATTTTCTTAACTCTGGTTTTGTTCAAACCGTAAAAAACATCATTTGGCTATCTTGTATATGCGAAATAGTAAATTTAAATTATATTCGAATAATAGATAACAGTAATAGAGTGAGATATAATTATTTTTTTAAAAAACAATTCATAAGAAAAATTTTAAAAATAATTTACAGTACATCAAATGAACTTCAAAAATTAAATTGGAATCAAATCGGACAATGCTATAAGGATTAATTGTTCTATTTTCTTAACCCTGGTTATGTCCAAAACTTAAAAAGGATCATTTGGGTCATCTTGTATAACCTAAATATTCATTTTAAAATAAATTTGAATAATAGATATCCGTAATTGTGTGAGATATGACTATTTTTCTTAAACACAATACATTAAAATATTGTTAAAAATCATTTAGGGTTAATCATATTATATCTAAAAATAGAATTAAAATTAAATCGGAACAATCGCCAACGCTATTAGTTATTATATTTTCTTAATTCTGGTTGTGTTCAAACCGTAAAAAACATCATTTGGCTATCTTGTATATGCGAAATAGTAAATTTAAATTACATTCGAATAATAGATAACAGTAATAGATGAGATATAATTATTTTTTTAAAAAACAATTCATAAGAAAAATTTTAAAAATGATTTACAGTACATTAAATGAACTTTAAAAATTAAATTGGAGTTAAATCGGACTATAATGATTAATTGTTCTATTTTCTTAACTCTGGTTATGTCCAAAACTTAAAAAGGATCATTTGGGTCATCTTGTATAACCTAAATATTCATTTTAAAATAAATTTGAATAATAGATAACCGTAATTGTGTGAGATATGACTATTTTTCTTAAACACAATACATTAAAATATTTTTAAAAATCATTTAGGGTTAATCAAATTATATCAAAAATTAAATCGGAACAATCGTTAACGCTATTATTTATTATATTTTCTTAATTCTGGTTGTGTTCAAACCGTAAAAAATATCATTTGGCTATCTTGTATATGCGAATTAGTAAATTTAAATTATATTCGAATAATAGATAACAGTAACAGAGTGAGATATAATTATTTTTTTAAAAAACAATTCATAAGAAAAATTTTAAAAATAATTTACAGTACATTAAATGAACTTTAAAAATTAAATTGGAGTCAAATCGGACAATGCTATAATGATTAATTGTTCTATTTTCTTAACCCTAGTTATGTCCAAAACTTAAAAAGGATCATTTGGGTCATGCTGTATAACCTAAATATTCTTTTTAAAATAAATTTTAATATTAGATTACCGTAATTGGGTGGGATATGACTCTTTTTCTTAAACACATTAAAATATTTTTAAAAATTATTTAGGGTTAATCAAATTATATCTAAATATTAAATCGGAACAATCGTTAACGCTATTAATTACATTTTCTTAACTATGGTTTTGTTCAAACCATAAAAAACATCATTTGGCTATCTTGTATATGCGAAATAGTAAATTTAAATTATATTCGAATAATAGATAAGAGTAATAGAGTGAGATATAATTATTTTTTTAAAAAACAATTCATAAGAAGAATTTTAAAAATAATTTACAGTACATCAAATGAACTTCAAAAATTAAATTGGAATCAAATCGGACAATGCTATAAGGATTAATTGTTCTATTTTCTTAACCCTGGTTATGTCCAAAACTTAAAAAGGATCATTTGGGTCATCTTGTATAACCTAAATATTAATTTTAACATAAATTTGAATAATAGATAACCGTAATCGAGTGAGATATGACTATTTTTTTTTAACACAATACATCAAAATATTTTTAAAAATCATTTAGTTTTAATCAAATTATATCTAAAAATTAAATTAAAATTAAATCAAAACAATCGTTAACGCTATTAGTTACTACATTTTCTTAAATTTGGTTTTGTTCAAACCGTAAAAAACATCATTTGGCTATATTGTATATGCGAAATAGTAAATTTAAATTATATTTAAATAATAAATAACAGTAATAGAGTGAGAGATATGATTATTTTTTTAAAAAACAATTAATAAGAAAAATTTTAATAATAATTTACAGTACATCAAATGAACTTTAAAAATTAAATTGGAATAAAATCGGACAATGCTGTAATGATTAATTGTTCTAATTTCTAAACCCTGGTTATGTCCAAAACTTAAAAAGGATCACTTGGGTCATCTTGTATAACCTAAATAAATTTGAAAAATAGATAACCGTAATTGAGTGAGATATGACTATTTTTTTAAGCACAATCCATCAAAATATTTTTAAAAATCATTTATGCTTAATTAAATTATATCTAAAAATTAAATCGGAACAATCGTTAACGCTATTAGTTACATTTTCTTAACTCTGGTTGTGTTCAAACTGTAAAAAACATCATTTGGCTATCTTGTATATGCGAAATATTAAATTTAAATTATATTCGAATAATAGATAACAGTAATAGTAAGATATGATTATTTTTTTAAAAAACAATTAATAAGAAAAATTTTAATAATAATTTACAGTACGTCAAATGAACTTTAAAAATTAAATTGGAATCAAATCGGACAATGCTGTAATGATAAATTGTTCTATTTTCTTAACCCTGGTTATGTCCAAAACTTAAAAAGGATCATTTGGGTCATCTTGAATATTATATTAATAACCGTAATAGAGTGAAATATGACTATTTTTTTAAAACATAATACATAAAACTATTTTTAAAAATCCTTTAAGGTTAATCAAATTATGTCTAAAAATTAAATCGGAACAATCGTTAGCGCTATTAGTTACTACATTTTCATAACTCTGGTTGTGTTCAAACCGTAAAAAACATCATTTGGCTATCTTGTATAAGCGAAATAGTAATTTTAAATTATATTCGAATAATAGATAACAGTAAAAGAGTGAGATATGATTCTTTTTTTAAAAAACAATTCATAAGAAAAAATTAAAAAATAATTTACAGTACATCAAATGAACTTTAAAAACTAAATTGGAATCAAATCGGACAATGCTGTAATGATAAATCGTTCTATTTTCTTAACCCTGGTAATGTCCAAAACTTAAAAAGGATCATTTGAGTCATCTTGTATAACCTAAATATGAATTTTTAAAATAAATTTTAATAATAAATAACCGTAATTGAGTGAGATATGACTATTTTTTTTAAATACAATCCATCAAAATATTTTTAAAAATCAATTAGGGTTAATCAAATTAAATCTAAAAATTAAATCGGAACAATCGTCAATGCTATTAGTTACTACATTTTCTTAACTCTGGTTGTGTTCAAACCGTAAAAAACATCATTTGGATATCTTGTATATGCGAAATAGTAAATTTAAATTATATTCGAATATTAGATAACAGTAATAGTGAGATATGATTATTTTTTTAAAAAACAATTCATAAGAAAAATTTTAAAAATAATTTACAGTACATAAAATAAACTTTAAAAATTTAATTGGAATCAAATCGGACAATGCTATAATGATAAATCGTTCTATTTTCTTAACCCTGGTAATGTCCAAAACTTAAAAAGGATCATTTGAGTCATCTTGTATAACCTAAATATTAATTTTCAAATAAATTTGAATAATAGATAACCGTAATTGAGTAAGATATGCCAATTTTTTTTGAACACAATACATCAAAATATTTTTAAAACTCATTTAGGGTTAATTTAATTATATCTAAAAATTAAATTAAAATTAATTCGAAACAATCGTTAACGCAATTAGTTATTATATTTTCTTAATTCTGGTTTTGTTCAAACTGTAAAAAACATCATTTGGCTATCTTGTATATGCGAAATATTAAATTTAAATTATATTCGAATAATAGATAACAGTAATAGAGTGAGATATGATTATTTTTTTAAAAAACAATTCATAAGAAAAATTTTAAAAATAATTTACAGTACATCAAATGAACTTCAAAAATTAAATTTGAATCAAATCGTACAATGCTATGAGGATTAATTGATCTATTTTCTTAACGCTGGTTATGTCTAAAACTTAAAAAGGATCATTTGGGTCATCTTGTATAACCTAAATATTAATTTTAAAATAAATTTGAATAATAGATAACCGTAATTGAGTGAGATATGACTATTTTTTTTAAACACAATACATAAAACTATTTTTAAAAATCATTTAGGGTTAATCAAATTATATCTATAAATTGAATTAAAATTAAATCGGAACAATCGCCAACGCTATTAGTTACTACATTTTCTTAACTCTGGTTGTGTTCAAACCGTAAAAAACATTATTTGGCTATCTTGTATATGCGAAATAGTAAATTTAAATTATATTCGAATGATAGATAACAGTAATATAGTGAGATATAATTATTTTTTTAAAAAACAATTCATAAGAAGAATTTTAAAAATAATTTACAGTACATTAAATGGACTTCAAAAATTAAATTGGAATCAAATCGGACAATGCTATAAGGATTAATTGTTCTATTTTCTTAACCCTGGTTATGTCCAAAACCTAAAAAGGATCATTTGGGTCATCTTGTATAACCTAAATAGTAATTTAAAAATAAATTTGAACTATAGATAACCGTAATTGAGTGAGATATGACTATTTTTTTAAGCACAATCCATCAAAATATTTTTAAAAATCATTTAGGATTAATCAAATTATATCTAAAAATTAAATCGGAACAATCGTTAACGCTATTAGTTATTACATTTTGTTAACTCTGGTTGTGTTCAAACCGTAAAAAATATCATTTGGCTATCTTGTATATGCGAAATAGTAAATTTAAATTATATTCGAATATTAGATAACAGTAACAGAGTGAGATATAATTATTTTTTTAAAAAACAATTCATAAGAAAAATTTTAAAAATAATTTACAGTACATTAAATGAACTTTAAAAATTAAATTGGAGTCAAATCGGACAATGCTATAATGATTAATTGTTCTATTTTCTTAACCCTAGTTATGTCCAAAACTTAAAAAGGATCATTTGGGTCATCTTGTATAACCTAAATATTCTTTTTAAAATAAATTTTAATAATAGATTACCGTAATTGAGTGAGATATGACTATTTTTTTAAGCACAATCCATCAAAATATTTTTAAAAATCATTTATGGTTAATCAAATTATATCTAAAAATTAAATCGGAACAATCGTTAACGCTATTAGTTACATTTTCTTAACTCTGGTTGTGTTCAAACCGTAAAAAACATCATTTGGCTATCTTGTATATGCGAAATAGTAAATTTTAATTATATTCGAATAATAGATAACAGTAACAGAGTGAGATATAATTGTTTTTTTAAAAAACAATTCATAAGAAAAATTTAAAAAATTATTTACAGTACATCAAATGAACCTTAAAAACTAAATTGGAATCAAATCGGACAATGCTATAATGATTAATTGTTCTATTTTCTTAACCCTGATTATGTCCAAAACTTAAAAAGGATCATTTGGGTCATCTTGTATAACCTAAATATTCATTTTAAAATAAATTTGAATAATAGATAAGCGTAATTGTGTGAGATATGACTATTTTTCTTAAACACAATACATTAAAATATTTTTAAAAATTATTTAGGGTTAATCAAATTATATCAAAAATTAAATCGGAACAATCGTTAACGCTATTATTTATTATATTTTCCTAATTCTGGTTGTGTTCAAACCGTAAAAAATATCATTTGGCTATGTTGTATATGCGAAATAGTAAATTTAAATTATATTCGAATAATAGATAACAGTAAAAGAGTGAGATATAATTGTTTTTTTAAAAAACAATTCATAAGAAAACTTTAAAAAATTATTTACAGTACATCAAATGAACCTTAAAAACTAAATTGGAATCAAATCGGACAATGCTATAATGATAATTCGTTCTATTTTCTTAACCCTGGTAATGTCCAAAACTTAAAAAGGATCATTTGAGTCATCTTGTATAACCTAAATATTCATTTTAAATTAAATTTGAATAATAGATAAGCGTAATTGTGTGAGATATGACTATTTTTCTTAAACACAATACATTAAAATATTTTTAAAAATCATTTAGGGTTAATCAAATTATATCTAAATATTCAATCGGAACAATCGTTAACGCTATTAATTACATTTTCTTAACTCTGGTTTTGTTCAAACCGTAAAAAACATCATTTGGCTATCTTGTATATGCGAAATAGTAAATTTAAATTATATTCGAATAATAGATAAGAGTAATAGAGTGAGTTATAATTATTTTTTTAAAAAACAATTCATAAGAAGAATTTTAAAAATAATTTACAGTACATCAAATGAACTTCAAAAATTAAATTGGAAACAAATCGGACAATGCTGTAATGATTAATTGTTCTATTTTCTTAACCCTGGTTATGTCCAAAACTTAAAAAGGATCATTTGGGTCATCTTGTATAACCTAAATATTAATTTTAAAATAAATTTGAATAATAAATAACCGTAATTGAGTGAGATATGACTATTTTTTTAAAACACAATACATCAAAAGATTTTTAAAAATCATTTAGGGTTAATCAAATTATATCTAAAAATTGAATTAAAATTAAATCGGAACAATCGCCAACGCTATTAGTTATTATATTTTCTTAACCCTGGTTATATCCAAAACTTAAAAATGATCATTTGGGTCATCTTGTAGAACCTAAATATTAATTTTAAAATAAATTTGAATAATAGATAACCGTAATCGAGTGAGATATGACTATTTTTTTTTAACACAAAACATCAAAATATTTTTAAAAATCATTTAGGTTTAATCAAATTATATCTAAAAATTAAATTAAAATTAAATCGAAACAATCATTAGCGCAATTAGTTATTATATTTTCTTAATTCTGGTTGTGTTCAAACCGTAAAAAACATCATTTGGCTATCTTGTATATGCGAAATAGTAAATTTAAATTATATTCAAATAATAAATAACAGTAATAGAGTGAGATATGATTATTTTTTTAAAAAACAATTAAGAAAAATTTTAATAATAATTTACAGTACATCAAATGAACTTTAAAAATTAAATTGGAATCAAATCGGACAATGCTGTATTGATTAATTGTTCTATTTTCTTAACCCTGGTTATGTCCAAAACTTAAAAAGGATCATTTGGGTCATCTTGATAACCTAAATATTAATTTTAAATTATATTTGAATAATTAATAACCGTCCTGGAGTAAGATATCGCTATTTTTTTAAAACACAATACATAAAACTATTTTTAAAAATCATTTAGGGTTAATCAAATTATATCTAAAAATTAAATCGGAACAATCGTTAACGCTCTTAATTACTACATTTTCTTAACTTCTGGTTGTGTTCAAACCGTAAAAAACATCATTTGGCTATCTTGTATATGCGAAATAGTAAATTTAAATTATATTCGAATAACAGATAACAGTAACAGAGTGAGATATAATAATTTTTTTAAAAAACAATTCATAAGAAAAATTTTAAAAATAATTTACAGTACATTAAATGAACTTTAAAAATTAAATTGGAGTTAAATCGGACAATGCTATAATGATTAATTGTTCTATTTTCTTAACCCTGATTATGTCCAAAACTTAAAAAGGATCATTTGGGTCATCTTGTATAACCTAAATATTTATTTTAAAATAAATTTGAATAATAGATAAGCGTAATTGTGTGAGATATGACTATTTTTCTTAAACACAATACATTAAAATATTTTTAAAAATCATTTGGGGTTAATCAAATTATATCAAAAATTAAATCGGAACAATCGTTAACGCTATTATTTATTATATTTTCTTAATTCTGGTTGTGTTCAAACCGTAAAAAATATCATTTGGCTATCTTGTATATGCGAAATAGTAAATTTAAATTATATTCGAATAATAGATAACAGTAACAGAGTGAGATATGATTATTTTTTTAAAAAACAATTAGTAAGAAAAATTTTAATAATAATTTACAGTACATCAAATGAACTTTAAAAATTAAATTGGAATCAAATCGGACAATGCTGTAATGATTAATTGTTCTATTTTCTTAACCCTGGTTATGTCCAAAACTTAAAAAGGATCATTTGGGTCAACTTGTATAACCTAAATATTAATTTTAAAATAAATTTGAATAATAGATAACCGTAATTGAGTGAGATATGACTATTTTTTTAAGCACAATCCATCAAAATATTTTTAAAAATCATTTATGGTTAATCAAATTATATCTAAAAATTAAATCGGAACAATCGTTAACGCTATTAGTTACATTTTCTTAACTCTGGTTGTGTTCAAACCGTAAAAAACATCATTTGGCTATCTTGTATATGCGAAATAGTAAATTTAAATTATATTCGAGTAATAGATAACAGTAACAGAGTGAGATATAATTTTTTTTTTAAAAAACAATTCATAAGAAAAATTTTAAAAATAATTTACAGTACATTAAATGAACTTTAAAAATTAAAATGGAGTTAAATCGGAAAATGCTATAATGATTAATTGTTCTATTTTCTTAACCCTGGTTATGTCCAAAACTTAAAAAGGATCATTTGGGTCATCTTGTATAACCTAAATATTCATTTTAAAATAAATTTGAATAATAGATAAGCGTAATTGTGTGAGATATGACTATTTTTCTTCCACACAATACATTAAAATATTTTTAAAAATCATTTAGGGTTAATCAAATTATATCTAAATATTAAATCGGAACAATCGTTAACGCTATTAATTACATTTTCTTAACTCTGGTTTTGTTCAAACCGTAAAAAACATCATTTGGCTATCTTGTATATGCGAAATAGTAAATTTAAATTATATTCGAATAATAGATAACAGTAATAGAGTGAGATATAATTATTTTTTTAAAAAACAATTCATAAGAAGAATTTTAAAAATAATTTACAGTACATCAAATGAACTTCAAAAATTAAATTGGAATCAAGTCGGACAATGCTATAAGGATTAATTGTTCTATTTTCTTAACCCTGGTTATATCCAAAACTTAAAAATGATCATTTGGGTCATCTTGTAGAATCTAAATATTAATTTTAAAATAAATTTGAATAATAGATAACCGTAATCGAGTGAGATATGACTATTTTTTTTTAACACAAAACATCAAAATATTTTAAAAAATCATTTAGGTTTAATCAAATTATATCTAAAAATTAAATTAAAATTAAATCGAAACAATCATTAGCGCAATTAGTTATTATATTTTCTTAATTCTGGTTGTGTTCAAACCGTAAAAAACATCATTTGGCTATCTTGTATATGCGAAATAGTAAATTTAAATTATATTCAAATAATAAATAACAGTAATAGAGTGAGATATGATTATTTTTTTAAAAAACAATTAAGAAAAATTTTAATAATAATTTACAGTACATCAAATGAACTTTAAAAATTAAATTGGAATCAAATCGGACAATGCTGTAATGATTAATTGTTCTATTTTCTTAACCCTGGTTATGTCCAAAACTTAAAAAGGATCATTTGGGTCAACTTGTATAACCTAAATATTAATTTTAAAATAAATTTGAATAATAGATAACCGTAATTGAGTGAGATATGACTATTTTTTTAAGCACAATCCATCAAAATATTTTTAAAAATCATTTATGGTTAATCAAATTATATCTAAAAATTAAATCGGAACAATCGTTAACGCTATTAGTTACATTTTCTTAACTCTGGTTGTGTTCAAACCGTAAAAAACATCATTTGGCTATCTTGTATATGCGAAATAGTAAATTTAAATTATATTCGAATAATAGATAACAGTAATAGAGTGAGATATGATTATTTTTTTAAAAAACAATTCATAAGAAAAATTTTAAAAATAATTTACAGTACATCAAATGAACTTTAAAAATTAAATTGGAATAAAATCGGACAATGCTATAATGATAAATCGTTTTATTTTCTTAACACTGGTAATGTCCAAAACTTAAAAAGGATCATTTGAGTCATCTTGTATAACATAAATTTTAATTTTAAAATAAATTTAAGTTATAGACGACCGTAATTGAGTGATATGACTATAATGATTAATTGTTCTATTTTCTTAACCCTGGTTATGTCCAAAACTTAAAAAGGATCATTTGGGTGATCTTGTATAACCTAAATATTCATTTTAAAATAAATTTGAATAATAGATAACCGCAATTGAGTGAGATATGACTACTTTTTTAAGCACAATCCGTCAAAATATTTTTAAAAATCATTTAGGGTTAATCAAATTATATCTAAAAATTAAATCGGAACAATCGTTAACGCTATTAGTTACTACATTTTCTTAACTGTGGTGGTGTTCAAACCGTAAAAAACATCATTTGGCTATCTTGTATATGCGAAATAGTAAATTTAAATTATATTCGAATAATAAATAACAGTAATGGAGTGAGATATGATTATTTTTTTAAAAAACAATTAATAAAAAAAATTTAAATAATAATTTACAGTACGTCAAATGAACTTTATAAATTAAATTGGAATCAAATTGGACAATGCTGTAATGATAAATTGTTCTATTTTCTTAACCCTGGTTATGTCCAAAACTTAAAAAGGATCATTTGGGTCATCTTGTATAACCTAAATATTCATTTTAAAATAAATTTGAATAATAGATAACCGTAATTGTGTGAGATATGACTATTTTTCTTAAACACAATACATTAAAATATTTTTAAAAATCATTTAGGGTTAATCAAATTATATCAAAAATTAAATCGGAACAATCGTTAACGCTATTATTTATTATATTTTCTTAATTCTGGTTGTGTTCAAACCGTAAAAAATATCATTTGGCTATCTTGTATATGCGAATTAGTAAATTTAAATTATATTCGAATAATAGATAACAGTAACAGAGTGAGATATAATTATTTTTTTAAAAAACAATTCATAAGAAAAATTTTAAAAATAATTTACAGTACATTAAATGAACTTTAAAAATTAAATTGGAGTCAAATCGGACAATGCTATAATGATTAATTGTTCTATTTTCTTAACCCTAGTTATGTCCAAAACTTAAAAAGGATCATTTGGGTCATGCTGTATAACCTAAATATTCTTTTTAAAATAAATTTTAATATTAGATTACCGTAATTGGGTGGGATATGACTCTTTTTCTTAAACACATTAAAATATTTTTAAAAATTATTTAGGGTTAATCAAATTATATCTAAATATTAAATCGGAACAATCGTTAACGCTATTAATTACATTTTCTTAACTATGGTTTTGTTCAAACCATAAAAAACATCATTTGGCTATCTTGTATATGCGAAATAGTAAATTTAAATTATATTCGAATAATAGATAAGAGTAATAGAGTGAGATATAATTATTTTTTTAAAAAACAATTCATAAGAAGAATTTTAAAAATAATTTACAGTACATCAAATGAACTTCAAAAATTAAATTGGAATCAAATCGGACAATGCTATAAGGATTAATTGTTCTATTTTCTTAACCCTGGTTATGTCCAAAACTTAAAAAGGATCATTTGGGTCATCTTGTATAACCTAAATATTAATTTTAACATAAATTTGAATAATAGATAACCGTAATCGAGTGAGATATGACTATTTTTTTTTAACACAATACATCAAAATATTTTTAAAAATCATTTAGTTTTAATCAAATTATATCTAAAAATTAAATTAAAATTAAATCAAAACAATCGTTAACGCTATTAGTTACTACATTTTCTTAAATTTGGTTTTGTTCAAACCGTAAAAAACATCATTTGGCTATATTGTATATGCGAAATAGTAAATTTAAATTATATTTAAATAATAAATAACAGTAATAGAGTGAGAGATATGATTATTTTTTTAAAAAACAATTAATAAGAAAAATTTTAATAATAATTTACAGTACATCAAATGAACTTTAAAAATTAAATTGGAATAAAATCGGACAATGCTGTAATGATTAATTGTTCTAATTTCTAAACCCTGGTTATGTCCAAAACTTAAAAAGGATCACTTGGGTCATCTTGTATAACCTAAATAAATTTGAAAAATAGATAACCGTAATTGAGTGAGATATGACTATTTTTTTAAGCACAATCCATCAAAATATTTTTAAAAATCATTTATGCTTAATTAAATTATATCTAAAAATTAAATCGGAACAATCGTTAACGCTATTAGTTACATTTTCTTAACTCTGGTTGTGTTCAAACTGTAAAAAACATCATTTGGCTATCTTGTATATGCGAAATATTAAATTTAAATTATATTCGAATAATAGATAACAGTAATAGTGAGATATGATTATTTTTTTAAAAAACAATTAATAAGAAAAATTTTAATAATAATTTACAGTACGTCAAATGAACTTTAAAAATTAAATTGGAATCAAATCGGACAATGCTGTAATGATAAATTGTTCTATTTTCTTAACCCTGGTTATGTCCAAAACTTAAAAAGGATCATTTGGGTCATCTTGAATATTATATTAATAACCGTAATAGAGTGAAATATGACTATTTTTTTAAAACATAATACATAAAACTATTTTTAAAAATCCTTTAAGGTTAATCAAATTATGTCTAAAAATTAAATCGGAACAATCGTTAACGCTATTAATTACATTTTCTTAACTCTGGTTTTGTTCAAACCGTAAAAAACATCATTTGGCTATCTTGTATATGCGAAATAGTAAATTTAAATTATATTCGAATAATAGATAACAGTAATAGAGTGAGATATAATTATTTTTTTAAAAAACAATTCATAAGAAGAATTTTAAAAATAATTTACAGTACATCAAATGAACTTCAAAAATTAAATTGGAATCAAGTCGGACAATGCTATAAGGATTAATTGTTCTATTTTCTTAACCCTGGTTATATCCAAAACTTAAAAATGATCATTTGGGTCATCTTGTAGAATCTAAATATTAATTTTAAAATAAATTTGAATAATAGATAACCGTAATCGAGTGAGATATGACTATTTTTTTTTAACACAAAACATCAAAATATTTTAAAAAATCATTTAGGTTTAATCAAATTATATCTAAAAATTAAATTAAAATTAAATCGAAACAATCATTAGCGCAATTAGTTATTATATTTTCTTAATTCTGGTTGTGTTCAAACCGTAAAAAACATCATTTGGCTATCTTGTATATGCGAAATAGTAAATTTAAATTATATTCAAATAATAAATAACAGTAATAGAGTGAGATATGATTATTTTTTTAAAAAACAATTAAGAAAAATTTTAATAATAATTTACAGTACATCAAATGAACTTTAAAAATTAAATTGGAATCAAATCGGACAATGCTGTAATGATTAATTGTTCTATTTTCTTAACCCTGGTTATGTCCAAAACTTAAAAAGGATCATTTGGGTCAACTTGTATAACCTAAATATTAATTTTAAAATAAATTTGAATAATAGATAACCGTAATTGAGTGAGATATGACTATTTTTTTAAGCACAATCCATCAAAATATTTTTAAAAATCATTTATGGTTAATCAAATTATATCTAAAAATTAAATCGGAACAATCGTTAACGCTATTAGTTACATTTTCTTAACTCTGGTTGTGTTCAAACCGTAAAAAACATCATTTGGCTATCTTGTATATGCGAAATAGTAAATTTAAATTATATTCGAATAATAGATAACAGTAATAGAGTGAGATATGATTATTTTTTTAAAAAACAATTCATAAGAAAAATTTTAAAAATAATTTACAGTACATCAAATGAACTTTAAAAATTAAATTGGAATAAAATCGGACAATGCTATAATGATAAATCGTTTTATTTTCTTAACACTGGTAATGTCCAAAACTTAAAAAGGATCATTTGAGTCATCTTGTATAACATAAATTTTAATTTTAAAATAAATTTAAGTTATAGACGACCGTAATTGAGTGATATGACTATAATGATTAATTGTTCTATTTTCTTAACCCTGGTTATGTCCAAAACTTAAAAAGGATCATTTGGGTGATCTTGTATAACCTAAATATTCATTTTAAAATAAATTTGAATAATAGATAACCGCAATTGAGTGAGATATGACTACTTTTTTAAGCACAATCCGTCAAAATATTTTTAAAAATCATTTAGGGTTAATCAAATTATATCTAAAAATTAAATCGGAACAATCGTTAACGCTATTAGTTACTACATTTTCTTAACTGTGGTGGTGTTCAAACCGTAAAAAACATCATTTGGCTATCTTGTATATGCGAAATAGTAAATTTAAATTATATTCGAATAATAAATAACAGTAATGGAGTGAGATATGATTATTTTTTTAAAAAACAATTAATAAAAAAAATTTAAATAATAATTTACAGTACGTCAAATGAACTTTATAAATTAAATTGGAATCAAATTGGACAATGCTGTAATGATAAATTGTTCTATTTTCTTAACCCTGGTTATGTCCAAAACTTAAAAAGGATCATTTGGGTCATCTTGTATAACCTAAATATTCATTTTAAAATAAATTTGAATAATAGATAACCGTAATTGTGTGAGATATGACTATTTTTCTTAAACACAATACATTAAAATATTTTTAAAAATCATTTAGGGTTAATCAAATTATATCAAAAATTAAATCGGAACAATCGTTAACGCTATTATTTATTATATTTTCTTAATTCTGGTTGTGTTCAAACCGTAAAAAATATCATTTGGCTATCTTGTATATGCGAATTAGTAAATTTAAATTATATTCGAATAATAGATAACAGTAACAGAGTGAGATATAATTATTTTTTTAAAAAACAATTCATAAGAAAAATTTTAAAAATAATTTACAGTACATTAAATGAACTTTAAAAATTAAATTGGAGTCAAATCGGACAATGCTATAATGATTAATTGTTCTATTTTCTTAACCCTAGTTATGTCCAAAACTTAAAAAGGATCATTTGGGTCATGCTGTATAACCTAAATATTCTTTTTAAAATAAATTTTAATATTAGATTACCGTAATTGGGTGGGATATGACTCTTTTTCTTAAACACATTAAAATATTTTTAAAAATTATTTAGGGTTAATCAAATTATATCTAAATATTAAATCGGAACAATCGTTAACGCTATTAATTACATTTTCTTAACTATGGTTTTGTTCAAACCATAAAAAACATCATTTGGCTATCTTGTATATGCGAAATAGTAAATTTAAATTATATTCGAATAATAGATAAGAGTAATAGAGTGAGATATAATTATTTTTTTAAAAAACAATTCATAAGAAGAATTTTAAAAATAATTTACAGTACATCAAATGAACTTCAAAAATTAAATTGGAATCAAATCGAACAATGCTATAAGGATTAATTGTTCTATTTTCTTAACCCTGGTTATGTCCAAAACTTAAAAAGGATCATTTGGGTCATCTTGTATAACCTAAATATTAATTTTAACATAAATTTGAATAATAGATAACCGTAATCGAGTGAGATATGACTATTTTTTTTTAACACAATACATCAAAATATTTTTAAAAATCATTTAGTTTTAATCAAATTATATCTAAAAATTAAATTAAAATTAAATCAAAACAATCGTTAACGCTATTAGTTACTACATTTTCTTAAATTTGGTTTTGTTCAAACCGTAAAAAACATCATTTGGCTATATTGTATATGCGAAATAGTAAATTTAAATTATATTTAAATAATAAATAACAGTAATAGAGTGAGAGATATGATTATTTTTTTAAAAAACAATTAATAAGAAAAATTTTAATAATAATTTACAGTACATCAAATGAACTTTAAAAATTAAATTGGAATAAAATCGGACAATGCTGTAATGATTAATTGTTCTAATTTCTAAACCCTGGTTATGTCCAAAACTTAAAAAGGATCACTTGGGTCATCTTGTATAACCTAAATAAATTTGAAAAATAGATAACCGTAATTGAGTGAGATATGACTATTTTTTTAAGCACAATCCATCAAAATATTTTTAAAAATCATTTATGCTTAATTAAATTATATCTAAAAATTAAATCGGAACAATCGTTAACGCTATTAGTTACATTTTCTTAACTCTGGTTGTGTTCAAACTGTAAAAAACATCATTTGGCTATCTTGTATATGCGAAATATTAAATTTAAATTATATTCGAATAATAGATAACAGTAATAGTGAGATATGATTATTTTTTTAAAAAACAATTAATAAGAAAAATTTTAATAATAATTTACAGTACGTCAAATGAACTTTAAAAATTAAATTGGAATCAAATCGGACAATGCTGTAATGATAAATTGTTCTATTTTCTTAACCCTGGTTATGTCCAAAACTTAAAAAGGATCATTTGGGTCATCTTGAATATTATATTAATAACCGTAATAGAGTGAAATATGACTATTTTTTTAAAACATAATACATAAAACTATTTTTAAAAATCCTTTAAGGTTAATCAAATTATGTCTAAAAATTAAATCGGAACAATCGTTAGCGCTATTAGTTACTACATTTTCATAACTCTGGTTGTGTTCAAACCGTAAAAAACATCATTTGGCTATCTTGTATAAGCGAAATAGTAATTTTAAATTATATTCGAATAATAGATAACAGTAAAAGAGTGAGATATGATTCTTTTTTTAAAAAACAATTCATAAGAAAAAATTAAAAAATAATTTACAGTACATCAAATGAACTTTAAAAACTAAATTGGAATCAAATCGGACAATGCTGTAATGATAAATCGTTCTATTTTCTTAACCCTGGTAATGTCCAAAACTTAAAAAGGATCATTTGAGTCATCTTGTATAACCTAAATATGAATTTTTAAAATAAATTTTAATAATAAATAACCGTAATTGAGTGAGATATGACTATTTTTTTTAAATACAATCCATCAAAATATTTTTAAAAATCAATTAGGGTTAATCAAATTAAATCTAAAAATTAAATCGGAACAATCGTCAATGCTATTAGTTACTACATTTTCTTAACTCTGGTTGTGTTCAAACCGTAAAAAACATCATTTGGATATCTTGTATATGCGAAATAGTAAATTTAAATTATATTCGAATATTAGATAACAGTAATAGTGAGATATGATTATTTTTTTAAAAAACAATTCATAAGAAAAATTTTAAAAATAATTTACAGTACATAAAATAAACTTTAAAAATTTAATTGGAATCAAATCGGACAATGCTATAATGATAAATCGTTCTATTTTCTTAACCCTGGTAATGTCCAAAACTTAAAAAGGATCATTTGAGTCATCTTGTATAACCTAAATATTAATTTTCAAATAAATTTGAATAATAGATAACCGTAATTGAGTAAGATATGCCAATTTTTTTTGAACACAATACATCAAAATATTTTTAAAACTCATTTAGGGTTAATTTAATTATATCTAAAAATTAAATTAAAATTAATTCGAAACAATCGTTAACGCAATTAGTTATTATATTTTCTTAATTCTGGTTTTGTTCAAACTGTAAAAAACATCATTTGGCTATCTTGTATATGCGAAATATTAAATTTAAATTATATTCGAATAATAGATAACAGTAATAGAGTGAGATATGATTATTTTTTTAAAAAACAATTCATAAGAAAAATTTTAAAAATAATTTACAGTACATCAAATGAACTTCAAAAATTAAATTTGAATCAAATCGTACAATGCTATGAGGATTAATTGATCTATTTTCTTAACGCTGGTTATGTCTAAAACTTAAAAAGGATCATTTGGGTCATCTTGTATAACCTAAATATTAATTTTAAAATAAATTTGAATAATAGATAACCGTAATTGAGTGAGATATGACTATTTTTTTTAAACACAATACATAAAACTATTTTTAAAAATCATTTAGGGTTAATCAAATTATATCTATAAATTGAATTAAAATTAAATCGGAACAATCGCCAACGCTATTAGTTACTACATTTTCTTAACTCTGGTTGTGTTCAAACCGTAAAAAACATTATTTGGCTATCTTGTATATGCGAAATAGTAAATTTAAATTATATTCGAATGATAGATAACAGTAATATAGTGAGATATAATTATTTTTTTAAAAAACAATTCATAAGAAGAATTTTAAAAATAATTTACAGTACATTAAATGGACTTCAAAAATTAAATTGGAATCAAATCGGACAATGCTATAAGGATTAATTGTTCTATTTTCTTAACCCTGGTTATGTCCAAAACCTAAAAAGGATCATTTGGGTCATCTTGTATAACCTAAATAGTAATTTAAAAATAAATTTGAACTATAGATAACCGTAATTGAGTGAGATATGACTATTTTTTTAAGCACAATCCATCAAAATATTTTTAAAAATCATTTAGGATTAATCAAATTATATCTAAAAATTAAATCGGAACAATCGTTAACGCTATTAGTTATTACATTTTGTTAACTCTGGTTGTGTTCAAACCGTAAAAAATATCATTTGGCTATCTTGTATATGCGAAATAGTAAATTTAAATTATATTCGAATATTAGATAACAGTAACAGAGTGAGATATAATTATTTTTTTAAAAAACAATTCATAAGAAAAATTTTAAAAATAATTTACAGTACATTAAATGAACTTTAAAAATTAAATTGGAGTCAAATCGGACAATGCTATAATGATTAATTGTTCTATTTTCTTAACCCTAGTTATGTCCAAAACTTAAAAAGGATCATTTGGGTCATCTTGTATAACCTAAATATTCTTTTTAAAATAAATTTTAATAATAGATTACCGTAATTGAGTGAGATATGACTATTTTTTTAAGCACAATCCATCAAAATATTTTTAAAAATCATTTATGGTTAATCAAATTATATCTAAAAATTAAATCGGAACAATCGTTAACGCTATTAGTTACATTTTCTTAACTCTGGTTGTGTTCAAACCGTAAAAAACATCATTTGGCTATCTTGTATATGCGAAATAGTAAATTTTAATTATATTCGAATAATAGATAACAGTAACAGAGTGAGATATAATTGTTTTTTTAAAAAACAATTCATAAGAAAAATTTAAAAAATTATTTACAGTACATCAAATGAACCTTAAAAACTAAATTGGAATCAAATCGGACAATGCTATAATGATTAATTGTTCTATTTTCTTAACCCTGATTATGTCCAAAACTTAAAAAGGATCATTTGGGTCATCTTGTATAACCTAAATATTCATTTTAAAATAAATTTGAATAATAGATAAGCGTAATTGTGTGAGATATGACTATTTTTCTTAAACACAATACATTAAAATATTTTTAAAAATTATTTAGGGTTAATCAAATTATATCAAAAATTAAATCGGAACAATCGTTAACGCTATTATTTATTATATTTTCCTAATTCTGGTTGTGTTCAAACCGTAAAAAATATCATTTGGCTATGTTGTATATGCGAAATAGTAAATTTAAATTATATTCGAATAATAGATAACAGTAAAAGAGTGAGATATAATTGTTTTTTTAAAAAACAATTCATAAGAAAACTTTAAAAAATTATTTACAGTACATCAAATGAACCTTAAAAACTAAATTGGAATCAAATCGGACAATGCTATAATGATAATTCGTTCTATTTTCTTAACCCTGGTAATGTCCAAAACTTAAAAAGGATCATTTGAGTCATCTTGTATAACCTAAATATTCATTTTAAATTAAATTTGAATAATAGATAAGCGTAATTGTGTGAGATATGACTATTTTTCTTAAACACAATACATTAAAATATTTTTAAAAATCATTTAGGGTTAATCAAATTATATCTAAATATTCAATCGGAACAATCGTTAACGCTATTAATTACATTTTCTTAACTCTGGTTTTGTTCAAACCGTAAAAAACATCATTTGGCTATCTTGTATATGCGAAATAGTAAATTTAAATTATATTCGAATAATAGATAAGAGTAATAGAGTGAGTTATAATTATTTTTTTAAAAAACAATTCATAAGAAGAATTTTAAAAATAATTTACAGTACATCAAATGAACTTCAAAAATTAAATTGGAAACAAATCGGACAATGCTGTAATGATTAATTGTTCTATTTTCTTAACCCTGGTTATGTCCAAAACTTAAAAAGGATCATTTGGGTCATCTTGTATAACCTAAATATTAATTTTAAAATAAATTTGAATAATAAATAACCGTAATTGAGTGAGATATGACTATTTTTTTAAAACACAATACATCAAAAGATTTTTAAAAATCATTTAGGGTTAATCAAATTATATCTAAAAATTGAATTAAAATTAAATCGGAACAATCGCCAACGCTATTAGTTATTATATTTTCTTAACCCTGGTTATATCCAAAACTTAAAAATGATCATTTGGGTCATCTTGTAGAACCTAAATATTAATTTTAAAATAAATTTGAATAATAGATAACCGTAATCGAGTGAGATATGACTATTTTTTTTTAACACAAAACATCAAAATATTTTTAAAAATCATTTAGGTTTAATCAAATTATATCTAAAAATTAAATTAAAATTAAATCGAAACAATCATTAGCGCAATTAGTTATTATATTTTCTTAATTCTGGTTGTGTTCAAACCGTAAAAAACATCATTTGGCTATCTTGTATATGCGAAATAGTAAATTTAAATTATATTCAAATAATAAATAACAGTAATAGAGTGAGATATGATTATTTTTTTAAAAAACAATTAAGAAAAATTTTAATAATAATTTACAGTACATCAAATGAACTTTAAAAATTAAATTGGAATCAAATCGGACAATGCTGTAATGATTAATTGTTCTATTTTCTTAACCCTGGTTATGTCCAAAACTTAAAAAGGATCATTTGGGTCAACTTGTATAACCTAAATATTAATTTTAAAATAAATTTGAATAATAGATAACCGTAATTGAGTGAGATATGACTATTTTTTTAAGCACAATCCATCAAAATATTTTTAAAAATCATTTATGGTTAATCAAATTATATCTAAAAATTAAATCGGAACAATCGTTAACGCTATTAGTTACATTTTCTTAACTCTGGTTCAAACCGTAAAAAACATCATTTGGCTATCTTGTATATGCGAAATAGTAAATTTAAATTATATTCGAATAATAGATAACAGTAATAGAGTGAGATATGATTATTTTTTTAAAAAACAATTCATAAGAAAAATTTTAAAAATAATTTACAGTACATCAAATGAACTTTAAAAATTAAATTGGAATAAAATCGGACAATGCTATAATGATAAATCGTTTTATTTTCTTAACACTGGTAATGTCCAAAACTTAAAAAGGATCATTTGAGTCATCTTGTATAACATAAATTTTAATTTTAAAATAAATTTAAGTTATAGACGACCGTAATTGAGTGATATGACTATAATGATTAATTGTTCTATTTTCTTAACCCTGGTTATGTCCAAAACTTAAAAAGGATCATTTGGGTGATCTTGTATAACCTAAATATTCATTTTAAAATAAATTTGAATAATAGATAACCGCAATTGAGTGAGATATGACTACTTTTTTAAGCACAATCCGTCAAAATATTTTTAAAAATCATTTAGGGTTAATCAAATTATATCTAAAAATTAAATCGGAACAATCGTTAACGCTATTAGTTACTACATTTTCTTAACTGTGGTGGTGTTCAAACCGTAAAAAACATCATTTGGCTATCTTGTATATGCGAAATAGTAAATTTAAATTATATTCGAATAATAAATAACAGTAATGGAGTGAGATATGATTATTTTTTTAAAAAACAATTAATAAAAAAAATTTAAATAATAATTTACAGTACGTCAAATGAACTTTATAAATTAAATTGGAATCAAATTGGACAATGCTGTAATGATAAATTGTTCTATTTTCTTAACCCTGGTTATGTCCAAAACTTAAAAAGGATCATTTGGGTCAACTTGTATAACCTAAATATTAATTTTAAAATAAATTTGAATAATAGATAACCGTAATTGAGTGAGATATGACTATTTTTTTAAAACACAATACATCAAAAGATTTTTAAAAATCATTTAGGGTTAATCAAATTATATCTAAAAATTGAATTAAAATTAAATCGGAACAATCGCCAACGCTATTAGTTATTATATTTTCTTAACTCTGGTTGTGTTCAAATCGTAAAAAACATCATTTGGCTATCTTGTATATGAGAAATAGTAAATTTAAATTATATTCGAATAATAGATAACAGTAATAGAGTGAGATATAATTATTTTTTTAAAAAACAATTCATAAGAAGAATTTTAAAAATAATTTACAGTACATCAAATGAACTTCAAAAATTAAATTGGAATCAAGTCGGACAATGCTATAAGGATTAATTGGTCTATTTTCTTAACCCTGGTTATGTCCAAAACTTAAAAAGGATCATTTGGGTCATCTTGAATAACACAAATATTATTTTTCAAATAAATTTGAATAATAGATAACCGTAATTGAGTGAGATACGACTATTTTTTTTAAACACAATACATCAAAAGATTTTTAAAAATCATTTAAGGTTAATCAAATTTTGTCTAAAAATTAAATCGGAACAATTGTTAGCGCTATTAGTTACTACATTTTCATAACTCTGGTTGTATTCAAAACGTAAAAAACATCATTTGGATATCTTGTATAAGCGAAATAGTAATTTTAAATTATATTCGAATAATAGATAACAGTAAAAGGGTGAGATATGATTCTTTTTTTAAAAAACAATTCATAAGAAAAAATTAAAAAATAATTTACAGTACATCAAATGAACTTTAAAAACTAAATTGGAATCAAATCGGACAATCCTGTAATGATAAATCGTTCTATTTTCTTAACCCTGGTAATGTCCAAAACTTAAAAAGGATCATTTGAGTCATCTTGTATAACCTAAATATGAATTTTTAAAATAAATTTTAATAATAGATAACCGTAATTGAGTGAGATATGACTATTTTTTTTAAATACAATCCATCAAAATATTTTTAAAAATCAATTATTGTTAATCAAATTATATCTAAAAATTAAATCGGAACAATCGTCAATGCTATTAGTTACTACATTATCTTAACTCTGGTTGTGTTCAAACCGTAAAAAACATCATTTGGATATCTTGTATATGCGAAATAGTAAATTTAAATTATATTCGAATATTAGATAACAGTAATAGTGAGATATGATTATTTTTTTAAAAAACAATTCATAAGAAAAATTTTAAAAATAATTTACAGTACATCAAATAAACTTTAAAAATTTAATTGGAATCAAATTGGACAATGCTATAATGATAAATCGTTCTATTTTCTTAACCCTGGTAATGTCCAAAACTTAAAAAGGATCATTTGAGTCATCTTGTATAAACTAAATATTAATTTTCAAATAAATTTGAATAATAGATAACCGTAATTGAGTGAGATATGACTATTTTTTTTAAACACAATACATCAAAATATTTTTAAAAATCATTTAGGGTTAATCAAATATCTAAAAATTAAATTAAAATTAAATCGAAACAATCGTTAACGCAATTAGTTATTATATTTTCTTAATTCTGGTTTTGTTCAAACTGTAAAAAATATCATTTGGCTATCTTGTATATGCGAAATATTAAATTTAAATTATATTCGAATAATAGATAACAGTAATAGAGTGAGATATGATTATTTTTTTAAAAAACAATTCATAAGAAAAATTTTAAAAATAATTTACAGTACATCAAATGAACTTCAAAAATTAAATTTGAATCAAATCGGACAATGCTATAAGGATTAATTGTTCTATTTTCTTAACCCTGGTTATGTCCAAAACTTAAAAAGGATCATTTGGGTCATCTTGAATATTATATTAATAACCGTAATAGAGTGAAATATGACTATTTTTAAAACATAATACATAAAACTATTTTTAAAAATCCTTTAAGGTTAATCAAATTATGTCTAAAAATTAAATCGGAACAATCGTTAGCGCTATTAGTTACTACATTTTCATAACTCTGGTTGTGTTCAAACCGTAAAAAACATCATTTGGCTATCTTGTATAAGCGAAATAGTAATTTTAAATTATATTCGAATAATAGATAACAGTAAAAGAGTGAGATATGATTCTTTTTTTAAAAAACAATTCATAAGAAAAAATTAAAAAATAATTTACAGTACATCAAATGAACTTTAAAAACTAAATTGGAATCAAATCGGACAATGCTGTAATGATAAATCGTTCTATTTTCTTAACCCTGGTAATGCCCAAAACTTAAAAAGGATCATTTGAGTCATCTTGTATAACCTAAATATGAATTTTTAAAATAAATTTTAATAATAAATAACCGTAATTGAGTGAGATATGACTATTTTTTTTTAATACAATCCATCAAAATATTTTTAAAAATCAATTAGGGTTAATCAAATTAAATCTAAAAATTAAATCGGAACAATCGTCAATGCTATTAGTTACTACATTTTCTTAACTCTGGTTGTGTTCAAACCGTAAAAAACATCATTTGAATATCTTGTATATGCGAAATAGTAAATTTAAATTATATTCGAATATTAGATAACAGTAATAGTGAGATATGATTATTTTTTTAAAAAACAATTCATAAGAAAAATTTTAAAAATAATTTACAGTACATAAAATAAACTTTAAAAATTTAATTGGAATCAAATCGGACAATGCTATAATGATAAATCGTTCTATTTTCTTAACCCTGGTAATGTCCAAAACTTAAAAAGGATCATTTGAGTCATCTTGTATAACCTAAATATTAATTTTCAAATAAATTTGAATAATAGATAACCGTAATTGAGTGAGATATGCCAATTTTTTTTGAACACAATACATCAAAATATTTTTAAAACTCATTTAGGGTTAATTTAATTATATCTAAAAATTAATTTTAAATAAAATCGGAACAATCGTTAACGCTATTAGTTATTATATTTTCTTAATTCTGGTTATGTTCAAACCGTAAAAAACATCATTTGGCTATCTTGTATATGCGAAATAGTAAATTTAAATTATATTCGAATGATAGATAACAGTAATATAGTGAGATATAATTATTTTTTTAAAAAACAATTCATAAGAAGAATTTTAAAAATAATTTACAGTACATTAAATGGACTTCAAAAATTAAATTGGAATCAAATCGGACAATGCTATAAGGATTAATTGTTCTATTTTCTTAACCCTGGTTATGTCCAAAACTTAAAAAGGATCATTTGGGTCATCTTGTATAACCTAAATAGTAATTTAAAAATAAATTTGAACTATAGATAACCGTAATTGAGTGAGATATGACTATTTTTTTAAGCACAATCCATCAAAATACTTTTAAAAATCATTTAGGATTAATCAAATTATATCTAAAAATTAAATCGGAACAATCGTTAACGCTACTAGTTATTACATTTTGTTAACTCTGGTTGTGTTCAAACCGTAAAAAATATCATTTGGCTATCTTGTATATGCGAAATAGTAAATTTAAATTATATTCGAATGATAGATAACAGTAACAGAGTGGGATATAAATATTTTTTCAAAAAACAATTCATAAGAAAAATGTTAAGAATAATTTACAGTACATTAAATGAACTTTAAAAATTAAATTGGAGTCAAATCGGACAATGCTATAATGATTAATTGTTCTATTTTCTTAACCCTAGTTATGTCCAAAACTTAAAAAGGATCATTTGGGTCATCTTGTATAACCTAAATATTCTTTTTAAAATAATTTTAATAATAGATTACCGTAATTGAGTGAGATATGACTATTTTTTTAAGCACAATCCATCAAAATATTTTTAAAAATCATTTATGGTTAATCAAATTATATCTAAAAATTAAATCGGAACAATCGTTAACGCTATTAGTTACATTTTCTTAACTCTGGTTGTGTTCAAACCGTAAAAAACATCATTTGGCTATCTTGTATATGCGAAATAGTAAATTTAAATTATATTCGAATAATAGATAACAGTAATAGAGTGAGATATGATTATTTTTTTAAAAAACAATTTATAAGAAAAATTTTAAAAATAATTTACAGTACATTAACTGAACTTTAAAAATTAAATTGGAATAAAATCGGACAATGCTATAATGATAAATCGTTCTATTTTCTTAACACTGGTAATGTCCAAAACTTAAAAAGGATCATTTGAGTCATCTTGTATAACATAAATATTAATTTTAAAATAAATTTAAGTTATAGATAACCGTAATTGAGTGATATGACTATTTTTTTAAAACACAATACATTAAAAAATTTTAAAAAATTACTTAGGATTAAACAAATTATATCTAAAAATTAAATTGGAATGATATCGGAAGAATGATATAGGTTAATAGTAATCGATTTTCTTTATTCTGGTTATGTCTAAAACTTAAAAAATATCATTTGGCTATCTTGTATATGCGAAATAGTAAATTTAAATTATATTCGAATGATAGATAACAGTAACAGAGTGGGATATAAATATTTTTTCAAAAAACAATTCATAAGAAAAATGTTAAGAATAATTTACAGTACATTAAATGAACTTTAAAAATTAAATTGGAGTTAAATCGGACAATGCTATAATGATTAATTGTTCTATTTTCTTAACCCTGATTATGTCCAAAACTTAAAAAGGATCATTTGGGTCATCTTGTATAACCTAAATATTCATTTTAAAATAAATTTGAATAATAGATAAGCGTAATTGTGTGAGATATGACTATTTTTCTTAAACACAATACATTAAAATATTTTTAAAAATCATTTAGGGTTAATCAAATTATATCAAAAATTAAATCGGAACAATCGTTAACGCTATTATTTATTATATTTTCTTAATTCTGGTTGTGTTCAAAGCGTAAAAAATATCATTTGGCTATCTTGTATATGCGAAATAGTAAATTTAAATTATATTCGAATAATAGATAACAGTAAAAGAGTGAGATATAATTGTTTTTTTAAAAAACAATTCATAAGAAAAATTTAAAAAATTATTTACAGTACATCAAATGAACCTTAAAAACTAAATTGGAATCAAATCGGACAATGCTATAATGATAATTCGTTCTATTTTCTTAACCCTGGTAATGTCCAAAACTTAAAAAGGATCATTTGAGTCATCTTGTATAACCTAAATATTCATTTTAAATTAAGTTTGAATAATAGATAACCGTAATTGAGTGAGATATGACTATTTTTTTTTAACACAATACATCAAAATATTTTTAAAACTCATTTAGGGTAAATCAAATTATATCTAAAAATTAATTTTAAATAAAATCGGAACAATCGTTAACGCTATTAGTTATTATATTTTCTTAATTCTGGTTGTGTTCAAACCGTAAAAAACATCATTTGGCTATCTTGTATATGCGAAATATTAAATTTAAATTATATTCGAATAATAGATAACAGTAATAGAGTGAGATATGATTATTTTTTTAAAAAACAATTCATAAGAAAAATTTTAAAAATAATTTACAGTACATCAATTGAACTTCAAAAGTTAAATTTGAATCAAATCGTACAATGCTATGACGATTAATTGATCTATTTTCTTAACGCTGGTTATGTCTAAAACTTAAAAAGGATCATTTGGGTCATCTTGAATAACCTAAATATTAATTTTCAAATAAATTTGAATAATAGATAACCGTAATTGAGTGAGATATGACTATTTTTTTAAAACACAATACATAAAACTATTTTTAAAAATCATTTAGGGTTAATCAAATTTTATCTATAAATTGAATTAAAATTAAATCGGAACAATCGCCAACGCTATTAGTTACTACATTTTCTTAACTCTGGTTGTGTTCATACCGTAAAAAACATCATTTGGATATCTTGTATATGCGAAATAGTAAATTTAAATTATATTCGAATAATAGATAACAGTAATAGAGACAGATATATTTATTTTTTTAAAAAACAATTCATAAGAAGAATTTTAAAAATAATTTACAGTACATCAAATGAACTTCAAAAATTAAATTGGAATCAAATCGGACAATGCTATAAGGATTAATTGTTCTATTTTCTTAACCCTGGTTATGTCCAAAACTTAAAAAGGATCATTTGGGTCATCTTGTATAACCTAAATAGTAATTTAAAAATAAATTTGAACTATAGATAAGCGTAATTGAGTGAGATATGACTATTTTTTTAAGCACAATCCATCAAAATATTTTTAAAAATCATTTAGGATTAATCAAATTATATCTAAAAATTAAATCGGAACAATTGTTAACGCTATTAGTTATTACATTTTGTTAACTCTGGTTGTGTTCAAACCGTAAAAAATATCATTTGGCTATCTTGTATATGCGAAATAGTAAATTTAAATTATATTCGAATATTAGATAACAGTAACAGAGTGAGATATAATTATTTTTTCAAAAAACAATTCATAAGAAAAATGTTAAAAATAATTTACAGTACATTAAATGAACTTTAAAAATTAAATTGGAGTCAAATCGGACAATGCTATAATGATTAATTGTTCTATTTTCTTAACCCTAGTTATGTCAAAACTTAAAAAGGATCATTTGGGTCATCTTGTATAACCTAAATATTCTTTTTAAAATAAATTTTAATAATAGATTACCGTAATTGGGTGGGATATGACTCTTTTTCTTAAACACAATACATTAAAATATTTTTAAAAATCATTTAGGGTTAATCAAATTATATCTAAATATTAAATTGGAACAATCGTTAACGCTATTAATTACATTTTCTTAACTCTGGTTTTGTTCAAACCGTAAAAAACATCATTTGGCTATCTTGTATATGCGAAATAGTAAATTTAAATTATATTCGAATAATAGATAACAGTAATAGAGTGAGATATAATTATTTTTTTAAAAAACAATTCATAAGAAGAATTTTAAAAATAATTTACAGTACATCAAATGAACTTCAAAAATTAAATTGGAAACAAATCGGACAATGCTATAAGGATTAATTGTTCTATTTTCTTAACCCTGGTTATGTCCAAAACTTAAAAAAGGATCATTTGGGTCATCTTGTATAACCTAAATATTCTTTTTAAAATAAATTTTAATAATAGATTACCGTAATTGGGTGGGATATGACTCTTTTTCTTAAACACAATACATTAAAATATTTTTAAAAATCATTTAGGGTTAATCAAATTATATCTAAATATTAAATCGGAACAATCGTTAACGCTCTTAGTTACTACATTTTCTTAACTCTGGTTGTGTTCAAACCGTAAAAAACATCATTTGGCTATCTTGTATATGCGAAATAGTAAATTTAAATTATATTCGACTAATAGATAACAGTAACAGAGTGAGATATAATTTTTTTTTTAAAAAACAATTCATAAGAAAAATTTTAAAAATAATTTACAGTACATTAAATGAACTTTAAAAATTAAAATGGAGTTAAATCGGAAAATGCTATAATGATTAATTGTTCTATTTTCTTAACCCTGGTTATGTCCAAAACTTAAAAAGGATCATTTGGGTCATCTTGTATAACCTAAATATTCTTTTTAAAATAAATTTTAATAATAGATTACCGTAATTGGGTGGGATATGACTCTTTTTCTTAAACACAATACATCAAAATATTTTTAAAAATCATTTAGGTTTAATCAAATTATATCTAAAAATTAAATTAAAATTAAATCGAAACAATCGTTAGCGCAATTAGTTATTATATTTTCCTAATTCTGGTTGTGTTCAAACCGTAAAAAACATCATTTGGCTATCTTGTATATGCGAAATAGTAAAATTAAATTATATTCGAATAATAGATAACAGTAACAGAGTAAGATATAATTATTTTTTTAAAAAACAATTCATAAGAAAAATTTTAAAAATAATTTACAGTACATTAAATGAACTTTAAAAATTAAATTGGAGTTAAATCGGACAATGCTATAATGATTAAATGTTCTATTTTCTTAACCCTGGTTATGTCCAAAACTTAAAAAGGATCATTTGGGTCATCTTGTATAACCTAAATATTCATTTTAAAATAAATTTGAATAATAGATAAGCGTAATTGTGTGAGATATGACTATTTTTCTTCCACACAATACATTAAAATATTTTTAAAAATCATTTAGGGTTAATCAAATTATATCTAAATATTAAATCGGAACAATCGTTAACGCTAATAATTACATTTTCTTAACTCTGGTTTTGTTCAAACCGTAAAAAACATCATTTGGCTATCTTGTATATGCGAAATAGTAAATTTAAATTATATTCGAATAATAGATAACAGTAATAGAGTGAGATATAATTATTTTTTTAAAAAACAATTCATAAGAAGAATTTTAAAAATAATTTACAGTACATCAAATGAACTTCAAAAATTAAATTGGAATCAAGTCGGACAATGCTATAAGGATTAATTGTTCTATTTTCTTAACCCTGGTTATATCCAAAACTTAAAAATGGTCATTTGGGTCATCTTGTAGAATCTAAATATTAATTTTAAAATAAATTTGAATAATAGATAACCGTAATCGAGTGAGATATGACTATTTTTTTTTAACACAAAACATCAAAATATTTTTAAAAATCATTTAGGTTTAATCAAATTATATCTAAAAATTAAATTAAAATTAAATCGAAACAATCATTAGCGCAATTAGTTATTATATTTTCTTAATTCTGGTTGTGTTCAAACCGTAAAAAACATCATTTGGCTATCTTGTATATGCGAAATAGTAAATTTAAATTATATTCAAATAATAAATAACAGTAATAGAGTGAGATATGATTATTTTTTTAAAAAACAATTAAGAAAAATTTTAATAATAATTTACAGTACATCAAATGAACTTTAAAAATTAAATTGGAATCAAATCGGACAATGCTGTATTGATTAATTGTTCTATTTTCTTAACCCTGGTTATGTCCAAAACTTAAAAAGGATCATTTGGGTCATCTTGTATAACCTAAATATTCTTTTTAAAATAAATTTGAATAATAGATAAGCGTAATTGTGTGAGATATGACTATTTTTCTTAAACACAATACATTAAAATATTTTTAAAAATCATTTAGGGTTAATCAAATTATATCAAAAATTAAATCGGAACAATCGTTAACGCTATTATTTATTATATTTTCTTAATTCTGGTTGTGTTCAAACCGTAAAAAATATCATTTGGCTATCTTGTATATGCGAAATAGTAAATTTAAATTATATTCGAATAATAGATAACAGTAACAGAGTGAGATATGATTATTTTTTTAAAAAACAATTAATAAGAAAAATTTTAATAATAATTTACAGTACATCAAATGAACTTTAAAAATTAAATTGGAATCAAATCGGACAATGCTGTAATGATTAATTGTTCTATTTTTTTAACCCTGGTTATGTCCAAAACTTAAAAAGGATCATTTGGGTCAACTTGTATAACATAAATATTAATTTTAAAATAAACTTGAATAATAGATAACCGTAATTGAGTGAGATATGACTATTTTTTTAAGCACAATCCATCAAAATATTTTTAAAAATCATTTATGGTTAATTAAATAATATCTAAAAATTGAATTAAAATTAAATCGGAACAATCGCCAACGCTATTAGTTATTATATTTTCTTAACTCTGGTTGTGTTCAAACCATAAAAAACATCATTTGGCTATCTTCTATATGAGAAATAGTAAATTTAAATTATATTCGAATAATAGATAACAGTAATAGAGTGAGATATAATTATTTTTTTAAAAAACAATTCATAAGAAGAATTTTAAAAATAATTTACAGTACATCAAATGAACTTTAAAAATTAAATTGGAATCAAGTCGGACAATGCTATAAGGATTAATTGTTCTATTTTCTTAACCCTGGTTATATCCAAAACTTAAAAATGATCATTTGG
This sequence comes from Anthonomus grandis grandis, assembly GCF_022605725.1. Classification (NCBI taxonomy): domain Eukaryota; kingdom Metazoa; phylum Arthropoda; class Insecta; order Coleoptera; family Curculionidae; genus Anthonomus; species Anthonomus grandis. The sequence continues at coordinate 1,656,599 of NC_065565.1, forward strand.
GTCATCTTGTAGAACCTAAATATTAATTTTAAAATAAATTTGAATAATAGATAACCGTAATCGAGTGAGATATGACTATTTTTTTTTTAACACAAAACATCAAAATATTTTTAAAAATCATTTAGGTTTAATCAAATTATATCTAAAAATTAAATTAAAATTAAATCGAAACAATCGTTAGCGCAATTAGTTATTATATTTTCTTAATTCTGGTTGTGTTCAAACCGTAAAAAACATCATTTGGCTATCTTGTATATGCGAAATAGTAAATTTAAATTATATTCAAATAATAAATAACAGTAATAGAGTGAGATATGATTATTTTTTTAAAAAACAATTAAGAAAAATTTTAATAATAATTTACAGTACATCAAATGAACTTTAAAAATTAAATTGGAATCAAATCGGACAATGCTGTATTGATTAATTGTTCTATTTTCTTAACCCTGGTTATGTCCAAAACTTAAAAAGGATAATTTGGGTCATCTTGAATATTATATTAATAACCGTAATAGAGTGAAATATGACTATTTTTTTAAAACATAATACATAAAACTATTTTTAAAAATCCTTTAAGGTTAATCAAATTATGTCTAAAAATCAATTTTGATTATGTGTTCAAACCGTAAAAAACATCATTTGGCTATCTTGTATAAGCGAAATAGTAATTTTAAATTATATTCGAATAATAGATAACAGTAAAAGAGTGAGATATGATTCTTTTTTTAAAAAACAATTCATAAGAAAAAATTAAAAAATAAATTACAGTACATCAAATGAACTTTAAAAACTAAATTGGAATCAAATCGGACAATGCTGTAATGATAGATCGTTCTATTTTCTTAACCCTGGTAATGTCCAAAACTTAAAAAGGATCATTTGAGTCATCTTGCATAACCTAAATATGAATTTTTAAAATAAATTTTAATAATAGATAACCGTAATTAAGTGAGATATGACTATTTTTTTTAAATACAATCCATCAAAATATTTTTAAAAATCAATTAGGGTTAATCAGATTAAATCTAAAAATTAAATCGGAACAATCGTCAATGCTATTAGTTACTACATTTTCTTAACTCTGGTTGTGTTCATACCGTAAAAAACATCATTTGGATATCTTGTATATGCGAAATAGTAAATTTAAATTATATTCGAATATTATAACAGTAATAGTGAGATATGATTATTTTTTTAAAAAACAATTCATAAGAAAAATTTTAAAAATAATTTACTGTACATAAAATAAACTTTAAAAATTTAATTGGAATCAAATCGGACAATGCTATAATGATAAATCGTTCTATTTTCTTAACCCTGGTAATGTCCAAAACTTAAAAAGGATCATTTGGGTCATCTTGTATAACCTAAATATTAATTTTAAAATAATTTTGAATAATAGATAACCGTAATTGAGTGAGATACGACTATTTTTTTTCAACACAATACATCAAAATATTTTTAAAAATCATTTAGGGTTAATCAAATTATATTTAAAAATTAAATTAAAATTAAATCGAAACAATCGTTAACGCAATTAGTTATTATATTTTCTTAATTCTGGTTTTGTTCAAACCGTAAAAAATATCATTTGGCTGTCTTGTATATGGGAAATAGTAAATTTAAATTATATTCGAATAACAGATAACAGTAATAGAGTAAGATATAATAATTTTTTTAAAAAACAAATCATAAGAAGAATTTTAAAAATAATTTACAGTACATCAAATGAACTTGAAAAATTAAATTGGAATCAAATCGGAAAATGCTATAAGGATTAATTGTTCTATTTTCTTAACCCTGGTTATGTCCAAAACTTAAAAAGGATCATTTGGGTCATCTTGATAACCTAAATATTAATTTTAAATTATATTTGAATAATTAATAACCGTAACGGAGTAAGATATGACTATTTTTTCAAAACACAATACATAAAACTATTTTTAAAAATCATTTAGGGTTAATCAAATTATATCTAAAAATTAAATCGGAACAATCGTTAACGCTATTATTTATTATATTTTCTTAATTCTGGTTGTGTTCAAACCGTAAAAAAGATCATTTGGCTATCTTGTATATGCGAAATAGTAAATTTAAATTATATTCGAATAATAGATAACAGTAACAGAGTGAGATAGAATTATTTTTTTTAAAAAACAATTCATAAGAAAAATTTTAAAAATAATTTACAGTACATTAAATGAACTTTAAAAACTAAATTGGAGTCAAATCGGACAATGCTATAATGATTAATTGTTCTATTTTCTTAACCCTAGTTATGTCCAAAACTTAAAAAGGATCATTTGGGTCATCTTGTATAACCTAAATATTCTTTTTAAAATAAATTTTAATAATAGATTACCGTAATTGGGTGGGATATGACTCTTTTTCTTGAACACAATACATTAAAATATTTTTAAAAATCATTTAGGGTTAATCAAATTATATCTAAAAATTAAATCGGAACAATCGTTAACGCTATTATTTATTATATTTTCTTAATTCTGGTTGTGTTCAAACCGTAAAAAAGATCATTTGGCTATCTTGTATATGCGAAATAGTAAATTTAAATTATATTCGAATAATAGATAACAGTAACAGAGTGAGATAGAATTATTTTTTTAAAAAACAATTAATAAGAAAAATTTTAATAATAATTTACAGTACATCAAATGAACTTTAAAATTTAAATTGGAATCAAATCGGACAATGCTGTAATGATTAATTGTTCTATTTTCTTAACCCTGGTTATGTCCAAAACTTAAAAAGGATCATTTGGGTCAACTTGTATAACCTAAATATTAATTTTAAAATAAATTTGAATAATAGATAACCGTAATTGAGTGAGATATGACTATTTTTTTAAAACACAATACATCAAAAGATTTTTAAAAATCATTTAGGGTTAATCAAATTATATCTAAAAATTGAATTAAAATTAAATCGGAACAATCGCCAACGCTATTAGTTATTATATTTTCTTAACCCTGGTTATATCCAAAACTTAAAAATGATCATTTGGGTCATCTTGTAGAACCTAAATATTAATTTTAAAATAAATTTGAATAATAGATAACCGTAATCGAGTGAGATATGACTATTTTTTTTTAACACAAAACATCAAAATATTTTTAAAAATCATTTAGGTTTAATCAAATTATATCTAAAAATTAAATTAAAATTAAATCGAAACAATCGTTAGCGCAATTAGTTATTATATTTTCCTAATTCTGGTTGTGTTCAAACCGTAAAAAACATCATTTGGCTATCTTATTATCTACAGTAATAGAGTGAGATATGATTATTTTTTTAAAAAACAATTCATAAGAAAAATTTTAAAAATAATTTACAGTACATCAAATGAACTTTAAAAATTAAATTGGAATAAAATCGGACAATGCTATAATGATAAATCGTTCTATTTTCTTAACACTGGTAATGTCCAAAACTTAAAAAGGATCATTTGACTCATCTTGTATAACATAAATATTAATTTTAAAATAAATTTAAGTTATAGATAACCGTAATTGAGTGATATGACTATTTTTTTAAAACACAATACATTAAAAAAATTTAAAAAATTACTTAGGATTAAACAAATTATATCTAAAAATTAAATTGGAATCATATCGGAAGAATAGCTATAGGTAATAGTAATCGATTTTCTTTATTCTGTTTATGTCTAAAACTTAAAAAGGATCATTTGGGTCATCTTGATAACCTATATATTAATTTTAAATTATATTTGAATAATTAATAACCGTAATGGAGTAAGATATGACTATTTTTTTAAAACACAATACATAAAACTATTTTTAAAAATCATTTAGGGTTAATCAAATTATATCTAAAAATTAAATCAGAACAATCGTTAACGCTATTATTTATTATATTTTCTTAATTCTGGTTGTGTTCAAACCGTAAAAAAGATCATTTGGCTACCTTGTATATGCGAAATAGTAAATTTAAATTATATTCGAATAATAGATAACAGTAACAGAGTGAGATAGAATTATTTTTTTAAAAAACAATTCATAAGAAAAATTTTAAAAATAATTTACAGTACATTAAATGAACTTTAAAAATTAAATTGGAGTCAAATCGGACAATGCTATAATGATTAACTGTTCTATTTTCTTAACCCTAATTATGTCCAAAACTTAAAAAGGATCATTTGGGTCATCTTGTATAACCTAAATATTCTTTTTAAAATAAATTTTAATAATACATTACCGTAATTGGGTGGGATATGACTCTTTTTCTTAAACACAATACATTAAAATATTTTTAAAAATCATTTAGGGTTAATCAAATTATATCTAAAAATTAAATTAAAATTAAATCGGAACAATCGTTAATGCTATTATTTATTATATTTTCTTAATTCTGGTTGTGTTCAAACCGTAAAAAAGATCATTTGGCTATCTTGTATATGCGAAATAGTAAATTTAAATTATATTCGAATAATAGATAACAGTAATAGAGTGAGATATAAATATTTTTTTAAAAAACAATTCATAAGAAGAATTTTAAAAATAATTTACAGTACATCAAATGAACTTCAAAAATTAAATTGGAATCAAATCGGACAATGCTATATTAATAAATCGTTCTATTTTCTTAATCCTGGTAATGTCCAAAACTTAAAAAGGATCATTTGAGTCATCTTGTATATCCTAAATATTCATTTTTAAAATAAATTTTAATAATAGATAACAGTAACAGAGTGAGATATGATTATTTTTTTAAAAAGCAATTCATAAGAAAAATTTTAAAAATAATTTACAGTACATCAAATGAACTTCAAAAATTAAATTTGAATCAAATCGTACAATGCTATGAGGATTAATTGATCTATTTTCTTAACGCTGGTTATGTCTAAAACTTAAAAAGGATCATTTGGGTCATCTTGAATAACCTAAATATTAATTTTCAAATAAATTTGAATAATAGATAACCGTAATTAGGTGAGATATGACTATTTTTTTTTAAACACAATACATTAAAATATTTTTAAAAATCATTATGGGTTAATCAAATTATATTTAAAAATTAAATCGGAACAATCGTTAACGCTATTATTTATTATATTTTCTTAATTCTGGTTGTGTTCAAACCGTAAAAAAGATCATTTGGCTATCGTATATATGCGAAATAGTAAATTTAAATTATATTCGAATAATAGATAACAGTAACAGAGTGAGATATAATTATTTTTTTAAAAAACAATTCATATGAAAAATTTTAAAAATAATTTACAGTACATTAAATGAACTTTAAAAATTAAATTGGAGTCAAATCGGACAATGCTATAATTATTAATTGTTCTATTTTCTTAACCCTAGTTATGTCCAAAACTTAAAAAGGATCATTTGGGTCATCTTGTATAACCTAAATATTCTTTTTAAAATAAATTTTAATAATAGATTACCGTAATTGGGTGGGATATGACTCTATTTCTTAAACACAATACATTAAAATATTTTTAAAAATCATTTAGGGTTAATCAAATTATATCTAAATATTAAATCGGAACAATCGTTAACGCTATTAATTATATTTTCTTAACTCTGGTTTTGTTCAAACCGTAAAAAACATCATGTGGCTATCTTGTATATGCGAAATAGTAAATTTAAATTATATTCGAATAATAGATAACAGTAATAGAGTGAGATATAATTCTTTTTTTAAAAAACAATTCATAAGAAGAATTTTAAAAATAATTTACAGTACATCAAATGAACTTCAAAAATTAAATTGGAATCAAATCGGACAATGCTATAAGGATTAATTGTTCTATTTTCTTAACCCTGGTTATGTCCAAAACTTAAAAAGGATCATTTGAGTCATCTTGTATAACCTAAATATGAATTTTTAAAATAAATTTTAATAATAGATAACCGTAATTGAGTGAGATATGACTATTTTTTTTAAATACAATCCATCAAAATATTTTTAAAAATCAATTAGGGTTAATCAAATTATATCTAAAAATTAAATCGGAACAATCGTCAATGCTATTAGTTACTACATTTTCTTAAATCTGGTTGTGTTCAAACCGTAAAAAACATCATTTGGATATCTTGTATATGCGAAATAGTAAATTTAAATTATATTTGAATATTAGATAACAGTAATAGTGAGATATGATTATTTTTTTAAAAAACAATTCATAAGAAAAATTTTAAAAATAATTTACAGTACATCAAATAAACTTTAAAAATTTAATTGGAATCAAATCGGACAATGCTATAATGATAAATCGTTCTATTTTCTTAACCCTGGTAATGTCCAAAATTAAAAAAGGATCATTTGAGTCATCTTGTATAACCTAAATATTAATTTTCAAATAAATTTGAATAATAGATAACCGTAATTGAGTGAGATATGACTATTTTTTTTAGACACAATACATCAAAATATTTTTAAAAATCATTTAGGGTTAATCAAATTATATCTAAATATTAAATCGGAACAATCGTTAACGTTATTAATTACATTTTCTTAACTCTGGTTTTGTTCAAACCGTAAAAAACATCATGTGGCTATCTTGTATATGCGAAATAGTAAATTTAAATTATATTCGAATAATAGATAACAGTAAAAGAGTGAGATATAATTGTTTTTTTAAAAAACAATTCATAAGAAAAATTTAAATAATAATTTACAGTACATCAAATGAACTTGAAAATTTAAATTGGAATCAAATCGGAAAATGCTATAAGGATTAATTGTTCTATTTTCTTAACCCTGGTTATGTCCAAAACTTAAAAAGGATCATTTGAGTCATCTTGATAACCTAAATATTAATTTTAAAATATATTTGAATAATTAATAACCGTAATAGAGTGAAATATGACAATTTTTTTAAAACAATACATAAAACTATTTTTAAAAATCATTTAGGGTTAATCAAATTATATCTAAATATTAAATCGGAACAATCGTTAACGTTATTAATTACATTTTCTTAACTCTGGTTGTGTTCAAACCGGAAAAAACCTCATTTGGCTATCTTGTATAAGCGAAATAATAAATTTAAATTATATTCGAATAAAAGATAACAGTAAAAGAGTGAGATATAATTGTTTTTTTAAAAAACAATTCATAAGAAAAATTTAAAAAATAATTTACAGTACATCAAATGAACCCTAAAAACTAAATTGGAATCAAATCGGACAATGCTATAATGATAATTGGTTCTATTTTCTTAACCCTGGTAATGTCCAAAACTTAAAAAGGATCATTTGAGTCATCTTGTATAACCTAAATATTCATTTTAAAATAAGTTTGAATAATAGATAACCGTAATTGAGTGAGATATGACTATTTTTTTTGAACACAATACATCAAAATATTTTTAAAACTCATTTAGGGTAAATCAAATTATATCTAAAAATTAATTTTAAATAAAATCGGAACAATCGTTAACGCTATTAGTTATTATATTTTCTTAACTGTGGTTGTGTTCAAACCGTAAAAAACATCATTTGGCTATCTTGTATATGCGAAATAGTAAATTTAAATTATATTCGAATATTAGATAACAGTAATAGAGTGAGATATAATTATTTTTTTAAAAATCAATTCATAAGAAGAATTTTAAAAATAATTTACAGTACATCAAATAAACTTCAAAAATTAAATTGGAATCAAATCGGACAATGCTATAAGGATTAATTGTTCTATTTTCTTAACCCTGGTTATGCCAAAACTTAAAAAGGATCATTTGGGTCATCTTGTATAACCTAAATATTAATTTTAAAACAAATTTAAATAATAGAGAACCGTAATTGAGTGAGAGATGACTATTTTTTTAAAACACAATACAAAAAACTATTTTTAAAAATCATTTAGGGTTAATCAATTTATATTTAAAAATTGAATTAAAATTAAATCGCCAACGCTATTAGCTATTATATTTTCTTAACTCTGGTTGAGTTCAAACCGTAAAAAACATCATTTGGCTATCTTGTATATGCGAAATATTAAATTTAAATTATATTCGAATAATAGATGACAGTAATAGAGTGAGATATGATTATTTTTTTAAAAAACAATTCATAAGAAAAATTTTATAAATAATTTACAGTACATCAAATGAACTTCAAAAATTAAATTTGAATCAAATCGGACAATGCTATAAGGATTAATTGTTCTATTTTCTTAACCCTGGTTATGTCCAAAACTTAAAAAGGATCATTTGGGTCATCTTGAATATTATATTAATAACCGTAATAGAGTGAAATATGACTATTTTATTAAAACACAATACATTAAAATATCTTTAAAAATCATTTAGGGTTAATCAAATTATATCTATAATTGAATTAAAATTAAATCGGAACAATCGCCAACGCTATTAGTTATTATATTTTCTTAACTCTGGTTGTGTTCAAACCGTAAAAAACATCATTTGGCTATCTTGTATATGCGAAATATTAAATTTAAATTATATTCGAATAATAGATGACAGTAATAGAGTGAGATATGATTATTTTTTTAAAAAACAATTCATAAGAAAAATTTTAAAAATAATTTACAGTACATCAAATGAACTTCAAAAATTAAATTGCAATCAAATCGGACAATGCTATAAGGATTAATTGTTCTATTTTCTTAACCCTGGTTATGTCCAAAACTTAAAAAGGATCATTTGGGTCATCTTGAATATTATATTAATAACCGTAATAGAGTGAAATATGACTATTTTATTAAAACACAATACAAAAAACTATTTTTAAAAATCATTTAGGGTTAATCAATTTATATTTAAAAATTGAATTAAAATTAAATCGCCAACGCTATTAGCTATTATATTTTCTTAACTCTGGTTGAGTTCAAACCGTAAAAAACATCATTTAGCTATCTTGTATATGCGAAATATTAAATTTAAATTATATTCGAATAATAGATGACAGTAATAGAGTGAGATATGATTATTTTTTTAAAAAACAATTCATAAGAAAAATTTTAAAAATAATTTACAGTACATCAAATGAACTTCAAAAATTAAATTGCAATCAAATCGGACAATGCTATAAGGATTAATTGTTCTATTTTCTTAACGCTGGTTATGTCTAAAACTTAAAAAGGATCATTTGGGTCATCTTGTATAACCTAAATATTAATTTTAAAATAAATTTGAATAATAGATAACCGTAATTGAGTGAGATATGACTATTTTTTTTAAATACAATCCATCAAAATATTTTTAAAAATCAATTAGAGGTTATCAAATTATATCTAAAAATTAAATCGGAACAATCGTCAATGCTATTAGTTACTACATTTTCTTAACTCTGGTTGTGTTCAAACCGTAAAAAACATCATTTGGATATTTTGTATATGCGAAATGGTAAATTTAAATTATATTCGAATATTAGATAACAGTAATAGTGAGATACGATTATTTTTTTAAAAAATAATTCATAAGAAAAATTTTTAAAATAATTTACAGTACATCAAATAAACTTTAAAAATTTAATTGGAATCAAATCGGACAATGCTATGAGGATTAATTGATCTATTTTCTTAACGCTGGTTATGTCTAAACCTTAAAAAGGATCATTTGGGTCATCTTGTATAACCTAAATATTAATTTTAAAATAAATTTGAATAATACATAACCGTAATTGAGTGAGATATGACTATTTTTTTTAAACACAATACATAAAACTATTTTTAAAAATCATTTAGGGTTAATCAAATTATATCTATAAATTGAATTAAAATAAAATCGGAACAATCGTTAACGCTATTAGTTATTATATTTTCTTAATTCTGGTTGTGTTCAAACCGTAAAAAACATCATTTGGCTATCTTGTATATGCGAAATATTAAATTTAAATTATATTCGAGTAATAGATAACAGTAATAGAGTGAGATATGACTATTTTTTTTAAACACAATACATAAAACTATTTTTAAAAATCATTTAGGGTTAATCAAATTATATCTATAAATTGAATTAAAATAAAATCGGAACAATCGTTAACGCTATTAGTTATTATATTTTCTTAATTCTGGTTGTGTTCAAACCGTAAAAAACATCATTTGGCTATCTTGTATATGCGAAATATTAAATTTAAATTATATTCGAGTAATAGATAACAGTAATAGAGTGAGATATGAGTATTTTTTTAAAAAACAATTCATAAGAAAAATTTTAAAAGTAATTTACAGTACATCAAATGAACTTGAAAAATTAAATTTGAATCAAATCGTACAATGCTATGAGGATTAATTGATCTATTTTCTTAACGCTGGTTATGTCTAAACCTTAAAAAGGATCATTTGGGTCATCTTGTATAACCTAAATATTAATTTTAAAATAAATTTGAATAATACATAACCGTAATTGAGTGAGATATGACTATTTTTTTTAAACACAATACATAAAACTATTTTTAAAAATCATTTAGGGTTAATCAAATTATATCTATAAATAGAATTAAAATTAAATCGGAATAATCGCCAACGCTATTAGTTACTACATTTTCTTAACTCTGGTTGTGTTCAAACCGTAAAAAATATTTGGCTGTCTTGTATATGGGAAATAGTAAATTTAAATTATATTCGAATAATAGATAACAGTAATAGAGTAAGATATAATTATTTTTTAAAAAAAAACAAATCATAAGAAGAATTTTAAAAATAATTTACAGTACATCAAATGAACTTGAAAAATTAAATTGGAATCAAATCGGACAATGCTATAAGGATTAATTGTTCTATTTTCTTAACCCTGGTTATGTCCAAAACTTAAAAAGGATCATTTGAGTCATCTTGATATCCTAAATATTAATTTTAAATTATATTTGAATAATTAATAACCTTAATAGAGTGAAATATGACAATTTTTTTAAAACACAATACATAAAACTATTTTTAAAAATTATTTAAGGTTAATCAAATTATGTCTAAAAATTAAATCGGAACAATCGTTAGCGCTATTAGTTATTACATTTTCTTACCTCTGGTTATGTTCAAACCGTAAAAAACCTCATTTGGCTATCTTGTATAAGCGAAATAGTAAATTTAAATTATATTGGAATAATAGATAACAGTAAAAGAGTGAGATATAATTGTTTTTTTAAAAAACAATTCATAAGAAAAATTTAAAAAATAATTTACAGTACATCAAATAAACTTTAAAAACTAAATTGGAATCAAATCGGACAATGCTATAATGATAATTCGTTCTATTTTCTTAACCCTGGTAATGTCCAAAACTTAAAAAGGATCATTTGAGTCATCTTGTATAACCTAAATATTCATTTTAAAATAAGTTTGAATAATAGATAACCGTAATTGAGTGAGATATGACTATTTTTTTTGAACACAATACATGAAAATATTTTTAAAACTCATTTAGGGTAAATCAAATTATATCTAAAAATTAATTTTAAATAAAATCGGAACAATCGTTAACGCCATTAGTTATTATATTTTCTTAACTGTGGTTGTGTTCAAACCGTAAAAAACATCATTTGGCTATCTTGTATATGCGAAATAGTAAATTTAAATTATATTCGAATATTAGATAACAGTAATAGAGTGAGATATAATTATTTTTTTAAAAATCAATTCATAAGAAGAATTTTAAAAATAATTTACAGTACATCAAATAAACTTCAAAAATTAAATTGGAATCAAATCGGACAATGCTATAAGGATTAATTGTTCTATTTTCTTAACCCTGGTTATGCCAAAACTTAAAAAGGATCATTTGGGTCATCTTGTATAACCTAAATATTAATTTTAAAACAAATTTAAATAATAAAGAACCGTAATTGAGTGAGAGATGACTATTTTTTTAAAACACAATACAAAAAACTATTTTTAAAAATCATTTAGGGTTAATCAATTTATATTTAAAAATTGAATTAAAATTAAATCGCCAACGCTATTAGCTATTATATTTTCTTAACTCTGGTTGAGTTCAAACCGTAAAAAACATCATTTAGCTATCTTGTATATGCGAAATATTAAATTTAAATTATATTCGAATAATAGATGACAGTAATAGAGTGAGATATGATTATTTTTTTAAAAAACAATTCATAAGAAAAATTTTAAAAATAATTTACAGTACATCAAATGAACTTCAAAAATTAAATTTGAATCAAATCGGACAATGCTATAAAGATTAATTGTTCTATTTTCTTAACCCTGGTTATGTCCAAAACTTAAAAAGGATCATTTGGGTCATCTTGAATATTATATTAATAACCGTAATAGAGTGAAATATGACTATTTTATTAAAACACAATACATTAAAATATTTTTAAAAATCATTTAGGGTTAATCAAATTATATCTATAATTGAATTAAAATTAAATCGGAACAATCGCCAACGCTATTAGTTATTATATTTTCTTAACTCTGGTTGTGTTCAAACCGTAAAAAACATCATTTGGCTATCTTGTATATGCGAAATATTAAATTTAAATTATATTCGAGTAATAGATAACAGTAATAGAGTGAGATATGATTATTTTTTTAAAAAACAATTCATAAGAAAAATTTTAAAAGTAATTTACAGTACATCAAATGAACTTGAAAAATTAAATTTGAATCAAATCGTACAATGCTATGAGGATTAATTGATCTATTTTCTTAACGCTGGTTATGTCTAAACCTTAAAAAGGATCATTTGGGTCATCTTGTATAACCTAAATATTAATTTTGAAATAAATTTGAATAATACATAACCGTAATTGAGTGAGATATGACTATTTTTTTTAAACACAATACATAAAACTATTTTTAAAAATCATTTAGGGTTAATCACATTATATCTATAAATTGAATTAAAATAAAATCGGAACAATCGTTAACGCTATTAGTTATTATATTTTCTTAATTCTGGTTGTGTTCAAACCGTAAAAAACATCATTTGGCTATCTTGTATATGCGAAATATTAAATTTAAATTATATTCGAGTAATAGATAACAGTAATAGAGTGAGATATGATTATTTTTTTAAAAAACAATTCATAAGAAAAATTTTAAAAGTAATTTACAGTACATCAAATGAACTTGAAAAATTAAATTTGAATCAAATCGTACAATGCTATGAGGATTAATTGATCTATTTTCTTAACGCTGGTTATGTCTAAACCTTAAAAAGGATCATTTGGGTCATCTTGTATAACCTAAATATTAATTTTAAAATAAATTTGAATAATACATAACCGTAATTGAGTGAGATATGACTATTTTTTTTAAACACAATACATAAAACTATTTTTAAAAATCATTTAGGGTTAATCAAATTATATCTATAAATTGAATTAAAATAAAATCGGAACAATCGTTAACGCTATTAGTTATTATATTTTCTTAATTCTGGTTGTGTTCAAACCGTAAAAAACATCATTTGGCTATCTTGTATATGCGAAATATTAAATTTAAATTATATTCGAGTAATAGATAACAGTAATAGAGTGAGATATGATTATTTTTTTAAAAAACAATTCATAAGAAAAATTTTAAAAGTAATTTACAGTACATCAAATGAACTTGAAAAATTAAATTTGAATCAAATCGTACAATGCTATGAGGATTAATTGATCTATTTTCTTAACGCTGGTTATGTCTAAACCTTAAAAAGGATCATTTGGGTCATCTTGTATAACCTAAATATTAATTTTAAAATAAATTTGAATAATACATAACCGTAATTGAGTGAGATATGACTATTTTTTTTAAACACAATACATAAAACTATTTTTAAAAATCATTTAGGGTTAATCAAATTATATCTATAAATAGAATTAAAATTAAATCGGAATAATCGCCAACGCTATTAGTTACTACATTTTCTTAACTCTGGTTGTGTTCAAACCGTAAAAAATATTTGGCTGTCTTGTATATGGGAAATAGTAAATTTAAATTATATTTGAATAATAGATAACAGTAATAGAGTAAGATATAATTATTTTTTTAAAAAAACAAATCATAAGAAGAATTTTAAAAATAATTTACAGTACATCAAATGAACTTGAAAAATTAAATTGGAATCAAATCGGACAATGCTATAAGGATTAATTGTTTTATTTTCTTAACCCTGGTTATGTCCAAAACTTAAAAAGGATCATTTGAGTCATCTTGATATCCTAAATATTAATTTTAAATTATATTTGAATAATTAATAACCGTAATAGAGTGAAATATGACAATTTTTTTAAAACACAATACATAAAACTATTTTTAAAAATTCTTTAAGGTTAATCAAATTATGTCTAAAAATTAAATCGGAACAATCGTTAGCGCTATTAGTTATTACATTTTCTTACCTCTGGTTATGTTCAAACCGTAAAAAACCTCATTTGGCTATCTTGTATAAGCGAAATAGTAAATTTAAATTATATTCGAATAATAGATAACAGTAAAAGAGTGAGATATAATTGTTTTTTTAAAAAACAATTCATAAGAAAAATTTAAAAAATAATTTACAGTACATCAAATAAACTTTAAAAACTAAATTGGAATCAAATCGGACAATGCTATAATGATAATTCGTTCTATTTTCTTAACCCTGGTAATGTCCAAAACTTAAAAAGGATCATTTGAGTCATCTTGTATAACCTAAATATTCATTTTAAAATAAGTTTGAATAATAGATAACCGTAATTGAGTGAGATATGACTATTTTTTTTAAACACAATACATCAAAATATTTTTAAAACTCATTTAGGGTAAATCAAATTATATCTAAAAATTAATTTTAAATAAAATCGGAACAATCGTTAACGCCATTAGTTATTATATTTTCTTAACTGTGGTTGTGTTCAAACCGTAAAAAACATCATTTGGCTATCTTGTATATGCGAAATAGTAAATTTAAATTATATTCGAATATTAGATAACAGTAATAGAGTAAGATATAATTATTTTTTTAAAAAAACAAATCATAAGAAGAATTTTAAAAATAATTTACAGTACATCAAATGAACTTGAAAAATTAAATTGGAATCAAATCGGACAATGCTATAAGGATTAATTGTTCTATTTTCTTAACCCTGGTTATGTCCAAATTTAAAAAGGATCATTTGGGTCATCTTGAATATTATATTAATAACCGTAATAGAGTGAAATATGACTATTTTATTAAAACACAATACATTAAAATATTTTTAAAAATCATTTAGGGTTAATCAAATTATATCTATAAATTGAATTAAAATTTAATCGGAACAATCGCCAACGCTATTGGTTATTATATTTTCTTAACTCTGGTTGTGTTCAAACCGTAAAAAACATCATTTGGCTATCTTGTATATGCGAAATATTAAATTTAAATTATATTCGAATAATAGATGACAGTAATAGAGTGAGATATGATTATTATTTTAAAAAACAATTCATAAGAAAAATTTTAAAAATAATTTACAGTACATCAAATGAACTTCAAAAATTAAATTGCAATCAAATCGGACAATGCTATAAGGATTAATTGTTCTATTTTCTTAACGCTGGTTATGTCTAAAACTTAAAAAGGATCATTTGGGTCATCTTGTATAACCTAAATATTAATTTTAAAATAAATTTGAATAATAGATAACCGTAATTGAGTGAGATATGACTATTTTTTTTAAATACAATCCATCAAAATATTTTTAAAAATCAATTAGAGTTAATCAAATTATATCTAAAAATTAAATCGGAACAATCGTCAATGCTATTAGTTACTACATTTTCTTAACTCTGGTTGTGTTCAAACCGTAAAAAACATCATTTGGATATCTTGTATATGCGAAATAGTAAATTTAAATTATATTCGAATATTAGATAACAGTAATAGTGAGATACGATTATTTTTTTTAAAAACAATTCATAAGAAAAATTTTAAAAATAATTTACAGTACATCAAATAAACTTTAAAAATTTAATTGGAATCAAATCGGACAATGCTATGAGGATTAATTGATCTATTTTCTTAACGCTGGTTATGTCTAAACCTTAAAAAGGATCATTTGGGTCATCTTGTATAACCTAAATATTAATTTTAAAATAAATTTGAATAATACATAACCGTAATTGAGTGAGATATGACTATTTTTTTTAAACACAATACATAAAACTATTTTTAAAAATCATTTAGGGTTAATCAAATTATATCTATAAATTGAATTAAAATAAAATCGGAACAATCGTTAACGCTATTAGTTATTATATTTTCTTAATTCTGGTTGTGTTCAAACCGTAAAAAACATCATTTGGCTATCTTGTATATGCGAAATATTAAATTTAAATTATATTCGAGTAATAGATAACAGTAATAGAGTGAGATATGATTATTTTTTTAAAAAACAATTCATAAGAAAAATTTTAAAAGTAATTTACAGTACATCAAATGAACTTGAAAAATTAAATTTGAATCAAATCGTACAATGCTATGAGGATTAATTGATCTATTTTCTTAACGCTGGTTATGTCTAAACCTTAAAAAGGATCATTTGGGTCATCTTGTATAACCTAAATATTAATTTTAAAATAAATTTGAATAATACATAACCGTAATTGAGTGAGATATGACTATTTTTTTTAAACACAATACATAAAACTATTTTTAAAAATCATTTAGGGTTAATCAAATTATATCTATAAATTGAATTAAAATTAAATCGGAATAATCGCCAACGCTATTAGTTACTACATTTTCTTAACTCTGGTTGTGTTCAAACCGTAAAAAATATCATTTGGCTGTCTTGTATATGGGAAATAGTAAATTTAAATTATATTCGAATAATAGATAACAGTAATAGAGTAAGATATAATTATTTTTTTAAAAAAACAAATCATAAGAAGAATTTTAAAAATAATTTACAGTACATCAAATGAACTTGAAAAATTAAATTGGAATCAAATCGGACAATGCTATAAGGATTAATTGTTCTATTTTCTTAACGCTGGTTATGTCTAAAACTTAAAAAGGATCATTTGGGTCATCTTGTATAACCTAAATATTAATTTTAAAATAAATTTGAATAATACATAACCGTAATTGAGTGAGATATGACTATTTTTTTTAAACACAATACATAAAACTATTTTTAAAAATCATTTAGGGTTAATCAAATTATATCTATAAATTGAATTAAAATTAAATCGGAATAATCGCCAACGCTATTAGTTACTACATTTTCTTAACTCTGGTTGTGTTCAAACCGTAAAAAATATCATTTGGCTGTCTTGTATATGGGAAATAGTAAATTTAAATTATATTCGAATAATAGATAACAGTAATAGAGTAAGATATAATTATTTTTTTAAAAAAACAAATCATAAGAAGAATTTTAAAAATAATTTACAGTACATCAAATGAACTTGAAAAATTAAATTGGAATCAAATCGGACAATGCTATAAGGATTAATTGTTCTATTTTCTTAACCCTGGTTATGTCCAAAACTTAAAAAGGATCATTTGAGTCATCTTGATATCCTAAATATTAATTTTAAATTATATTTGAATAATTAATAACCGTAATAGAGTGAAAAATGACAATTTTTTTAAAACACAATACATAAAACTATTTTTAAAAATTATTTAAGGTTAATCAAATTATGTCTAAAAATTAAATCGGAACAATCGTTAGCGCTATTAGTTATTACATTTTCTTACCTCTGGTTATGTTCAAACCGTAAAAAACCTCATTTGGCTATCTTGTATAAGCGAAATAGTAAATTTAAATTATATTCGAATAATAGATAACAGTAAAAGAGTGAGATATAATTGTTTTTTTAAAAAACAATTCATAAGAAAAATTTAAAAAATAATTTACAGTACATCAAATAAACTTTAAAAACTAAATTGGAATCAAATAGGACAATGCTATAATGATAATTCGTTCTATTTTCTTAACCCTGGTAATGTCCAAAACTTAAAAAGGATCATTTGAGTCATCTTGTATAACCTAAATATTCATTTTAAAATAAGTTTGAATAATAGATAACAGTAATAGAGTAAGATATAATTATTTTTTTAAAAAAACAAATCATAAGAAAAATTTTAAAAATAATTTACAGTACATCAAATAAACTTTAAAAATTTAATTGGAATCAAATCGGACAATGCTATGAGGATTAATTGATCTATTTTCTTTACGCTGGTTATGTCTAAACCTTAAAAAGGATCATTTGGGTCATCTTGTATAACCTAAATATTAATTTTAAAATAAATTTGAATAATACATAACCGTAATTGAGTGAGATATGACTATTTTTTTTAAACACAATACATAAAACTATTTTTAAAAATCATTTAGGGTTAATCAAATTATATCTATAAATTAAATTAAAATAAAATCGGAACAATCGTTAACGCTATTAGTTATTATATTTTCTTAATTCTGGTTGTGTTCAAACCGTAAAAAACATCATTTGGCTATCTTGTATATGCGAAATATTAAATTTAAATTATATTCGAGTAATAGATAACAGTAATAGAGTGAGATATGATTATTTTTTTAAAAAACAATTCATAAGAAAAATTTTAAAAGTAATTTACAGTACATCAAATGAACTTGAAAAATTAAATTTGAATCAAATCGTACAAAGCTATGAGGATTAATTGATCTATTTTCTTAACGCTGGTTATGTCTAAACCTTAAAAAGGATCATTTGGGTCATCTTGTATAACCTAAATATTAATTTTAAAATAAATTTGAATAATACATAACCGTAATTGAGTGAGATATGACTATTTTTTTTAAACACAATACATAAAACTATTTTTAAAAATCATTTAGGGTTAATCAAATTATATCTATAAATTAAATTAAAATAAAATCGGAACAATCGTTAACGCTATTAGTTATTATATTTTCTTAATTCTGGTTGTGTTCAAACCGTAAAAAACATCATTTGGCTATCTTGTATATGCGAAATATTAAATTTAAATTAAATTCGAGTAATAGATAACAGTAATAGAGTGAGATATGATTATTTTTTTAAAAAACAATTCATAAGAAAAATTTTAAAAGTAATTTACAGTACATCAAATGAACTTGAAAAATTAAATTTGAATCAAATCGTACAATGCTATGAGGATTAATTGATCTATTTTCTTAACGCTGGTTATGTCTAAACCTTAAAAAGGATCATTTGGGTCATCTTGTATAACCTAAATATTAATTTTAAAATAAATTTGAATAATACATAACCGTAATTGAGTGAGATATGACTATTTTTTTTAAACACAATACATAAAACTATTTTTAAAAATCATTTAGGGTTAATCAAATTATATCTATAAATAGAATTAAAATTAAATCGGAATAATCGCCAACGCTATTAGTTACTACATTTTCTTAACTCTGGTTGTGTTCAAACCGTAAAAAATATTTGGCTGTCTTGTATAAGGGAAATAGTAAATTTAAATTATATTCGAATAATAGATAACAGTAATAGAGTAAGATATAATTATTTTTTTAAAAAAACAAATCATAAGAAGAATTTTAAAAATAATTTACAGTACATCAAATGAACTTGAAAAATTAAATTGGAATCAAATCGGACAATGCTATAAGGATTAATTGTTCTATTTTCTTAACCCTGGTTATGTCCAAAACTTAAAAAGGATCATTTGAGTCATCTTGATATCCTAAATATTAATTTTAAATTATATTTGAATAATTAATAACCGTAATAGAGTGAAATATGACAATTTTTTTAAAACACAATACATAAAACTATTTTTAAAAATTATTTAAGGTTAATCAAATTATGTCTAAAAATTAAATCGGAACAATCGTTAGCGCTATTAGTTATTACATTTTCTTACCTCTGGTTATGTTCAAACCGTAAAAAACCTCATTTGGCTATCTTGTATAAGCGAAATAGTAATTTTAAATTATATTCGAATAATAGATAACAGTAAAAGAGTGAGATATGATTCTTTTTTTAAAAAACAATTCATAAGAAAAAATTAAAAAATAATTTACAGTACATCAAATGAACTTTAAAAACTAAATTGGAATCAAATCGGACAATGCTGTAATGATAAATCGTTCTATTTTCTTAACCCTGGTAATGTCCAAAACTTAAAAAGGATCATTTGAGTCATCTTGTATAACCTAAATATGAATTTTTAAAATAAATTTTAATAATAGATAACCGTAATTGAGTGAGATATGACTATTTTTTTTAAATACAATCCATCAAAATATTTTTAAAAATCAATTAGAGTTAATCAAATTATATCTAAAAATTAAATCGGAACAATCGTCAATGCTATTAGTTACTACATTTTCTTAACTCTGGTTGTGTTCAAACCGTAAAAAACATCATTTGGATATCTTGTATATGCGAAATAGTAAATTTAAATTATATTCGAATATTAGATAACAGTAATAGTGAGATATGATTATTTTTTTAAAAAACAATTCATAAGAAAAATTTTAAAAATAATTTACAGTACATCAAATAAACTTTAAAAATTTAATTGGAATCAATTCGGACAATGCTATGAGGATTAATTGATCTATTTTCTTAACGCTGGTTATGTCTAAACCTTAAAAAGGATCATTTGGGTCATCTTGTATAACCTAAATATTAATTTTAAAATAAATTTGAATAATACATAACCGTAATTGAGTGAGATATGACTATTTTTTTTAAACACAATACATAAAACTATTTTTAAAAATCATTTAGGGTTAATCAAATTATATCTATAAATTGAATTAAAATAAAATCGGAACAATCGTTAACGCTATTAGTTATTATATTTTCTTAATTCTGGTTGTGTTCAAACCGTAAAAAACATCATTTGGCTATCTTGTATATGCGAAATATTAAATTTAAATTATATTCGAGTAATAGATAACAGTAATAGAGTGAGATATGATTATTTTTTTAAAAAACAATTCATAAGAAAAATTTTAAAAATAATTTACAGTACATCAAATGAACTTGAAAAATTAAATTTGAATCAAATCGTACAATGCTATGAGGACTAATTGATCTATTTTCTTAACGCTGGTTATGTCTAAACCTTAAAAAGGATCATTTGGGTCATCTTGTATAACCTAAATATTAATTTTAAAATAAATTTGAATAATACATAACCGTAATTGAGTGAGATATGACTATTTTTTTTAAACACAATACATAAAATTATTTTTAAAAATCATTTAGGGTTAATCAAATTATATCTATAAATTGAATTAAAATTAAATCGGAACAATCGCCAACGCTATTAGTTATTATATTTTCTTAACTCTGGTTGTGTTCAAACCGTAAAAAACATCATTTGGCTATCTTGTATATGCGAAATATTAAATTTAAATTATATTCGAATAATAGATGACAGTAATAGAGTGAGATATGATTATTTTTTTAAAAAACAATTCATAAGAAAAATTTTAAAAATAATTTACAGTACATCAAATGAACTTCAAAAATTAAATTGCAATCAAATCGGACAATGCTATAAGGATTAATTGTTCTATTTTCTTAACGCTGGTTATGTCTAAAACTTATAAAGGATCATTTGGGTCATCTTGTATAACCTAAATATTAATTTTAAAATAAATTTGAATAATAGATAACCGTAATTGAGTGAGATATGACTATTTTTTTAAAACACAATACAAAAAACTATTTTTAAAAATCATTTAGGGTTAATCAAATTATATCTATAAATTAAATCGGAACAATCGTTAACGCTATTATTTATTATATTTTCTGAATTCTGGTTGTGTTCAAACCGTAAAAAACATCATTTGGCTATCTTGTATATGCGAAATAGTAAATTTAAATTATATTCGAATAATAGATAACGGTAATAGAGTGAGATATGATTATTTTTTTAAAAAACAATTCATAAGAAGAATTTTAAAAATAATTTACAGTACATCAAATGAACTTCAAATATTAAATTTGAATCAAATCGGACAATGCTATAAGGATTAATTGTTCTATTTTCTTAACCCTGGTTATGTCCAAAACTTAAAAAGGATCATTTGGGTCATCTTGAATATTATATTAATAACCGTAATAGAGAGAAATATGACTATTTTTTTAAAACATAATACATAAAACTATTTTTAAAAATCATTTAAGGTTAATCAAATTATGTCTAAAAATTAAATCGGAACAATCGTTAGCGCTATTAGTTACTACATTTTCATAACTCTGGTTGTGTTCAAACCGTAAAAAACATCATTTGGCTATCTTGTATAAGCGAAATAGTAATTTTAAATTATATTCGAATAATAGATAACAGTAAAAGAGTGAGATATGATTCTTTTTTTAAAAAACAATTCATAAGAAAAAATTAAAAAATAATTTACAGTACATCAAATGAACTTTAAAAACTAAATTGGAATCAAATCGGACAATGCTGTAATGATAAATCGTTCTATTTTCTTAACCCTGGTAATGTCCAAAACTTAAAAAGGATCATTTGAGTCATCTTGTATAACCTAAATATGAATTTTTAAAATAAATTTTAATAATAGATAGCCGTAATTGAGTGAGATATGACTATTTTTTTTAAATACAATCCATCAATTAGAGTTAATCAAATTATATCTAAAAATTAAATCGGAACAATCGTCAATGCTATTAGTTACTACATTTTCTTAACTCTGGTTGTGTTCAAACCGTAAAAAACATCATTTGGATATCTTGTATATGCGAAATAGTAAATTTAAATTATATTTGAATATTAGATAACAGTAATAGTGAGATATGATTATTTTTTTAAAAAACAATTCATAAGAAAAATTTTAAAAATAATTTACAGTACATCAAATAAACTTTAAAAATTTAATTGGAATCAATTCGGACAATGCTATGAGGATTAATTGATCTATTTTCTTAACGCTGGTTATGTCTAAACCTTAAAAAGGATCATTTGGGTCATCTTGTATAACCTAAATATTAATTTTAAAATAAATTTGAATAATACATAACCGTAATTGAGTGAGATATGACAATTTTTTTTAAACACAATACATAAACCTATTTTTAAAAATCATTTAGGGTTAATCAAATTATATCTATAAATTGAATTAAAATAAAATCGGAACAATCGTTAACGCTATTAGTTATTATATTTTCTTAATTCTGGTTGTGTTCAAACCGTAAAAAACATCATTTGGCTATCTTGTATATGCGAAATATTAAATTTAAATTATATTCGAGTAATAGATAACAGTAATAGAGTGAGATATGATTATTTTTTTAAAAAACAATTCATAAGAAAAATTTTAAAAATAATTTACAGTACATCAAATGAACTTGAAAAATTAAATTTGAATCAAATCGTACAATGCTATGAGGACTAATTGATCTATTTTCTTAACGCTGGTTATGTCTAAACCTTAAAAAGGATCATTTGGGTCATCTTGAATAACCTAAATATTAATTTTAAAATAAATTTGAATAATACATAACCGTAATTGAGTGAGATATGACTATTTTTTTTAAACACAATACATAAAACTATTTTTAAAAATCATTTAGGGTTAATCAAATTATATCTATAAATTAAATTAAAATTAAATCGGAATAATCGCCAACGCTATTAGTTACTACATTTTCTTAACTCTGGTTGTGTTCAAACCGTAAAAAATATCATTTGGCTGTCTTGTATATGGGAAATAGTAAATTTAAATTATATTCGAATAATAGATAACAGTAATAGAGTAAGATATAATTATTTTTTTAATAAACAAATCATAAGAAGAATTTTAAAAATAATTTACACTACATCAAATGAACTTGA
This sequence comes from Anthonomus grandis grandis, assembly GCF_022605725.1. Taxonomy (NCBI): domain Eukaryota; kingdom Metazoa; phylum Arthropoda; class Insecta; order Coleoptera; family Curculionidae; genus Anthonomus; species Anthonomus grandis. The sequence continues at coordinate 1,680,342 of NC_065565.1, forward strand.
AAAATTAAATTGGAATCAAATCGGACAATGCTATAAGGATTAATTGTTCTATTTTCTTAACCCTGGTTATGTATAAAACTTAAAAAGGATTATTTGAGTCATCTTGATATCCTAAATATTAATTTTAAATTATATTTGAATAATTAATAACAGTAATAGAGTGAAATATGACAATTTTTTTAAAACACAATACATAAAACTATTTTTAAAAATTATTTAAGGTTAATTAAAAAGAAAAATTTTAAAAATAATTTACAGTACATCAAACGAACTTTAAAAATTTAATTGGAATCAAATCGGACAATGCTATAATGATAAATCGTTCTATTTTCTTAACCCTGGTAATGTCCAAAACTTAAAAATGATCATTTGAGTCATCTTGTATAACCTAAATATTAATTTTAAATTATATTTGAATAATTAATAACAGTAATAGAGTGAAATATGACAATTTTTTTAAAACACAATACATAAAACTATTTTTAAAAATTATTTAAGGTTAATTAAAAAGAAAAATTTTAAAAATAATTTACAGTACATCAAACGAACTTCAAAAATTAAATTTGAATCAAATCGGACACTGCTATAAGGATTAATTGTTCTATTTTCTTAACCCTGGTTATGTCCAAAACTTAAAAAGGATCATTTGGGTCATCTTGAATATTATATTAATAACCGTAATAGAGTGAAATATGACTATTTTATTAAAACACAATACATTAAAATATTTTTAAAAATCATTTAGGGTTAATCAAATTATATCTATAATTGAATTAAAATTAAATCGAAACAATCGCCAACGCTATTAGTTATTATATTTTCTTAACTCTGGTTGTGTTCAAACCGTAAAAAACATCATTTGGCTATCTTGTATATGCGAAATATTAAATTTAAATTATATTCGAATAATAGATGACAGTAATAGAGTGAGATATGATTATTTTTTTAAAAAACAATTCATAAGAAAAATTTTAAAAATAATTTTAAACACTTAATTATTAAAGGTTAGTAAAAAACGCTATTAGTTATTATATTTTCTTAACTCTGGTTGTGTTCAAACCGTAAAAAACATCATTTGGCTATCTTGTATATGCGAAATATTAAATTTAAATTATATTCGAATAATAGATAACAGTAATAGAGTGAGATATGACTATTTTTTTAAAACACAATACAAAAAACTATCTTTAAAAATCATTTAGGGTTAATCAAATTATATCTATAAATTGAATTAAAATTAAATCGGAACAATCGCCAACGCTATTAGTTATTATATTTTCTTAACTCTGGTTGTGTTCAAACCGTAAAAATGATCATTTGGCTATCTTGTATATGCGAAATAGTAAATTTAAATTATATTCGAATAATAGATGACAGTAATAGAGTGAGATATGATTATTTTTTTAAAAAACAATTCTTAAGAAAAATTTTAAAAATAATTTTAAACACTTAATTATTAAAGGTTAGTAAAAAACGCTATTAGTTATTATATTTTCTTAACTCTGGTTGTGTTCAAACCGTAAAAAACATCATTTGGCTATCTTGTATATGCGAAATATTAAATTTAAATTATATTCGAATAATAGATAACAGTAATAGAGTGAGATATGGCTATTTTTTTAAACACAATACATCAAAATATTTTTAAAAATCATTTAGTGTTAATCAAATTAATTGTTCTATTTTCTTAACCCTGGTTATGTCTAAAACTTAAAAAGGATCATTTGTGTCACCTTGTATAACCTAAATATTAATTTTAAAATAAATTTGAATAATAGATAACCGTAATTGGGTGAGATATTACTATTTTTGTTAAACACAATACATTAAAATATTGTTAAAAATCATTTAGAGTTAATCAAATTATATCTAAAAATTAAATCGGAACAATCGTTAACGCTATTAGTTATTACATTTTGTTAACTCTGGTTGTGTTCAAACCGTAAAAAATATCATTTGGCTATCTTGTATATGCGAAATAGTAAATTTAAATTATATTCGAATATTAGATAACAGTAATAGAGTGAGATATAATTATTTTTTTAAAAAACAATTCATAAGAAGACTTTTAAAAATAATTTACAGTACATCAAATGAACTTCAAAAATTAAATTGGAATCAAATCGGACAATGCTATAAGGATTAATTGTTCTATTTTCTTAACCCTGGTTATGTCCAAAACTTAAAAAGGATCATTTGGGTCATCTTGTATAACCTAAATATTCATTTTAAAATAAATTTGAATAATAGATAACCGTAATTGAGTGAGATATGATTATTTTTTTTAACACAATACATCAAAATATGTTTAAAAATCATTTAGGGTTAATCAAATTATATCTAAAAATTAAATCGGAACAATCGTTACCGCTATTACTTATTATATTTTCTTAATTCTGGTTGTGTTCAAACCGCAAAAAACATCATTTGGTTATCTTGTATATGCGAAATAGTAAATTTAAATTATATTCGAATAATAGATAACAGTAATAGATGAGATATGATTATTTTTTTAAAAAACAATTCATAAGAAAAATTATAAAAATAATTTACAGTACATTAAATGAACTTCGAAAGTTAAACTGGAATCAAATCGGACAATGCTGTAATGATTAATTGTTCTATTTTCTTAACCCTGGTTATGTCCAAAACTTAAAAAGGATCATTTGGGTCATTTTGTACAACCTAAATATTAATTTTAAAATAAATTTGAATAATAGATAACCGTAATTGAGTGAGATATGACTATTTTTTTTAAATACAATCCATCAAATATTTTTAAAAATCAATTAGGGTTAATTAAATTATATCTAAAAATTAAATCGGAACAAACGTTAACGCTATTAGTTACTACATTTTCTTAACTCTGGTTGTGTTCAAACCGTAAAAAACATCATTTGGCTATCTTGTGTATGCGAAATAGTAAATTTAAATTATATTCGAATAATAGATAACAGTAATAGAGTGAGATATGATTATTTTTTCAAAAAACAATTCATAAGAAAAATTTTTAAAATAATTTACAGTACATCAAATGAACTTTAAAAATTTAATTGGAATCAAATCGGACAATGCTATAATGATAAATCGTTCTATTTTCTAAACCCTGGTTATGTCCAAAACTTAAAAAGTATCATTTGAGTCATCTTGATAACCTATATCTTAATTTTAAATTATATTTGAATAATTAATAACTGTAATAGAGTGAAATATGACTATTTTTTTAAAACACAATACATAAAACTATTTTTAAAAATCATTTAGGGTTAATCAAATTATGTCTAAAAATTAAATCGGAACAATCGTTAACGCGATTAGTTACTACATTTTCTTAACTCTGGTTGTGTTCAAACCATAAAAAACATGCGAAATACTAAATTTAAATAATATTCGAAAAATAGATAACAGTAATAGAGTGAGATATGATTATTTTTTTAAAAAACAATTCATAAGAAAAATTTTTAAAATAATACATCAAATGAACTTTAAAAATTTAATTGGAATCAAATCGGACAATGCTATAATGATAAATCGTTCTATTTTCTTAACCCTGGTAATGTCCAAAACTTAAAAATGATCATTCGAGTCATCTTGTATAACCTAAATATTAATTTTAAAATAAATTTGAATAATAGATAACCGTAATTGAGTGAGATATGACTATGTTTTTAAAACACAATACAAAAAACTATTTTTAAAAATCATTTAGGGTTAATCAAATTATATTAAAAAATATCATTTGCCTATCTTTACAGTACATCAAATGAACTTTAAAAATTTAATTGGAATCAAATCGGACAATGCTATAATGATAAATCGTTCTATTTTCTTAACCCTGGTAATGTCCAAAACTTTAAAATGATCATTTGAGTCATCTTGTATAACCTAAATATTAATTTTAAATTAAATTTGAATAATAGATAACCGTAATTGAGTGAGATATGACTATTTTTGTAAAACACAATACAAAAAAATATTTTTAAAAATCATTTAGGGTTAATCAAATTATATCTATAAATTGAATTAAAATTAAATCGGAACAATCGCCAACGCTATTAGTTATTATATTTTCTTAACTCTGGTTGTGTTCAAACCGTAAAAAACATCATTTGGCTATATTGTATATGCCAAATATTAAATTTAAATTATATTCGAATAATAGATGACAGTAATAGAGTGAGATATGATTATTTTTTTAAAAAACAATTCATAAGAAAAATTTTAAAAATAATTTACAGTACAGCAAATGAACTTCAAAAATTAAATTGCAATCAAATCGGACAATGCTATAAGGATTAATTGTTCTATTTTCTTAACGCTGGTTATGTCTAAAACTTATAAAGGATCATTTGGGTCATCTTGTATAACCTAAATATTAATTTTAAAATAAATTTGAATAATAGATAACCGTAATTGAGTGAGATATGACTATTTTTTTAAAACACAATACAAAAAACTATTTTTAAAAATCATTTAGGGTTAATCAAATTATATCTATAAATTAAATCGGAACAATCGTTAACGCTATTATTTATTATATTTTCTGAATTCTGGTTGTGTTCAAACCGTAAAAAACATCATTTGGCTATCTTGTATATGCGAAATAGTAAATTTAAATTATATTCGAATAATAGATAACGGTAATAGAGTGAGATATGATTATTTTTTAAAAAACAATTCATAAGAAGAATTTTAAAAATAATTTACAGTACATCAAATGAACTTCAAAAATTAAATTGGAATCAAATCGGACAATGCTATAAGGATTAATTGTTCTATTTTCTTAACCCTGGTTATGTCCAAAACTTAAAAAGGATCATTTGGGTCATCTTGTATAACCTAAATATTAATTTTTAAATAAATTTGTATAATAGATAACCGTAATTGAGTGAGATATGGCTATTTTTTTAAACACAATACATCAAAATTTTTTTAAAAATCATTTAGGGTTAATCAAATTATATCTAAAAATTGAATTAAAATTAAATCGGAACAAGGGCCAACGCTATTAGTTATTATATTTTCTAAACTCTGGTTGTGTTCAAACCGTAAAAAACATCATTTGGCTATCTTGTATATGCGAAATAGTAAATTTAAATTATATTCGAATAATAGATAACAGTAATAGAGTTAGATATAATTATTTTTTTAAAAAACAATTCATAAGAAGAATTTTAAAAATAATTTACAGTACATCAAATGAACTTCAAAAATTAAATTGGAATCAAATCGGACAATGCTATAAGGATAAATCGTTCTATTTTCTTAACCCTGGTTATGTCCAAAACTTAAAAAGGATCATTTGAGTCATCTTGATAACCTAAATCTTAATTTTAAATTATATTTGAATAATTAATAACTTTAATAGAGTGAAATATGACTATTTTTTTAAAACACAATACATAAAACTATTTTTAAAAATCATTTAGGGTTAATCAAATTATGTCTAAAAATTAAATCGGAACAATCGTTAACGCGATTAGTTACTACATTTTCTTAACTCTGGTTGTGTTCAAACCGTAAAAAACATCATTTGGCTATCTTGTATATGCGAAATAGTAAATTTAAATTATATTCGAATAATAGATAACAGTAAAAGAGTGAGATATGATTCTTTTTTTAAAAAACAATTCAAAAGAAAAATTTTAAAAATAATTTACAGTACATCAAATGAACTTTAAAAATTTAATTGGAATCAAATCGGACAATGCTATAATGATAAATCGTTCTATTTTCTTAACCCTGGTAATGTCCAAAATTTAAAAATGATCATTTGAGTCATCTTGTATAACCTAAATATTAATTTTAAAATAAATTTGAATAATAGATAACCGTAATTGAGTGAGATATGACTATTTTTTTAAAACACAATACAAAAAACTATTTTTAAAAATCATTTAGGGTTAATCAAATTATATCTAAATATTAAATCGGAACAATCGTTAACGCTATTAATTATTACATTTTGTTAACTCTGGTTGTGTTCAAACCGTAAAAAATATCATTTGGCTATCTTTACAGTACATCAAATGAACTTTAAAAATTTAATTGGAATCAAATCGGACAATGCTATAATGATAAATCGTTCTATTTTCTTAACCCTGGTAATGTCCAAAACTTTAAAATGATCATTTGAGTCATCTTGTATAACCTAAATATTAATTTTAAATTAAATTTGAATAATAGATAACCGTAATTGAGTGAGATATGACTATTTTTTTAAAACACAATACAAAAAACTATTTTTAAAAATCATTTAGGGTTAATCAAATTATATCTAAAAATTGAATTAAAATTAAATCGGAACAATGGCCAACGCTATTAGTTATTATATTTTCTAAACTCTGGTTGTGTTCAAACCGTAAAAAACATCATTTGGCTATCTTGTATATGCGAAATAGTAAATTTAAATTATATTCGAATAATAGATAACAGTAATAGAGTTAGATATAATTATTTTTTTAAAAAACAAATCATAAGAAGAATTTTAAAAATAATTAACAGTACATCAAATGAACTTGAAAAATTAAATTGGAATCAAATCGGACAATGCTATAAGGATTAATTGTTCTATTTTCTTAACCCTGGTTATGTCCAAAACTTAAAAAGGATCATTTGAGTCATCTTGATAACCTAAATATTCATTTTAAAATAAATTTGAATAATAGATAACCGTAATTGTGTGAGATATGACTATTTTTCTTAAACACAATACATTAAAATATTTTTAAAAATCATTTAGGGTTAATCAAATTATATCAAAAATTAAATCGGAACAATCGTTAGCGCTATTAGTTACTACATTTTCCTAACTCTGGTTGTGTTCAAACCGTAAAAAACCTCATTTGGCTATCTTGTATAAGCGAAATAGTAAATTTAAATTATATTCGAATAATAGATAACAGTAAAAGAGTGAGATATAATTGTTTTTTTAAAAAACAATTCATAAGAAAAATTTAAAAAATAATTTACAGTACATCAAATGAACTTTAAAAACTAAATTGGAATCAAATCGGACAATGCTATAATGATAATTCGTTCTATTTTCTTAACCCTGGTAATGTCCAAAACTTAAAAAGGATCATTTGAGTCATCTTGTATAACCTAAATATTCATTTTAAAATAAGTTTGAATAATAGATAACCGTAATTGAGTGAGATATGACTATTTTTTTTTAACACAATACATCAAAATATTTTTAAAACTCATTTAGGGTAAATCAAATTATATCTAAAAATTAATTTTAAATGAAATCGGAACAATCGTTAACGCTATTAGTTATTATATTTTCTTAACTCTGGTTGTGTTCAAACCGTAAAAAACATCATTTGGCTATCTTGTATATGCGAAATAGTAAATTTAAATTATATTCGAATAATAGATAACAGTAATAGAGTGAGATATAATTATTTTTTTAAAAAACAATTCATAAGAAGAATTTTAAAAATAATTTACAGTACATCAAATAAACTTCAAAAATTAAATTGGAATCAAATCGGACAATGCTATAAGGATTAATTGTTCTATTTTCTTAACCCTGGTTATGCCAAAACTTAAAAAGGATCATTTGGGTCATCTTGTATAACCTAAATATTAATTTTAAAACAAATTTAAATAATAGAGAACCGTAATTGAGTGAGAGATGACTATTTTTTTAAAACACAATACAAAAAACTATTTTTAAAAATCATTTAGGGTTAATCAATTTATATTTAAAAATTGAATTAAAATTAAATCGCCAACGCTATTAGCTATTATATTTTCTTAACTCTGGTTGAGTTCAAACCGTAAAAAACATCATTTGGCTATCTTGTATATGCGAAATATTAAATTTAAATTATATTCGAATAATAGATGACACTAATAGAGTGAGATATGATTATTTTTTTAAAAAACAATTCATAAGAAAAATTTTAAAAATAATTTACAGTACATCAAATAAACTTCAAAAATTAAATTGCAATCAAATCGGACAATGCTATAAGGATTAATTGTTCTATTTTCTTAACCCTGGTTATGTCCAAAACTTAAAAAGGATCATTTGGGTCATCTTGAATATTATATTAATAACCGTAATAGAGTGAAATATGACTATTTTATTAAAACACAATACATTAAAATATTTTTAAAAATCATTTAGGGTTAATCAAATTATATCTATAAATTGAATTAAAATTAAATCGGAACAATCGCCAACGCTATTAGTTATTATATTTTCTTAACTCTGGTTGTGTTCAAACCGTAAAAAACATCATTTGGCTATCTTGTATATGCGAAATATTAAATTTAAATTATATTCGAATAATAGATGACAGTAATAGAGTGAGATATGATTATTTTTTTAAAAAACAATTTATAAGAAAAATTTTAAAAATAATTTACAGTACATCAAATGAACTTCAAAAATTAAATTGCAATCAAATCGGACAATGCTATAAGGATTAATTGTTCTATTTTTTTAACGCTGGTTATGTCTAAAACTTAAAAAGGATCATTTGGGTCATCTTATATAACCTAAATATTAATTTTAAAATAAATTTCAATAATAGATAACCGTAATTGAGTGAGATATGACTATTTTTTTAAAACACAATACAAAAAACTATTTTTAAAAATCATTTAGGGTTAATCAAATTATGTCTAAAAATTAAATCGGAACAATCGTTAGCGCTATTAGTTACTACATTTTCTTAACTCTGGTTGTGTTCAAACCGTAAAAAACCTCATTTGGCTATCTTGTATAAGCGAAATAGTAAATTTAAATTATATTCGAATAATAGATAACAGTAAAAGAGTGTGATATAATTGTTTTTTTAAAAAACAATTCATAAGAAAAATTTAAAAAATAATTTACAGTACATCAAATGAACTTTAAAAACTAAATTGGAATCAGATCGGACAATGCTATAATGATAATTCGTTCTATTTTCTTAACCCTGGTAATGTCCAAAACTTAAAAAGGATCACTTGAGTCATCTTGTATAACCTAAATATTCATTTTAAAATAAGTTTGAATAATAGATAACTGTAATTGAGTGAGATACGACTATTTTTTTTCAACACAATACATCAAAATATTTTTAAAAATCATTTAGGGTTAATCAAATTATATCTAAAAATTAAATTAAAATTAAATCGAAACAATCGTTAACGCAATTATTTATTATAGTTTCTTAATTCTGGTTTTGTTCAAACCGTAAAAAATATCATTTGGCTGTCTTGTTTATGGGAAATAGTAAATTTAAGTTATATTCGAATAATAGATAACAGTAATAGAGTAAGATATAATTATTTTTAAAAAAAAAAAATCATAAGAAGAATTTTAAAAATAATTTACAGTACATCAAATGAACTTGAAAAATTAAATTGGAATCAAATCGGACAATGCTAAAGGATTAATTGTTCTATTTTCTTAACCCTGGTTATGTCCAAAACTTAAAAAGGATCATTTGAGTCATCTTGATAACCTAAATATTAATTTTAAATTATATTTGAATAACTAATAACCCTAATAGAGTGAAATATGACAATTTTTTTAAAACACAATACATAAAACTATTTTTAAAAATTATTTAAGGTTAATCAAATTATGTCTAAAAATTAAATCGGAACAATCGTTAGCGCTATTAGTTACTACATTTTCTTAACTCTGGTTGTGTTCAAACCGTAAAAAACCTCATTTGGCTATCTTGTATAAGCGAAATAGTAAATTTAAATTATATTCGAATAATAGATAACTGTAAAAGAGTGTGATATAATTGTTTTTTTAAAAAACAATTCATAAGAAAAATTTAAAAAATAATTTACAGTACATCAAATGAACTTTAAAAACTAAATTGGAATCAAATCGGACAATGCTATAATGATAATTCGTTCTATTTTCTTAACCCTGGTAATGTCCAAAACTTAAAAAGGATCATTTGAGTCATCTTGTATAACCTAAATATTCATTTTAAAATAAGTTTGAATAATAGATAACCGTAATTGAGTGAGATATGACTATTTTTTTTTAACACAATACATCAAAATATTTTTAAAACTCATTTAGGGTAAATCAAATTATATCTAAAAATTAATTTTAAATGAAATCGGAACAATCGTTAACGCTATTAGTTATTATATTTTCTTAACTCTGGTTGTGTTCAAACCGTAAAAAACATCATTTGGCTATCTTGTATATGCGAAATAGTAAATTTAAATTATATTCGAATAATAGATAACAGTAATAGAGTGAGATATAATTATTTTTTTAAAAAACAATTCATAAGAAGAATTTTAAAAATAATTTACAGTACATCAAATAAACTTCAAAAATTAAATTGGAATCAAATCGGACAATGCTATAAGGATTAATTGTTCTATTTTCTTAACCCTGGTTATGCCAAAACTTAAAAAGGATCATTTGGGTCATCTTGTATAACCTAAATATTAATTTTAAAACAAATTTAAATAATAGAGAACCGTAATTGAGTGAGAGATGACTATTTTTTTAAAACACAATACAAAAAACTATTTTTAAAAATCATTTAGGGTTAATCAATTTATATTTAAAAATTGAATTAAAATTAAATCGCCAACGCTATTAGCTATTATATTTTCTTAACTCTGGTTGAGTTCAAACCGTAAAAAACATCATTTGGCTATCTTGTATATGCGAAATATTAAATTTAAATTATATTCGAATAATAGATGACACTAATAGAGTGAGATATGATTATTTTTTTAAAAAACAATTCATAAGAAAAATTTTAAAAATAATTTACAGTACATCAAATAAACTTCAAAAATTAAATTGCAATCAAATCGGACAATGCTATAAGGATTAATTGTTCTATTTTCTTAACCCTGGTTATGTCCAAAACTTAAAAAGGATCATTTGGGTCATCTTGAAAATTATATTAATAACCGTAATAGAGTGAAATATGACTATTTTATTAAAACACAATACATTAAAATATTTTTAAAAATCATTTAGGGTTAATCAAATTATATCTATAAATTGAATTAAAATTAAATCGGAACAATCGCCAACGCTATTAGTTATTATATTTTCTTAACTCTGGTTGTGTTCAAACCGTAAAAAACATCATTTGGCTATCTTGTATATGCGAAATATTAAATTTAAATTATATTCGAATAATAGATGACAGTAATAGAGTGAGATATGATTATTTTTTTAAAAAACAATTTATAAGAAAAATTTTAAAAATAATTTACAGTACATCAAATGAACTTCAAAAATTAAATTGCAATCAAATCGGACAATGCTATAAGGATTAATTGTTCTATTTTTTTAACGCTGGTTATGTCTAAAACTTAAAAAGGATCATTTGGGTCATCTTATATAACCTAAATATTAATTTTAAAATAAATTTCAATAATAGATAACCGTAATTGAGTGAGATATGACTATTTTTTTAAAACACAATACAAAAAACTATTTTTAAAAATCATTTAGGGTTAATCAAATTATGTCTAAAAATTAAATCGGAACAATCGTTAGCGCTATTAGTTACTACATTTTCTTAACTCTGGTTGTGTTCAAACCGTAAAAAACCTCATTTGGCTATCTTGTATAAGCGAAATAGTAAATTTAAATTATATTCGAATAATTGATAACAGTAAAAGAGTGTGATATAATTGTTTTTTTAAAAAACAATTCATAAGAAAAATTTAAAAAATAATTTACAGTACATCAAATGAACTTTAAAAACTAAATTGGAATCAGATCGGACAATGCTATAATGATAATTCGTTCTATTTTCTTAACCCTGGTAATGTCCAAAACTTAAAAAGGATCACTTGAGTCATCTTGTATAACCTAAATATTCATTTTAAAATAAGTTTGAATAATAGATAACTGTAATTGAGTGAGATACGACTATTTTTTTTCAACACAATACATCAAAATATTTTTAAAAATCATTTAGGGTTAATCAAATTATATCTAAAAATTAAATTAAAATTAAATCGAAACAATCGTTAACGCAATTATTTATTATAGTTTCTTAATTCTGGTTTTGTTCAAACCGTAAAAAATATCATTTGGCTGTCTTGTTTATGGGAAATAGTAAATTTAAGTTATATTCGAATAATAGATAACAGTAATAGAGTAAGATATAATTATTTTAAAAAAAAAAAAATCATAAGAAGAATTTTAAAAATAATTTACAGTACATCAAATGAACTTGAAAAATTAAATTGGAATCAAATCGGACAATGCTAAAGGATTAATTGTTCTATTTTCTTAACCCTGGTTATGTCCAAAACTTAAAAAGGATCATTTGAGTCATCTTGATAACCTAAATATTAATTTTAAATTATATTTGAATAACTAATAACCCTAATAGAGTGAAATATGACAATTTTTTTAAAACACAATACATAAAACTATTTTTAAAAATTATTTAAGGTTAATCAAATTATGTCTAAAAATTAAATCGGAACAATCGTTAGCGCTATTAGTTACTACATTTTCTTAACTCTGGTTGTGTTCAAACCGTAAAAAACCTCATTTGGCTATCTTGTATAAGCGAAATAGTAAATTTAAATTATATTCGAATAATAGATAACTGTAAAAGAGTGTGATATAATTGTTTTTTTAAAAAACAATTCATAAGAAAAATTTAAAAAATAATTTACAGTACATCAAATGAACTTTAAAAACTAAATTGGAATCAAATCGGACAATGCTATAATGATAATTCGTTCTATTTTCTTAACCCTGGTAATGTCCAAAACTTAAAAAGGATCATTTGAGTCATCTTGTATAACCTAAATACACAATACATCAAAATATTTTTAAAAATCATTTAGGGTTAATCAAATTATATCTAGAAATTTAATTAAAATTAAATCGAAAAAATCGTTAACGCAATTAGTTATTATATTTTCTTAATTCTGGTTTTGTTCAAACCGTAAAAAACATCATTTGGCTGTCTTGTACATGGGAAATAGTAAATTTAAATTATATTCGAATAATAGATAACAGTAATAGAGTGAGATATAATTATTTTTTTAAAAAACAAATCATAAGAAGAATTTTAAAAATAATTTACAGTACATCAAATGAACTTGAAAAATTAAATTGGAATCAAATCGGACAATGCTATAAGGATTAATTGTTCTATTTTCTTAACCCTGGTTATGTCCAAAACTTAAAAAGGATCATTTGGGTCATCTTGAATAACCTAAATATTAATTTTCAAATAAATTTGAATAATAGATAACCATAATTGAGTGAGATATGACTATTTTTTTAAAACACAATACATCAAAAGATTTTTAAAAATCATTTAGGGTTAATCAAATTATATCTAAAAATTGAATTAAAATTAAATCGGAACAATTGCCAACGCTATTAGTTACTACATTTTCTTAACTCTGGTTGTGGTCAAACCGTAAAAAACATTTGGCTATCTTGTATATGCGAAATAGTAAATTTTAATTATATTCGAATGATAGATAACAGTAATATAGTGAGATATAATTATTTTTTTAAAAAACAATTCATAAGAAGAATTTTAAAAATAATTTACAGTACATCAAATGGACTTCAAAAATTAAATTGGAAACAAATCGGACAATGTTATAAGGATTAATTGTTCTATTTTCTTAACCCTGGTTATGTCCAAAACTTAAAAAGGATCATTTGGGTCATCTTGTATAACCTAAATATTAATTTTTAAATAAATTTGTATAATAGATAACCGTAATTGTGTGAGATTTGACTATTTTTGTTAAACACAATACATTAAAATATTTTTAAAAATCATTTAGGGTTAATATATTTTCTTAATTCTGGTTGTGTTCAAACCGTAAAAAACATCATTTGGATATCTTGTATATGCGAAATAGTAAATTTAAATTATATTCGAATATTAGATAACAGTAATAGTGAGATATGATTATTTTTTAAAAAACAATTCATAAGAAAAATTTTAAAAATAATTTACAGTACATCAAATAAACTTTAAAAATTTAATTGGAATCAAATCGGACAATGCTATGAGGATTAATTGATCTATTTTCTTAACGCTGGTTATGTCTAAACCTTAAAAAGGATCATTTGGGTCATCTTGTATAACCTAAATATTAATTTTAAAATAAATTTGAATAATACATAACCGTAATTAAGTGAGATATGACTATTTTTTTTTAAACACAATACATTAAAATATTTTTAAAAATCATTTAGGGTTCATCAAATTATATTTAAAAATTAAATCGGAACAATCGTTAACGCTATTAGTTATTATATTTTCTTAATTCTGGTTGTGTTCAAACCGTAAAAAACATCATTTGGTTATCTTGTATATGCGAAATAGTAAATTTAAATTATATTCGAATAATAGATAACAGTAACAGAATGAGATATGATTATTTTTTTAAAAAACAATTCATAAGAAAAATTTTAAAAATAATTTACAGTACATTAAATGAACTTCAAAAATGAAATTGGAGTCAAATCGGACAATGCTATAATGATTAATTGTTCTATTTTCTTAACCCTAGTTATGTCCAAAACTTAAAAAGGATCATTTGGGTCATCTTGTATAACCTAAATATTCTTTTTAAAATAAATTTTAATAATAGATTACCGTAATTGGGTGGGATATGGCTCTTTTTCTTAAACACAATACATTAAAATATTTTTAAAAATCATTTAGTGTTAATCAAATTATATCTAATTATTAAATCGGAACAATCGTTAACGCTATTAATTACATTTTCTTAACTCTGGTTTTGTTCAAACCGTAAAAAACATCATTTAGCTATCTTGTATATGCGAAATAGTAAATATAAATTATATTCGAATAATAGATAACAGTAATAGAGTGAGATATAATAATTTTTTTAAAAAACAATTCATAAGAAAAATTTTAAAAATAATTTACAGTACATTAAATGAACTTCAAAAATTAAATTGGAAACAAATCGGACAATGCTATAATGATTAATTGTTCTATTTTCTTAACCCTGGTTATGTCCAAAACTTAAAAAGGATCATTTGGGTCATCTTGTATAACCTAAATAGTAATTTTAAAATAAATTTGAATAATAGATAACCGTAATTGAGTGAGATATGAGTACTTTTTTAAGCACAATCCGTCAAAATATTTTTAAAAATCATTTAGGGTTAATCAAATTATATCTAAAAATTAAATCGGAACAATCGTTAACGCTATTAGTTACTACATTTTCTTAACTCTGGTTGTCTTCAAACCGTAAAAAACATCATTTGGCTATCTTGTATATGCGAAATAGTAAATTTAAATTATATTCGAATAATAAATAACAGTAATAGAGTGAGATATGATTATTTTTTTAAAAAACAATTAATAAGAAAAATTTTAATAATAATTTACAGTACATCAAATGAACTTTAAAAATTAAATTGGAATCAAATCGGACAATGCTGTAATGATTAATTGTTCTATTTTCTTAACCCTGGTTATGTCCAAAACTTAAAAAGGATCATTTGGGTCAACTTGTATAACCTAAATATTAATTTTAAAATAAATTTGAATAATAGATAACCGTAATTGTGTGAGATTTGACTATTTTTGTTAAACACAATACATTAAAATATTTTTAAAAATCATTTAGGGTTAATCAAATTATATCTGAAAATTAAATCGGAACAATCGTTAACGCTATTAGTTATTACATTTTGTTAACTCTGGTTGTGTTCAAACAGTAAAAAATATCATTTGGCTATCTTGTATATGCGAAATAGTAAATTTAGATTATATTCGAATATTAGATAATAGTAATAGAGTGAGATATAATTATTTTTTTTAAAAACAATTAATAAGAAGAATTTTAAAAATAATTTACAGTACATCAAATGAACTTCAAAAATTAAATTGGAATCAAATCGGACAATGCTATAAGGATTAACAGTTCTATTTTCTTAACCCTGGTTATGTCCAAAACTTAAAAAGGATCATTTGAGTCATCTTGTATAACCTAAATATTAATTTTTAAATAAATTTGTATAATAGATAACCGTAATTGAGTGAGATATGGCTATTTTTTTAAACACAATACATAAAACTATTTTTAAGAATCATTTAGGGTTAATCAAATTATATCTAAAAATTAAATCGGAACAATCGTTAACGCTATTATTTATTATATTTTCTTAATTCTGGTTGTGTTCAAACCGTAAAAAATATCATTTGGCTATCTTGTATATGCGAAATAGTAAATTTAAATTTATTCGAATATTAGATAACAGTAATAGAGTGAGATATAATTATTTTTTTAAAAAACAATTCATAAGAAGAATTCTAAAAATAATTTACAGTACATCAAATGAACTTCAAAAATTAAATTGGAGTCAAATCGGACAATGCTATAATGATTAATTGTTCTATTTTCTTAACCCTGGTTATGTCCAAAACTTAAATAGGATCATTTGGGTCATATTGTATAACCTAAATATTCATTTTAAAATAAATTTAAATAATAATAGATAACCGTAATTAAGTGAGATATGACTATTTTTTTAAAACACAATACATTAAAAGATTTTTAAAAATCATTTAGGGTTAATCAAATTATATCAAAAATTAAATCGGAACAATCGTTAACGCTATTATTTATTATATTTTCTTAATTCTGGTTGTGTTCAAACCGTAAAAAACATCATTTGGCTATCTTGTATATGCGAAATAGTAAATTTAAATTATATTCGAATAATAGATAACAGTAATAGAGTGAGATATGGCTATTTTTTTAAACACAATACATCAAAATATTTTTAAAAATCATTTAGTGTTAATCAAATTAATTGTTCTATTTTCTTAACCCTGGTTATGTCTAAAACTTAAAAAGGATCATTTGTGTCACCTTGTATAACCTAAATATTAATTTTAAAATAAATTTGAATATTAGATAACCGTAATTGGGTGAGATATAGTAATATCAATAATAATAACAAAATAGTAATTTTTAATATAATAATAACAAAAATAGTAATTTTTGTTAAACACAATACATTAAAATATTTTTAAAAATCATTTAGAGTTAATCAAATTATATCTAAAAATTAAATCGGAACAATCGTTAACGCTATTAGTTATTACATTTTGTTAACTCTGGTTGTGTTCAAACCGTAAAAAATATCATTTGGCTATCTTGCATATGCGAAATAGTAAATTTAAATTATATTCGAATATTAGATAACAGTAATAGAGTGAGATATAATTATTTTTTTAAAAAACAATTCATAAGAAGAATTTTAAAAATAATTTACAGTACATCAAATAAACTTCAAAAATTAAATTGGAGTCAAATCGGACAATGCTATAATGATTAATTGTTCTATTTTCTTAACCCTGGTTATGTCCAAAACTTAAAAAGGATCATTTGGGTCATCTTGTATAACCTAAATATTCATTTTAAAATAAATTTAAATAATAGATAACCGTAATTGTGTGAGATATGACTATTTTTCTTAAACACAATACATTAAAATATTTTTAAAAATCATTTAGGGTTAATCAAATTATATCAAAAATTAAATCGGAACAATCGTTAACGCTATTATTTATTATATTTTCTTAATTCTGGTTGTGTTCAAACCGTAAAAAACATCATTTGGCTATCTTGTATATGCGAAATAGTAAATTTAAATTATATTCGAATAATAAATAACAGTAATAGAGTGAGATATGGCTATTTTTTTAAACACAATACATCAAAATATTTTTAAAAATCATTTAGTGTTAATCAAATTAATTGTTCTATTTTCTTAACCCTGGTTATGTCTAAAACTTAAAAAGGATCATTTGTGTCACCTTGTATAACCTAAATATTAATTTTAAAATAAATTTGAATATTAGATAACCGTAATTGGGTGAGATATTACTATTTTTGTTAAACACAATACATTAAAATATTTTTAAAAATCATTTAGAGTTAATCAAATTATATCTAAAAATTAAATCGGAACAATCGTTAACGCTATTAGTTATTACATTTTGTTAACTCTGGTTGTGTTCAAACCGTAAAAAATATCATTTGGCTATCTTGTATATGCGAAATAGTAAATTTAAATTTATTCGAATATTAGATAACAGTAATAGAGTGAGATATAATTATTTTTTTAAAAAACAATTCATAAGAAGAATTCTAAAAATAATTTACAGTACATCAAATGAACTTCAAAAATTAAATTGGAGTCAAATCGGACAATGCTATAATGATTAATTGTTCTATTTTCTTAACCCTGGTTATGTCCAAAACTTAAATAGGATCATTTGGGTCATCTTGTATAACCTAAATATTCATTTTAAAATAAATTTAAATAATAATAGATAACCGTAATTGAGTGAGATATGACTATTTTTTTAAAACACAATACATTAAAACATTTTTAAAAATCATTTAGGGTTAATCAAATTATATCAAAAATTAAATCGGAACAATCGTTAACGCTATTATTTATTATATTTTCTTAATTCTGGTTGTGTTCAAACCGTAAAAAACATCATTTGGCTATCTTGTATATGCGAAATAGTAAATTTAAATTATATTCGAATAATAGATAACAGTAATAGAGTGAGATATAATAATTTTTTTAAAAAACAATTCATAAGAAAAATTTTAATAATAATTTACAGTACATCAAATGAACTTTAAAAATTAAATTGGAATCAAATCGGACAATGCTGTAATGATTAATTGTTCTATTTTCTTAACCCTGGTTATGTCCAAAACTTAAAAAGGATCATTTGAGTCATCTTGTATAACCTAAATATTAATTTTAAAATAAATTTGAATAATAGATAACCGTAATTGAGTGAGATATGACTATTTTTTTAAAACACAATACATTAAAAGATTTTTAAAAATCATTTAGGGTTAATCAAATTATATCTAAAAATTGAATTAAAATTAAATCGGAACAATCGCCAACGCTATTAGTTATTATATTTTCTAAACTCTGGTTGTGTTCAAACCGTAAAAAACATCATTTGGCTATCTTGTATATGCGAAATAGTAAATTTAAATTATATTCGAATAATAGATAACAGTAATAGAGTGAGATATAATTATTTTTCTAAAAAACAATTCATAAGAAGAATTTTAAAAATAATTTACAGTACATCAAATGAACTTCAAAAATTAAATTGGAATCAAATCGGACAATGCTATAATGATTAATTGTTCTATTTTCTTAACCCTGGTTATGTCCAAAACTTAAAAAGGATCATTTGGGTCATCTTGTATAACCTAAATATTCATTTTAAAATAAATTTAAATAATAGATAACCGTAATTGTGTGAGATATGACTATTTTTCTTAAACACAATACATTAAAATATTTTTAAAAATCATTTAGGGTTAATCAAATTATATCAAAAATTAAATCGGAACAATCGTTAACGCTATTATTTATTATATTTTCTTAATTCTGGTTGTGTTCAAACTGTAAAAAACATCATTTGGCTATCTTGTATATGCGAAATAGTAAATTTAAATTATATTCGAATAATAGATAACAGTAATAGATTGAGATATAATTATTTTTCTAAAAAACAATTCATAAGAAGAATTTTAAAAATAATTTACAGTACATCAAATGAACTTCAAAAATTAAATTGGAATGAAATCGGACAATGCTATAAGGATTAATTGTTCTATTTTCTTAACCCTGGTTATTTCCAAAACTTAAAAAGGATCATTTG
The DNA here is from genome assembly GCF_022605725.1 of Anthonomus grandis grandis. Classification (NCBI taxonomy): domain Eukaryota; kingdom Metazoa; phylum Arthropoda; class Insecta; order Coleoptera; family Curculionidae; genus Anthonomus; species Anthonomus grandis. The sequence goes on from NC_065565.1 coordinate 1,700,042, forward strand.
GGTCATCTTATATAACCTAAATATTAATTTTTAAATAAATTTGTATAATAGATAACCGTAATTGAGTGAGATATGGCTATTTTTTTAAACACAATACATCAAAATATTTTTAAAAATCATTTAGTGTTAATCAAATTATATCTAAAAATTGAATTAAAATTAAATCAGAACAATCGCCAACGCTATTAGTTATTATATTTTCTAAACTCTGGTTGTGTTCAAACCGTAAAAAACATCATTTGGCTATCTTGTATATGCGAAATAGCAAATTTAAATTATATTCGAATAATAGATAACAGTAATAGAGTAAGATATGGCTATTTTTTTAAACACAATACATCAAAATATTTTTTAAAATCATTTAGTGTTAATCAAATTAATTGTTCTATTTTCTTAACCCTGGTTATGTCTAAAACTTAAAAAGGATCATTTGTGTCACCTTGTATAACCTAAATATTAATTTTAAAATAAATTTGAATATTAGATAACCGTAATTGGGTGAGATATTACTATTTTTGTTAAACACAATACATTAAAATATTTTTAAAAATCATTTAGAGTTAATCAAATTATATCTAAAAATTAAATCGGAACAATCGTTAACGCTATTAGTTATTACATTTTGTTAACTCTGGTTGTGTTCAAACCGTAAAAAATATCATTTGGCTATCTTGCATATGCGAAATAGTAAATTTAAATTATATTCGAATATTAGATAACAGTAATAGAGTAAGATATGATTATTTTTTTAAAAAGCAATTCATAAGAACAATTTTAATAATAATTTACAGTACATCAAATGAACTTCAAAAATTAAATTGGAATCAAATCGGACAATGCTATAAGGATTAATTGTTCTATTTTCTTAATCCTGGTTATGTCCAAAACTTAAAAAGGATCATTTGGGTCATCTTGTATAACCTAAATATTAATTTTTAAATAAATTTGTATAATAGATAACCGTAATTGTGTGAGATATGACTATTTTTCTTAAACACAATACATTAAAATATTTTTAAATATCATTTAGGGTTAATCAAATTATATCAAAAATTAAATCGGAACAATCGTTAACGCTATTATTTATTATATTTTCTTAATTCTGGTTGTGTTCAAACCGTAAAAAACATCATTTGGCTATCTTGTATATGCAAAATAGTAAATTTAAATTATATTCGAATAATAGATTACAGTAATAGAGTGAGATATAATTATTTTTTTAAAAAACAATTCATAAGAAGAATTTTAAAAATAATTTACAGTACATCAAATGAACTTCAAAAATTAAATTGGAATCAAATCGGATAATGCTATAAGGAAGGATTAATTGTTGTATTTTCTTAACCCTGGTTATGTCCAAAACTTAAAAAGGATCATTTGGGTCATCTTGTATAACCTAAATATTAATTTTAAAATAAATTTGAATAATAGATAACCGTAATCGAGTGAGATATGGCTATTTTTTTAAACACAATACATCAAAATATTTTTAAAAATCATTTAGTGTTAATCAAATTAATTGTTCTATTTTCTTAACCCTGGTTATGTCTAAAACTTAAAAAGGATCATTTGTGTCACCTTGTATAACCTAAATATTAATTTTAAAATAAATTTGAATATTAGATAACCGTAATTGTGTGAGATATGACTATTTTTCTTAAACACAATACATTAAAATATTTTTAAATATCATTTAGGGTTAATCAAATTATATCAAAAATTAAATCGGAACAATCGTTAACGCTATTATTTATTATATTTTCTTAATTCTGGTTGTGTTCAAACCGTAAAAAACATCATTTGGCTATCTTGTATATGCAAAATAGTAAATTTAAATTATATTCGAATAATAGATTACAGTAATAGAGTGAGATATAATTATTTTTTTAAAAAACAATTCATAAGAAGAATTTTAAAAATAATTTACAGTACATCAAATGAACTTCAAAAATTAAATTGGAATCAAATCGGATAATGCTATAAGGAAGGATTAGTTGTTGTATTTTCTTAACCCTGGTTATGTCCAAAACTTAAAAAGGATCATTTGGGTCATCTTGTATAACCTAAATATTAATTTTAAAATAAATTTGAATAATAGATAACCGTAATCGAGTGAGATATGGCTATTTTTTTAAACACAATACATCAAAATATTTTTAAAAATCATTTAGTGTTAATCAAATTAATTGTTCTATTTTCTTAACCCTGGTTATGTCTAAAACTTAAAAAGGATCATTTGTGTCACCTTGTATAACCTAAATATTAATTTTAAAATAAATTTGAATATTAGATAACCGTAATTGGGTGAGATATTACTATTTTTGTTAAACACAATACATTAAAATATTTTTAAAAATCATTTAGAGTTAATCAAATTATATCTAAAAATTAAGTCGGAACAATCGTTAACGCTATTAGTTATTACATTTTGTTAACTCTGGTTGTGTTCAAACCGTAAAAAATATCATTTGGCTATCTTGCATATGCGAAATAGTAAATTTAAATTATATTCAAATATTAGATAACAGTAATAGAGTGAGATATAATTATTTTTTTAAAAAACAATTCATAAGAAGAATTTTAAAAATAATTTACAGTACATCAAATGAACTTCAAAAATTAAATTGGAGTCAAATCGGACAATGCTATAATGATTAATTGTTCTATTTTCTTAACCCTGGTTATGTCCAAAACTTAAAAAGGATCATTTGGGTCATCTTGTATAACCTAAATATTCATTTTAAAATAAATTTAAATAATAGATAACCGTAATTGTGTGAGATATGACTATTTTTCTTAAACACAATACATTAAAATATTTTTAAAAATCATTTAGGGTTAATCAAATTATATCAAAAATTAAATCGGAACAATCGTTAACGCTATTATTTATTATGTTTTCTTAATTCTGGTTGTGTTCAAACCGTAAAAAACATCATTTGGCTATCTTGTATATGCGAAATAGTAAATTTAAATTATATTCGAATAATAGATAACAGTAATAGATTGAGATATAATTATTTTTCTAAAAAACAATTCATAAGAAGAATTTTAAAAATAATTTACAGTACATCAAATGAACTTCAAAAATTAAATTGGAATGAAATCGGACAATGCTATAAGGATTAATTGTTCTATTTTCTTAACCCTGGTTATTTCCAAAACTTAAAAAGGATCATTTGGGTCATCTTATATAACCTAAATATTAATTTTTAAATAAATTTGTATAATAGATAACCGTAATTGAGTGAGATATGGCTATTTTTTTAAACACAATACATCAAAATATTTTTAAAAATTATTTAGTGTTAATCAAATTATATCTAAAAATTGAATTAAAATTAAATCAGAACAATCGCCAACGCTATTAGTTATTATATTTTCTAAACTCTGGTTGTGTTCAAACCGTAAAAAACATCATTTGGCTATCTTGTATATGCGAAATAGCAAATTTAAAGTATATTCGAATAATAGATAACAGTAATAGAGTAAGATATGGCTATTTTTTTAAACACAATACATCAAAATATTTTTAAAAATCATTTAGTGTTAATCAAATTAATTGTTCTATTTTCTTAACCCTGGTTATGTCTAAAACTTAAAAAGGATCATTTGTGTCACCTTGTATAACCTAAATATTAATTTTAAAATAAATTTGAATATTAGATAACCGTAATTGGGTGAGATATTACTATTTTTGTTAAACACAATACATTAAAATATTTTTAAAAATCATTTAGAGTTAATCAAATTATATCTAAAAATTAAATCGGAACAATCGTTAACGCTATTAGTTATTACATTTTGTTAACTCTGGTTGTGTTCAAACCGTAAAAAATATCATTTGGCTATCTTGCATATGCGAAATAGTAAATTTAAATTATATTCGAATATTAGATAACAGTAATAGAGTGAGATATAATTATTTTTTTAAAAAACAATTCATAAGAAGAATTTTAAAAATAATTTACAGTACATCAAATGAACTTCAAAAATTAAATTGGAGTCAAATCGGACAATGCTATAATGATTAATTGTTCTATTTTCTTAACCCTGGTTATGTCCAAAACTTAAAAAGGATCATTTGGGTCATCTTGTATAACCTAAATATTCATTTTAAAATAAATTTAAATAATAGAAAACCGTAATTGTGTGAGATATGACTATTTTTCTTAAACACAATACATTAAAATACTTTTAAAAATCATTTAGGGTTAATCAAATTATATCAAAAATTAAATCGGAACAATCGTTAACGCTATTATTTATTATATTTTCTTAATTCTGGTTGTGTTCAAACCGTAAAAAACATCATTTGGCTATCTTGTATATGCGAAATAGTAAATCTAAATTATATTCGAATAATAGATAACAGTAATAGAGTGAGATATGGCTATTTTTTTAAACACAATACATCAAAATATTTTTAAAAATCATTTAATGTTAATCAAATTATTTGTTCTATTTTCTTAACCCTGGTTATGTCTAAAACTTAAAAAGGATCATTTGTGTCACCTTGTATAACCTAAATATTAATTTTAAAATAAATTTGAATATTAGATAACCGTAATTGGGTGAGATATTACTATTTTTGTTAAACACAATACATTAAAATATTTTTAAAAATCATTTAGAGTTAATCAAATTATATCTAAAAATTAAATCGGAACAATCGTTAACGCTATTAGTTATTACATTTTGTTAACTCTGGTTGTGTTCAAACCGTAAAAAATATCATTTGGCTATCTTGCATATGCGAAATAGTAAATTTAAATTATATTCAAATATTAGATAACAGTAATAGAGTGAGATATAATTATTTTTTTAAAAAACAATTCATAAGAAGAATTTTAAAAATAATTTACAGTACATCAAATGAACTTCAAAAATTAAATTGGAGTCAAATCGGACAATGCTATAATGATTAATTGTTCTATTTTCTTAACCCTGGTTATGTCCAAAACTTAAAAAGGATCATTTGGGTCATCTTGTATAACCTAAATATTCATTTTAAAATAAATTTAAATAATAGATAACCGTAATTGTGTGAGATATGACTATTTTTCTTAAACACAATACATTAAAATACTTTTAAAAATCATTTAGGGTTAATCAAATTATATCAAAAATTAAATCGGAACAATCGTTAACGCTATTATTTATTATATTTTCTTAATTCTGGTTGTGTTCAAACCGTAAAAAACATCATTTGGCTATCTTGTATATGCGAAATAGTAAATTTAAATTATATTCGAATAATAGATAACAGTAATAGAGTGAGATATGGCTATTTTTTTAAACACAATACATCAAAATATTTTTAAAAATCATTTAATGTTAATCAAATTATTTGTTCTATTTTCTTAACCCTGGTTATGTCTAAAACCTAAAAAGGATCATTTGGGTCATCTTGTATAACCTAAATATTAATTTTAAAATAAATTTGAATAATAGATAACCGTAATTGAGTGAGATATGACTATTTTTTTAAAACACAATACATAAAACTATTTTTAAGAATCATTTAGGGTTAATCAAATTATATCTAAAAATTAAATCGGAACAATCGTTAACGCTATTAGTTATTTATTATATTTTCTGAATTCTGGTTGTGTTCAAACTATTAAAAAACATCATTTGGCTATCTTGTATATGCGAAATAGGAAATTTAAATTATATTCGAATAATAGATAACAGCAATAGAGTAAGATATGATTATTTTTTTAAAAAGCAATTCATAAGAACAATTTTAATAATAATTTACAGTACATCAAATGAACTTCAAAAATTAAATTGGAATCAAATCGGACAATGCTATAAGGATTAATTGTTCTATTTTCTTAATCCTGGTTATGTCCAAAACTTAAAAAGGATCATTTGGGTCATCTTGTATAACCTAAATATTAATTTTTAAATAAATTTGTATAATAGATAACCGTAATTGTGTGAGATATGACTATTTTTCTTAAACACAATACATTAAAATATTTTTAAATATCATTTAGGGTTAATCAAATTATATCAAAAATTAAATCGGAACAATCGTTAACGCTATTATTTATTATATTTTCTTAATTCTGGTTGTGTTCAAACCGTAAAAAACTTCATTTGGCTATCTTGTATATGCGAAGTAGTAAATTTAAATTATATTCGAATAATAGATTACAGTAATAGAGTAAGATATGATTATTTTTTTAAAAAGCAATTCATAAGAACAATTTTAATAATAATTTACAGTACATCAAATGAACTTCAAAAATTAAATTGGAATCAAATCGGACAATGCTATAAGGATTAATTGTTCTATTTTCTTAACCCTGGTTATGTCCAAAACTTAAAAAGGATCATTTGGGTCATCTTGTATAACCTAAATATTAATTTTTAAATAAATTTGTATAATAGATAACCGTAATTGAGTGAGATATGGCTATTTTTTTAAACACAATACATCAAAATATTTTTAAAAATTATTTAGTGTTAATCAAATTATATCTAAAAATTGAATTAAAATTAAATCAGAACAATCGCCAACGCTATTAGTTATTATATTTTCTAAACTCTGGTTGTGTTCAAACCGTAAAAAACATCATTTGGCTATCTTGTATATGCGAAATAGCAAATTTAAAGTATATTCGAATAATAGATAACAGTAATAGAGTAAGATATGGCTATTTTTTTAAACACAATACATCAAAATATTTTTAAAAATCATTTAGTGTTAATCAAATTAATTGTTCTATTTTCTTAACCCGGGTTATGTCTAAAACTTAAAAAGGATCATTTGTGTCACCTTGTATAACCTAAATATTAATTTTAAAATAAATTTGAATATTAGATAACCGTAATTGGGTGAGATATTACTATTTTTGTTAAACACAATACATTAAAATATTTTTAAAAATCATTTAGAGTTAATCAAATTATATCTAAAAATTAAATCGGAACAATCGTTAACGCTATTAGTTATTACATTTTGTTAACTCTGGTTGTGTTCAAACCGTAAAAAATATCATTTGGCTATCTTGCATATGCGAAATAGTAAATTTAAATTATATTCGAATATTAGATAACAGTAATAGAGTGAGATATAATTATTTTTTTAAAAAACAATTCATAAGAAGAATTTTAAAAATAATTTACAGTACATCAAATGAACTTCAAAAATTAAATTGGAGTCAAATCGGACAATGCTATAATGATTAATTGTTCTATTTTCTTAACCCTGGTTATGTCCAAAACTTAAAAAGGATCATTTGGGTCATCTTGTATAACCTAAATATTCATTTTAAAATAAATTTAAATAATAGATAACCGTAATTGTGTGAGATATGACTATTTTTCTTAAACACAATACATTAAAATACTTTTAAAAATCATTTAGGGTTAATCAAATTATATCAAAAATTAAATCGGAACAATCGTTAACGCTATTATTTATTATATTTTCTTAATTCTGGTTGTGTTCAAACCGTAAAAAACATCATTTGGCTATCTTGTATATGCGAAATAGTAAATTTAAATTATATTCGAATAATAGATAACAGTAATAGAGTGAGATATGGCTATTTTTTTAAACACAATACATCAAAATATTTTTAAAAATCATTTAATGTTAATCAAATTATTTGTTCTATTTTCTTAACCCTGGTTATGTCTAAAACTTAAAAAGGATCATTTGGGTCATCTTGTATAACCTAAATATTAATTTTAAAATAAATGTGAATAATAGATAACCGTAATTGAGTGAGATATGACTATTTTTTTAAAACACAATACATAAAACTATTTTTAAGAATCATTTAGGGTTAATCAAATTATATCTAAAAATTAAATCGGAACAATCGTTAACGCTATTAGTTATTTATTATATTTTCTGAATTCTGGTTGTGTTCAAACTATTAAAAAACATCATTTGGCTATCTTGTATATGCGAAATAGTAAATTTAAATTATATTCGAATAATAGATAACAGCAATAGAGTAAGATATGATTATTTTTTTAAAAAGCAATTCATAAGAACAATTTTAATAATAATTTACAGTACATCAAATGAACTTCAAAAATTAAATTGGAATCAAATCGGACAATGCTATAAGGATTAATTGTTCTATTTTCTTAATCCTGGTTATGTCCAAAACTTAAAAAGGATCATTTGGGTCATCTTGTATAACCTAAATATTAATTTTTAAATAAATTTGTATAATAGATAACCGTAATTGTGTGAGATATGACTATTTTTCTTAAACACAATACATTAAAATATTTTTAAATATCATTTAGGGTTAATCAAATTATATCAAAAATTAAATCGGAACAATCGTTAACGCTATTATTTATTATATTTTCTTAATTCTGGTTGTGTTCAAACCGTAAAAAACATCATTTGGCTATCTTGTATATGCGAAATAGTAAATTTAAATTATATTCGAATAATAGATTACAGTAATAGAGTGAGATATAATGATTTTTTTAAAAAACAATTCATAAGAAGAATTTTAAAAATAATTTACAGTACATCAAATGAACTTCAAAAATTAAATTGGAATCAAATCGGATAATGCTATAAGGATCAATTGTTCTATTTTCTTAACCCTGGTTATGTCCAAAACTTAAAAAGGATCATTTGGGTCATCTTGTATAACCTAAATATTAATTTTTAAATAAATTTGTATAATAGATAACCGTAATTGAGTGAGATATGGCTATTTTTTTAAACACAATACATCAAAATATTTTTAAAAATCATTTAGTGTTAATCAAATTAATTGTTCTATTTTCTTAACCCTGGTTATGTCCAAAACTTAAAAAGGATCATTTGAGTCATCTTGTATAACCTAAATATTAATTTTAAAATAAATTTGAATAATAGATAACCGTAATCGAGTGAGATATGACTATTTTTTTTTAACACAATGCATCAAAATATTTTTAAAAATCATTTAGGTTTAATCAAATTATATCTAAAAATTAAACTAAAATTAAATCGAAACAATCGTTAACGCAATTAGTTATTATATTTTCTTAATTCTGGTTGTATTCAAACCGTAAAAAACATCATTTGGCTATCTTGTATATGCGAAATAGTAAATTTAAATTATATTCGAATAATAGATAACAGTAATAGATGAGATATGATTATTTTTTTAAAAAACAATTCATAAGAAAAATTTTAAAAATAATTTACAGTACATTAAATGAACTTCAAAAATTAAATTGGAATCAAATCGGACAATGCTATGAGGATTAATTGATCTATTTTCTTAACGCTGGTTATGTCTAAAACTTAAAAAAAGGTCATTTGGGTCATCTTGTATAACCTAAATATTAATTTTAAAATAAATTTGAATAATACATAACCGTAATTAAGTGAGATATGACTATTTTTTTAAAACACAATACAAAAAACTATTTTTAAAAATCATTTAGGGTTAATTAAATTATATCTATAAATTAAATTAAAATTAAATCGGAACAATCGCCAACGCTATTAGTTATTATATTTTCTTAACTCTGGTTGTGTTCAAACCGTAAAAAACATCATTTGGCTATCTTGTATATGCGAAATATTAAATTTAAATTATATTCGAATAATAGATAACAGTAATAGAATGAGATATGATTATTTTTTTTAAAAAACAATTCATAAGAAAAATTTTAAAAATAATTTACAGTACATCAAATGAACATCAAAAATTAAATTTGTATCAAATCGTACAATGCTATGAGGATTAATTGATCTATTTTCTTAACGCTGGTTATGTCTAAAACTTAAAAAAGGTCATTTGGGTCATCTTGTATAACCTAAATATTAATTTTAAAATAAATTTGAATAATAGATAACCGTAATTGAGTGAGATATGACTATTTTTTTAAAACACAATACATAAAACTATTTTTAAGAATCATTTAGGGTTAATCAAATTATATCTAAAAATTAAATCGGAACAATCGTTAACGCTATTAGTTATTTATTATATTTTCTGAATTCTGGTTGTGTTCAAACTATTAAAAAACATCATTTGGCTATCTTGTATATGCGAAATAGTAAATTTAAATTATATTCGAATAATAGATAACAGCAATAGAGTGAGATATAATAATTTTTTTAAAAAACAATTCGTAAGAAAAATTTTAATAATAATTTACAGTACATCAAATGAACTTTAAAAATTAAATTGGAATCAAATCGGACAATGCTGTAATGATTAATTGTTCTATTTTCTTAACCCTGGTTATGTCCAAAACTTAAAAAGGATCATTACACATCTCGTGAGAGTCCTAAATATTAATTTTTAAATAAATTTGTATAATAGATAACCGTAATTGTGTAAGATATGACTATTTTTCTTAAACACAATACATTAAAATATTTTTAAATATCATTTAGGGTTAATCAAATTATATCAAAAATTAAATCGGAATAATCGTTAACGCTATTAGTTATTTATTATATTTTCTGAATTCTGGTTGTGTTCAAACTATTAAAAAACATTATTTGGCTATCTTGTATATGCGAAATAGCAAATTTAAATTATATTCGAATAATAGATAACAGTAATAGATTGAGATATAATTATTTTTCTAAAAAACAATTCATAAGAAGAATTTTAAAAATAATTTACAGTACATCAAATGAACTTCAAAAATTAAATTGGAATGAAATCGGACAATGCTATAAGGATTAATTGTTCTATTTTCTTAACCCTGCTTATTTCCAAAACTTAAAAAGGATCATTTGGGTCATCTTATATAACCTAAATATTAATTTTTAAATAAATTTGTATAATAGATAACCGTAATTGAGTGAGATATGGCTATTTTTTTAAACACAATACATCAAAATATTTTTAAAAATCATTTAGTGTTAATCAAATTATATCTAAAAATTGAATTAAAATTAAATCGGAACAATCGCCAACGCTATTAGTTATTATATTTTCTAAACTCTGGTTGCGTTCAAACCGTAAAAAACATCATTTGGCTATCTTGTATATGCGAAATAGTAAATTTAAATTATATTCGAATAATAGATAACAGTAATAGAGTGAGATATAATTATTTTTCTAAAAAACAATTCATAAGAAGAATTTTAAAAATAATTTACAGTACATCAAATGAACTTCAAAAATTAAATTGGAATGAAATCGGACAATGCTATAAGGATTAATTGTTCTATTTTCTTAACCCTGGTTATTTCCAAAACTTAAAAAGGATCATTTGGGTCATCTTATATAACCTAAATATTAATTTTTAAATAAATTTGTATAATAGATAACCGTAATTGAGTGAGATATGGCTATTTTTTCAAACACAATACATCAAAATATTTTTAAAAATCATTTAGTGTTAATCAAATTATATCTAAAAATTGAATTAAAATTAAATCGGAACAATCGTTAACGCTATTAGTTATTACATTTTGTTAACTCTGGTTGTGTTCAAACCGTAAAAAAATATCATTTGGCTATCTTGTATATGCGAAATAGTAAATTTAAATTTATTCGAATATTAGATAACAGTAATAGAGTGAGATATAATTATTTTTTTAAAAAACAATTCATAAGAAGAATTCTAAAAATAATTTACAGTACATCAAATGAACTTCAAAAATTAAATTGGAGTCAAATCGGACAATGCTATAATGATTAATTGTTCTATTTTCTTAACCCTGGTTATGTCCAAAACTTAAATAGGATTATTTGGGTCATCTTGTATAACCTAAATATTCATTTTAAAATAAATTTAAATAATAATAGATAACCGTAATTGAGTGAGATATGACTATTTTTTTAAAACACAATACATTAAAAGATTTTTAAAAATCATTTAGGGTTAATCAAATTATATCAAAAATTAAATCGGAACAATCGTTAACGCTATTATTTATTATATTTTCTTAATTCTGGTTGTGTTCAAACCGTAAAAAAACATCATTTGGCTATCTTGTATATGCGAAATAGTAAATTTAAATTATATTCGAATAATAGATAACAGTAATAGATTGAGATATAATTATTTTTCTAAAAAACAATTCATAAGAAGAATTTTAAAAATAATTTACAGTACATCAAATGAACTTCAAAAATTAAATTGGAGTCAAATCGGACAATGCTATAATGATTAATTGTTCTATTTTCTTAACCCTGGTTATGTCCAAAACTTAAAAAGGATCATTTGGGTCATCTTGTATAACCTAAATAGTCATTTTAAAATAAATTTAAATAATAGATAACCGTAATTGTGTGAGATATGACTATTTTTCTTAAACACAATACATTAAAATATTTTTAAAAATCATTTAGGGTTAATCAAATTATATCAAAAATTAAATCGGAACAATCGTTAACGCTATTATTTATTATATTTTCTTAATTCTGGTTGTGTTCAAACCGTAAAAAACATCATTTGGCTATCTTGTATATGCGAAATAGTAAATTTAAATTATATTCGAATAATAGATAACAGTAATAGAGTGAGATATAATAATTTTTTTAAAAAACAATTCATAAGAAAAATTTTAATAATAATTTACAGTACATCAAATGAACTTTAAAAATTAAATTTGAATCAAATCGGACAATGCTGTAATGATTAATTGTTCTATTTTCTTAACCCTGGTTATGTCCAAAACTTAAAAAGGATCATTTGAGTCATCTTGTATAACCTAAATATTAATTTTAAAATAAATTTGAATAATAGATAACCGTAATTGAGTGAGATATGACTATTTTTTTAAAACACAATACATTAAAAGATTTTTAAAAATCATTTAGGGTTAATCAAATTATATCTAAAAATTGAATTAAAATTAAATCGGAACAATCGCCAACGCTATTAGTTATTATATTTTCTAAACTCTGGTTGTGTTCAAACCGTAAAAAACATCATTTGGCTATCTTGTATATGCGAAATAGTAAATTTAAATTATATTCGAATAATAGATAACAGTAATAGAGTGAGATATAATTATTTTTCTAAAAAACAATTCATAAGAAGAATTTTAAAAATAATTTACAGTACATCAAATGAACTTCAAAAATTAAATTGGAATGAAATCGGACAATGCTATAAGGATTAATTGTTCTATTTTCTTAACCCTGGTTATGTCCAAAACTTAAAAAGGATCATTTGGGTCATCTTATATAACTTAAATATTAATTTTTAAATAAATTTGTATAATAGATAACCGTAATTGAGTGAGACGTGGCTATTTTTTTAAACACAATACATCAAAATATTTTTAAAAATCATTTAGTGTTAATCAAATTATATCTAAAAATTGAATTAAAATTAAATCGAAACAATCGTTAACGCAATTAGTTATTATATTTTCTAAATTCTGGTTGTGTTCAAATCGTAAAAAACATCATTTGGCTATCTTGTATATGCGAAATAGTAAATTTAAATTATATTCGAATAATAGATAACAGTAATAGATGAGATATGATTATTTTTTTAAAAAACAATTCATAAGAAAAATTTTAAAAATAATTTACAGTACATTAAATGAACTTCAAAAATTAAATTGGAATCAAATCGGACAATGCTATGAGGATTAATTGATCTATTTTCTTAACGCTGGTTATGTCTAAAACTTAAAAAAGGTCATTTGGGTCATCTTGTATAACCTAAATATTAATTTTAAAATAAATTTGAATAATAGATAACCGTAATTGAGTGAGATATGACTATTTTTTTAAAACACAATACAAAAAACTATTTTTAAAAATCATTTAGGGTTAATCAAATTATATCTATAAATTAAATTAAAATTAAATCGGAACAATCGCCAACGCTATTAGTTATTATATTTTCTAAACTCTGGTTGTGTTCAAACCGTAAAAAACATCATTTGGCTATCTTGTATATGCGAAATAGTAAATTTAAATTATATTCGAATAATAGATAACAGTAATAGAGTGAGATATAATTATTTTTCTAAAAAACAATTCATAAGAAGAATTTTAAAAATAATTTACAGTACATCAAATGAACTTCAAAAATTAAATTGGAATGAAATCGGACAATGCTATAAGGATTAATTGTTCTATTTTCTTAACCCTGGTTATTTCCAAAACTTAAAAAGGATCATTTGGGTCATCTTATATAACCTAAATATTAATTTTTAAATAAATTTGTATAATAGATAACCGTAATTGAGTGAGATATGGCTATTTTTTTAAACACAATACATCAAAATATTTTTAAAAATCATTTAGTGTTAATCAAATTATATCTAAAAATTGAATTAAAATTAAATCGGAACAATCGCCAACGCTATTAGTTATTATATTTTCTAAACTCTGGTTGCGTTCAAACCGTAAAAAACATCATTTGGCTATCTTGTATATGCGAAATAGCAAATTTAAATTATATTCGAATAATAGATAACAGTAATAGAGTAAGATATGGCTATTTTTTTAAACACAATACATCAAAATATTTTTAAAAATCATTTAGTGTTAATCAAATTAATTGTTCTATTTTCTTAACCCTGGTTATGTCTAAAACTTAAAAAGGATCATTTGTGTCACCTTGTATAACCTAAATATTAATTTTAAAATAAATTTGAATATTAGATAACCGTAATTGGGTGAGATATTACTATTTTTGTTAAACACAATACATTAAAATATTTTTAAAAATCATTTAGAGTTAATCAAATTATATCTAAAAATTAAATCGGAACAATCGTTAACGCTATTAGTTATTACATTTTGTTAACTCTGGTTGTGTTCAAACCGTAAAAAATATCATTTGGCTATCTTGCATATGCGAAATAGTAAATTTAAATTATATTCGAATATTAGATAACAGTAATAGAGTGAGATATAATTATTTTTTTAAAAAACAATTCATAAGAAGAATTTTAAAAATAATTTACAGTACATCAAATGAACTTCAAAAATTAAATTGGAGTCAAATCGGACAATGCTATAATGATTAATTGTTCTATTTTCTTAACCCTGGTTATGTCCAAAACTTAAAAAGGATCATTTGGGTCATCTTGTATAACCTAAATAGTCATTTTAAAATAAATTTAAATAATAGATAACCGTAATTGTGTGAGATATGACTATTTTTCTTAAACACAATACATTAAAATATTTTTAAAAATCATTTAGGGTTAATCAAATTATATCAAAAATTAAATCGGAACAATCGTTAACGCTATTATTTATTATATTTTCTTAATTCTGGTTGTGTTCAAACCGTAAAAAACATCATTTGGCTATCTTGTATATGCGAAATAGTAAATTTAAATTATATTCGAATAATAGATAACAGTAATAGAGTGAGATATAATAATTTTTTTAAAAAACAATTCATAAGAAAAATTTTAATAATAATTTACAGTACATCAAATGAACTTTAAAAATTAAATTTGAATCAAATCGGACAATGCTGTAATGATTAATTGTTCTATTTTCTTAACCCTGGTTATGTCCAAAACTTAAAAAGGATCATTTGAGTCATCTTGTATAACCTAAATATTAATTTTAAAATAAATTTGAATAATAGATAACCGTAATTGAGTGAGATATGACTATTTTTTTAAAACACAATACATTAAAAGATTTTTAAAAATCATTTAGGGTTAATCAAATTATATCTAAAAATTGAATTAAAATTAAATCGGAACAATCGCCAACGCTATTAGTTATTATATTTTCTAAACTCTGGTTGTGTTCAAACCGTAAAAAACATCATTTGGCTATCTTGTATATGCGAAATAGTAAATTTAAATTATATTCGAATAATAGATAACAGTAATAGAGTGAGATATAATTATTTTTCTAAAAAACAATTCATAAGAAGAATTTTAAAAATAATTTACAGTACATCAAATGAACTTCAAAAATTAAATTGGAATGAAATCGGACAATGCTATAAGGATTAATTGTTCTATTTTCTTAACCCTGGTTATGTCCAAAACTTAAAAAGGATCATTTGGGTCATCTTATATAACTTAAATATTAATTTTTAAATAAATTTGTATAATAGATAACCGTAATTGAGTGAGACGTGGCTATTTTTTTAAACACAATACATCAAAATATTTTTAAAAATCATTTAGTGTTAATCAAATTATATCTAAAAATTGAATTAAAATTAAATCGAAACAATCGTTAACGCAATTAGTTATTATATTTTCTAAATTCTGGTTGTGTTCAAATCGTAAAAAACATCATTTGGCTATCTTGTATATGCGAAATAGTAAATTTAAATTATATTCGAATAATAGATAACAGTAATAGATGAGATATGATTATTTTTTTAAAAAACAATTCATAAGAAAAATTTTAAAAATAATTTACAGTACATTAAATGAACTTCAAAAATTAAATTGGAATCAAATCGGACAATGCTATGAGGATTAATTGATCTATTTTCTTAACGCTGGTTATGTCTAAAACTTAAAAAAGGTCATTTGGGTCATCTTGTATAACCTAAATATTAATTTTAAAATAAATTTGAATAATAGATAACCGTAATTGAGTGAGATATGGACTATTTTTTTAAAACACAATACAAAAAACTATTTTTAAAAATCATTTAGGGTTAATCAAATTATATCTATAAATTAAATTAAAATTAAATCGGAACAATCGCCAACGCTATTAGTTATTATATTTTCTTAACTCTGGTTGTGTTCAAACTATTAAAAAACATCATTTGGCTATCTTGTATATGCGAAATAATAAATTTAAATTATATTCGAATAATAGATAACAGCAATAGAGTAAGATATGATTATTTTTTTAAAAAGCAATTCATAAGAACAATTTTAATAATAATTTACAGTACATCAAATGAACTTCAAAAATTAAATTGGAATCAAATCGGACAATGCTATAAGGATTAATTGTTCTATTTTCTTAATCCTGGTTATGTCCAAAACTTAAAAAGGATCATTTGGGTCATCTTGTATAACCTAAATATTAATTTTTAAATAAATTTGTATAATAGATAACCGTAATTGAGTGAGATATGGCTATTTTTTTAAACACAATACATAAAACTATTTTTAAGAATCATTTAGGGTTAATCAAATTATATCTAAAAATTAAATCGGAACAATCGTTAACGCTATAAGTTATTTATTATATTTTCTAAATTCTGGTTGTGTTTAAACTATTAAAAAACATCATTTGGCTATCTTGTATATGCGATATAGTAAATTTAAATTATATTCGAATAATAGATAACAGCAATAGAGTAAGATATGATTATTTTTTTAAAAAGCAATTCATAAGAACCATTTTAATAATAATTTACAGTACATCAAATGTACTTCAAAAATTAAATTGGAATCAAATCGGACAATGCTATAAGGATTAATTGTTCTATTTTCTTAATCCTGGTTATGTCCAAAACTTAAAAAGGATCATTTGGGTCATCTTGTATAACCTAAATATTAATTTTTAAATAAATTTGTATAATAGATAACCGTAATTGTGTGAGATATGACTATTTTTCTTAAACACAATACATTAAAATATTTTTAAATATCATTTAGGGTTAATCAAATTATATCAAAAATTAAATCGGAACAATCGTTAACGCTATTATTTATTATATTTTCTTAATTCTGGTTGTGTTCAAACCGTAAAAAACATCATTTGGCTATCTTGTATATGCAAAATAGTAAATTTAAATTATATTCGAATAATAGATTACAGTAATAGAGTGAGATATAATTAATTTTTTAAAAAACAATTCATAAGAAGAATTTTAAAAATAATTTACAGTACATCAAATGAACTTCAAAAATTAAATTGGAATCAAATCGGATAATGCTATAAGGATTAATTGTTGTATTTTCTTAACCCTGGTTATGTCCAAAACTTAAAAAGGATCATTTGGGTCATCTTGTATAACCTAAATATTAATTTTAAAATAAATTTGAATAATAGATAACCGTAATCGAGTGAGATATGGCTATTTTTTTAAACACAATACATCAAAATATTTTTAAAAATCATTTAGTGTTAATCAAATTAATTGTTCTATTTTCTTAACCCTGGTTATGTCTAAAACTTAAAAAGGATCATTTGTGTCACCTTGTATAACCTAAATATTAATTTTAAAATAAATTTGAATATTAGATAACCGTAATTGGGTGAGATATTACTATTTTTGTTAAACACAATACATTAAAATATTTTTAAAAATCATTTAGAGTTAATCAAATTATATCTAAAAATTAAATCGGAACAATCGTTAACGCTATTAGTTATTACATTTTGTTAACTCTGGTTGTGTTCAAACCGTAAAAAATATCATTTGGCTATCTTGCATATGCGAAATAGTAAATTTAAATTATATTCAAATATTAGATAACAGTAATAGAGTGAGATATAATTATTTTTTTAAAAAACAATTCATAAGAAGAATTTTAAAAATAATTTACAGTACATCAAATGAACTTCAAAAATTAAATTGGAGTCAAATCGGACAATGCTATAATGATTAATTGTTCTATTTTCTTAACCCTGGTTATGTCCAAAACTTAAAAAGGATCATTTGGGTCATCTTGTATAACCTAAATATTCATTTTAAAATAAATTTAAATAATAGATAACCGTAATTGTGTGAGATATGACTATTTTTGTTAAACACAATACATTAAAATATTTTTAAAAATCATTTAGGGTTAATCAAATTATATCAAAAATTAAATCGGAACAATCGTTAACGCTATTATTTATTATATTTTCTTAATTCTGGTTGTGTTCAAACCGTAAAAAACATCATTTGGCTATCTTGTATATGCGAAATAGTAAATTTAAATTATATTCGAATAATAGATAACAGTAATAGATTGAGATATAATTATTTTTCTAAAAAACAATTCATAAGAAGAATTTTAAAAATAATTTACAGTACATCAAATGAACTTCAAAAATTAAATTGGAGTCAAATCGGACAATGCTATAATGATTAATTGTTCTATTTTCTTAACCCTGGTTATGTCCAAAACTTAAAAAGGATCATTTGGGTCATCTTGTATAACCTAAATATTCATTTTAAAATAAATTTAAATAATAGATAACCGTAATTGTGTGAGATATGACTATTTTTCTTAAACACAATACATTAAAATATTTTTAAAAATCATTTAGGGTTAATCAAATTATATCAAAAATTAAATCGGAACAATCGTTAACGCTATTATTTATTATATTTTCTTAATTCTGGTTGTGTTCAAACCGTAAAAAACATCATTTGGCTATCTTGTATATGCGAAATAGTAAATTTAAATTATATTCGAATAATAGATAACAGTAATAGATTGAGATATAATTATTTTTCTAAAAAACAATTCATAAGAAGAATTTTAAAAATAATTTACAGTACATCAAATGAACTTCAAAAATTAAATTGGAATGAAATCGGACAATGCTATAAGGATTAATTGTTCTATTTTCTTAACCCTGGTTATTTCCAAAACTTAAAAAGGATCATTTGGGTCATCTTATATAACCTAAATATTAATTTTTAAATAAATTTGTATAATAGATAACCGTAATTGAGTGAGATATGGCTATTTTTTTAAACACAATACATCAAAATATTTTTAAAAATTATTTAGTGTTAATCAAATTATATCTAAAAATTGAATTAAAATTAAATCAGAACAATCGCCAACGCTATTAGTTATTATATTTTCTAAACTCTGGTTGTGTTCAAACCGTAAAAAACATCATTTGGCTATCTTGTATATGCGAAATAGCAAATTTAAAGTATATTCGAATAATAGATAACAGTAATAGAGTAAGATATGGCTATTTTTTTAAACACAATACATCAAAATATTTTTAAAAATCATTTAGTGTTAATCAAATTAATTGTTCTATTTTCTTAACCCTGGTTATGTCTAAAACTTAAAAAGGATCATTTGTGTCACCTTGTATAACCTAAATATTAATTTTAAAATAAATTTGAATATTAGATAACCGTAATTGGGTGAGATATTACTATTTTTGTTAAACACAATACATTAAAATATTTTTAAAAATCATTTAGAGTTAATCAAATTATATCTAAAAATTAAATCGGAACAATCGTTAACGCTATTAGTTATTACATTTTGTTAACTCTGGTTGTGTTCAAACCGTAAAAAATATCATTTGGCTATCTTGCATATGCGAAATAGTAAATTTAAATTATATTCGAATATTAGATAACAGTAATAGAGTGAGATATAATAATTTTTTTAAAAAACAATTCATAAGAAGAATTTTAAAAATAATTTACAGTACATCAAATGAACTTCAAAAATTAAATTGGAGTCAAATCGGACAATGCTATAATGATTAATTGTTCTATTTTCTTAACCCTGGTTATGTCCAAAACTTAAAAAGGATCATTTGGGTCATCTTGTATAACCTAAATATTCATTTTAAAATAAATTTAAATAATAGATAACCGTAATTGTGTGAGATATGACTATTTTTCTTAAACACAATACATTAAAATACTTTTAAAAATCATTTAGGGTTAATCAAATTATATCAAAAATTAAATCGGAACAATCGTTAACGCTATTATTTATTATATTTTCTTAATTCAGGTTGTGTTCAAACCGTAAAAAACATCATTTGGCTATCTTGTATATGCGAAATAGTAAATTTAAATTATATTCGAATAATAGATAACAGTAATAGAGTGAGATATGGCTATTTTTTTAAACACAATACATCAAAATATTTTTAAAAATCATTTAATGTTAATCAAATTATTTGTTCTATTTTCTTAACCCTGGTTATGTCTAAAACTTAAAAAGGATCATTTGTGTCACCTTGTATAACCTAAATATTAATTTTAAAATAAATTTGAATATTAGATAACCGTAATTGGGTGAGATATTACTATTTTTGTTAAACACAATACATTAAAATATTTTTAAAAATCATTTAGAGTTAATCAAATTATATCTAAAAATTAAATCGGAACAATCGTTAACGCTATTAGTTATTACATTTTGTTAACTCTGGTTGTGTTCAAACCGTAAAAAATATCATTTGGCTATCTTGCATATGCGAAATAGTAAATTTAAATTATATTCAAATATTAGATAACAGTAATAGAGTGAGATATAATTATTTTTTTAAAAAACAATTCATAAGAAGAATTTTAAAAATAATTTACAGTACATCAAATGAACTTCAAAAATTAAATTGGAGTCAAATCGGACAATGCTATAATGATTAATTGTTCTATTTTCTTAACCCTGGTTATGTCCAAAACTTAAAAAGGATCATTTGGGTCATCTTGTATAACCTAAATATTCATTTTAAAATAAATTTAAATAATAGATAACCGTAATTGTGTGAGATATGACTATTTTTCTTAAACACAATACATTAAAATATTTTTAAAAATCATTTAGGGATAATCAAATTATATCAAAAATTAAATCGGAACAATCGTTAACGCTATTATTTATTATATTTTCTTAATTCTGGTTGTGTTCAAACCGTAAAAAACATCATTTGGCTATCTTGTATATGCGAAATAGTAAATTTAAATTATATTCGAATAATAGATAACAGTAATAGATTGAGATATAATTATTTTTCTAAAAAACAATTCATAAGAAGAATTTTAAAAATAATTTACAGTACATCAAATGAACTTCAAAAATTAAATTGGAATGAAATCGGACAATGCTATAAGGATTAATTGTTCTATTTTCTTAACCCTGGTTATTTCCAAAACTTAAAAAGGATCATTTGGGTCATCTTATATAACCTAAATATTAATTTTTAAATAAATTTGTATAATAGATAACCGTAATTGAGTGAGATATGGCTATTTTTTTAAACACAATACATCAAAATATTTTTAAAAATCATTTAGTGTTAATCAAATTATATCTAAAAATTGAATTAAAATTAAATCAGAACAATCGCCAACGCTATTAGTTATTATATTTTCTAAACTCTGGTTGTGTTCAAACCGTAAAAAACATCATTTGGCTATCTTGTATATGCGAAATAGCAAATTTAAATTATATTCGAATAATAGACAACAGTAATAGAGTAAGATATGGCTATTTTTTTAAACACAATACATCAAAATATTTTTAAAAATCATTTAGTGTTAATCAAATTAATTGTTCTATTTTCTTAACCCTGGTTATGTCTAAAACTTAAAAAGGATCATTTGTGTCACCTTGTATAACCTAAATATTAATTTTAAAATAAATTTGAATATTAGATAACCGTAATTGGGTGAGATATTACTATTTTTGTTAAACACAATACATTAAAATATTTTTAAAAATCATTTAGAGTTAATCAAATTATATCTAAAAATTAAATCGGAACAATCGTTAACGCTATTAGTTATTACATTTTGTTAACTCTGGTTGTGTTCAAACCGTAAAAAATATCATTTGGCTATCTTGTATATGCAAAATAGTAAATTTAAATTATATTCGAATAATAGATTACAGTAATAGAGTGAGATATAATTATTTTTTTAAAAAACAATTCATAAGAAGAATTTTAAAAATAATTTACAGTACATCAAATGAACTTCAAAAATTAAATTGGAGTCAAATCGGACAATGCTATAAGGATTAATTGTTGTATTTTCTTAACCCTGGTTATGTCCAAAACTTAAAAAGGATCATTTGGGTCATGTTGTATAACCTAAATATTCATTTTAAAATAAATTTGAATAATAGATAACCATAATTGTGTGAGATATGACTATTTTTCTTAAACACAATACATTAAAATATTTTTAAAAATCATTTAGGGTTAATCAAATTATATCAAAAATTAAATCGGAACAATCGTTAACGCTATTATTTATTATATTTTCTTAATTCTGGTTGTGTTCAAACCGTAAAAAACATCATTTGGCTATCTTGTATATGCGAAATAGTAAATTTAAATTATATTCGAATAATAGATAACAGTAATAGAGTGAGATATAATAATTTTTTTAAAAAACAATTCATAAGAAAAATTTTAATAATAATTTACAGTACATCAAATGAACTTTAAAAATTAAATTGGAATCAAATCGGACAATGCTGTAATGATTAATTGTTCTATTTTCTTAACCCTGGTTATGTCCAAAACTTAAAAAGGATCATTTGAGTCATCTTGTATAACCTAAATATTAATTTTAAAATAAATTTGAATAATAGATAACCGTAATTGAGTGAGATATGACTATTTTTTTAAAACACAATACATTAAAAGATTTTTAAAAATCATTTAGGGTTAATCAAATTATATCTAAAAATTAAATTAAAATTAAATCGGAACAATCGCCAACGCTATTAGTTATTATATTTTCTTATCTCTGGTTGTGTTCAAACCGTAAAAAACATCATTTGGCTATCTTGTATATGCGAAATATTAAATTTAAATTATATTCGAATAATAGATGACAGTAATAGAGTGAGATATGATTATTTTTTTAAAAAACAATTCATAAGAAAAATTTTAAAAATAATTTACAGTACATCAAATGAACTTCAAAAATTAAATTGGAATCAAATCGGACAATGCTATAAGGATTAATTGTTCTATT
Organism: Anthonomus grandis grandis; assembly: GCF_022605725.1. Classification (NCBI taxonomy): domain Eukaryota; kingdom Metazoa; phylum Arthropoda; class Insecta; order Coleoptera; family Curculionidae; genus Anthonomus; species Anthonomus grandis. The sequence continues at coordinate 1,723,601 of NC_065565.1, forward strand.
TTCTTAACGCTGGTTATGTCTAAAACTTATAAAGGATCGTTTGGGTCATCTTGTATAACCTAAATATTAATTTTAAAATAAATTTGAATAATAAATAACCGTAATTGAGTGAGATATGACTATTTTTTTAAAACACAATACAAAAAACAATTTTTAAAAATCATTTAGGGTTAATCAAATTATATCTATAAATTAAATTAAAATTAAATCGGAACAATCGCCAACGCTATTAGTTATTATATTTTCTTAACTCTGGTTGTGTTCAAACCGTAAAAAACATCATTTGGCTATCTTGTATATGCGAAATATTAAATTTAAATTATATTCAAATAATAGATAACAGTAATAGAGTGAGATATGATTATTTTTTTAAAAAACAATTCATAAGAAAAATTTTAAAAATAATTTACAGTACATCAAATGAACATCAAAAATTAAATTTGAATCAAATCGTACAATGCTATGAGGATTAATTGATCTATTTTCTTAACGCTGGTTATGTCTAAAACTTAAAAAAGATCATTTGGGTCATCTTGTATAACCTAAATATTAATTTTAAAATAAATTTGAATAATAGATAACCGTAATTGAGTGAGATATGACTATTTTTTTAAAACACAATACATAAAACTATTTTTAAGAATCATTTAGGGTAAATCAAATTACATCTAAAAATTAAATCGGAACAATCGTTAACGCTATTATTTATTATATTTTCTGAATTCTGGTTGTGTTCAAACCGTAAAAAACATCATTTGGCTATCTTGTATATGCGAAATAGTAAATTTAAATTATATTCGAATAATAGATAACAGTAATAGAGTGAGATATAATTATTTTTTTTAAAAAACAATTCATAAGAAGAATTTTAAAAATAATTTACAGTACATCAAATGAACTTCAAAAATTAAATTGGAATGAAATCGGACAATGCTATAAGGATTAATTGTTCTATTTTCTTAACCCTGGTTATGTCCAAAACTTAAAAAGGATCTTTGGGTCATCTTATATAACCTAAATATTAATTTTTAAATAAATATGTATAATAGATAACCGTAATTGAGTGAAATATGGCTATTTTTTTAAACACAATACATCAAAATATTTTTAAAAATCATTTAGTGTTAATCAAATTATATCTAAAAATTGAATTAAAATTAAATCGGAACAATCGCCAACGCTATTAGTTATTATATTTTCTAAACTCTGGTTGTGTTCAAACCGTAAAAAACATCATTTGGCTATCTTGTATATGCGAAATAGCAAATTTAAATTATATTCGAATAATAGATAACAGTAATAGAGTGAGATATGGCTATTTTTTTAAACACAATACATCAAAATATTTTTAAAAATCATTTAGTGTTAATCAAATTAATTGTTCTATTTTCTTAACCCTGGTTATGTCTAAAACTTAAAAAGGATCATTTGTGTCACCTTGTATAACCTAAATATTAATTTTAAAATAAATTTGAATATTAGATAACCGTAATTGGGTGAGATATTACTATTTTTCTTAAACACAATACATTAAAATATTTTTAAAAATCATTTAGAGTTAATCAAATTATATCTAAAAATTAAATCGGAACAATCGTTAACGCTATTAGTTATTACATTTTGTTAACTCTGGTTGTGTTCAAACCGTAAAAAATATCATTTGGCTATCTTGCATATGCGAAATAGTAAATTTAAATTATATTCGAATATTAGATAACAGTAATAGAGTGAGATATAATTATTTTTTTAAAAAACAATTCATAAGAAGAATTTTAAAAATAATTTACAGTACATCAAATGAACTTCAAAAATTAAATTGGAGTCAAATCGGACAATGCTATAATGATTAATTGTTCTATTTTCTTAACCCTGGTTATGTCCAAAACTTAAAAAGGATCATTTGGGTCATCTTGTATAACCTAAATATTCATTTTAAAATAAATTTAAATAATAGATAACCGTAATTGTGTGAGATATGACTATTTTTCTTAAACACAATACATTAAAATATTTTTAAAAATCATTTAGGGTTAATCAAATTATATCAAAAATTAAATCGGAACAATCGTTAACGCTATTATTTATTATATTTTCTTAATTCTGGTTGTGTTCAAACCGTAAAAAACATCATTTGGCTATCTTGTATATGCGAAATAGTAAATTTAAATTATATTCGAATAATAGATAACAGTAATAGAGTGAGATATAATTATTTTTCTAAAAAACAATTCATAAGAAGAATTTTAAAAATAATTTACAGTACATCAAATGAACTTTAAAAATTAAATTGGAATCAAATCGGACAATGCTATAATGATTAATTGTTCTATTTTCTTAACCCTGGTTATGTCCAAAACTTAAAAAGGATCATTTGAGTCATCTTGTATAACCTAAATATTAATTTTAAAATAAATTTGAATAATAGATAACCGTAATTGAGTGAGATATGACTATTTTTTTAAAACACAATACATTAAAAGATTTTTAAAAATCATTTAGGGTTAATCAAATTATATCTATAAATTAAATTAAAATTAAATCGGAACAATCGCCAACGCTATTAGTTATTATATTTTCTTAACTCTGGTTGTGTTCAAACCGTAAAAAACATCATTTGGCTATCTTGTATATGCGAAATATTAAATTTAAATTATATTCGAATAATAGATGACAGTAATAGAGTGAGATATGATTATTTTTTTAAAAAACAATTCATAAGAAAAATTTTAAAAATAATTTACAGTACGTCAAATGAACTTCAAAAATTAAATTGGAATCAAATCGGACAATGCTATAAGGATTAATTGTTCTATTTTCTTAACGCTGGTTATGTCTAAAACTTATAAAGGATCATTTGGGTCATCTTGTATAACCTAAATATTAATTTTAAAATAAATTTGAATAATAGATAACCGTAATTGAGTGAGATATGACTATTTTTTTAAAACACAATACATTAAAAGATTTTTAAAAATCATTTAGGGTTAATCAAATTATATCTATAAATTAAATTAAAATTAAATCGGAACAATCGCCAACGCTATTAGTTATTATATTTTTTTAACTCTGGTTGTGTTCAAACCGTAAAAAACATCATTTGGCTATCTTGTATATGCGAAATAGCAAATTTAAATTATATTCGAATAATAGATAACAGTAATAGAGTGAGATATGGCTATTTTTTTAAACACAATACATCAAAATATTTTTAAAAATCATTTAGTGTTAATCAAATTAATTGTTCTATTTTCTTAACCCTGGTTATGTCTAAAACTTAAAAAGGACCATTTGTGTCACCTTGTATAACCTAAATATTAATTTTAAAATAAATTTGAATATTAGATAACCGTAATTGGGTGAGATATTACTATTTTTGTTAAACACAATACATTAAAATATTTTTAAAAGTCATTTAGAGTTAATCAAATTATATCTAAAAATTAAATCGGAACAATCGTTAACGCTATTAGTTATTACATTTTGTTAACTCTGGTTGTGTTCAAACCGTAAAAAATATCATTTGGCTATCTTGTATATGCGAAATAGTAAATTTAAATTATATTCAAATATTAGATAACAATAATAGAGTGAGATTAATTATTTGTTAAAAAAAAATTCATAAGAAGAATTTTAAAAATAATTTACAGTACATCAAATGAACTTCAAAAATTAAATTGGAATCAAATCGGACAATGCTATAAGGATTAATTGTTCTATTTTCTTAACCCTGGTTATGTCCAAAACTTAAAAAAGATCATTTGGGTCATCTTGTAAAACCTAAATATTCTTTTTAAAATAAATTTTAATAATAGATTACCGTAATTGGGTGGGATATGACTATTTTTCTTAAACACAATACATTAAAATATTTTTAAAAATCATTTAGGGTTAATCAAATTATATCTAAATATTAAATCGGAACAATCGTTAACGCTATTAATTACATTTTCTTAACTCTGGTTTTGTTCAAACCGTAAAAAACAACATTTGGCTATCTTGTATATGCGAAATAGTAAATTTAAATTATATTCGAATAATAGATAACAGTAATAGAGTGAGATATAATTATTTTTTTAAAAAACAATTCATAAGAAGAATTTTAAAAATAATTTACAGTATATTTACAGAAATATTAAATTTAAATTATATTCGAATAATAGATGACAGTAATAGAGTGAGATTTGATTATTTTTTTAAAAAACAATTCATAAGAAAAATTTTAAAAATAATTTACAGTACATCAAATGAACTTCAAAAATTAAATTGGAATCAAATCGGACAATGCTATAAGGATTAATTGTTCTATTTTCTTAACGCTGGTTATGTCTAAAACTTATAAAGGATCATTTGGGTCATCTTGTATAACCTAAATATTAATTTTAAAATAAATTTGAATATTTTGAGTGAATTGAGTGAGATATGACTATTTTTTTAAAACACAATACAAAAAACAATTTTTAAAAATCATTTAGGGTTAATCAAATTAGATCTATAAATTAAATTAAAATTAAATCGGAACAATCGCCAACGCTATTAGTTATTATATTTTCTTAACTCTGGTTGTGTTCAAACCGTAAAAAATATCATTTGGCTATCTTGTATATGCGAAATAGTAAATTTAAATTATATTTGAATATTAGATAACAGTAATAGAGTGAGATATAATTATTTTTTTAAAAAACAATTCATAAGAAGAATTTTAAAAATAATTTACAGTACATCAAATGAACTTCAAAAATTAAATTGGAATCAAATCGGACAATGCTATAATGATAAATCGTTCTATTTTCTTAACCCTGGTAATGTCCAAAACTTAAAAATGATCATTTGAGTCATCTTGTATAACCTAAATATTAATTTTAAAATAAATTTTAATAATAGATTACCGTAATTGGGTGGGATATGACTATTTTTCTTAAACACAATACATTAAAATATTTTTAAAAATCATTTAGGGTTAATCAAATTAGATCTATAAATTAAATTAAAATTAAATCGGAACAATCGCCAACGCTATTAGTTATTATATTTTCTTAACTCTGGTTGTGTTCAAACCGTAAAAAATATCATTTGGCTATCTTGTATATGCGAAATAGTAAATTTAAATTATATTCGAATAATAGATAACAGTAATAGAGTGAGATATAATTTTTTTTTTAAAAACAATTCATAAGAAGAATTTTAAAAATAATTTACAGTACATCAAATGAACTTCAAAAATTAAATTGGAATCAAATCGGACAATGCTATAATGATAAATCGTTATATTTTCTTAACCCTGGTAATGTCCAAAACTTAAAAATGATCATTTGAGTCATCTTGTATAACCTAAATATTAATTTTAAAATAAATTTGAATAATAGATAACCGTAATTGAGTGAGATATGACTATTTTTTTAAAACACAATACAAAAAACTATTTTTAAAAATCATTTAGGGTTAATCAAATTATATCAATAAATTGAATTAAAATTACATCGGAACAATCGCCAACGCTATTAGTTATTATATTTTCTTAACTCTGGTTGTGTTCAAACCGTAAAAAATATCATTAGGCTATCTCGAAATATTAAATTTAAATTATATTCGAATATTAGATAACAGTAATAGAGTGAGATATAATTATTTTTCTAAAAAACAATTCATAAGAAGAATTTTAAAAATAATTTACAGTACATCAAATGAACTTCAAAAATTAAATTTGAATCAAATCGTCCAATGCTATAAGGATTAATTGTTCTATTTTCTTAACCCTGGTTATGTCCAAAACTTAAAAAGGATCATTTGGGTCATCTTGTATAACCTAAATATTAATTTTAAAATAAATTTGAATAATAGATAACCGTAATTGAGTGAGATACGACTATTTTTGTTAAACACAATACATTAAAATATTTTTAAAAATCATTTAGAATTAATCAAATTATATCTAAAAATTAAATCGGAACAATCGTTAACGCTATTAGTTATTACATTTTGTTAACTCTGGTTGTGTTCAAACCGTAAAAAATATTATTTGGCTATCTTGTATATGCGAAATAGTAAATTTAAATTATATTCGAATAATAGATTACAGTAATAGAGTGAGATATAATTATTTTTTTAAAAAACAATTCATAAGAAGAATTTTAAAAATAATTTACAGTACATCAAATGAACTTCAAAAATTAAATTGGAGTCAAATCGGACAATGCTATAATGATTAATTGTTCTATTTTCTTAACCCTGGTTATGTCCAAAACTTAAAAAGGATCATTTGGGTCATCTTGTATAACCTAAATATTCATTTTAAAATAAATTTGAATAATAGATAACCGTAATTGTGTGAGATATGACTATTTTTCTTAAACACAATACATTAAAATATTTTTAAAAATCATTTAGGGTTAATCAAATTATATCAAAAATTAAATCGGAACAATCGTTAACGCTATTATTTATTATATTTTCTTAATTCTGGTTGTGTTCAAACCGTAAAAAACATCATTTGGCTATCTTGTATATGCGAAATAGTAAATTTAAATTATATTCGAATAATAGATAACAGTAATAGAGTGAGATATAATAATTTTTTTAAAAAACAATTCATAAGAAAAATTTTAATAATAATTTACAGTACATCAAATGAACTTTAAAAATTAAATTGGAATCAAATCGGACAATGCTGTAATGATTAATTGTTCTATTTTCTTAACCCTGGTTATGTCCAAAACTTAAAAAGGATCATTTGAGTCATCTTGTATAACCTAAATATTAATTTTAAAATAAATTTGAATAATAGATAAGCGTAATTGAGTGAGATATGACTATTTTTTTAAAACACAATACATTAAAAGATTTTTAAAAATCATTTAGGGTTAATCAAATTATATCTAAAAATTGAATTAAAATTAAATCGGAACAATCGCCAACGCTATTAGTTATTATATTTTCTAAACTCTGGTTGTGTTCAAACCGTAAAAAACATCATTTGGCTATCTTGTATATGCGAAATAGCAAATTTAAATTATATTCGAATAATAGATAACAGTAATAGAGTGAGATATGGCTATTTTTTTAAACACAATACATCAAAATATTTTTAAAAATCATTTAGTGTTAATCAAATTAATTGTTCTATTTTCTTAACCCTGGTTATGTCTAAAACTTAAAAAGGACCATTTGTGTCACCTTGTATAACCTAAATATTAATTTTAAAATAAATTTGAATATTAGATAACCGTAATTGGGTGAGATATTACTATTTTTGTTAAACACAATACATTAAAATATTTTTAAAAGTCATTTAGAGTTAATCAAATTATATCTAAAAATTAAATCGGAACAATCGTTAACGCTATTAGTTATTACATTTTGTTAACTCTGGTTGTGTTCAAACCGTAAAAAATATCATTTGGCTATCTTGTATATGCGAAATAGTAAATTTAAATTATATTCAAATATTAGATAACAGTAATAGAGTGAGATTAATTATTTGTTAAAAAAAAATTCATAAGAAGAATTTTAAAAATAATTTACAGTACATCAAATGAACTTCAAAAATTAAATTGGAATCAAATCGGACAATGCTATAAGGATTAATTGTTCTATTTTCTTAACCCTGGTTATGTCCAAAACTTAAAAAAGATCATTTGGGTCATCTTGTAAAACCTAAATATTCTTTTTAAAATAAATTTTAATAATAGATTACCGTAATTGGGTGGGATATGACTATTTTTCTTAAACACAATACATTAAAATATTTTTAAAAATCATTTAGGGTTAATCAAATTATATCTAAATATTAAATCGGAACAATCGTTAACGCTATTAATTACATTTTCTTAACTCTGGTTTTGTTCAAACCGTAAAAAACAACATTTGGCTATCTTGTATATGCGAAATAGTAAATTTAAATTATATTCGAATAATAGATAACAGTAATAGAGTGAGATATAATTATTTTTTTAAAAAACAATTCATAAGAAGAATTTTAAAAATAATTTACAGTATATTTACAGAAATATTAAATTTAAATTATATTCGAATAATAAATGACAGTAATAGAGTGAGATTTGATTATTTTTTTAAAAAACAATTCATAAGAAAAATTTTAAAAATAATTTACAGTACATCAAATGAACTTCAAAAATTAAATTGGAATCAAATCGGACAATGCTATAAGGATTAATTGTTCTATTTTCTTAACGCTGGTTATGTCTAAAACTTATAAAGGATCATTTGGGTCATCTTGTATAACCTAAATATTAATTTTAAAATAAATTTGAATATTTTGAGTGAATTGAGTGAGATATGACTATTTTTTTAAAACACAATACAAAAAACAATTTTTAAAAATCATTTAGGGTTAATCAAATTAGATCTATAAATTAAATTAAAATTAAATCGGAACAATCGCCAACGCTATTAGTTATTATATTTTCTTAACTCTGGTTGTGTTCAAACCGTAAAAAATATCATTTGGCTATCTTGTATATGCGAAATAGTAAATTTAAATTATATTTGAATATTAGATAACAGTAATAGAGTGAGATATAATTATTTTTTTAAAAAACAATTCATAAGAAGAATTTTAAAAATAATTTACAGTACATCAAATGAACTTCAAAAATTAAATTGGAATCAAATCGGACAATGCTATAATGATAAATCGTTCTATTTTCTTAACCCTGGTAATGTCCAAAACTTAAAAATGATCATTTGAGTCATCCTGTATAACCTAAATATTAATTTTAAAATAAATTTTAATAATAGATTACCGTAATTGGGTGGGATATGACTATTTTTCTTAAACACAATACAAAAAACTATTTTTAAAAATCTGTTAGGGTTAATAAAATTATATCAATAAATTGAATTAAAATTACATCGGAACAATCGCCAATGCTATTAGTTATTATATTTTCTTAACTCTGGTTGTGTTCAAACCGTAAAAAATATCATTTGGCTATCTCGAAATATTAAATTTAAATTATATTCGAATATTAGATAACAGTAATAGAGTGAGATATAATTATTTTTCTAAAAAACAATTCATAAGAAGAATTTTAAAAATAATTTACAGTACATCAAATGAACTTCAAAAATTAAATTTGAATCAAATCGTCCAATGCTATAAGGATTAATTGTTCTATTTTCTTAACCCTGGTTATGTCCAAAACTTAAAAAGGATCATTTGGGTCATCTTGTATAACCTAAATATTAATTTTAAAATAAATTTGAATAATAGATAACCGTAATTGAGTGAGATACGACTATTTTTTTTAAACACAATACATCAAAATATTTTTAAAAATCATTTAGGGTTAATCAAATTATATCTAAAAATTAAATCGAAACAATCGTTAACGCAATTAGTTATTATATTTTCTTAATTCTGGTTTTGTTCAAACCGTAAAAAACATCATTTGGCTACTTGTATATGGGAAATAGTAAATTTAAATTATATTCGAATAATAGATAACAGTAATAGAGTGAGATATAATTATTTTTTTAAAAAACAATTCATAAGAAGAATTTTAAAAATAATTTACAGTACATCAAATGAACTTCAAAAATTAAATTGGAATCAAATCGGACAATGCTATAAGGATTAATTGTTCTATTTTTTTAACCCTGGTTATGTCCAAAACTTAAAAAGGATCATTTGGGTCATCTTGAATAACCTAAATATTAATTTTCAAATAAATTTGAATAATAGCTAACCGTAATTGAGTGAGATACGACTATTTTTTTTAAACACAAAACATCAAAATATTTTTAAAAATCATTTAGGGTTAATCAAATTATATCTAAAAATTAAATTAAAATTAAATCGAAACAATCGTTAACGCAATTAGTTATTATATTTTCTTAGTTCTGGTTTTGTTCAAACTGTAAAAAACATCATTTGGCTATCTTGTATATGCGAAATATTAAATTTAAATTATATTCGAATAATAGATAACAGTAATAGAGTGAGATATGATTATTTTTTTAAAAAACAATTCATAAGAAAAATTTTAAAAATAATTTACAGTACATCAAATGAACTTCAAAAATTAAATTTGAATCAAATCGGACAATGCTATAAGGATTAATTGTTCTATTTTCTTAACCCTGGTTATGTCCAAAACTTAAAAAGGATCATTTGGGTCATCTTGTATAACCTAAATATTAATTTTAAAATAAATTTGAATAATAGATAACCGTAATTGAGTGAGATACGACTATTTTTTTTAAACACAATACATCAAAATATTTTTAAAAATCATTTAGGGTTAATCAAATTATATCTAAAAATTAAATCGAAACAATCGTTAACGCAATTAGTTATTATATTTTCTTAATTCTGGTTTTGTTCAAACCGTAAAAAACATCATTTGGCTACTTGTATATGGGAAATAGTAAATTTAAATTATATTCGAATAATAGATAACAGTAATAGAGTGAGATATAATTATTTTTTTAAAAAACAATTCATAAGAAGAATTTTAAAAATAATTTACAGTACATCAAATGAACTTCAAAAATTAAATTGGAATCAAATCGGACAATGCTATAAGGATTAATTGTTCTATTTTCTTAACCCTGGTTATGTCCAAAACTTAAAAAGGATCATTTGGGTCATCTTGAATAACCTAAATATTAATTTTCAAATAAATTTGAATAATAGATAACCGTAATTGAGTGAGATACGACTATTTTCTTTAAACACAAAACATCAAAATATTTTTAAAAATCATTTAGGGTTAATCAAATTATATCTAAAAATTTAATTAAAATTAAATCGAAACAATCGTTAACGCAATTAGTTATTATATTTTCTTAATTCTGGTTGTGTTCAAACCGTAAAAAACATCATTTGGCTATCTTGTATATGCGAAATAGTAAATTTAAATTATATTCGAATAATAGATTACAGTAATAGAGTGAGATATAATTATTTTTTTAAAAAACAATTCATAAGAAGAATTTTAAAAATAATCTACAGTACATCAAATAAACTTCAAAAATTAAATTGGAATCAAATCGGATAATGCTATAAGGATTAATTGTTCTATTTTCTTAACCCTGGTTATGTCTAAAACTTAAAAAGGATCATTTGGGTCATCTTGTATAACCTAAATATTAATTTTCAAATAAATTTGAATAAAAGATAACCGTAATTGAGTGAGATACGACTATTTTTCTTAAACACAATACATTAAAATATTTTTAAAAATCATTTAGGGTTAATCAAATTATATCAAAAATTAAATCGGAACAATCGTTAACGCTCTTATTTATTATATTTTCTTAATTCTGGTTGTGTTCAAACCGTAAAAAACATCATTTGGCTATCTTGTATATGCGAAATAGTAAATTTAAATTATATTCGAATAATAGATTACAGTAATAGAGTGAGATATAATTATTTTTTTAAAAAACAATTCATAAGAAGAATTTTAAAAATAATTTACAGTACATCAAATAAACTTCAAAAATTAAATTGGAATCAAATCGGATAATGCTATAAGGATTAATTGTTCTATTTTCTTAACCCTGGTTATGTCTAAAACTTAAAAAGGATCATTTGGGTCATCTTGTATAACCTAAATATTAATTATTAAATAAATTTGTATAATAGATAACCGTAATTGAGTGAGATATGGCTATTTTTTTAAACACAATATATCAAAATATTTTTAAAAATCATTTAGTGTTAATCAAATTAATTGTTCTATTTTCTTAACCCTGGTTATGTCCAAAACTTAAAAAGGATCATTTGGGTCATCTTGTATAACCTAAATATTAATTTTAAAATAAATTTGAATAATAGATAACCGTAATCGAGTGAGATATGACTATTTTTTTTTAACACAATGCATCAAAATATTTTTAAAAATCATTTAGGTTTAATCAAATTATATCTAAAAATTAAATTAAAATTAAATCGAAACAATCGTTAACGCAATTAGTTATTATATTTTCTTAATTCTGGTTGTATTCAAACCGTAAAAAACATCATTTGGCTATCTTGTATATGCGAAATAGTAAATTTAAATTATATTCGAATAATAGATTACAGTAATAGAGTGAGATATAATCATTTTTTTAAAAAACAATTGATAAGAAGAATTTTAAAAATAATTTACAGTACATCAAATGAACTTCAAAAATTAAATTGGAATCAAATCGGACAAAGCTATAAGGATTAATTGTTCTATTTTCTTAACCCTGGTTATATCCAAAACTTAAAAAGGATCATTTGTGTCACCTTGTATAACCTAAATATTAATTTTAAAATAAATTTGAATATTAGATAACCGTAATTGGGTGAGATATTACTATTTTTGTTAAACACAATACATTAAAATATTTTTAAAAATCATTTAGAGTTAATCAAATTATATCTAAAAATTAAATCGGAACAATCGTTAACGCTATTAGTTATTACATTTTGTTAACTCTGGTTGTGTTCAAACCGTAAAAAATATCATTTGGCTATCTTGTATATGCGAAATAGTAAATTTAAATTATATTCGAATATTAGATAACAGTAATAGAGTGAGATAAAATTATTTTTTTAAAAAACAATTCATAAGAAGAATTTTAAAAATAATTTACAGTACATCAAATGAACTTCAAAAATTAAATTGGAGTCAAATCGGACAATGCTATAATGATTAATTGTTCTATTTTCTTAACCCTGGTTATGTCCAAAACTTAAAAAGGATCATTTGGGTCATCTTGTATAACCTAAATATTCATTTTAAAATAAATTTAAATAATAGATAACCGTAATTGTGTGAGATATGACTATTTTTCTTAAACACAATACATTAAAATATTTTTAAAAATCATTTAGGGTTAATCAAATTATATCAAAAATTAAATCGGAACAATCGTTAACGCTATTATTTATTATATTTTCTTAATTCTGGTTGTGTTCAAACCGTAAAAAACATCATCTGGCTATCTTGTATATGCGAAATAGTAAATTTAAATTATATTCGAATAATAGATAACAGTAATAGAGTGAGATATGGCTATTTTTTTAAACACAATACATCAAAATATTTTTAAAAATCATTTAGTGTTAATCAAATTAATTGTTCTATTTTCTTAACCCTGGTTATGTCTAAAACTTAAAAAGGATCATTTGTGTCACCTTGTATAACCTAAATATTAATTTTAAAATAAATTTGAATATTAGATAACCGTAATTGGGTGAGATATTACTATTTTTGTTAAACACAATACATTAAAATATTTTTAAAAATCATTTAGAGTTAATCAAATTATATCTAAAAATTAAATCGGAACAATCGTTAACGCTATTAGTTATTACATTTTGTTAACTCTGGTTGTGTTCAAACCGTAAAAAATATCATTTGGCTATCTTGTATATGCGAAATAGTAAATTTAAATTATATTCGAATATTAGATAACAGTAATAGAGTGAGATATAATTATTTTTTTAAAAAACAATTCATAAGAAGAATTTTAAAAATAATTTACAGTACATCAAATGAACTTCAAAAATTAAATTGGAGTCAAATCGGACAATGCTATAATGATTAATTGTTCTATTTTCTTAACCCTGGTTATGTCCAAAAATTAAAAAGGATCATTTGGGTCATCTTGTATAACCTAAATAGTCATTTTAAAATAAATTTGAATATTAGATAACCGTAATTGGGTGAGATATTACTATTTTTGTTAAACACAATACATTAAAATATTTTTAAAAATCATTTAGAGTTAATCAAATTATATCTAAAAATTAAATCGGAACAATCGTTAACGCTATTAGTTATTACATTTTGTTAACTCTGGTTGTGTTCAAACCGTAAAAAATATCATTTGGCTATCTTGTATATGCGAAATAGTAAATTTAAATTATATTCGAATATTAGATAACAGTAATAGAGTGAGATATAATTATTTTTTTAAAAAACAATTCATAAGAAGAATTTTAAAAATAATTTACAGTACATCAAATGAACTTCAAAAATTAAATTGGAATCAAATCGGACAATGCTATAATGATAAATCGTTCTATTTTCTTAACCCTGGTAATGTCCAAAACTTAAAAATGATCATTTGAGTCATCTTGTATAACCTAAATATTAATTTTAAAATAAATTTTAATAATAGATTACCGTAATTGGGTGGGATATGACTATTTTTCTTAAACACAATACAAAAAACTATTTTTAAAAATCATTTAGGGTTAATCAAATTATATCAATAAATTGAATTAAAATTACATCGGAACAATCGCCAACGCTATTAGTTATTATATTTTCTTAACTCTGGTTGTGTTCAAACCGTAAAAAATATCATTTGGCTATCTCGAAATATTAAATTTAAATTATATTCGAATATTAGATAACAGTAATAGAGTGAGATATAATTATTTTTCTAAAAAACATTTCATAAGAAGAATTTTAAAAATAATTTACAGTACATCAAATGAACTTCAAAAATTAAATTTGAATCAAATCGTCCAATGCTATAAGGATTAATTGTTCTATTTTCTTAACCCTGGTTATGTCCAAAACTTAAAAAGGATCATTTGGGTCATCTTGTATAACCTAAATATTAATTTTAAAATAAATTTGAATAATAGATAACCGTAATTGAGTGAGATACGACTATTTTTTTTTAAACACAATACATCAAAATATTTTTAAAAATCATTTAGGGTTAATCAAATTATATCTAAAAATTAAATCGAAACAATCGTTAACGCAATTAGTTATTATATTTTCTTAATTCTGGTTTTGTTCAAACCGTAAAAAACATCATTTGGCTACTTGTATATGGGAAATAGTAAATTTAAATTATATTCGAATAATAGATAACAGTAATAGAGTGAGATATAATTATTTTTTTAAAAAACAATTCATAAGAAGAATTTTAAAAATAATTTACAGTACATCAAATGAACTTCAAAAATTAAATTGGAATCAAATCGGACAATGCTATAAGGATTAATTGTTCTATTTTCTTAACCCTGGTTATGTCCAAAACTTAAAAAGGATCATTTGGGTCATCTTGAATAACCTAAATATTAATTTTCAAATAAATTTGAATAATAGCTAACCGTAATTGAGTGAGATACGACTATTTTTTTTAAACACAAAACATCAAAATATTTTAAAAAATCATTTAGGGTTAATCAAATTATATCTAAAAATTAAATTAAAATTAAATCGAAACAATCGTTAACGCAATTAGTTATTATATTTTCTTAGTTCTGGTTTTGTTCAAACTGTAAAAAACATCATTTGGCTATCTTGTATATGCGAAATATTAAATTTAAATTATATTCGAATAATAGATAACAGTAATAGAGTGAGATATGATTATTTTTTTAAAAAACAATTCATAAGAAAAATTTTAAAAATAATTTACAGTACATCAAATGAACTTCAAAAATTAAATTTGAATCAAATCGGACAATGCTATAAGGATTAATTGTTCTATTTTCTTAACCCTGGTTATGTCCAAAACTTAAAAAGGATCATTTGGGTCATCTTGTATAACCTAAATATTAATTTTAAAATAAATTTGAATAATAGATAACCGTAATTGAGTGAGATACGACTATTTTTTTTAAACACAATACATCAAAATATTTTTAAAAATCATTTAGGGTTAATCAAATTATATCTAAAAATTAAATCGAAACAATCGTTAACGCAATTAGTTATTATATTTTCTTAATTCTGGTTTTGTTCAAACCGTAAAAAACATCATTTGGCTACTTGTATATGGGAAATAGTAAATTTAAATTATATTCGAATAATAGATAACAGTAATAGAGTGAGATATAATTATTTTTTTAAAAAACAATTCATAAGAAGAATTTTAAAAATAATTTACAGTACATCAAATGAACTTCAAAAATTAAATTGGAATCAAATCGGACAATGCTATAAGGATTAATTGTTCTATTTTCTTAACCCTGGTTATGTCCAAAACTTAAAAAGGATCATTTGGGTCATCTTGAATAACCTAAATATTAATTATTAAATAAATTTGTATAATAGATAACCGTAATTGAGTGAGATATGGCTATTTTTTTAAACACAATACATTAAAATATTTTTAAAAATCATTTAGAGTTAATCAAATTATATCTAAAAATTAAATCGGAACAATCGTTAACGCTCTTATTTATTATATTTTCTTAATTCTACTAATATCTAATATTCTAATTTGAATATTAGATAACCGTAATTGGGTGAGATATTACTATTTTTGTTAAACACAATACATTAAAATATTTTTAAAAATCATTTAGAGTTAATCAAATTATATCTAAAAATTAAATCGGAACAATCGTTAACGCTATTAGTTATTACATTTTGTTAACTCTGGTTGTGTTCAAACCGTAAAAAATATCATTTGGCTATCTTGTATATGCGAAATAGTAAATTTAAATTATATTCGAATATTAGATAACAGTAATAGAGTGAGATAAAATTATTTTTTTAAAAAACAATTCATAAGAAGAATTTTAAAAATAATTTACAGTACATCAAATGAACTTCAAAAATTAAATTGGAGTCAAATCGGACAATGCTATAATGATTAATTGTTCTATTTTCTTAACCCTGGTTATGTCCAAAACTTAAAAAGGATCATTTGGGTCATCTTGTATAACCTAAATATTCATTTTAAAATAAATTTGAATAATAGATAAGCGTAATTGAGTGAGATATGACTATTTTTTTAAAACACAATACATTAAAAGATTTTTAAAAATCATTTAGGGTTAATCAAATTATATCTAAAAATTGAATTAAAATTAAATCGGAACAATCGCCAACGCTATTAGTTATTATATTTTCTAAACTCTGGTTGTGTTCAAACCGTAAAAAACATCATTTGGCTATCTTGTATATGCGAAATAGTAAATTTAAATTATATTCGAATAATAGATAACAGTAATAGAGTGAGATATAATTATTTTTCTAAAAAACAATTTATAAGAAGAATTTTAAAAATAATTTACAGTACATCAAATGAACTTCAAAAATTAAATTGGAATGAAATCGGACAATGCTATAAGGATTAATTGTTCTATTTTCTTAACCCTGGTTATGTCCAAAACTTAAAAAGGATCATTTGGGTCATCTTATATAACCTAAATATTAATTTTTAAATAAATTTGTATAATAGATAACCGTAATTGAGTGAGATATGGCTATTTTTTCAAACACAATACATCAAAATATTTTTAAAAATCATTTAGTGTTAATCAAATTATATCTAAAAATTGAATTAAAATTAAATCGGAACAATCGCCAACGCTATTAGTTATTATATTGTCTAAACTCTGGTTGTGTTCAAACCGTAAAAAACATCATTTGGCTATCTTGTATATGCGAAATAGCAAATTTAAATTATATTCGAATAATAGATAACAGTAATAGAGTGAGATATGGCTATTTTTTTAAACACAATACATCAAAATATTTTTAAAAATCATTTAGTGTTAATCAAATTAATTGTTCTATTTTCTTAACCCTGGTTATGTCTAAAACTTAAAAAGGATAATTTGTGTCACCTTGTATAACCTAAATATTAATTTTAAAATAAATTTGAATAATAGATAACCGTAATCGAGTGAGATATGACTATTTATAAATTTGTATAATAGATAACCGTAATTGAGTGAGATATGGCTATTTTTTTAAACACAATACATTAAAATATTTTTAAAAATCATTTAGAGTTAATCAAATTATATCTAAAAATTAAATCGGAACAATCGTTAACGCTATTAGTTATTACATTTTGTTAACTCTGGTTGTGTTCAAACCGTAAAAAATATCATTTGGCTATCTTGTATATGCGAAATAGTAAATTTAAATTATATTCGAATATTAGATAACAGTAATAGAGTGAGATAAAATTATTTTTTTAAAAAACAATTCATAAGAAGAATTTTAAAAATAATTTACAGTACATCAAATGAACTTCAAAAATTAAATTGGAGTCAAATCGGACAATGCTATAATGATTAATTGTTCTATTTTCTTAACCCTGGTTATGTCCAAAACTTAAAAAGGATCATTTGGGTCATCTTGTATAACCTAAATATTCATTTTAAAATAAATTTGAATAATAGATAAGCGTAATTGAGTGAGATATGACTATTTTTTTAAAACACAATACATTAAAAGATTTTTAAAAATCATTTAGGGTTAATCAAATTATATCTAAAAATTGAATTAAAATTAAATCGGAACAATCGCCAACGCTATTAGTTATTATATTTTCTAAACTCTGGTTGTGTTCAAACCGTAAAAAACATCATTTGGCTATCTTGTATATGCGAAATAGTAAATTTAAATTATATTCGAATAATAGATAACAGTAATAGAGTGAGATATAATTATTTTTCTAAAAAACAATTTATAAGAAGAATTTTAAAAATAATTTACAGTACATCAAATGAACTTCAAAAATTAAATTGGAATGAAATCGGACAATGCTATAAGGATTAATTGTTCTATTTTCTTAACCCTGGTTATGTCCAAAACTTAAAAAGGATCATTTGGGTCATCTTATATAACCTAAATATTAATTTTTAAATAAATTTGTATAATAGATAACCGTAATTGAGTGAGATATGGCTATTTTTTCAAACACAATACATCAAAATATTTTTAAAAATCATTTAGTGTTAATCAAATTATATCTAAAAATTGAATTAAAATTAAATCGGAACAATCGCCAACGCTATTAGTTATTATATTGTCTAAACTCTGGTTGTGTTCAAACCGTAAAAAACATCATTTGGCTATCTTGTATATGCGAAATAGCAAATTTAAATTATATTCGAATAATAGATAACAGTAATAGAGTGAGATATGGCTATTTTTTTAAACACAATACATCAAAATATTTTTAAAAATCATTTAGTGTTAATCAAATTAATTGTTCTATTTTCTTAACCCTGGTTATGTCTAAAACTTAAAAAGGATAATTTGTGTCACCTTGTATAACCTAAATATTAATTTTAAAATAAATTTGAATATTAGATAACCGTAATTGGGTGAGATATTACTATTTTTGTTAAACACAATACATTAAAATATTTTTAAAAATCATTTAGAGTTAATCAAATTATATCTAAAAATTAAATCGGAACAATCGTTAACGCTCTTATTTATTATATTTTCTTAATTCTGGTTGTGTTCAAACCGTAAAAAACATCATTTGGCTATCTTGTATATGCGAAATAGTAAATTTAAATTATATTCGAATAATAGATTACAGTAATAGAGTGAGATATAATTATTTTTTTAAAAAACAATTCATAAGAAGAATTTTAAAAATAATTTACAGTACATCAAATAAACTTCAAAAATTAAATTGGAATCAAATCGGATAATGCTAAAAGGATTAATTGTTCTATTTTCTTAACCCTGGTTATGTCCAAAACTTAAAAAGGATCATTTGGGTCATCTTGTATAACCTAAATATTAATTATTAAATAAATTTGTATAATAGATAACCGTAATTGAGTGAGATATGGCTATTTTTTTAAACACAATACATTAAAATATTTTTAAAAATCATTTAGAGTTAATCAAATTATATCTAAAAATTAAATCGGAACAATCGTTAACGCTCTTATTTATTATATTTTCTTAATTCTGGTTGTGTTCAAACCGTAAAAAACATCATTTGGCTATCTTGTATATGCGAAATAGTAAATTTAAATTATATTCGAATAATAGATAACAGTAATAGAGTGAGATATAATTATTTTTTTAAAAAACAATTCATAAGAAGAATTTTAAAAATAATTTACAGTACATCAAATGAACTTCAAAAATTAAATTGGAGTCAAATCGGACAATGCTATAATGATTAATTGTTCTATTTTCTTAACCCTGGTTATGTCCAAAACTTAAAAAGGATCATTTGGGTCATCTTGTATAACCTAAATATTCATTTTAAAATAAATTTAAATAATAGATAACCGTAATTGTGTGAGATATGACTATTTTTCTTAAACACAATACATTAAAATATTTTTAAAAATCATTTAGGGTTAATCAAATTATATCAAAAATTAAATCGGAACAATCGTTAACGCTCTTATTTATTATATTTTCTTAATTCTGGTTGTGTTCAAACCGTAAAAAACATCATCTGGCTATCTTGTATATGCGAAATAGTAAATTTAAATTATATTCGAATAATAGATAACAGTAATAGAGTGAGATATGGCTATTTTTTTAAACACAATACATCAAAATATTTTTAAAAATCATTTAGTGTTAATCAAATTAATTGTTCTATTTTCTTAACCCTGGTTATGTCTAAAACTTAAAAAGGATCATTTGTGTCACCTTGTATAACCTAAATATTAATTTTAAAATAAATTTGAATATTAGATAACCGTAATTGGGTGAGATATTACTATTTTTGTTAAACACAATACATTAAAATATTTTTAAAAATCATTTAGAGTTAATCAAATTATATCTAAAAATTAAATCGGAACAATCGTTAACGCTATTAGTTATTACATTTTGTTAACTCTGGTTGTGTTCAAACCGTAAAAAATATCATTTGGCTATCTTGTATATGCGAAATAGTAAATTTAAATTATATTCGAATATTAGATAACAGTAATAGAGTGAGATATAATTATTTTTTTAAAAAACAATTCATAAGAAGAATTTTAAAAATAATTTACAGTACATCAAATGAACTTCAAAAATTAAATTGGAGTCAAATCGGACAATGCTATAATGATTAATTGTTCTATTTTCTTAACCCTGGTTATGTCCAAAACTTAAAAAGGATCATTTGGGTCATCTTGTATAACCTAAATATTCATTTAAAATAAATTTGAATAATAGATAACCGTAATTGTGTGAGATATGACTATTTTTCTTAAACACAATACATTAAAATATTTTTAAAAATCATTTAGGGTTAATCAAATTATATCAAAAATTAAATCGAAACAATCGTTAACGCTATTATTTATTATATTTTCTTAATTCTGGTTGTGTTCAAACCGTAAAAAACATCATTTGGCTATCTTGTATATGCGAAATAGTAAATTTAAATTATATTCGAATAATAGATAACAGTAAACAGTAATGAGATATAATAATTTTTTAAAAAAAACAATTCATAAGAAAAATTTTAATAATAATTTACAGTACATCAAATGAACTTTAAAAATTAAATTGGAATCAAATCGGACAATGCTGTAATGATTAATTGTTCTATTTTCTTAACCCTGGTTATGTCCAAAACTTAAAAAGGATCATTTGAGTCATCTTGTATAACCTAAATATTAATTTTAAAATAAATTTGAATAATAGATAAGCGTAATTGAGTGAGATATGACTATTTTTTTAAAACACAATACATTAAAAGATTTTTAAAAATCATTTAGGGTTAATCAAATTATATCTAAAAATTGAATTAAAATTAAATCGGAACAATCGCCAACGCTATTAGTTATTATATTTTCTAAACTCTGGTTGTGTTCAAACCGTAAAAAACATCATTTGGCTATCTTGTATATGCGAAATAGTAAATTTAAATTATATTCGAATAATAGATAACAGTAATAGAGTGAGATATAATTATTTTTCTAAAAAACAATTCATAAGAAGAATTTTAAAAATAATTTACAGTACATCAAATGAACTTCAAAAATTAAATTGGAATGAAATCGGACAATGCTATAAGGATTAATTGTTCTATTTTCTTAACCCTGGTTATGTCCAAAACTTAAAAAGGATCATTTGGGTCATCTTATATAACCTAAATATTAATTTTTAAATAAATTTGTATAATAGATAACCGTAATTGAGTGAGATATGGCTATTTTTTCAAACACAATACATCAAAATATTTTTAAAAATCATTTAGTGTTAATCAAATTATATCTAAAAATTGAATTAAAGTTAAATCGGAACAATCGCCAACGCTATTAGTTATTATATTTTCTAAACTCTGGTTGTGTTCAAACCGTAAAAAACATCATTTGGCTATCTTGTATATGCGAAATAGCAAATTTAAATTATATTCGAATAATAGATAACAGTAATAGAGTGAGATATGGCTATTTTTTTAAACACAATACATCAAAATATTTTTAAAAATCATTTAGTGTTAATCAAATTAATTGTTCTATTTTCTTAACCCTGGTTATGTCTAAAACTTAAAAAGGATAATTTGTGTCACCTTGTATAACCTAAATATTAATTTTAAAATAAATTTGAATATTAGATAACCGTAATTGGGTGAGATATTACTATTTTTGTTAAACACAATACATTAAAATATTTTTAAAAATCATTTAGAGTTAATCAAATTATATCTAAAAATTAAATCGGAACAATCATTAACGCTCTTATTTATTATATTTTCTTAATTCTGGTTGTGTTCAAACCGTAAAAAACATCATTTGGCTATCTTGTATATGCGAAATAGTAAATTTAAATTATATTCGAATAATAGATTACAGTAATAGAGTGAGATATAATTATTTTTTTAAAAAACAATTCATAAGAAGAATTTTAAAAATAATTTACAGTACATCAAATAAACTTCAAAAATTAAATTGGAATCAAATCGGATAATGCTATAAGGATTAATTGTTCTATTTTCTTAACCCTGGTTATGTCCAAAACTTAAAAAGGATCATTTGGGTCATCTTGTATAACCTAAATATTAATTATTAAATAAATTTGTATAATAGATAACCGTAATTGAGTGAGATATGGCTATTTTTTTAAACACAATACATCAAAATATTTTTAAAAATCATTTAGTGTTAATCAAATTAATTGTTCTATTTTCTTAACCCTGGTTATGTCCAAAACTTAAAAAGGATCATTTGGGTCATCTTGTATAACCTAAATATTAATTTTAAAATAAATTTGAATAATAGATAACCGTAATCGAGTGAGATATGACTATTTTTTTTTAACACAATGCATCAAAATATTTTTAAAAATCATTTAGGTTTAATCAAATTATATCTAAAAATTAAATTAAAATTAAATCGAAACAATCGTTAACGCAATTAGTTATTATATTTTCTTAATTCTGGTTGTATTCAAACCGTAAAAAACATCATTTGGCTATCTTGTATATGCGAAATAGTAAATTTAAATTATATTCGAATAATAGATTACAGTAATAGAGTGAGATATAATCATTTTTTTAAAAAACAATTGATAAGAAGAATTTTAAAAATAATTTACAGTACATCAAATGAACTTCAAAAATTAAATTGGAATCAAATCGGACAATGCTATAAGGATTAATTGTTCTATTTTCTTAACCCTGGTTATATCCAAAACTTAAAAAGGATCATTTGTGTCACCTTGTATAACCTAAATATTAATTTTAAAATAAATTTGAATATTAGATAACCGTAATTGGGTGAGATATTACTATTTTTGTTAAACACAATACATTAAAATATTTTTAAAAATCATTTAGAGTTAATCAAATTATATCTAAAAATTAAATCGGAACAATCGTTAACGCTATTAGTTATTACATTTTGTTAACTCTGGTTGTGTTCAAACCGTAAAAAATATCATTTGGCTATCTTGCATATGCGAAATAGTAAATTTAAATTATATTCGAATATTAGATAACAGTAATAGAGTGAGATATAATTATTTTTTTAAAAAACAATTCATAAGAAGAATTTTAAAAATAATTTACAGTACATCAAATGAACTTCAAAAATTAAATTGGAGTCAAATCGGACAATGCTATAATGATTAATTGTTCTATTTTCTTAACCCTGGTTATGTCCAAAACTTAAAAAGGATCATTTGGGTCATCTTGTATAACCTAAATATTCATTTTAAAATAAATTTAAATAATAGATAACCGTAATTGTGTGAGATATGACTATTTTTCTTAAACACAATACATTAAAATATTTTTAAAAATCATTTAGGGTTAATCAAATTATATCAAAAATTAAATCGGAACAATCGTTAACGCTATTATTTATTATATTTTCTTAATTCTGGTTGTGTTCAAACCGTAAAAAACATCATTTGGCTATCTTGTATATGCGAAATAGCAAATTTAAATTATATTCGAATAATAGATAACAGTAATAGAGTGAGATATGGCTATTTTTTTAAACACAATACATCAAAATATTTTTAAAAATCATTTAGTGTTAATCAAATTAATTGTTCTATTTTCTTAACCCTGGTTATGTCTAAAACTTAAAAAGGATAATTTGTGTCACCTTGTATAACCTAAATATTAATTTTAAAATAAATTTGAATATTAGATAACCGTAATTGGGTGAGATATTACTATTTTTGTTAAACACAATACATTAAAATATTTTTAAAAATCATTTAGAGTTAATCAAATTATATCTAAAAATTAAATCGGAACAATCGTTAACGCTATTAGTTATTACATTTTGTTAACTCTGGTTGTGTTCACACCGTAAAAAATATCATTTGGCTATCTTGTATATGCGAAATAGTAAATTGAAATTATATTCGAATATTAGATAACAGTAATAGAGTGAGATATAATTATTTAAAAAAAAAAAGTTCATAAGAAGAATTTTAAAAATAATTTACAGTACATCAAATGAACTTCAAAAATTAAATTGGAATCAAATCGGACAATGCTATAAGGATTAATTGTTCTATTTTCTTAACCCTGGTTATGTCCAAAACTTAAAAAGGATCATTTGGGTCATCTTGAAAAACCTAAATATTCTTTTTAAAATAAATTTTAATAATAGATTACCGTAAATGGGTGGGATATGACTATTTTTCTTAAACACAATACATTAAAATATTTTTAAAAATCATTTAGGGTTAATCAAATTATATCTAAATATTAAATCGGAACAATCGTTAACGCTATTAATTACATTTTCTTAACTCTGGTTTTGTTCAAACTGTAAAAAACAACATTTGGCTATCTTGTATATGCGAAATAGTAAATTTAAATTATATTCGAATAATAGATAACAGTAATAGAGTGAGATATAATTATTTTTTTAAAAAACAATTCATAAGAAGAATTTTAAAAATAATTTACAGTACATCAAATGAACTTAAAAAATTAAATTGGAATCAAATCGGACAATGCTATAATGATAAATCGTTCTATTTTCTTAACCCTGGTAATGTCCAAAACTTAAAAATGATCATTTGAGTCATCTTGTATAACCTAAATATTAATTTTAAAATAAATTTGAATAATAGATAACCGTAATTGAGTGAGATATGACTATTTTTTTAAAACACAATACAAAAAACAATTTTTAAAAATCATTTAGGGTTAATCAAATTATATCTATAAATTAAATTAAAATTAAATCGGAACAATCGCCAACGCTATTAGTTATTATATTTTCTTAACTCTGGTTGTGTTTAAACCGTAAAAAACATCATTTGGCTATCTTGTATATGCGAAATATTAAATTTAAATTATATTCGAATAATAGATGACAGTAATAGAGTGAGATATGATTATTTTTTTAAAAAACAATTCATAAGAAAAATTTTAAAAATAATTTACAGTACATCAAATGAACTTCAAAAATTAAATTGGAATCAAATCGGACAATGCTATAAGGATTAATTGTTCTATTTTCTTAACGCTGGTTATGTCTAAAACTTATAAAGGATCATTTGGGTCATCTTGTATAACCTAAATATTAATTTTAAAATAAATTTGAATAATAGATAACCGTAATTGGGTGAGATATTACTATTTTTGTTAAACACAATACATTAAAATATTTTTAAAAATCATTTAGAGTTAATCAAATTATATCTAAAAATTAAATCGGAACAATCGTTAACGCTATTAGTTATTACATTTTGTTAACTCTGGTTGTGTTCACACCGTAAAAAATATCATTTGGCTATCTTGTATATGCGAAATAGTAAATTGAAATTATATTCGAATATTAGATAACAGTAATAGAGTGAGATATAATTATTTAAAAAAAAAAATTCATAAGAAGAATTTTAAAAATAATTTACAGTACATCAAATGAACTTCAAAAATTAAATTGGAATCAAATCGGACAATGCTATAAGGATTAATTGTTCTATTTTCTTAATCCTGGTTATGTCCAAAACTTAAAAAGGATCATTTGGGTCATCTTGTAAAACCTAAATATTCTTTTTAAAATAAATTTTAATAATAGATTACCGTAAATGGGTGGGATATGACTATTTTTCTTAAACACAATACATTAAAATATTTTTAAAAATCATTTAGGGTTAATCAAATTATATCTAAATATTAAATCGGAACAATCGTTAACGCTATTAATTACATTTTCTTAACTCTGGTTTTGTTCAAACCGTAAAAAACAACATTTGGCTATCTTGTATATGCGAAATAGTAAATTTAAATT
This sequence comes from Anthonomus grandis grandis, assembly GCF_022605725.1. NCBI lineage: Eukaryota > Metazoa > Arthropoda > Insecta > Coleoptera > Curculionidae > Anthonomus > Anthonomus grandis. Next base: position 1,749,999 of record NC_065565.1, read on the forward strand.
ATATTCGAATAATAGATAACAGTAATAGAGTGAGATATAATTATTTTTTTAAAAAACAATTCATAAGAAGAATTTTAAAAATAATTTACAGTACATCAAATGAACTTAAAAAATTAAATTGGAATCAAATCGGACAATGCTATAATGATAAATCGTTCTATTTTCTTAACCCTGGTAATGTCCAAAACTTAAAAATGATCATTTGAGTCATCTTGTATAACCTAAATATTAATTTTAAAATAAATTTGAATAATAGATAACCGTAATTGAGTGAGATATGACTATTTTTTTAAAACACAATACAAAAAACAATTTTTAAAAATCATTTAGGGTTAATCAAATTATATCTATAAATTAAATTAAAATTAAATCGGAACAATCGCCAACGCTATTAGTTATTATATTTTCTTAACTCTGGTTGTGTTCAAACCGTAAAAAACATCATTTGGCTATCTTGTATATGCGAAATATTAAATTTAAATTATATTCGAATAATAAATAGATGACAGTAATAGAGTGAGATATGATTATTTTTTTAAAAAACAATTCATAAGAAAAATTTTAAAAATAATTTACAGTACATCAAATGAACTTCAAAAATTAAATTGGAATCAAATCGGACAATGCTATAAGGATTAATTGTTCTATTTTCTTAACGCTGGTTATGTCTAAAACTTATAAAGGATCATTTGGGTCATCTTGTATAACCTAAATATTAATTTTAAAATAAATTTGAATAATAGATAACCGTAATTGGGTGAGATATTACTATTTTTGTTAAACACAATACATTAAAATATTTTTAAAAATCATTTAGAGTTAATCAAATTATATCTAAAAATTAAATCGGAACAATCGTTAACGCTATTAGTTATTACATTTTGTTAACTCTGGTTGTGTTCACACCGTAAAAAATATCATTTGGCTATCTTGTATATGCGAAATAGTAAATTTTAAATTATATTCGAATATTAGATAACAGTAATAGAGTGAGATATAATTATTTAAAAAAAAAAATTCATAAGAAGAATTTTAAAAATAATTTACAGTACATCAAATGAACTTCAAAAATTAAATTGGAATCAAATCGGACAATGCTATAAGGATTAATTGTTCTATTTTCTTAATCCTGGTTATGTCCAAAACTTAAAAAGGATCATTTGGGTCATCTTGTAAAACCTAAATATTCTTTTTAAAATAAATTTTAATAATAGATTACCGTAAATGGGTGGGATATGACTATTTTTCTTAAACACAATACATTAAAATATTTTTAAAAATCATTTAGGGTTAATCAAATTATATCTAAATATTAAATCGGAACAATCGTTAACGCTATTAATTACATTTTCTTAACTCTGGTTTTGTTCAAACCGTAAAAAACAACATTTGGCTATCTTGTATATGCGAAATAGTAAATTTAAATTATATTCGAATAATAGATAACAGTAATAGAGTGAGATATAATTATTTTTTTAAAAAACAATTCATAAGAAGAATTTTAAAAATAATTTACAGTACATCAAATGAACTTAAAAAATTAAATTGGAATCAAATCGGACAATGCTATAATGATAAATCGTTCTATTTTCTTAACCCTGGTAATGTCCAAAACTTAAAAATGATCATTTGAGTCATCTTGTATAACCTAAATATTAATTTTAAAATAAATTTGAATAATAGATAACCGTAATTGAGTGAGATATGACTATTTTTTTAAAACACAATACAAAAAACAATTTTTAAAAATCATTTAGGGTTAATCAAATTATATCAAAAATTAAATCGGAACAATCGTTAACGCTATTATTTATTATATTTTCTTAATTCTGGTTGTGTTCAAACCGTAAAAAACATCATTTGGCTATCTTGTATATGCGAAATAGTAAATTTAAATTATATTCGAATAATAAATAACAGTAATAGAGTGAGATATGGCTATTTTTTTAAACACAATACATCAAAATATTTTTAAAAATCATTTAGTGTTAATCAAATTAATTGTTCTATTTTCTTAACCCTGGTTATGTCTAAAACTTAAAAAGGATCATTTGTGTCACCTTGTATAACCTAAATATTAATTTTAAAATAAATTTGAATATTAGATAACCGTAATTGGGTGAGATATTACTATTTTTGTTAAACACAATACATTAAAATATTTTTAAAAATCATTTAGAGTTAATCAAATTATATCTAAAAATTAAATCGGAACAATCGTTAACGCTATTAGTTATTACATTTTGTTAACTCTGGTTGTGTTCAAACCGTAAAAAATATCATTTGGCTATCTTGTATATGCGAAATAGTAAATTTAAATTTATTCGAATATTAGATAACAGTAATAGAGTGAGATATAATTATTTTTTTAAAAAACAATTCATAAGAAGAATTCTAAAAATAATTTACAGTACATCAAATGAACTTCAAAAATTAAATTGGAGTCAAATCGGACAATGCTATAATGATTAATTGTTCTATTTTCTTAACCCTGGTTATGTCCAAAACTTAAATAGGATCATTTGGGTCATCTTGTATAACCTAAATATTCATTTTAAAATAAATTTAAATAATAATAGATAACCGTAATTGAGTGAGATATGACTATTTTTTTAAAACACAATACATTAAAAGATTTTTAAAAATCATTTAGGGTTAATCAAATTATATCAAAAATTAAATCGGAACAATCGTTAACGCTATTATTTATTATATTTTCTTAATTCTGGTTGTGTTCAAACCGTAAAAAACATCATTTGGCTATCTTGTATATGCGAAATAGTAAATTTAAATTATATTCGAATAATAGATAACAGTAATAGAGTGAGATATAATAATTTTTTTAAAAAACAATTCATAAGAAAAATTTTAATAATAATTTACAGTACATCAAATGAACTTTAAAAATTAAATTGGAATCAAATCGGACAATGCTGTAATGATTAATTGTTCTATTTTCTTAACCCTGGTTATGTCCAAAACTTAAAAAGGATCATTTGAGTCATCTTGTATAACCTAAATATTAATTTTAAAATAAATTTGAATAATAGATAACCGTAATTGAGTGAGATATGACTATTTTTTTAAAACACAATACATTAAAAGATTTTTAAAAATCATTTAGGGTTAATCAAATTATATCTAAAAATTGAATTAAAATTAAATCGGAACAATCGCCAACGCTATTAGTTATTATATTTTCTAAACTCTGGTTGTGTTCAAACCGTAAAAAACATCATTTGGCTATCTTGTATATGCGAAATAGTAAATTTAAATTATATTCGAATAATAGATAACAGTAATAGAGTGAGATATAATTATTTTTCTAAAAAACAATTCATAAGAAGAATTTTAAAAATAATTTACAGTACATCAAATGAACTTCAAAAATTAAATTGGAATGAAATCGGACAATGCTATAAGGATTAATTGTTCTATTTTCTTAACCCTGGTTATGTCCAAAACTTAAAAAGGATCATTTGGGTCATCTTATATAACTTAAATATTAATTTTTAAATAAATTTGTATAATAGATAACCGTAATTGAGTGAGATATGGCTATTTTTTTAAACACCATACATCAAAATATTTTTAAAAATCATTTAGTGTTAATCAAATTATATCTAAAAATTGAATTAAAATTAAATCGAAACAATCGTTAACGCAATTAGTTATTATATTTTCTAAATTCTGGTTGTGTTCAAACCGTAAAAAACATCATTTGGCTATCTTGTATATGCGAAATAGTAAATTTAAATTATATTCGAATAATAGATAACAGTAATTGATGAGATATGATTATTTTTTTAAAAAACAATTCATAAGAAAAATTTTAAAAATAATTTACAGTACATTAAATGAACTTTAAAAATTAAATTGGAATCAAATCGGACAATGCTATGAGGATTAATTGATCTATTTTCTTAACGCTGGTTATGTCTAAAACTTAAAAAAGGTCATTTGGGTCATCTTGTATAACCTAAATATTAATTTTAAAATAAATTTGAATAATAGATAACCGTAATTGAGTGAGATATGACTATTTTTTTAAAACACAATACAAAAAACTATTTTTAAAAATCATTTAGGGTTAATCAAATTATATCTATAAATTAAATTAAAATTAAATCGGAACAATCGCCAACGCTATTAGTTATTATATTTTCTTAACTCTGGTTGTGTTCAAACCGTAAAAAACATCATTTGGCTATCTTGTATATGCGAAATAGTAAATTTAAATTATATTCGAATAATAGATAACAGTAATAGATGAGATATGATTATTTTTTTAAAAAACAATTCATAAGAAAAATTTTAAAAATAATTTACAGTACATTAAATGAACTTCAAAAATTAAATTGGAATCAAATCGGACAATGCTATGAGGATTAATTGATCTATTTTCTTAACGCTGGTTATGTCTAAAACTTAAAAGAGGTCATTTGGGTCATCTTGTATAACCTAAATATTAATTTTAAAATAAATTTGAATAATAGATAACCGTAATTGAGCGAGATATGACTATTTTTTTAAAACACAATACATAAAACTATTTTTAAGAATCATTTAGAGTTAATCAAATTATATCTAAAAATTAAATCGGAACAATCGTTAACGCTATTAGTTATTTATTATATTTTCTGAATTCTGGTTGTGTTCAAACTATTAAAAAACATCATTTGGCTATCTTGTATATGCGAAATAGTAAATTTAAATTATATTCGAATAATAGATAACAGCAATAGAGTAAGATATGATTATTTTTTTAAAAAGCAATTCATAAGAACAATTTTAATAATAATTTACAGTACATCAAATGAACTTCAAAAATTAAATTGGAATCAAATCGGACAATGCTATAAGGATTAATTGTTCTATTTTCTTAATCCTGGTTATGTCCAAAACTTAAAAAGGATCATTTGGGTCATCTTGTATAACCTAAATATTAATTTTTAAATAAATTTGTATAATAGATAACCGTAATTGAGTGAGATATGGCTATTTTTTTAAACACAATACATAAAACTATTTTTAAGAATCATTTAGGGTTAATCAAATTATATCTAAAAATTAAATCGGAACAATCGTTAACGCTATAAGTTATTTATTATATTTTCTAAATTCTGGTTGTGTTCAAACTATTAAAAAACATCATTTGGCTATCTTGTATATGCGATATAGTAAATTTAAATTATATTCGAATAATAGATAACAGCAATAGAGTAAGATATGATTATTTTTTTAAAAAGCAATTCATAAGAACAATTTTAATAATAATTTACAGTACATCAAATGAACTTCAAAAATTAAATTGGAATCAAATCGGACAATGCTATAAGGATTAATTGTTCTATTTTCTTAATCCTGGTTATGTCCAAAACTTAAAAAGGATCATTTGGGTCATCTTGTATAACCTAAATATTAATTTTTAAATAAATTTGTATAATAGATAACCGTAATTGTGTGAGATATGACTATTTTTCTTAAACACAATACATTAAAATATTTTTAAATATCATTTAGGGTTAATCAAATTATATCAAAAATTAAATCGGAACAATCGTTAACGCTATTATTTATTATATTTTCTTAATTCTGGTTGTGTTCAAACCGTAAAAAACATCATTTGGCTATCTTGTATATGCAAAATAGTAAATTTAAATTATATTCGAATAATAGATTACAGTAATAGAGTGAGATATAATTATTTTTTTAAAAAACAATTCATAAGAAGAATTTTAAAAATAATTTACAGTACATCAAATGAACTTCAAAAATTAAATTGGAATCAAATCGGATAATGCTATAAGGATTAATTGTTGTATTTTCTTAACCCTGGTTATGTCCAAAACTTAAAAAGGATCATTTGGGTCATCTTGTATAACCTAAATATTAATTTTAAAATAAATTTGAATAATAGATAACCGTAATCGAGTGAGATATGGCTATTTTTTTAAACACAATACATCAAAATATTTTTAAAAATCATTTAGTGTTAATCAAATTAATTGTTCTATTTTCTTAACCCTGGTTATGTCTAAAACTTAAAAAGGATCATTTGTGTCACCTTGTATAACCTAAATATTAATTTTAAAATAAATTTGAATATTAGATAACCGTAATTGGGTGAGATATTACTATTTTTGTTAAACACAATACATTAAAATATTTTTAAAAATCATTTAGAGTTAATCAAATTATATCTAAAAATTAAATCGGAACAATCGTTAACGCTATTAGTTATTACATTTTGTTAACTCTGGTTGTGTTCAAACCGTAAAAAATATCATTTGGCTATCTTGCATATGCGAAATAGTAAATTTAAATTATATTCAAATATTAGATAACAGTAATAGAGTGAGATATAATTATTTTTTTAAAAAACAATTCATAAGAAGAATTTTAAAAATAATTTACAGTACATCAAATGAACTTCAAAAATTAAATTGGAGTCAAATCGGACAATGCTATAATGATTAATTGTTCTATTTTCTTAACCCTGGTTATGTCCAAAACTTAAAAAGGATCATTTGGGTCATCTTGTATAACCTAAATATTCATTTTAAAATAAATTTAAATAATAGATAACCGTAATTGTGTGAGATATGACTATTTTTCTTAAACACAATACATTAAAATATTTTTAAAAATCATTTAGGGTTAATCAAATTATATCAAAAATTAAATCGGAACAATCGTTAACGCTATTATTTATTATATTTTCTTAATTCTGGTTGTGTTCAAACCGTAAAAAACATCATTTGGCTATCTTGTATATGCGAAATAGTAAATTTAAATTATATTCGAATAATAGATAACAGTAATAGATTGAGATATAATTATTTTTCTAAAAAACAATTCATAAGAAGAATTTTAAAAATAATTTACAGTACATCAAATGAACTTCAAAAATTAAATTGGAATGAAATCGGACAATGCTATAAGGATTAATTGTTCTATTTTCTTAACCCTGGTTATTTCCAAAACTTAAAAAGGATCATTTGGGTCATCTTATATAACCTAAATATTAATTTTTAAATAAATTTGTATAATAGATAACCGTAATTGAGTGAGATATGGCTATTTTTTTAAACACAATACATCAAAATATTTTTAAAAATCATTTAGTGTTAATCAAATTATATCTAAAAATTGAATTAAAATTAAATCAGAACAATCGCCAACGCTATTAGTTATTATATTTTCTAAACTCTGGTTGTGTTCAAATCGTAAAAAACATCATTTGGCTATCTTGTATATGCGAAATAGCAAATTTAAATTATATTCGAATAATAGATAACAGTAATAGAGTAAGATATGGCTATTTTTTTAAACACAATACATCAAAATATTTTTAAAAATCATTTAGTGTTAATCAAATTAATTGTTCTATTTTCTTAACCCTGGTTATGTCTAAAACTTAAAAAGGATCATTTGTGTCACCTTGTATAACCTAAATATTAATTTTAAAATAAATTTGAATATTAGATAACCGTAATTGGGTGAGATATTACTATTTTTGTTAAACACAATACATTAAAATATTTTTAAAAATCATTTAGAGTTAATCAAATTATATCTAAAAATTAAATCGGAACAATCGTTAACGCTATTAGTTATTACATTTTGTTAACTCTGGTTGTGTTCAAACCGTAAAAAATATCATTTGGCTATCTTGCATATGCGAAATAGTAAATTTAAATTATATTCGAATATTAGATAACAGTAATAGAGTAAGATATGATTATTTTTTTAAAAAGCAATTCATAAGAACAATTTTAATAATAATTTACAGTACATCAAATGAACTTCAAAAATTAAATTGGAATCAAATCGGACAATGCTATAAGGATTAATTGTTCTATTTTCTTAATCCTGGTTATGTCCAAAACTTAAAAAGGATCATTTGGGTCATCTTGTATAACCTAAATATTAATTTTTAAATAAATTTGTATAATAGATAACCGTAATTGTGTGAGATATGACTATTTTTCTTAAACACAATACATTAAAATATTTTTAAATATCATTTAGGGTTAATCAAATTATATCAAAAATTAAATCGGAACAATCGTTAACGCTATTATTTATTATATTTTCTTAATTCTGGTTGTGTTCAAACCGTAAAAAACATCATTTGGCTATCTTGTATATGCAAAATAGTAAATTTAAATTATATTCGAATAATAGATTACAGTAATAGAGTGAGATATAATTATTTTTTTAAAAAACAATTCATAAGAAGAATTTTAAAAATAATTTACAGTACATCAAATGAACTTCAAAAATTAAATTGGAATCAAATCGGATAATGCTATAAGGATTAATTGTTGTATTTTCTTAACCCTGGTTATGTCCAAAACTTAAAAAGGATCATTTGGGTCATCTTGTATAACCTAAATATTAATTTTAAAATAAATTTGAATAATAGATAACCGTAATCGAGTGAGATATGGCTATTTTTTTAAACACAATACATCAAAATATTTTTAAAAATCATTTAGTGTTAATCAAATTAATTGTTCTATTTTCTTAACCCTGGTTATGTCTAAAACTTAAAAAGGATCATTTGTGTCACCTTGTATAACCTAAATATTAATTTTAAAATAAATTTGAATATTAGATAACCGTAATTGGGTGAGATATTACTATTTTTGTTAAACACAATACATTAAAATATTTTTAAAAATCATTTAGAGTTAATCAAATTATATCTAAAAATTAAATCGGAACAATCGTTAACGCTATTAGTTATTACATTTTGTTAACTCTGGTTGTGTTCAAACCGTAAAAAATATCATTTGGCTATCTTGCATATGCGAAGTAGTAAATTTAAATTATATTCAAATATTAGATAACAGTAATAGAGTGAGATATAATTATTTTTTTAAAAAACAATTCATAAGAAGAATTTTAAAAATAATTTACAGTACATCAAATGAACTTCAAAAATTAAATTGGAGTCAAATCGGACAATGCTATAATGATTAATTGTTCTATTTTCTTAACCCTGGTTATGTCCAAAACTTAAAAAGGATCATTTGGGTCATCTTGTATAACCTAAATATTCATTTTAAAATAAATTTAAATAATAGATAACCGTAATTGTGTGAGATATGACTATTTTTCTTAAACACAATACATTAAAATATTTTTAAAAATCATTTAGGGTTAATCAAATTATATCAAAAATTAAATCGGAACAATCGTTAACGCTATTATGTATTTTATTTTCTTAATTCTGGTTGTGTTCAAACCGTAAAAAACATCATTTGGCTATCTTGTATATGCGAAATAGTAAATTTAAATTATATTCGAATAATAGATAACAGTAATAGATTGAGATATAATTATTTTTCTAAAAAACAATTCATAAGAAGAATTTTAAAAATAATTTACAGTACATCAAATGAACTTCAAAAATTAAATTGGAATGAAATCGGACAATGCTATAAGGATTAATTGTTCTATTTTCTTAACCCTGGTTATTTCCAAAACTTAAAAAGGATCATTTGGGTCATCTTATATAACCTAAATATTAATTTTTAAATAAATTTGTATAATAGATAACCGTAATTGAGTGAGATATGGCTATTTTTTTAAACACAATACATCAAAATATTTTTAAAAATTATTTAGTGTTAATCAAATTATATCTAAAAATTGAATTAAAATTAAATCAGAACAATCGCCAACGCTATTAGTTATTATATTTTCTAAACTCTGGTTGTGTTCAAACCGTAAAAAACATCATTTGGCTATCTTGTATATGCGAAATAGCAAATTTAAAGTATATTCGAATAATAGATAACAGTAATAGAGTAAGATATGGCTATTTTTTTAAACACAATACATCAAAATATTTTTAAAAATCATTTAGTGTTAATCAAATTAATTGTTCTATTTTCTTAACCCTGGTTATGTCTAAAACTTAAAAAGGATCATTTGTGTCACCTTGTATAACCTAAATATTAATTTTAAAATAAATTTGAATATTAGATAACCGTAATTGGGTGAGATATTACTATTTTTGTTAAACACAATTCATTAAAATATTTTTAAAAATCATTTAGAGTTAATCAAATTATATCTAAAAATTAAATCGGAACAATCGTTAACGCTATTAGTTATTACATTTTGTTAACTCTGGTTGTGTTCAAACCGTAAAAAATATCATTTGGCTATCTTGCATATGCGAAATAGTAAATTTAAATTATATTCGAATATTAGATAACAGTAATAGAGTGAGATATAATTATTTTTTTAAAAAACAATTCATAAGAAGAATTTTAAAAATAATTTACAGTACATCAAATGAACTTCAAAAATTAAATTGGAGTCAAATCGGACAATGCTATAATGATTAATTGTTCTATTTTCTTAACCCTGGTTATGTCCAAAACTTAAAAAGGATCATTTGGGTCATCTTGTATAACCTAAATATTCATTTTAAAATAAATTTAAATAATAGATAACCGTAATTGTGTGAGATATGACTATTTTTCTTAAACAAAATACATTAAAATACTTTTAAAAATCATTTAGGGTTAATCAAATTATATCAAAAATTAAATCGGAACAATCGTTAACGCTATTATTTATTATATTTTCTTAATTCTGGTTGTGTTCAAACCGTAAAAAACATCATTTGGCTATCTTGTGTATGCGAAATAGTAAATTTAAATTATATTCGAATAATAGATAACAGTAATAGAGTGAGATATGGCTATTTTTTTAAACACAATACATCAAAATATTTTTAAAAATCATTTAATGTTAATCAAATTATTTGTTCTATTTTCTTAACCCTGGTTATGTCTAAAACTTAAAAAGGATCATTTGTGTCACCTTGTATAACCTAAATATTAATTTTAAAATAAATTTGAATATTAGATAACCGTAATTGGGTGAGATATTACTATTTTTGTTAAACACAATACATTAAAATATTTTTAAAAATCATTTAGAGTTAATCAAATTATATCTAAAAATTAAATCGGAACAATCGTTAACGCTATTAGTTATTACATTTTGTTAACTCTGGTTTACATTAACTCTGGTTTACATTAACATTTAGTGTTAATCAAATTAATTGTTCTATTTTCTTAACCCTGGTTATGTCTAAAACTTAAAAAGGATCATTTGTGTCACCTTGTATAACCTAAATATTAATTTTAAAATAAATTTGAATATTAGATAACCATAATTGGGTGAGATATTACTATTTTTGTTAAACACAATACATTAAAATATTTTTAAAAATCATTTAGAGTTAATCAAATAATCTAAAAATTAAATCGGAACAATCGTTAACGCTATTAGTTATTACATTTTGTTAACTCTGGTTGTGTTCAAACCATAAAAAATATCATTTGGCTATCTTGCATATGCGAAATAGTAAATTTAAATTATATTCAAATATTAGATAACAGTAATAGAGTGAGATATAATTATTTTTTTAAAAAACAATTCATAAGAAGAATTTTAAAAATAATTTACAGTACATCAAATGAACTTCAAAAATTAAATTGGAGTCAAATCGGACAATGCTATAAGGATTAATTGTTGTATTTTCTTAACCCTGGTTATGTCCAAAACTTAAAAAGGATCATTTGGGTCATCTTGTATAACCTAAATATTCATTTTAAAATAAATTTGAATAATAGATAACCATAATTGTGTGAGATATGACTATTTTTTTAAAACACAATACATAAAACTATTTTTAAGAATCATTTAGAGTTAATCAAATTATATCTAAAAATTAAATCGGAACAATCGTTAACGCTATTATTTATTATATTTTCTTAATTCTGGTTGTGTTCAAACCGTAAAAAACATCATTTGGCTATCTTGTATATGCGAAATAGTAAATTTAAATTATATTCGAATAATAGATAACAGCAATAGAGTAAGATATAATAATTTTTTTAAAAAGCAATTCATAAGAAAAATTTTAATAATAATTTACAGTACATCAAATGAACTTTAAAGATTAAATTGGAATCAAATCGGACAATGCTATGAGGATTAATTGATCTATTTTCTTAACGCTGGTTATGTCTAAAACTTAAAAAAGGTCATTTGGGTCATCTTGTATAACCTAAATATTAATTTTAAAATAAATTTGAATAATAGATAACCGTAATTGAGCGAGATATGACTATTTTTTTAAAACACAATACATAAAACTATTTTTAAGAATCATTTAGAGTTAATCAAATTATATCTAAAAATTAAATCGGAACAATCGTTAACGCTATTAGTTATTTATTATATTTTCTGAATTCTGGTTGTGTTCAAACTATTAAAAAACATCATTTGGCTATCTTGTATATGCGAAATAGTAAATTTAAATTATATTCGAATAATAGATAACAGCAATAGAGTAAGATATGATTATTTTTTTAAAAAGCAATTCATAAGAACAATTTTAATAATAATTTACAGTACATCAAATGAACTTCAAAAATTAAATTGGAATCAAATCGGACAATGCTATAAGGATTAATTGTTCTATTTTCTTAATCCTGGTTATGTCCAAAACTTAAAAAGGATCATTTGGGTCATCTTGTATAACCTAAATATTAATTTTTAAATAAATTTGTATAATAGATAACCGTAATTGTGTGAGATATGACTATTTTTCTTAAACACAATACATTAAAATATTTTTAAATATCATTTAGGGTTAATCAAATTATATCAAAAATTAAATCGGAACAATCGTTAACGCTATTATTTATTATATTTTCTTAATTCTGGTTGTGTTCAAACCGTAAAAAACATCATTTGGCTATCTTGTATATGCAAAATAGTAAATTTAAATTATATTCGAATAATAGATTACAGTAATAGAGTGAGATATAATTATTTTTTTAAAAAACAATTCATAAGAAGAATTTTAAAAATAATTTACAGTACATCAAATGAACTTCAAAAATTAAATTGGAATCAAATCGGATAATGCTATAAGGATTAATTGTTGTATTTTCTTAACCCTGGTTATGTCCAAAACTTAAAAAGGATCATTTGGGTCATCTTGTATAACCTAAATATTAATTTTAAAATAAATTTGAATAATAGATAACCGTAATCGAGTGAGATATGGCTATTTTTTTAAACACAATACATCAAAATATTTTTAAAAATCATTTAGTGTTAATCAAATTAATTGTTCTATTTTCTTAACTCTGGTTATGTCTAAAACTTAAAAAGGATCATTTGTGTCACCTTGTATAACCTAAATATTAATTTTAAAATAAATTTGAATATTAGATAACCGTAATTGGGTGAGATATTACTATTTTTGTTAAACACAATACATTAAAATATTTTTAAAAATCATTTAGAGTTAATCAAATTATATCTAAAAATTAAATCGGAACAATCGTTAACGCTATTAGTTATTACATTTTGTTAACTCTGGTTGTGTTCAAACCGTAAAAAATATCATTTGGCTATCTTGCATATGCGAAATAGTAAATTTAAATTATATTCAAATATTAGATAACAGTAATAGAGTGAGATATAATTATTTTTTTAAAAAACAATTCATAAGAAGAATTTTAAAAATAATTTACAGTACATCAAATGAACTTCAAAAATTAAATTGGAGTCAAATCGGACAATGCTATAATGATTAATTGTTCTATTTTCTTAACCCTGGTTATGTCCAAAACTTAAAAAGGATCATTTGGGTCATCTTGTATAACCTAAATATTCATTTTAAAATAAATTTAAATAATAGATAACCGTAATTGTGTGAGATATGACTATTTTTCTTAAACACAATACATTAAAATATTTTTAAAAATCATTTAGGGTTAATCAAATTATATCAAAAATTAAATCGGAACAATCGTTAACGCTATTATTTATTATATTTTCTTAATTCTGGTTGTGTTCAAACCGTAAAAAACATCATTTGGCTATCTTGTATATGCGAAATAGTAAATTTAAATTATATTCGAATAATAGATAACAGTAATAGATTGAGATATAATTATTTTTCTAAAAAACAATTCATAAGAAGAATTTTAAAAATAATTTACAGTACATCAAATGAACTTCAAAAATTAAATTGGAATGAAATCGGACAATGCTATAAGGATTAATTGTTCTATTTTCTTAACCCTGGTTATTTCCAAAACTTAAAAAGGATCATTTGGGTCATCTTATATAACCTAAATATTAATTTTTAAATAAATTTGTATAATAGATAACCGTAATTGAGTGAGATATGGCTATTTTTTTAAACACAATACATCAAAATATTTTTAAAAATTATTTAGTGTTAATCAAATTATATCTAAAAATTGAATTAAAATTAAATCAGAACAATCGCCAACGCTATTAGTTATTATATTTTCTAAACTCTGGTTGTGTTCAAACCGTAAAAAACATCATTTGGCTATCTTGTATATGCGAAATAGCAAATTTAAAGTATATTCGAATAATAGATAACAGTAATAGAGTAAGATATGGCTATTTTTTTAAACACAATACATCAAAATATTTTTAAAAATCATTTAGTGTTAATCAAATTAATTGTTCTATTTTCTTAACCCTGGTTATGTCTAAAACTTAAAAAGGATCATTTGTGTCACCTTGTATAACCTAAATATTAATTTTAAAATAAATTTGAATATTAGATAACCGTAATTGGGTGAGATATTACTATTTTTGTTAAACACAATACATTAAAATATTTTTAAAAATCATTTAGAGTTAATCAAATTATATCTAAAAATTAAATCGGAACAATCGTTAACGCTATTAGTTATTACATTTTGTTAACTCTGGTTGTGTTCAAACCGTAAAAAATATCATTTGGCTATCTTGCATATGCGAAATAGTAAATTTAAATTATATTCGAATATTAGATAACAGTAATAGAGTGAGATATAATTATTTTTTTAAAAAACAATTCATAAGAAGAATTTTAAAAATAATTTACAGTACATCAAATGAACTTCAAAAATTAAATTGGAGTCAAATCGGACAATGCTATAATGATTAATTGTTCTATTTTCTTAACCCTGGTTATGTCCAAAACTTAAAAAGGATCATTTGGGTCATCTTGTATAACCTAAATATTCATTTTAAAATAAATTTAAATAATAGATAACCGTAATTGTGTGAGATATGACTATTTTTCTTAAACAAAATACATTAAAATACTTTTAAAAATCATTTAGGGTTAATCAAATTATATCAAAAATTAAATCGGAACAATCGTTAACGCTATTATTTATTATATTTTCTTAATTCTGGTTGTGTTCAAACCGTAAAAAACATCATTTGGCTATCTTGTATATGCGAAATAGTAAATTTAAATTATATTCGAATAATAGATAACAGTAATAGAGTGAGATATGGCTATTTTTTTAAACACAATACATCAAAATATTTTTAAAAATCATTTAATGTTAATCAAATTATTTGTTCTATTTTCTTAACCCTGGTTATGTCTAAAACTTAAAAAGGATCATTTGTGTCACCTTGTATAACCTAAATATTAATTTTAAAATAAATTTGAATATTAGATAACCGTAATTGGGTGAGATATTACTATTTTTGTTAAACACAATACATTAAAATATTTTTAAAAATCATTTAGAGTTAATCAAATTATATCTAAAAATTAAATCGGAACAATCGTTAACGCTATTAGTTATTACATTTTGTTAACTCTGGTTTACATTAACTCTGGTTTACATTAACATTTAGTGTTAATCAAATTAATTGTTCTATTTTCTTAACCCTGGTTATGTCTAAAACTTAAAAAGGATCATTTGTGTCACCTTGTATAACCTAAATATTAATTTTAAAATAAATTTGAATATTAGATAACCGTAATTGGGTGAGATATTACTATTTTTGTTAAACACAATACATTAAAATATTTTTAAAAATCATTTAGAGTTAATCAAATTATATCTAAAAATTAAATCGGAACAATCGTTAACGCTATTAGTTATTACATTTTGTTAACTCTGGTTGTGTTCAAAACGTAAAAAATATCATTTGGCTATCTTGCATATGCGAAATAGTAAATTTAAATTATATTCAAATATTAGATAACAGTAATAGAGTGAGATATAATTATTTTTTTAAAAAACAATTCATAAGAAGAATTTTAAAAATAATTTACAGTACATCAAATGAACTTCAAAAATTAAATTGGAGTCAAATCGGACAATGCTATAAGGATTAATTGTTGTATTTTCTTAACCCTGGTTATGTCCAAAACTTAAAAAGGATCATTTGGGTCATCTTGTATAACCTAAATATTCATTTTAAAATAAATTTGAATAATAGATAACCATAATTGTGTGAGATATGACTATTTTTCTTAAACACAATACATTAAAATATTTTTAAAAATCATTTAGGGTTAATCAAATTATATCAAAAATTAAATCGGAACAATCGTTAACGCTATTATTTATTATATTTTCTTAATTCTGGTTGTGTTCAAACCGTAAAAAACATCATTTGGCTATCTTGTATATGCGAAATAGTAAATTTAAATTATATTCGAATAATAGATAACAGTAATAGAGTGAGATATAATAATTTTTTTAAAAAGCAATTCATAAGAAAAATTTTAATAATAATTTACAGTACATCAAATGAACTTTAAAGATTAAATTGGAATCAAATCGGACAATGCTGTAATGATTAATTGTTCTATTTTCTTAACCCTGGTTATGTCCAAAACTTAAAAAGGATCATTTGAGTCATCTTGTATAACCTAAATATTAATTTTAAAATAAATTTGAATAATAGATAACCGTAATTGAGTGAGATATGACTATTTTTTTAAAACACAATACATTAAAAGATTTTTAAAAATCATTTAGGGTTAATCAAATTATATCTAAAAATTAAATTAAAATTAAATCGGAACAATCGCCAACGCTATTAGTTATTATATTTTCTTAACTCTGGTTGTGTTCAAACCGTAAAAAACATCATTTGGCTATCTTGTATATGCGAAATATTAAATTTAAATTATATTCGAATAATAGATGACAGTAATAGAGTGAGATATGATTATTTTTTTAAAAAACAATTCATAAGAAAAATTTTAAAAATAATTTACACTACATCAAATGAACTTCAAAAATTAAATTGGAATCAAATCGGACAATGCTATAAGGATTAATTGTTCTATTTTCTTAACGCTGGTTATGTCTAAAACTTATAAAGGATCATTTGGGTCATCTTGTATAACCTAAATATTAATTTTAAAATAAATTTGAATAATAGATAACCGTAATTGAGTGAGATATGACTATTTTTTTAAAACACAATACAAAAAACAATTTTTAAAAATCATTTAGGGTTAATCAAATTATATCTATAAATTAAATTAAATTTAAATCGGAACAATCGCCAACGCTATTAGTTATTATATTTTCTTAACTCTGGTTGTGTTCAAACCGTAAAAAACATCATTTGGCTATCTTGTATATGCGAAATATTAAATTTAAATTATATTCAAATAATAGATAACAGTAATAGAGCGAGATATGATTATTTTTTTAAAAAACAATTCATAAGAAAAATTTTAAAAATAATTTACAGTATATCAAATGAACATCAAAAATTCAATTTGAATCAAATCGTACAATGCTATGAGGATTAATTGATCTATTTTCTTAACGCTGGTTATGTCTAAAACTTAAAAAAGATCATTTGGGTCATCTTGTATAACCTAAATATTAATTTTAAAATAAATTTGAATAATAGATAACCGTAATTGAGTGAGATATGACTATTTTTTTAAAACACAATACATAAAACTATTTTTAAGAATCATTTAGGGTAAATCAAATTACATCTAAAAATTAAATCGGAACAATCGTTAACGCTATTATTTATTATATTTTCTGAATTCTGGTTGTGTTCAAACCGTAAAAAACATCATTTGGCTATCTTGTATATGCGAAATAGTAAATTTAAATTATATTCGAATAATAGATAACAGTAATAGAGTGAGATATAATTATTTTTTTAAAAAACAATTCATAAGAAGAATTTTAAAAATAACTTACAGTACATCAAATGAACTTTAAAAATTAAATTGGAATGAAATCGGACAATGCTATAAGGATTAATTGTTCTATTTTCTTAACCCTGGTTATGTCCAAAACTTAAAAAGGATCTTTGGGTCATCTTATATAACCTAAATATTAATTTTTAAATAAATATGTATAATAGATAACCGTAATTGAGTGAAATATGGCTATTTTTTTAAACACAATACATCAAAATATTTTTAAAAATCATTTAGTGTTAATCAAATTATATCTAAAAATTGAATTAAAATTAAATCGGAACAATCGCCAACGCTATTAGTTATTATATTTTCTAAACTCTGGTTGTGTTCAAACCGTAAAAAACATCATTTGGCTATCTTGTATATGCGAAATAGCAAATTTAAATTATATTCGAATAATAGATAACAGTAATAGAGTGAGATATGGCTATTTTTTTAAACACAATACATCAAAATATTTTTAAAAATCATTTAGTGTTAATCAAATTAATTGTTCTATTTTCTTAACCCTGGTTATGTCTAAAACTTAAAAAGGATCATTTTTGTCACCTTGTATAACCTAAATATTAATTTTAAAATAAATTTGAATATTAGATAACCGTAATTGGGTGAGATATTCCTATTTTTGTTAAACACAATACATTAAAATATTTTTAAAAGTCATTTAGAGTTAATCAAATTATATCTAAAAATTAAATCGGAACAATCGTTAACGCTATTAGTTATTACATTTTGTTAACTCTGGTTGTGTTCAAACCGTAAAAAATATCATTTGGCTATCTTGCATATGCGAAATAGTAAATTTAAATTATATTCGAATATTAGATAACAGTAATAGAGTGAGATATAATTATTTTTTTAAAAAACAATTCATAAGAAGAATTTTAAAAATAATTTACAGTACATCAAATGAACTTCAAAAATTAAATTGGAGTCAAATCGGACAATGCTATAATGATTAATTGTTCTATTTTCTTAACCCTGGTTATGTCCAAAACTTAAAAAGGATCATTTGGGTCATCTTGTATAACCTAAATATTCATTTTAAAATAAATTTAAATAATAGATAACCGTAATTGTGTGAGATATGACTATTTTTCTTAAACACAATACATTAAAATATTTTTAAAAATCATTTAGGGTTAATTAAATTATATCAAAAATTAAATCGGAACAATCGTTAACGCTATTATTTATTATATTTTCTTAATTCTGGTTGTGTTCAAACCGTAAAAAACATCATTTGGCTATCTTGTATATGCGAAATAGTAAATTTAAATTATATTCGAATAATAGATAACAGTAATAGATTGAGATATAATTATTTTTCTAAAAAACAATTCATAAGAAGAATTTTAAAAATAATTTACAGTACATCAAATGAACTTCAAAAATTAAATTGGAATGAAATCGGACAATGCTATAAGGATTAATTGTTCTATTTTCTTAACCCTGGTTATTTCCAAAACTTAAAAAGGATCATTTGGGTCATCTTATATAACCTAAATATTAATTTTTAAATAAATTTGTATAATAGATAACCGTAATTGAGTGAGATATGGCTATTTTTTTAAACACAATACATCAAAATATTTTTAAAAATCATTTAGTGTTAATCAAATTATATCTAAAAATTGAATTAAAATTAAATCAGAACAATCGCCAACGCTATTAGTTATTATATTTTCTAAACTCTGGTTGTGTTCAAACCGTAAAAAACATCATTTGGCTATCTTGTATATGCGAAATAGCAAATTTAAATTATATTCGAATAATAGATAACAGTAATAGAGTAAGATATAGCTATTTTTTTAAACACAATACATCAAAATATTTTTAAAAATCATTTAGTGTTAATCAAATTAATTGTTCTATTTTCTTAACCCTGGTTATGTCTAAAACTTAAAAAGGATCATTTGTGTCACCTTGTATAACCTAAATATTAATTTTAAAATAAATTTGAATATTAGATAACCGTAATTGGGTGAGATATTACTATTTTTCTTAAACACAATACATTAAAATATTTTTAAAAATCATTTAGAGTTAATCAAATTATATCTAAAAATTAAATCGGAACAATCGTTAACGCTATTAGTTATTACATTTTGTTAACTCTGGTTGTGTTCAAACCGTAAAAAATATCATTTGGCTATCTTGCATATGCGAAATAGTAAATTTAAATTATATTCGAATATTAGATAACAGTAATAGAGTGAGATATAATTATTTTTTTAAAAAACAATTCATAAGAAGAATTTTAAAAATAATTTACAGTACATCAAATGAACTTCAAAAATTAAATTGGAGTCAAATCGGACAATGCTATAATGATTAATTGTTCTATTTTCTTAACCCTGGTTATGTCCAAAACTTAAAAAGGATCATTTGGGTCATCTTGTATAACCTAAATATTCATTTTAAAATAAATTTAAATAATAGATAACCGTAATTGTGTGAGATATGACTATTTTTCTTAAACACAATACATTAAAATATTTTTAAAAATCATTTAGGGTTAATCAAATTATATCAAAAATTAAATCGGAACAATCGTTAACGCTATTATTTATTATATTTTCTTAATTCTGGTTGTGTTCAAACCGTAAAAAACATCATTTGGCTATCTTGTATACGCGAAATAGTAAATTTAAATTATATTCGAATAATAGATAACAGTAATAGAGTGAGATATAATAATTTTTTTAAAAAACAATTCATAAGAAAAATTTTAATAATAATTTACAGTACATCAAATGAACTTTAAAAATTAAATTGGAATCAAATCGGACAATGCTGTAATGATTAATTGTTCTATTTTCTTAACCCTGGTTATGTCCAAAACTTAAAAAGGATCATTTGAGTCATCTTGTATAACCTAAATATTAATTTTAAAATAAATTTGAATAATAGATAACCGTAATTGAGTGAGATATGACTATTTTTTTAAAACACAATACATTAAAAGATTTTTAAAAATCATTTAGGGTTAATCAAATTATATCTAAAAATTAAATTAAAATTAAATCGGAACAATCGCCAACGCTATTAGTTATTATATTTTCTTAACTCTGGTTGTGTTCAAACCGTAAAAAACATCATTTGGCTATCTTGTATATGCGAAATATTAAATTTAAATTATATTCGAATAATAGATGACAGTAATAGAGTGAGATATGATTATTTTTTTAAAAAACAATTCATAAGAAAAATTTTAAAAATAATTTACAGTACATCAAATGAACTTCAAAAATTAAATTGGAGTCAAATCGGACAATGCTATAATGATTAATTGTTCTATTTTCTTAACCCTGGTTATGTCCAAAACTTAAAAAGGATCAATTGGGTCATCTTGTATAACCTAAATATTCATTTTAAAATAAATTTAAATAATAGATAACCGTAATTGAGTGAGATATGACTATTTTTTTAAAACACAATACATAAAACTATTTTTAAGAATCATTTAGGGTAAATCAAATTACATCTAAAAATTAAATCGGAACAATCGTTAACGCTATTATTTTTGTTATATTTTCTGAATTCTGGTTGTGTTCAAACCGTAAAAAACATCATTTGGCTATCTTGTATATGCGAAATAGTAAATTTAAATTATATTCGAATAATAGATAACAGTAATAGAGTGAGATATAATTATTTTTTTAAAAAACAATTCATAAGAAGAATTTTAAAAATAATTTACAGTACATCAAATGAACTTCAAAAATTAAATTGGAATGAAATCGGACAATGCTATAAGGATTAATTGTTCTATTTTCTTAACCCTGGTTATGTCCAAAACTTAAAAAGGATCTTTGGGTCATCTTATATAACCTAAATATTAATTTTTAAATAAATATGTATAATAGATAACCGTAATTGAGTGAAATATGGCTATTTTTTTAAACACAATACATCAAAATATTTTTAAAAATCATTTAGTGTTAATCAAATTATATCTAAAAATTGAATTTAAATTAAATCGGAACAATCGCCAACGCTATTAGTTATTATATTTTCTAAACTCTGGTTGTGTTCAAACCGTAAAAAACATCATTTGGCTATCTTGTATATGCGAAATAGCAAATTTAAATTATATTCGAATAATAGATAACAGTAATAGAGTGAGATATGGCTATTTTTTTAAACACAACACATCAAAATATTTTTAAAAATCATTTAGTGTTAATCAAATTAATTGTTCTATTTTCTTAACCCTGGTTATGTCTAAAACTTAAAAAGGATCATTTTTGTCACCTTGTATAACCTAAATATTAATTTTAAAATAAATTTGAATATTAGATAACCGTAATTGGGTGAGATATTCCTATTTTTGTTAAACACAATACATTAAAATATTTTTAAAAGTCATTTAGAGTTAATCAAATTATATCTAAAAATTAAATCGGAACAATCGTTAACGCTATTAGTTATTACATTTTGTTAACTCTGGTTGTGTTCAAACCGTAAAAAATATCATTTGGCTATCTTGTATATGCGAAATAGTAAATTTAAATTATATTCGAATATTAGATAACAGTAATAGAGTGAGATATAATTATTTTTCTAAAAAACAATTCATAAGAAGAATTTTAAAAATAATTTACAGTACATCAAATGAACTTCAAAAATTAAATTGGAGTCAAATCGGACAATGCTATAATGATTAATTGTTCTATTTTCTTAACCCTGGTTATGTCCAAAACTTAAAAAGGATCATTTGGGTCATCTTGTATAACCTAAATATTCATTTTAAAATAAATTTAAATAATAGATAACCGTAATTGTGTGAGATATGACTATTTTTCTTAAACACAATACATTAAAATATTTTTAAAAATCATTTAGGGTTAATCAAATTATATCAAAAATTAAATCGGAACAATCGTTAACGCTATTATTTATTATATTTTCTTAATTCTGGTTGTGTTCAAACCGTAAAAAACATCATTTGGCTATCTTGTATATGCGAAATAGTAAATTTAAATTATATTCGAATAATAAATAACAGTAATAGATTGAGATATAATTATTTTTCTAAAAAACAATTCATAAGAAGAATTTTAAAAATAATTTACAGTACATCAAATGAACTTCAAAAATTAAATTGGAATGAAATCGGACAATGCTATAAGGATTAATTGTTCTATTTTCTTAACCCTGGTTATTTCCAAAACTTAAAAAGGATCATTTGGGTCATCTTATATAACCTAAATATTAATTTTTAAATAAATTTGTATAATAGATAACCGTAATTGAGTGAGATATGGCTATTTTTTTAAACACAATACATCAAAATATTTTTAAAAATCATTTAGTGTTAATCAAATTATATCTAAAAATTGAATTAAAATTAAATCAGAACAATCGCCAACGCTATTAGTTATTATATTTTCTAAACTCTGGTTGTGTTCAAACCGTAAAAAACATCATTTGGCTATCTTGTATATGCGAAATAGCAAATTTAAATTATATTCGAATAATAGATAACAGTAATAGAGTAAGATATGGCTATTTTTTTAAACACAATACATCAAAATATTTTTAAAAATCATTTAGTGTTAATCAAATTAATTGTTCTATTTTCATAACCCTGGTTATGTCTAAAACTTAAAAAGGATCATTTGTGTCACCTTGTATAACCTAAATATTAATTTTAAAATAAATTTGAATATTAGATTACCGTAATTGGGTGAGATATTATTATTTTTCTTAAACACAATACATTAAAATATTTTTAAAAATCATTTAGAGTTAATCAAATTATATCTAAAAATTAAATCGGAACAATCGTTAACGCTATTAGTTATTACATTTTGTTAACTCTGGTTGTGTTCAAACCGTAAAAAATATCATTTGGCTATCTTGCATATGCGAAATAGTAAATTTAAATTATATTCGAATATTAGATAACAGTAATAGAGTGAGATATAATTATTTTTTTAAAAAACAATTCATAAGAAGAATTTTAAAAATAATTTACAGTACATCAAATGAACTTCAAAAATTAAATTGGAGTCAAATCGGACAATGCTATAATGATTAATTGTTCTATTTTCTTAACCCTGGTTATGTCCAAAACTTAAAAAGGATCATTTGGGTCATCTTGTATAACCTAAATATTCATTTTAAAATAAATTTAAATAATAGATAACCGTAATTGTGTGAGATATGACTATTTTTCTTAAACACAATACATTAAAATATTTTTAAAAATCATTTAGGGTTAATCAAATTATATCAAAAATTAAATCGGAACAATCGTTAACGCTATTATTTATTATATTTTCTTAATTCTGGTTGTGTTCAAACCGTAAAAAACATCATTTGGCTATCTTGTATATGCGAAATAGTAAATTTAAATTATATTCGAATAATAGATAACAGTAATAGAGTGAGATATAATAATTTTTTTAAAAAACAATTCATAAGAAAAATTTTAATAATAATTTACAGTACATCAAATGAACTTTAAAAATTAAATTGGAATCAAATCGGACAATGCTGTAATGATTAATTGTTCTATTTTCTTAACCCTGGTTATGTCCAAAACTTAAAAAGGATCATTTGAGTCATCTTGTATAACCTAAATATTAATTTTAAAATAAATTTGAATAATAGATAACCGTAATTGAGTGAGATATGACTATTTTTTTAAAACACAATACATTAAAAGATTTTTAAAAATCATTTAGGGTTAATCAAATTATATCTAAAAATTAAATTAAAATTAAATCGGAACAATCGCCAACGCTATTAGTTATTATATTTTCTTAACTCTGGTTGTGTTCAAACCGTAAAAAACATCATTTGGCTATCTTGTAAATGCGAAATATTAAATTTAAATTATATTCGAATAATAGATGACAGTAATAGAGTGAGATATGATTATTTTTTTAAAAAACAATTCATAAGAAAAATTTTAAAAATAATTTACAGTACATCAAATGAACTTCAAAAATTAAATTGGAATCAAATCGGACAATGCTATAAGGATTAATTGTTCTACTTTCTTAACGCTGGTTATGTCTAAAACTTATAAAGGATCATTTGGCTCATCTTGTATAACCTAAATATTAATTTTAAAATAAATTTGAATAATAGATAACCGTAATTGAGTGAGATATGACTATTTTTTTAAAACACAATACAAAAAACAATTTTTAAAAATCATTTAGGGTTAATCAAATTATATCTATAAATTAAATTAAAATTAAATCGGAACAATCGCCAACGCTATTAGTTATTATATTTTCTTAACTCTGGTTGTGTTCAAACCGTAAAAAACATCATTTGGCTATCTTGTATATGCGAAATATTAAATTTAAATTATATTCAAATAATAGATAACAGTAATAGAGTGAGATATGATTATTTTTTTAAAAAACAATTCATAAGAAAAATTTTAAAAATAATTTACAGTACATCAAATGAACATCAAAAATTAAATTTGAATCAAATCGTACAATGCTATGAGGATTAATTGATCTATTTTCTTAACGCTGGTTATGTCTAAAACTTAAAAAAGATCATTTGGGTCATCTTGTATAACCTAAATATTAATTTTAAAATAAATTTGAATAATAGATAACCGTAATTGAGTGAGATATGACTATTTTTTTAAAACACAATACATAAAACTATTTTTAAGAATCATTTAGGGTAAATCAAATTACATCTAAAAATTAAATCGGAACAATCGTTAACGCTATTATTTATTATATTTTCTGAATTCTGGTTGTGTTCAAACCGTAAAAAACATCATTTGGCTATCTTGTATATGCGAAATAGTAAATTTAAATTATATTCGAATAATAGATAACAGTAATAGAGTGAGATATAATTATTTTTTTAAAAAACAATTCATAAGAAGAATTTTAAAAATAATTTACAGTACATCAAATGAACTTCAAAAATTAAATTGGAATGAAATCGGACAATGCTATAAGGATTAATTGTTCTATTTTCTTAACCCTGGTTATGTCCAAAACTTAAAAAGGATCTTTGGGTCATCTTATATAACCTAAATATTAATTTTTAAATAAATATGTATAATAGATAACCGTAATTGAGTGAAATATGGCTATTTTTTTAAACACAATACATCAAAATATTTTTAAAAATCATTTAGTGTTAATCAAATTATATCTAAAAATTGAATTAAAATTAAATCGGAACAATCGCCAACGCTATTAGTTATTATATTTTCTAAACTCTGGTTGTGTTCAAACCGTAAAAAACATCATTTGGCTATCTTGTATATGCGAAATAGCAAATTTAAATTATATTCGAATAATAGATAACAGTAATAGAGTGAGATATGGCTATTTTTTTTAAACACAATACATCAAAATATTTTTAAAAATCATTTAGTGTTAATCAAATTAATTGTTCTATTTTCTTAACCCTGGTTATGTCTAAAACTTAAAAAGGATCATTTTTGTCACCTTGTATAACCTAAATATTAATTTTAAAATAAATTTGAATATTAGATAACCGTAATTGGGTGAGATATTACTATTTTTGTTAAACACAATACATTAAAATATTTTTAAAAGTCATTTAGAGTTAATCAAATTATATCTAAAAATTAAATCGGAACAATCGTTAACGCTATTAGTTATTACATTTTGTTAACTCTGGTTGTGTTCAAACCGTAAAAAATATCATTTGGCTATCTTGTATATGCGAAATAGTAAATTTAAATTATATTCGAATATTAGATAACAGTAATAGAGTGAGATATAATTATTTTTTTAAAAAACAATTCATAAGAAGAATTTTAAAAATAATTTACAGTACATCAAATGAACTTCAAAAATTAAATTGGAGTCAAATCGGACAATGCTATAATGATTAATTGTTCTATTTTCTTAACCCTGGTTATGTCCAAAACTTAAAAAGGATCATTTGGGTCATCTTGTATAACCTAAATATTCATTTTAAAATAAATTTGAATAATAGATAACCGTAATTGTGTGAGATATGACTATTTTTCTTAAACACAATACATTAAAATATTTTTAAAAATCATTTAGGGTTAATCAAATTATATCAAAAATTAAATCGGAACAATCGTTAACGCTATTATTTATTATATTTTCTTAATTCTGGTTGTGTTCAAACCGTAAAAAACATCATTTGGCTATCTTGTATATGCGAAATAGTAAATTTAAATTATATTCGAATAATAGATAACAGTAATAGAGTGAGATATAATAATTTTTTTTAAAAACAATTCATAAGAAAAATTTTAATAATAATTTACAGTACATCAAATGAACTTTAAAAATTAAATTGGAATCAAATCGGACAATGCTGTAATGATTAATTGTTCTATTTTCTTAACCCTGGTTATGTCCAAAACTTAAAAAGGATCATTTGAGTCATCTTGTATAACCTAAATATTAATTTTAAAATAAATTTGAATAATAGATAACCGTAATTGAGTGAGATATGACTATTTTTTTAAAACACAATACATTAAAAGATTTTTAAAAATCATTTAGGGTTAATCAAATTATATCTATAAATTAAATTAAAATTAAATCGGAACAATCGCCAACGCTATTAGTTATTATATTTTCTTAACTCTGGTTGTGTTCAAACCGTAAAAAACATCATTTGGCTATCTTGTATATGCGAAATATTAAATTTAAATTATATTCGAATAATAGATGACAGTAATAGAGTGAGATATGATTATTTTTTTAAAAAACAATTCATAAGAAAAATTTTAAAAATAATTTACAGTACGTCAAATGAACTTCAAAAATTAAATTGGAATCAAATCGGACAATGCTATAAGGATTAATTGTTCTATTTTCTTAACGCTGGTTATGTCTAAAACTTATAAAGGATCGTTTGGGTCATCTTGTATAACCTAAATATTAATTTTAAAATAAATTTGAATATTAGATAACCGTAATTGGGTGAGATATTACTATTTTTGTTAAACACAATACATTAAAATATTTTTAAAAGTCATTTAGAGTTAATCAAATTATATCTAAAAATTAAATCGGAACAATCGTTAACGCTATTAGTTATTACATTTTGTTAACTCTGGTTGTGTTCAAACCGTAAAAAATATCATTTGGCTATCTTGTATATGCAAAATAGTAAATTTAAATTATATTCAAATATTAGATAACAGTAATAGAGTGAGATATAATTATTTGTTAAAAAAAAATTCATAAGAAGAATTTTAAAAATAATTTACAGTACATCAAATGAACTTCAAAAATTAAATTGGAATCAAATCGGACAATGCTATAAGGATTAATTGTTCTATTTTCTTAACCCTGGTTATGTCCAAAACTTAAAAAGGATCATTTGGGTCATCTTGTAAAACCTAAATATTCTTTTTAAAATAAATTTTAATAATAGATTACCGTAATTGGGTGGGATATGACTATTTTTCTTAAACACAATACATTAAAATATTTTTAAAAATCATTTAGGGTTAATCAAATTATATCTAAATATTAAATCGGAACAATCGTTAACGCTATTAATTACATTTTCTTAACTCTGGTTTTGTTCAAACCGTAAAAAACAACATTTGGCTATCTTGTATATGCGAAATAGTAAATTTAAATTATATTCGAATAATAGATGACAGTAATAGAGTGAGATTTGATTATTTTTTTAAAAAACAATTCATAAGAAAAATTTTAAAAATAATTTACAGTACATCAAATGAACTTTAAAAATTAAATTGGAATCAAATCGGACAATGCTGTAATGATTAATTGTTCTATTTTCTTAACCCTGGTTATGTCCAAAACTTAAAAAGGATCATTTGAGTCATCTTGTATAACCTAAATATTAATTTTAAAATAAATTTGAATAATAGATAACCGTAATTGAGTGAGATATGACTATTTTTTTAAAACACAATACATTAAAAGATTTTTAAAAATCATTTAGGGTTAATCAAATTATATCTAAAAATTAAATTAAAATTAAATCGGAACAATCGCCAACGCTATTAGTTATTATATTTTCTTAACTCTGGTTGTGTTCAAACCGTAAAAAACATCATTTGGCTATCTTGTATATGCGAAATAGCAAATTTAAATTATATTCGAATAATAGATAACAGTAATAGAGTAAGATATGGCTATTTTTTTAAACACAATACATCAAAATATTTTTAAAAATCATTTAGTGTTAATCAAATTAATTGTTCTATTTTCATAACCCTGGTTATGTCTAAAACTTAAAAAGGATCATTTGTGTCACCTTGTATAACCTAAATATTAATTTTAAAATAAATTTGAATATTAGATTACCGTAATTGGGTGAGATATTATTATTTTTCTTAAACACAATACATTAAAATATTTTTAAAAATCATTTAGAGTTAATCAAATTATATCTAAAAATTAAATCGGAACAATCGTTAACGCTATTAGTTATTACATTTTGTTAACTCTGGTTGTGTTCAAACCGTAAAAAATATCATTTGGCTATCTTGCATATGCGAAATAGTAAATTTAAATTATATTCGAATATTAGATAACAGTAATAGAGTGAGATATAATTATTTTTTTAAAAAACAATTCATAAGAAGAATTTTAAAAATAATTTACAGTACATCAAATGAACTTCAAAAATTAAATTGGAGTCAAATCGGACAATGCTATAATGATTAATTGTTCTATTTTCTTAACCCTGGTTATGTCCAAAACTTAAAAAGGATCATTTGGGTCATCTTGTATAACCTAAATATTCATTTTAAAATAAATTTAAATAATAGATAACCGTAATTGTGTGAGATATGACTATTTTTCTTAAACACAATACATTAAAATATTTTTAAAAATCATTTAGGGTTAATCAAATTATATCAAAAATTAAATCGGAACAATCGTTAACGCTATTATTTATTATATTTTCTTAATTCTGGTTGTGTTCAAACCGTAAAAAACATCATTTGGCTATCTTGTATATGCGAAATAGTAAATTTAAATTATATTCGAATAATAGATAACAGTAATAGAGTGAGATATAATAATTTTTTTAAAAAACAATTCATAAGAAAAATTTTAATAATAATTTACAGTACATCAAATGAACTTTAAAAATTAAATTGGAATCAAATCGGACAATGCTGTAATGATTAATTGTTCTATTTTCTTAACCCTGGTTATGTCCAAAACTTAAAAAGGATCATTTGAGTCATCTTGTATAACCTAAATATTAATTTTAAAATAAATTTGAATAATAGATAACCGTAATTGAGTGAGATATGACTATTTTTTTAAAACACAATACATTAAAAGATTTTTAAAAATCATTTAGGGTTAATCAAATTATATCTAAAAATTAAATTAAAATTAAATCGGAACAATCGCCAACGCTATTAGTTATTATATTTTCTTAACTCTGGTTGTGTTCAAACCGTAAAAAACATCATTTGGCTATCTTGTAAATGCGAAATATTAAATTTAAATTATATTCGAATAATAGATGACAGTAATAGAGTGAGATATGATTATTTTTTTAAAAAACAATTCATAAGAAAAATTTTAAAAATAATTTACAGTACATCAAATGAACTTCAAAAATTAAATTGGAATCAAATCGGACAATGCTATAAGGATTAATTGTTCTACTTTCTTAACGCTGGTTATGTCTAAAACTTATAAAGGATCATTTGGCTCATCTTGTATAACCTAAATATTAATTTTAAAATAAATTTGAATAATAGATAACCGTAATTGAGTGAGATATGACTATTTTTTTAAAACACAATACAAAAAACAATTTTTAAAAATCATTTAGGGTTAATCAAATTATATCTATAAATTAAATTAAAATTAAATCGGAACAATCGCCAACGCTATTAGTTATTATATTTTCTTAACTCTGGTTGTGTTCAAACCGTAAAAAACATCATTTGGCTATCTTGTATATGCGAAATATTAAATTTAAATTATATTCAAATAATAGATAACAGTAATAGAGTGAGATATGATTATTTTTTTAAAAAACAATTCATAAGAAAAATTTTAAAAATAATTTACAGTACATCAAATGAACATCAAAAATTAAATTTGAATCAAATCGTACAATGCTATGAGGATTAATTGATCTATTTTCTTAACGCTGGTTATGTCTAAAACTTAAAAAAGATCATTTGGGTCATCTTGTATAACCTAAATATTAATTTTAAAATAAATTTGAATAATAGATAACCGTAATTGAGTGAGATATGACTATTTTTTTAAAACACAATACATAAAACTATTTTTAAGAATCATTTAGGGTAAATCAAATTACATCTAAAAATTAAATCGGAACAATCGTTAACGCTATTATTTATTATATTTTCTGAATTCTGGTTGTGTTCAAACCGTAAAAAACATCATTTGGCTATCTTGTATATGCGAAATAGTAAATTTAAATTATATTCGAATAATAGATAACAGTAATAGAGTGAGATATAATTATTTTTTTAAAAAACAATTCATAAGAAGAATTTTAAAAATAATTTACAGTACATCAAATGAACTTCAAAAATTAAATTGGAATGAAATCGGACAATGCTATAAGGATTAATTGTTCTATTTTCTTAACCCTGGTTATGTCCAAAACTTAAAAAGGATCTTTGGGTCATCTTATATAACCTAAATATTAATTTTTAAATAAATATGTATAATAGATAACCGTAATTGAGTGAAATATGGCTATTTTTTTAAACACAATACATCAAAATATTTTTAAAAATCATTTAGTGTTAATCAAATTATATCTAAAAATTGAATTAAAATTAAATCGGAACAATCGCCAACGCTATTAGTTATTATATTTTCTAAACTCTGGTTGTGTTCAAACCGTAAAAAACATCATTTGGCTATCTTGTATATGCGAAATAGCAAATTTAAATTATATTCGAATAATAGATAACAGTAATAGAGTGAGATATGGCTATTTTTTTTAAACACAATACATCAAAATATTTTTAAAAATCATTTAGTGTTAATCAAATTAATTGTTCTATTTTCTTAACCCTGGTTATGTCTAAAACTTAAAAAGGATCATTTTTGTCACCTTGTATAACCTAAATATTAATTTTAAAATAAATTTGAATATTAGATAACCGTAATTGGGTGAGATATTACTATTTTTGTTAAACACAATACATTAAAATATTTTTAAAAGTCATTTAGAGTTAATCAAATTATATCTAAAAATTAAATCGGAACAATCGTTAACGCTATTAGTTATTACATTTTGTTAACTCTGGTTGTGTTCAAACCGTAAAAAATATCATTTGGCTATCTTGTATATGCGAAATAGTAAATTTAAATTATATTCGAATATTAGATAACAGTAATAGAGTGAGATATAATTATTTTTTTAAAAAACAATTCATAAGAAGAATTTTAAAAATAATTTACAGTACATCAAATGAACTTCAAAAATTAAATTGGAGTCAAATCGGACAATGCTATAATGATTAATTGTTCTATTTTCTTAACCCTGGTTATGTCCAAAACTTAAAAAGGATCATTTGGGTCATCTTGTATAACCTAAATATTCATTTTAAAATAAATTTGAATAATAGATAACCGTAATTGTGTGAGATATGACTATTTTTCTTAAACACAATACATTAAAATATTTTTAAAAATCATTTAGGGTTAATCAAATTATATCAAAAATTAAATCGGAACAATCGTTAACGCTATTATTTATTATATTTTCTTAATTCTGGTTGTGTTCAAACCGTAAAAAACATCATTTGGCTATCTTGTATATGCGAAATAGTAAATTTAAATTATATTCGAATAATAGATAACAGTAATAGAGTGAGATATAATAATTTTTTTTAAAAACAATTCATAAGAAAAATTTTAATAATAATTTACAGTACATCAAATGAACTTTAAAAATTAAATTGGAATCAAATCGGACAATGCTGTAATGATTAATTGTTCTATTTTCTTAACCCTGGTTATGTCCAAAACTTAAAAAGGATCATTTGAGTCATCTTGTATAACCTAAATATTAATTTTAAAATAAATTTGAATAATAGATAACCGTAATTGAGTGAGATATGACTATTTTTTTAAAACACAATACATTAAAAGATTTTTAAAAATCATTTAGGGTTAATCAAATTATATCTATAAATTAAATTAAAATTAAATCGGAACAATCGCCAACGCTATTAGTTATTATATTTTCTTAACTCTGGTTGTGTTCAAACCGTAAAAAACATCATTTGGCTATCTTGTATATGCGAAATATTAAATTTAAATTATATTCGAATAATAGATGACAGTAATAGAGTGAGATATGATTATTTTTTTAAAAAACAATTCATAAGAAAAATTTTAAAAATAATTTACAGTACGTCAAATGAACTTCAAAAATTAAATTGGAATCAAATCGGACAATGCTATAAGGATTAATTGTTCTATTTTCTTAACGCTGGTTATGTCTAAAACTTATAAAGGATCGTTTGGGTCATCTTGTATAACCTAAATATTAATTTTAAAATAAATTTGAATATTAGATAACCGTAATTGGGTGAGATATTACTATTTTTGTTAAACACAATACATTAAAATATTTTTAAAAGTCATTTAGAGTTAATCAAATTATATCTAAAAATTAAATCGGAACAATCGTTAACGCTATTAGTTATTACATTTTGTTAACTCTGGTTGTGTTCAAACCGTAAAAAATATCATTTGGCTATCTTGTATATGCAAAATAGTAAATTTAAATTATATTCAAATATTAGATAACAGTAATAGAGTGAGATATAATTATTTGTTAAAAAAAAATTCATAAGAAGAATTTTAAAAATAATTTACAGTACATCAAATGAACTTCAAAAATTAAATTGGAATCAAATCGGACAATGCTATAAGGATTAATTGTTCTATTTTCTTAACCCTGGTTATGTCCAAAACTTAAAAAGGATCATTTGGGTCATCTTGTAAAACCTAAATATTCTTTTTAAAATAAATTTTAATAATAGATTACCGTAATTGGGTGGGATATGACTATTTTTCTTAAACACAATACATTAAAATATTTTTAAAAATCATTTAGGGTTAATCAAATTATATCTAAATATTAAATCGGAACAATCGTTAACGCTATTAATTACATTTTCTTAACTCTGGTTTTGTTCAAACCGTAAAAAACAACATTTGGCTATCTTGTATATGCGAAATAGTAAATTTAAATTATATTCGAATAATAGATGACAGTAATAGAGTGAGATTTGATTATTTTTTTAAAAAACAATTCATAAGAAAAATTTTAAAAATAATTTACAGTACATCAAATGAACTTTAAAAATTAAATTGGAATCAAATCGGACAATGCTGTAATGATTAATTGTTCTATTTTCTTAACCCTGGTTATGTCCAAAACTTAAAAAGGATCATTTGAGTCATCTTGTATAACCTAAATATTAATTTTAAAATAAATTTGAATAATAGATAACCGTAATTGAGTGAGATATGACTATTTTTTTAAAACACAATACAAAAAACAATTTTTAAAAATCATTTAGGGTTAATCAAATTATATCTATAAATTAAATTAAAATTAAATCGGAACAATCGCCAACGCTATTAGTTATTATATTTTCTTAACTCTGGTTGTGTTCAAACCGTAAAAAACATCATTTGGCTATCTTGTATATGCGAAATATTAAATTTAAATTATATTCAAATAATAGATAACAGTAATAGAGTGAGATATGATTATTTTTTTAAAAAACAATTCATAAGAAAAATTTTAAAAATAATTTACAGTACATCAAATGAACATCAAAAATTAAATTTGAATCAAATCGTACAATGCTATGAGGATTAATTGATCTATTTTCTTAACGCTGGTTATGTCTAAAACTTAAAAAAGATCATTTGGGTCATCTTGTATAACCTAAATATTAATTTTAAAATAAATTTGAATAATAGATAACCGTAATTGAGTGAGATATGACTATTTTTTTAAAACACAATACATAAAACTATTTTTAAGAATCATTTAGGGTAAATCAAATTACATCTAAAAATTAAATCGGAACAATCGTTAACGCTATTATTTATTATATTTTCTGAATTCTGGTTGTGTTCAAACCGTAAAAAACATCATTTGGCTATCTTGTATATGCGAAATAGTAAATTTAAATTATATTCGAATAATAGATAACAGTAATAGAGTGAGATATAATTATTTTTTTAAAAAACAATTCATAAGAAGAATTTTAAAAATAATTTACAGTACATCAAATGAACTTCAAAAATTAAATTGGAATGAAATCGGACAATGCTATAAGGATTAATTGTTCTATTTTCTTAACCCTGGTTATGTCCAAAACTTAAAAAGGATCTTTGGGTCATCTTATATAACCTAAATATTAATTTTTAAATAAATATGTATAATAGATAACCGTAATTGAGTGAAATATGGCTATTTTTTTAAACACAATACATCAAAATATTTTTAAAAATCATTTAGTGTTAATCAAATTATATCTAAAAATTGAATTAAAATTAAATCGGAACAATCGCCAACGCTATTAGTTATTATATTTTCTAAACTCTGGTTGTGTTCAAACCGTAAAAAACATCATTTGGCTATCTTGTATATGCGAAATAGCAAATTTAAATTATATTCGAATAATAGATAACAGTAATAGAGTGAGATATGGCTATTTTTTTTAAACACAATACATCAAAATATTTTTAAAAATCATTTAGTGTTAATCAAATTAATTGTTCTATTTTCTTAACCCTGGTTATGTCTAAAACTTAAAAAGGATCATTTTTGTCACCTTGTATAACCTAAATATTAATTTTAAAATAAATTTGAATATTAGATAACCGTAATTGGGTGAGATATTACTATTTTTGTTAAACACAATACATTAAAATATTTTTAAAAGTCATTTAGAGTTAATCAAATTATATCTAAAAATTAAATCGGAACAATCGTTAACGCTATTAGTTATTACATTTTGTTAACTCTGGTTGTGTTCAAACCGTAAAAAATATCATTTGGCTATCTTGTATATGCGAAATAGTAAATTTAAATTATATTCGAATATTAGATAACAGTAATAGAGTGAGATATAATTATTTTTTTAAAAAACAATTCATAAGAAGAATTTTAAAAATAATTTACAGTACATCAAATGAACTTCAAAAATTAAATTGGAGTCAAATCGGACAATGCTATAATGATTAATTGTTCTATTTTCTTAACCCTGGTTATGTCCAAAACTTAAAAAGGATCATTTGGGTCATCTTGTATAACCTAAATATTCATTTTAAAATAAATTTGAATAATAGATAACCGTAATTGTGTGAGATATGACTATTTTTCTTAAACACAATACATTAAAATATTTTTAAAAATCATTTAGGGTTAATCAAATTATATCAAAAATTAAATCGGAACAATCGTTAACGCTATTATTTATTATATTTTCTTAATTCTGGTTGTGTTCAAACCGTAAAAAACATCATTTGGCTATCTTGTATATGCGAAATAGTAAATTTAAATTATATTCGAATAATAGATAACAGTAATAGAGTGAGATATAATAATTTTTTTTAAAAACAATTCATAAGAAAAATTTTAATAATAATTTACAGTACATCAAATGAACTTTAAAAATTAAATTGGAATCAAATCGGACAATGCTGTAATGATTAATTGTTCTATTTTCTTAACCCTGGTTATGTCCAAAACTTAAAAAGGATCATTTGAGTCATCTTGTATAACCTAAATATTAATTTTAAAATAAATTTGAATAATAGATAACCGTAATTGAGTGAGATATGACTATTTTTTTAAAACACAATACATTAAAAGATTTTTAAAAATCATTTAGGGTTAATCAAATTATATCTATAAATTAAATTAAAATTAAATCGGAACAATCGCCAACGCTATTAGTTATTATATTTTCTTAACTCTGGTTGTGTTCAAACCGTAAAAAACATCATTTGGCTATCTTGTATATGCGAAATATTAAATTTAAATTATATTCGAATAATAGATGACAGTAATAGAGTGAGATATGATTATTTTTTTAAAAAACAATTCATAAGAAAAATTTTAAAAATAATTTACAGTACGTCAAATGAACTTCAAAAATTAAATTGGAATCAAATCGGACAATGCTATAAGGATTAATTGTTCTATTTTCTTAACGCTGGTTATGTCTAAAACTTATAAA
Organism: Anthonomus grandis grandis; assembly: GCF_022605725.1. Lineage (NCBI taxonomy): Eukaryota > Metazoa > Arthropoda > Insecta > Coleoptera > Curculionidae > Anthonomus > Anthonomus grandis. The sequence goes on from NC_065565.1 coordinate 1,787,294, forward strand.
GGATCGTTTGGGTCATCTTGTATAACCTAAATATTAATTTTAAAATAAATTTGAATATTAGATAACCGTAATTGGGTGAGATATTACTATTTTTGTTAAACACAATACATTAAAATATTTTTAAAAGTCATTTAGAGTTAATCAAATTATATCTAAAAATTAAATCGGAACAATCGTTAACGCTATTAGTTATTACATTTTGTTAACTCTGGTTGTGTTCAAACCGTAAAAAATATCATTTGGCTATCTTGTATATGCAAAATAGTAAATTTAAATTATATTCAAATATTAGATAACAGTAATAGAGTGAGATATAATTATTTGTTAAAAAAAAATTCATAAGAAGAATTTTAAAAATAATTTACAGTACATCAAATGAACTTCAAAAATTAAATTGGAATCAAATCGGACAATGCTATAAGGATTAATTGTTCTATTTTCTTAACCCTGGTTATGTCCAAAACTTAAAAAGGATCATTTGGGTCATCTTGTAAAACCTAAATATTCTTTTTAAAATAAATTTTAATAATAGATTACCGTAATTGGGTGGGATATGACTATTTTTCTTAAACACAATACATTAAAATATTTTTAAAAATCATTTAGGGTTAATCAAATTATATCTAAATATTAAATCGGAACAATCGTTAACGCTATTAATTACATTTTCTTAACTCTGGTTTTGTTCAAACCGTAAAAAACAACATTTGGCTATCTTGTATATGCGAAATAGTAAATTTAAATTATATTCGAATAATAGATGACAGTAATAGAGTGAGATTTGATTATTTTTTTAAAAAACAATTCATAAGAAAAATTTTAAAAATAATTTACAGTACATCAAATGAACTTCAAAAATTAAATTGGAATCAAATCGGACAATGCTATAAGGATTAATTGTTCTATTTTCTTAACGCTGGTTATGTCTAAAACTTATAAAGGATCATTTGGGTCATCTTGTATAACCTAAATATTAATTTTAAAATAAATTTGAATAATAGATAACCGTAATTGAGCGAGATATGACTATTTTTTTAAAACACAATACAAAAAACAATTTTTAAAAATCATTTAGGGTTAATCAAATTATATCTATAAATTAAATTAAAATTAAATCGGAACAATCGCCAACGCTATTAGTTATTATATTTTCTTAACTCTGGTTGTGTTCAAACCGTAAAAAACATCATTTGGCTATCTTGTATATGCGAAATATTAAATTTAAATTATATTCAAATAATAGGTAACAGTAATAGAGTGAGATATGATTATTTTTTTAAAAAACAATTCATAAGAAAAATTTTAAAAATAATTTACAGTACATCAAATGAACATCAAAAATTAAATTTGAATCAAATCGTACAATGCTATGAGGATTAATTGATCTATTTTCTTAACGCTGGTTATGTCTAAAACTTAAAAAAGATCATTTGGGTCATCTTGTATAACCTAAATATTAATTTTAAAATAAATTTGAATAATAGATAACCGTAATTGAGTGAGATATGACTATTTTTTTAAAACACAATACATAAAACTATTTTTAAGAATCATTTAGGGTTAATCAAATTACATCTAAAAATTAAATCGGAACAATCGTTAACGCTATTATTTATTATATTTTCTGAATTCTGGTTGTGTTCAAACCGTAAAAAACATCATTTGGCTATCTTGTATATGCGAAATGGTAAATTTAAATTATATTCGAATAATAGATAACAGTAATAGAGTGAGATATAATTATTTTTTTAAAAAACAATTCATAAGAAGAATTTTAAAAATAATTTACAGTACATCAAATGAACTTCAAAAATTAAATTGGAATGAAATCGGACAATGCTATAAGGATTAATTGTTCTATTTTCTTAACCCTGGTTATGTCCAAAACTTAAAAAGGATCTTTGGGTCATCTTATATAACCTAAATATTAATTTTTAAATAAATTTGTATAATAGATAACCGTAATTGAGTGAGATATGGCTATTTTTTTAAACACAATACATCAAAATATTTTTAAAAATCATTTAGGGTTAATCAAATTATATCTAAATATTAAATCGGAACAATCGTTAACGCTATTAATTACATTTTCTTAACTCTGGTTTTGTTCAAACCGTAAAAAACATCATTTGGCTATCTTGTATATGCGAAATGGTAAATTTAAATTATATTCGAATAATAGATAACACTAATAGAGTGAGATATAATTATTTTTTTAAAAAACAATTCATAAGAAGAATTTTAAAAATAATTTACAGTACATCAAATGAACTTCAAAAATTAAATTGGAATGAAATCGGACAATGCTATAAGGATTAATTGTTCTATTTTCTTAACCCTGGTTATGTCCAAAACTTAAAAAGGATCTTTGGGTCATCTTATATAACCTAAATATTAATTTTTAAATAAATTTGTATAATAGATAACCGTAATTGAGTGAGATATGGCTATTTTTTTAAACACAATACATCAAAATATTTTTAAAAATCATTTAGTGTTAATCAAATTATATCTAAAAATTGAATTAAAATTAAATCGGAACAATCGCCAACGCTATTAGTTATTATATTTTCTAAACTCTGGTTGTGTTCAAACCGTAAAAAACATCATTTGGCTATCTTGTATATGCGAAATAGTAAATTTAAATTATATTCGAATAATAGATAACAGTAATAGAGTGAGATATAATTATTTTTTTAAAAAACAATTCATAAAAAGAATTTTAAAAATAATTTACAGTACATCAAATGAACTTCAAAAATTAAATTGGAATGAAATCGGACAATGCTATAAGGATTAATTGTTCTATTTTCTTAACCCTGGTTATGTCCAAAACTTAAAAAGGATCTTTGGGTCATCTTATATAACCTAAATATTAATTTTTAAATAAATTTGTATAATAGATAACCGTAATTGAGTGAGATATGGCTATTTTTTTAAACACAATACATCAAAATATTTTTAAAAATCATTTAGTGTTAATCAAATTAATTGTTCTATTTTCTTAACCCTGGTTATGTCTAAAACTTAAAAAGGATCATTTGTGTCACCTTGTATAACCTAAATATTAATTTTAAAATAAATTTGAATATTAGATAACCGTAATTGGGTGAGATATTACTATTTTTGTTAAACACAATACATTAAAATATTTTTAAAAATCATTTAGAGTTAATCAAATTATATCTAAAAATTAAATCGGAACAATCGTTAACGCTATTAGTTATTACATTTTGTTAACTCTGGTTGTGTTCAAACCGTAAAAAATATCATTTGGCTATCTTGTATATGCGAAATAGTAAATTTAAATTATATTCGAATATTAGATAACAGTAATAGAGTGAGATATAATTATTTGTTAAAAAAAAAATTCATAAGAAGAATTTTAAAAATAATTTACAGTACATCAAATGAACTTCAAAAATTAAATTGGAATCAAATCGGACAATGCTATAAGGATTAATTGTTCTATTTTCTTAAACCTGGTTATATCCAAAACTTAAAAAGGATCATTTGGGTCATCTTGTAAAACCTAAATATTCTTTTTAAAATAAATTTTAATAATAGGTTACCGTAATTGGGTGGGATATGACTATTTTTCTTAAACACAATACATTAAAATATTTTTAAAAATCATTTAGGGTTAATCAAATTATATCTAAATATTAAATCGGAACAATCGTTAACGCTATTAATTACATTTTCTTAACTCTGGTTTTGTTCAAACCGTAAAAAACAACATTTGGCTATCTTGTATATGCGAAATAGTAAATTTAAATTATATTCGAATAATAGATAACAGTAATAGAGTGAGATATAATTATTTTTTTAAAAAACAATTCATAAGAAGAATTTTAAAAATAATTTACAGTACATCAAATGAACTTCAAAAATTAAATTGGAATCAAATCGGACAATGCTATAATGATAAATCGTTCTATTTTCTTAACCCTGGTAATGTCCAAAACTTAAAAATGATCATTTGAGTCATCTTGTATAACCTAAATATTAATTTTAAAATAAATTTGAATAATAGATAACCGTAATTGAGTGAGATATGACTATTTTTTTAAAATACAATACATAAAACTATTTTTAAGAATCATTTAGGGTTAATCAAATTACATCTAAAAATTAAATCGGAACAATCGTTAACGCTATTATTTATTATATTTTCTGAATTCTGGTTGTGTTCAAACCGTAAAAAACATCATTTGGCTATCTTGTATATGCGAAATAGTAAATTTAAATTATATTCGAATAATAGATAACAGTAATAGAGTGAGATATGATTATTTTTTTAAAAAACAATTCATAAGAAAAATTTTAAAAATAATTTACAGTACATCAAATGAACATCAAAAATTAAATTTGAATCAAATCGTACAATGCTATGAGGATTAATTGATCTATTTTCTTAACGCTGGTTATGTCTAAAACTTAAAAAAGATCATTTGGGTCATCTTGTATAACCTAAATATTAATTTTAAAATAAATTTGAATAATAGATAACCGTAATTGAGTGAGATATGACTATTTTTTTAAAATACAATACATAAAACTATTTTTAAGAATCATTTAGGGTTAATCAAATTACATCTAAAAATTAAATCGGAACAATCGTTAACGCTATTATTTATTATATTTTCTGAATTCTGGTTGTGTTCAAACCGTAAAAAACATCATTTGGCTATCTTGTATATGCGAAATAGTAAATTTAAATTATATTCGAATAATAGATAACAGTAATAGAGTGAGATATAATTATTTTTTTAAAAAACAATTCATAAAAAGAATTTTAAAAATAATTTACAGTACATCAAATGAACTTCAAAAATTAAATTGGAATGAAATCGGACAATGCTATAAGGATTAATTGTTCTATTTTCTTAACCCTGGTTATGTCCAAAACTTAAAAAGGATCTTTGGGTCATCTTATATAACCTAAATATTAATTTTTAAATAAATTTGTATAATAGATAACCGTAATTGAGTGAGATATGGCTATTTTTTTAAACACAATACATCAAAATATTTTTAAAAATCATTTAGTGTTAATCAAATTATATCTAAAAATTGAATTAAAATTAAATCGGAACAATCGCTAACGCTATTAGTTATTATATTTTCTAAACTCTGGTTGTGTTCAAACCGTAAAAAACATCATTTGGCTATCTTGTATATGCGAAATAGCAAATTTAAATTATATTCGAATATTAGATAACAGTAATAGAGTGAGATATGGCTATTTTTTTAAACACAATACATCAAAATATTTTTAAAAATCATTTAGTGTTAATCAAATTAATTGTTCTATTTTCTTAACCCTGGTTATGTCTAAAACTTAAAAAGGACCATTTGTGTCAACTTGTATAACCTAAATATTAATTTTAAAATAAATTTGAATATTAGATAACCGTAATTGGGTGAGATATTACTATTTTTGTTAAACACAATACATTAAAATATTTTTAAAAGTCATTTAGAGTTAATCAAATTATATCTAAAAATTAAATCGGAACAATCGTTAACGCTATTAGTTATTACATTTTGTTAACTCTGGTTGTGTTCAAACCGTAAAAAATATCATTTGGCTATCTTGTATATGCGAAATAGTAAATTTAAATTATATTCAAATATTAGATAACAGTAATAGAGTGAGATTAATTATTTGTTAAAAAAAAATTCATAAGAAGAATTTTAAAAATAATTTACAGTACATCAAATGAACTTCAAAAATTAAATTGGAATCAAATCGGACAATGCTATAAGGATTAATTGTTCTATTTTCTTAACCCTGGTTATGTCCAAAACTTAAAAAAGATCATTTGGGTCATCTTGTAAAACCTAAATATTCTTTTTAAAATAAATTTTAATAATAGATTACCGTAATTGGGTGGGATATGACTATTTTTCTTAAACACAATACATTAAAATATTTTTAAAAATCATTTAGGGTTAATCAAATTATATCTAAATATTAAATCGGAACAATCGTTAACGCTATTAATTACATTTTCTTAACTCTGGTTTTGTTCAAACCGTAAAAAACAACATTTGGCTATCTTGTATATGCGAAATAGTAAATTTAAATTATATTCGAATAATAGATAACAGTAATAGAGTGAGATATAATTATTTTTTTAAAAAACAATTCATAAGAAGAATTTTAAAAATAATTTACAGTATATTTACAGAAATATTAAATTTAAATTATATTCGAATAATAGATGACAGTAATAGAGTGAGATTTGATTATTTTTTTAAAAAACAATTCATAAGAAAAATTTTAAAAATAATTTACAGTACATCAAATGAACTTCAAAAATTAAATTGGAATCAAATCGGACAATGCTATAAGGATTAATTGTTCTATTTTCTTAACGCTGGTTATGTCTAAAACTTATAAAGGATCATTTGGGTCATCTTGTATAACCTAAATATTAATTTTAAAATAAATTTGAATAATAGATAACCGTAATTGAGTGAGATATGGCTATTTTTTTAAACACAATACATCAAAATATTTTTAAAAATCATTTAGTGTTAATCAAATTATATCTAAAAATTGAATTAAAATTAAATCAGAACAATCGCCAACGCTATTAGTTATTATATTTTCTAAACTCTGGTTGTGTTCAAACCGTAAAAAACATCATTTGGCTATCTTGTATATGCGAAATAGCAAATTTAAATTATATTCGAATAATAGATAACAGTAATAGAGTAAGATATGGCTATTTTTTTAAACACAATACATCAAAATATTTTTAAAAATCATTTAGTGTTAATCAAATTAATTGTTCTATTTTCTTAACCCTGGTTATGTCTAAAACTTAAAAAGGATCATTTGTGTCACCTTGTATAACCTAAATATTAATTTTAAAATAAATTTGAATATTAGATAACCGTAATTGGGTGAGATATTACTATTTTTCTTAAACACAATACATTAAAATATTTTTAAAAATCATTTAGAGTTAATCAAATTATATCTAAAAATTAAATCGGAACAATCGTTAACGCTATTAGTTATTACATTTTGTTAACTCTGGTTGTGTTCAAACCGTAAAAAATATCATTTGGCTATCTTGCATATGCGAAATAGTAAATTTAAATTATATTCGAATATTAGATAACAGTAATAGAGTGAGATATAATTATTTTTTTAAAAAACAATTCATAAGAAGAATTTTAAAAATAATTTACAGTACATCAAATGAACTTCAAAAATTAAATTGGAGTCAAATCGGACAATGCTGTAATGATTAATTGTTCTATTTTCTTAACCCTGGTTATGTCCAAAACTTAAAAAGGATCATTTGAGTCATCTTGTATAACCTAAATATTCATTTTAAAATAAATTTAAATAATAGATAACCGTAATTGTGTGAGATATGACTATTTTTCTTAAACACAATACATTAAAATATTTTTAAAAATCATTTAGGGTTAATCAAATTATATCAAAAATTAAATCGGAACAATCGTTAACGCTATTATTTATTATATTTTCTTAATTCTGGTTGTGTTCAAACCGTAAAAAACATCATTTGGCTATCTTGTATACGCGAAATAGTAAATTTAAATTATATTCGAATAATAGATAACAGTAATAGAGTGAGATATAATAATTTTTTTAAAAAACAATTCATAAGAAAAATTTTAATAATAATTTACAGTACATCAAATGAACTTTAAAAATTAAATTGGAATCAAATCGGACAATGCTGTAATGATTAATTGTTCTATTTTCTTAACCCTGGTTATGTCCAAAACTTAAAAAGGATCATTTGAGTCATCTTGTATAACCTAAATATTAATTTTAAAATAAATTTGAATAATAGATAACCGTAATTGAGTGAGATATGACTATTTTTTTAAAACACAATACATTAAAAGATTTTTAAAAATCATTTAGGGTTAATCAAATTATATCTAAAAATTAAATTAAAATTAAATCGGAACAATCGCCAACGCTATTAGTTATTATATTTTCTTAACTCTGGTTGTGTTCAAACCGTAAAAAACATCATTTGGCTATCTTGTATATGCGAAATATTAAATTTAAATTATATTCGAATAATAGATGACAGTAATAGAGTGAGATATGATTATTTTTTTAAAAAACAATTCATAAGAAAAATTTTAAAAATAATTTACAGTACATCAAATGAACTTCAAAAATTAAATTGGAGTCAAATCGGACAATGCTATAATGATTAATTGTTCTATTTTCTTAACCCTGGTTATGTCCAAAACTTAAAAAGGATCATTTGGGTCATCTTGTATAACCTAAATATTCATTTTAAAATAAATTTAAATAATAGATAACCGTAATTGAGTGAGATATGACTATTTTTTTAAAACACAATACATAAAACTATTTTTAAGAATCATTTAGGGTAAATCAAATTACATCTAAAAATTAAATCGGAACAATCGTTAACGCTATTATTTTTGTTATATTTTCTGAATTCTGGTTGTGTTCAAACCGTAAAAAACATCATTTGGCTATCTTGTATATGCGAAATAGTAAATTTAAATTATATTCGAATAATAGATAACAGTAATAGAGTGAGATATAATTATTTTTTTAAAAAACAATTCATAAGAAGAATTTTAAAAATAATTTACAGTACATCAAATGAACTTCAAAAATTAAATTGGAATGAAATCGGACAATGCTATAAGGATTAATTGTTCTATTTTCTTAACCCTGGTTATGTCCAAAACTTAAAAAGGATCTTTGGGTCATCTTATATAACCTAAATATTAATTTTTAAATAAATATGTATAATAGATAACCGTAATTGAGTGAAATATGGCTATTTTTTTAAACACAATACATCAAAATATTTTTAAAAATCATTTAGTGTTAATCAAATTATATCTAAAAATTGAATTTAAATTAAATCGGAACAATCGCCAACGCTATTAGTTATTATATTTTCTAAACTCTGGTTGTGTTCAAACCGTAAAAAACATCATTTGGCTATCTTGTATATGCGAAATAGCAAATTTAAATTATATTCGAATAATAGATAACAGTAATAGAGTGAGATATGGCTATTTTTTTAAACACAACACATCAAAATATTTTTAAAAATCATTTAGTGTTAATCAAATTAATTGTTCTATTTTCTTAACCCTGGTTATATCTAAAACTTAAAAAGGATCATTTTTGTCACCTTGTATAACCTAAATATTAATTTTAAAATAAATTTGAATATTAGATAACCGTAATTGGGTGAGATATTCCTATTTTTGTTAAACACAATACATTAAAATATTTTTAAAAGTCATTTAGAGTTAATCAAATTATATCTAAAAATTAAATCGGAACAATCGTTAACGCTATTAGTTATTACATTTTGTTAACTCTGGTTGTGTTCAAACCGTAAAAAATATCATTTGGCTATCTTGTATATGCGAAATAGTAAATTTAAATTATATTCGAATATTAGATAACAGTAATAGAGTGAGATATAATTATTTTTTTAAAAAACAATTCATAAGAAGAATTTTAAAAATAATTTACAGTACATCAAATGAACTTCAAAAATTAAATTGGAGTCAAATCGGACAATGCTATAATGATTAATTGTTCTATTTTCTTAACCCTGGTTATGTCCAAAACTTAAAAAGGATCATTTGGGTCATCTTGTATAACCTAAATATTCATTTTAAAATAAATTTAAATAATAGATAACCGTAATTGTGTGAGATATGACTATTTTTCTTAAACACAATACATTAAAATATTTTTAAAAATCATTTAGGGTTAATCAAATTATATCAAAAATTAAATCGGAACAATCGTTAACGCTATTATTTATTATATTTTCTTAATTCTGGTTGTGTTCAAACCGTAAAAAACATCATTTGGCTATCTTGTATATGCGAAATAGTAAATTTAAATTATATTCGAATAATAGATAACAGTAATAGATTGAGATATAATTATTTTTCTAAAAAACAATTCATAAGAAGAATTTTAAAAATAATTTACAGTACATCAAATGAACTTCAAAAATTAAATTGGAATGAAATCGGACAATGCTATAAGGATTAATTGTTCTATTTTCTTAACCCTGGTTATTTCCAAAACTTAAAAAGGATCATTTGGGTCATCTTATATAACCTAAATATTAATTTTTAAATAAATTTGTATAATAGATAACCGTAATTGAGTGAGATATGGCTATTTTTTTAAATACAATACATCAAAATATTTTTAAAAATCATTTAGTGTTAATCAAATTATATCTAAAAATTGAATTAAAATTAAATCAGAACAATCGCCAACGCTATTATTTATTATATTTTCTAAACTCTGGTTGTGTTCAAACCGTAAAAAACATCATTTGGCTATCTTGTATATGCGAAATAGCAAATTTAAATTATATTCGAATAATAGATAACAGTAATAGAGTAAGATATGGCTATTTTTTTAAACACAATACATCAAAATATTTTTAAAAATCATTTAGTGTTAATCAAATTAATTGTTCTATTTTCATAACCCTGGTTATGTCTAAAACTTAAAAAGGATCATTTGTGTCACCTTGTATAACCTAAATATTAATTTTAAAATAAATTTGAATATTAGATTACCGTAATTGGGTGAGATATTATTATTTTTCTTAAACACAATACATTAAAATATTTTTAAAAATCATTTAGAGTTAATCAAATTATATCTAAAAATTAAATCGGAACAATCGTTAACGCTATTAGTTATTACATTTTGTTAACTCTGGTTGTGTTCAAACCGTAAAAAATATCATTTGGCTATCTTGCATATGCGAAATAGTAAATTTAAATTATATTCGAATATTAGATAACAGTAATAGAGTGAGATATAATTATTTTTTTAAAAAACAATTCATAAGAAGAATTTTAAAAATAATTTACAGTACATCAAATGAACTTCAAAAATTAAATTGGAGTCAAATCGGACAATGCTATAATGATTAATTGTTCTATTTTCTTAACCCTGGTTATGTCCAAAACTTAAAAAGGATCATTTGGGTCATCTTGTATAACCTAAATATTCATTTTAAAATAAATTTAAATAATAGATAACCGTAATTGTGTGAGATATGACTATTTTTCTTAAACACAATACATTAAAATATTTTTAAAAATCATTTAGGGTTAATCAAATTATATCAAAAATTAAATCGGAACAATCGTTAACGCTATTATTTATTATATTTTCTTAATTCTGGTTGTGTTCAAACCGTAAAAAACATCATTTGGCTATCTTGTATATGCGAAATAGTAAATTTAAATTATATTCGAATAATAGATAACAGTAATAGAGTGAGATATAATAATTTTTTTAAAAAACAATTCATAAGAAAAATTTTAATAATAATTTACAGTACATCAAATGAACTTTAAAAATTAAATTGGAATCAAATCGGACAATGCTGTAATGATTAATTGTTCTATTTTCTTAACCCTGGTTATGTCCAAAACTTAAAAAGGATCATTTGAGTCATCTTGTATAACCTAAATATTAATTTTAAAATAAATTTGAATAATAGATAACCGTAATTGAGTGAGATATGACTATTTTTTTAAAACACAATACATTAAAAGATTTTTAAAAATCATTTAGGGATAATCAAATTATATCTAAAAATTAAATTAAAATTAAATCGGAACAATCGCCAACGCTATTAGTTATTATATTTTCTTAACTCTGGTTGTGTTCAAACCGTAAAAAACATCATTTGGCTATCTTGTAAATGCGAAATATTAAATTTAAATTATATTCGAATAATAGATGACAGTAATAGAGTGAGATATGATTATTTTTTTAAAAAACAATTCATAAGAAAAATTTTAAAAATAATTTACAGTACATCAAATGAACTTCAAAAATTAAATTGGAATCAAATCGGACAATGCTATAAGGATTAATTGTTCTACTTTCTTAACGCTGGTTATGTCTAAAACTTATAAAGGATCATTTGGCTCATCTTGTATAACCTAAATATTAATTTTAAAATAAATTTGAATAATAGATAACCGTAATTGAGTGAGATATGACTATTTTTTTAAAACACAATACAAAAAACAATTTTTAAAAATCATTTAGGGTTAATCAAATTATATCTATAAATTAAATTAAAATTAAATCGGAACAATCGCCAACGCTATTAGTTATTATATTTTCTTAACTCTGGTTGTGTTCAAACCGTAAAAAACATCATTTGGCTATCTTGTATATGCGAAATATTAAATTTAAATTATATTCAAATAATAGATAACAGTAATAGAGTGAGATATGATTATTTTTTTAAAAAACAATTCATAAGAAAAATTTTAAAAATAATTTACAGTACATCAAATGAACATCAAAAATTAAATTTGAATCAAATCGTACAATGCTATGAGGATTAATTGATCTATTTTCTTAACGCTGGTTATGTCTAAAACTTAAAAAAGATCATTTGGGTCATCTTGTATAACCTAAATATTAATTTTAAAATAAATTTGAATAATAGATAACCGTAATTGAGTGAGATATGACTATTTTTTTAAAACACAATACATAAAACTATTTTTAAGAATCATTTAGGGTAAATCAAATTACATCTAAAAATTAAATCGGAACAATCGTTAACGCTATTATTTATTATATTTTCTGAATTCTGGTTGTGTTCAAACCGTAAAAAACATCATTTGGCTATCTTGTATATGCGAAATAGTAAATTTAAATTATATTCGAATAATAGATAACAGTAATAGAGTGAGATATAATTATTTTTTTAAAAAACAATTCATAAGAAGAATTTTAAAAATAATTTACAGTACATCAAATGAACTTCAAAAATTAAATTGGAATGAAATCGGACAATGCTATAAGGATTAATTGTTCTATTTTCTTAACCCTGGTTATGTCCAAAACTTAAAAAGGATCTTTGGGTCATCTTATATAACCTAAATATTAATTTTTAAATAAATATGTATAATAGATAACCGTAATTGAGTGAAATATGGCTATTTTTTTAAACACAATACATCAAAATATTTTTAAAAATCATTTAGTGTTAATCAAATTATATCTAAAAATTGAATTAAAATTAAATCGGAACAATCGCCAACGCTATTAGTTATTATATTTTCTAAACTCTGGTTGTGTTCAAACCGTAAAAAACATCATTTGGCTATCTTGTATATGCGAAATAGCAAATTTAAATTATATTCGAATAATAGATAACAGTAATAGAGTGAGATATGGCTATTTTTTTTAAACACAATACATCAAAATATTTTTAAAAATCATTTAGTGTTAATCAAATTAATTGTTCTATTTTCTTAACCCTGGTTATGTCTAAAACTTAAAAAGGATCATTTTTGTCACCTTGTATAACCTAAATATTAATTTTAAAATAAATTTGAATATTAGATAACCGTAATTGGGTGAGATATTACTATTTTTGTTAAACACAATACATTAAAATATTTTTAAAAGTCATTTAGAGTTAATCAAATTATATCTAAAAATTAAATCGGAACAATCGTTAACGCTATTAGTTATTACATTTTGTTAACTCTGGTTGTGTTCAAACCGTAAAAAATATCATTTGGCTATCTTGTATATGCGAAATAGTAAATTTAAATTATATTCGAATATTAGATAACAGTAATAGAGTGAGATATAATTATTTTTTTAAAAAACAATTCATAAGAAGAATTTTAAAAATAATTTACAGTACATCAAATGAACTTCAAAAATTAAATTGGAGTCAAATCGGACAATGCTATAATGATTAATTGTTCTATTTTCTTAACCCTGGTTATGTCCAAAACTTAAAAAGGATCATTTGGGTCATCTTGTATAACCTAAATATTCATTTTAAAATAAATTTGAATAATAGATAACCGTAATTGTGTGAGATATGACTATTTTTCTTAAACACAATACATTAAAATATTTTTAAAAATCATTTAGGGTTAATCAAATTATATCAAAAATTAAATCGGAACAATCGTTAACGCTATTATTTATTATATTTTCTTAATTCTGGTTGTGTTCAAACCGTAAAAAACATCATTTGGCTATCTTGTATATGCGAAATAGTAAATTTAAATTATATTCGAATAATAGATAACAGTAATAGAGTGAGATATAATAATTTTTTTTAAAAACAATTCATAAGAAAAATTTTAATAATAATTTACAGTACATCAAATGAACTTTAAAAATTAAATTGGAATCAAATCGGACAATGCTGTAATGATTAATTGTTCTATTTTCTTAACCCTGGTTATGTCCAAAACTTAAAAAGGATCATTTGAGTCATCTTGTATAACCTAAATATTAATTTTAAAATAAATTTGAATAATAGATAACCGTAATTGAGTGAGATATGACTATTTTTTTAAAACACAATACATTAAAAGATTTTTAAAAATCATTTAGGGTTAATCAAATTATATCTATAAATTAAATTAAAATTAAATCGGAACAATCGCCAACGCTATTAGTTATTATATTTTCTTAACTCTGGTTGTGTTCAAACCGTAAAAAACATCATTTGGCTATCTTGTATATGCGAAATATTAAATTTAAATTATATTCGAATAATAGATGACAGTAATAGAGTGAGATATGATTATTTTTTTAAAAAACAAATCATAAGAAAAATTTTAAAAATAATTTACAGTACGTCAAATGAACTTCAAAAATTAAATTGGAATCAAATCGGACAATGCTATAAGGATTAATTGTTCTATTTTCTTAACGCTGGTTATGTCTAAAACTTATAAAGGATCATTTGGGTCATCTTGTATAACCTAAATATTAATTTTAAAATAAATTTGAATAATAGATAACCGTAATTGAGTGAGATATGACTATTTTTTTAAAACACAATACATTAAAAGATTTTTAAAAATCATTTAGGGTTAATCAAATTATATCTATAAATTAAATTAAAATTAAATCGGAACAATCGCCAACGCTATTAGTTATTATATTTTTTTAACTCTGGTTGTGTTCAAACCGTAAAAAACATCATTTGGCTATCTTGTATATGCGAAATAGCAAATTTAAATTATATTCGAATAATAGATAACAGTAATAGAGTGAGATATGGCTATTTTTTTAAACACAATACATCAAAATATTTTTAAAAATCATTTAGTGTTAATCAAATTAATTGTTCTATTTTCTTAACCCTGGTTATGTCTAAAACTTAAAAAGGATCATTTTTGTCACCTTGTATAACCTAAATATTAATTTTAAAATAAATTTGAATATTAGATAACCGTAATTGGGTGAGATATTACTATTTTTGTTAAACACAATACATTAAAATATTTTTAAAAGTCATTTAGAGTTAATCAAATTATATCTAAAAATTAAATCGGAACAATCGTTAACGCTATTAGTTATTACATTTTGTTAACTCTGGTTGTGTTCAAACCGTAAAAAATATCATTTGGCTATCTTGTATATGCAAAATAGTAAATTTAAATTATATTCAAATATTAGATAACAGTAATAGAGTGAGATATAATTATTTGTTAAAAAAAAATTCATAAGAAGAATTTTAAAAATAATTTACAGTACATCAAATGAACTTCAAAAATTAAATTGGAATCAAATCGGACAATGCTATAAGGATTAATTGTTCTATTTTCTTAACCCTGGTTATGTCCAAAACTTAAAAAGGATCATTTGGGTCATCTTGTAAAACCTAAATATTCTTTTTAAAATAAATTTTAATAATAGATTACCGTAATTGGGTGGGATATGACTATTTTTCTTAAACACAATACATTAAAATATTTTTAAAAATCATTTAGGGTTAATCAAATTATATCTAAATATTAAATCGGAACAATCGTTAACGCTATTAATTACATTTTCTTAACTCTGGTTTTGTTCAAACCGTAAAAAACAACATTTGGCTATCTTGTATATGCGAAATAGTAAATTTAAATTATATTCGAATAATAGATAACAGTAATAGAGTGAGATATAATTATTTTTTTAAAAAACAATTCATAAGAAGAATTTTAAAAATAATTTACAGTATATTTACAGAAATATTAAATTCAAATTATATTCGAATAATAGATGACAGTAATAGAGTGAGATTTGATTATTTTTTTAAAAAACAATTCATAAGAAAAATTTTAAAAATAATTTACAGTACATCAAATGAACTTCAAAAATTAAATTGGAATCAAATCGGACAATGCTATAAGGATTAATTGTTCTATTTTCTTAACGCTGGTTATGTCTAAAACTTATAAAGGATCATTTGGGTCATCTTGTATAACCTAAATATTAATTTTAAAATAAATTTGAATAATAGATAACCGTAATTGAGTGAGATATGACTATTTTTTTAAAACACAATACAAAAAACAATTTTTAAAAATCATTTAGGGTTAATCAAATTATATCTATAAATTAAATTAAAATTAAATCGGAACAATCGCCAACGCTATTAGTTATTATATTTTCTTAACTCTGGTTGTGTTCAAACCGTAAAAAACATCATTTGGCTATCTTGTATATGCGAAATATTAAATTTAAATTATATTCAAATAATAGGTAACAGTAATAGAGTGAGATATGATTATTTTTTTAAAAAACAATTCATAAGAAAAATTTTAAAAATAATTTACAGTACATCAAATGAACATCAAAAATTAAATTTGAATCAAATCGTACAATGCTATGAGGATTAATTGATCTATTTTCTTAACGCTGGTTATGTCTAAAACTTAAAAAAGATCATTTGGGTCATCTTGTATAACCTAAATATTAATTTTAAAATAAATTTGAATAATAGATAACCGTAATTGAGTGAGATATGACTATTTTTTTAAAACACAATACATAAAACTATTTTTAAGAATCATTTAGGGTTAATCAAATTACATCTAAAAATTAAATCGGAACAATCGTTAACGCTATTATTTATTATATTTTCTGAATTCTGGTTGTGTTCAAACCGTAAAAAACATCATTTGGCTATCTTGTATATGCGAAATGGTAAATTTAAATTATATTCGAATAATAGATAACAGTAATAGAGTGAGATATAATTATTTTTTTTAAAAAACAATTCATAAGAAGAATTTTAAAAATAATTTACAGTACATCAAATGAACTTCAAAAATTAAATTGGAATGAAATCGGACAATGCTATAAGGATTAATTGTTCTATTTTCTTAACCCTGGTTATGTCCAAAACTTAAAAAGGATCTTTGGGTCATCTTATATAACCTAAATATTAATTTTTAAATAAATTTGTATAATAGATAACCGTAATTGAGTGAGATATGGCTATTTTTTTAAACACAATACATCAAAATATTTTTAAAAATCATTTAGGGTTAATCAAATTATATCTAAATATTAAATCGGAACAATCGTTAACGCTATTAATTACATTTTCTTAACTCTGGTTTTGTTCAAACCGTAAAAAACATCATTTGGCTATCTTGTATATGCGAAATGGTAAATTTAAATTATATTCGAATAATAGATAACAGTAATAGAGTGAGATATAATTATTTTTTTAAAAAACAATTCATAAGAAGAATTTTAAAAATAATTTACAGTACATCAAATGAACTTCAAAAATTAAATTGGAATGAAATCGGACAATGCTATAAGGATTAATTGTTCTATTTTCTTAACCCTGGTTATGTCCAAAACTTAAAAAGGATCTTTGGGTCATCTTATATAACCTAAATATTAATTTTTAAATAAATTTGTATAATAGATAACCGTAATTGAGTGAGATATGGCTATTTTTTTAAACACAATACATCAAAATATTTTTAAAAATCATTTAGTGTTAATCAAATTATATCTAAAAATTGAATTAAAATTAAATCGGAACAATCGCCAACGCTATTAGTTATTATATTTTCTAAACTCTGGTTGTGTTCAAACCGTAAAAAACATCATTTGGCTATCTTGTATATGCGAAATAGCAAGTTTAAATTATATTCGAATAATAGATAACAGTAATAGAATGAGATATGGCTATCTTTTTAAACACAATACATCAAAATATTTTTAAAAATCATTTAGTGTTAATCAAATTAATTGTTCTATTTTCTTAACCCTGGTTATGTCTAAAACTTAAAAAGGATCATTTGTGTCACCTTGTATAACCTAAATATTAATTTTAAAATAAATTTGAATATTAGATAACCGTAATTGGGTGAGATATTACTATTTTTGTTAAACACAATACATTAAAATATTTTTAAAAATCATTTAGAGTTAATCAAATTATATCTAAAAATTAAATCGGAACAATCGTTAACGCTATTAGTTATTACATTTTGTTAACTCTGGTTGTGTTCAAACCGTAAAAAATATCATTTGGCTATCTTGTATATGCGAAATAGTAAATTTAAATTATATTCGAATATTAGATAACAGTAATAGAGTGAGATATAATTATTTGTTAAAAAAAAAATTCATAAGAAGAATTTTAAAAATAATTTACAGTACATCAAATGAACTTCAAAAATTAAATTGGAATCAAATCGGACAATGCTATAAGGATTAATTGTTCTATTTTCTTAAACCTGGTTATGTCCAAAACTTAAAAAGGATCATTTGGGTCATCTTGTAAAACCTAAATATTCTTTTTAAAATAAATTTTAATAATAGATTACCGTAATTGGGTGGGATATGACTATTTTTCTTAAACACAATACATTAAAATATTTTTAAAAATCATTTAGGGTTAATCAAATTATATCTAAATATTAAATCGGAACAATCGTTAACGCTATTAATTACATTTTCTTAACTCTGGTTTTGTTCAAACCGTAAAAAACAACATTTGGCTATCTTGTATATGCGAAATAGTAAATTTAAATTATATTCGAATAATAGATAACAGTAATAGAGTGAGATATAATTATTTTTTTAAAAAACAATTCATAAGAAGAATTTTAAAAATAATTTACAGTACATCAAATGAACTTCAAAAATTAAATTGGAATCAAATCGGACAATGCTATAATGATAAATCGTTCTATTTTCTTAACCCTGGTAATGTCCAAAACTTAAAAATGATCATTTGAGTCATCTTGTATAACCTAAATATTAATTTTAAAATAAATTTGAATAATAGATAACCGTAATTGAGTGAGATATGACTATTTTTTTAAAATACAATACATAAAACTATTTTTAAGAATCATTTAGGGTTAATCAAATTACATCTAAAAATTAAATCGGAACAATCGTTAACGCTATTATTTATTATATTTTCTGAATTCTGGTTGTGTTCAAACCGTAAAAAACATCATTTGGCTATCTTGTATATGCGAAATAGTAAATTTAAATTATATTCGAATAATAGATAACAGTAATAGAGTGAGATATGATTATTTTTTTAAAAAACAATTCATAAGAAAAATTTTAAAAATAATTTACAGTACATCAAATGAACATCAAAAATTAAATTTGAATCAAATCGTACAATGCTATGAGGATTAATTGATCTATTTTCTTAACGCTGGTTATGTCTAAAACTTAAAAAAGATCATTTGGGTCATCTTGTATAACCTAAATATTAATTTTAAAATAAATTTGAATAATAGATAACCGTAATTGAGTGAGATATGACTATTTTTTTAAAATACAATACATAAAACTATTTTTAAGAATCATTTAGGGTTAATCAAATTACATCTAAAAATTAAATCGGAACAATCGTTAACGCTATTATTTATTATATTTTCTGAATTCTGGTTGTGTTCAAACCGTAAAAAACATCATTTGGCTATCTTGTATATGCGAAATAGTAAATTTAAATTATATTCGAATAATAGATAACAGTAATAGAGTGAGATATAATTATTTTTTTAAAAAACAATTCATAAAAAGAATTTTAAAAATAATTTACAGTACATCAAATGAACTTCAAAAATTAAATTGGAATGAAATCGGACAATGCTATAAGGATTAATTGTTCTATTTTCTTAACCCTGGTTATGTCCAAAACTTAAAAAGGATCTTTGGGTCATCTTATATAACCTAAATATTAATTTTTAAATAAATTTGTATAATAGATAACCGTAATTGAGTGAGATATGGCTATTTTTTTAAACACAATACATCAAAATATTTTTAAAAATCATTTAGTGTTAATCAAATTATATCTAAAAATTGAATTAAAATTAAATCGGAACAATCGCCAACGCTATTAGTTATTATATTTTCTAAACTCTGGTTGTGTTCAAACCGTAAAAAACATCATTTGGCTATCTTGTATATGCGAAATAGCAAATTTAAATTATATTCGAATATTAGATAACAGTAATAGAGTGAGATATGGCTATTTTTTTAAACACAATACATCAAAATATTTTTAAAAATCATTTAGTGTTAATCAAATTAATTGTTCTATTTTCTTAACCCTGGTTATGTCTAAAACTTAAAAAGGACCATTTGTGTCAACTTGTATAACCTAAATATTAATTTTAAAATAAATTTGAATATTAGATAACCGTAATTGGGTGAGATATTACTATTTTTGTTAAACACAATACATTAAAATATTTTTAAAAGTCATTTAGAGTTAATCAAATTATATCTAAAAATTAAATCGGAACAATCGTTAACGCTATTAGTTATTACATTTTGTTAACTCTGGTTGTGTTCAAACCGTAAAAAATATCATTTGGCTATCTTGTATATGCGAAATAGTAAATTTAAATTATATTCAAATATTAGATAACAGTAATAGAGTGAGATTAATTATTTGTTAAAAAAAAATTCATAAGAAGAATTTTAAAAATAATTTACAGTACATCAAATGAACTTCAAAAATTAAATTGGAATCAAATCGGACAATGCTATAAGGATTAATTGTTCTATTTTCTTAACCCTGGTTATGTCCAAAACTTAAAAAAGATCATTTGGGTCATCTTGTAAAACCTAAATATTCTTTTTAAAATAAATTTTAATAATAGATTACCGTAATTGGGTGGGATATGACTATTTTTCTTAAACACAATACATTAAAATATTTTTAAAAATCATTTAGGGTTAATCAAATTATATCTAAATATTAAATCGGAACAATCGTTAACGCTATTAATTACATTTTCTTAACTCTGGTTTTGTTCAAACCGTAAAAAACAACATTTGGCTATCTTGTATATGCGAAATAGTAAATTTAAATTATATTCGAATAATAGATAACAGTAATAGAGTGAGATATAATTATTTTTTTAAAAAACAATTCATAAGAAGAATTTTAAAAATAATTTACAGTATATTTACAGAAATATTAAATTTAAATTATATTCGAATAATAGATGACAGTAATAGAGTGAGATTTGATTATTTTTTTAAAAAACAATTCATAAGAAAAATTTTAAAAATAATTTACAGTACATCAAATGAACTTCAAAAATTAAATTGGAATCAAATCGGACAATGCTATAAGGATTAATTGTTCTATTTTCTTAACGCTGGTTATGTCTAAAACTTATAAAGGATCATTTGGGTCATCTTGTATAACCTAAATATTAATTTTAAAATAAATTTGAATAATAGATAACCGTAATTGAGTGAGATATGACTATTTTTTTAAAACACAATACAAAAAACAATTTTTAAAAATCATTTAGGGTTAATCAAATTAGATCTAAAAATTAAATCGGAACAATCGTTAACGCTATTATTTATTATATTTTCTGAATTCTGGTTGTGTTCAAACCGTAAAAAACATCATTTGGCTATCTTGTATATGCGAAATAGTAAATTTAAATTATATTCGAATAATAGATAACAGTAATAGAGTGAGATATGATTATTTTTTTAAAAAACAATTCATAAGAAAAATTTTAAAAATAATTTACAGTACATCAAATGAACATCAAAAATTAAATTTGAATCAAATCGTACAATGCTATGAGGATTAATTGATCTATTTTCTTAACGCTGGTTATGTCTAAAACTTAAAAAAGATCATTTGGGTCATCTTGTATAACCTAAATATTAATTTTAAAATAAATTTGAATAATAGATAACCGTAATTGAGTGAGATATGACTATTTTTTTAAAATACAATACATAAAACTATTTTTAAGAATCATTTAGGGTTAATCAAATTACATCTAAAAATTAAATCGGAACAATCGTTAACGCTATTATTTATTATATTTTCTGAATTCTGGTTGTGTTCAAACCGTAAAAAACATCATTTGGCTATCTTGTATATGCGAAATAGTAAATTTAAATTATATTCGAATAATAGATAACAGTAATAGAGTGAGATATAATTATTTTTTTAAAAAACAATTCATAAAAAGAATTTTAAAAATAATTTACAGTACATCAAATGAACTTCAAAAATTAAATTGGAATGAAATCGGACAATGCTATAAGGATTAATTGTTCTATTTTCTTAACCCTGGTTATGTCCAAAACTTAAAAAGGATCTTTGGGTCATCTTATATAACCTAAATATTAATTTTTAAATAAATTTGTATAATAGATAACCGTAATTGAGTGAGATATGGCTATTTTTTTAAACACAATACATCAAAATATTTTTAAAAATCATTTAGTGTTAATCAAATTATATCTAAAAATTGAATTAAAATTAAATCGGAACAATCGCCAACGCTATTAGTTATTATATTTTCTAAACTCTGGTTGTGTTCAAACCGTAAAAAACATCATTTGGCTATCTTGTATATGCGAAATAGCAAATTTAAATTATATTCGAATATTAGATAACAGTAATAGAGTGAGAT
Organism: Anthonomus grandis grandis; assembly: GCF_022605725.1. Taxonomy (NCBI): domain Eukaryota; kingdom Metazoa; phylum Arthropoda; class Insecta; order Coleoptera; family Curculionidae; genus Anthonomus; species Anthonomus grandis. The sequence goes on from NC_065565.1 coordinate 1,810,076, forward strand.
ATGGCTATTTTTTTAAACACAATACATCAAAATATTTTTAAAAATCATTTAGTGTTAATCAAATTAATTGTTCTATTTTCTTAACCCTGGTTATGTCTAAAACTTAAAAAGGACCATTTGTGTCAACTTGTATAACCTAAATATTAATTTTAAAATAAATTTGAATATTAGATAACCGTAATTGGGTGAGATATTACTATTTTTGTTAAACACAATACATTAAAATATTTTTAAAAGTCATTTAGAGTTAATCAAATTATATCTAAAAATTAAATCGGAACAATCGTTAACGCTATTAGTTATTACATTTTGTTAACTCTGGTTGTGTTCAAACCGTAAAAAATATCATTTGGCTATCTTGTATATGCGAAATAGTAAATTTAAATTATATTCAAATATTAGATAACAGTAATAGAGTGAGATTAATTATTTGTTAAAAAAAAATTCATAAGAAGAATTTTAAAAATAATTTACAGTACATCAAATGAACTTCAAAAATTAAATTGGAATCAAATCGGACAATGCTATAAGGATTAATTGTTCTATTTTCTTAACCCTGGTTATGTCCAAAACTTAAAAAAGATCATTTGGGTCATCTTGTAAAACCTAAATATTCTTTTTAAAATAAATTTTAATAATAGATTACCGTAATTGGGTGGGATATGACTATTTTTCTTAAACACAATACATTAAAATATTTTTAAAAATCATTTAGGGTTAATCAAATTATATCTAAATATTAAATCGGAACAATCGTTAACGCTATTAATTACATTTTCTTAACTCTGGTTTTGTTCAAACCGTAAAAAACAACATTTGGCTATCTTGTATATGCGAAATAGTAAATTTAAATTATATTCGAATAATAGATAACAGTAATAGAGTGAGATATAATTATTTTTTTAAAAAACAATTCATAAGAAGAATTTTAAAAATAATTTACAGTATATTTACAGAAATATTAAATTTAAATTATATTCGAATAATAGATGACAGTAATAGAGTGAGATTTGATTATTTTTTTAAAAAACAATTCATAAGAAAAATTTTAAAAATAATTTACAGTACATCAAATGAACTTCAAAAATTAAATTGGAATCAAATCGGACAATGCTATAAGGATTAATTGTTCTATTTTCTTAACGCTGGTTATGTCTAAAACTTATAAAGGATCATTTGGGTCATCTTGTATAACCTAAATATTAATTTTAAAATAAATTTGAATAATAGATAACCGTAATTGAGTGAGATATGACTATTTTTTTAAAACACAATACAAAAAACAATTTTTAAAAATCATTTAGGGTTAATCAAATTAGATCTAAAAATTAAATCGGAACAATCGTTAACGCTATTATTTATTATATTTTCTGAATTCTGGTTGTGTTCAAACCGTAAAAAACATCATTTGGCTATCTTGTATATGCGAAATAGTAAATTTAAATTATATTCGAATAATAGATAACAGTAATAGAGTGAGATATGATTATTTTTTTAAAAAACAATTCATAAGAAAAATTTTAAAAATAATTTACAGTACATCAAATGAACATCAAAAATTAAATTTGAATCAAATCGTACAATGCTATGAGGATTAATTGATCTATTTTCTTAACGCTGGTTATGTCTAAAACTTAAAAAAGATCATTTGGGTCATCTTGTATAACCTAAATATTAATTTTAAAATAAATTTGAATAATAGATAAGCGTAATTGAGTGAGATATGACTATTTTTTTAAAACACAATACATTAAAAGATTTTTAAAAATCATTTAGGGTTAATCAAATTATATCTAAAAATTGAATTAAAATTAAATCGGAACAATCGCCAACGCTATTAGTTATTATATTTTCTAAACTCTGGTTGTGTTCAAACCGTAAAAAACATCATTTGGCTATCTTGTATATGCGAAATAGCAAATTTAAATTATATTCGAATAATAGATAACAGTAATAGAGTGAGATATAATTATTTTTCTAAAAAACAATTCATAAGAAGAATTTTAAAAATAATTTACAGTACATCAAATGAACTTCAAAAATTAAATTGGAATGAAATCGGACAATGCTATAAGGATTAATTGTTCTATTTTCTTAACCCTGGTTATGTCCAAAACTTAAAAAGGATCATTTGGGTCATCTTATATAACCTAAATATTAATTTTTAAATAAATTTGTATAATAGATAACCGTAGTTGAGTGAGATATGGCTATTTTTTCAAACACAATACATCAAAATATTTTTAAAAATCATTTAGTGTTAATCAAATTATATCTAAAAATTGAATTAAAATTAAATCGGAACAATCGCCAACGCTATTAGTTATTATATTTTCTAAACTCTGGTTGTGTTCAAACCGTAAAAAACATCATTTGGCTATCTTGTATGTGCGAAATAGCAAATTTAAATTATATTCGAATAATAGATAACAGTAATAGAGTGAGATATGGCTATTTTTTTAAACACAATACATCAAAATATTTTTAAAAATCATTTAGTGTTAATCAAATTAATTGTTCTATTTTCTTAACCCTGGTTATGTCTAAAACTTAAAAAGGATAATTTGTGTCACCTTGTATAACCTAAATATTAATTTTAAAATAAATTTAAATATTAGATAACCGTAATTGGGTGAGATATTACTATTTTTGTTAAACACAATACATTAAAATATTTTTAAAAATCATTTAGAGTTAATCAAATTATATCTAAAAATTAAATCGGAACAATCGTTAACGCTCTTATTTATTATATTTTCTTAATTCTGGTTGTGTTCAAACCGTAAAAAACATCATTTGGCTATCTTGTATATGCGAAATAGTAAATTTAAATTATATTCGAATAATAGATTACAGTAATAGAGTGAGATATAATTATTTTTTTAAAAAACAATTCATAAGAAGAATTTTAAAAATAATTTACAGTACATCAAATAAACTTAAAAAATTAAATTGGAATCAAATCGGATAATGCTATAAGGATTAATTGTTCTATTTTCTTAACCCTGGTTATGTCCAAAACTTAAAAAGGATCATTTGGGTCATCTTGTATAACCTAAATATTAATTATTAAATAAATTTGTATAATAGATAACCGTAATTGAGTGAGATATGGCTATTTTTTTAAACACAATACATCAAAATATTTTTAAAAATCATTTAGTGTTAATCAAATTAATTGTTCTATTTTCTTAACCCTGGTTATGTCCAAAACTTAAAAAGGATCATTTGGGTCATCTTGTATAACCTAAATATTAATTTTAAAATAAATTTGAATAATAGATAACCGTAATCGAGTGAGATATGACTATTTTTTTTTAACACAATGCATCAAAATATTTTTAAAAATCATTTAGGTTTAATCAAATTATATCTAAAAATTAAATTAAAATTAAATCGAAACAATCGTTAACGCAATTAGTTATTATATTTTCTTAATTCTGGTTGTATTCAAACCGTAAAAAACATCATTTGGCTATCTTGTATATGCGAAATAGTAAATTTAAATTATATTCGAATAATAGATTACAGTAATAGAGTGAGATATAATCATTTTTTTAAAAAACAATTGATAAGAAGAATTTTAAAAATAATTTACAGTACATCAAATGAACTTCAAAAATTAAATTGGAATCAAATCGGACAATGCTATAAGGATTAATTGTTCTATTTTCTTAACCCTGGTTATATCCAAAACTTAAAAAGGATCATTTGTGTCACCTTGTATAACCTAAATATTAATTTTAAAATAAATTTGAATATTAGATAACCGTAATTGGGTGAGATATTACTATTTTTGTTAAACACAATACATTAAAATATTTTTAAAAATCATTTAGAGTTAATCAAATTATATCTAAAAATTAAATCGGAACAATCGTTAACGCTATTAGTTATTACATTTTGTTAACTCTGGTTGTGTTCAAACCGTAAAAAATATCATTTGGCTATCTTGTATATGCGAAATAGTAAATTTAAATTATATTCGAATATTAGATAACAGTAATAGAGTGAGATATAATTATTTTTTTAAAAAACAATTCATAAGAAGAATTTTAAAAATAATTTACAGTACATCAAATGAACTTCAAAAATTAAATTGGAGTCAAATCGGACAATGCTATAATGATTAATTGTTCTATTTTCTTAACCCTGGTTATGTCCAAAACTTAAAAAGGATCATTTGGGTCATCTTGTATAACCTAAATATTCATTTTAAAATAAATTTAAATAATGGATAACCGTAATTGTGTGAGATATGACTATTTTTCTTAAACACAATACATTAAAATATTTTTAAAAATCATTTAGGGTTAATCAAATTATATCAAAAATTAAATCGGAACAATCGTTAACGCTATTATTTATTATATTTTCTTAATTCTGGTTGTGTTCAAACCGTAAAAAACATCATCTGGCTATCTTGTATATGCGAAATAGTAAATTTAAATTATATTCGAATAATAGATAACAGTAATAGAGTGAGATATGGCTATTTTTTTAAACACAATACATCAAAATATTTTTAAAAATCATTTAGTGTTAATCAAATTAATTGTTCTATTTTCTTAACCCTGGTTATGTCTAAAACTTAAAAAGGATAATTTGTGTCACCTTGTATAACCTAAATATTAATTTTAAAATAAATTTGAATATTAGATAACCGTAATTGGGTGAGATATTACTATTTTTGTTAAACACAATACATTAAAATATTTTTAAAAATCATTTAGAGTTAATCAAATTATATCTAAAAATTAAATCGGAACAATCGTTAACGCTCTTATTTATTATATTTTCTTAATTCTGGTTCTGTTCAAACCGTAAAAAACATCATTTGGCTATCTTGTATATGCGAAATAGTAAATTTAAATTATATTCGAATAATAGATTACAGTAATAGAGTGAGATATAATTATTTTTTTTAAAAACAATTCATAAGAAGAATTTTAAAAATAATTTACATTACATCAAATAAACTTCAAAAATTAAATTGGAATCAAATCGGATAATGCTATAAGGATTAATTGTTCTATTTTCTTAACCCTGGTTATGTCCAAAACTTAAAAAGGATCATTTGGGTCATCTTGTATAACCTAAATATTAATTATTAAATAAATTTGTATAATAGATAACCGTAATTGAGTGAGATATGGCTATTTTTTTAAACACAATACATCAAAATATTTTTAAAAATCATTTAGTGTTAATCAAATTAATTGTTCTATTTTCTTAACCCTGGTTATGTCCAAAACTTAAAAAGGATCATTTGGGTCATCTTGTATAACCTAAATATTAATTTTAAAATAAATTTGAATAATAGATAACCGTAATCGAGTGAGATATGACTATTTTTTTTAACACAATGCATCAAAATATTTTTAAAAATCATTTAGGTTTAATCAAATTATATCTAAAAATTAAATTAAAATTAAATCGAAACAATCGTTAACGCAATTAGTTATTATATTTTCTTAATTCTGGTTGTATTCAAACCGTAAAAAACATCATTTGGCTATCTTGTATATGCGAAATAGTAAATTTAAATTATATTCGAATAATAGATTACAGTAATAGAGTGAGATATAATCATTTTTTTAAAAAACAATTGATAAGAAGAATTTTAAAAATAATTTACAGTACATCAAATGAACTTCAAAAATTAAATTGGAATCAAATCGGACAATGCTATAAGGATTAATTGTTCTATTTTCTTAACCCTGGTTATATCCAAAACTTAAAAAGGATCATTTGTGTCACCTTGTATAACCTAAATATTAATTTTAAAATAAATTTGAATATTAGATAACCGTAATTGGGTGAGATATTACTATTTTTGTTAAACACAATACATTAAAATATTTTTAAAAATCATTTAGAGTTAATCAAATTATATCTAAAAATTAAATCGGAACAATCGTTAACGCTATTAGTTATTACATTTTGTTAACTCTGGTTGTGTTCAAACCGTAAAAAATATCATTTGGCTATCTTGTATATGCGAAATAGTAAATTTAAATATATTCGAATATTAGATAACACTAATAGAGTGAGATATAATTATTTTTTTAAAAAACAATTCATAAGAAGAATTTTAAAAATAATTTACAGTACATCAAATGAACTTCAAAAATTAAATTGGAGTCAAATCGGACAATGCTATAATGATTAATTGTTCTATTTTCTTAACCCTGGTTATGTCCAAAACTTAAAAAGGATCATTTGGGTCATCTTGTATAACCTAAATATTCATTTTAAAATAAATTTAAATAATAGATAACCGTAATTGTGTGAGATATGACTATTTTTCTTAAACACAATACATTAAAATATTTTTAAAAATCATTTAGGGTTAATCAAATTATATCAAAAATTAAATCGGAACAATCGTTAACGCTATTATTTATTATATTTTCTTAATTCTGGTTGTGTTCAAACCGTAAAAAACATCATCTGGCTATCTTGTATATGCGAAATAGTAAATTTAAATTATATTCGAATAATAGATAACAGTAATAGAGTGAGATATGGCTATTTTTTTAAACACAATACATCAAAATATTTTTAAAAATCATTTAGTGTTAATCAAATTAATTGTTCTATTTTCTTAACCCTGGTTATGTCTAAAACTTAAAAAGGATCATTTGTGTCACATTGTATAACCTAAATATTAATTTTAAAATAAATTTGAATATTAGATAACCGTAATTGGGTGAGATATTACTATTTTTGTTAAACACAATACATTAAAATATTTTTAAAAATCATTTAGAGTTAATCAAATTATATCTAAAAATTAAATCGGAACAATCGTTAACGCTATTAGTTATTACATTTTGTTAACTCTGGTTGTGTTCAAACCGTAAAAAATATCATTTGGCTATCTTGTATATGCGAAATAGTAAATTTAAATTATATTCGAATATTAGATAACAGTAATAGAGTGAGATATAATTATTTTTTTAAAAAACAATTCATAAGAAGAATTTTAAAAATAATATACAGTACATCAAATGAACTTCAAAAATTAAATTGGAGTCAAATCGGACAATGCTATAATGATTAATTGTTCTATTTTCTTAACCCTGGTTATGTCCAAAACTTAAAAAGGATCATTTGGGTCATCTTGTATAACCTAAATATTCATTTTAAAATAAATTTGAATAATAGATAACCGTAATTGTGTGAGATATGACTATTTTTCTTAAACACAATACATTAAAATATTTTTAAAAATCATTTAGGGTTAATCAAATTATATCAAAAATTAAATCGGAACAATCGTTAACGCTATTATTTATTATATTTTCTTAATTCTGGTTATGTTCAAACCGTAAAAAACATCATTTGGCTATCTTGTATATGCGAAATAGTAAATTTAAATTATATTCGAATAATAGATAACAGTAATAGAGTGAGATATAATAATTTTTTTAAAAAACAATTCATAAGAAAAATTTTAATAATAATTTACAGTACATCAAATGAACTTTAAAAATTAAATTGGAATCAAATCGGACAATGCTGTAATGATTAATTGTTCTATTTTCTTAACCCTGGTTATGTCCAAAACTTAAAAAGGATCATTTGAGTCATCTTGTATAACCTAAATATTAATTTTAAAATAAATTTGAATAATAGATAACCGTAATTGAGTGAGATATCACTATTTTTTTAAAACACAATACATTAAAAGATTTTTAAAAATCATTTAGGGTTAATCAAATTATATCTAAAAATTGAATTAAAATTAAATCGGAACAATCGCCAACGCTATTAGTTATTATATTTTCTAAACTCTGGTTGTGTTCAAACCGTAAAAAACATCATTTGGCTATCTTGTATATGCGAAATAGTAAATTTAAATTATATTCGAATAATAGATAACAGTAATAGAGTGAGATATAATTATTTTTCTAAAAAACAATTCATAAGAAGAATTTTAAAAATAATTTACAGTACATCAAATGAACTTCAAAAATTAAATTGGAATGAAATCGGACAATGCTATAAGGATTAATTGTTCTATTTTCTTAACCCTGGTTATCTCCAAAACTTAAAAAGGATCATTTGGGTCATCTTATATAACCTAAATATTAATTTTTAAATAAATTTGTATAATAGATAACCGTAATTGAGTGAGATATGGCTATTTTTTCAAACACAATACATCAAAATATTTTTAAAAATCATTTAGTGTTAATCAAATTATATCTAAAAATTGAATTAAAATTAAATCGGAACAATCGCCAACGCTATTAGTTATTATATTTTCTAAACTCTGGTTGTGTTCAAACCGTAAAAAACATCATTTGGCTATCTTGTATATGCGAAATAGCAAATTTAAATTATATTCGAATAATAGATAACAGTAATAGAGTGAGATATGGCTATTTTTTTAAACACAATACATCAAAATATTTTTAAAAATCATTTAGTGTTAATCAAATTAATTGTTCTATTTTCTTAACCCTGGTTATGTCTAAAACTTAAAAAGGATAATTTGTGTCACCTTGTATAACCTAAATATTAATTTTAAAATAAATTTGAATATTAGATAACCGTAATTGGGTGAGATATTACTATTTTTGTTAAACACAATACATTAAAATATTTTTAAAAATCATTTAGAGTTAATCAAATTATATCTAAAAATTAAATCGGAACAATCGTTAACGCTATTAGTTATTACATTTTGTTAACTCTGGTTGTGTTCACACCGTAAAAAATATCATTTGGCTATCTTGTATATGCGAAATAGTAAATTGAAATTATATTCGAATATTAGATAACAGTAATAGAGTGAGATATAATTATTTAAAAAAAAAAATTCATAAGAAGAATTTTAAAAATAATTTACAGTACATCAAATGAACTTCAAAAATTAAATTGGAATCAAATCGGACAATGCTATAAGGATTAATTGTTCTATTTTCTTAACCCTGGTTATGTCCAAAACTTAAAAAGGATCATTTGGGTCATCTTGTAAAACCTAAATATTCTTTTTAAAATAAATTTTAATAATAGATTACCGTAAATGGGTGGGATATGACTATTTTTCTTAAACACAATACATTAAAATATTTTTAAAAATCATTTAGGGTTAATCAAATTATATCTAAATATTAAATCGGAACAATCGTTAACGCTATTAATTACATTTTCTTAACTCTGGTTTTGTTCAAACCGTAAAAAACAACATTTGGCTATCTTGTATATGCGAAATAGTAAATTTAAATTATATTCGAATAATAGATAACAGTAATAGAGTGAGATATAATTATTTTTTTAAAAAACAATTCATAAGAAGAATTTTAAAAATAATTTACAGTACATCAAATGAACTTAAAAAATTAAATTGGAATCAAATCGGACAATGCTATAATGATAAATCGTTCTATTTTCTTAACCCTGGTAATGTCCAAAACTTAAAAATGATCATTTGAGTCATCTTGTATAACCTAAATATTAATTTTAAAATAAATTTGAATAATAGATAACCGTAATTGAGTGAGATATGACTATTTTTTTAAAACACAATACAAAAAACAATTTTTAAAAATCATTTAGGGTTAATCAAATTATATCTATAAATTAAATTAAAATTAAATCGGAACAATCGCCAACGCTACTAGTTATTATATTTTCTTAACTCTGGTTGTGTTCAAACCGTAAAAAACATCATTTGGCTATCTTGTATATGCGAAATATTAAATTGAAATTATATTCGAATATTAGATAACAGTAATAGAGTGAGATATAATTATTTAAAAAAAAAAATTCATAAGAAGAATTTTAAAAATAATTTACAGTACATCAAATGAACTTCAAAAATTAAATTGGAATCAAATCGGACAATGCTATAAGGATTAATTGTTCTATTTTCTTAACCCTGGTTATGTCCAAAACTTAAAAAGGATCATTTGGGTCATCTTGTATAACCTAAATATTAATTTTAAAATAAATTTGAATAATAGATAACCGTAATCGAGTGAGATATGACTATTTTTTTTTAACACAATGCATCAAAATATTTTTAAAAATCATTTAGGTTTAATCAAATTATATCTAAAAATTAAATTAAAATTAAATCGAAACAATCGTTAACGCAATTAGTTATTATATTTTCTTAATTCTGGTTGTATTCAAACCGTAAAAAACATCATTTGGCTATCTTGTATATGCGAAATAGTAAATTTAAATTATATTCGAATAATAGATAACAGTAATAGAGTGAGATATAATTATTTTTCTAAAAAACAATTCATAAGAAGAATTTTAAAAATAATTTACAGTACATCAAATGAACTTCAAAAATTAAATTGGAATGAAATCGGACAATGCTATAAGGATTAATTGTTCTATTTTCTTAACCCTGGTTATCTCCAAAACTTAAAAAGGATCATTTGGGTCATCTTATATAACCTAAATATTAATTTTTAAATAAATTTGTATAATAGATAACCGTAATTGAGTGAGATATGGCTATTTTTTCAAACACAATACATCAAAATATTTTTAAAAATCATTTAGTGTTAATCAAATTATATCTAAAAATTGAATTAAAATTAAATCGGAACAATCGCCAACGCTATTAGTTATTATATTTTCTAAACTCTGGTTGTGTTCAAACCGTAAAAAACATCATTTGGCTATCTTGTATATGCGAAATAGCAAATTTAAATTATATTCGAATAATAGATAACAGTAATAGAGTGAGATATGGCTATTTTTTTAAACACAATACATCAAAATATTTTTAAAAATCATTTAGTGTTAATCAAATTAATTGTTCTATTTTCTTAACCCTGGTTATGTCTAAAACTTAAAAAGGATAATTTGTGTCACCTTGTATAACCTAAATATTAATTTTAAAATAAATTTGAATATTAGATAACCGTAATTGGGTGAGATATTACTATTTTTGTTAAACACAATACATTAAAATATTTTTAAAAATCATTTAGAGTTAATCAAATTATATCTAAAAATTAAATCGGAACAATCGTTAACGCTATTAGTTATTACATTTTGTTAACTCTGGTTGTGTTCACACCGTAAAAAATATCATTTGGCTATCTTGTATATGCGAAATAGTAAATTGAAATTATATTCGAATATTAGATAACAGTAATAGAGTGAGATATAATTATTTAAAAAAAAAAATTCATAAGAAGAATTTTAAAAATAATTTACAGTACATCAAATGAACTTCAAAAATTAAATTGGAATCAAATCGGACAATGCTATAAGGATTAATTGTTCTATTTTCTTAACCCTGGTTATGTCCAAAACTTAAAAAGGATCATTTGGGTCATCTTGTAAAACCTAAATATTCTTTTTAAAATAAATTTTAATAATAGATTACCGTAAATGGGTGGGATATGACTATTTTTCTTAAACACAATACATTAAAATATTTTTAAAAATCATTTAGGGTTAATCAAATTATATCTAAATATTAAATCGGAACAATCGTTAACGCTATTAATTACATTTTCTTAACTCTGGTTTTGTTCAAACCGTAAAAAACAACATTTGGCTATCTTGTATATGCGAAATAGTAAATTTAAATTATATTCGAATAATAGATAACAGTAATAGAGTGAGATATAATTATTTTTTTAAAAAACAATTCATAAGAAGAATTTTAAAAATAATTTACAGTACATCAAATGAACTTAAAAAATTAAATTGGAATCAAATCGGACAATGCTATAATGATAAATCGTTCTATTTTCTTAACCCTGGTAATGTCCAAAACTTAAAAATGATCATTTGAGTCATCTTGTATAACCTAAATATTAATTTTAAAATAAATTTGAATAATAGATAACCGTAATTGAGTGAGATATGACTATTTTTTTAAAACACAATACAAAAAACAATTTTTAAAAATCATTTAGGGTTAATCAAATTATATCTATAAATTAAATTAAAATTAAATCGGAACAATCGCCAACGCTACTAGTTATTATATTTTCTTAACTCTGGTTGTGTTCAAACCGTAAAAAACATCATTTGGCTATCTTGTATATGCGAAATATTAAATTGAAATTATATTCGAATATTAGATAACAGTAATAGAGTGAGATATAATTATTTAAAAAAAAAAATTCATAAGAAGAATTTTAAAAATAATTTACAGTACATCAAATGAACTTCAAAAATTAAATTGGAATCAAATCGGACAATGCTATAAGGATTAATTGTTCTATTTTCTTAACCCTGGTTATGTCCAAAACTTAAAAAGGATCTTTGGGTCATCTTATATAACCTAAATATTAATTTTTAAATAAATTTGTATAATAGATAACCGTAATTGAGTGAGATATGGCTATTTTTTTAAACACAATACATCAAAATATTTTTAAAAATCATTTAGTGTTAATCAAATTATATCTAAAAATTGAATTAAAATTAAATCGGAACAATCGCCAACGCTATTAGTTATTATATTTTCTAAACTCTGGTTGTGTTCAAACCGTAAAAAACATCATTTGGCTATCTTGTATATGCGAAATAGCAAATTTAAATTATATTCGAATATTAGATAACAGTAATAGAGTGAGATATGGCTATTTTTTTAAACACAATACATCAAAATATTTTTAAAAATCATTTAGTGTTAATCAAATTAATTGTTCTATTTTCTTAACCCTGGTTATGTCTAAAACTTAAAAAGGACCATTTGTGTCAACTTGTATAACCTAAATATTAATTTTAAAATAAATTTGAATATTAGATAACCGTAATTGGGTGAGATATTACTATTTTTGTTAAACACAATACATTAAAATATTTTTAAAAGTCATTTAGAGTTAATCAAATTATATCTAAAAATTAAATCGGAACAATCGTTAACGCTATTAGTTATTACATTTTGTTAACTCTGGTTGTGTTCAAACCGTAAAAAATATCATTTGGCTATCTTGTATATGCGAAATAGTAAATTTAAATTATATTCAAATATTAGATAACAGTAATAGAGTGAGATTAATTATTTGTTAAAAAAAAATTCATAAGAAGAATTTTAAAAATAATTTACAGTACATCAAATGAACTTCAAAAATTAAATTGGAATCAAATCGGACAATGCTATAAGGATTAATTGTTCTATTTTCTTAACCCTGGTTATGTCCAAAACTTAAAAAAGATCATTTGGGTCATCTTGTAAAACCTAAATATTCTTTTTAAAATAAATTTTAATAATAGATTACCGTAATTGGGTGGGATATGACTATTTTTCTTAAACACAATACATTAAAATATTTTTAAAAATCATTTAGGGTTAATCAAATTATATCTAAATATTAAATCGGAACAATCGTTAACGCTATTAATTACATTTTCTTAACTCTGGTTTTGTTCAAACCGTAAAAAACAACATTTGGCTATCTTGTATATGCGAAATAGTAAATTTAAATTATATTCGAATAATAGATAACAGTAATAGAGTGAGATATAATTATTTTTTTAAAAAACAATTCATAAGAAGAATTTTAAAAATAATTTACAGTATATTTACAGAAATATTAAATTTAAATTATATTCGAATAATAGATGACAGTAATAGAGTGAGATTTGATTATTTTTTTAAAAAACAATTCATAAGAAAAATTTTAAAAATAATTTACAGTACATCAAATGAACTTCAAAAATTAAATTGGAATCAAATCGGACAATGCTATAAGGATTAATTGTTCTATTTTCTTAACGCTGGTTATGTCTAAAACTTATAAAGGATCATTTGGGTCATCTTGTATAACCTAAATATTAATTTTAAAATAAATTTGAATAATAGATAACCGTAATTGAGTGAGATATGACTATTTTTTTAAAACACAATACAAAAAACAATTTTTAAAAATCATTTAGGGTTAATCAAATTAGATCTATAAATTAAATTAAAATTAAATCGGAACAATCGCCAACGCTATTAGTTATTATATTTTCTTAACTCTGGTTGTGTTCAAACCGTAAAAAATATCATTTGGCTATCTTGTATATGCGAAATAGTAAATTTAAATTATATTTGAATATTAGATAACAGTAATAGAGTGAGATATAATTATTTTTTTAAAAAACAATTCATAAGAAGAATTTTAAAAATAATTTACAGTACATCAAATGAACTTCAAAAATTAAATTGGAATCAAATCGGACAATGCTATAATGATAAATCGTTATATTTTCTTAACCCTGGTAATGTCCAAAACTTAAAAATGATCATTTGAGTCATCTTGTATAACCTAAATATTAATTTTAAAATAAATTTGAATAATAGATAACCGTAATTGAGTGAGATATGACTATTTTTTTAAAACACAATACAAAAAACTATTTTTAAAAATCATTTAGGGTTAATCAAATTATATCAATAAATTGAATTAAAATTACATCGGAACAATCGCCAACGCTATTAGTTATTATATTTTCTTAACTCTGGTTGTGTTCAAACCGTAAAAAATATCATTTGGCTATCTCGAAATATTAAATTTAAATTATATTCGAATATTAGATAACAGTAATAGAGTGAGATATAATTATTTTTCTAAAAAACAATTCATAAGAAGAATTTTAAAAATAATTTACAGTACATCAAATGAACTTCAAAAATTAAATTTGAATCAAATCGTCCAATGCTATAAGGATTAATTGTTCTATTTTCTTAACCCTGGTTATGTCCAAAACTTAAAAAGGATCATTTGGGTCATCTTGTATAACCTAAATATTAATTTTAAAATAAATTTGAATAATAGATAACCGTAATTGAGTGAGATACGACTATTTTTTTTAAACACAATACATCAAAATATTTTTAAAAATCATTTAGGGTTAATCAAATTATATCTAAAAATTAAATCGAAACAATCGTTAACGCAATTAGTTATTATATTTTCTTAATTCTGGTTTTGTTCAAACCGTAAAAAACATCATTTGGCTACTTGTATATGGGAAATAGTAAATTTTAATTATATTCGAATAATAGATAACAGTAATAGAGTGAGATATAATTATTTTTTTAAAAAACAATTCATAAGAAGAATTTTAAAAATAATTTACAGTACATCAAATGAACTTCAAAAATTAAATTGGAATGAAATCGGACAATGCTATAAGGATTAATTGTTCTATTTTCTTAACCCTGGTTATGTCCAAAACTTAAAAAGGATCATTTGGGTCATCTTGAATAACCTAAATATTAATTTTCAAATAAATTTGAATAATAGCTAACCGTAATTGAGTGAGATACGACTATTTTTTTTAAACACAAAACATCAAAATATTTTTAAAAATCATTTAGGGTTAATCAAATTATATCTAAAAATTAAATTAAAATTAAATCGAAACAATCGTTAACGCAATTAGTTATTATATTTTCTTAGTTCTGGTTTTGTTCAAACTGTAAAAAACATCATTTGGCTATCTTGTATATGCGAAATATTAAATTTAAATTATATTCGAATAATAGATAACAGTAATAGAGTGAGATATGATTATTTTTTTAAAAAACAATTCATAAGAAAAATTTTAAAAATAATTTACAGTACATCAAATGAACTTCAAAAATTAAATTTGAATCAAATCGGACAATGCTATAAGGATTAATTGTTCTATTTTCTTAACCCTGGTTATGTCCAAAACTTAAAAAGGATCATTTGGGTCATCTTGTATAACCTAAATATTAATTTTAAAATAAATTTGAATAATAGATAACCGTAATTGAGTGAGATACGACTATTTTTTTTAAACACAATACATCAAAATATTTTTAAAAATCATTTAGGGTTAATCAAATTATATCTAAAAATTAAATCGAAACAATCGTTAACGCAATTAGTTATTATATTTTCTTAATTCTGGTTTTGTTCAAACCGTAAAAAACATCATTTGGCTACTTGTATATGGGAAATAGTAAATTTAAATTATATTCGAATAATAGATAACAGTAATAGAGTGAGATATAATTATTTTTTTAAAAAACAATTCATAAGAAGAATTTTAAAAATAATTTACAGTACATCAAATGAACTTCAAAAATTAAATTGGAATCAAATCCGACAATGCTATAAGGATTAATTGTTCTATTTTCTTAACCCTGGTTATGTCCAAAACTTAAAAAGGATCATTTGGGTCATCTTGTATAACCTAAATATTAATTATTAAATAAATTTGTATAATAGATAACCGTAATTGAGTGAGATATGGCTATTTTTTTAAACACAATATATCAAAATATTTTTAAAAATCATTTAGTGTTAATCAAATTAATTGTTCTATTTTCTTAACCCTGGTTATGTCCAAAACTTAAAAAGGATCATTTGGGTCATCTTGTATAACCTAAATATTAATTTTAGAATAAATTTGAATAATAGATAACCGTAATCGAGTGAGATATGACTATTTTTTTTTAACACAATGCATCAAAATATTTTTAAAAATCATTTAGGTTTAATCAAATTATATCTAAAAATTAAATTAAAATTAAATCGAAACAATCATTAACGCAATTAGTTATTATATTTTGTTAACTCTGGTTGTGTTCAAACCGTAAAAAATATCATTTGGCTATCTTGTATATGCGAAATAGTAAATTTAAATTATATTCGAATATTAGATAACAGTAATAGAGTGAGATATAATTATTTTTTTAAAAAACAATTCATAAGAAGAATTTTAAAAATAATTTACAGTACATCAAATGAACTTCAAAAATTAAATTGGAGTCAAATCGGACAATGCTATAATGATTAATTGTTCTATTTTCTTAACCCTGGTTATGTCCAAAACTTAAAAAGGATCATTTGGGTCATCTTGTATAACCTAAATATTCATTTTAAAATAAATTTAAATAATAGATAACCGTAATTGTGTGAGATATGACTATTTTTCTTAAACACAATACATTAAAATATTTTTAAAAATCATTTAGGGTTAATCAAATTATATCAAAAATTAAATCGGAACAATCGTTAACGCTATTATTTATTATATTTTCTTAATTCTGGTTGTGTTCAAACCGTAAAAAACATCATCTGGCTATCTTGTATATGCGAAATAGTAAATTTAAATTATATTCGAATAATAGATAACAGTAATAGAGTGAGATATGGCTATTTTTTTAAACACAATACATCAAAATATTTTTAAAAATCATTTAGTGTTAATCAAATTAATTGTTCTATTTTCTTAACCCTGGTTATGTCTAAAACTTAAAAAGGATCATTTGTGTCACCTTGTATAACCTAAATATTAATTTTAAAATAAATTTGAATATTAGATAACCGTAATTGGGTGAGATATTACTATTTTTGTTAAACACAATACATTAAAATATTTTTAAAAATCATTTAGAGTTAATCAAATTATATCTAAAAATTAAATCGGAACAATCGTTAAGGCTATTAGTTATTACATTTTGTTAACTCTGGTTGTGTTCAAACCGTAAAAAATATCATTTGGCTATCTTGTATATGCGAAATAGTAAATTTAAATTATATTCGAATATTAGATAACAGTAATAGAGTGAGATATAATTATTTTTTTAAAAAACAATTCATAAGAAGAATTTTAAAAATAATTTACAGTACATCAAATGAACTTCAAAAATTAAATTGGAGTCAAATCGGACAATGCTATAATGATTAATTGTTCTATTTTCTTAACCCTGGTTATGTCCAAAACTTAAAAAGGATCATTTGGGTCATCTTGTATAACCTAAATATTCATTTTAAAATAAATTTGAATAATAGATAACCGTAATTGTGTGAGATATGACTATTTTTCTTAAACACAATACATTAAAATATTTTTAAAAATCATTTAGGGTTAATCAAATTATATCAAAAATTAAATCGGAACAATCGTTAACGCTATTATTTATTATATTTTCTTAATTCTGGTTGTGTTCAAACCGTAAAAAACATCATTTGGCTATCTTGTATATGCGAAATAGTAAATTTAAATTATATTCGAATAATAGATAACAGTAATAGAGTGAGATATAATAATTTTTTTAAAAAACAATTCATAAGAAAAATTTTAATAATAATTTACAGTACATCAAATGAACTTTAAAAATTAAATTGGAATCAAATCGGACAATGCTGTAATGATTAATTGTTCTATTTTCTTAACCCTGGTTATGTCCAAAACTTAAAAAGGATCATTTGAGTCATCTTGTATAACCTAAATATTAATTTTAAAATAAATTTGAATAATAGATAAGCGTAATTGAGTGAGATATGACTATTTTTTTAAAACACAATACATTAAAAGATTTTTAAAAATCATTTAGGGTTAATCAAATTATATCTAAAATTGAATTAAAATTAAATCGGAACAATCGCCAACGCTATTAGTTATTATATTTTCTAAACTCTGGTTGTGTTCAAACCGTAAAAAACATCATTTGGCTATCTTGTATATGCGAAATAGTAAATTTAAATTATATTCGAATAATAGATAACAGTAATAGAGTGAGATATAATTATTTTTCTAAAAAACAATTCATAAGAAGAATTTTAAAAATAATTTACAGTACATCAAATGAACTTCAAAAATTAAATTGGAATGAAATCGGACAATGCTATAATGTAATTGTTCTATTTTCTTAACCCTGGTTATGTCCAAAACTTAAAAAGGATCATTTGGGTCATCTTATATAACCTAAATATTAATTTTTAAATAAATTTATATAATAGATAACCGTAATTGAGTGAGATATGGCTATTTTTTCAAACACAATACATCAAAATATTTTTAAAAATCATTTAGTGTTAATCAAATTATATCTAAAAATTGAATTAAAATTAAATCGGAACAATCGCCAACGCTATTAGTTATTATATTTTCTAAACTCTGGTTGTGTTCAAACCGTAAAAAACATCATTTGGCTATCTTGTATATGCGAAATAGCAAATTTAAATTATATTCGAATAATAGATAACAGTAATAGAGTGAGATATGGCTATTTTTTTAAACACAATACATCAAAATATTTTTAAAAATCATTTAGTGTTAATCAAATTAATTGTTCTATTTTCTTAACCCTGGTTATGTCTAAAACTTAAAAAGGATAATTTGTGTCACCTTGTATAACCTAAATATTAATTTTAAAATAAATTTGAATATTAGATAACCGTAATTGGGTGAGATATTACTATTTTTGTTAAACACAATACATTAAAATATTTTTAAAAATCATTTAGAGTTAATCAAATTATATCTAAAAACTAAATCGGAACAATCGTTAACGCTCTTATTTATTATATTTTCTTAATTCTGGTTGTGTTCAAACCGTAAAAAACATCATTTGGCTATCTTGTATATGCGAAATAGTAAATTTAAATTATATTCGAATAATAGATTACAGTAATAGAGTGAGATATAATTATTTTTTTAAAAAACAATTCATAAGAATTTTAAAAATAATTTACAGTACATCAAATAAACTTCAAAAATTAAATTGGAATCAAATCGGATAATGCTATAAGGATTAATTGTTCTATTTTCTTAACCCTGGTTATGTCCAAAACTTAAAAAGGATCATTTGGGTCATCTTGTATAACCTAAATATTAATTATTAAATAAATTTGTATAATAGATAACCGTAATTGAGTGAGATATGGCTATTTTTTTAAACACAATACATCAAAATATTTTTAAAAATCATTTAGTGTTAATCAAATTAATTGTTCTATTTTCTTAACCCTGGTTATGTCCAAAACTTAAAAAGGATCATTTGGGTCATCTTGTATAACCTAAATATTAATTTTAAAATAAATTTGAATAATAGATAACCGTAATCGAGTGAGATATGACTATTTTTTTTTAACACAATGCATGAAAATATTTTTAAAAATCATTTAGGTTTAATCAAATTATATCTAAAAATTAAATTAAAATTAAATCGAAACAATCGTTAACGCAATTAGTTATTATATTTTCTTAATTCTGGTTGTATTCAAACCGTAAAAAACATCATTTGGCTATCTTGTATATGCGAAATAGTAAATTTAAATTATATTCGAATAATAGATTACAGTAATAGAGTGAGATATAATCATTTTTTTAAAAAACAATTGATAAGAAGAATTTTAAAAATAATTTACAGTACATCAAATGAACTTCAAAAATTAAATTGGAATCAAATCGGACAATGCTATAAGGATTAATTGTTCTATTTTCTTAACCCTGGTTATATCCAAAACTTAAAAAGGATCATTTGTGTCACCTTGTATAACCTAAATATTAATTTTAAAATAAATTTGAATATTAGATAACCGTAATTGGGTGAGATATTACTATTTTTGTTAAACACAATACATTAAAATATTTTTAAAAATCATTTAGAGTTAATCAAATTATATCTAAAAATTAAATCGGAACAATCGTTAACGCTATTAGTTATTACATTTTGTTAACTCTGGTTGTGTTCAAACCGTAAAAAATATCATTTGGCTATCTTGTATATGCGAAATAGTAAATTTAAATTATATTCGAATATTAGATAACAGTAATAGAGTGAGATATAATTATTTTTTTAAAAAACAATTCATAAGAAGAATTTTAAAATTAATTTACAGTACATCAAATGAACTTCAAAAATTAAATTGGAGTCAAATCGGACAATGCTATAATGATTAATTGTTCTATTTTCTTAACCCTGGTTATGTCCAAAACTTAAAAAGGATCATTTGGGTCATCTTGTATAACCTAAATATTCATTTTAAAATAAATTTAAATAATAGATAACCGTAATTGTGTGAGATATGACTATTTTTCTTAAACACAATACATTAAAATATTTTTAAAAATCATTTAGGGTTAATCAAATTATATCAAAAATTAAATCGGAACAATCGTTAACGCTATTATTTATTATATTTTCTTAATTCTGGTTGTGTTCAAACCGTAAAAAACATCATCTGGCTATCTTGTATATGCGAAATAGCAAATTTAAATTATATTCGAATAATAGATAACAGTAATAGAGTGAGATATGGCTATTTTTTTAAACACAATACATCAAAATATTTTTAAAAATCATTTAGTGTTAATCAAATTAATTGTTCTATTTTCTTAACCCTGGTTATGTCTAAAACTTAAAAAGGATAATTTGTGTCACCTTGTATAACCTAAATATTAATTTTAAAATAAATTTAAATATTAGATAACCGTAATTGGGTGAGATATTACTATTTTTGTTAAACACAATACATTAAAATATTTTTAAAAATCATTTAGAGTTAATCAAATTATATCTAAAAATTAAATCGGAACAATCGTTAACGCTCTTATTTATTATATTTTCTTAATTCTGGTTGTGTTCAAACCGTAAAAAACATCATTTGGCTATCTTGTATATGCGAAATAGTAAATTTAAATTATATTCGAATAATAGATTACAGTAATAGAGTGAGATATAATTATTTTTTTAAAAAACAATTCATAAGAAGAATTTTAAAAATAATTTACAGTACATCAAATAAACTTAAAAAATTAAATTGGAATCAAATCGGATAATGCTATAAGGATTAATTGTTCTATTTTCTTAACCCTGGTTATGTCCAAAACTTAAAAAGGATCATTTGGGTCATCTTGTATAACCTAAATATTAATTATTAAATAAATTTGTATAATAGATAACCGTAATTGAGTGAGATATGGCTATTTTTTTAAACACAATACATCAAAATATTTTTAAAAATCATTTAGTGTTAATCAAATTAATTGTTCTATTTTCTTAACCCTGGTTATGTCCAAAACTTAAAAAGGATCATTTGGGTCATCTTGTATAACCTAAATATTAATTTTAAAATAAATTTGAATAATAGATAACCGTAATCGAGTGAGATATGACTATTTTTTTTTAACACAATGCATCAAAATATTTTTAAAAATCATTTAGGTTTAATCAAATTATATCTAAAAATTAAATTAAAATTAAATCGAAACAATCGTTAACGCAATTAGTTATTATATTTTCTTAATTCTGGTTGTATTCAAACCGTAAAAAACATCATTTGGCTATCTTGTATATGCGAAATAGTAAATTTAAATTATATTCGAATAATAGATTACAGTAATAGAGTGAGATATAATCATTTTTTTAAAAAACAATTGATAAGAAGAATTTTAAAAATAATTTACAGTACATCAAATGAACTTCAAAAATTAAATTGGAATCAAATCGGACAATGCTATAAGGATTAATTGTTCTATTTTCTTAACCCTGGTTATATCCAAAACTTAAAAAGGATCATTTGTGTCACCTTGTATAACCTAAATATTAATTTTAAAATAAATTTGAATATTAGATAACCGTAATTGGGTGAGATATTACTATTTTTGTTAAACACAATACATTAAAATATTTTTAAAAATCATTTAGAGTTAATCAAATTATATCTAAAAATTAAATCGGAACAATCGTTAACGCTATTAGTTATTACATTTTGTTAACTCTGGTTGTGTTCAAACCGTAAAAAATATCATTTGGCTATCTTGTATATGCGAAATAGTAAATTTAAATTATATTCGAATATTAGATAACAGTAATAGAGTGAGATATAATTATTTTTTTAAAAAACAATTCATAAGAAGAATTTTAAAAATAATTTACAGTACATCAAATGAACTTCAAAAATTAAATTGGAGTCAAATCGGACAATGCTATAATGATTAATTGTTCTATTTTCTTAACCCTGGTTATGTCCAAAACTTAAAAAGGATCATTTGGGTCATCTTGTATAACCTAAATATTCATTTTAAAATAAATTTAAATAATGGATAACCGTAATTGTGTGAGATATGACTATTTTTCTTAAACACAATACATTAAAATATTTTTAAAAATCATTTAGGGTTAATCAAATTATATCAAAAATTAAATCGGAACAATCGTTAACGCTATTATTTATTATATTTTCTTAATTCTGGTTGTGTTCAAACCGTAAAAAACATCATCTGGCTATCTTGTATATGCGAAATAGTAAATTTAAATTATATTCGAATAATAGATAACAGTAATAGAGTGAGATATGGCTATTTTTTTAAACACAATACATCAAAATATTTTTAAAAATCATTTAGTGTTAATCAAATTAATTGTTCTATTTTCTTAACCCTGGTTATGTCTAAAACTTAAAAAGGATAATTTGTGTCACCTTGTATAACCTAAATATTAATTTTAAAATAAATTTGAATATTAGATAACCGTAATTGGGTGAGATATTACTATTTTTGTTAAACACAATACATTAAAATATTTTTAAAAATCATTTAGAGTTAATCAAATTATATCTAAAAATTAAATCGGAACAATCGTTAACGCTCTTATTTATTATATTTTCTTAATTCTGGTTCTGTTCAAACCGTAAAAAACATCATTTGGCTATCTTGTATATGCGAAATAGTAAATTTAAATTATATTCGAATAATAGATTACAGTAATAGAGTGAGATATAATTATTTTTTTTAAAAACAATTCATAAGAAGAATTTTAAAAATAATTTACATTACATCAAATAAACTTCAAAAATTAAATTGGAATCAAATCGGATAATGCTATAAGGATTAATTGTTCTATTTTCTTAACCCTGGTTATGTCCAAAACTTAAAAAGGATCATTTGGGTCATCTTGTATAACCTAAATATTAATTATTAAATAAATTTGTATAATAGATAACCGTAATTGAGTGAGATATGGCTATTTTTTTAAACACAATACATCAAAATATTTTTAAAAATCATTTAGTGTTAATCAAATTAATTGTTCTATTTTCTTAACCCTGGTTATGTCCAAAACTTAAAAAGGATCATTTGGGTCATCTTCTATAACCTAAATATTAATTTTAAAATAAATTTGAATAATAGATAACCGTAATCGAGTGAGATATGACTATTTTTTTAAACACAATGCATCAAAATATTTTTAAAAATCATTTAGGTTTAATCAAATTATATCTAAAAATTAAATTAAAATTAAATCGAAACAATCGTTAACGCAATTAGTTATTATATTTTCTTAATTCTGGTTGTATTCAAACCGTAAAAAACATCATTTGGCTATCTTGTATATGCGAAATAGTAAATTTAAATTATATTCGAATAATAGATTACAGTAATAGAGTGAGATATAATCATTTTTTTAAAAAACAATTGATAAGAAGAATTTTAAAAATAATTTACAGTACATCAAATGAACTTCAAAAATTAAATTGGAATCAAATCGGACAATGCTATAAGGATTAATTGTTCTATTTTCTTAACCCTGGTTATATCCAAAACTTAAAAAGGATCATTTGTGTCACCTTGTATAACCTAAATATTAATTTTAAAATAAATTTGAATATTAGATAACCGTAATTGGGTGAGATATTACTATTTTTGTTAAACACAATACATTAAAATATTTTTAAAAATCATTTAGAGTTAATCAAATTATATCTAAAAATTAAATCGGAACAATCGTTAACGCTATTAGTTATTACATTTTGTTAACTCTGGTTGTGTTCAAACCGTAAAAAATATCATTTGGCTATCTTGTATATGCGAAATAGTAAATTTAAATATATTCGAATATTAGATAACACTAATAGAGTGAGATATAATTATTTTTTTAAAAAACAATTCATAAGAAGAATTTTAAAAATAATTTACAGTACATCAAATGAACTTCAAAAATTAAATTGGAGTCAAATCGGACAATGCTATAATGATTAATTGTTCTATTTTCTTAACCCTGGTTATGTCCAAAACTTAAAAAGGATCATTTGGGTCATTTTGTATAACCTAAATATTCATTTTAAAATAAATTTAAATAATAGATAACCGTAATTGTGTGAGATATGACTATTTTTCTTAAACACAATACATTAAAATATTTTTAAAAATCATTTAGGGTTAATCAAATTATATCAAAAATTAAATCGGAACAATCGTTAACGCTATTATTTATTATATTTTCTTAATTCTGGTTGTGTTCAAACCGTAAAAAACATCATCTGGCTATCTTGTATATGCGAAATAGTAAATTTAAATTATATTCGAATAATAGATAACAGTAATAGAGTGAGATATGGCTATTTTTTTAAACACAATACATCAAAATATTTTTAAAAATCATTTAGTGTTAATCAAATTAATTGTTCTATTTTCTTAACCCTGGTTATGTCTAAAACTTAAAAAGGATCATTTGTGTCACCTTGTATAACCTAAATATTAATTTTAAAATAAATTTGAATATTAGATAACCGTAATTGGGTGAGATATTACTATTTTTGTTAAACACAATACATTAAAATATTTTTAAAAATCATTTAGAGTTAATCAAATTATATCTAAAAATTAAATCGGAACAATCGTTAACGCTATTAGTTATTACATTTTGTTAACTCTGGTTGTGTTCAAACCGTAAAAAATATCATTTGGCTATCTTGTATATGCGAAATAGTAAATTTAAATTATATTCGAATATTAGATAACAGTAATAGAGTGAGATATAATTATTTTTTTAAAAAACAATTCATAAGAAGAATTTTAAAAATAATATACAGTACATCAAATGAACTTCAAAAATTAAATTGGAGTCAAATCGGACAATGCTATAATGATTAATTGTTCTATTTTCTTAACCCTGGTTATGTCCAAAACTTAAAAAGGATCATTTGTGTCACCTTGTATAACCTAAATATTAATTTTAAAATAAATTTGAATATTAGATAACCGTAATTGGGTGAGATATTACTATTTTTCTTAAACACAATACATTAAAATATTTTTAAAAATCATTTAGGGTTAATCAAATTATATCAAAAATTAAATCGGAACAATCGTTAACGCTATTATTTATTATATTTTCTTAATTCTGGTTCTGTTCAAACCGTAAAAAACATCATTTGGCTATCTTGTATATGCGAAATAGTAAATTTAAATTATATTCGAATAATAGATAACAGTAATAGAGTGAGATATAATAATTTTTTTAAAAAACAATTCATAAGAAAAATTTTAATAATAATTTACAGTACATCAAATGAACTTTAAAAATTAAATTGGAATCAAATCGGACAATGCTGTAATGATTAATTGTTCTATTTTCTTAACCCTGGTTATGTCCAAAACTTAAAAAGGATCATTTGAGTCATCTTGTATAACCTAAATATTAATTTTAAAATAAATTTGAATAATAGATAACCGTAATTGAGTGAGATATCACTATTTTTTTAAAACACAATACATTAAAAGATTTTTAAAAATCATTTAGGGTTAATCAAATTATATCTAAAAATTGAATTAAAATTAAATCGGAACAATCGCCAACGCTATTAGTTATTATATTTTCTAAACTCTGGTTGTGTTCAAACCGTAAAAAACATCATTTGGCTATCTTGTATATGCGAAATAGTAAATTTAAATTATATTCGAATAATAGATAACAGTAATAGAGTGAGATATAATTATTTTTCTAAAAAACAATTCATAAGAAGAATTTTAAAAATAATTTACAGTACATCAAATGAACTTCAAAAATTAAATTGGAATGAAATCGGACAATGCTATAAGGATTAATTGTTCTATTTTCTTAACCCTGGTTATCTCCAAAACTTAAAAAGGATCATTTGGGTCATCTTATATAACCTAAATATTAATTTTTAAATAAATTTGTATAATAGATAACCGTAATTGAGTGAGATATGGCTATTTTTTCAAACACAATACATCAAAATATTTTTAAAAATCATTTAGTGTTAATCAAATTATATCTAAAAATTGAATTAAAATTAAATCGGAACAATCGCCAACGCTATTAGTTATTATATTTTCTAAACTCTGGTTGTGTTCAAACCGTAAAAAACATCATTTGGCTATCTTGTATATGCGAAATAGCAAATTTAAATTATATTCGAATAATAGATAACAGTAATAGAGTGAGATATGGCTATTTTTTTAAACACAATACATCAAAATATTTTTAAAAATCATTTAGTGTTAATCAAATTAATTGTTCTATTTTCTTAACCCTGGTTATGTCTAAAACTTAAAAAGGATAATTTGTGTCACCTTGTATAACCTAAATATTAATTTTAAAATAAATTTGAATATTAGATAACCGTAATTGGGTGAGATATTACTATTTTTGTTAAACACAATACATTAAAATATTTTTAAAAATCATTTAGAGTTAATCAAATTATATCTAAAAATTAAATCGGAACAATCGTTAACGCTATTAGTTATTACATTTTGTTAACTCTGGTTGTGTTCACACCGTAAAAAATATCATTTGGCTATCTTGTATATGCGAAATAGTAAATTGAAATTATATTCGAATATTAGATAACAGTAATAGAGTGAGATATAATTATTTAAAAAAAAAAATTCATAAGAAGAATTTTAAAAATAATTTACAGTACATCAAATGAACTTCAAAAATTAAATTGGAATCAAATCGGACAATGCTATAAGGATTAATTGTTCTATTTTCTTAACCCTGGTTATGTCCAAAACTTAAAAAGGATCATTTGGGTCATCTTGTAAAACCTAAATATTCTTTTTAAAATAAATTTTAATAATAGATTACCGTAAATGGGTGGGATATGACTATTTTTCTTAAACACAATACATTAAAATATTTTTAAAAATCATTTAGGGTTAATCAAATTATATCTAAATATTAAATCGGAACAATCGTTAACGCTATTAATTACATTTTCTTAACTCTGGTTTTGTTCAAACCGTAAAAAACAACATTTGGCTATCTTGTATATGCGAAATAGTAAATTTAAATTATATTCGAATAATAGATAACAGTAATAGAGTGAGATATAATTATTTTTTTAAAAAACAATTCATAAGAAGAATTTTAAAAATAATTTACAGTACATCAAATGAACTTAAAAAATTAAATTGGAATCAAATCGGACAATGCTATAATGATAAATCGTTCTATTTTCTTAACCCTGGTAATGTCCAAAACTTAAAAATGATCATTTGAGTCATCTTGTATAACCTAAATATTAATTTTAAAATAAATTTGAATAATAGATAACCGTAATTGAGTGAGATATGACTATTTTTTTAAAACACAATACAAAAAACAATTTTTAAAAATCATTTAGGGTTAATCAAATTATATCTATAAATTAAATTAAAATTAAATCGGAACAATCGCCAACGCTACTAGTTATTATATTTTCTTAACTCTGGTTGTGTTCAAACCGTAAAAAACATCATTTGGCTATCTTGTATATGCGAAATATTAAATTGAAATTATATTCGAATATTAGATAACAGTAATAGAGTGAGATATAATTATTTAAAAAAAAAAATTCATAAGAAGAATTTTAAAAATAATTTACAGTACATCAAATGAACTTAAAAAATTAAATTGGAATCAAATCGGACAATGCTATAATGATAAATCGTTCTATTTTCTTAACCCTGGTAATGTCCAAAACTTAAAAATGATCAATTGAGTCATCTTGTATAACCTAAATATTAATTTTAAAATAAATTTGAATAATAGATAACCGTAATCGAGTGAGATATGACTATTTTTTTTTAACACAATGCATCAAAATATTTTTAAAAATCATTTAGGTTTAATCAAATTATATCTAAAAATTAAATTAAAATTAAATCGAAACAATCGTTAACGCAATTAGTTATTATATTTTCTTAATTCTGGTTGTATTCAAACCGTAAAAAACATCATTTGGCTATCTTGTATATGCGAAATAGTAAATTTAAATTATATTCGAATAATAGATAACAGTAATAGAGTGAGATATAATTATTTTTCTAAAAAACAATTCATAAGAAGAATTTTAAAAATAATTTACAGTACATCAAATGAACTTCAAAAATTAAATTGGAATGAAATCGGACAATGCTATAAGGATTAATTGTTCTATTTTCTTAACCCTGGTTATCTCCAAAACTTAAAAAGGATCATTTGGGTCATCTTATATAACCTAAATATTAATTTTTAAATAAATTTGTATAATAGATAACCGTAATTGAGTGAGATATGGCTATTTTTTCAAACACAATACATCAAAATATTTTTAAAAATCATTTAGTGTTAATCAAATTATATCTAAAAATTGAATTAAAATTAAATCGGAACAATCGCCAACGCTATTAGTTATTATATTTTCTAAACTCTGGTTGTGTTCAAACCGTAAAAAACATCATTTGGCTATCTTGTATATGCGAAATAGCAAATTTAAATTATATTCGAATAATAGATAACAGTAATAGAGTGAGATATGGCTATTTTTTTAAACACAATACATCAAAATATTTTTAAAAATCATTTAGTGTTAATCAAATTAATTGTTCTATTTTCTTAACCCTGGTTATGTCTAAAACTTAAAAAGGATAATTTGTGTCACCTTGTATAACCTAAATATTAATTTTAAAATAAATTTGAATATTAGATAACCGTAATTGGGTGAGATATTACTATTTTTGTTAAACACAATACATTAAAATATTTTTAAAAATCATTTAGAGTTAATCAAATTATATCTAAAAATTAAATCGGAACAATCGTTAACGCTATTAGTTATTACATTTTGTTAACTCTGGTTGTGTTCACACCGTAAAAAATATCATTTGGCTATCTTGTATATGCGAAATAGTAAATTGAAATTATATTCGAATATTAGATAACAGTAATAGAGTGAGATATAATTATTTAAAAAAAAAAATTCATAAGAAGAATTTTAAAAATAATTTACAGTACATCAAATGAACTTCAAAAATTAAATTGGAATCAAATCGGACAATGCTATAAGGATTAATTGTTCTATTTTCTTAACCCTGGTTATGTCCAAAACTTAAAAAGGATCATTTGGGTCATCTTGTAAAACCTAAATATTCTTTTTAAAATAAATTTTAATAATAGATTACCGTAAATGGGTGGGATATGACTATTTTTCTTAAACACAATACATTAAAATATTTTTAAAAATCATTTAGGGTTAATCAAATTATATCTAAATATTAAATCGGAACAATCGTTAACGCTATTAATTACATTTTCTTAACTCTGGTTTTGTTCAAACCGTAAAAAACAACATTTGGCTATCTTGTATATGCGAAATAGTAAATTTAAATTATATTCGAATAATAGATAACAGTAATAGAGTGAGATATAATTATTTTTTTAAAAAACAATTCATAAGAAGAATTTTAAAAATAATTTACAGTACATCAAATGAACTTAAAAAATTAAATTGGAATCAAATCGGACAATGCTATAATGATAAATCGTTCTATTTTCTTAACCCTGGTAATGTCCAAAACTTAAAAATGATCATTTGAGTCATCTTGTATAACCTAAATATTAATTTTAAAATAAATTTGAATAATAGATAACCGTAATTGAGTGAGATATGACTATTTTTTTAAAACACAATACAAAAAACAATTTTTAAAAATCATTTAGGGTTAATCAAATTATATCTATAAATTAAATTAAAATTAAATCGGAACAATCGAAAACGCTACTAGTTATTATATTTTCTTAACTCTGGTTGTGTTCAAACCGTAAAAAACATCATTTGGCTATCTTGTATATGCGAAATATTAAATTGAAATTATATTCGAATATTAGATAACAGTAATAGAGTGAGATATAATTATTTAAAAAAAAAAATTCATAAGAAGAATTTTAAAAATAATTTACAGTACATCAAATGAACTTCAAAAATTAAATTGGAATCAAATCGGACAATGCTATAAGGATTAATTGTTCTATTTTCTTAACCCTGGTTATGTCCAAAACTTAAAAAGGATCATTTGGGTCATCTTGTATAACCTAAATATTAATTTTAAAATAAATTTGAATAATAGATAACCGTAATCGAGTGAGATATGACTATTTTTTTTCAACACAATGCATCAAAATATTTTTAAAAATCATTTAGGTTTAATCAAATTATATCTAAAAATTAAATTAAAATTAAATCGAAACAATCGTTAACGCAATTAGTTATTATATTTTCTTAATTCTGGTTGTATTCAAACCGTAAAAAACATCATTTGGCTATCTTGTATATGCGAAATAGTAAATTTAAATTATATTCGAATAATAGATTACAGTAATAGAGTGAGATATAATCATTTTTTTAAAAAACAATTGATAAGAAGAATTTTAAAAATAATTTACAGTACATCAAATGAACTTCAAAAATTAAATTGGAATCAAATCGGACAATGCTATAAGGATTAATTGTTCTATTTTCTTAACCCTGGTTATATCCAAAACTAAAAAGGATCATTTGTGTCACCTTGTATAACCTAAATATTAATTTTAAAATAAATTTGAATATTAGATAACCGTAATTGGGTGAGATATTACTATTTTTGTTAAACACAATACATTAAAATATTTTTAAAAATCATTTAGAGTTAATCAAATTATATCTAAAAATTAAATCGGAACAATCGTTAACGCTATTAGTTATTACATTTTGTTAACTCTGGTTGTGTTCAAACCGTAAAAAATATCATTTGGCTATCTTGTATATGCGAAATAGTAAATTTAAATTATATTCGAATATTAGATAACAGTAATAGAGTGAGATATAATTATTTTTTTAAAAAACAATTCATAAGAAGAATTTTAAAAATAATTTACAGTACATCAAATGAACTTCAAAAATTAAATTGGAGTCAAATCGGACAATGCTATAATGATTAATTGTTCTATTTTCTTAACCCTGGTTATGTCCAAAACTTAAAAAGGATCATTTGGGTCATCTTGTATAACCTAATTATTCATTTTAAAATAAATTTAAATAATAGATAACCGTAATTGTGTGAGATATGACTATTTTTCTTAAACACAATACATTAAAATATTTTTAAAAATCATTTAGGGTTAATCAAATTATATCAAAAATTAAATCGGAACAATCGTTAACGCTATTATTTATTATATTTTCTTAATTCTGGTTGTGTTCAAACCGTAAAAAACATCATCTGGCTATCTTGTATATGCGAAATAGTAAATTTAAATTATATTCGAATAATAGATAACAGTAATAGAGTGAGATATGGCTATTTTTTTAAACACAATACATCAAAATATTTTTAAAAATCATTTAGTGTTAATCAAATTAATTGTTCTATTTTCTTAACCCTGGTTATGTCTAAAACTTAAAAAGGATCATTTGTGTCACCTTGTATAACCTAAATATTAATTTTAAAATAAATTTGAATATTAGATAACCGTAATTGGGTGAGATATTACTATTTTTGTTAAACACAATACATTAAAATATTTTTAAAAATCATTTAGAGTTAATCAAATTATATCTAAAAATTAAATCGGAACAATCGTTAACGCTATTAGTTATTACATTTTGTTAACTCTGGTTGTGTTCAAACCGTAAAAAATATCATTTGGCTATCTTGTATATGCGAAATAGTAAATTTAAATTATATTCGAATATTAGATAACAGTAATAGAGTGAGATATAATTATTTTTTTAAAAAACAATTCATAAGAAGAATTTTAAAAATAATTTACAGTACATCAAATGAACTTCAAAAATTAAATTGGAGTCAAATCGGACAATGCTATAATGATTAATTGTTCTATTTTCTTAACCCTGGTTATGTCCAAAACTTAAAAAGGATCATTTGGGTCATCTTGTATAACCTAAATATTCATTTTAAAATAAATTTGAATAATAGATAACCGTAATTGTGTGAGATATGACTATTTTTCTTAAACACAATACATTAAAATATTTTTAAAAATCATTTAGGGTTAATCAAATTATATCAAAAATTAAATCGGAACAATCGTTAACGCTATTATTTATTATATTTTCTTAATTCTGGTTGTGTTCAAACCGTAAAAAACATCATTTGGCTATCTTGTATATGCGAAATAGTAAATTTAAATTATATTCGAATAATAGATAACAGTAATAGAGTGAGATATAATAATTTTTTTTAAAAAACAATTCATAAGAAAAATTTTAATAATAATTTACAGTACATCAAATGAACTTTAAAAATTAAATTGGAATCAAATCGGACAATGCTGTAATGATTAATTGTTCTATTTTCTTAACCCTGGTTATGTCCAAAACTTAAAAAGGATCATTTGAGTCATCTTGTATAACCTAAATATTAATTTTAAAATAAATTTGAATAATAGATAACCGTAATTGAGTGAGATATCACTATTTTTTTAAAACACAATACATTAAAAGATTTTTAAAAATCATTTAGGGTTAATCAAATTATATCTAAAAATTGAATTAAAATTAAATCGGAATAATCGCCAACGCTATTAGTTATTATATTTTCTAAACTCTGGTTGTGTTCAAACCGTAAAAAACATCATTTGGCTATCTTGTATATGCGAAATAGTAAATTTAAATTATATTCGAATAATAGATAACAGTAATAGAGTGAGATATAATTATTTTTCTAAAAAACAATTCATAAGAAGAATTTTAAAAATAATTTACAGTACATCAAATGAACTTCAAAAATTAAATTGGAATGAAATCGGACAATGCTATAAGGATTAATTGTTCTATTTTCTTAACCCTGGTTATGTCCAAAACTTAAAAAGGATCATTTGGGTCATCTTATATAACCTAAATATTAATTTTTAAATAAATTTGTATAATAGATAACCGTAATTGAGTGAGATATGGCTATTTTTTCAAACACAATACATCAAAATATTTTTAAAAATCATTTAGTGTTAATCAAATTATATCTAAAAATTGAATTAAAATTAAATCGGAACAATCGCCAACGCTATTAGTTATTATATTTTCTAAACTCTGGTTGTGTTCACACCGTAAAAAATATCATTTGGCTATCTTGTATATGCGAAATAGTAAATTGAAATTATATTCGAATATTAGATAACAGTAATAGAGTGAGATATAATTATTTAAAAAAAAAAAATTCATAAGAAGAATTTTAAAAATAATATACAGTACATCAAATGAACTTCAAAAATTAAATTGAAATCAAATCGGACAATGCTATAAGGATTAATTGTTCTATTTTCTTAACCCTGGTTATGTCCAAAACTTAAAAAGGATCATTTGGGTCATCTTGTAAAACCTAAATATTCTTTTTAAAATAAATTTTAATAATAGATTACCGTAAATGGGTGGGATATGACTATTTTTCTTAAACACAATACATTAAAATATTTTTAAAAATCATTTAGGGTTAATCAAATTATATCTAAATATTAAATCGGAACAATCGTTAACGCTATTAATTACATTTTCTTAACTCTGGTTTTGTTCAAACCGTAAAAAACAACATTTGGCTATCTTGTATATGCGAAATAGTAAATTTAAATTATATTCGAATAATAGATAACAGTAATAGAGTGAGATATAATTATTTTTTTAAAAAACAATTCATAAGAAGAATTTTAAAAATAATTTACAGTACATCAAATGAACTTAAAAAATTAAATTGGAATCAAATCGGACAATGCTAAAAGGATTAATTGTTCTATTTTCTTAACCCTGGTTATGTCCAAAACTTAAAAAGGATCATTTGGGTCATCTTGTAAAACCTAAATATTCTTTTTAAAATAAATTTTAATAATAGATTACCGTAAATGGGTGGGATATGACTATTTTTCTTAAACACAATACATTAAAATATTTTTAAAAATCATTTAGGGTTAATCAAATTATATCTAAATATTAAATCGGAACAATCGTTAACGCTATTAATTACATTTTCTTAACTCTGGTTTTGTTCAAACCGTAAAAAACAACATTTGGCTATCTTGTATATGCGAAATAGTAAATTTAAATTATATTCGAATAATAGATAACAGTAATAGAGTGAGATATAATTATTTTTTTAAAAAACAATTCATAAGAAGAATTTTAGAAATAATTTACAGTACATCAAATGAACTTAAAAAATTAAATTGGAATCAAATCGGACAATGCTATAATGATAAATCGTTCTATTTTCTTAACCCTGGTAATGTCCAAAACTTAAAAATGATCAATTGAGTCATCTTGTATAACCTAAATATTAATTTTAAAATAAATTTGAATAATAGATAACCGTAATTGAGTGAGATATGACTATTTTTTTAAAACACAATACAAAAAACAATTTTTAAAAATCATTTAGGGTTAATCAAATTATATCTATAAATTAAATTAAAATTAAATCGGAACAATCGCCAACGCTACTAGTTATTATATTTTCTTAACTCTGGTTGTGTTCAAACCGTAAAAAACATCATTTGGCTATCTTGTATATGCGAAATATTAAATTGGAATTATATTCGAATATTAGATAACAGTAATAGAGTGAGATATAATTATTTAAAAAAAAAAAATTCATAAGAAGAATTTTAAAAATAATTTACAGTACATCAAATGAACTTCAAAAATTAAATTGGAATCAAATCGGACAATGCTATAAGGATTAATTGTTCTATTTTCTTAACCCTGGTTATGTCCAAAACTTAAAAAGGATCATTTGGGTCATCTTGTATAACCTAAATATTAATTTTAAAATAAATTTGAATAATAGATAACCGTAATCGAGTGAGATATGACTATTTTTTTTTAACACAATGCATCAAAATATTTTTAAAAATCATTTAGGTTTAATCAAATTATATCTAAAAATTAAATTAAAATTAAATCGAAACAATCGTTAACGCAATTAGTTATTATATTTTCTTAATTCTGGTTGTATTCAAACCGTAAAAAACATCATTTGGCTATCTTGTATATGCGAAATAGTAAATTTAAATTATATTCGAATAATAGATTACAGTAATAGAGTGAGATATAATCATTTTTTTAAAAAACAATTGATAAGAAGAATTTTAAAAATAATTTACAGTACATCAAATGAACTTCAAAAATTAAATTGGAATCAAATCGGACAATGCTATAAGGATTAATTGTTCTATTTTCTTAACCCTGGTTATATCCAAAACTTAAAAAGGATCATTTGTGTCACCTTGTATAACCTAAATATTAATTTTAAAATAAATTTGAATATTAGATAACCGTAATTGGGTGAGATATTACTATTTTTGTTAAACACAATACATTAAAATATTTTTAAAAATCACTTAGAGTTAATCAAATTATATCTAAAAATTAAATCGGAACAATCGTTAACGCTATTAGTTATTACATTTTGTTAACTCTGGTTGTGTTCAAACCGTAAAAAATATCATTTGGCTATCTTGTATATGCGAAATAGTAAATTTAAATTATATTCGAATATTAGATAACAGTAATAGAGTGAGATATAATTATTTTTTTAAAAAACAATTCATAAGAATTTTAAAAATAATTTACAGTACATCAAATGAACTTCAAAAATTAAATTGGAGTCAAATCGGACAATGCTATAATGATTAATTGTTCTATTTTCTTAACCCTGGTTATGTCCAAAACTTAAAAAGGATCATTTGGGTCATCTTGTATAACCTAAATATTCATTTTAAAATAAATTTAAATAATAGATAACCGTAATTGTGTGAGATATGACTATTTTTCTTAAACACAATACATTAAAATATTTTTAAAAATCATTTAGGGTTAATCAAATTATATCAAAAATTAAATCGGAACAATCGTTAACGCTATTATTTATTATATTTTCTTAATTCTGGTTGTGTTCAAACCGTAAAAAAACATCATCTGGCTATCTTGTATATGCGAAATAGTAAATTTAAATTATATTCGAATAATAGATAACAGTAATAGAGTGAGATATGGCTATTTTTTTAAACACAATACATCAAAATATTTTTAAAAATCATTTAGTGTTAATCAAATTAATTGTTCTATTTTCTTAACCCTGGTTATGTCTAAAACTTAAAAAGGATCATTTGTGTCACCTTGTATAACCTAAATATTAATTTTAAAATAAATTTGAATATTAGATAACCGTAATTGGGTGAGATATTACTATTTTTGTTAAACACAATACATTAAAATATTTTTAAAAATCATTTAGAGTTAATCAAATTATATCTAAAAATTAAATCGGAACAATCGTTAACGCTATTAGTTATTACATTTTGTTAACTCTGGTTGTGTTCAAACCGTAAAAAATATCATTTGGCTATCTTGTATATGCGAAATAGTAAATTTAAATTATATTCGAATATTAGATAACAGTAATAGAGTGAGATATAATTATTTTTTTAAAAAACAATTCATAAGAAGAATTTTAAAAATAATTTACAGTACATCAAATGAACTTCAAAAATTAAATTGGAGTCAAATCGGACAATGCTATAATGATTAATTGTTCTATTTTCTTAACCCTGGTTATGTCCAAAACTTAAAAAGGATCATTTGGGTCATCTTGTATAACCTAAATATTCATTTTAAAATAAATTTGAATAATAGATAACCGTAATTGTGTGAGATATGACTATTTTTCTTAAACACAATACATTAAAATATTTTTAAAAATCATTTAGGGTTAATCAAATTATATCAAAAATTAAATCGGAACAATCGTTAACGCTATTATTTATTATATTTTCTTAATTCTGGTTGTGTTCAAACCGTAAAAAACATCATTTGGCTATCTTGTATATGCGAAATAGTAAATTTAAATTATATTCGAATAATAGATAACAGTAATAGAGTGAGATATAATAATTTTTTTAAAAAACAATTCATAAGAAAAATTTTAATAATAATTTACAGTACATCAAATGAACTTTAAAAATTAAATTGGAATCAAATCGGACAATGCTGTAATGATTAATTGTTCTATTTTCTTAACCCTGGTTATGTCCAAAACTTAAAAAGGATCATTTGAGTCATCTTGTATAACCTAAATATTAATTTTATAATAAATTTGAATAATAGATAACCGTAATTGAGTGAGATATCACTATTTTTTTAAAACACAATACATTAAAAGATTTTTAAAAATCATTTAGGGTTAATCAAATTATATCTAAAAATTGAATTAAAATTAAATCGGAACAATCCCTGGTTATGTCTAAAACTTAAAAAGGATAATTTGTGTCACCTTGTATAACCTAAATATTAATTTTAAAATAAATTTGAATATTAGATAACCGTAATTGGGTGAGATATTACTATTTTTTCAAACACAATACATCAAAATATTTTTAAAAATCATTTAGTGTTAATCAAATTATATCTAAAAATTGAATTAAAATTAAATCGGAACAATCGCCAACGCTATTAGTTATTATATTTTCTAAACTCTGGTTGTGTTCAAACCGTAAAAAACATCATTTGGCTATCTTGTATATGCGAAATAGCAAATTTAAATTATATTCGAATAATAGATAACAGTAATAGAGTGAGATATGGCTATTTTTTTAAACACAATACATCAAAATATTTTTAAAAATCATTTAGTGTTAATCAAATTAATTGTTCTATTTTCTTAACCCTGGTTATGTCTAAAACTTAAAAAGGATAATTTGTGTCACCTTGTATAACCTAAATATTAATTTTAAAATAAATTTGAATATTAGATAACCGTAATTGGGTGAGATATTACTATTTTTTCAAACACAATACATCAAAATATTTTTAAAAATCATTTAGTGTTAATCAAATTATATCTAAAAATTGAATTAAAATTAAATCGGAACAATCGCCAACGCTATTAGTTATTATATTTTCTAAACTCTGGTTGTGTTCAAACCGTAAAAAACATCATTTGGCTATCTTGTATATGCGAAATATTAAATTTAAATTATATTCGAATAATAGATGACAGTAATAGAGTGAGATATGATTATTTTTTTAAAAAACAATTCATAAGAAAAATTTTAAAAATAATTTACAGTATATCAAATGAACTTCAAAAATTAAATTGGAATCAAATCGGACAATGCTATAAGGATTAATTGTTCTATTTTCTTAACGCTGGTTATGTCTAAAACTTATAAAGGATCATTTGGGTCATCTTGTATAACCTAAATATTAATTTTAAAATAAATTTGAATAATAGATAACCGTAATTGGGTGAGATATTACTATTTTTGTTAAACACAATACATTAAAATATTTTTAAAAATCATTTAGAGTTAATCAAATTATATCTAAAAATTAAATCGGAACAATCGTTAACGCTATTAGTTATTACATTTTGTTAACTCTGGTTGTGTTCACACCGTAAAAAATATCATTTGGCTATCTTGTATATGCGAAATAGTAAATTGAAATTATATTCGAATATTAGATAACAGTAATAGAGTGAGATATAATTATTTAAAAAAAAAAATTCATAAGAAGAATTTTAAAAATAATTTACAGTACATCAAATGAACTTCAAAAATTAAATTGGAATTAAATCGGACAATGCTATAAGGATTAATTGTTCTATTTTCTTAATCCTGGTTATGTCCAAAACTTAAAAAGGATCATTTGGGTCATCTTGTAAAACCTAAATATTTTTTTTAAAATAAATTTTAATAATAGATTACCGTAAATGGGTGGGATATGACTATTTTTCTTAAACACAATACATTAAAATATTTTTAAAAATCATTTAGGGTTAATCAAATTATATCTAAATATTAAATCGGAACAATCGTTAACGCTATTAATTACATTTTCTTAACTCTGGTTTTGTTCAAACCATAAAAAACAACATTTGGCTATCTTGTATATGCGAAATAGTAAATTTAAATTATATTCGAATAATAGATAACAGTAATAGAGTGAGATATAATTATTTTTTTAAAAAACAATTCATAAGAAGAATTTTAAAAATAATTTACAGTACATCAAATGAACTTAAAAAATTAAATTGGAATCAAATCGGACAATGCTATAATGATAAATCGTTCTATTTTCTTAACCCTGGTAATGTCCAAAACTTAAAAATGATCATTTGAGTCATCTTGTATAACCTAAATATTAATTTTAAAATAAATTTGAATAATAGATAACCGTAATTAAGTGAGATATGACTATTTTTTTAAAACACAATACAAAAAACAATTTTTAAAAATCATTTAGGGTTAATCAAATTATATCTATAAATTAAATTAAAATTAAATCGGAACAATCGCCAACGCTATTAGTTATTATATTTTCTTAACTCTGGTTGTGTTCAAACCGTAAAAAACATCATTTGGCTATCTTGTATATGCGAAATATTAAATTTAAATTATATTCGAATAATAGATGACAGTAATAGAGTGAGATATGATTATTTTTTTAAAAAACAATTCATAAGAAAAATTTTAAAAATAATTTACAGTACATCAAATGAACTTCAAAAATTAAATTGGAATCAAATCGGACAATGCTATAAGGATTAATTGTTCTATTTTCTTAACGCTGGTTATGTCTAAAACTTATAAAGGATCATTTGGGTCATCTTGTATAACCTAAATATTAATTTTAAAATAAATTTGAATAATAGATAACCGTAATTGAGTGAGATATGACTATTTTTTTAAAACACAATACAAAAAACAATTTTTAAAAATCATTTAGGGTTAATCAAATTATATCTATAAATTAAATCGGAACAATCGCCAACGCTATTAGTTATTATATTTTCTTAACTCTGGTTGTGTTCAAACCGTAAAAAATATCATTTGGCTATCTCGAAATATTAAATTTAAATTATATTCGAATATTAGATAACAGTAATAGAGTGAGATATAATTATTTTTCTAAAAAACAATTCATAAGAAGAATTTTAAAAATAATTTACAGTACATCAAATGAACTTCAAAAATTAAATTTGAATCAAATCGTCCAATGCTATAAGGATTAATTGTTCTATTTTCTTAACCCTGGTTATGTCCAAAACTTAAAAAGGATCATTTGGGTCATCTTGTATAACCTAAATATTAATTTTAAAATAAATTTGAATAATAGATAACCGTAATTGAGTGAGATACGACTATTTTTTTTAAACACAATACATCAAAATATTTTTAAAAATCATTTAGGGTTAATCAAATTATATCTAAAAATTAAATCGAAACAATCGTTAACGCAATTAGTTATTATATTCTCTTAATTCTGGTTTTGTTCAAACCGTAAAAAACATCATTTGGCTACTTGTATATGGGAAATAGTAAATTTAAATTATATTCGAATAATAGATAACAGTAATAGAGTGAGATATAATTATTTTTTTAAAAAAACAATTCATAAGAAGA
This sequence comes from Anthonomus grandis grandis, assembly GCF_022605725.1. Classification (NCBI taxonomy): domain Eukaryota; kingdom Metazoa; phylum Arthropoda; class Insecta; order Coleoptera; family Curculionidae; genus Anthonomus; species Anthonomus grandis. The sequence continues at coordinate 1,851,270 of NC_065565.1, forward strand.
ATTTTAAAAATAATTTACAGTACATCAAATGAACTTCAAAAATTAAATTGGAATCAAATCGGACAATGCTATAAGGATTAATTGTTCTATTTTCTTAACCCTGGTTATGTCCAAAACTTAAAAAGGATCATTTGGGTCATCTTGAATAACCTAAATATTAATTTTCAAATAAATTTGAATAATAGATAACCGTAATTGAGTGAGATACGACTATTTTTTTTAAACACAAAACATCAAAATATTTTTAAAAATCATTTAGGGTTAATCAAATTATATCTAAAAATTAAATTAAAATTAAATCGAAACAATCGTTAACGCAATTAGTTATTATATTTTCTTAGTTCTGGTTTTGTTCAAACTGTAAAAAACATCATTTGGCTATCTTGTATATGCGAAATATTAAATTTAAATTATATTCGAATAATAGATAACAGTAATAGAGTGAGATATGATTATTTTTTTAAAAAACAATTCATAAGAAAAATTTTGAAAATAATTTACAGTACATCAAATGAACTTCAAAAATTAAATTTGAATCAAATCGGACAATGCTATAAGGATAATTTGTTCTATTTTCTTAACCCTGGTTATGTCCAAAACTTAAAAAGGATCATTTGGGTCATCTTGTATAACCTAAATATTAATTTTAAAATAAATTTGAATAATAGATAACCGTAATTGAGTGAGATACGACTATTTTTTTTAAACACAATACATCAAAATATTTTTAAAAATCATTTAGGGTTAATCAAATTATATCTAAAAATTAAATCGAAACAATCGTTAACGCAATTAGTTATTATATTTTCTTAATTCTGGTTTTGTTCAAACCGTAAAAAACATCATTTGGCTACTTGTATATGGGAAATAGTAAATTTAAATTATATTCGAATAATAGATAACAGTAATAGAGTGAGATATAATTATTTTTTTAAAAAACAATTCATAAGAAGAATTTTAAAAATAATTTACAGTACATCAAATGAACTTCAAAAATTAAATTGGAATCAAATCGGACAATGCTATAAGGATTAATTGTTCTATTTTCTTAACCCTGGTTATGTCCAAAACTTAAAAAGGATCATTTGGGTCATCTTGAATAACCTAAATATTAATTTTCAAATAAATTTGAATAATAGATAACCGTAATTGAGTGAGATACGACTATTTTTTTTAAACACAAAACATCAAAATATTTTTAAAAATCATTTAGGGTTAATCAAATTATATCTAAAAATTTAATTAAAATTAAATCGAAACAATCGTTAACGCAATTAGTTATTATATTTTCTTAGTTCTGGTTTTGTTCAAACTGTAAAAAACATCATTTGGCTATCTTGTATATGCGAAATATTAAATTTAAATTATATTCGAATAATAGATAACAGTAATAGAGTGAGATATGATTATTTTTTTAAAAAACAATTCATAAGAAAAATTTTAAAAATAATTTACAGTACATCAAATGAACTTCAAAAATTAAATTTGAATCAAATCGGACAATGCTATAAGGATTAATTGTTCTATTTTTTTAACCCTGGTTATGTCCAAAACTTAAAAAGGATTATTTGGGTCATCTTAAATATTATATTAATAACCGTAATAGCGTGAAATATGACTATTTTTTTAAAACATAATACATAAAACTATTTTTAAAAATCATTTAAGGTTAATCAAATTATGTCTAAAAATTAAATCGGAACAATCGTTAGCGCTATTAGTTACTACATTTTCATAACTCTGGTTGTGTTCAAACCGTAAAAAACATCATTTGGCTATCTTGTATAAGCGAAATAGTAATTTTAAATTATATTCGAATAATAGATAACAGTAAAAGAGTGAGATATGATTCTTTTTTTAAAAAACAATTCATAAGAAAAAATTAAAAAATAATTTACAGTACATCAAATGAACTTTAAAAACTAAATTGGAATCAAATCGGACAATGCTATAATGATAAATCGTTCTATTTTCTTAACCCTGGTAATGTCCAAAACTTAAAAATGATCATTTGAGTCATCTTGTATAACCTAAATATTAATTTTAAAATAAATTTGAATAATAGATAACCGTAATTGAGTGAGATATGACTATTTTTTTAAAACACAATACAAAAAACAATTTTTAAAAATCATTTAGGGTTAATCAAATTATATCTATAAATTAAATTAAAATTAAATCGGAACAATCGCCAACGCTATTAGTTATTATATTTTCTTAACTCTGGTTGTGTTCAAACCGTAAAAAACATCATTTGGCTATCTTGTATATGCGAAATATTAAATTTAAATTATATTCGAATAATAGATGACAGTAATAGAGTGAGATATGATTATTTTTTTAAAAAACAATTCATAAGAAAAATTTTAAAAATAATTTACAGTACATCAAATGAACTTCAAAAATTAAATTGGAATCAAATCGGACAATGCTATAAGGATTAATTGTTCTATTTTCTTAACGCTGGTTATGTCTAAAACTTATAAAGGATCATTTGGGTCATCTTGTATAACCTAAATATTAATTTTAAAATAAATTTGAATAATAGATAACCGTAATTGAGTGAGATATGACTATTTTTTTTAAACACAATACATCAAAATATTTTTAAAAATCATTTAGGGTTAATCAAATTATATCTAAAAATTTAATTAAAATTAAATCGGAACAATCGCCAACGCTATTATTTATTATATTTTCTAAACTCTGGTTGTGTTCAAACCGTAAAAAACATCATTTGGCTATCTTGTATATGCGAAATAGCAAATTTAAATTATATTCGAATAATAGATAACAGTAATAGAGTGAGATATGGCTATCTTTTTAAACACAATACATCAAAATATTTTTAAAAATCATTTAGTGTTAATCAAATTAATTGTTCTATTTTCTTAACCCTGGTTATGTCTAAAACTTAAAAAGGATCATTTGTGTCACCTTGTATAACCTAAATATTAATTTTAAAATAAATTTGAATATTAGATAACCGTAATTGGGTGAGATATTACTATTTTTGTTAAACACAATACATTAAAATATTTTTAAAAATCATTTAGAGTTAATCAAATTATATCTAAAAATTAAATCGGAACAATCGTTAACGCTATTAGTTATTACATTTTGTTAACTCTGGTTGTGTTCAAACCGTAAAAAATATCATTTGGCTATCTTGTATATGCGAAATAGTAAATTTAAATTATATTTGAATATTAGATAACAGTAATAGAGTGAGATATAATTATTTTTTTAAAAAACAATTCATAAGAAGAATTTTAAAAATAATTTACAGTACATCAAATGAACTTCAAAAATTAAATTGGAATCAAATCGGACAATGCTATAATGATAAATCGTTCTATTTTCTTAATCCTGGTAATGTCCAAAACTTAAAAATGATCATTTGAGTCATCTTGTATAACCTAAATATTAATTTTAAAATAAATTTTAATAATAGATTACCGTAATTGGGTGGGATATGACTATTTTTCTTAAACACAATACATTAAAATATTTTTAAAAATCATTTAGGGTTAATCAAATTATATCTAAATATTAAATCGGAACAATCGTTAACGCTATTAATTACATTTTCTTAACTCTGGTTTTGTTCAAACCGTAAAAAACAACATTTGGCTATCTTGTATATGCGAAATAGTAAATTTAAATTATATTCGAATAATAGTTAACAGTAATAGAGTGAGATATAATTTTTTTTTAAAAAAACAATTCATAAGAAGAATTTTAAAAATAATTTACAGTACATCAAATGAACTTCAAAAATTAAATTGGAATCAAATCGGACAATGCTATAATGATAAATCGTTATATTTTCTTAACCCTGGTAATGTCCAAAACTTAAAAATGATCATTTGAGTCATCTTGTATAACCTAAATATTAATTTTAAAATAAATTTGAATAATAGATAACCGTAATTGAGTGAGATATGACTATTTTTTTAAAACACAATACAAAAAACTATTTTTAAAAATCATTTAGGGTTAATCAAATTATATCTATAAATTGAATTAAAATTACATCGGAACAATCGCCAACGCTATTAGTTATTATATTTTCTTAACTCTGGTTGTGTTCAAACCGTAAAAAATATCATTTGGCTATCTTGTATATGCGAAATATTAAATTTAAATTATATTCGGATATTAGATAACAGTAATAGAGTGAGATATAATTATTTTTCTAAAAAACAATTCATAAGAAGAATTTTAAAAATAATTTACAGTACATCAAATGAACTTCAAAAATTAAATTTGAATCAAATCGTCCAATGCTATAAGGATTAATTGTTCTATTTTCTTAACCCTGGTTATGTCCAAAACTTAAAAAGGATCATTTGGGTCATCTTGTATAACCTAAATATTAATTTTAAAATAAATTTGAATAATAGATAACCGTAATTGAGTGAGATACGACTATTTTTTTTAAACACAATACATCAAAATATTTTTAAAAATCATTTAGGGTTAATCAAATTATATCTAAAAATTAAATCGAAACAATCGTTAACGCAATTAGTTATTATATTTTCTTAATTCTGGTTTTGTTCAAACCGTAAAAAACATCATTTGGCTACTTGTATATGGGAAATAGTAAATTTAAATTATATTCGAATAATAGATAACAGTAATAGAGTGAGATATAATTATTTTTTTAAAAAACAATTCATAAGAAGAATTTTAAAAATAATTTACAGTACATCAAATGAACTTCAAAAATTAAATTGGAATCAAATCGGACAATGCTATAAGGATTAATTGTTCTATTTTCTTAACCCTGGTTATGTCCAAAACTTAAAAAGGATCATTTGGGTCATCTTGAATAACCTAAATATTAATTTTCAAATAAATTTGAATAATAGATAACCGTAATTGAGTGAGATACGACTATTTTTTTTAAACACAAAACATCAAAATATTTTTAAAAATCATTTAGGGTTAATCAAATTATATCTAAAAATTAAATTAAAATTAAATCGAAACAATCGTTAACGCAATTAGTTATTATATTTTCTTAGTTCTGGTTTTGTTCAAACTGTAAAAAACATCATTTGGCTATCTTGTATATGCGAAATATTAAATTTAAATTATATTCGAATAATAGATAACAGTAATAGAGTGAGATATGATTATTTTTTTAAAAAACAATTCATAAGAAAAATTTTAAAAATAATTTACAGTACATCAAATGAACTTCAAAAATTAAATTTGAATCAAATCGGACAATGCTATAAGGATTAATTGTTCTATTTTTTTAACCCTGGTTATGTCCAAAACTTAAAAAGGATTATTTGGGTCATCTTAAATATTATATTAATAACCGTAATAGAGTGAAATATGACTATTTTTTTAAAACATAATACATAAAACTATTTTTAAAAATCATTTAAGGTTAATCAAATTATGTCTAAAAATTAAATCGGAACAATCGTTAGCGCTATTAGTTACTACATTTTCATAACTCTGGTTGTGTTCAAACCGTAAAAAACATCATTTGGCTATCTTGTATAAGCGAAATAGTAATTTTAAATTATATTCGAATAATAGATAACAGTAAAAGAGTGAGATATGATTCTTTTTTTAAAAAACAATTCATAAGAAAAAATTAAAAAATAATTTACAGTACATCAAATGAACTTTAAAAACTAAATTGGAATCAAATCGGACAATGCTATAATGATAAATCGTTCTATTTTCTTAACCCTGGTAATGTCCAAAACTTAAAAATGATCATTTGAGTCATCTTGTATAACCTAAATATTAATTTTAAAATAAATTTGAATAATAGATAACCGTAATTGAGTGAGATATGACTATTTTTTTAAAACACAATACAAAAAACAATTTTTAAAAATCATTTAGGGTTAATCAAATTATATCTATAAATTAAATTAAAATTAAATCGGAACAATCGCCAACGCTATTAGTTATTATATTTTCTTAACTCTGGTTGTGTTCAAACCGTAAAAAACATCATTTGGCTATCTTGTATATGCGAAATATTAAATTTAAATTATATTCGAATAATAGATGACAGTAATAGAGTGAGATATGATTATTTTTTTAAAAAACAATTCATAAGAAAAATTTTAAAAATAATTTACAGTACATCAAATGAACTTCAAAAATTAAATTGGAATCAAATCGGACAATGCTATAAGGATTAATTGTTCTATTTTCTTAACGCTGGTTATGTCTAAAAGTTATAAAGGATCATTTGGGTCATCTTGTATAACCTAAATATTAATTTTAAAATAAATTTGAATAATAGATAACCGTAATTGAGTGAGATATGACTATTTTTTTTAAACACAATACATCAAAATATTTTTAAAAATCATTTAGGGTTAATCAAATTATATCTAAAAATTGAATTAAAATTAAATCGGAACAATCGCCAACGCTATTATTTATTATATTTTCTAAACTCTGGTTGTGTTCAAACCGTAAAAAACATCATTTGGCTATCTTGTATATGCGAAATAGCAAATTTAAATTATATTCGAATAATAAATAACAGTAAAAGAGTGAGATATGTTTCTTTTTTTAAAAAACAATTCATAAGAAAAATTTTAAAAATAATTTACAGTACATCAAATGAACTTTAAAAGTTAAATTGGAATCAAATCGGACAATGCTGTAATGATAAATCGTTCTATTTTCTTAACCCTGGTAATGTCCAAAACTTAAAAAGGTTCATTTGAGTCATCTTGTATAATCTAAATATTCATTTTAAAATAAATTTGAATAATAGTTAACCGTAATTGAGTGAGATATGACTATTTTTTTTGAACACAATACATCAAAATATTTTTAAAAATCATTTAGGGTTAATCAAATTATATCTAAAAATTAATTTAAAATAAAATCGGAACAATCGTTAACGTTATTAGTTATTATATTTTCTTAATTCTGGTTGTGTTCAAACCGTAAAGAACATCATTTGGCTATCTTGTATATGCGAAATAGTGAATTTAAATCACATTCGAATAATAAATAACAGTAAAAGAGTGAGATATGTTTCTTTTTTTAAAAAACAATTCATAAGAAAAATTTTAAAAATAATTTACAGTACATCAAATGAACTTTAAAAGTTAAATTGGAATCAAATCGGACAATGCTGTAATGATAAATCGTTCTATTTTCTTAACCCTGGTAATGTCCAAAACTTAAAAAGGTTCATTTGAGTCATCTTGTATAACCCAAATATTAATTTTAAAATAAATTTGAATAATTAATAACCGTAATAGAGTGAGATATGACTATTTTTTTAAAACAATACATAAAACTATTTTTAAAAATCATTTAGAGTTAATCAAATTATATCTAAAAATTAAATCGGAACAATCGTTAACACTATTAGTTATTACATTTTTTTAACTTTGGTTGTGTTCAAACCGTAAAAAACATCATTTGGCTATCTTGTATATGCGAAATAGTAAATTTAAATTATATTCGAATAATAGATAACAGTAATAGAGTGAGATATAATTATTTTTTTAAAAATCAATTCATAAGAAATATTTTAAAAATAATTTACAGTACATTAAATGAACTTCAAAAATTAAATTGGAATCAAATCGGACAATGCTATAATGATTAATTGTTCTATTTTCTTAACCCTGGTTATGTCCAGAACTTAAAAAGGATAATTTAGGTCATCTTGTAAAATGTCCTAAATATTAATTTTAAAATAAATTTGAATAATAGATAACCGTAATTGAGTGAGATATGACTATTTTTATAAAACGCAATACATAAAACTATTTTTAAAAATCATTTAGGGTTAATCAATTTATATTTAAAAATTGAATTAAAATTAAATCGGAACAATCGCCAACGCTATTAGCTATTATATTTTCTTAACTCTGGTTGTGTTCAAACCGTAAAAAACATCATTTGGCTATCTTGTATATGGGAAATAGTAAATTTAAATTATATTCGAATAATAGATAACCGTAATTGAGTGAGATATGACTAGTTTTTTAAAACACAATACAAAAAACTATTTTTAAAAATCATTTAGGGTTAATCAAATTATATCTAAAAATTAAACCCGAACAATCGTTAACGCTATTATTTATTATATTTTCTTAATTCTGGTTGTGTTCAAACCGTAAAAAACATCATTTGGTTATCTTGTATATGCGAAATAGTAAATTTAAATTATATTCGAATAATAGATAACAGTAATAGAGTGAGATATAATTATTTTTTTTAAAATCAATTCATAAGAAAAATTTTAAAAATAATTTACAGTACATTAAATTAACTTCAAAAATTAAATTGGAGTCAAATCGGACAATGCTATAATGATTAATTGTTCTATTTTCTAAACCCTTGTTATGTCCAAAACTTAAAAAGGATCATTTGGGTCATTTTGTATAACCTAAATATTAATTTTAAAATAAATTTGAATAATAGATAACCGTAATTGGGTGAGATATGACTATTATTGTTAAACACAATACAAGTTACACGCTACCAATCTGCCTATTCAGCTAACCAATTACCTATTGATTTACTTATTTGATTACTAAGCAAACCAACACTATAAATATATATATTGCCTTGCCATTAAAAACTAATTACATTACTATTAAGTTACTGTTCAAATTAAGTTAGATTTTAAGTTGTAATTTCCGCTCTCGAATAAATAATTTTTAAAAAAAGTTATTTTCGTGTTGACTACATATAACTGGCGCAGTCGAAAGTTTCGTGTTACGGTCGGACAAAAATCGCCAAAACCGGTCTGTTTTGACAGTTCAAGCACGAAGAACCTACCCTTGGAAGCAGCCTTCAGAACACACATCGTCAGGAAGTTGCACCCACCAAGGAAGTCAACAACACCGAGAGCATTTTCCTGGGAATACTAGCATCGATTCCTTTAGGACCACTAGGCTTAAGGCAAGAAAGAAACCAATGGAAATTTTCGCAGTTTTGGCGTAAGCAACTTTTCCTATTTTTCCATTTTTCCTTTATTTTTACCATAGACGTATAATATTTAGTAAAATATTTTGACATATTATTATAGGTAATTTTTTTTCTTTTGCTAATTTTTCTTTCATATTTCTTTAGTTTCTGCATATTTTAGTATTATTCCTTTTTATCATAACAATAAACTTTAATGCCAAACTCTTTGGCTGAAGAAATTGAAAATTTAGCTCAATCATTTTTAAGTTTATCCACTCAAGAAGGTTCTCAACTCACAAATCAATCAGACATGCAGTCTAACAATAAAGATATTGGTCTCTTAAGGTACCAAGCTGATAACATACCTCCGTATGATGGCAACCCTAGGCAATTAAATAGATTTCTCACAGCTTGTGAACACTTTTTAAGTAACTTCCAAGATACAACAAATATAGCTAATCCCATAAATATTTGCCTAATAGATACCATTTTAATGAAACTTAAAGGTCGAGCCGCTGATATAATTTGCTCCAACTCAGATTTAAATAATTGGGCCGTAATTAAAGACGCCCTAATAGTAGCCTTTTCAGATCAAAGAAGCATCGAATGTCTTATCCAAGATTTAATTTCTCTAAAAATTCAAAGGTTCGAAAGTCCTACACAATTTGGCATGCGAGTGCAGGATGCCAGAAGTAATTTATTTTCAAAATTAAACACCTCTGTTGCTAATGATAATGAAAGGAAAATTAAAATTCAACACTATGAAGAATTTGCTCTGAAAACTTTTATTAGTAACTTGCCCCCTCAAATTCAGTTAGTTGTTAGATTACGTCAGCCAGAAAATATTGAAAAAGCTTTATCGTTAGTAGTCGAAGAAGAAAACTTTATATACTTTAGTCAAGGAAAAAATTATAACTTACAAACCTACCCACCACCATTTCGTACTCATTACAAACAATCAAAACCCCAGCCAAGATCCCCATTACCACCAACCCCCAGCAATTTTCCATCATTTATACCAAACACTTTTAATTACGCCAGACCCCAATTTCAAAAACCTATAGAACCAACAAACTTTCAAAATTCTAATCCAAATCCCATATCGATTTCTAGGCCAAATATTCCAAATACAAGTTTTCATAATTTTGTTAGACCCAATTTTTCAAATAACACCTTTAATAAACCTCAATTGAATCTAAGACCCCCTAATTTCAACCCAAATAATAGTTTACCCAGTTCAGTCATTCGTCGAAATCAAGTCGAACCAATGGACACAAGTTCAGGAAATAGTCGACATACCTTTGTTCCTAGAAACAAAAGGCCCCACGTTTCAGAACTATATGCCCATCAAATTTCTCCAGAAAGTATTGACTATAATCTCGATTCCGATGATACCTACTCCGACTATTATAACCCTTATCAGAATGATCAATATTATTATGACGATAATAATTATTACGATCCATATAATCATATTCCTGATAATTCATTTTTCAACCCGATCGAAGATGACACTTATAAAAGTGACGACATAATCATTTCTAACGAACAACAAAATTTTCAAAACCCCGATATCAACACACACCCAACATAATCCATTTAAATAACATTAGATCGGATTAACCATATATTTATATTGCTGACCTAAACGCATATTTTTTAATAGACACCGGTAGTAGTCGAAGTTTAATGAACCCTAAACTTGCTTACACGTTTTATCATAAATTTATTACAAATGAGAAATTTAATATCCAAACGGCACACGCTATGTCCTATCACAATGAAGTCGCTAATATTCCAGTTTTTAAAATCTTTAAATTTAATGGTTACCATAAATTTTATTTGTTCGATTTTTCGCAAAAATACGATGGACTTATTGGCAATGATTTATTAAAACAACTTAACGCTAATATTGACTTAAAAAATTGTAAATTAATAACACAAAATTCTACTATTCCAATTATTTATGAAATAAAAAACCAATAGAAACTCAAAATACCTTTAATGATCTTCAAAATTTTTCTATAACAATTCCGTCAAGATGTCAACAAATTGTAAAAATCCCAGTGAATCTAAAAGAAGGCTTAGGCATATTAGAATATCAAAATTTTGAAAATAATACAGAAATGCCTAAAGCACTTGTAAACATTTCAAATTTTTTTGCCTATACAACAATAACGAATGCCAATGAATATCCCGTTACCATTAATATTAATAGACCCTTTAATGTCGAATTAATAGATATTTTAGAAGTAAACTTTTGCAACAAAATCGAAACAAACCAAACCCTAACTAATGAACATGATAATATACTTAAAGAAAATCTTAAAAACCTGCGTTTGGACCATTGCAATAAAGAAGAGAAAGACTTTATTAGAAGATTATGCTTTGAATATCGCGACATATTTTACTGCGACAAAATACCCTTAACATTTACTAACCAGATTCAGCATAAAATCAATTTGACAAATGACACCCCTTTATTCACTAAAACATATCGCTATCCTGAGATACACAAGAAGGAAGTTAAAAATCAAATATCAAAAATGTTAGAGCAAGGAATTATTCAAAACTCAGTCTCCCCTTGGTCTAGTCCAATTTGGGTTGTCCCAAAAAAAGTTGATGCATCCGGAAAAAAAAAATGGAGAGTCGTCATCGATTATCGTAAGCTGAATGAAAAAACCATAGGCGATAAGTATCCTCTTCCCAACATCGCAGATATACTTGATAAATTAGGTAGAAGCCAGTATTTTTCCACACTGGATCTTGCTAATGGATTTCATCAAATTGAGATGGATCCCAATGATACTCAGAAGACCGCCTTTTCAACAGAATCAGGTCACTATGAATTCCGCCGAATGCCATTTGGGTTGAAAAATGCCCCATCAACTTTCCAAAGAGTTATGTATAATATCCTCCGTGGCCTCCACAATGAAATTTGTGTCGTATATCTCGATGACATTATCATTTTCAGTACTTCCTTGGAAGAACACATTTCTCGCCTACGTCAAGTTTTCTCACGACTCCGAGAATCCAACTTCAAAGTACAAATGGATAAAAGCGAGTTTCTTAGAAAAGAAGTCCAATATTTAGGTCATCTTGTAACATCCAATGGCGTAAAACCAAACCCTGAAAAAATCCGAGCAATTCAAGAATTTCCAATCCCCAAAAATTCAAAAGATATTAAATCATTTTTAGGTCTCCTTGGATATTATAGACGGTTTATTAAAGACTTTGCTAAAATAACCAAACCTATGACCTCATGCCTCAAAAAGGTGTTGTAAAGTCATCCATAGTCCCGAATTCATAAAATCTTTCGAACACTGCAAACATCTTCTAATGAATGCCCCTATCTTACAATATCCTGATTTCGAAAAGCCATTCATTCTAACTACCGACGCTAGTAATTTTGCCATAGGTGCCGTATTATCACAAGGTAACGTCCCTAACGATAAGCCTGTTGCTTATGCAAGCCGAACCCTTAACGATAGCGAATGCAAATACTCCACTATTGAGAAGGAACTCCTAGCGATCGTCTGGGCATGTAAATATTTTCGCCCATATCTTTTTGGGAAAAAGTTTAAAATATATAGCGACCACAGACCCCTTGTCTGGTTATTCAGTCTAAAAGAACCTAACAGTAAATTAGTTAGATGGCGTCTTCGTTTAGAAGAGTTCGATTATGAAATTATCTATAAAAAAGGCCTCCAAAATACAAATGCTGATGCCCTCTCTCGCATTCAAATCAATGCTTTTGAAAACGAAAGTATTGTAAACAACCCTGGTGAACAAGATATAGACATAGATGAATTCTTAAATGACCTTTGCAACGAAGCATTAAAAAACATGAATCTTGAACCCCCTACCCACCATAACATCATATCCCCACAAAGTTCTAATACAGTAATACCCAAAATAAATATAATAGAAAATATTCAAACCAGACCACCCCAAACCAGGCTTCGTAAAAGACTTGAAGAAGCACAAAACACCTTAGCCACACCACACTCTTCTAGCGATCCCTACATAATAAACGAAGGCATTACAATTTTGGAAGACATAATTAACAACAAACCCCACCAAATAATAATTTCTAAAAATCCCTATAATAAATTAAACATTAAACAAGAACAATTTGGAAATAATAAAATACTTCATGTAAAAATTCCTAACTCTAACTCTAATGATTCTCTTATCATTGATTTATTAAAAAATTACACTAAGGAAAACAAAATATTTTATCTTTACTTCTACGATGATTCGATGTACTTAAATTTTAACAAAGTTTACATGAAACATTTTTATTCCTCCGGACTTAAATTAATAAAATGCACAAAATTAGTAAACTCCGTCTCTGAACTCGATGAACGAATCATGCTAATCAAATATCAACACGAAGGTAAATGCAACCATCGTGGCATTAATGAGACATTAGAAAAACTTAAACGTAATTATTACTGGCCGTCAATGAAAGCAGATGTAACAAAATATATAAACGATTGTGATATTTGCCAAACCAGCAAATATGCAAGAAAAAATCCATACGTTCCTCTGGTATTAACAGAAACTGTCGGAAAACCTTTTCAACTAATTAATATTGACATTTTTAAATATGATAACCAAGATTTTTTAACTATTATAGACGCTTTTACAAAATTAGGACAGGCTTTCCCTATTCAAGGAAAAACAGCTATTGAAATCGCTAATGCCCTTATTCAGTACTTTTCCTTTTATGGTATTCCTGACAAAATTACCATGGACAATGGCACAGAATTTAAAAACGATACTGTTAAAGAGCTTCTGCGTGCTCATAAAATCAATGTACATTTTACCACTCCACTCCACCACGAATCTCACTCGTCGAAAGGCTACATTCAACCCTTATCGAACATCTAAGAATCCTTCGACAGAAACATCCGTCAGATAGTACCATCTCCCTTATGAATTATGCCATTATAGCATACAACAATTCTATACACTCTTCCACTAAATTTACCCCGTTCGAATTAACTTTTGTTGATCCAAGTAATCTTTTAGAATCGACATTTTATAACGAGTATGTTATAAATCATAAAGATAGAGTTAAACATCTTTACGAAAATATAACACAAAACTTATTAGATAAAAAACAAAAAGTCATAGAAAAAAACAATAAACTAGGTCCCAATCAAACTCAATTCAAAAAAGGAGACAAAGTTTACAAAGTTAACAATTCTAGAAATAAAAAAGATAACAAATTTAAAGGCCCCTATCAGATTGTAGAGCTCCTTAACAGAAATAAAGCTAAGATTAAAAACCCTATTAACAACAAAATAATAACAATTCACATAAAAGAATTGAAACTACCCCCTGTTGTTACAGAATCTTCCAGCTCGCAGGCGCAGAACTAGCAACCCCTAACTTCCATAAAATTAATCAAAATCCAGGACTCTTTCCCCTAAAAATTGGTAATGCTCAAAACATAGCTGACTATTGGTCCTTTGTTGAAATATTAGACGTAAGTGACATCATTAAAGAATTTAAGTCCCTTGAAAATCATTATTTCCAATTACAATCTTCCATAAAAAACACATCCACTAATTATAATCATTTTCTAAACTCTTTTAATTTGATCGCGTCTCTAAAAAACAAAATCAATATACAGATAACACAAATCAACCCTTTCTATTCATTTTCACGTACCAAGAGAGGTCTCATTAACGGTTTAGGATCTATAGTCAAATCCTTGACTGGAAACTTAGATCAAAACGATGCTGAAAGATATGACAACGCTATTAATACTATAACAAATAATGAGAATAAAGTTAAAACACTTCTCAAAGAGCAAATTACTATCATAGAAAAATCATCAATAAATTTTATAAATAATGGCAAGAATTTAACATACAACCAACAAATTTTAGAAAAACACATTAGGCAGATAGACACGATTATTAAACAAATTCAAAACAATAACACCATTTCTTATGGTTACTTTACAAGCCAAATAATTTTATCTCAAGTAATCAATGCTTTTCAAAACATCTACGATATTCTAGAAAATGTCGGTATAGCCATCACATTTTCAAAATTAAATATATTTCATCCTTCCATAGTAAACCCTAATGACCTTTTAAATGAAATCATGTCTATAACACCACACTTAACATACAATAAACTTCCTTTCACTGCCACATTAGAAAATTTATTGCTTTTTGAAAAAATTATTGAAATTAAAAGTTACATAAAAGAAAACAAAATCACATTCATCATACAAGTACCTATAGTCGAAATAAAAAACTATGTATTGTATCGTCTATATCCCCTCCCAGTTCCCTTTAAAAATACCTTTCAAATCATCATTTCACCTAACAAATACCTCCTTTTAAATGAAGTTAGCTATATTGCATTTGACACAAAGTGCCAAGAGATAACGCCACAACACTTTATATGCAAAGAAAGCAGCCCTATGAGCATAGGAACTGATCCTCCATGCGAAGTAAACCTACTATCGTATGCAAAAAAAACCATAAATTGCCAAATTGTCGAGACAAAAATCAATAACCTAAAAATCCAAAAGTTAGAAGAAGAAAAATGGATGCTGATAACACCTAACGAAACAATCGCAAACCAACAATGTGGAACTAACAAAGAAAACATACCTTTAAAAGGAACCTATGTATTAGAATTCCCGCCTAACTGTACCATCCAAATAGAAGGTCACCTCCTTAGGAACTACCACCTGAAAGAACAAACAAAATTCCAGGACATTCAGCTGCCTAAACTCATCTTTGAAGCCAATCTGAATCCTAATTATATAGAAATCCCGCCCTTTAAAATGGATAAACTAAACCTTGAGGACATTGAAAATATACCCAGTATTATTGCCCAAGAAAAGGAACAACTGAAGGAAGCCCTACTCTTCAACGGACCTCTTCATATACAGCCCATCAGCATTTGGACCCTGTTAATATATATTATTATCCTCAGCTTCATTGGGTACCAAGTCTACGCGAAATACTTCAAGATGGTGCCCAAACTTCTAGAAGATGCCAACCGCTCTCCTTCACCCGAAGCCACAACCAGTCAGCCTCAAATCGTCATCTAAGTTCCCCTGCATCCCCAGGCTCACCTCTACGAAGGGAGGAGTTACACGCTACCAATCTGCCTATTCAGCTAACCAATTACCTATTGATTTACTTATTTGATTACTAAGCAAACCAACACTATAAATATATATATTGCCTTGCCATTAAAAACTAATTACATTACTATTAAGTTACTGTTCAAATTAAGTTAGATTTTAAGTTGTAATTTCCGCTCTCGAATAAATAATTTTTAAAAAAAGTTATTTTCGTGTTGACTACATATAACTTACATTAAAATATTTTTAAAAATCATTTAGGGTTAATCAAATTATATCTAAAAATTAAATCGGAACAATCGTTAACGCTATAAGTTATTACATTTTCTTAACTCTGGTTGTGTTCAAACCGTAAAAAACATCATTTGGTTATCTTGTATATGCGAAATAGTAAATTTAAATTATATTCGAATAATAGATAACAGTAATAGATGAGATATGATTATTTTTTTAAAAAGCAATTCATAAGAAAAATTATAAAAATAATTTACAGTACATTAAATGAACTTCAAAAATTAAATTGGAATCAAATCGAACAATGCTGTAATGATTAATAGTTCTATTTTCTTAACCCTGGTTATGTCCAAAACTTAAAAAGGATCATTTGGGTCATCTTGTATAACCTAAATATTAATTTTAAAATAAATTTGAATAACAGATAACCGTAATTAAGTGAGATATGACTATTTTTTTGAAACACAATACATCAAAATATTTTTAAAAATCATTTAGGGTTAATCAAATTATATCTAAAAATTAAATTAAAATTAAATCGAAACAATCGTTAACGCAATTAGTTATTATATTTTCTTAGTTCTGGTTTTGTTCAAACCGTAAAAAACATCATTTGGCTGTTTTGTATATGCGAAATAGTAAATTTAAATTATATTCGAATAATAGATAACAGTAATAGATGAGATATGATTATTTTTTTAAAAAACAATTCATAAGAAAAATTATAAAAATAATTTACAGTACATTAAATGAACTTCAAAAATTAAATTGGAATCAAATCGGACAATGCTGTAATGATTAATTGTTCTATTTTCTTAACCCTGGTTATGTCCAAAACTTAAAAAGGATCATTTGTGTCATCTTGAATAACCTAAATATTAATTTTAAAATAAATTTGAATAGTAGATAACCGTAATTGAGTGAGCTATGACTATTTTTTTAAAACACAATACATTAAAAAATTTTAAAAAATTACTTAGGATTAAATAAATTATATCTAAAAATCAAATTGGAATCATAACGGAACAATAGCTATAGGTAATAGTAATTGATTTTCTTTATTCTGGTTATGTCTAAAACTTAAAAAGGATCATTTGAGTCATCTTGTATAACCTAAATATTAATTTTAAAATAAATTTGAATAATAGATAACCGTAATTGAGTGAGATATGACTATTTTTTTAAACCACAATACATAAAACTATTTGTAAAAATCATTTAGGGTTAATCAAATAATGTCTAAAAATTAAATCGGAACAATCGTTAACGCTATTAGTTACTACATTTTCTTAACTCTGGTTGTGTTCAAACCGTAAAAAACATCATTTGGCTATCTTGTATATGCGAAATAGTAAATTTAAATTATATTCGAATAATAGATAACAGTAAAAGAGTGAGATATGTTTCTTTTTTTAAAAAACAATTCATAAGAAAAATTTTAAAAATAATTTACAGTACATCAAATGAACTTTAAAAGTTAAATTGGAATCAAATCGGACAATGCTGTATATAAATCGTTCTATTTTCTTAACCCTGGTAATGTCCAAAACTTAAAAAGGTTCATTTGAGTCATCTTGTATAACCTAAATATTAATTTTAAAATAAATTTGAATAATTAATAACCGTAATAGAGTGAGATATGACTATTTTTTTAAAACATATAACATAAAACTATTTTTAAAAATCATTTAGGGTTAATCAAATTATATCTAAAAATTAAATCGGAACAATCGTTAACGCTATTAGTTATTATATTTTCTTAATTCTGGTTGTGTTCAAACCGTAAAAAACATCATTTGGCTATCTTGTATATGCGAAATTTAAATTATATTCGAATAATAGATAACAGTAACAGAGTGAGATATGTTTTTTTTTTTTAAAAACAATTTTAATTTTAAATTTTTAATTAAAATTATATTTTCTTAATTCTGGTTGTGTTTAAACCGTGAAAAACATCATTTGGCTATCTTGTATATGCGAAATAGTAAATTTAAATTATATTCGAATAATAGATAACAGTAATAGAGTGAAATATGATTATTTTTTTTTAAAACAATACATCAAAATATTTTTAAAAATCATTTAGGGTTAATTAAATTATATCTAAAAATTAAATCGAAACAATCCTTAACGCTATTAGTTATTATTGTTTGTGCATTTTTTAATATTAGTTCTTATTCCACTAACTCGTTTGAGCAAAATAAGTGCACCCCATTAAAACAAACTCGTCGCCGGTTTGCCACGGGCGACTAATCAGCGGACGCCGTTTCGCGCATTGCCTTTTATGGTCATTCGGGTCGTTCGAGAGGGAGACCGAAGCGGATCGATGGAGGTGGGGCCAGCGGCCAGACAGACGAAAACGAAGAACGAACACCAGCAGTCATTGCGGCATAAATTTTTCCTTTTTTTTTCTTTTTCTTTCGCTGTTAATATGATAACAATAAAATTGTACGATTTTACAATTAAATGTGAAATACTCAAAATCTTCACTGTAGTGTTATTTGGAGTTATCCATTCGCTACGCAATACAAGAAACATGGTCCTTCGAGCTGAATACGAATACAATCCAGTGAGTTTTTGGAGCTATTGAGACGAATTTGACAATCCGATACAATCTTGTGCTGTTGCCGCTGTTGCTGGAGAAGTTGGACGTGACTTTGGACTAAACATTTTAACAGTAATTAAGGTTAGTCCGTTCCATTTTTTAAACACAATCTTTACAATAAATTTGATTTACAAGTGACATTTTACAAATTCTATTAGAATTATTTTTACAATTTTTACATTACAGTAAAACATTTTACTTACTATACGATTTTAATAATTCTAATTTAGACAACATCATTTATTTATTTTTTATTATTGTGTCACGACAATTTACAACATTTTATTACTGGTGTTTTGATTTTACGATTACTACTCAAATGTACACTATCATTTACAATTCCAGCTGTTTGCATTCGCTAGTTTTTTTTACGATTTTTTTTTTTTTGCTGATGAGTATTATAATTTTTTTGGATTAACGATTTGATTTCTTATTACACTGTGTTGGTTTCACTATTTTACTGGTACTATTGATGGATTTTTCAAAGTTGACAATAGTTTTACAACTTATTTTTGAAGTTAGATTTATTTTGACAATTTAAAATTTTTCTTGGGTACTAGTGGTTTGGTGTTTTGGTAAGTTACGTGTGTTTGACTAAAGATGGGTATATTTTTTGTAACATTTTATAATTTATTGATTTATTTTGACACTTGTTGAAGCGTTACCTACAATTAAGTTTGTTGTTTAGCGATTTACTTGATTTTTATCAAATTTAGTTTTAAAGCCATTTTACGTTTATCTTAAATATAAAAATGGACGAACAGGCTAAAACAGCAATGCTTAAAGAAGAAAAGAAAAAAAGGAAAATCCTTAAACAGACTTTTACGCGTTTTGAAACGTATTTCAGTTCTTTAGATTTAACTAGCATTAATTTAAATTTAGAGGATTTGCGCAGGAGATTTGCTAGGGTTGAGCAGTCACTGGACCAATACAATGAAATTCAACAAAATATTGAACTTTTAGACGATGATTTGGATACAAATTATCCATTAATTTACGAGCCTGAAAGAAGTGCGTTTGAAAAACAATATTTTAAAGTTGTATCGGCTGTAGAAACATTTTTACAGTCTAAAACGCCTTTACCCAATAGTGACCAGCTTAATCCTAGCCAAAATTTTAATATTGCGCAGTCTTCGGATGATGATTTAACGGCATTGACCATTCCTACATTCGATGGATCTTTAGACCAATGGCTTTATTTTCGCGATACATTCACGTCAATTGTGCCTGAGAAAAACATTTCAAACGTAAGAAAATTTCATTTTTTGCGCCTAGCACTAAAGGGTGAGGCCGCTGATATTTTAAAGTCATTGCAAATTTCTGACGATAACTACAATGTTGCCTGGTCCTTACTGGAGGAGAGGTATGAAAATAAACAACTTCTTGTCAACTTTCATTTAAGACATTTGTTTAATTTGCCATCGGTACACAAAGAATCTTATAATGGTTTACAACAACTTTTAGATGGATTGCAAAAGCACTTACGTGCTTTACAAGTGCTCGGTCGACCTACAGATCATTGGGATGATCTTTTAGTTTATCTTGTTACTAATAAATTTGACAACTCCACAAGGCGAGCCTGGGAGGCGCGTAGCACATCCACCGAAATTCCCACTCTTTTTGATTTGACTACATTTTTAAAAGAAAAGTGTCGTATTTTACAATCACTAGATTCAAACACTAAAGAATTTTTTTAAGCCAAAATCAAAGCAATAAACCTATTTTTGCAAATAAAAATAAAATTTCCACTAAAGTTCATTTTTCACAAAACCAAAAATGTCCTATGTGTCAAAACAACCACCTAATTTACAATTGTGAAACTTTTTTAAAACTAAGTGCCTATGAGTGACTTAATAATGCCAAACGTATGCGTTTGTGCATAAACTGTTTAGGTCTAAACCACATTACAAAGGATTGTAGATCCTCGGGATGTCGGAAGTGCAATGGTCGACATCACACCCTTTTACATTTTCAAAATACTACACAACCACATTTAAACACAAATAATTCCAACACATTCTTACTGCTAACGTTGCACCTGTTGCAATCATCTCTAATGAAAGTCAAGTTTTACAAGTAAATAGTCACAACGCAACATCTACACCACACACAAGCCTTGTTGTTAATTTTAATGACAAAAAACAAATTTTATTGTCTACTGCGACAGTCAAAATAGCTGATAAACTTAATAATTTTCACGAATGTAGAGTTCTGCTTGACAACGGGAGTCAAAGCAATTTTATTAGCCAGAGACTGTGCAATATTTTGCAATTAAAAACAAATAAAATAAACATGTCAGTGTTTGGTATAGGGCAATCCAATTGCAAAATAAGTCACAGTGTTTCGGTAAAAATACAATCTCTTTTTAATGACTTTGAGAGTAATTTTACTTGTCTTGTTGCCCCTGAAATAACGGGAAATTTACCATCTGCCACTTTCGATCCAACATTTCTTAATATTCCTGCTCACCTTAACATTTCTGACAAAAAATTTTACTTATCCACCCCAATTGATTTACTTATTGGAGCTGATCTGTTCTGGGATCTTTTGTGCATTGGCCAAATTAAACTCGGCAGGCATGCACCAATCCTTCAAAAGACCAAACTTGGCTGGATTATTTCAGGGCCTATAGAAATTCCTCAAAAACAACTATCTTTTCTAAACACTATCCCTTTGAGTGAACAAGATTCAACAAATTATTTCCTTTCTACTAATGAGATTGACCAACAGTTAACAAAATTTTGGGATCTTGAAGAATATCCTAAAACAAAATTTCTCACAGATGATGAATTTTATTGTGAGCAGCATTTCAAAGACACCACTTTTCGAAACTTGGACGGTAGTTTTACTGTTTCTATGCCTCTTAAAAAACCGATATCTTGTCTAGGAAACTCGAGAGGCCACTTAACAATTTTTATCTTTAGAGCGAAAACTTCAAAAATCGCCTGCTTTAAAATCACAATATAATGACTTTATACAAGAGTACATCGATTTAAATCATATGTCTCTTACCGACTCACGAGATAATTCCGGGTTTTTCCTTCCTGACCACTGTGTTTTAAAGGAAAATTCCTCAACTACCAAACTCAGGGTTGTTTTTAATGGTAGTGCCCTTAGTTCTTCAGGCCTATCCGTTAATGATTTGATGCTGCCTGGACCCACAATACAAGATTCTTTATTTAATATCTTGTTACTTTTTCGCACATACAACGTTGTTTTAGGAGCAGACATTGCTAAAATGTATCGCTGCGTTTATTTACAAGAAAATCAGCGATGTTTACAAAAAATATTATGGCGTTTTGATACAAACGATGAAATCCAAACCTATACACTTAACACAGTTACTTATGGGTTAGTTTCTTCTTCATTTTTAGCCATACGAGCTTTACATGAAGTGGCTTATCAAAATATGGAGGCTCATCCAAGAACCTCTTCAATAATCTTGAAAGATTTCTATGTGGATGATCTTCTGAGTGAAGGGGATTCCATCGAAGAAGTGGCTGCCATAAAAAACGAACTTTCAGACCTTTTACAAAAATATGGTTTTTATCTCCGAAAATGGAAGTCGAATATAAAGGAATTGACTTACAACAATAATGATATATCTAATATTGTTCAATTAGGTTCGGATGAACAACAAAAAACATTGGGTTTAGTCTGGAATTCAAATGATGATACGCTTGAATATACTATAAACCCCTTCGAAAATTTCAGAAATGTTAATAAAAGAAACATTTTAAGTTCAATTTCGCAGATTTTCGACCCTTTGGGTCTATTGTCTCCAATTACAATCATTGCGAAGATTATTATACAAAAGCTTTGGATATTGAAGCTTTCTTGGGATGAATCAATTCCTATTGATTTACACACTCTTTGGTCCAAATATAGGTCGCAATTACCAATTTTAAACAACTTACACATTCCAAGGCATGTACTAGTAGCAAATTCCGTATCAATTCAAATCCATGGGTTTTCTGACGCATCTGAGTCAGCCTATGGTGCTTCTGTTTATATACGATGTACTGATTCATTGGGTAATTGTGTGTCTAATCTATTTTGTTCCAAAACACGAGTCGCACCAATAAAAACTGTGTCTATACCCCGACTTGAACTTTCTGGATGTCTTTTACTTGCAGAGTTAATTAACAAGGTAAAGGATTTTGCAAATATTCATTTTACTAATACCTGCTGTTGGTGTGATTCTACCATTGCACTTTCATGGATCAACACATCACCCCATGAGTTAAAAGTGTTCGTGGCAAATAGAGTGTCACAAATTCAAAGCCTTACTAACGTGATCGACTGGAGATATATCAACACATGCGACAATCCCGCAGACCTACTTTCCAGAGGTATGGAACCTAACGATCTTTTAAAATCAGAATAATGGTTTTATGGTCCTAGTTGGCTAATATTACCCGAGGATCAATGGCCCGAATATCCAGTTGAGATCAAGAAAATGTCCTTACCTGAATTAAAAACACCTAAAATTAATTGTTTTATTGGATTCGCAACAAACTATTCAAATTTTATTCTTTCATTTTCTGATTTATCACGTCTCCAGCGCATCACAGCTTATATCCTAAGATTTATAAACAATTGCAGGAAACTAAAACATTCTCGTGTCCTTGATAATAGTTTAACTAAAAAGGAACTCGACGAATCTTTAAATTTTTTGATCATGATGATACAAATCGAAAGCTTTACTGATGAATACTCTAGACTCTCAGATTCAAAGCAAGTCTCAAAACGATCTAAACTTTTAAGTTTAAACCCATTTCTTGATAAAGAATCCCGAGTTATTCGAGTTGGCGGACGTTTAAACAACTGGAATTTCGATTTCGTTAAAAAGCACCCCGCAGTTTTGCCATCAAATCACCATTTTACAATTCTTGTTGCTCGTCATGAACACCTACGTTTACTTCATTGTGGCCAGCAACAACTGTTATCCTGTTTACGGGAGCGTTTTTGGCCTTTAAATGGCCGTAAGCTTGTAAAAAGGGTTATACATGACTGTCTCAAATGTTTTATTATTAATTCCAAAATGGAAAGGCATCAAATGGGAAATTTACCTGTGCAACGTATAACTCCCACTCGTCCATTTTACGTATGTGGTGCCGATTACGCAGGTCCTTTTCTATTGCGTGATAGAAGAGGACGAAAATATAACGAAATTAAAGCCTATATTTCATTGTTTGTCTGCTTTTCTACGAAAGCAATCCATCTTGAAGTTGTTTCAGATCTCACGTCTGAATGTTTTTTGGCTTCTTTAAGACGTTTTGCTTCGCGACGCGGCAAACCCTATGAAATTCATTCAGATAATGGCAGCACTTATGTTGGTGCAAAAAATGAACTTTACCGATTTTTTGACGAAAATAATACTCGAATTCATGACAGCCTTTTGAATGACGGAATTCAATGGCGGTTTATCACTCCACGAGCTCCACATCAAGGCGGACTGTGGGAAGCTGGGGTAAAGTCTGTTAAGAGACATCTAAAACGAGTCATAGGAAATGCTTCACTTGTTTTTGAGGATTTTTTACCGTATTGTGCCAAATTGAGGCATGCCTCAACTCCAGGCCACTATGTTCCCTGTCTCAAGATCCTTGCGATGCAACAGCTCTTACACCCGCACATTTTATAATCGGAGACACACTTACTGCAATACCTGATCATGACTTCTCTGATTGTAACGAAAACAGACTTTTACGTTATCAAAGGCTTCAGCGGATGCTACAGCACTTTTGGACTAGATGGGCAAAGGAATACGTCTCCACCCTTCAAGAACGTGTAAAATGGAAGGAAAATTGTCAGCAAATGATTAAGGTTGGCGCACTTGTCATCTGCAAAGAAGATGGTCTACCACCACTTAAATGGAGGCTAGGACGAATAATTGAAGTTCACCCTGGGAGCGATGGTATTGTCCGATCGGTTACGTTCAAGACTTCATTAGGTGTCCTTAAGAGACCAGTAGTGAAACTGTGCGTGTTGCCGATAGACTAAAATAAACATTTCTTTTTAAATTTGGCTGAATTGAGTAGGTCAATGTTGATTCAACGTTAGTATTGAGAGTTTACCATTTTATTTTTTATCTTTGTTGAAACCTTCCATGGATGGTTTCAAGGAGGCCGTTTATGTTTGTGCATTTTTTAATATTAGTTCTTATTCCACTAACTCGTTTGAGCAAAATAAGTGCACTCCGTTAAAACAAACTCGTCGCCGGTTTGCCACGGGCGACTAATCAGCGGACGCCGTTTCGCGCATTGCCTTTTATGGTCATTCGGGTCGTTCGAGAGGGAGACCGAAGCGGATCGATGGAGGTGGGGCCAGCGGCCAGACAGACGAAAACGAAGAACGAACACCAGCAGTCATTGCGACATAAATTTTTCCTTTTTTTTCTTTTTCTTTCGCTGTTAATACGATAACAATAAAATTGTACGATTTTACAATTAAATGTGAAATACTCAAAATCTTCACTGTAGTGTTATTTGGAGTTATCCATTCGCTACGCAATACAAGAAACAATTATATTTTCTTAATTCTGGTTGTGTTCAAACCGTAAAAAAACATCATTTGGCTATCTTGTATATGCGAAATAGTAAATTTAAATTATATTCGAATAATAGATAACAGTAATAGAGTGAAATATGATTATTTTTTTTTAAAAACAATTCATAAGAAAAATTTTAAAAATAATTTACAGTACATTAAATGAACTTCAAAAATTAAATTGGTGTCAAATCGGACAATGATATAATGATAAATCGTTCTATTTTCTTAACCCTGGTAATGTCCAAAACTTAAAAAGGATCATTTGTGTCATCTTGAATAACCTAAATATGAATTTTAAAATAAATTTGAATAATAGATGACCGTAATTGAGTGAGATATGACTATTTTTTTTAAATACAATCCATCAAAATATTTTTAAAAATCTATTAGGGTTAATCAAATTATATCTAAAAATTAAATCGGAACAATCGTCAATGCTATTAGTTACTACATTTTCTTAACTCTGGTTGTGTTCAAACCGTAAAAAACATCATTTGGCTATCTTGTATAGGCGAAATAGTAAATTTAAATTATATTCGAATAATAGATAACAGTAATAGAGTGAGATATGATTATTTTTTTAAAAAACAATTCATAAGAAAAATTTTAAAAGTAATTTACAGTACATCAAATGAACTTTAAAAATTTAATTGGAATCAAATCGGACAATGCTAAAATGATAAATCGTTCTATTTTCTTAACCCCGGTAATGTCCAAAACTTAAAAAGGATCATTTGAGTCATCTTGTATAACCTAAATATGAATATTAAAATAAATTTGAATAATAGATAACCGTAATTGAGTGAGATATGACTATTTTTTTTAAACACAATACATTAAAAAAATTTTAAAAATTACTTAGGATTAAATAAATTATATCTAAAAATTAAATTGGAATCATAACGGAACAATAGCTATAGGTAATAGTAATCGATTTTCTTTATTCTGGTTATGTCCAAAACTTAAAAAGGATCATTTGAGTCATCTTGATAACCTAAATATTAATTTTAAATTATATTTGAATAATTAATAACCGTAATAGAGTGAATAATGACTATTTTTTTAAAACACAATACATAAAACTATTTTTAAAAATCATTTAGGGTTAATCAAATTATGTCTAAAAATTAAATCGGAACAATCGTTAACGCTATTAGTTACTACATTTTCTTAACTCTGGTTGTGTTCAAACCGTAAAAAACATCATTTCGCTATCTTGTATATGCGAAATTTAAATTATATTCGAATAATAGATAACAGTAACAGAGTGAGATATGATTATTTTTTTAAAAAACAATTTTAATTTTAAATTTTTAATTAAAATTATATTTTCTTAATTCTGGTTGTGTTCAAACCGTGAAAAACATCATTTGGCTATCTTGTATATGCGAAATAGTAAATTTAAATTGTATTCGAATAATAGATAACAGTAATAGAGTGAAATATGATAATTTTTTTTTAAAACAATACATCAAAATATTTTTAAATATCATTTAGGGTTAATTAAATTATATCTAAAAATTAAATCGAAACAATCCTTAACGCTATTAGTTATTATATTTTCTTAATTCTGGTTGTGTTCAAACCGTAAAAAACATCATTTGGCTATCTTGTATATGCGAAATAGTAAATTTAAATTATATTCGAATAATAGATAACAGTAATAGAGTGAGATATAATTATTTTTTTAAAAAACAATTAATAAGAAGAGTTTTAAAAATAATTTTTAGTACATTAAATGAACTTAAAAAATTAAATTGGAATCAAATCGGACAATGCTGTAATGATTAATTGTTCTATTATCTTAACCCTGGTTATGACCAAAACTTAAAAAGGATCATTTGGGTCATCTTGTATAACCTAAATATTAATTTTAAATAAATTTGAATAATAGATAACCATAATTGAGTGAGATATGACTATTTTGTTTAAACACAATACATCAAAATATTTTTAAAAATCATTTAGTGTTAATCAAATTATATCTAAAAATTAAACCTGAACAATCGTTAACGCTATTATTTATTATATTTTCTTAATTCTGGTTGTGTTCAAAACCGTAAAAAACATCATTTGGTTATCTCGTATATGCGAAATAATAAATTTAAATTATATTCGAATAATAGATAACAGTAATAGAGTGAGATATAATTATTTTTTTAAAAAACAATTAATAAGAAGAGTTTTAAAAATAATTTTTAGTACATTAAATGAACTTAAAAAATTAAATTGGAATCAAATCGGACAATGCTGTAATGATTAATTGAGGCGTATAGAATCAAACCCCGCTAACTCCACTTTTGTCCAAAAATGATATTTTGATTTAATTTCACAGCTAATTTGCCAATGAATCTGGTCGTGTGAATCTTAACTTTCAAAACACGCTAAAAGAGGTCTAAAATATGGCAAAAACATCGCGTTTATTTTCAAAACCCGCTAACTCCCTGCACATGTTACAATCAAATCCAGCCAACTCCATTTTGACCAATGACGTTGCTCTATTAGATACGAGCACATGTTTATGTATCATTGCATCAGTTAATGTTTAGATTTCTATCGTGCAGGATCTGAGTTATTGCTTTTAGTGATTTTTATAAATAAGTTTTAAATATAAATATGGATGAGTATAATAAACCCGTACAAAAATGTACACCGAACAAAGCCCGAAAATGTTTAGTAAACAAATCCAACCGAAAATCAGAGAAGCAAAAGATTGAGAGGTAAGTCCTATTGTGTAATTTTGGTAAAAATGTGTTTCTAAGTGTATTTTTATATACTCAAGTCAGGATCTTTTTGCAAGTAAGCGTTTTTTTGTCGAAAATCTAAACTAGGACATTTTTTAAAATTGTTAATTGCTACTTTGATAACTACAATTAGGGGCACATTAAAATTTGTTAAAATAAGAATGTATAAGTTTAATTTTGTATAATTTGTAAGTAAAATGAAAAGCCGGTTCGTTTTAATCTCAATAATATGTCACTTTCAAATTATTTTTAGATACAAGCCTAAAAGACCACCGGGTGTCCCAAGCTGTAATCATGCAACGAAGAGCTTCCGATGCAGCACTCTAACTAAATTTGACATATCTGATTTTCACTCAAAGTTTTATGCTACTCCTGCAAAAATTGATCAAGATAATTATATTGTGAAGTATACCAACGTTCAATTGCCAAAGCGGAAGCGCCCAAAGAATAGTTCGAGGCAAGTGAGAAAATTAAGTTACAAATTTTTTGTAAGGAATAGAAGCGGAAAAATAATTCCAGTTTGCAAACCTGCGTTTCTGAGTATACTGGATATTAATAAAGATAGAGTTTATGGAGTTTTAAAAAGACATTTTGAAAGTGGGCAAATGGCACGTGAAAACCGGGGTGGAGATCATAAAAGCAAGAAATATCAATGTAGGCGAGAGACAATTCAGTTCTTTTTGGAATCTTTCAAATGATTCACATTATTGCAGGTCAAAGAGTTCTTGTCGTGTATATTTGCCGTCAGAACTAAACATCAGAAAACTGTACCAAATGTATTCAAATTCAGCACTTGACAATGTCAGTGTTAAAGAATCATTTTTTAGACGTGAATTTTGTACAAAATATAACATTGGCTTCGGTTCTCCGAGGACTGTATGTTCCACATGCATTCAGATAAGTGAAAAAATAAAGCTGGCGAGAGATGATCCTCCTAGAAAAACTACACTGATGGCTGAAAAAACAGTGCATAAACTTAAGGCACGAGCTTTTTTTGCATTACTAAAGGAAGAAAAGCCTGAAATGATAACATTATCATTTGACTGCCAAAAGAATTTGCCAGTTCCAAAACTTCCAGACCAACAGGCATATTTTTCAAAGCAATATAACTTCTACAATTTTACTATTGTCTGTGTTAGTTCCAAGACCACGTTAACTTCAGAAAACGTGTTTTGTTATTGTTGGAATGAAACTGTTCGGCCGAAAAGCTCTAATGAAATTGCTAGTGCTGTTTTCCATCGGCTCATAAACATGAATTTGGAGGGTAAAACGCACATTAGACTTTTTGCTGATGGTTGTGGTGGCCAAAACAAAAACACCACCATGATGGGAATGTGTTCAAATTGGCTGGAATGTTATGCGCCACCAAATATTAGGAAACTTGAGATAATTTTTCCTGTAGTTGGACACAGTTTTATACCACCCGACAGGGTGTTTGGAAATATCGAGAAAGCTATAAGAAAAAAAGAGATAATTACGACCCCACAGCAATATATTGAACACATAAGACAATATGCCACAGTATTAAAAATGGGTGACGATGTCCCTGTTTTGGATTGGAAGGAATCCCAAAATATACTAAAGCCACCTGGAGCATGGCACTTTAAATTTAATCCTTCGAAACGGTTTAAAATAACTCTTGACAAAAATCGAATTACGAAAGTTCAAGGTGAAGTAAACTACAGAACTGAATTAGACAATCCTAGAAGTGTTACGAAGAAAAATAAACAAATCAAATCAATGAATCCTCAACAACTTCCTGTGAACGTTCCTGTCAAACAAGATAAAATTATAGCAGTAAGTAAATTATTAGAATCACACTATGGCGAAAACTGGAGGCTTAACGAGGATTTTGATTTTTTCGTAAATATTGAACTTCGCCAACCAGATCAAGCTGATGCTAATGAAGAGCTTCCAGATTTGCAGTGCGAACCAGTTGAAGAGCTGGGATCTCTGTCTATTTAAAAAATGTGTTCTAAAAGAATTTGTGTTTTATTCAAAATGTTTCCGTTAAAATTTATAGAATTACAATTTCTGTTAATTAAAATAAACATGATTTAAGACATACTACGTTTTTATTTTTATAGTGAAGTAAGTTAAAAAAGTAACTAAAGAAGCTCTACCTATTTGCTGCGTATTTCGGACCCTGAATCAGAATCAAAACCCGCTATATCCATTTTTCACAATCAAAAGCCGCTAACTCCAAACAAAAACCTAAATATTTAGCCTAAAACTTAGAGCCATGGTGGATTTTTTACCAATACTTAGATATTTTTATATAGAAAATTTAAATTAAAAATATTTGGCAATCAAATATCAAAAAATAATCTAGCTAACGGTTTTTCTCAATTCCTGTAAAATTTTGCATTTTGGAGTTAGCGGGGTTTGATTCTATACGCCTCAATTGTTCTATTATCTTAACCCTGGTTATGTCCAAAACTTAAAAAGGATCATTTGGGTCATCTTATATAACCTAAATATTAATTTTCAAATAAATTTGAATAATAGATAACCGTAATTGAGTGAGATATGACTATTTTTTTTGAACACAATACATCAAAATATTTTTAAAACTCATTTAGGGTTAATCAAATTATATCTAAAAATTAATTTTAAATAAAATCGGAACAATCGTTAACGCTATTAGTTATTATATTTTCTTAATTCTAGATGTGTTCAAACCGTGAAGAACATCATTTGGCTATCTTGCATATGCGAAATAGTGAATTTAAATCACATTCGAATAATAAATAACAGTAATAGAGTGAGATATAATTTTTTTTTTAAAACAATTCATTAGAAAAATTTTAAAAATAATTTACAGTATATCAAATGAACTTCAAAAATTAAATTGGAATCAAATCGGACAATGCTATAATGATAAATCGTTCTATTTTCTTAACCCTGGTAATGTCCAAAACTTAAAAAGGATCATTTGAGTCATCTTGTATAACCTAAATATTAATTTTCAAATAAATTTGAATAATAGATAACCGTAATTGAGTGAGATATGACTATTTTTTTAAAACTACTAGACTATTTTTTTTCAAAAATTAAATTGGAATCTAATCGGACAATGCTATAATGATAAATCGTTCTATTTTCTTAACCCTGGTAATGTCCAAAACTTAAAAAGGTTCATTTGAGTCATCTTGTATAACCTAAATATTAATTTTAAAATAAATTTGAATAATTAATAACCGTAATAGAGTGAGATATGACTATTTTTTTAAAACACAATACATTAAAAATTTTTTTAAAATTACTTAGGATTAAATAAATTATATCTAAAAATTAAATTGGAATCATAACGGGACAATAGCTATAGGTAATAGTAATCGATTTTCTTTATTCTAGTTATGTCCAAAACTTAAAAAGGATCATTTGAGTCATCTTGATAACCTAAATATTAATTTTAAATTATATTTGAATAATTAATAACCGTAATAGAGTGAAATATGACTATTTTTTTAAAACACAATACATAAAACTATTTTTAAAAATCATTTAGGGTTAATCAAATTATGTCTAAAAATTAAATCGGAACAATCGTTAACGCTATTAGTTACTACATTTTCTTAACTCTGGTTGTGTTCAAACCGTAAAAAACATCATTTGGCTATCTTGTATATGCGAAATAGTCAATTTAAATTATATTCGAATAATAGATAACAGTAACAGAGTGAGATATGATTATTTTTTTAAAAAACAATTCATAAGAAAAATTTTAAAAATAATTTACAGTACATCAAATGAACTTTAAAAATTAAATTGGAATCAAATCGGACAATGCTGTAATGATAAATCGTTCTATTTTCTTAACCCTGGTAATGTCCAAAACTTAAAAAGGTTCATTTGAGTCATCTTGTATAACCTAAATATTAATTTTAAAATAAATTTGAATAATTAATAACCGTAATAGAGTGAGATATGACTATTTTTTTAAAACACAATACATAAAACTATTTTTAAAAATCATTTAGGGTTAATCAAATTATATCTAAAAATTAAATCGGAACAATCGTTAACGCTATTAGTTTTATTATATTTTCTTAATTCTGGTTGTGTTCAAACCGTAAAAAACATCATTTGGCTATCTTGTATATGCGAAATTTAAATTATATTCGAATAATAGATAACAGTAACAGAGTGAGATATGATTATTTATTTAAAAAACAATTTTAATTTTAAATTTTTAATTAAAATTATATTTTCTTAATTCTGGTTGTGTTCAAACCGTGAAAAACATCATTTGGCTATCTTGTATATGCAAAATAGTAAATTTAAATTATATTCGAATAATAGATAACAGTAATAAAGTGAAATATGATTATTTTTTTAAAACAATACATCAAAATATTTTTAAAAATCATTTAGGGTTAATTAAATTATATCTAAAAATTAAATCGAAACAATCCTTAACGCTATTAGTTATTATATTTTCTTAATTCTGGTTGTGTTCAAACCGTAAAAAACATCATTTGGCTATCTTGTATATGCGAAATAGTAAATTTAAATTATATTCGAATAATAGATAACAGTAATAGAGTGAAATATGATTATTTTTTTTTTAAACAACAATTCATAAGAAAAATTTAAAAAATAATTAACAGTACATTAAATGAGCTTCAAAAATTAAATTGGAATCAAATCGGACAATGCTGTAATGATTAATTGTTCTATTATCTTAACCCTGGTTATGTCCAAAACTTAAAAAGGATCATTTGGGTCATTTTGTATAACCTAAATATTAATTTTAAAATAAATTTGAATAATAGATAACCGTAATTGGGTGAGATATGTCTATTTTTGTTAAACACAATACATTAAAATATTTTTAAAAATCATTTAGGGTTAATCAAATTATGTCTAAAAATTAATTTAAAATTAAATCGAAACAATCGTTAACGCTATTAGTCATTATATTTTCTTAATTCTGGTTGTGTTCAAACCGTAAAGAACATCATCTGGCTATCTAGTATATGCGAAATAGTGAATTTAAATCACATTCGAATAATAAATAACAGTAATAGAGTGAGATATAATTTTTTTTTAAAAAACAATTCATTAGAAAAATTTTAAAAATAATTTACAGTAAATCAAATGGACTTCAAAAATTAAATTGGAATCAAATCGGACAATGCTATAATGATAAATCGTTCTATTTTCTTAACCCTGGTAATGTCCAAAACTTAAAAAGGATAATTTGTGTCATCTTGTATAACCTAAATATTAATTTTAAAATAAATTTGAATAATAGATAACCGTAATTGAGTGAGATATGACTATTTTTTTTGAACACAATACATCAAAATATTTTTAAAAATCATTTAGGGTTAATCAAATTATATCTAAAAATTAACTTACAGTACATCAAATGAACTTCAAAAATTAAATTGGAATCAATTTGGACAATGCTATAAGGATTAATTGTTCTATTTTCTTAACCCTGGTTATGTCCAAAATTTAAAAAAGATCATTTGGGTCATTTGGATAACCTAAATATTAATTTTAAAACAAATTTGAATAATAGATAACCGTAATTGAGTGAGATATGACTATTCTTTTTAAACACAATGCATCAAAATATTTTAACAACTCATTTAGTGTTAATCAAATTATATCTAAAAATTAAATCGGAACAATCGTTAACTCTATTATTTATTATATTTTCTTAATTCTGGTTGTGTTCAAACCGTAAAAAACATGATTTGGCTATCTTGTATATGCGAAATAGTAAATTTAAATTATATTCGAATAATAGATAACAGTAATAGAGAGATATAATTATGTTTTTAAAAAACAATTCATAAGAAAAATTTTAAAAATAATTTACAGTACATTAAATGAACTTCAAAAATTAAATTGGAGTCAAATCGGACAATGCTATAATGATAAATCGTTCTATTTTCTTAACCCTGGTAATGTCCAAAACTTAAAAAGAATCATTTGTGTCATCTTGAATAACCTAAATATTAATTTTAAAATAAATTTGAATAATAGATGACCGTAATTGAGTGAGATATGACTATTTTTTTTTAAACACAATACATCAAAATATTTTTAAAAATAATTTTAGGGTTAATCAAATTATATCTAAAAATTAATTTAAAATTAAATCGGAGCAATTGTTAACGCTATTAGTTATTATATTTTCTTAATTCTGGTTGTGTTCAAACCGTAAAAAGATCATTTGGCTATCCTTTGTATATGCGAAATAGTAAATTTAAATTATATTCGAATAATAGATAACAGTAATAGAGTGAGATATGATTAGTTTTTTAAAAAACAATTCATAAAAAAAATTTTAAAAATAATTTTCAGTACATTAAATGAACTTCAAAAATTAAATTGGAATCAAATCGAACAATGCTGTAATGATTAATTGTTCTATTTTCTTAACCCTGGTTATGTCCAAAACTTAAAAAGGATCATTTGGGTCATCTTGTATAACCTAAATATTAATTTTAAAATAAATTTGAATAATAGATGACCGTAATTGAGTGAGATATGACTATTTTTTTTAAACACAATACATCAAAATATTTTTAAAAATCATTTAGGGTTAATCAAATTATATCTAAAAATTAAATTAAAATTAAATCGGAACAATCGTTAACGCTAATTAATCAATAGTTATTATATTTTCTTAATTCTGGTTGTGTTCAAACCGTAAAAAACATCATTTGGCTATCTTGTATATGCGAAATAGTAAATTTAAATTATATTCGAATAATAGATAACAGTAATAGATTGAGATATGATTATTTTATAGATAACAGTAATAGAGTTAGATATGATTATTTTTTTAAAAAATAATTTACAGTACATTAACTGAACTTCAAAAATTAAATTGGAGTCAAATCGGACAATGCTATAATGATTAATTGTTCTATTTTCTTAACCCTGGTTATGTACAAAACTTAAAATGGATCATTTGTGTCATCTTGTATAACGTAAATATTAATTTTAAAATGAATTTGAATAATAGATAACCGTAATTGAGTGAGCATATTTTTTTTAAACACAATACATCAAAATATTTTTAAAAATCATTTAGGATTAATCAAATTATATCTAAAAATTAATTTAAAATTAAATCGGAACAATCGTTAACGCTATTAGTTATTACATTTTCTTAACTCTGGTTGTGTTCAAACCGTAAAAAACATCATTTGGCTATCTTGTATATACGAAATATTAAATTTAAATTATATTCGAATAATAGATGAAAGTAATAGAGTGAGATATGATTATTTTTTTAAAAAACAATTCATAAGAAAAATTTTAAAAATAATTTACAGTACATCAAATGAACTTCAAAAATTAAATTGGAATCAAATCGGACAATGCTATAAGGATTAATTGTTTTATTTTCTTAACGCTGCACATACGGGTATTTGCGAGATCTGCGCGGCCAAAAGTTAGTGTTTTTCAAACTATCAAACTAGGTAAAAAAAACGACGGCATAGGATAGCAACTAATCCAAGAATAACACCCCACCTTTCACGCCTTTCTCCCGTGCGCACCATTCGTCCAGCGTTAGTTTGAAGTCGACCGTCGCTCGTGCTGTTAGTTTTCTTCCTCGCATTTTTCTCAATTCGCTACGCTTTCAGTGAATATTAATAATAGTTGTGCCTTTATTTTGGACGCGGTAGTGATGGATTTGGTTTAAATAGGTAAGAATCCACTAATTTCGATATAATTTAAATTGTTCTAAAATATTTTTATTTAGTTAATAAAATTTAAACCGTAACAAGTATTATGAAGATTTTTTTGGGTATTATTTTTGCTTACTAATGGATTTGATATACTTTCCACCTAGATCCAGCTATTATTTCTATTACGATTAAAGGTTTTAGTCCTGTAGAAGTAAATGTTTTTATAATTAGTCGCGGAAAAGCGCGGATAAGTACTACTAGGGCACATTGAATTGATTTGTTTTTATCTGAATAAAAATAAAATAATAACATTGTTATTGTAAGAGTAATAACAGGCGAACATTTTTTTGTTATAGATTGCCAAGGTCCCTCGGGAGTAAAACTAGTGACCCGTAGAAACATGGTCGACCGTATGCAGGCCCTGGGTCTACCAAGTTTGGAAGAAAAACTAAATGCTTTGAAGGATCAAATTTTGTCCTGTGACAATTTTACAGAAGATCAAATTGAAAGTTTTAAAGCCAGTTTTGCACGTTTTAACTCACAAACGAAGCAAAGGTGGGTAAAGGCCCATAAGAAGGAAGACGTGTTTTTAAAATACAATCAATCATGGTTAGAAGGAACTATTGAAATTCCCGTGGTTATTCAAAAAAGGCCAGGCCGACCACCTAAGATGTTTGAAGAATCGAGTGAAAGGACTAAAAGAAGAAAAACCGAAGAAATACGGGCTTCATTAGCCAAGGAAGTTATCATTCATGTTGCTCAGGTTGAATTGCGAAAAAGCGGAAAACGCGATGCTTCCGACATACTAAAGGAAATAACCACAAGTAGCCCGTTACGTGCTACGAAATATAAGAAGGCGTTTTCAGAAACAAAAACCAAAGAGCCTACCCAACTTGCTCCATTGGAGACGCTATCAATGTTTTTGGAAGCAGATTTAACTCGAAGACAATATGAGGTAATCCGAAATACGAACAAAAAGTTTTTTCCTTGTTACAGTCTTTTACAAAAAGAAAAACAAAAATGTTACCCACCAATAGAAGAACGCAACGTAACCAATACCAGTGCCGAAAGTAATTTGCAAGCTTTGGTTGATCTCACCGTAATGCGTTTATCTACCTACCTAAACGAAGTCCTAATAACGCTGAGAGAGGAAGAAAAAGACAGTTTAAAGGTTATTTGCAAATGGGGCTGTGATGGCTCACAACAATGTCAATTCAAACAAAAATTTGAAAATGACGCCGACTCAGACGCTAACATATTTCAAAGCTGTTTTGTACCTCTAAGACTAGTTTGTGGTAAAGAAGGTAAAAATATAGTCTGGGAAAATCCTACTCCCTCATCTCCCAGGTACTGTAGACCAATAAGGTTTCGATTCGTAAAAGAAAGTACAGATGTTACGCAGGAAGAAATTGAGTATATAAATAAGTCTATACAGGGACTTCAACCAACACGTGTTAATTTACAAGAAAAAGAATTGTTACTTAGGCATGTCTTTATCATGACAATGGTGAATGGAAAGGTCTGCAATGCAGCTACAGGCACTAAATCAACCAGCAAGTGCTATATATGTGGTGCAACCTCCAAAGAATTTAACCAGTTAAATCTAGAAAAGCCAGTCTGTTCTGAAGCTTTAGAGTTTGGACTCTCAATTTTACATGCGAGAATTCGCTTTTTCGAAACTATCCTCCACTTGGCATATAAATTGCCGGTGAAAACATACAGAGAACGAAAGACCGAAACAGAAAAAAGTATGGAAAAGGAGAGAAAGCTGGAAATTCAGGAAAGATTTCGCCGAGAAACTGGACTCTTATTGGATATGCCAAAGGCTAAATTCGGCAATACAAATGACGGCAACACGAGCAGGAGGTTTTTCGAGGACCCAAAACTGTCATCAGAAATAACTGGCATCAGCTATGAGCTAATCTATAGACTAAAAGTAATTTTGGAAGTAATTTCAAGTGGTTATATAATTAATCATGAAAAATACAACATATATGCATTGGAAACTGCTAGGTTATATGTTAGTTTGTACCCTTGGCACCCAATGAGTCCAACTATGCATAAAGATCCTTTTTAAGTTCTGGACATAACCAGGGTTAAGAAAATAGAACAATTAATCATTATAGCATTGTCCGATTTGATTCCAATTTAATTTTTGAAGTTCATTTGATGTACTGTAAATTATTTTTAAAATTTGTCTTATGAATTGTTTAAAAAAAAATAATCATATTTCACTCTATTACAGTTATCTATTATTCGAATATAATTTAAATTAACTATTTCGCATATACGAGATAGCCAAATGATGTTTTTTACGATTTGAACACAACCAGAGTTGAGAAAATAAAAAAACAATTGACGTTAGTGATTGTTCCGATTTCATTTTAATTCAATTTTTAGATATAATTTGATTAACCCTAAATTATTTTGATGTATTGTGTTTAAAAAAATAGTCATATCTCATTCAATTACAGTTATCTATTATTCAAATTTATTTTAAAATTAATATTTAGGTTATACAAGATGACTCAAATAATCCTTTTTAAGTTTTGGACATAACCAGGATTAAGAAAATAGAATAATTATTCATTATAGCATTGTCCGATTTGATTCCAATTTAATTTTTGAAGTTCGTTTGATGTACTGTAAATTACTTTAAAATTTTTTCTGATGTATTGTTTTTTTTTTTAATAATTATATCTCACACTATTACTGTTATCTATTATTCGAATATAATTTAAATTTACTATTTCGCATATATGAGATAGCCAAATGATGTTTTTTACGATTGGAACACAACCAGAGTTGAGAAAATAAAATAACAAATGGCGTTAGTGATTGTTCCGATTTAATTTTAAATAAATTTTTAGATATAATTTGATTAACCCTAAATTATTTTTTAAATTATTTTGATGTATTGTGTTTAAAAAAATAGTCATATCTCACTCTATTACGGTTATCTACTATTCAAATTTATTTTAAAATTAATATTTAGGTTATACAAGATGACCCAAATGATCCTTTTTAAGTTTTGGACATAACCAGGGTTAAGAAAGTAGAACAGTTAATCATTATAGCATTGTCCGATTTGATTCCAATTTTAATTTTTGAAGTTCATTTGATTTACTGTAAATTATTTTAAAAATTTTTCTTATGAATTGCTTTTTAAAAAAAATATTTTATTTCACTCTATTACAGTTATCTATTATTCGAATATAATTTAAATTTTCTATTTCGCATATACAAGATAGCCAAATGATGTTTTTTACGGTTCGAACACAACTAGAATTAAAAAAATATAATAAATAATAGCGTTAACGATTGTTCCGATTTAATTTTTAGATATAATTTGATTAACACTAAATGATTTTTAAAAATATTTTGATGTATTGTGTTTAAAAAAAATAGTCATATCTAACTCAATTACGGTAATCTATTATTCAAATTTATTTTAAAATTAATACTTAGGTTATACAAGATGACCCAAATGATCCTTTTTAAGTTTTGGATATAACCAGGGTTAAGAAAGTAGAACAGTTAATCATTATAGCATTGTCCGATTTGATTCCAATTTAATTTTTGAAGTTCATTTGATTTACTGTAAATTATTTTTAAAATTTTGTCTTATGAATTGCTTTTTAAAAAAATACTTATATTTCACTCTATTACAGTTATCTATTATTCGAATATAATTTAAATTTACAATTTCGCATATACAAGATAGCCAAATGATGTTTTTACGGTTTGAACACAACCAGTATTAAGAAAATATAATAACTAATAGCGTTGGCGATTGTTCCGATTTAATGTTAATTCAATTTTTAGATATAGTTTGATTAACCCTAAATGATTTTTAAAAATAGTTTTATGTGTTATGTTTTAAAGAAAATAGTCATATCTTAATTACGGTTATCTATTATTCAAATATAATTTAAAATTATTGTTTAGATTTTACAAGATGACTCAAATGATCCTTTTTAAGTTTCGGACACGGTTAAGAAAATAGAACGATTAATCAATATAGCATTGTCCGATTTGTCTCCAATTTAATTTTTGAAGTTCATTTAATGTACTGTAAATTATTTTTAAAATTTTGTCTTATGAATTGCTTTTTAAAAAAAATTATTATATTTCACTCTATTACAGTCATCTATTATTCAAATATAATTTAAATTTTCTATTTCGCATATACAAGATAGCCAAATGATGTTTTTTACGGTTTGAACACAACCAGAATTAAGAAAATATAATAACTAATAGCGTTAACGATTGTTCCGAATTAATTTTAAGTTTTGGATATAAGCAGAATAAAGAAAATCGATTACTATTACCTATAGCTATTCCGATATGATTTCAATTTAATTTTTAGATATAAATTGTTTAATCCCAAGTAATTTTTAAAAATTTTTAAATGTATTGTATTTTAAAAAAATAGTCATATCTCACTCAATTACGGTTATCTATTAATCAAATTTATTTTAAAAATAATATTTAGGTTATACAAGATTACCAAAATGATCCTTTTTAAGTTTTGGACATAACCAAGGTTAAGAAAATAGAACAATTAATCATTATAGCATTGTCCGATTTGACTCCAATTTAATTTTTGAAGTTCATTTAATGTACTGTAAATAATTTTAAAAATTTTTCTGATGTATTGTTTTTTAAAAAAAAAAAGTCATATCTCACTCTATAACTGTTATATACAAGAGGTTATACAAGGTTATACAAGATGACTTGAATGAATCTTTTTATTATATACGATTATATTATACTATTACGGTTATATATTATTCGAATATAATTTAAAATTGGTATTTAGGTTATACAAGATTACTTGAATGATTCTTTTTACGTTTTGGACATAACCCGTGTTAAGAAAATAGAACAATTAATCCCTATAGCATTTTTCGATTTGACTTTAATTCAATTTTTGAAGTTCATTTGATGTACTGTAAATTATTTTTTAAATTTTTTTCATGTATGTTTTTTAGAAAAATAGTCATATCTCACTCTAGTACAGTTATATATTATTCGAATATAATTTAAATTTGTTATCTAGGTTATACAAGATGACTTAAATGATTCTGTTTAGGTTTTGGACATAACCAGAATTAAGAAAATACGGTAACTAATAACGTTAGCTATTGTTCCGATTTAATTTTTAGATATAATTTGTTTAACCCTAAATAATTTAAAAAATTTTTCTGATGTATTGTTTTTTAAAAAAATAGTCAAATCTCACTCTATTACTGTTATCTATTATTGAATATAATTTCAATTTGGTATTTAGGTTATACATCTTGTATACCCTAAAAAAAATCATTTAGGGCATCTTGACTTGAATGATTCTTTTTACGTTTTAAACTTAACCAGAATTAACAAAATACCTTAACTAATAGCGTTAGCTCTTGTTCCGATTTAATTTTAATTTAATTTATAGATATAATTTGTTTTGAACCTAAATGATTTTTAAAAATATTTTGAAGTATTGTGGTTTAAAAAAATAGACATATCTCACTCTATTACAGTTATATATTATTCAAATATAATTTAAAATTGGTATTTAGGTTAGACAAGATGACCCAAATGATCCTTTTTAAGTTTCGGTTAGTTAAGTTATAAATCCCGTTAACATTGTCCGATTTGACTTCAATTAAATTTTTGAAGTGTATTTGATGTACTGTAAATTATTTTAAAAAAATTTTCTGATGCATTATTTTTTAAAAAAAATAGTCATATCTCACTCTATTACTGTTATCTATTATTCGAATATAATTAAAATTTGGTATTTAGGTTATACATCTTGTATAACGAAAAAAAAAATTATTTAAGTCAACTTGACTTAAATGATTCTTTTTACGTTTTAAACTTAACCAGAATTAAGAAAATACGTTAGCTCTTGTTCCGATTTAATTTTAGTTTAATTTTTAGATATAATTTGTTTAACCCTAAATGATTTTTAAAAATATTTTGAAGTATTGTGTTTTAAAAAAATAGACATATCTCACTCTATTACGGTTATGTATTATTCAAATGTAATTTAAATTTGGTATTTAGGTTACACAAGATGACTCAAAAGATTCTTTTTACGTTTTGGACATAACCAGGTGTTAACTTTTATGTAAAAATTCTATTTAAACTATTCTTTTTGTTAACTACGGCAACGCCGCCCAATTTCATTTTGATAAGCGAAATTAAAAAAAGTTAGTGTGCGTCCTTCTGGCGTGACTTTCTCCGTAACTATATTATCGAAACCACGAAACACATTTAATTTTATATGCAACCCATGTTAGAGCTGTTTTGAACCAGCAGTGTTTATTTATATTAAAATTTAGCTAAGCTATCGAAGTGTTTTCTTCGCCTACCAAAATACACGACTTGACGGGCAGAGACTTTATACATGTTCCTTCTCCACGGATACAACACGATCTAGCATAGGAGCCATTATCCGATCACGTTAGGAAAATCGAACAAGGCGGATTGACAGCACAGGTCAGTGTTCTCGTCTCGTATTTTTAATTATTGCTTCGCTAAGCAATCTCATTTTACCTTATTTAACTCGACATTTTTTTTGTAAACAAACACATATCTCGTACCACGGTAGCCATTTTTATATTGTTGTGTTTGCACGATTTCACGGAGAGTTTTCGCAACTATCATTTTCGGCAAAATAGGGGTTCACGTTTAATTCTCGATTTTTATACGCATAAAGTATTTTCTCGATATAAAATACTTGTGTTTACATTATATTTCTTTTCACGGTGCAAAACGAATGTCTTATTACGTGCCTAGGTGGATACAGAATAATTCATACTCGTTATAATACTCGTTACTCTATAGGCTAATGGTTATTTTTATAAATTTTATTCACGATATTTTTATTAGTATTTTTTTGTTCTCGTACATTTACGATTGAATTTTTATTCATTCGATCAAAAATAAATTGCTTTATTGTAATTTTCCCTCGTACATTTTAATATCACGCACTTTTACTCGCATATTGAATTAAATATTATTTCAGAACTAAAAATGGCTGACGCTAAATTAAAAGAGTATAAACACGAACGAGGCCAGCTTAAAAATCCCCAAAATATCCCTGTGCAAAATATTAAAACACGCTGTGACATGATTAAGCCTCTATTGGAGGCCTTCAAAAGTACGCAATCTAAAATCGAAATAATCTACATGAATGATTTTCCCGATGAATTCAATGAGAACGACGCCGAGCAGGAGAGAGCAGTTTTCGAAGACCGATATTTTGACGCCATGGGATTAGCGCAAAGCTTTCTGGAAGCCGCGACTCCTCGGGAAGATGACGCTCTCATGCACAGTACAGCTGACGTCACAAATAATCGCGTAAACGACACCACAGCACTGTTGCCAAGTGTTACGGC
Organism: Anthonomus grandis grandis; assembly: GCF_022605725.1. Taxonomy (NCBI): domain Eukaryota; kingdom Metazoa; phylum Arthropoda; class Insecta; order Coleoptera; family Curculionidae; genus Anthonomus; species Anthonomus grandis. The sequence continues at coordinate 1,894,514 of NC_065565.1, forward strand.
CAAACTACCACAATTGCGTTTACCGGAATTCACAGGTTCTTACGGGGCTTGGCAGGGATTTTCAGACGCGTTTCGTGCACTTGTTCACGATAGCAAAACATTATCAAATGTTGAAAAGTTTTATTACGGAAAGGGGTCATTAAAGGGAAAACCGGCTAATATTTTAGCATCATTATCGATATCGGATTCCAATTACAACACAGCGTGGGAATTGTTAATCAAATGTTATGAAAATAAAAAAATCATTGAAAGAAAGAAATTTTGAATCTTCAATGCTCATCAAAAGAATCGCATGCATCATTACGACAATTTCTAAACACATTCTTAAAAAATTATCGTTCTTTGGAATCGATAGGAGAAAATGTAGGTGAATGGGACACAATTTTAATATTTTTATTAACCGAAAAATTAGATTTTGACTCGCGTAAAGAGTGGGTAATATTTAGTAAAGATATAACCTCTCCAAAAAAAATCATTTTAATGAATTTCTCTTACAGCCATGTCAGCTCTTAGAGGAAGTTCACGCAAAAGCATCGTCAACTCAGTCTTTTAAAAAAGACTATTCGTCTTCAAACTCATTTCTCAGTTCTTGCAACACTGAATATACAAGGTCCATCACATGTCCTTTTTGCAAAGACCCTCACTTTATTTACTATTGCGATAAATTTTAAAAAATATCGATCGATAAACGAATCTCGGAGGCTAAAAGAATGGCTTTGTGTTCTAACTGTTTAAGATTTGGGCATAGACTCTCGGATTGCCGTTCTGGTGGATGTAAGATATGTCAAAATAAACACTCAAGTCTACTCCACAATGGAGTGTCTCAGCGAAATGAAAGAAAAACTGAAAATGCAAATCAGATTAATGAAACAAAAAGTAATGATAACGAAAACTTCATATCACAGTCACATCATACAGTACTTTCAAGTATTTGTGATGATTCTTCTAATAACTTCGTTTTATTATCAACCGCTCTTATTAACACATTTAGTAAAAACGAATATACTTTTTCATGCAGAGTACTTCTTGATAGTGGTTCTCAGTCAAATTTTATAACCGAACGGTTTCTTAATATTCTAGATTTGGAAGCTATTAACATTAATATTCCTGTATGCGGCATAAATCAAGTAAAATTAACTATTAGTAAACGCACGCATATCACGATTTCTTCGCAGAACACAAATTATAAACCAAAATTAAATTTTCTTGTTTTGCCCTCCATTTCTGGTTATATACCACAGGAAACATTCAATGCTTTAAACTTTAATATCCCATGTGATATAAAATTAGCTGACTCAACATTTAATATTTCATCTGACATAGATATGCTATTGGGTTGTAAGGTATTTTTTGAAATTTTATGCTCAGCTCAAATAAAATTGGGAAAGGGCCTTCCTATCTCACAAAAAACCTTGTTAGGTTGGATTGTATCTGGCAACGTTGCCATTCATTTCAAAAATCAAAAACCAAATGTCATGTTGTCAAATTGTTTTTTCTTGTCCAAAAATTAAGATATAAATCTCGAAAAATGTTGGTCCATAGAAGAAATCGCACCTAATCCTCAAACTAGTATGTCAAAGCAGGAACTCGAATGCGAAAAACATTTTACTGACACATTTTCGAGCGACAACTCAGGACGATTTATCGTTCAACTTCCTCAAAGTCCAACAAAAGTTATCCTTCCAACAAAGGATAACTTTTCCGACTTGGGTCAGTCTGAAGAGGCTGCACTTAGTAGGCTTTATGCTATAGAACGTCTATATGTATCAGGATCTAGGTCATATGTCCCCCATTTCTCGAAATCTTGAATCAAAATATCCTAATTATTATCTCCCACATCATAGCGTCGAGAAGCCCGACAGTTGTACTACTAAGGTCAGAGTAGTTTTCGACGCATCTTGCAAAACATCAACGGGCATTTCACTCAATAATGTTTTAAAAATTGGACCAACAATACAAAATGACTTGTTCTCCATTTTAATTCATTTTCGACGGCATTTTTGTTCTTATCGCGGACTTGGCAAAAATGTATCGTCAGATATTGATTGAGCCAGAACAGAGAAATTTACAGCGAATCGTTTGGAGAAATTCTGCTGAAGAAAAAGTCAAATATTTCCAATTAAATACTGTTATGTATGGGACAGCTTCTGCTTCCTTCCTATCAACTCGTTGCTTGCAGCAAATAGCTTTTGATAACTCGAAATCTCACCCAATCGAAAGTCAAACTGAGGAGCGATCAAGCAAAACCAGATAAATCCAATTTATAACATTCCGAGATATTTGCAAAAAACGTGCCAATAGCGTGTCCGTGAACTTATTAAAATAAATTATGGTGTACGTGAAAGGTTTAATATTATAGATCTCGTAGACCATATTTTGGACAAAATTAACAACTACAGGTGTAAAATTGTGGTGCTTGCTCGACTGTCCAACGTGAGAACACGCAAATATCAGGAAGGGCCGTGTTGACAAAATATGCCCTGACTATATCAGTTGCTACGCACTACGAAGGCACATCCGGCCACTTGTAAAAAAAAAGCAACAACATCTGGCGAGAAAGAGAGCGAAAAGGGTCGGGCATTGAATATCGGTCCGCGGAAAGAGAACATATTTGGTTTTTCTTGCGAATGTTCGTCTTTGTTATTTTATATAAATGTAATATATGTTAAGTGTTTTTCAGTGATTTAGGTTTTTCTTATATTTCGTGTGAATTTGTTAACATATGTGTAGTCGTGTACTGATTATGCTTATAAAAAGATCAATATGGAAAAAAGCCGGGATTCCTGCATCCTATTGATAAGTCTACAAAACCCCAGCACACATGGCATATTGACCATTTGGGTCCATATGTCAAAAGTTCTGGTGGTTTCTGCTATATTTTAATGATAGTTGATTCTTTTCGACATTTTTATTTGCAGGACCAACAAAAACAACAAATTCCAAGGAAGTAATACATATTTTAAAAGATCCATTCAGTATGTTCACAGGTCCTAAAAGAATAATTTCTGATCGTTATAAAGCATTTTTACTAGTTTAAATTTTAAAGATTTTTCTATAAAATATCAATTTAAACATATTTTAAATAGCGTCTCTTTACCCAGAGCTAACGGTCAAGTAGAAAGGTATAACTTGAAACACATCAAACTTGTCTGCCATTAATGCAAGTATGAATGAGGAAGATGAGTGGTATTCTGTGCTAGCAGATGTAGTGTGGGGTATAAATAACACCGTAAATGAAAGCATTGGTTTTACACCGTGCAGACTCATGTTTGATTTTGAATCCCCAAAACATATAGGTTTGGAGACCAAAACTATGGATACTAAAAATAAGAAAAAATGGACCGTAAATTAGCAAAAACAAATATGGATAAACAAGCAAAAAAGTTGAAAAGAATATTTGATAAAAAAAGAAAAATTAGATGTTCTTACTCTTTGGTGATCTGGTTTTATGGAGTCAGAGCGGTACTTAAAAAAAGAAGTTACATATATAATTATAATAATAAACCTCTAAAGCGAGCGTATAAAATAATTATAATTAAATGCTTTGTTAGCATGTTGGAGGGTCACCTTTATTTACGAAAATAGTCTAGGGAGCCTAAAAAAAGTAAAACTGGTATACCTAATAAACGTATTTTCTTTTCCTTAAAATAAAAGTAACTATAATATATTATTATGAAAATGTAGTTTTTGTACTATTTTATTAGTATTCTGTAGTTAAAGTTGATTCATAGGGTTTATTTAGGGTTACGTTTGGTTAATTATTTTTATCTATAGTGTTTAGTTTTTAAGTAGTTCATCTTGTTTGAAAGTCCCATTTTGGCCCCAATTTAGGTTATATATTGTAAATCCCTGTAGTTTTAATTTTTTAGAAATTGTATACTTGCTTGCTTTGACTGTCAGTATTCTCCTAAAATTATTGTTCTCTTTCGGCAAAAACAATAAAGATAATTCTAAATATTTCGAAACTGTTCCATCGGGCTTTTAAAAGGCGCGCTTCGTGACATTTCATTCAGTTTTTAATTGTTTAGTCAGTTTTTACCTTGGAAACAATTAAACGACAGTCAAGACGAGTTAGGTTAGTGTTTTTAACGTTGTCAATAAAACTGTGTGCCCGAATTTCGTTACAATTGGTATCAGAAGTAAAGAATATTTGGAAGCTCATTTTAGTGGATGCCTTTAACAAAAAAAAAAGTCAGGCCAAGGAGAAATGAGAAATTGATGGAGCTGCTATTAACAGGTTGGCTGCCACCATGTTATGGATAAAATCTTTTGCTCTAGCCGAAAGAATTTTTTTTGCTTAAAAGACTTACAGCAGTGCATTTAACAGTATTTTTATAAAGATTTTCACAAAACTGCTAGATTTTTAAAATTTTTGATTGAGAATCACTATCTGTCTCACGTGGCTGGATCATATCCATTTGTCAATATAGCCGCGAGAATCGCAAGGTGCTTCTCACTGAAAGACCTTAAATCGCGCATCGTGCGGGGCATCTCGGCTCGCTGCTTGCTGGAGGGTGCTATTTGTAATGCATTTATGAGCTTGTCTCTCAGCCTAGATCAGTACCAATTCGTTTGTTATTGAGTCTGCATAGTGTTGTTTTTTCACACACGTATTTCGAAATGAACCGCGGATGAGCAAGAGCAAAAAAATCTCGCATCATTATGGCAGGTAAGATGTGTGAATAAGCCTTTTTTATAGTGAGTAACTTTTGAATGTTTGCTGTATTTTTAGAGTGCGTTATCCGATGAAAGTGACAGCGACCTTCAGAATGATCCATTTGAGGAATCATCTGACGAATATTTACCGTCAATTTCATCCGAAAGTGAGGAATATGAAAGCCCGCAACCGAAAAAGCAGATTTTCTCTGTCAGAACGTCGATGGATGAGCCAAGACCAAGTACGTCTCAACAAGCCCAGGAGTGCGATTTAGTACAAGAGACTATAGAGCAAGTTGTTCGAGCTTATCAGATGCCTTCTGATATGAGGCAAGCTGAAAGTGACCAAGCTGCTACAAATGATCTTACTTGGAATGATGTGTCTGGAATTCATCTCAAGACTTTTACATTTTCAGAAGAACATTCAGGTATAAAGCCAGAGGTATATGAAAAATATTTTGACAAGAAACCATTTTAATTTTACAAGATGTTTTTAACTCAAGATATTTTGATGATGATGGTAGAAGAAACCAACAGATATGCGACACAGATCAAAATAAAGATATAAGCCGGAAAGCTAGAATAAATGACTGGCGGGATACAAATATTGAAGAAATGCAAATATTCATAGAAATACTATATTGGATGGGTCTGGTAAGGTTTCCATCTATCGAATCTTACTGGTCTAAATAGAAAATTTACTATAATAGAGTAAAGAAATTAATGTCAAGAAATCGTTTTCAGATTCGTTTAAAAACTTGGCATTTCAGCAATAATGAAGAAGTATCAGAAGATCGATTGCAAAAGATAAATTCTCTAGTAACGAAACTTCTTTAAAAATCAAGCTATACAAATTATGTTTAGACAAGGGTTACACTTACAATGTTCAAGTTTACTGCAGCAAAGATAAAGATGACGAGCTACCTGCTTTAGAAAAAGTTGTGTTGTCATTAGCAGATGCATTATTAGAGAAAGGTCGCACCATTTACACAGACAACTTTTACACAAGCATGTCATTAGCACACAATTTACTCAACAAAAAACTCACTTGGTTGGTACGCTCCGACCTAATCGAAAGCTAAATCCAAGGCATGTGATAGAAAAGAAATTCAAAATGGGGGAAACAATAGCATCTGAAAGCAAAATAGGTGTTATTGTGCAAAAGTGGAGAGACAAACGAGACGTTTTGACTTTAAGCACAAAACACAAAGATGAAATGAAAACAGTCACCTATAAAAGAAGAGAGGTGGCAAAGCCTATAGTAATTCTTGATTACAACAAAAGCAAGTCATTCATTGATATTTCTGACTAAATGAAGGCATATGCATCATCATTGCGTAGAGGTGTAAAATGGTACAGGAAGCTTGCCATCGAACTCCTTATTGGTGCAGCTACCGTAAACGCTTTTATCTTACACCAGGAAGTAGCGAATGAAAAAATGTCAATAACTAGATTTAAAGAGGAAATTTGTATGGACCTCTTAAATATTACAGAAATTCAGCCAAATTTTCAAGATTCTTCAAATTCTTCAAGATAATCGCCAGCACACCTTGATCGATGAAGGAACTAGTAAACGAAGGAGATGTGTTTTATGTTATGAGCAATTGCAGCAAAAATATGATCGAGCTTATGCCCAAAAAAAGACCCTGCAAACCAGATATAAATGCACAGAATGTGAGAAGTATTATTGCTTGGCCTGTTTCTTTTAGGTACATAAGTGTTCTAAATAGCTTGTGTGTATTCCAAACATTTTTGTTATGATTTTATTATCACAGATTTTTAGATTCAGATTTTTTAAGTAAACAGAACCATACTTTATTATAAAATACGTTTATTTTATTTTTTTGTAGTTTTGTGATACTCTTAAATAAAAACACACACAAAAAAATATAGTCCTTTTTACATAATATAAAAAAGTAAATAAATCATCGTGAAGCGATTTGTGATTCTCACATCTACAGGCCAATTATAGTATATGTTCCTTCCAGCCGTTCATATCAGCGCCAATAAGGTTTAAATGGCAATGGGAATCACATGCCGCTTCTCGCGGCGTCTATAATTCTTCCATGCTTGAGAATCATAGGGTACTTCACGAGGCTATAACAATCCATTTTCTGAGAATCACGTTATGATGCTCATGGCAGTTAACCTGTTAAGGAAGACTGACGAGCAAAAAGTAGAACGAGAGCGTAAACAGAGGGAAGAACAAGAAAAACGAGACAAGAAACAGGAAGATTTGCTAAAGACAATCAAATCTTACCTGAAGAACGAAAATGAATACCTGATTAGGTCCATGAAAGATGACCTAAAGAAATAAAATTAAAACCCTATTAAGACTATGAAAGACGACCTGAAAAAAAAAAAAAGAACGAGGCAGAAAACAAGAACACCTTATAAAGACCATGAAAGAAGACTTACAGAATTTAAAAGATAAGCTTAAAAAGGAACAGGACGAACGAGACAGAAAACAAAAGGAACGAGATTTACAACTTAGAGCAGATATGGAGATGAATCAGAAACAATTCATGACTAACTTTAAAGCAACAGTGGAAGAAGAATTGGGCCAAGTACAAAAAAAATCAAAGAACTAGAGATTAAAGTAAAGCGGACTCCTCTTCATCCCGATTCTGGAATACAAACAGTGATGAAAGTGAATCCACCAAAAGTTGACGGCAAAGAACCATGAAGTACTTAATTGAATCAGTTTGAGGCCGCTGCTAGGGGAAATCGCTGGGATAACGAAGAAAAGGCAATCAATCTTAAGCTATGCCTTAGAGGAGAAGCTACAGAACTATTAAGAATGGTGCTATCTGAGGATGAGCTCAATTTCGACGTACTGGTGCGTATCTTAGAGATGAGATTCGGTGAAGCCGGTCTAAAACAAGTGTACCAGGCTCAACTGAAATCTAGGAGACAACAATCCGAGGAAGGACTTCAACAGTTTGAGGCCGATGTTGCTCAATTAGTAAATCTGGCTTACCCTTCAGCCCCAACAGAGTTCCGAAAACAAATTTTTATAAATCCAGATACTTAACCACGCTCTAAGGATGGCTCATCATATAGGTATTTCGGAAGCTTTGGCCAATGGACTAGAGTACGAGGCAGCTTTTCAAGCAACTAGAAGGCAGACACGAATAAGAAAAATCAGAACTTCGGAAAGTGATCTCGAAGACCGCCTAAAGAATATTGAGTCGTTATTAACAAGGAAACCTAAAAGACCATTCCAATGCTGGAATTGCACTGAGGAGGGGCACCTTAAACGTCAATGCCCCAAGCCTTTGAGAGACCCAAGGAACCAGGAAAGCTTCAACTTCAAGCTGGTTGGGTGCTACCCCCGGTGCCACATCCTGGAGAGAGCTTAGTCGTACCGGGAAAAATATGCGGCGGTGAATATGAGATGGTGGTGGATACAGGATCAAGTCATACTATCGTGAAGCCGAACATCGTAGCTCCCTGTTGGCTTTCAGCACCAACCAAATTTAATTCTGGAGTCGGCGGATGGAAAAAGAATCCCGATAGAAGAAGTCGTGATTCAAACAGACCTTTTACTGTATTGTTACAAAACCTATTTAAAGAATCTTCTGCCAATTTAACCATATACCAGTGTAGTAAATTGCGACGTCTTCTTGAAGAAAATCAAGATGTGTTTTCCTTGCACGATAATGACCTGGGAAGAACTGATTTAGTGCAGCATTGAACACTGGAGACAATGATCTGATTAAACAAGCACCTCGAAGGATTCCGATAGCTGCTAAACAAGGAGAAGTTTTCTCAATGCTTCAAGAAATGAGGACACAAGTATCACTCCTTCCCAGAGTTCTTGGACATCTCCAGTTGTGCTAGTGAAAAAAAAGGATGGATCCACCAGATTTTGTGTAGACTATCGGCGACTGAATGACATTACCAAGAAAGACAGTTATCCCGAAACAAGAATTGACGACACCCTGGACACGCTATCAGGTTCACAATGGTTCTCAAGATTCGTTCTAAAGAGTGGATACTGGCAGGTTATAGATGCCACCAGAGGATAAGGAAAAGACTGCATTCTCGACTGCAACAGGACTTTAGCAGTTTACAGTCATGTCCTTTGAACTCTGCAATGCTCCAGCTACCTTTGAGAGACTTATGGATCGTGTTACGTGTAATAACTTGGGAATCATGTTTAGTTTATCTAAATGACGTTATCATACTGGGAAAAACATTTGAAGATCATTTGAAAAATATTTAAAAGGTATTTGTTAAGCTCTGATAGGCCAATCTGAATCTAAGTCCTAAAAAATGTTTCTTATTTCAAAAAGAAATTCAATACCTTGGCCATGTAATTGTTGCAGGATTAATTACGCTTTAGACGGGATCTGGAGAATCCTAACTTTTATTCATTTGGTTAAAATATTTAAAAATGACTTTATTCTAAATTTTTCTTTCAAAACTGAGACCCCCACCATAATTACAATTGCCTTCGACTCTTAATGGAATTCGCCAATATTTTTCATTAAACCACTATCAATATTATCACCATTTTAATTCTTTGTTATTGTTTACAATATGCGGTGCATGGAGAAGATTTCACGGCAATTGAATTGGTCAACCGGTTTACTAAAGCGGACGCCAGTGGCGCCGCGTGTCGAATTATTACGATTTGGCCCGTAATTGTACTTTCCACTAGGCACTCTATGGTTTGCTTATTAGTGACCTATGTATGGGTTTTGATTGGGCCCATAGCGGCTAAACCCATAAAGTAACGAGTGAAGTTCCTCAATCTCCGGTCTTGCGCCCAGACGTCTTTTGGACTACTACTTAAGCAGTTCCGCGACGCATCTGGGGGTCTTTCCAGCTCCTGCGTCCGTCAAGAGTGAACCGTGCTGCCCGCTGTGACGGAGAGAGGTTTGAAATAAATCTATTATCATCTCTCTCCGCCAGCACCTTTTTTTGTTAAAATAACATCTAAAACTAAAATGCATTAGTGTTTCTTCAGTTTCAACGAAATATTTTTGAAGCAGGATGGGTTTTAGTAGTTTGATGCCTCTCGAAACTTCGGCTCCTTAAATATGACAGTGTAAACCGCCAGCCGTGACCCAGCAGTGATGAGGATTTCGCCCTGAAGCCTGAAAAATAATTTCGCCGCCCTTAGCCCCGTCAACACACATCATGCCGTAAGCCCTATGTGGTGAAAAATTGCCCATCGCGGGCTCTCGCCCCCGAAAGAAGAACACCATGGAACTTGACCCGTAAGCACATTCTTTTAATCTTAACCATATTCTTCTTTTGATTTTTTTTGTATGATTTAACATGAATTTATTATCACTTTCTCATTTTAATATTTAAAACTTAAGTAACTATATTTATGGTATAATTATCTAAATTAAAACAATTCAATGTTACGCCTTATTATGTAATGCTTCCGAAGTGATCACTGACGAATTCAGGTATCTACCTTTGGGTTATAAACTTGTATATATATATATATATATATCTTTTATTTATTTTTGTTTACCTTTTTAAGACCATCTTGTATATTTACTTATATTTACTTACCATGTAGATTTAACTCCTTGTTTCTGATAAATTAAGCTATTGAGTATGAAGACTTTAATAAACACCCTATTTAAATTAAATTAAGGTGTTTTACTACTGAGTGAGTGAGTGTGACTGAGGCAACTGACCATACAGAGAACCCACGAAGCCGGCCTGATAGGTTCTTTTTTTTTTTGTTCCATCTTTTAAATTTAACAGGGTTTCTGGAACCTATCAGATCTAGGGAGTTGTTCTTGTTGTTTAGAACTCTTAAACCAAGACCGTCGAACAAACTCAACTCCCTAGAATTAGCCCCTGTAAACAGGATAGTCTTGCCGGGATAATATTTTTAACATAACAAGATGGCCAATCAGAAAAAGGTGACAAGACTGATCCAGATAAAGTAGAAGCAATCGAAAATTAGCCACGACCCACTGACAAACATCAGTTAACAAGCTTTCTGAGCCTTTGTACCTATTACAGAAGATTTGCAAGAAATTTCGCTAACCTTGCAAAGCCTCTACATAAGCTCACGGAGGACAAAATGGTATTTAGATGGACAACAGACGGTGAAGCATTTCAACGGTTAAAAAGAGCACTGTGCACATCTCCAATTTTAACATATTCGATTCCTGGACAAACTTTTATTTTAGATAGCGATGCAAGCAATGTTGAAATTGGGGCCATTCTATTACAAAAATATGAAGATGGCGAGCAAATAATAGATTATTTCAGTAAAACGTTATCAAAACCAGAAAGAAACAATTGTGTCACCAGACGAGAGCTATTGGCAGCTATAAAAGCTATTGATCAATTCCATAAATATTTGTATGGTCAACGATTAATCCTTAGAACTGACCATGATTCTCTGAAATGGCTGTTTCAGTTTAAAAACCCCGAAGGACAAATAGCAAGGTGACTTCAACGATTACAAGAGTATGACTTTACAATAGAACATAGGAAAGGCGAATATCACCAAAATGCCGATGCTTTATCGAGAAGACCCTGTATTAAAACATGTCAACATTGTTTTAAAAAGGAATCAACAGCATCCAGAGATGTAAAACTTGTAATCGTATTGGCCTTCACAGTTCTAAAGGGTGGAATGTAGCTAGTTTAATCCAGGATCAGTGTGATGATTTGGTCTTATTTACGAACTAAAATCTCGAGAAATTTTAAAACCACAATTGAAAGATATTTCTGACAAATCTCCAGAACTGGAATTGGTTAATGGAGTTCGTTGGTTATAAAAGATGGATTGTTAAAAAGAGTCTGGGAGATGATGGAAAAGACATCTGACAGTCCTTCCTCGAAAACGGATTCCAGAAGTTCTTGAAGCTGTTCATGGCGGTGTCAAAAAAAAAGGGAGAGAACGGTTTTACTGGCTGAACAGTCATGAAGATGTTGAACACTGATGGTGCCCGCAGTGTTCGTCAAGCAAGGGCCCAAGAACCCGGACAGAAGGAAAGATGATGCAGTATCTTGTTGGTGCACCCTTTGAACGAATTGTCATAGACGTAGGACCCTTTCCTACTAGTAGTTCCAGAAACCAATATGCTCTTGTTCCTATGGAAGACTTTAGTAAGTGGCCCGAGGTTTAACCGATTCCAAACCAAGAAGCAACGACGGTAACTGAAGTGCTGTTCTAGAACTGGATTTGTCGATTTGGTGTACACAGAGAGATACATTCAGACCAAGGAAGGAACTTTGAGTCACAAATATTGCAAGATGATGATGTCATTATCGTAAATGATGTGCGGTAGGGCGAGTTGGTTATAAATTGGTGGCACAAATTAGACTACAACAGTGAATTATAGTTCAAATAAGGAAATTGTTATTCTTTAACGATGTAAAAACAAACTTTTAAATTAGAAAATTTGCCAATGCTTATAAAATTTTTAATTGTGGTCTCCTATGTAGTGGAACGTAGGGTCTATTAAGGTTTACTTGTATATTTAAACAAGACTGATTTTTTATGAGCTCGTTGGTGATATAAATCTTCTCAAGAAAATCTAATCGGTTGTAGTTTTTGGAGGTAACCTGTTGGAGAATTTTAGAATTGGACTTTGGACTAAAATTATGGTTATTAGATTTTATATGTTCACCAAATGCAGAAGAGGGTCTACTTAAGTGCTCGGCTATGTGTTTTTAAGGGTCTACAAGTACGTTCCACATATGAACAATTACAAGAATCACACTGTAGTCTGTAAATACCACTCTTTGATAATTGTGTCAAGTTTATCCTTGGTATTAATCAAAATCGAACCAAAGTTATTTTTAGTTTTATAAGAAATTTGTAATTCTGATTGGTGTTTAATGAAGCGATTGTTGATTTTCTTATTTAGATGAGAATTAATGAACGGTAGAGATATGAATTTACTATCTTTTTTACCATCAGGAAAGATCTGACAAAAATTAATTTTAGCTAATTTGATTTTTGTGATTAAAATAATAATTAGTTTGGGGTCATAGTTATTATTATAAGCAATTTGTTTAAGAATATTTATTTAGAACATTAGGAGATAGAGGAATGCTTAAAAGACGGTAAATGTAATAATTAAAAGAAGCCATTTTGTATTGGTGAGGGTGGTTGGAAACGTTTGAAATTATTTGGTCTGTTGGAGTGAAAATCCTAAACTCTTTGATTGTTAATGTATTGTTAAGTCTAAAAAATTCAAATTATTATTTGTTCCCGCCATCTAAGAAACCACAATAAAATATAAACAAAACACAAAGGAGACTAACGTGCTCCCCTTTTTTGAATACTGTTTGTCCTTTTTAGTGTTCTGTATACTTAGTCTTAAGTGCGCCTAAATTTAATGCATAATTTTCATACTATCAAATGTGTTCCCACTATAGAAAACTTCTGGGCTTAACTGACAAGTGAATATATTCCATTCGTTCCCTTTAACTATGTTTTTTATGCATATAACACCCAACTCATTTTCAGTTAACACTTATGATGGTTCATACGCCGAAAGTGCTCTGTTAAGCTTTTAAAAATAAATCGCTTTGAGTACATCTAGTTTCATTAATTTGTATTATCCTTCGAGCAACATAGCCACTTCCTTTATTACTCTTTTTGTTTGTATAGCGATAAAAAAAGGGAGACTTTAAGAACATAAGACCTTGTAATTATTTGGTGAGACAAGTAGATTAATGAGAGACGACAAGACGTTTTTTTTCAAACACGCCCTCATTTAATTTTTTTTGTACTTGTTCCACATTTTTGTTGAACTGCAATTAACTCCCGTTAACCTAGATCTGACTGTGATTAATTTTGTTTCTTTTAAGATCACATGAAAACTGAATTAATAATTTATTTTAATATCCTATTATTATGTTCAGGTTCAGGAAAATCAAATTACCTCAATCTTTTTATTATCGAAAAATTATAGAATTTTTGATTATAGGATAAACGAACGCCAAAAAATTTACTAAAACACGTCCTACAAAGCGTTACCTCATAGATGCCCTACTCAATTCAGGCTCTACACTTTGAAGACTGGTGTTTATTGTTATTTTATATTATGTGGAAATGTACAGAATAGCATAAATATGCTACATAATGTAAAACGCTTAATTATTGGTATTTAATTTCCAAACATTTTCAATGCAGTTTTTAACATCGACAATTCTGTTCACATAAGAAAGCCATTCATATTGATTTTTGAATAATAACAAAAACACGTCTTACAAAGTGCTTCTGAATAGACGCCTTACTCAATTCAGGTTCTTGCACTTTGGAAGCTGGTGTTTTGGCACTTTATAAGTTAATAAACATAATATTACCTCTTAAATAGCAGTACCTTATTGATAAAATTGGGATCACTTCTTCAAGTTTCTTTACATTTTCAATAATGTCAATTTTAGTTATATAAGCATAAGAAACAATTAATTCTTTTTTAACGTTTTAATTACTAAATTCTTAGCTTTCGATGTACTACAATGGTACTAAAATTATCGGCCATATCGTTCATACGTATGCCCTCCATGTTTATGTCCTCAATCTAGTAACCAAAACCGATAAATACAAATACATTAGCTGATCCATATTAGTTGGTAGGGTATTTAGATTCGGAAATTAAAACACAAAATACAGTAGTAACGAATAATCTTTTATTAATTTATCCTATTAATAACTAATGAACGGCAAAATGTTCTAGGAACTTTTATAGGCTGACAACAATTAAGCCCCGTGGTCATTTTAAATCCTAAAAATTGCGAAAAAATAAAGATATAATTAAAAAAATTAATTCAGATATTTATTGAAAATGATAATACTAATAGACTAAATACAATTGACGATATTATTTTTAATTAAAGCTTTTACAATTTCAAATTTAGTATTGTAGCCCCAGCAGGTATATTAAATACGTTATTAATATATTATTATGTCACTTTTTAAGGCAATAAGAGAAATGTACTGCACTATTAATAAATTTAGTTATTAATAAAAATGCACCCTGTATCTGATTTTTTACTATGAATTCCACGATGTATCACATGTCACTTTTTTTGTTAAATATTTTTTGAATATCACTAGAATAATAATTAAAAAAAAATCATTACTTGACTGAATGTTATTACGTATCGGGTAATCGGGGCGTAATAAGTTGTTGGTTTACTGAAAGCGAAACGTCGGATATAAAATTTCTAAGATGTTGAAAACTTGCTTCTCGGCTTTTCTCAATTGCAACAGAGTAATAAGCGGAAAGTTATTTTAATTTAAATTTGAATTGACGAAAACAAAGAAAACACAAAGTCTCACAACATATACATGCTACACATGTTTCTCTAGCTAGTCTAGCTAGAGCCTCATCAACCTAAAACAAAGTATTAGTGAAAACAAAAATGAAAAACACTAAAAAACCTTTTAAAAGCCATACACAAACTTCACACTACTTAATTTGTCGATGAAAGCTTCTCTCGGCGGCATCTTTGAGGGTAAAATAAACTACAAAAACGTTTATTGGGACCTATATTTTTGTTGCACTATAATATCTTATAACTGGATATAATTAAAAATTAACATTTTTTCAAAGATCTTAACCGTATCAGTTAAGCTGGTAATATTAAGCCAAAGGGGTGTATCCATGAAGTTGTTAACTAGACGTCGTAGTGTGAAAGAGTCGATTAAAAGTGCTTAGTGTTTTAAGTAAAAAACAAACTAACAATATTTAAGTGTGTTTAAAAATCCGAGCATGCTCAGCCAAAAGTGCAAAGTGCATACAATTTAAAATAGGTGACAAAGAGTTGAAAACTACGGCTACGGAGGTGGACTGTATATTATTACAAAACCAATAATAGTAGATTATAAGTGCCAGTGGTTTTTTAACAGGGTTTCAAGTTCTCGTTCATCGTGCGATAATTTGTCTATGCATTCATTAAAATATTCGCCGTCAGACGAATCTAAGTTGCCGGTTATTGATTTAAAGATACTACCTATTCCGTTTATTAATCCGCGTTTGATTCGATAGGTATAGTCTTTAGTATCAGCCGTAACTTCTGACAATTTAAGATTAACAGAATCAGCGATTCTAAGAGAGGACTAAAATGAGTTGGAACAATACTTTTAAAAGCGGTAATACGGGACGAAGAGTCAGCCGTTAGGTCAGAGAGAGTAATGGCTTGCCTTATAGGCTCTAAATCTTTGTACACAAGCAAGGTCCATTTAGTATTCGACACTCTTACTTTTCCTTCTTCGTGGAAAAATATGCAAACCGTGTTATTTACAGGCGTAAGCAGGAATTGAGTGAGAAATCTGAAACAAAAAAAGGACTGTTCTAGTCATAGTATGGCTTCAAACGATCAAAATTGACTTTAGAAGTCTGATTAGTTGTAAAATTTTTCAGTTTTGCAGAATTTTGATAAACTTCTAACACTTCGAAGGGGCCATTAAAGAGGGTTTGCGCTTTGGTGGTGATTTGTGACTCTTTGATATAAACTTTTTATCCTACTTGATATTCTGATTTATTTCTATTTACAATGCGGTCAAATCGAATTTTAGCTTTTTCTTTCTTGTCGTTAGTTCGAGAGCGAGCGAGTTTGTAATAATATTCCATACGATTATTTAAATCTCGGAAATATTTCGTTATTAACTGTTCTTGATTGTATAAGGTTTCCGGTGGTCTACTGCACGTGTGACCAAAAATAAGCTCGTAGGGTGTAAACCCATGAGTTTTATTTTTAGTGTTGTTGCAGCAGATTACCGCATACGGCAGAACATTAAAAGGATTTTCATCAGGGTGTTCAGCGCTATGGGCTCTAATCATTTCAGTCAGAGTCGCGTGAAATCTCTCAAGCGAGCCATTTGACTGGGGGTGGCTTACACTGGAAAACGTTAGTTTGATATCATAACGTTTCTAAAGATCTTTTAAAAGGCTATTGTCAAATTCTCGCCCTTGGTCAGAATGGATCCGCAAACGGGTACCATAGTGTTGAAAAAATAATAATAGTGTATTAACTACAGAGGATGCCTTTTTATCTAGTAGGGGGTAGGCTTGCGTGAATTTAGTTAATTCGTCCCTAATAGTTAATGCATAATTTCTAATCGGATATTCAAAAAGAGCTATCTTTATTGTTTCAAACGGTGTTTTGGGGGTTTCAGTGATTACAAGATTTTTTCTATAAATTTTTACCTTTTGACAAATATCGCATTTTTTTATAAAAACTTCTACAACGCGAGTTAAACCAGGCCAGGTTTATTTTTCTTTTATATGCCTGACTGTTTCGTTTATGCCACGGTGTAGGTTATTTTTCCCTGCGTGGGACTGATCTAAGATGATAGGGATTTGGTCTTGATCTGGTGTTAAAACGATGCCTTGACATATTCTTAATTTAATATCTTTGTCGGCAAAGATATACGAAAATAATTCGAGAACCGGTAGGTTAAGATTATTTTCAACACAATAAGTTTGAGTAACGTCAAATTCATTACTGCACGTGTAAAGAGCATAGAAAAGGTGTTGAGCAATTAAATCTTTATTAGCTGGCAAAAGAAAAATAAAATATTTTCGATTTTTTACACTTGTGCTTGACAGGATATTAACTTTATGAGTTTCAAATTCGATATTCTCTTCGAGTAAATCGTCCATTATTTTATAATGAAGATCTTCGAGTTTAGTTTGACAAAAGAAACTTACGATGTTTTTGTGTGATTTGTCTAAAAGTTGTGAATTAGAAATTTCGATTTTTGAATAATCAATAATCGACTGAGTACTGTATAAATTTACGAATCTATTGTAGTCTTGGGTCATTTCTTTATCGTCATCATCGGGTTCATCTTCATTGGAAGGAGATGTTTCTTTACTAGTAGAGGGCTGGTCTTCATTGGCGGCAAAGATAGAAATTTTTGATTGAAGATCTATACCATCCTTGACATGATTAATTTTTACCCTTGAAAGAGCGTCCGCATTTTTGTTTATTTTACCAGGCTTATATTCGATTTTATAGTCGTACTCCTCTAGTTTTAGGCGCCAACGAGCTAATCTACTGCCGGGATTCTTAATTGAGAAAAGCCAAGTTAAAGGACGATGATCAGTAATTAGAAGAAACTTACGACCGTAGACATACGGGCGGAAATGTTTCACAGCCCACACGATGGCTAAGAGTTCTCTTTCTATAGTGGAGTATCTCGTTTCAGCACTACAGAGAGTCCTTGATGCATAGGCTATTGGGAGGTCCTTTCCTACAGGTCCTTGTGAGAGTACAGCTCCAATAGCGAAGGCACTAGCATCGGTTGTCAGAACAAACGTTTCCTCAAAGTTTGGGTATATAAGAATTGGATCGGATACAAGAGACTTTTTAAGATCGTTAAATGAATTCATACACTCAGAATCGAAATTAAAAAAAGTGTCTTTCTGTAAAAGAGTCGTCAGAGGTTTTGACATTTTGGCGAAATTAGGAATAAAGCGTCTGTAATATCCCGCAAGACCAAGAAAGATTTGACATCCTTGGTGGTGTTAGGAATGGGAAACTTCTGGATACACTCAATTTTAGCAGGATCGGGTTTAACGCCGTCCTGGGTGATGAGATGTCCCAAATAAGCGACTTCCTTCCTAAGAAATTCGCACTTGTCAGGCTGAATTTTTGAATTTGCTTTACGGAGACGTTTGAAAACCTCAGTAAGTCTAGCGATGTGCTCATGCAGCGTTCGTTCTGGATACCGAGAAGAATGTTGTCCATACCTCGCTGGAAGGTAGATGGAGCGTTCTTCAGGCCAAATGACATTCGGACGAATTCAAAATGACCATTTTCTACAGAAAAAGCTATCTTGGGAATGTCGTCTGGATTTATCTCGATCTGATGAAACCCTGAAGCGAGATCACGCGTAGTGAAGTACTGACATTTCCCTAACTGGTCGAGAAGATCGGAAATGTTCGGAAGAGGATACTTGTGGGTACGACCAACACCCAACTCAAAGACAAGGCCTTAGTGCTTGGCGCGTGACGTCATCGATGTGGGCCACCGATTTTTAAAAACCAAGGGATTTCATATGCTAATATCTCAATATTTGGCTTATTTAAAAAAATGCTAGGAATAGAATAGAGTTCAGGAAACATTCATAGGTATGTTTTAGTTCTGGTTGAGTGTCAGGTTAAATATTATAGTGTAATATTAAATGCAGACTCCCAACTCCCCTACATCTGCGCCAAATTTCAACATATGTATTTAGGTACTTATAATAATTTTTTTATACCATCAAGTAGTAAAAAATGTTGTTATATACACATAAATACATATATTGAACTATTCCACACCTTGTCATAATTAAGAAAATTTGAAAAAAACTGTCATAATCAGGAATGTCATATTAATTAGAATCATTTAAAGTAAATCAATTGGATAAAGAACTAAATTAATTACCTAGGACCTACATAGTCTTTAGATTGAAATATATGTATATTTTATTTGTTTTTTTTTTGTAAGTAGAATATCTAAAGTTAAAATATACTTGATAATGAACTGTTATATTTTAATTAATAGTGTTAGTGGTTGGTATATTATATCGCCTACTTCGTTAGGGTATCCAGTTTTCTTTTTTTACTTGTTTTTTTTTTTTAATTGATCATTATTCTTGGTGCAATAATTTTTTAAAAGTGTATTGGATATACTTTTAAAAATTATCTTTAAAACATCTGTTGCATTATGACTAGTGTATCAAAATGTAATACATGTTTTTGTGCAATAGAATATTTCAAAATTAACTGACACAAGAAATGTCTTTTGTTATAGGTTTGTAAAAATATGTCCTCAAATTCATTTATTAATCTGTTAAAAATTAAAGTAAGTAAGTCAAAGATACAATATTTACAACTTGGTCTTGGGGATATAACAGTCCTCCACGATTTAATTTATTAATTAGGTCAAAATTGTCTTTTTTTATTGTGATAAATTGCTCATTATATACCAGTTTTCCTTTACAGCTGTCGCATTTTAGCTTTTTGATTGTAACATAGCAACAATAACCACCTAAATATGTAATTAATGGCAATATGTCCTCGATGCTCTGAAAATGATCATCATTTAGTGAAATTTGGGACAACAACGTTTGAATTTGGGAAAAGTCTTCTGGAGAGCAATTTTTATCTAGGTCATAATCGGGAAGCTCATAGAACTTATTAATATTATTAGGGCCAAAACTGTAAAACTGAAGTGTTAATATAGATTGAATTCTAAGTCTCTTTTCTGCCTCATATAATTGTCGTACAGAGATGTGATAATGACCGCCTGCCATTTGCCTATATTTACCAAACCTATCCGTAAAACAGTATTTGGTAATTTCGAGCAGTCCATAAACAGTATGGCTGAAAGCAGTTCTTGTTTGTCGAGTTGCCAAGTATCAAGCCAGCTTAATAATTTTTCTAAGAATTCAATCTTGGGATCTATGTCAATATCAGTGAGTGGTTTTTTAACAATTGGTTCTTGAAATATGTCTCGTTTATGTTTGCCTTTGAATGGGGTTTTGACATTCACTTTTCCACCATGTTGTTATTATGTGGACAAAATCAGCAGTATCTTCAGAAAATGGTATACGGCTACCAAAATGCCTTAATGCCTCTACTACGAAAGAATTAAAAATTTTTAAAGAGAGTTTAACATTCTGTCTTTCTAAAAATGAGGGAAACAATGCTTTTTGGTTTAAACAATAGCCGAACTTTAAAAGCTTATCATACTCCAGTTCATGTGATTTTTTAATTGCAGAAAAAGAATCAGGAAAATAAAATTTTTGGTCTGGTTTAGAGTTAAGCCAATTATTAAATACACATTTAAGTAAGTGAACTGTGTCAAATAGGTAAAATAATGGTCTCTGATTATCTATGGGATGAGGATAAACAATGCTAAGTTGGTCTGTAGTTGAAAATGACTCATGGCTTTCCCGTTAATGGCATTATTATCACTTATAACACAAAAAACTATGTACCCAATCTCCTCTAAATTTTCAATAATTGTCTTTATAAAATTATGAAGTATGTCTGATGTAATTTTGGAGATGGGAGCTATGTGAACTACTTTCTTAAAGCTGGAACACACACTTGTAATCATAAAAGTAAATGTCGAGGAAGCTAGAGACTTATTATTGACCGATGTTCCAGTGATATTACCGCCTTTATAGTCCATGTAAGGGTCAATATGAATTTCATCAAAAAGTAGTGTCACAAATCTCTCATGATCCTTATCTACTAATCTACTGTCTAGTAAACTAAACACATTTCGGGCATAAGTTAAAAACATTTTTTTTTCATCTATGTGGGGATCGGTCATGTGTTTGTTACAAATACCCATTATAGTTTGAGGATGTGGTAAAATTAGGGATCCATAATCTCTTAAATACTTGTACGCATGAGGACTAATAGTATAGATTATAGAAGTCAAAATTATTGTACTACTTGAATATCCTTTCCTTTGCAGTTGTAAGCAAAGCTAATTGTTCACAAATAAAATCTAAAGCATGCACTATTTTGTTGTCTTCAATGTTTTTAAAACTTTTTACTATGTGTGACACAAAATCGAACACACGTTTCATTTTATTTATGTCATTTGATGGTTTGACATGATCGAGAATAGTATTGCCAAGGGTATTGGTAGCAGTCTCGGTAGCAGTATTTGGATTTAAGTCACAGTCGGGGTTGTCATTATTGGTAACATTTTCCTCCAAAGGCAGGGAAATAATAGTAAGATCTATTGATTCAAGTATTGCATATAAATCTATTAAAATAGTATTGCATTTAAATTTTGATGTTAAAACACAAACTGGCTCGCTATATAAAAAAGTTTCAACATTTAAATTAAAATTAAAAACAATTGCCCAATTAATGCATGGACCAGGTGTGTATTCAATTTTAAAAATTGTTAGCTTTTTGCTGTCTTGAGACTCACTGTGAGCTGTAAACCAATCTTTCGGTAGTTTAAAAGCAGAAAATTTTTCAATAAACTCTTCAAAACTGTCAAAATTATTTTGTTTCTCATGCTCGCCAAAGTCAATTTTGCTTAATTCAAGGGCTTTTGCTAAATTCAACTCGTCAATATTTTTAAACCTTTCATCTTTACTTGGCCGTATTTTTATAGTATTTGACAAATAACTAGAGCAATTTAAAAAAATAGATGGTGTACAGTATTCTTTTAGCCGTGGTTTTAGTAATTCTATTGTAAAAATTTTACATGTGTTGGAATCTTGAACTTGAGTACTCTTTATTATACTACCTTTAGGAAAATGAGCTTCACATACTTTGGTGTTGTTTGTGGGCCCAAAGTCATCTCTGTGTATGGCTTTACCCATTTTCGCCTTAGATTTATATCCTTAGGAAAACCGAAGACATGCACTTTAGGTCCGTTTTTATAGTTTCCGTTACAACCCGGAACACAACACTTTTGAGGCATATTTACACTATGGTATTAACTACAAGCCGAACTAGGAGAAAAACATTAAATTAAACACGAACTAAAGTATTAAAGTCTGATATAAACAAATAAAACCGCGGAACCGCCCGGCCGGCGCGCCGGAGAACCGGTTTTTCCGAGGATTTTTCTAGTCCGAAAATACGATTTTGCGATTTAAAAGTACGCGAAGAGTTTACATAAATATAACATACGCGTTTCGCGGCAATAAACACTACGAAATATTTTGTTATCTATTTATTTATTTTGTTATATATAACACACTAAGGCAAAAATAGACCATTCGGGTTGCGTAGATCAATTGGGTATTTGGAATGCTCTCATTCGTTGAGAGCAGGTCATGTGAGCGTGGGAAAAACCCAATATCTAATTTCGGGTATTTCCCCGATCATGCTTATTGTATAATCAACATTTAAAATTTCCACATTGATATACATTTTATGAAACAAAAATATAATTAAGGGTGCCTTAAATTTATTCTGTTATTATAACTATAGGACTTATTATAGTACTGCTTTTAACTGAAATATAAATTTCACTGACATACATATACATCAAGTATGTATCTATAGTTCCCTTCCTCAATAATCTATTTTACGGTTTCTTTCATAAAGTATCAATGTAAACTTCGTTAAATGTAAAAAAAACCTCTTAGTCAATAGCCCAAACAGGACACACTAAATTTAACTAAATACCCAAGATCCAAAATCCTTTATTACCCGCAGTAACGCAGAGGCACGCAACGAACCGGGATGCTCAATTTGGCAACATAGACTAATAATTTTGGCTTGGGATGCTAGAGCTCACTCAGGCCAGCATCCTTTTATGGTCCGCAAATTTAACATAAGAGTATTTATATGGTGCAGAGCTATTTACATATGTGTGTCTATTCAAATCAAACTAGTTCCAAATCGATCGTACGCAACCATCTGCTGCGGTCACAGTTGCGTTGCAGGTATAGAACGTTCTCGTTTAGCACTTGGTATCTCGTATGAGTTCAAAATGAGTGATCAAGAAGTAAATTTAAAATTTGTTGAAGAGGTGGAGAAACACGGAGAGCTATATAATTACAAACTTCCTGGGCACTCCAGGTAAGATGTGACAGAGAAAGCATGGCAACAAGTTGCTCTCGAAATGAATTTGTCGGATAGGTAAACTTGTATAATTTATTATTGCATTATTTTGAAATACGTACATTATACTGCTATTCCCTATTAATTTCTGGTACCGCGAATTTCCAGTGCCATGGTAGACACGTGCGAGGAGAAAGAAAACAGCTAAATAATTTCTCAAATTAGTCGCTGAAGAGGCTTCGTGTATCACCAAGTCTCGTATTTCTATGTAGTTGGGTTTTTCCATGGTCTCGTTTATTTCTCCTTGGGGATAATACTGTATTCCCTATCTTTTCCGTATAAAGTTGTGAAGGATGCAAGAAGCTCTTATTATATTATTGACTGTTGTTGGATCACATCTTATGGTTAGTTTTCCTACCTTGGCTATCTATAATTAAATATTCTCTTGATATTGTCAACGGTTCTGCATGAATAGAGCCTGAATAAATTGCGTGACAATGGGAACGCTTCATTTGCGACAAAGTAATAAGGAAACGGAGTGTCTATTTCGTCGTAATGGAGAAGGAAAAGGGATGTCAAAACCGCCGTGAGTTAGCCAGTAGTTTATTGCAAAAGCTTTAAAAATACCACCATCACGTCAAGCATGCCATTAGTACAGTGGAGTGGAAGTGCTTGTAATGAAAGTTTTCAGAACCTGTATATGGAAACTTCTCAATTCGGATATGTTTTCCATCCAGCACCCCAATACAATTGGGAAGGTTCCATAATAGCTCAAAACAATCAGCTATATGTTTAAATTGTTCTCATGTAGGAATAGGCATGTAAATATCCTTCAATGCGTTCCTTCAACATTTTTAATACCTATACTAAAAAAACTTATATTGCTACTTGTAATAATAGAGCTACTGTTATTTCAGCTGCCGAGTGCAAAAAGAAGTGGCGCAATCTGCATACAGTTTTTATGCGAAAAATGAAGTCTCCAACCTCCGACCAAGAGAATCCGGAGCAAAAAAAGGCATATTATTTGGAAACAGCTAAGCAATTTTGTTTGCCATTTATGAAAACATTGGCGGGCATCTGGAAATTTACTGTCAGTGCCACTTCCCTCAACCAATGATGATGGTGTTATTGTAAATACAGAAATGTCTTCTGCTAGAGACTCCATGTTGGATATCTCCCATCCGGTGCAATCCTCACAAGTATCACTTGCATAATTATCACTGTCGGCCAGCACCCAACTATCATTCCCAGCCTTATCACAGTACAGTAGTTTAGAGCAACAAAAAAATGATTGACTATAGTTTTAATCGTTTACTAGAGCAAAGAAACATTTTACATCGAAAAATAAATCAGCAGCAGACACAGATCAATCCGTCGCTGATTATTTCAAAGCCAAAAGAGCAAAAATACAACAGATCGAGGGAGAAACGAATCAGAAAATTGACAGGTAAGACAGGGCCTCAAAATGTTTCTACTTAGTATGTTACCGAAACTGCAAGAACTGTGTGATTCACAAATTAAAATTTTTAAACGTCGTTCCTTAGCTCTTATTGATGAGATATCATATCCATCCCAAAACCAGATAGTAACGTTGCCCTCAATGATCTCACCACAATCTGATTCTTCATCAACACATCACACACACCTAAACCAGCACCGGATGCCAATCTATCACGCAATGCTCTCACCACAGAGTAGTTCTTCGCATATGTCGGAAAAGGTAAATGGTAAAAGGCAATTGGTAAAAACTCTATCTTAGATGTCAGGGAAGATGATGATGCATCTGACCATAATTTAGTATTAAATAATGGCGGCTACAACAATGTATGGACGGAATGTTTGGGAAAGTTACAGTTCTTATTGGATTTGTGTCCTCTGCTAAAAGAAGTCTCAAAAGCATTAAATATCAAAGAAAAAGAGACGATGTTACAAGATGCGTGTAAGGATATTATAGAATCATGTAATAATTCCATTTTAATAACCGAAGCATCGAAAAAACACAAAAATTGACGAAAAAAATGAGGAAAATAATATAGTTCCGCATGATCCTGGTTTAAGAGAACGGAATATAACTGATTCGCAAAGATCTTACTTAATAGAATTAGGTCCTCATCTATGATGCCTCCTACCTATTCTTTCCTCTTGATGGAAAGAATAAGTTTAATTCACAGTGGTACAAACAATTTCCATTTTTAGAATACAGCACCGTGAAAGATGCGGCTTATTGTTTTGTATGTTATCTTTTTGCAGCGGGGATAGGAAGGGAGAAATCGGATTTGGCCTGGATCAGTACGGTTGTCAAAAATTGGGGAAAGATGAAAAGTGCAGGTTCTATAAAAGAGGGTAAACTGCCTCAACATTTCAACTCCACTTCTCACAAAAGTGCTTTATATGATTATGGTAATTTTTTGGTAAAGTCTAAACATATTGATGTACTTATCGATAAAAATAAAAGAAACCTCTTAACAGAAGAAAACCGCATACTTTCACATAATACGATTATAGTAAAAATCTTATTTGATGTAGCGAGAACCCTTGCAAGGCAAGGTGTTGCATTTCGAGGAAATGAATCAGAAGATGATACCTTCTATCAGGTTGTATGCCTTATTGCTCGTCATAACAGTATTATGCAGAAATGGTTAGAAAACCAACATTTTCGTTCCTATCATACTACGTATACAAGTTACCGATCTCAAAATGAATTTATTTAACTGTTAGGTGATGAGGTGAGAGCAGAAATTGTCAAGGAGATCAACAAATCTAATTTTTTCACCATAATGGCAGATCATACCCCCGACTGTTCAAATAAAGACATTCTTTCTATAGCCGTAAGAACGGTTGGTATCAACGGAATTACAAAGGAAAGACTTCTTTCGATAAGCGAGGCAGATGACAAGACTGGAATTGGCATAGCCAATGAAATTTTAAATATTAAGCAAATATATATACAGAGTGGTCAATATTATGGCCATAACTCTTCCCAAGATTGAAACAACAGGGATGTCATGTGTGTTTCAAAATTTTTTGTGGCGTCTTCTTTTTGTTCTGGATCCTCTGGAACTGTTCTCTTCTTGAAGAATAACTCGTATACTGCAAAAGCTATGCAGCACAGGATCAGTATGAATCCAAGGGTTGTGGCAAAACTCCATGTAAGGTTTTAGGCTTTTGAATTAAAGCTTTATGAATGATTTTCTCTTTTTGTGTTATTATTTTGTTACCTATATCTTGTTTTACATATTCAATTCTTTTACGGGGTTTGTCCTTGGTTCTTAAGGTTGTTTTGCCCGTTATATATATTTTCTTAACAAGGTTTAATTCGGGTGGTATTTCGCGATTTTTGTTTTGCTTTTCATTTAATCTGGTTTTTGTATTGACTGACTGATTATAAATTTGTTCATGAATTATTTTTAATCTTTCTTTTCGATCATTTACATATTTATTGAAATAATTTCGTCTGTCAAATCAAAGGGCTCTAAAGCATTTAAACGTCCGTTTATTATGTCAAAGGGTGTTTGTCTTGTTACGGTGTACAGAACAATTGTATCTCATAATGGCATAAAGCATGAGTTGTTTTGTTGTCGCATTTGGGTGTTTTAACTTTATGACTCGAATGGAATCAATAAGGGTTGAATGTAAATGATCCACAGGGCTATTACTATTAGAGTTGCCTGGTATGGTATAGTGGATTTTGATATTATGAAGTTTTCAAAAATCTATCATAAGGGATGTTTTAAACTCAGTACCATTATCACAAGCGATTAATTGGGGTATTCCATAATGACTAATAAATATCGATAGATTATCCAAAACAGTTATTGCATTATTGGTAGGCTCTAGTGGGTATGCTTGTGCATATTGTGAAAATACATCGATTACTGTTAATAATTTAATATTGGATATTTGAAAAGTATCTATGTGAATTGATTCTAAAGGTTCTTTTGGAGTTGGGGTTAATGAAAACTTTAATTTTAAGGGATGACGATCGTATTTTGCCGGTTGACAAGTGTCACAATTATTAATATATTCAGTTAGTTCTGTTCGTCATTTTTCATGTTAGGCCAGTAATACATTTTCTTTAGAGACATTAAGCATTCATTAATACCTTTATGACATGATTTTTCATGGTGGTTTTCTATTAAGCTTCTTTGATGTTGAGTGTCGACTATATCATTTAAAAAGATGTTAGATATCACTAATTTATACGAATTGCGTCTGAATGTGTTCGATAAAATAGTAGCTACTTTATTTTCTAGATTATTGATTTCAGTTTGTTTAATAAATAAACAAGGTATAACTTTGGGGTTTATATATTCTTTAAAGAAGTAAATTATTTCATTTTCATAATTCTCAGTTAAAGTTAAATGGTATCAATTTTTATGTCCAAAATGAGTTGTTTTAAAAGCATGATTGTTTTTATTGAAGCCATGGGTTATTAAAATTTGATTTGTATAGGCGTTAAAACAATTTTCTGTAGAAGTTATATTTAGAATTGGGTCTTCTGTAGCAGAGTGTGTGGTTTCTCCACTTGTTAATGGACCCCCTGGTCTTATTTTAATATTTTGTAAAATTTTGATTTTACTTTCTTTTTCTGGAGGATTAGTTTGTGTTTAAGACGAATCAAATACTTCAGTTAGTTAATCTAACTCTTCTAGTGTAACATTTTCATTAGAGAGGTATTGAGGTATCTATGTCATTGGAAATATCTCCAGGGCTGCTAATTATTGAGTCATTTCCCATCATATAGATTTCTTCGTTATGGATAAACGGGTAGCGGAAAAATATCAGCTAATTCTCGAATTAATTTAAATAATTCTTTTCTTTCTTCGTCATTTAGATGAGCGTATCTTATTTGAGATTTGATGTCGAAATTCTTTTTTTAAGGATTATTAGAAAAATGGGATTTTTCTTTTTGATTGATAAACTCGTTTATATGTAAAAAGTTATAATTTTCTTTTATAATTTTGGGGAAAAAATAACAATTAAAAGGTTTATCTAAGTCAACGGATATGTTTTCATCGGTACTATTGTAAACGTCTACCCAGGCAAAACCGTTTTCTGCGGTACATATCGTTTCGGGCACGTATAATTGTTCAAGAGTACCTTCAGGAATAACAACATCGACAAATTTTTGTGTGGTAACAGGAATTTTTGCATTAAGGATTTCGTGTGCATTTACCGTTATCTTGACTCAGGTTCGCGATATTTAAAGGGTAATATAAGGCTTCCAGTTAAATTAATGAGTTGTTTATTAGTCAGGTCGATATTGAGATGAAATCGAGTTAATTCTTTTAATCCTAATATTCCATCATAAAATTTATGAAAATCATACAAAATAAATGAAATTGGTTCATTTGTTTTGAATTCTGGAAATCTCTTAAATGCTGGAATATCTGCTTTGAAAAGAGTTTCTTTTTCTCCTACACCTGGTTTTTAATTTTGAGGAAAATTGATAAATTCTGTCTGGGAAATATTTTTCAGCAATTGAGGGTCTTAAAATGAAAGGATAACATCCAGTGTCAATTAATAATTTCATAGGGGATTTTTTTATTTCTATATAAGGTTAAACTATTATTGGTTGTTTGAGTGTTTATTTCATAAGTCATTTTTAAGGATGTAAAATCGGGGTTGTATAAAAATTTTAATTTTCACAAGATGTTTGATTTTCTTCTAAATCACAATTTTCAATTGGGTCGTTATAACCTAGACAAGTAGCGTTTTCATGAGGGCAATCTGACTGATAATCTGATGGATCGCATTGGGGGTCATCATATTCATGATTTTGGCAGTCATCGTGATTTGAGTTATCTATTTGGAAGATTTCTTGAGACCTAAAGTTTCTGTTAGAAGGATCTCTGGGTATCGTATAAGTTGTACGAGTTGACATGGGCTCAGGTTTATCTTTTGGAACTTGGCCTGTTGGTTTAAACAGGTTCTTGGGTTTTCCATATACTTGTTCGTTTGTTGGAAGGGGTCTTTGAGGTATGTATCTTGGTTGAATAGGTACAGGGCCTCTAGGAAATGTTGAAGAATTTTTCTCGGAGATTTTGATTATTTTGGGGGTAATTTTGTCTATAATATTGTTGTTGATTATAAGAATGGTTTTGTTTATGTGAATTTGTAAAATGTTCTTAAGCAAATGGTATCATATTGACGTAAATGTATTAATTTTGTAGCTGCATCCATTTCGCGGGATTCAAAGTTATTATTTTTTTGAGCTAAGTTACTTCTTATAACTTGTAATCTTTTAGCAAATTCAAGTGGATGTTCATTACGTATGGGCAAAGCCACAATAAGATCTTGTTCTAAGCATTCTAAATTTCTTTTATCGCTAAAGCACGTAATTAGTGCATTCTTAATGGATAACCAATCTGTTAATTCCATGCGACTACCTACTAAAATTTGAGCACGGTCTGTGAGCTTCATTCTTATGGTCCTTAATAAATAATGTTTTAAAATAGGATCACTATCATTATTATAAGTTTCAAAAAGAAAATCAGCTGCACTGATAAAGCTGTTTAAAG
Source organism: Anthonomus grandis grandis (assembly GCF_022605725.1). Classification (NCBI taxonomy): domain Eukaryota; kingdom Metazoa; phylum Arthropoda; class Insecta; order Coleoptera; family Curculionidae; genus Anthonomus; species Anthonomus grandis. The sequence continues at coordinate 1,924,179 of NC_065565.1, forward strand.
AATTAATATCACCATCGAATGGTCGAATGGTGTCTACATACATTTTTAAAAGGTTGTAATTTACAGTGATGTTCGGCTTGAATAGTTTCTAAATTTAAAGTTTCAGCCAACCTAGTCGCTAATACGTCTATAATGTGTGGTTCACTCATCATGTTTAAAGTTTCGCGCCTATTAAAACTGATTTGTGTTTTTCGATTAACTTGTACTTTTAACTGAATAAAAGTATTGTTATACTTTCAACTGAATAAAAGTATTTTATACTAAAACTCATAAGGGACTAGATATATAAAATCTAATAATAATATTATTTGAATATTAAATATTTCAGAATAAAATCATAAATTGTCATACACTTGTATTCAAGACAATTAAATCAAAAATAAACTTAAAATTGCTTTGAAATTCTTCAAATTCAAAAATCCTAAATTGTTATATACTTTGTATTTAAGACAATTAAATATATAAAATATAAACTTAAAACTACTTTCCACTTGCTCAACCGGAGAAAGGGAAAGGATCTGAGAGGATTGGGCACTTACCCCTCGACGGAGAGATGTCAACCTTTTCCTAATCAAGGTGAATCTCCGTGTCAGCCACCTCTTCTCTGTGCCTTGATTGCCAAATGGTGTTTCGACTGTTCTTCTTCCCGTGGTAGACCACTTCAGGGTTGATTCACAGCTTCGACGTTCGTTTGGAGCTGAGTGTCGTCAAACTCACGATTGCAGTGACCACGGCGTCCCGATGACGTGAATACTGGATCACACAAACTGCTCCAATCCTACCCGACTGCGCAAGTTATGATTCTTATCGTGCACGTTTTAAAAAACAGTTTTTATTTGATAATAAGTACAAGCAGCAAGTATGGTACAACGAAGATTGAGGCATAAGGCCGTTACATGATATTATATAGACTTAAACTAGCAAATACAGCGAAAGATAATACAAAGCAACGTTAACATAATAGTCAGCAAATATATATACAGAGTGGTCAATATTATGGCCATAACTAATATATTTTGTTACTTTTTTTAAAATATGTAATAATATTGTTTTAAAATCTCCTATTTATTGCCACAGAACTTCAGCAAAAAACAAAAATTAGTCCAGCACACATTCCTTCATATTTGTGTCTATCTTTTCTATGAGAGGGCTAATTATTCTTGTCAATTCCAGGTAGGATTCTTTCGACATTCGATAAAAAGCTATAAACTTTCTATCAGTTTGAGACAGTTCCCGTGCTGCTACAAACAGTCTAGAATTCCGATTTTCCATTATGTATGGATGGACCCAGTATTCTCTTCATGCTCTTGGTTGTCGACGGCGGTAATGATAATAATTAATCATGTCTTCTTCAACAGAACGTAACATTGTAAAAATAATTATTATCGATTATATTATACTGCTATGTCAACACTGAACTCAAAACTGATGGAAAACGTTTCATATTGTCGCATCCGTGTGGGTGCAAAAGTTTCATATTAGTTGAAAACTGGTTGTGAAGTAAACTAGCTGCAACTTTTATCTTAAAATAATCGCCTAGTGCCTAGTGAGTTTTTCTGGAAGTCATGGGATATCGTATTCTCGTAGTTAAGTGTGTAAATAAATTTTCTACTATTTCCGATTGTTTTAATTAACATACCTAACGAATGGAAAAAACACATAAAAATCTGATAAAGATAGAAAGTGCATAAACCATATAGGCATCCAATTTTATACATAACGAATGCATATAGCGCCGCCATTTGTATGGTCTCTTTCTGTTACAGCTGATCAGCTGTTTTTGGCAATTGATTTTGTTTTGAGTTAGAGCAGGTTATTTATTTTGTTCTTTGTGTTTACAAATTGTGCATGTTAGGTTTTTTTATACTAACATGGGACAGGATTCATACCCCAAGAGAGGTTTCATATCTATTGTCATGTAAATTATTATAGATTTAATTCTTAAAACTAATATGGATTTAATAAATAAGAGTTCCTATTTTCTTTTAAGTTTCAAATGTCGTGTATTAATTTAAAATATTAGAAGATAGTGGCAGTTGTCTTTATCTTATCTAGAAGCGCATTTCAATTAGGAATTCAAATAGAAAAAATTCTTAATAATGGCTGTAATTATCCAAAATGATTCCACTTTTTATTCATATGTGATAATTTTATATGCTTTTAAACTAATACGCCTAACAATAATAACCTAACAAATAATAATAATTTTTGAATAGGTTATTATGATTAATAGAACTTTTCCATCAATAACTTTACCTCTACTCATTTTTACAGATTACACTAACGTCAATGCTCCAAACATGCATGGGTCTATAAAAATCTTCTGCTGTGCTTTACAATGATATTGCATGATTTTGCAGGGCCAGGGCCTACTTTATTGTTAGTGGATTTGAGTCCTAATGAATAGAACCCTCGTATATGCGTAATGAATTTTATTATCAACAAGATGTTTTTGCCACAATATTAAATCTGAGGGGTAACACTTAGGTAATGTTTATAGCATATTCATATCAGTTACTTTCTGGTACTGTGAAATTAAGGCTATTAAATTAATATTTTACTAATTAGGCCAACTGAATTGGGATGGATGTGAAAATATACATATTTAAGATGAGCTTTAACTATTACATTCTGATATACTATAGCTGCGTTGAATTGGAAGAACCGCGGTTATTCTTTTGGTTGACAATTTTGACAAGTAAGTGTAACGCATTGTTCCCCCACCACTTAAAAATTCTGATCTAAAGAAACAGTCGCTGAAATGAATTATTAGGATGCAAAGATTTTATGATTTTGTTTTTTCTTTTCTGTTTGATTAAAAAATGAAGTCGTTTTTTTTATTTTCCAGAGCCTTAGCCACTCTTTTCTCTCGAATAAACTATTGTGCTTTTATTGGATCTAAATGGTCATGAAACTTTGCATGGATGAAGCCATATACACCTTATTGCCGAATTGAAATTAATTTTAAATGTTCTTTCCTTAAATTTAACTTTTTTTTACTAAGTAGCGTAATATTACTTTACTATGAAATAATTAAAAAGAATATAAAATATGTATGCGTACCAAATATAACATGATATAAAATTTCTAAAATAGGTACCATCAAGCAAATTGCTTGTCGTTTCCAGGTCCTCAACCTTACTAATACTTATTCTCCTTGATAATTTAAAACTAATTGGTATTTATTTTTCTCAATTTATAAAGGGCGCACACCATATCGTAATCCTCAATCAATTTTTTACAATCTAAGCATAGCGTTCTTATAACTGAACTGTATAACCGAAAGAGTAACCCAAGTCCAAAACCGGGTAATAATTGGTAAATACCAAACGCCAAGCAGCTGATCCGTGACGCCACGTTTTCCCCTATTTTGGTTAAAATCAGAATCGCAGAAACGCACTTAAAAACCTATCAACTTAATCAATCTTATAGATATGATAAGAACTTATCAATTAAGAACCGTTCCACGCTAAAAATCGGCTTATATGATATGTGAGGTGATATTATAGTAGTTAAGATTGGCCTAAAATACAAAAGGCACAAAAAAAAAGTTTCAATATGGTCTTGTGATAACTTTTATTAAATTAAATTCAGCCAACCAAAAATTTTATTAGATTTTATTGTGATAGCGAAGCCTGTAAAATGTATTTTTTGTGGAGTCATATGAATGGGTCTGCTCAAAATGTCTAGGATATAAAATGTTGATATAGAATATTCTGGATATAAAATTCTTTATGGCTTTACCATCATTGAATTCATTTAAGGATTAGACAAACACCACATAGAAACATGGATAATCTTACCTTCATAGTTTGGTTGAAGAAATCAATATGTCTTTTGCATTTTGAAAAAACCAAAATATTTAGAATTGTTAGTGAAAGCGGCTCCTTTCTACTCTCCACAAGTATTGATTGCAAAAATTACAAAGCCACAAAATAATCTGACAGTGCAAAATATCCCCTTTAAACAACTTTATCAGTCTTTTAAATACTTTTATCAGAATCTGAACATTTTCATATCATTCACTCTTTAAAAACCAATGAATCAATTATTAGCTTAAGAGTTTTCAACATTGGCTGCTATTTAATTGCACCACTTTTACATCTCATGAATCAGATTTTATTCATGGGAATTTTTCTTAACATACTCAAAAATAAAATTTGTTAAAAATTGTTCTTTTGAACAAAACAACAATCAATTACTAATACAAACCCCTGCTATGGAATTTACATCAGTCTGTTACAAGCTGTGCCTAAAGTATCCATCATTTAATATGAAATTAAAAATTACAATATTTAAAAAATAAAAAAGTAACCAATGAATCAATTATTAGCTTAAGAGTTTTCAACATTGGCTGCTATTTAATTGCACCACTTTTACATCTTGTGAATCAGATTTTCTTTATGGGAATTTTTCTTAACATACTCAAAAAATAAAATTTGTTAAAATTGTTCTTTTGAACAAAACAGGTTCCAGCGATATTTTGCAGAATTATAGGGTCATTGTACTGACAAATAATAAGCGAAATTGTTAAAAGATATATGAATTTAAGACAATCAATTTTCCTAGTAAAAATAAATTGTTGAACAATATGGTTTTATAAAAATTGCAAAATTGAAGAATCACGTGTCAGTGAAGTGCACGCGCGAGTGATGTGTATGATAGTGTTTTTGGATTTAGCTAAGACCTTTGACACCGTACCACATTCGACTTGACTTGATCACATAGACTTAAACAAAAGGATATATTAGGAAAATTGAAGAAGCCTTGAGCACCTCTAGAACTGTGCTACAAGGTACAGTCTTAGAACCTATATTATAAAAGCGCAAAGATCAAAATCGAAATTCTTGAAGTGAAGTATTTAGACAGGCTGAAAAAGCTATTAATTTTGTTAAAAGGTTGTTGGATGTTAGCTTGTGGTCTCTCAATGTGGATAAGTCACATTTTGTATGTTATTCATAACATACAAAATAGGGCTGGTATGTCAAATATTATTAAAATAAAAATACATTAGAATAATTATTCTAATAATAAAACTTGTAAGTAGAATGCAAAAATGAGTTCAGTCAATGATATAAAGAACTGCCACAAATATATTTGTAATAAAATTGGAAAACGTATGTATCAATTTTTACATTTTGGGGCAAAGTATGTTAAAAAGTTCTATTATGAGTATCTATAAGTCATTAGTTAAATCTGTAATCTGTTATAGCCTGTGTTTGGGGTGCAGCTACCAGTCAAATTTTTTTTTAAATATAAATGTAAAAATAAATATTATCCAATTGATAACCTGTTCAAGGGTTCTAAAACAATAAATATAAATACATTATATATGAGATCAGCCATTAGACTGTTGTGCAATAATAAAATATCAAAAAAGTTGTTTAATCACAAAATAGATACAATATTTTAAAATAATCAATTACTAATACAAACCCCTGCTATGGAATTTACATCAGTCTGTTACAAGCTGTGCCTAAAGTATCCATCGGTTAATATGAAATTAAAAATTACAATATTTAAACAATAAAAAGTACACAGAATTTCGTAAACATAATAATATATTAAGAATGTTAGTGTAAAAATGATATCAAGCATTAATTTTATAAAGTTGTTCTATGAGTATAAAATATTTTTAATATTATAAGTTATTTTGTAGTGTAGAAAGGCCAAGATTATATTTATATTGCATAGGAGCACACACAATTTTTATAATTAATGGTGGACCTACCTCCATAAAACTATTACATGACTGTTTTTGAAATACATTATTACTTATTTATTTTTTTCCTACATGTTCTAGACACAGTCTGCAAATACCATACTCTCAAAATGCTTTAACAAGAAGTGTCGATGATAACATGATCCCATTAAACATTCATAATGTTAAGAGCCATACATTTGGCAATTTTGCTGAATTCTTGTAACTGTATGTCTTACTATTACTTAGCTAATTAGTTATCTTTTAGAAATGTATCTCCGTATTTAATGTAATAGTATAACTTCTATAAATATTGTCTTAATACTTATTAAGACCTGTATCACATTTCGTTTTTCCAAATACTTGTAAGTATATTTTTAGACATGTAGATTATAAAGTTTTCTCTTTCAATAAACTTTGATTTTTTTGAACTAACAAACATATCTCCAGGAGAAATCAGTGCTCTTAGTCTTAATATTTTGAAGCATAACTAAAGTATAAAATAGGTTTCTTAAATAGATCAAAATAAATTATTCATTAGAATAGAAATTGTTGACTATAAATTGGATCTAATTTTCATAATGTTACACATTGATACATTCACAAAAGGGATATTTGGTATTGATATCTAATTTTTTTAACAAACTATTGAGTAGCCAATTATTATGCAGCTTCTAGTACTATTAATTTTGAGACTAAGTAATCTGCTCCATGAAGTTTATAAATATAAGTCTTGTTTTTTCCTTGATTACTTATGTAAAAATTTTTTCCACTTTATCTAGTTTATAAGATTTAAATAGTTACTTAATAGTTAATTTACTAATTTTATGTAGTTACTACTGTAAATACTAAGTGGGATATTGTAAAACTATATCATAATTAAAAAACCCAAACGTTATATTGCAGAAGGAAAGAAAAAGCAATTGATAAAGGTTGTTTGATAGATCCAGAACTTAATTTTATATTTAATTTTTTGATAGGAAGGTATTTTTTGATAGGTGTCCAAATTAAGAAGCATTATATTCACATTTTTGGTGCTCTACAAATGAATTATAGAATAATAAACACAAATATTTTTATAGTGCAAATTTAAACTTCTTTTAATACTGAAGTCTCACAATCTGTTGAACACAATATACAGAGTGAAGAGGATCAAACAAGGGACCAGTTAGAAAAGTGTACAAGTGGATATTGAAAAGTCTCAGGCTCTAAGCCACTGATAGAAAATTATAGACCAATAAGCTGAATAATAAATAATGACTTGTAAGTTACTTGGAAAAAACTAAAAACCTGTGTAATAAACAATAACTCACTGTAATAACAAAAAAAACTGGATTCAGTAAAAAAATGTCTTGCGGTTTTCCTTCACATATCCAAAGCATTTGACATTGTCTCCCATAGTAAGTTATTCAAAATCTTAGAGAACTATACTGTTAAAGGCAGAGTACTAAACTTGTTTAAAAATTATTTGAATAATACAAATAAAAGTTAATAGTGTACTTAGTCGAACAGGGATGGTCAATATGAAAGTACCACAGGGTATGGTCCTGGAGCCAATTCTCTTAAAGCTCTATGTGAATCTACTTTTAAAATACTAACCGGCCAAATACTATGAAGAAATTCAAATTTACTTATTTATTCATGCCAAAATATACATAACCCTTACATAAGTCAAAATACAGAAAAAAAAGTACTACAATAATAAATCCCATCCAGTACTATATAATAAGATAAGATAATCCACAATTAAAGGAAAAGTACATCAAGGATCAAGTGTTAAGCACTAAGTAAAACTAACGAATATAAAGCAACTTCAACAACACAATATAAACATGAAAAACAAAATATTCGTAAAAAGCCACAGTGGAGTGAATAAGTAAGTTTTGTCACATCCCTCTAGCAGCCCACATCGTAATTCAACCGAAACACTTTGGCACAAAATGAAACAATGCTTAAGAAATAGCTCAGAGCGTACTTTGCCACAGCTGCATGCTAAACTACAGGAAATATGGGATAGTTTCACCTCTGAATTTTGTGAAGGTCTTGTTGGTACAATGGCTGATTGAGTTTAGGCTGTTATTTAAGCAATGTTACGCCATACTAACTTTTATTTTCCTTTTTTAAAATTCACCTGCTCAAATTAAATACTAAATAACTTCAAATATATAAATAAATTATAAAAACAATATGAAACATCATAAAAAAGGTTTTTCATTTCATATTAATAATTAAAATAAATTAAAATAACAGATTTTCATTAAATTGTTATATTATTTAAAAATAACTGCTTGTTCCAATATATCGGATTAAAGAAGAGAGAGAATTGTTAGGGCTCATATAATCAAGTTTTTTATCGTTTTTATAAGTCTAGTGTTTAGATCAAAAGAATCCATACTTTTATTATTTTTCAGACCATCATGGCTTTCAGATCATGGCTCACCTGAGTAAAAGAAAAGTCTGGTCCTGAGGGGAGCAACTGTTTCAGTTAAGTAGGAGCATTGACAAATAACGCATTAAAGAGGCAGGCAATAATTTAGTCATGCTAGGTTTCTAAAGTCATTCTAGGTAAAATTAGAGTTAAGCGATTTTATCACTTTCCACATAGCTTGGGACTGATTACTTCGACAAATCAATTAAAAGACAAGTTCACATTGTCACCAATGAACATATTTTCCTAGATAAAACCCTCAACCATACGGTAAAAATTAAATAAGCCCCAATCCGTGATGGGTTTATAACAGAGACAAGTAGCAATACCCAAATTATCTGACAAAGAGACATCACATATTTTTACATTATAATTCTAAATAGAAATATTTGTGAAGACATTGTCCCATTTACTACAGGATGTAATCCAAAACTAGATAAGAGGTCAACAACCCTCTGAGACTGACTGCAGTCAAAATTAAATCTAACAATAAAGGCACCAGTGATTTTTATTAATGGTTAAGCTTTCAAGGAAACCTTCAAGTAAACCCAAAAACTAGTTTTAATTGCCAGATGCAGATCTGTAAATTGTATATATAAAGATCTCACCATATTTGTTCCCTGCAATCTCAAAATCCAACTCACAAGCATGAGGAAAAAATTTGACTACCTTACAATTGGCTGTGCCACATGCAAAGATGCACACCCCACCATGAGTATCAAATAATTAAATTAACCAATAAAGGCAGTTCAAAGGATAAATATCAAGGCATTATAATAGACAAACATTATATTACATTGGTATTCGCATATTCAATAGTTGACAAATAAAATTTGAGCTCTATTAAATAAATTCTATCTACTAAAAGAAATTTCATCAAGAAAGCTTCTTATAGGGTTCTATAAAACCCTAGTAGAGCCTCTACTTAGGTAAGAAATTTCAGTTTGGGAACAGGCATAATATATCTATAAGATATAAGTCTAATTTAAGGTTATTGAAAATAATACAAAATACTGTAATAAAAATTATGCTTAGGAGAATACTACATAGAAATGTGTGACCTTAAAACACTTTATACTCAGGCAATTTGTTTGTTCATAAAAAAGAACTATAATACCCAAGCATTAATAAATCATGAATACTTGACCAGAGTCAATGTGGGAGGCATGTCATAGTACCACAGAGAAATATGTCTATAAGTCAGCATTCCATTATTTATGTAGGCCCAAAATATTATAACAGGTTACTTGACAGAGAAGAAAACATTACAGTGAGGGCAAAATTTGTACAAGTAAAAAAAAATTTGTGCAAAATCAAACACTACTGTGATTGGTTTTGGATGTCTTTACACTTCTAATTTATTGCTGGTTTTGTAAATAAATATGGATATTTCAGAGTATGCAAAATTGAAAGACATAGGTATAGTTTTTAGAAGGGTTAATCGTAGAAATAGCAGAAATTTACCTAGTTGTTCTTATTTAATGTATCTGGGTTTGGCTATTGATGCTTAAGTGTTATACAAGTAGAAAGAAGAAACAGAGAGAAATATGTATTTCAATATTATTTAAATGCATTTATATATTATTTATGCTGATTTTTGTGTGTGATGTTATTTTATGAAGATAATTATAGGCACACACAGATATTTATATACCTATTCATCTTTAAAATTAATATTAATGTACATTATTTATAATTTCAATTCGAAATAAATAATAAATCTCCGATTTTACATTAAGAGGTGTTTGTCAGTTTATTATACTAAGTTAATATGGTCTCTTTGTGTTCTAATAGTAATCTTAGAACCCCTGGTTATTCAAAGACAGAATTTTCTCCACACACCTCTTAAAAAAATAATTCAAATCCCTCTGAAATTAAATGGCATCAAACACAGACCTATTCTCTATATAAAACTTTACATCACCTGTAAACACCTGCCTCTTCCATTTCACAATTTGATAATCAAACCTAACAAAATAGCAGAGAACACAGAGAGCGACCCATTTTTACTTGTCATCTCCAAGTAACAGATCCGCATATCCATGAAAAAAAAACATAAAAGATAAAAGATTAGAAACTGCACCATAATTAGTAGCTTAATCTACTAAATAGATAAACCACCTGATTGCTGCTTTCCTTGAATTTTTTATGTGCTAGCTTCTTGTGAACTTCTCACCTAAATGAACTGGCAAAGACAGAGATACTGTATATCAGTACATTTTAGCAAATGAAAAATTTAAAATCTGTATACCAAGGGTTATACTTTGTTATCTGACTGCTGACACTACTACAGGTATACTTTTCTTGAAAATGAAAAAGGCGAAAAGGTTGACTTTCATACTGAGATAAATAATTAATATTTTCATTCCCTTGCTTAACTTCTGAGAAGTTATTTGTTATACTACATAATATACTCTCCAAAATTATGTAAAATGTACTCCAAATTTTCAAATTTGTAAATAAAAGTAGCTTAGTAAGTGACTGCTGCCTTATAGGACTTTTTGAGCAGACATCAAAGGTTAATTCAGAATTTATATGTACCTAATTTACATATACATTTTAACTTACACTTCTCAAATACATAGTTCTCTTCCTGCAGGTTCTCCCTTCACCATTCCAGCCTTTGTGATTTTGGGGGTCACAGTCAGGAAGAGTTATTTTTATATACCAGGGCTATGCAAGCCATTTTCTATGTTGCTGCAATGGGCCATCCTTATACGTCATGCAACATACACAGAAAATGTTCTGGAACATGGAACTGGAATTCTACGTATTTTTAGCTTCACTGCATACTTCCTGAAATCCTAAAAGAATAGAAGTGGCGCTTTTCAGTTCTCACCAAAAAATATGGCGGTATGGCGCGTTTTTAAATTCAGCAGGATTTTTGATGGATTCCATCAAATGGTTGACAGATTGACAGCTGCTTGACTGATGACGTAAAACAGCTGATTTGTGATGGAACTGGGAACATCAACCGATGAAGAAATAAAGCTTTTTTGCATTGTTGTGTGCACAGAACACAAAGAGGAAAATAGAAAAAAAACATAAATTGGGATTTGCGCCACGGAAAAGGTTCGGATCGCGTCCACTTTGGCGCTAGTAACACTGTCCCATTTTATTTTCTGTTTTCTATTTTGACTGACAGATGGCAGCACTATATGCAAAAATGTGGGGACTTGTATCGCCCTCTCACTCACTCCGAGAGTGAAGTGGAGGCTGTCAATTGTAGACGCCACTAAAAAGAGACGCCACTAAAAAGCACCCGATTCCCGTCACCATTCGGCTATCTCCGACTGTCCCATTCGGATATTTAAATATTATGTGAATGGCGGGCAACCAACAAAAGAGCAATGTTTGCTGCTATAGAAGCAACGGTTTCTGGCAATAAGAATAAGTAATGTAAATAATAATTTAATTAAAATAAAAAATAGCGTTTCTGGAATAATAATAATTATTGATTCTTTAAATAAATTAAATATAAATAAAGGATGCAAACAAGAAAATTGAATTATTAATTTTATACATAATACCCTAATGTAAGTATCAAAAAAATGCAGTTTGGTTGAACGATCCAATGGAATGGAAATTGAATTTTTTTTTGAATAAATATTTTTAAAAATTTCTTTGGGCGGACATGGATTTATTTGATTTTGGATATTATTTAAAATTACTATAGTTTATTTTTTAAAAAGTGTTATTTGAAAAATTTATTTTTCTACTACCTTATAAGAAAATTTTTAATTTTATTTCCCTGCATAGTTAAATTTTTTTATTTGACTATATCTTGCTTATTATTTTTTATGAAATTAATTCTTTACATTACATTGTGCTTATTAATAAGAATGAAAGTAGAAAATGAAGTACTGTAGGAGCAGTGTCATTTCCTCACTGTGGATGCTTTTGCTGGATCAAACTTCACCCACTTAAGGAAATTATGCACTTTGCTCCCTTTTGTTATACAAATAATTATTTTTTTAAGTTCTCTATATGTGGACATATCAAAAGGAAAAGCCCAACTTAAACAATAGGGTATTGTATATTTAGAAAAAATAAATAAATGGAAAACATAATTTATAAAATACTGTAGTATTGTACTTTAATTTTAATCTTAAATATAAAAATGTTATTAATCTTTTTGAAATAAGTACCTATTTTTTTAAATAACTTTTATACCTAGGTAGAGAGGTAATTTTGGTAAGTGAAAACACAATGGATTTAATTAGTTATACTGTTATATAAATGTATCATATATTAAATAGTTTTATTTTATAAATGCTGCAAAGACATGTATATGACTGATTTGAAAATAAACTTAATTATTTTATGCTAAAATACTAATTTACAATTCGCAGTTTCGATTAATACTCCTAAGAAGAAACTGCAAGAAACTTATGAGATAGGTAATGTTTTTTCAAATATTTGCCTAAAACTTACATAAAAAATTATAATACACATATACATACATATATAGTTAAACCTATAAAAATATACCTACTATTATATAAAAAAAATACTGATAAATAGAAAAAAATATACAATGAATTATTTTTATTTACTGCTCCTTCTTCTTCTTTGATGGAAAATAAACTTGTTTGTCCATTTTTCGTTTACTTGCATTTGTCTTATTTATCTGTTCCATCATTGATGTCAGTTGTCTCATGCACCTAGACATTTACAGGTATATGTTAATATATCTTATATAATTTTATAAAAAGATAACTTACTTATCATAAGTTTCATCATTTAAAGATCTTAAAAAGTTTGATACACTTTCAATTTCAATTTCTAGACTATGGCTAGCTTCAATATTATTGAAAGAACATTCCTCAAGGAGTTCACCTAAAACAGAATCGCTTCCCTTCCTTTGCTCACACACCATAATGAACAATTGAAATTGCTACAAATTACCTCTAAAATCGCTTCGATTGCAACAATATAATTTTTCAATCTTGTCTTCAATTTTCCTTATGCGAACAAGTGCATAGTTTGTGCTTATTTTATGCTCTCTTAACCATTCCTCAAATCTTTCTTCGCTGGAAAAATGGAAAGTTGAGGACTCTATTTTGATATCATGCCTTAACCTGTAAATGAGCTTCAAGTCTTTGATAAGTCTCACAAGAATACTTAGTCTCTTTGCATAAGGGACAAGAAATGTGTGACTTTGGGTTATCTAGGAGCTGCTGCTTATGAATAACTTTAATATGTTTGTTCTTAGCTGAAATGGAAGAAAACATTTTACTGCATAGGTGGCACAAATTTTTGTTGATAGTTTGGTCCTGATTCTAATAGTTTTGAGTAGGGCCGTCCATCTTTACAGCTAAAATCGCTGAATTGGAATTAATACAGCTTTTCAGGTATTATTTTAAAGCACTATAAGCAACAATATGGTCAATATTTCACAAAGAAACAAGTTCAGTATAATCGCAATAATTGATCAAATTAGTTGGAGCTTTTTTACGAAAGTAAACAACTAACAAACGCGGGAACATTCGTGTCGTTATTCTTGTCATTCACGTCAAACGACCGAATTTTTCTCCGAACATACACGATCACCGCCGGGAATCGGGTGCTTTTTAGTGGCGTCTACTAAAAAGCACCCCATTCCCGTCATCATTCGGCTATCTCCGACTGTCCCATTCGGATATTTAAATATGTGAATGGCGGGCAACCAACAAAAGAGCAATGTTTGCTGCTAGAAGCAACGGTTTCTGGCAATAAGAATAATTAATGTAAATAATAATTAATGGAATAATAATTGAATTAAAATTAAAAAAAAGCGTTTCTGGAATAATAATAATTATTGATTCTTTAAATAAATTAAATATAAATAAAGGATGCAAACAAGAAAATTGAATTATTAATCTTATACATAATACCCTAATATAAGTATCAAAAAAATGCAGTTTGGTTGAACGATCCAATGGAATGGAAATTGAATTATTTTTTTTTTAATAAATATTTTGAAAAATTTCTTTGGGCGGACATTGATTTATTTGATTTTGGATATTATTTAAAATTACTATAGTTTATTTTTGAGGAAGTGTTATTTGAAAAATTTATTTTTCTACTACCTTATAAGAAAATTTTTAATTTTATTTCCCTGCATAATTGAATTTTTTTATTTGACTATATCTTGCTTATTATTTTTTATGAAATTAATGTTTACATTAAATTGTGCTTATTAATAAGAATGAAAGTAGAAAATTATGCACTGTAGGAGCAGTGTCATTTCCCCACTGTGGATGCTTTTGCTGGATCAAACTTCACCCACTTAAGGAAATTATGCACTTTGCTCCCTTTCGTTATACAAATAACTATTATTTTTTTAAGTTCTCTATATGTGGACATATCAAAAGGAAAAGCCCAACTTAAACAATAGGGTATTGTATATTTAGAAAAAAATAAATAAATGGAAAACATAATTTATAAAATATTGTAGTATCGTACTTTAATTTTAATCTTAAATATATAAATGTTATTAATCTTTTTGAAATAAGTACCTATTTTTTTAAATAACTTTTATACCTAGGGAGAGAGGTAATTTTGGTAAGTGAAAACACAACGGATTTAATTAGTTATACTGTTATATAAATGTATCATATATTAACAATTTTTATTTTATAAATGCTGCAAAGACATGTTTATGACTGATTTGAAAAGAAACTTAATTATTTTATGCTAAAATACTAATTTACAATTCGCAGTTTCGATTAGTACTCATAAGAAGAAACTGCAAGAAACTTAAAATATTTACTTCAAATATTTGCCTAAAACTTACATAAAAAATTATAATACACATATACATACATATATAGTTAAACCTATAAAAATATACCTACTATTATATAAAAAAAAATACTGATAAATAGAAAAAATATACATTTAATTATTTTTATTTACTGCTCCTTCTTCTTCTTTGATGGAAAATAAACCTGTTTGTCCATTTTTCGTTTACTTGTGTATTTGTATTATTTATCTGTTCCATCATTGATGTCAGTTGTCTCATGCACCTAGACATTTACAGGTATATGTTAATATATTTTATATAATTTTATAAAAAGATAACTTACTTATCATAAGTTTCATCATTTAAAGATCTTAAAAAGTTTGATACACTTTCAATTTCTCTTGTTGATTGCTTGTTCAATCGTTGTACTGCTACTTGTTGATTTTTAGTTGTCTTTTCATTAACAAATGTTTCAATTTCTAGACTATGGCTAGCTTCAATATTATTAAAAGAACATTGCCCGAGGAGTTCACCTAAAACAGAATCGCTTCCCTTCCTTTGCTCACATACCATAATGAACAATTGAAATTGCTACAAATTACCTCTAAGATCACTTCGATTGCAACAATATACTTTTTTAATCTTGTCTTCAATTTTCCTTGTGCGAACAAGTGCATAGTTTGTGCTTATTCTATGCTCTCTTAACCATTCCTCAAATGTTTCTTCACTGGAAAAATGGAAAGTTGAGGACTCTATTTTGATATCATGACTTAACCTGTAAATGAGCTTCAAGTCTTTAATAAGTCTCGCAAGAATACTTAGTCTCTTTGCATAAGGGACAAGAAATGTGTGACTTTGGGTTATCTGGGAGCTGCTGCTTATGAATAACTTTAATATGTTTGTTCAATGCTGAAATGGAAGAAAACATTTTACTGCATAAGTGGCACAAATTTTTGTTGATAGTTTGGTCCTGATTCTGATAGTTTTGAGTAGGGCCGTCCATCTTTACAGCTAAAATCGCTAAATTGGAATTGATACAGCTTTTCAGGTATTATTTTAAAACACTATAAGCAACAATATGGTCAATATTTCACAAAGAAACAAATTCAGTATAATCGCAATAATTGATCAAATTAGTTGGAGCTTTTTTACGTAAGTAAACAACTAACAAACGCGGAAACATTCGTGTCGTTATTCTTGTCATTCACGTCAAACGACCGAATTTTTCTCCGAACATACACGATCACCGCCGGGAATCGGGTGCTTTTTAGTGGCGTCTAGTGTTGTAAAAATCCGGATTAATTCAATATCCGGACAGTATTCATTCGGATGAATTGAAAATTCGGTTTTTTCATCCGGATTAATTCATCCGCTCGATGTCTCGCCCGTTCGGCAAATTATGTCATGTTTCGGGCTCGATGCTCGACCGTCCGATAAACGTTTTTTATAGCTGTTTTTTGAATATAAGGTATGCATTAGAATGTGCATTCGCATGCATATGCATTTCTATGCAACCCATTAGACAATTCGTTTTTACGGATTTCTACATGATGTTAAAACTAAAATAGCTAATTATGTATGTAATAAATCAAGGAAATGCTTTGTTTCCGATTGCCGGGCTATTTGTCCGGACGATTTAATTCGGCTTCTCTTAGCCCGTGGAACTTCGTGTCACTTCGTGAGCCTCGTGCAAGCTCATACAATTATTTTATCGTCGGGCTAACGGACGACGGGCGGCGTGTATCCGGACGATTTAGATATCCGGATTGATTCGGAATAATTTG
Organism: Anthonomus grandis grandis; assembly: GCF_022605725.1. Classification (NCBI taxonomy): domain Eukaryota; kingdom Metazoa; phylum Arthropoda; class Insecta; order Coleoptera; family Curculionidae; genus Anthonomus; species Anthonomus grandis. Next base: position 1,940,819 of record NC_065565.1, read on the forward strand.
ATATTCGGATTGAACGGACGATTAATCCGGACTCTTCGCATCACTAGTGGCGTCTGTCAATTGTCAGGATGGATTCGATCCATTATGGCGGATTAGGTTGCACCTGAGTCGTGACAGAGACTGGTTGTAAAAGTCGTTGACTTCCACGTGTCTAAGCTATGTAGCTGTTTTCTTGTACGATTGGTACAATAAAGTATTGTTACCCGTTAACGAGTGTATTATTTTGGTGTTTAAGAGTATAGGATCTCTCGTCTGGTGACTACAAAATCTACAGTGGTGACCCCGACGTTCATATAGTAACGGTTGTGCGTGTGCTGTAAGTTAGCAGTGAACTAGTACGCTATTTGGTAATTTTACCCTGGAACGGTGATGTGATCGCTCAGTAGTGTTGTTAATGAATTTTATTGAAAAATTGTGCCGTCTTCAGTATCCTTACCGCCAATTTTTCCCATCTGCCATCGTGTGCGTCCGGCTTTGTGATTGTTCGTATCGCTAGGCAGAATTCTGGCACGCAGTTGCTGCCGGTTGAAATTGTGCTGTGTGCAGCCGGCTTTTTTAGTTCGACTGTTGGCCGCACTTGTTGGTAGTGTTCGTACGGTTGCTGTTTGCCGGTTGCCGGATGTTTGGCTGGTTGCTGTACTTTGGGGCGCGACGTTTCGCCACTTGACTCTTGCATCTCGCCGTCTGACAGCAGGATCAGCTGATTTCAAACTTCAAACTTGTGATTGAGGGATCAGCTGATTTGATACCTCAGTGCAGTGCGTAAAGGTACAAAAGTTTAAATTTCTTAAGTTTTTTATTATGGATGTGTGATAATCATCCCTTTTGATTAATTATCGTCACTGTTTTTACTGTATTAAATATTGTGTTGGAAAACTATTTTTAATTTAAAATTAGATCATACTTTTTTATTTTATTCATTTATTTCACATATATTATTCATTTTGTTCCATTATGTCGTCTGAAGAGCTACAAGTGCAATTAGATCAAACTAATGCTCAACTACGTGATGTCAGGGACGCCCTGGCTAACGTTATTGCCGGTAATGGCCGCAATGAAGGCCGCATCGACGCTGTTTCGCCTAAAATTCCCAAAATTATAACTTCTGATATTCAGTGCTGGCTTTTTCAGGTCGATGCCGCTTTCCGCCGTGCCAATATAACTGTAGATTCTACAAAATTCGATTATTTAGTTATGGCTATTGACGATGCGGAAGCCTTCAAATGTATCAGCTCAATAATTAAATCGAGTCCGCTTCCGGGTGATGCGTTTGAACAAGCAAAAGCCAAGCTTCTTTCACATTTTTCCTTATCTAAGGAGGACAGCTTAAAAAAGTTATTAAAGGGTCGTGTCGATGTTAATTGCAAACCTTCTATAGTATTGAGTCAACTTCGTGATTTGAATGAAAGTAACCTCTCGGATCAAGTTCTTAAAACAATCTTTCTCGAGTGTCTTTCGCAACAACAGCGCGACATTCTAACGATTGTATCAGACAAGGACCTTGAAACTTTAGCCACTATCGCCGACAAAATTTCGTGTCAACCGGGTTCGAACGCTGAATTTCCCCAAGCTTTCGGGGTGTTTAAAAAACCCGAGCCATCATTGCCAGTAGACCGCTCTGAATTTCAAAAGCTCGAGGCTAAATTTGACACCATGATGGAATCATTTAAGCAAATGCAAATGGAATTTAAACGCTTATGCAGTCGCGGTCGGTCACGGTCTGGGTCCAATCAGGGTCGCAGGGGTAATTCTGCGAAATCCGAGTTATGTTATGCGCATCAGAAATACCCGAATAACGCTCTTTCGTGCAAAGAGTGGTGTAAAATGTTCGCGGAATTTTCGGCTAAGCCAAAAAACTAAGTTCTACACCTTCCTGTTTGGAGGCGGCAGGTAAAGGTGTGATTGGACCTTCTCGACGTCTTCATATCCGTGACAGGACCACAGGTCAAATTTATCTTGTCGATATCGGTGCGGACATTTCGCTAGTGCCAGTCGATCCTAGGTTTCGCGACAGACCGGCTCGGCTAAAACTTTATGCCGCTAATAATAGCTTCATAAATACTTATGGTGAGGCGCTTCGTACTCTGAATTTGGGGCTGCGGCGCGACATATCCTGGAACTTTTGTATCGCGGAGGTTCCATATGCCATTATTGGCGCCGATTTACTTTTTCAGTATAATTTGGCGGTTGATCTACGCAGGAAATGTTTACTGGACACTTCAACTGAGCTATGCTCTAAAGGAATTGTCAAAGAGGCTCCTGTACACTCCATACATTGTGTGCTGATAGATAGTGAGTGCAAAAAAATTCTTTCAGAATTCCCAGAAATTACAGGCAGCTCCTGCAATATTCCTCCAAAAATTCCTAGAGTTTTCCATCATATAGTTACCTCAGGACCTCCCTTGTCAGCTCGGGCTCGTCGGCTACCGCCTGATAAGCTTAAGTATGCAAAAATGGAGTTCCAGCATTGGATAAACACTGGTAGGTGTAGACCCTCTTCTAGCTCTTGGGCAAGTCCCATTCATATGGTCAAAAAGGGTGACACCGAGTGGCGGGTGTGTGGTGACTATAGACCGTTGAATGCTGTTACCAAACCGGATAAATATCCCATTCCCCATTTATATGACTGCTCCAGTGAATTACATGGTAAAAAAATCTTCAGCAAGCTTGATCTTATTCGTGCTTATCAGCAGATTCCAGTTCATCCTGAGGACATCGAAAAGACTGCTGTAATAACTCCCTTCGGTTTGTTCGAATTCATGTTCATGACTTTCGGCTTGCGTAATGCTAGCCAGACCTTTCAGAGATATCTCAACCAAGCCTTGAGCAATCTTGATTTTACCTTTGCTTATCAGGACGATATTTTGGTATTCTCCAAAACCATTGAAGAACATCACACTCATTTACGAGTAGTCTTCGAAAGACTTAGAGAATTTGGTCTTCGCTTAAATCCCGCCAAATGTGTTCTTGCCGTTAATGAAATTGATTTTCTGGGTTATCGCATTAACCATCGTGGTATATCTCCTACTCCTACTAAGGTTGAAGCCATTTTAAGTTTCCCCAAGCCTTCTACGGTCTCTCAGCTTCGCCGCTTCTTAGGCATGGTAAATTTTTACCATCGCAATATTCCTACCGCGGCCTCCTCTCAAGCTCCTTTAAATGCCTATTTCAAGGACTCGCGTAAAAATGATCAAAGTCCTATCATCTGGATGGATCAGTCTGAACGAGCTTATGAAAAAGTTAAACAGGAGCTAGCTAGTGCAGTCTTACTAGTCCATCCCCGCGCTGGTGCGGAACTCCGTGTGGTATCCGACGCCTCTGACATTGCGATTGGTGCTTCTCTCGAACAACTGTCTGAACCGATTGATGGAACGAAGCAGTCTTGGGAGCCTTTAGCATTCTTTTCTCAGAAATTGTCCCCTCGGCAGACTCGATACAGTCCTTACGATAGGGAATTGCTAGCCATTTACGAGGCAATTAAATACTTTGAGCATTATCTTGAAGGTCAGGAGTTCAAGGTTGTGACCGACCATAAGCCCTTGATCTACGCTTTTCTTCAGCGTCCAGACAAAGCTTCTCCCCGGCAATCTCGCCAACTTTCATACATTTCCCAATTTACTACGTGCATTGAATACATTAAAGGTTCAGATAATGTGGTGGCTGACTGTTTGTCACGTATTGAGTCTCTCTCTCTACCCATAGACATCTCTCTAAAACAAATTTCTGATTTGCAGAGCAAAGATGAAGAACTGGCAGAGCTTATTAAGACCACCCATAAAGACTTCTGTTTTAAAACCTTCGACTTTGGTCCTGACAAGACATCTTTATATTGTGATATCTCTGGCGACTCCATTCGCCCCTTTATCCCTTTACCATTACGGCGCGTGATCTTTGATCGTATACATAACGCTGCCCATTGTGGAACCAAATCAACTGACAGGCAAATTCGCATGAAGTACATTTGGCCCGGTCTGCACCGTGATGTTGCACTATGGTGCAAAACCTGCTTAGATTGCCAGCATGCCAAGGTTTCTAGGCATGTCAAATTTATTCCTGAACATTTTGTAACCCCTGATGGTCGTTTCGACCACGTACATATCGATCTGGTGGGCCCTCTGCCTCCAAGCAACGGCTTCCATTATATTTTGACAATGATTGATCGGTTCTCCCGTTGGGTAGAGGCCATTCCAATCCCGGATAAATCTGCCCAAACTGTTTCACGGGCTTTTTATGATACATGGGTCTCTCGTTATGGGTCTCCCAAAGTTATTACCTCTGACCAGGGTCTTGAGTTTGAAGCCACCTTATTTAAAGCCTTACTTAGCCTTATTGGCACTTAACACATCCATACGACTGCTTACCACCCTGCGGCAAACGGAATGATCGAGCGTTGGCATCGTTGCCTTAAAGCCGCTTTGAAGTGTCACAATGACAAGAATTGGACGCGGACCTTATCCACGGTTCTTTTAGGGTTGCGCTCTCATGTTCGTGCTGACACCGAGGCATCGCCTGCCGAATTCTTGTTTGGCACGACACTTCGCATGCCTGGCGAATTCTTTCTTGAAGGGGATTTTACTCCTGATCCTCGCACATTCATTGAGGAGTTTCGTGAGTTTATGCGACTCGTCAGGCCTGTTCCAGTCACACATCACCACAAGAGGCGCGCGTTTGTTTTTAAAAATTTATACGAATGCTCCCATATTTTCTTACGCAATGTTGTTGCGAAGGCACTCGAACGAACTTATTCCGGACCTTACAAGGTTGTTAAAAGACTGTCCGATAGGGTGTTTGATATCGATATCAACGGGAAAACGAAAAGCGTCTCGGTTGAGCTACTTAAGCCGGCATATCTCATGTCTGAAGACTTGTTAGCTGATACACTTGATAGCGACCCTCCTTTAACCACCCCTTCCAGTCTAGCTGGAACCCAGGACTCGAATGATGCTGGCAATTCGCCAGTCACCTCATCCAGTTTGGCTGGAACCCACGACTTGGACGGTCCTGGCGATTTGCCAGTACCAATGGTTGAAAAGGTTTTAAAAACTTACGCTCGTAAAAAGCAAGTGAGATTTTCAAATATATAATTTTATTAATCTTTGCATATTATAGTGTTTGTAACTTTGTGTTATTCTAATGTTGCTAATGCATAATTTTATTAATCTTTGCATATTATATAATGTTTGTGACTTTGTTGAATTGTAACGTTCACACTAGGAGGGGAGTGTGTGGGGACTTGTATCGCCCTCTCACTCACTCCGAGAGTGAAGTGGAGGCTGTCAATTGTCAGGATGGATTCGATCCATTATGGCGGATTAGGTTGCACCTGAGTCGTGACAGAGACTGGTTGTAAAAGTCGTTGACTTCCACGTGTCTAAGCTATGTAGCTGTTTTCTTGTACGATTGGTACAATAAAGTATTGTTACCCGTTAATGAGTGTATTATTTTGGTGTTTAAGAGTATAGGATCTCTCGTCTGGTGACTATAAAACCTACAAAAAAGTGTGCTTACTTTTCGTTTCCTGGTAGTTGGCTGGGAATTACAGAAAACATTTAGAATTCATATTTTTGTGCGAGTTTATGATATTTATCCGCATAATAGATTTTCTTTTTATGTGAATAGTGATCAGTTTCTTATTATATACTGTTGTGACAATTTGTGTTGTGTTTTATTATTAAAAAAAACAAACTAACAGGACATTATAGAATAGATTATAGTGCTGTAACTTGTGGTAAATTTCCATATTAGGGTTGCAATTTACAAAACTATTATTATTTGTTTAATAAAGACTTAGTTTTCAGGTAAGATTCTATATACTCTCTTTTATTTTAATATTAAGGTTTTAAAATGTTAGTTTCTCTATAAATAATCATGTTATCTACTGCTCCATAGTCACACCTTGGAACAAATCTATAATCGTTTTTATGTTTGCGATTGTTACTTTAAAGAGTACTGCAAAGTGCCAACCAGTAAGAGAGGACTCAAAAGAGCAGCAATACCTACTCTTAACATTGAAGGTAAGTAAATGAATGAATTACTATTAAAAGAATATCTATGTAAATCTTATTTAGTAAGATTTACATATTATCTACTCATGTAAGTTATTTTATTATTTAATTTTTTTCCTTAAATTGTTGGCACAAATTGGTGGCAAACCTAAAATATGGGACCCTTATTTTTTTATTTTTTTTTCAATGAACAGGGTTTTCCATACTGAATTTATTGCAATTAAAATTTCCACGTTTTACTTATATATATCTACATATAGAATGATATTACTATTATATTTTTTAAATAGAAAATTATGTTTTACTAGCAAAAGATCTTTCAAGTTCTTAAGTTCAGTCCTCTTACCACTGGGGGCTTTGGGTATAAAAGATTCACCTTAAAAACTGTTTTTTTTTCTTTTTTATACTAATAAAACAGAATGCTGAGTTATTAAAAATAAATTTTTGATTATTGGGCATTAAAGTATTTTATAAAAAAGTGAAAATTGCTTGTATCTTGTACTCAATATTACCTTTTGGCTGAGGGGAGCAAAATAATTTGATATTTTAAACCCCGCATCTTCAACTGGGGGCTTACATAATATATACTTACCTTAAATAGTTGTTTCCGAGAGCAGCTTTTCAAATATTCAAGATAATGGATCTGTCTTTAGATGATTTTAAAAAATATGAAAAGCTATAGATTTTAAACTTGAAAACAGATGATAAAGCATCAAGCAGGTACTTTATAAAAAAATTAGTCATATCTTTTAGAGTGATATGACTTAATCCTGAGTTTGAGATGTGGATTAAAACATTCAAAACAATAAAATTTTGGTTTAGGTATCAACTTTATATAGGGATTCATTAAATTATGTTAGGAGAGGTTCAAAATATCATTTTAATTTTTGAGGCTTAAGCTTTAATAGAATCATTTTAATTTGCTTTAAAAAATTTTTTTGCAAGATTTTTTATATATGTAGATCTTATTTATAAAAATAAATTAATTTTAACATCTTGATTTTCTGAGAGTAAAAATTATTTACATTAATTTATATCATCTGGGAAGCAACTTTATATTTAAAGCAATATTTATTTTTTAGGGTATGGTGCTTATAATGCTGAGCTATTATTAAGCAATAAAGGACATATAATAAATGGCATATATTATGCAAAAGGTAAGATTTCTTCAAAATTCAGAATAGAATATATTTATATACATTTTTGATATTTTCTGCATATTTTTTGTCACTTCTAATATATGAAATGGCTTAAATATATGTTTTACATAATGATTATTAACTAATTAATATTATAATTATTGAAATATTTATTTTTGAAATTAACGTTGAGAAGACGTCGACCATGCTTTTAAATTAATGCATTTTGATACCTAATTAATGTTTCAATTAGATTTGGATTTTGTTTATATTTTAATTAAAACCTTTTCATTTTACTTAACATTTGTTAAAATAACAAGTACTGCTTATTGCCTTTTCCCAAAAGTTTTTTTTAGCACTTCCAACCAAAAAATTATTAGACCTTCATATGTATCTAAAAATATATAATAATTTTTTTTAAAGGTTTCGTCGATGGGTCCATATGTTCTAAAGTTACTAATCTTTTAGAACCTATCAGCCAAACTAATGTGGTAGAAAATATCTTAAAGGTACCTATGGAAATAGCTGATAAGAGATCCTCATATGCTTTAAATCAAAGAGATATTCCAGAAAATACCTCATCTTATATGGAAATAATTGCTATAATAGAAAATTCCAACAAATAGATATTGAAAAAGTACCATTACAAATTGTACCTAATGCCTCAAGGAAAAACGAATCTGCTAAGAAACGTGAGTATACTTACATATGTATACATTTATTATATCTATTTTATAAAATTCATTTATTATTATTATTATATTTATTTTTTTCTCCTCACTAGTTCTTATTCGTTTTTTTTATTGCCAATTTTATTAATATTCCCTTAAACAAATGCATTATTTGAATATTTAAAAAATATGTTTTTAGGTCTTGAAAAGAAGGTTTTCATTAAAAAGTTTAAATGTTCATCGTTTGAGTTGACACTAAAGGCCAAAAAATTATACACCAAATTAACATCTTGGAGGAGTGAAATATATGGAATGGAAAAAAAAATTAAATCTTACAAAGAGAGAATAGGTATTGCCGAAAAATATGTCAATTCCACAGATTTTAAAAACCAATTAAAACATATTAATAGTCCTACTTACAAGTTCATTATAAAATGATGTATATTATAATATCCATCTTCACCAATAATAAATTATTATTCGTGAAATCACAGAAACGTACACATGTACGTTTTTTGATACATATCAGAGACAACTATTTTTTTCTGCATGTATGTTATTTCGTAGTATGTTATGTATTTGGCATAGACATAATTCAAAATAGACAATACTTACAAAAGGTCCCCAAGAAATGATAAGTCGAAAATTCACCTCCATATTTTTTAATTTAAAATATAATACCGTGTAAATGTATATTATTATGTAGTACTTATTGATTTTAAGATTTTTACTTGTTTTAATAAATATTTTGTTAGTTTTATAACTTCTATATTTGAATTTTATGTTTTTGCTATGTCTTTTTCAGATCGTTACTTGAAATAATAATAGGCAACAAAAATTAATTTTTCTATAATATTTCAATTGATGTTCGGAGGTAAACTGAAATTCTAAGAGATATGTAATAATATTTCTTCAGGTTTCCTGAATATTGATTGAAATATTATCGGGAAAATAATTATTATTGTCTATTATTATTTCAACAGATTTTTAATGTTCATTTCTCCATATTTGGTGAAGGGGCCGGTATACATTTTTACAGGTATCTTTGCTAGTTCGGATCGCATCCACCGTTTTTGTGACGTTTTGTTCCGCAGAACTTTATTCAGAGTTTGTCTTCTATCCTTGGTCTGTTTTCTGTTAATGGATCTTAGAACATTGAAAGGCTAGAATTAGATGTGTGTGAAGCTAGTGTCCGATCGTTATCCAGCAACCAAAATCGAGAACGCAGCATATGTCGGTTGCCAGCGACCAATTTATAGTCCGCGCTCCCTGTTATTTAATCAATATAATGCCCGTATCTCCTGAAATTCCCAAGGGATTTTAATAATTTTTTGTCCAGATATTACCAATGACGCTATGACTACCTAAATCGACTGACGATGGTCTCAAACCTATACAAACGAAAGTTTTTTGGTAAAAAATTATTGAATTTTTAAACGTACAAAAAAAATTTAAAAGCTGTAACTTGCACAACTGCCAAAAGATTCGAATGAAACTTTTTTATGTAATTACTAATAAATATCTAAACCGATTTCAGATGGTTGCAAATCTCTACAAACGAAAGTTTTTTGATAAAAATGATTGAATTTTTAGATGTAAAAAAAAATTAAAAGCTGTAACTTTCACAACTCCCAAAGGATTTGAATGAAATTTTCTTATGTAATTACTTATAAATATCTAAATCGATTTAACATGGTTGCAAACCTCTACGAACGAAAGTTTTTTGGTAAAAAATTATTGAAGTGTTAGATGTAGAACAATATAAACGACTATAACTTCCAAAACTCCCAAAGGATTCGAATGAAACTTTTTTATGCAACTAATAAAAAAAATCTAAGTCGATTTCAGATGGTTGCAAACCTCTACAAACGAAAGTTTTTTGGTAAAAAATTATTGAATTGTAAGATGTATTCAAAAAACTTAATGGCCTTTGGGAGGTTTGCAACCATGTAAAATCGAATTAGATATTTATAAATAATTGCATAAAAAAGTTTCGTTCGAATCCTTTGGGAGTTTTCGAAGCTATAGTCGTTTATATTGTTCTACATCTAACACTTCAATAATTTTTTACCAAAAAACTTTTTGTTGGGTTGGGTTGGGTATATCTATGGTCTGTGCGCAGCGCCTTATGTTCCCCTCGCGGTGATAAAGAAACGGAACAAACCAAAACACTGCACATATACTCCCAGAGTCGACAACCCATTTGACAGATACCGTCTGTCATTGAATTTATGCAAAAAAAGCAGCAAAAAAATTCAATAAATCAGTTTACCTTCATTTGTAATCAATCATTTAAAGTTCAAACATGTCATTACTTAGTAGTTATGTCTATCTTTAGTTATTACGTTTAGTAACAGTAATATATGCATTTTTTCACACAAACTTTTGACTTTGATCTAAAAATAAATCCTAATGAAACCAGTCATACAAAAACAACCTTTAATAAGATACCTAAGTACCTAATTATTAACAAAAAAAAATTTAACCATTTAGTTCTTGAATTACGTAAACTTTGATAATGTAACATTTATTTAGTTTGGTGGCTATAAAAACAAATAATTTATAGTATGTATTATCAATTTACATATTTTTCCCAAGTAGGTACATTAAATAATAATTTTATGTCAGATAATAAAGTTATTATAAAATCGTGCTCCGTCTTCCCCTACAGTTCGAATTAGATGAAACTCGTAAAATAATAGCTATTTTTTACCCGAATTCCCCTTTACTTTTTACTTTACTTACTTTACTTACTTTAATTATTTTTTGCTAGTTCCCCGTCGGCGAGGAGCTCGGCGACCTGCCGAAATATAAAAGGCACAGATGTAAATAGCTCCACAGCGGAGTAATAACTCGGTGTTATTATTCCTTGCTTCACCATCATCTTCATCCATATTATTCCTAGAGGACCTTGGTGTCTCTTGATCCCTTAAGAAATTGAACAAATACCAAAAAGATGGCTTGTAGGTGTCATATTCCTCAGCCCCAGATCAGTTAGTTTGGTTAACTTTTGCCAACTCGTTTCGTTCAACGCTCCTTAACGAATTAATTTTTTTTATAACTGTTTCTCTGTTTGCTTCATCATCAATTTTTCTATTAAAATCTCAGAAGCCATATTCTTTGGGTTTAATACACCAAAGACATGGGAAACTTTTATATAACGCCATAAACTCAGCTAAAAAACCCCCGAGAACATTGCCGAAGATCTCCCATTTTCACCAATTAAGTCAACAAAATGTAAATAAATCGAGAAATAAATGTATAAAAAACCGTAAAAAACGGAGTAATAACTCCGTGCGGAGCTATTTACATCTGTGATATAAGGTTTTTCGCCGAGTGAAGCAACTTGTATTTTATTCAGTAAACTTTGCTCACACTTAATTGACAAGGAATGTGCTGTTTTGTAATATTCGATAAGATCTTTACCAGTTGAATCAGTACATTCACACAAAGAGCACCTTAACACCTTTTTGACCACTGCATGTATATGCAGATACTTAAATAAAAAAATTGTATGATTGTAATATAATGTACTTTAAGTAAGTAGGTACACCTACAAGAAAATAGTGAAAATGAAAGAAATTAGGTTTAGGTATTTTTTTTTTAATAATGAAATGAAATCGAAAAAAAAGTGTTAGTTAACTTGCTTACCTGGATGCTTGCGTTTAACATGCGCTCTTAAAGTAAATGTTTGTTTAAATTGCACTAGCACTCAGAACACTCTATTTTATTAGAGGTTTTCATCACAGAATAATTAAAAGTAATAGTCCACAAAAAAAAAAGATAAAACAGGAAATCCAATTGAATTAATCAAACAAAATTGTCGTTAGACGTAGAGAAATTAAAATTAAGATGCCCGTTCTCGTTCTTTAAAAGCAAGGTTATTAAAAAGTTAAACGTTAAACTACAGTAAACACTGTAAAAACATGGAAGAAGTGTTAATTAATATCGATATCGATATGAAATCATAAATATTGAATGCGCGCAGACTCGCTAGGTCTATGTGCCAGTCGATATTGCCGGAGTGTACCTAGATCCTTGTGTGCCTCTTTAATAACTTATGAGGTCCCAATAACCACAGAAATTGGGAAAATATTGTGCTATTCATACTATTTTGGTGTTTTTATTAGTTAGCCCCAGTAACGTGGCGTTCGCTCGAAAACGTTTGATGCCTTTTTAATTTTATTTTTTGCTTTTTGAATTTGGATTGGTTGGACTATATGTACAGAGTGCTAAAAAAAACGAGTACTTGAAAGTAAGCTGTAATAAAATATGTCGGGTTTATACAGCAAAATAATTTAACATAAAGAAAATATTTATTTGGCAATTTCAATGTAAAAATGTGTCTTTTAAGTTAATTTAAAATGAATTATTTCGCTTTATGAACCCTAGAATACGGTTTTTGTAGAAAATAAAATTTATTTAATAAATTTGTTTTTTATATTTCTATACTATGTTTATAAACATAAAAATGTAAAAAATCTTTAGCTCTAAAATTAAATGACAACTAAGCTTACAATCTCCAACTCCATAATTGTCAACTCCTTATATGCACTGCACATAGGCAAAGAAAAATACTTCTTTATAACAAAATATTGCTTTCTGTTCAAAAGAGCCATTCATTTTTAACTAATTCCATTTTACAGTATGTATGTACTTCAGTATTTAAAGTGGTGGAAATCTTGTGACGAATATTGCAGCAGAAGAGTGATGATTGTTTTTAATATATTAATTCCCCCGGAGTGTGTGTAGATTGTTGTGTAGTGACGGGTAGTTGCGTGACATAGGCTATGAAAAAAACTGATATTATCCAACTTGTAAAGAACTTCTATGTGGCATTCCACATTGATAAGCCGTATTATTTTATTGATATGCACTATTCTGTTATTGTCACTATTTCATCACTTGTCATCAAAAAAAGGGTTATCGATTTGTAAGTATTTGTCTGTACTAAACCCATTACCCCAGTTTCTCACGTTGCCTTTTGTTAGTTGTGTTATTTTGTCTGTAAAAGAATCCGTAGGCTGGATTGTATCTGGATTGAACTTATTTTTGCTTTTCAATACAATTTTAGTACGGTGTATATCACGAAGTTTGTGTATGTTTTAATCAGGCGTTTGATATTTCAAAGAAATGAAATATTTAATAGGGCCTAATTGCAAACTCTTCTTTTGCGAACCGACGTGAACCTTTAAGCAGGTAGCTTTCGATTCAACAGAGGGCTTTTGTCTTGGCAAGATAAATTTTTAATTTTTCTTAAATTATTATAGAATCTTTATTCCTTGCTTCACCATCATCTTCATCCATATTATTCCTAGAGGACCTTGGTGTCTCTTGATCCCTTAAGAAATTGAACAAATCAAAATACCAAAAAGATGGCTTGTAGGTGTCATATTCCTCAGCTCCAGATCAGTTAGTTTGGTTAACTTTTGCCAACTCGTTTCGTTCAACGCTCCTTAACGAATTAATTTTTTTTATAACTGTTTCTCTGTTTGCTTCATCATCAACTTTTCTATTAAAATCTCAGAAGCCATATTCGTATTTTATATAACGCCATAAACTCACCTAAAAACCCCCGAGAACATTGCCGAAGATCTCCCATTTTCACCAATTAAGTCAACAAAATGTAAATAAATCGAAAAATAAATGTATAAAAAACCGTAAAAAACGGAATTAATTGACCGCACATACCCTTGCCTGAGCAATCCATGGCATCCCTTTCCCTCTCGCGTCTGTTGTCGCTGCAACTGTACCGCCTCCGCGCAGTTCTCAAAATTGCACAGTTTTTGTATCCACGCGCAACTTTTTGTCTGCAACGTGTTAAACTGTGCAGGCAAAACGTTGTGCAAAACCTAGCTGGACCTTGCTTAAAACTGTATTTTATTTGTTCAAGTTTTTGAAGGATAGCTAATGAACTTAATATACCCTAAATAAATATACCTTGGAGTGCTAATGGAAATGGCCACCATGACATAGAAAGTCATGATTCGTGACTTTTTCACTCATAAATAATTAAATTATTTTATAAAAAAATCGTAGTTCAAAAATTATCGATTAGGGCACGATTCAACAAAGGGGTTGTGTCCTGGCAAGATAAATTTTTAATTTTTCTTAAATTATTATAGAATCTTCATTTTAGCCTTAATTTTAAATTCCCTTAAATTTATATCCTAAAAATATAAGTTCGCAGGATATGTTCCGGGAGGCTTTCCTTTAAGGAGTATAGTATTCGTTAGGTCGCGAAACTAGTTGCCAGATATGTGATTTGTATTATGGAATGATGAGCGGACTGTTTTTGAATTTAAACAAAGTTTACGTATTATTTACTTTAAAGAAAGTAGTATTCGAAAAAACTGTATAATTTACAAGAGCAAAATGGACATCTTTCTCTACTGCTCAAGCTCGGCGAGAAGTAGATGGTGCTAGGCGCTTTAATAATTTTGATAGCTTGTATTATACATACCGCCGGCCTTAAATACATTATTTCAACAATAAAATAAAATAATTATAACTATATAACTATATAATAATTATAACTATGTTATACTGTGTGTAATACCTAACACCTAGATGATAGGCATGAGACAATTCTTGAAAATGTTTCAGACGATTTGAAGAGATATTTAGCATAACCGACTGTGGTAGAGCAACTAAAGATTCACTGAGGAGAAAATCTTTTGGTGTTAATGCTTCCAAATCCGATGGGTCGTTAGTTAGTGGTAGTAGAGGTCGGGAATTGAGTATTGCTTCTATTTGCGTAAGCAAAGTATAAAAACTTTTAAAATTTAAATGGTTATTCCCTAAGATCATTTTATTGTGGTATTTAAATATGATTCCCAAATACCTCCTTAGTAAGGCGATCTTGACGGGATAAATCACCATCTTATTTTATGTTAAGAAAAATAAGAATTATATTTAGAACACACAGTATCTTGAACAAATTGAGTTTTCTAAGTTCATTATCCGCACCTACAAAATTTGTGGCATGGTTACTAAAAATTTGGCTAAGCAGCCCGCGTCGAGAAATAAATCTTTTAAATGTACCTAAAAAGTATCAGAGCTTAAATCCGTAACAAGCTCAACATGACAAGAACGAGAATTAAAACACAAATATACAAAAAAAAATAGGATCCTGCGTGATCTATTCCGCAACTAAAAAAAAGGCGTGATGGTTTTACTCTTTCGAGTGATAGAGAGCCCATTAATTGGTTCATACTTTTAGGTTTTACCCTAAAACAAACTACGCATTTATGCAATACGTTCCGAACCCAAATTCTATCAGCTACAATCCAGAATTGTCTTCTGATTTGCAACAAAATTAACGGAAGTCCGGCATGTAAATATTTCAAATGGAACTGCTTAATCAATAAAGTTGTAAATGAGTGCTTTGATGGAAGTTTTGTACTTGAGTATCCTAATCTAATCGTAATCTCCACACCTTTTGTAAACTTAATTTAGCCTTTACCATTACAGGACTTACTAAACCGAGTATATCGAATAATTGACCAATTCTTGCCAAAATCAACCGTTTTATAATGAACAAATTTGCTTGTCTAATTAAGAATTTATAACCGATTGTATCATTCTTAAAATTTCATATAGGTCCAAGAGCCTTGGCTTCGATCACCCCGTATGCAATATGAATCAGACATCTTATATGAATGAGTTTCGTTTTTTAATAATTGGGGTTCATTTGATATCCCTTTTCGAAGAATTAAACCTGATTTTGCTAAGATTTCCGAAATTTGATTGACTAAAAAAGATGTGCTCGCTACATGATGGTATTTAAATTGGTAATGAATGATTTGTTGGGTTTTCGAATTACACCAAAGAATACATCGTAATTTTCGCTGAGGTTCATCTACTAATATCATGCTATATATTTTCTCAAAATCCGCAGAATAATAAGTGCAGAATAAATAATATTGGAAATATATAATATAGAACGATATCAAATACATCCTTTTGAATTTTGCGGACCTACTTTCAAAACATCGTTTAAAGTTAGACCTGGGCTGAGATTCTAAAATGACGACTCGATCTTGATACGATCACGACTTCGAATTCGATCGCGACTCAGTCGTGACGAGAAGGGTGATTCTAAATTTCAATCGTCGGCTAAACTCGTTTTATTTGGTTTGATTTAGGTTTCTTGGTATATATTTGTTATTTTCCCTAATATTTGACACATGGAAAGGTCAATTATCTTTTCTATTGATAAACACTTAGAATTTTCATTTATTTTGTTAATTTTATTTGCCTCCGTGTTTTTTTTATTTGAATATATGCCAATTCAATAAAAAAAAATCGTTTAAAACCACCACTATCTATTGGGAAATATAATTGAATTCCTGGAAAATCACAAAAACTTGTTTTGTTCATGCACTTTTGGTTTTAATATGGCAACATGGGTGCAATCAATAGGACCTATAACACTATGGACATTGGATCTCTCCATAACTGTCAATTTATTAATTTGTCTCTTATCTCTTATATTTGGAAAATTAATGAATCAGTCAGCAAGGTGATTGTCAATAATTTTAGAAATTTTATGGATCCAACAAAGAGCAGTAGTTTCGCTAATTCCAAATTTAAAGTCTTGTCCAATGTAACTTCTTTGGTAACAATCTGTGGCATAAAATCTTGACATACTAAAACTGCCCATTCAATGGTAACTCTACTTCCTTCAGCCTCGATTATTAACAGAAGTTTGTGGAAAATAGGGTCGAATTAGATCTATTAGTTGTTGTGTTTAAGAAAGCTTATTAATATTTACTTTGAATATATATTATGTGCATAAAGTCCAGTTCAGAGATCTATTAGAATCTATGATGTGTCGCAGATGCCGCACTAACTAGTCCGTGCGCCTATGTCGCAATTATGGTCGCATGTTATACATGTTTAAATGGCAAAATTTTATATTCTTCTTCTTCTTCACTACCATGGACTCGTGTCGTTATTCGACAGCCGCCCAATACCGAAAATTTTATATTGTTTATCTATGAAATCATTTTAAATATACGTAAAACCCCATGTTTTATACTATTTTTTATTTTTCTTTCGAAAATATCAATTTTTAGAAAGAAAATAATATCACAAGAAAATAATATCAAAAAATTGAGCGCGGACTAAAATCTAAGCATCTCACAAAATATTTTAAACACTTTCAGCACTCACATACATGTCACCTCTTTTTAGCCAGTCTAATAAATAAAGATAAAACACCTGCGTTCTGGCGATTCTTACTTTAGTGTACGTGCACACAGGACGCGATTAAGCGATAAGCTTTGAGATACGACGCTATGCGATGCTATGCTTTTGATTACTTGCTCTATTTTGGTTGTGTTTTAATAGAAGGGGATAAACAAAAGCGTAGTAACTTTCAAACCTCTGCCTGCGTCAGTTCCAGCTACCATGGAATTATTATTATTAGAAATTTCATTTTTACGATATATATAAAAAAAAGAAATGGGTACATGAAATTTATCGTGAACGATTAACCTACGGAAAATTTCATATTTGTTCTCCGAATTAACCCTATATCCTGACAAATTTCGAGAATATTTCCGAATGTCTTTGGAAACATTTATACTTATGGAAAATGGTTTAACACCATTAGTGGGAAAACTGACAACAAACTGGAGGGTTCCAGTTTCCAATCAGCGTTAAAGAACGCCTTGTCGTAACGTTAAGGTAAGAAAAAAATGCTTAGATATATGTGAGTACTTAAATATTTTATTTCAAATTCGTTAGAGTTATTTTAGAAAAATAAGAATGTAAATGTATAAAATATGTCTTTTTTCTTCAGGGAAGAATTGTGTAAGAACTATTTGTTTCTGTGGAATAAGCGGGTGAAGCCAATGGTGTTGCCACAAAAGTGTGTGTCATTTGAGGCTGATGAGTTGGCATATTATTGGCAAAACTTATATTTTCAACATGGTGCTCGTTCACTGTGGTTTCGTAAAGCAGTTCCTGCATCTTGAGACAAAACCACATCTTTGTTTCAAAACGTATTTTTTTTAGCGGTGTATGGAAACTCATAATAAAGTGATAGTGATCATCCTGAGTAATCTGAGATTGTGTCGATAAAACGGAATTATTTGTTTTAAGAACGTCAATTTTTTGTTGCTCTAATTACAAAAATTCTTCAATATTAAAGTCTTCTTTTCTTTTGGCTGCTCTTTTTGCAGGACGGTTTGGCGGATGGCCACAGTCAGTTGGCTCTTGACGTACATTTTTATCTGAGCTAGTAGTTGCAATAGTTTGGTTGTTGTGATCAGATAATAGTTGTTCTGATTCAATTCTTTCATCCGGAGTAACAGATGTCTCATCGTCGATGTCATCAGGAAATAAATGATCATTGGATACATCTTCGTTTAGTTGGCTTGCAGTACCGTCAGTGGGTAAGTTGCCAGTTAGCTGTCTCGGAGTCATTTGATCCTTAAGGAACCAAACCATAAAATCTTAAAGACTTTGAACTAAAGTTTGAAGGAGTTTCGTCTTCAGATTTAGGTTTCGGCAACTTCTTCAGCTCATTTCTGAAGACACCTCGTAAATATTTCCAGCTTTTTTTAGCAGTTTCTAAAAAAAAAGAATAAAATTGTATGTTTTCAAAAAATAATCTTGTTTTTATGAATTAATTTTTAGTTAAAAATCAGTAGAATGTTGACATATCTCTTAACATATCACTACAGATAATTCACTAAGGGCCAGTTCTACAAACATGCTATAACTTTTTTCCTGGAGTAATTACTATGACAACGATTGTTGAGACAATTGTAATTTTAGCAATTATTGTAAAAATAAACATACCATGATTGTAGAACTAGCCCTTAGTGATAATAACACACTAATTGATACTCCTTTTTCCAGTCCTTGTTTCTGGCGACAGGTGCCTCTTATAGAAGCCTAGCATTCTCTTTTCGCCTTGGCGTTTTAACTGTGGCAAAGATAGTTAAACAAACATGCGAAGCAATATGGAAAGTTTATGTTGCTACATATTTGCCGGTCCCGACGAAAGAAATTTTTAGTCGTTCCGCCTCTGACTATTGGAATAAATGGAATTTGCCTCATTGCGTCGGCTCAATTGATGGTAAACATGTACGAATTAAATGTCCGGCGAATTCAGGAACAATGTTTTACAATTATTATAAATAATATTTTTCCATCGTTTTACAAGCTGTGGTTGACGCCAAGTACAAATTTCTGACCATAGAAGTGGGTGCATATGGAAAACAAAGCGATGGAGGAATCTTTCAGTCGTCACAAACATATGCTTTGTTAAAAAATGAAAAGTTTAATTTAGCCAAGACAATAACATTACCTGATTCAGACATAGAATTCCCGTTCTATTTGATTGGAGATGAAGCATATCCGTTGACACATTTCCTAATACAACCATTTCTTCGAAGGCAACTCACAGATGAAAATGAGAATTTCAACCGTAGGCTATACAGAGCTCGGAGGTGTGTGGAATGTGCATTTGGAATTCGAGTGGCTAGGTGGAGAATAATAACGAAAGCAATAGAGACCGACCCTTTCGTAGCAGAAACCATATTTAAATGAGCTTGTTTGCTACACAATATTATAATATACCGAAAGGGAATCCATGATTATGATATAAACAATCACGAACAAACTTGCAGTGACATGATCAGCCAGCCTGCCTCACGTGTAAACAACATAGCGTTAAAACAAGCATATGAATTAAGAGATATTTTAAAATCGTATTTAGTAAACCACATAAATATAAAATAAACTAGTATGTAAACACCATGTTTAACTTACTTGAAACGTTTAGTTCTGCAGCTACCTCCTGCCATAATTTCTCAACTTTGTCCCAATCTCGATAGCCTTTGTTTTGTTGATCCCATAGTGGAAGACGCACTCGGACTGCATTCATTAATTTTTCTGCATCCATACCACACGAAATACGGACAAATATAACTAGACAATAACTAGCTGCGCGAGGACCCAAGCGATTAAAATCAAACTTGCTTGAAAATGAAACAAACGCACGAGATCGCATCTTAAAGCAGCAACAAGCGCGCTGTTTGAACGCTTGCTTTTGATTTTAGAGGTTTGTATTAATCGCACCGCATCGCATAGCATCGCTTATCGCTTAATGGCGTCCTGTGTGCACGTACACTTAGGCTGTGCAAGTGATTGTGTATCTCTCTCTATCCCACTAATTTTGAGAATTTCGGGGCCGTACCCAAATCAATTTTTGGGCTGTTTTTGTATTGCTTTTGACGTATTTTTAAAAAAAAATCTTTAAGGGGTCTATCACCTTTAATAGTTGGGAGGAGGGCCATGTGAGGTTATTATTATTTGATGGGTTTTGCCGGCTTTGCTTCTTACACGTTTATGAAAGTGGAGAATTTAGAATTTGGCCTGTATTCGTCTAAATTTTTTGCAGCTTTTACTGTGAGGAAATGTGTTTTTTTTAATTTGTGTTTGTGGATTTGTTTTGGTATTATACCTAAAGACCTTAAAATGTTTCGACCCTGGGAAAATAGGCAGGAAAATTTTGCAAATGAAGAGGAAAGTGTTTGTGCGGGCTTATGGAGACCGTGGGTGCACAACACTTGTGATGAAAACAATAAGAGTGATCTGGACAGTGATTTAGACTTACATAGTTCCGATAGTTCATTTTCTAGTGTTGAGGAAGCAAAAAGAAGCAAGGGAAGTAGAAGCTACAGGGGAAAATCAAGCAGTTTTAAAACGTAATTGTTTAAGTACAGACGCCAAACAAATTTATCTAAATATCTATAACAATCTAAGGAATTATCCTCAGTTCACTCAGTGATTGTAGTGCTTTGCAAAAAACAGCGTTTTTAACAGGGGTTCCCTAACGTACAATATGCCTGTAAAAAAGGGATTAAAGAAAGAATAAAAAGGAAAGATGCAGGACAATCAAAGGGACTTGACACGGATATTGCCAAATTGCTAAGAAAAGATGTGTATTCTAAATACAAAAGCAATGAGGTTCTGACCATAGAGATGGTTAGGGACACTGTTGGCGCTACTTAAAAATTGTTAACCTTGGCAACCGTGCCAAACGCACCAGCCTGCTGCTGCACCGCCGACGTTCGATCTCTCTTCTCCGCTGACCAGCAGCAAAGTTTACTGAATAAAATAAGTATTTTATTCAGTAAACTTTGCCAGCAGCTCGACAACAAGGCCTCCGTCCGAATTATTAACTTTAAGTTGTTTTTATCGATTTATATGTCTGCCAGCCTTTATATTTTGTATGGAATAAAGTGAATTAAAAACTAAAGTTACAGTCCGTTAGATCATGGTCCTTCGCGACAGATTAGGACTAAAATCCGTGCATTTCTGAACGAAACAAAGCAAGAAAACAAGTGTATTCGCCGCCGAACAACGACGCCGGGTTTTTTCCTCAACGACGGGCTCGGCGCGAGTTATACGGTAGTGGATGCGCGAAACAATTGGCCTGGTAGTAAAGCAGACGGGGTGAGTCGTTCCTAGTATTTTTGTTTTCTATCCTAAGGTTAATCCCCTACTCTCTGAGTTCAAAACTTACGTACTAGTTTTTATTGCATAAATTTGTATTAGTGAAACTCTGCTAGTATTTTTCTTGGGTGGTCTTAACCTATAATTTGAATTTATTTGGTCAGCAGAAGAGCTTAATTTCAAGCCAGTATTTATTTTATTTGAGTATTTCAAGTGTTTAATTTATAACAGAATGCCTCCCACGGGTTTAACAAAAAAGCGCGCTGGCTTGAAAGTGTCATTAACTGCCTTTATTAAATTCGTAAACAAGTGTAAGGATGAGTATCCGCCAGAAGGTCTGAGTGATATTCAAGCTTTTAATTTGCAAGAAAGGTTAATAAAACTAGAAAATACCTTTACACAATTAAATGAAGTTCAGACGGCGATTGAGGAGACTGTTGAGGAGGAAAGCTTACAAGCCGAGTTTAATGAGCGCACTAGTTTTGAAGATTTATATTTTCAGCATCTCGCTATTGCTAAAAGTATGCTTTCTAGTCCAGATGAGCCTCCCCAACTACCCTCAAACTCAATTGTTATTCACAGTATACCACAAAGTCCACAAGTTCCCGTTAAACTTCCAGATATTCCTTTACCTACTTTCGACGGCTCCTTCGAAACATAGCTTGAATTTTGGGATACATTCGATTCGCTAATAAATAAAAATACAGAATTATCCGAAATCATTTAGGCATTAGAGTTTTCCGAGAGCGGCTATGCGGTGGCATGGAATGCACTTCTGGAGCGGTACAACAATCATAAATTGCTTATTCATAACCATTTAAAGGCGATTTTTTCTTTAGAAAGTATTCAAAAGGAATTATCTGCGAAAATTCGAGTGCTAGTGGATGATTTGAGCAAGCATCTTAGTTTAATAAAAAAGTTAGGGCAAGCAATCACCAATTGGGACACGCTTTAAATTTTTATGATTACCTCTAAGCTAGATCAAAAAATTAATTTAGATTGGGAAACATCTTCAGCTAGTACTAATGCGCCCACGCTAGATCAGTTTATTGCGTTTCTTAAAAATCGTGCGGATGTATTAGAGACAATCGAGTTTAAAGGTAATTCATTAAATCGCGACAGCGCGCCAAATCCAGACAAGGAAAGGCATTTTTCTAGTGACAAGCTAGTTAGGTCTTTAGTAGTAAGCAAATATTCGTATTATTTTTGTAACGAAAATCACTCAATTTATTCTTGCAAAAAAATTATTGTTTTGCCCATTCCAGAGAGAGCAAATTTTATTAAAAATAAAAGGTTATGCATGAATTGCCTGCGCGACAATCACAAGGGTAAAAGATGTCAAGTAGGCCCTTGTAAAATATATAGGGCGTGGCACAATTCATTGCTTCATGTGGATGAAAACAACACGTATTCTTTAAATTACTGTCCAGAGTCAAGTAGTAATGAGCAGACAACTGCTGCTTTAAGCAAGCAAGTTCCTTCGGGAAAGGGATACGTTTTTCTATCCACATCTAGAATAAAAGTGTTCGACAAGCAGGGGTCATTTCGCTAGAGCGCTGTTAGATTGTGGATCCCATTTAATTTCCAAGGAAATGTCAGAACGTCTTGGACTAGAACAAGACGTAGCTATTCTTTCAGTTCTTGAAATAGCCAATATTACTTCCAATATTCAAAGCAAGTGTCAAGTCTAAATTTATTCAATGTATAAGGATTTTAAGGCTACTTTAACGTGCTTTATTTTACCAGAGGTAACAAGTATTTCGTCAGCTAGTTTTGATTTGCAGCATTTAAATATTCTAGCAAACCTTTACCTTGCCGATCCAGACTTTTTAAAATCGGGTTCTGTTGATCTTCTAATTGGTGCCGATCTATTTTGGAGTTTATTTTATAGAGGAAGTAAAATATTATGCGGTAAAAATCAGCCATATTTACAGGAGACAGAGCTAGGGTGGATTTTAGCCGGCATGATAGGCAACTTTCCTTCTTCCAATGCAGCCCCTTATTTGTGCAATTTAAGTACTACTTCTGAGCTACAAAAATCCATTGCCAAATTCTGGGAAATTGAGGAGATAAGCACCTCCAGAGCTCTTTCTAAAAAGAAATCTATTTGCGAAACTTTTTTCACACAAAGCACCCAGAGAGATTCTCAAGGGTGTTTTATTGTCACTTTGCCTTTAAAGCAAGCTCCAGACACATTGGGCAATTCCAGAGACCTAGCGGAAAAGAGGTTCTATTTTACCGAGAAAAGGTTGAGTAAAAACAAGGTTTTTCGCAATTACTATGCTGACTTTATGGCGGAATATGAAGCATTAAATCATATGACCTTGCAAAAGGAAGATGATTATAGCAGTTCCGAAATAGAGTATTATATGCCTCATCACGGCGTCTTTCGAGAGTCAAGTGTGACCACAAAGCTGCGCGTAGTCTTTGACGCTTCAGCTGCCACAAGCAACGGTCTTTCCCTGAACAATATTCAGCTAGTCGGTCCAGTTCTTCAAGACGACTTGTTCTCGATACTAGTTCGATTTCGTAAACATACTTACGTCATCTCGGCCGACATCGCAAAGATGTACCTTGTCTTAGTCGATCCAAGTCAAAGGGCTCTGCAAAAAATATTTTGGCGACCTAATCCCCAAGCTAAGGTACAAACCTACAGTTTAAACACCGTAACCTACGGGCATGCAAGTGCTAGTTTTTTAGCCATTCGATGTTTAGTTCAGTTGGCAAACGAGTGCGAATTTTTTAATCCCGACATTGCAGAGATTATCAAGCGCGATTTTTACGTTGATGATCTTTTGTCAGGAGCAGATAGCATCGTACAGGCAAGATATGTCTGCCAAAAGCTTACAGAATCTTTGAAACGAGGGTGTTTTGAGCTTTGCAAATGGCATTCTAATGAGCAGGAAATATTATATATATTTGAATCTACTAACCAAATGTCAAGCGAAGTGCTAGAATTTGCTCCTGACGAAAAATCTAAAACTTTAGGTCTAACTTGGGTTTGTAAAAATGATTTTTTAGTTTATGACGTGCAAGCCGCTCTGACCGAACGCAAAGTCACCAAGCGAAACGTATTTTCTTTGACCGTCAGAATTTTTGATCCTTTGGGTCTCCTAAGTCCTTCCACTATAATAGCTAAGATATTCATGCAACATTTGTGGTCAGAAAAGTTAAATTGGGACGATCCATTACCATTATCGCTAGCATCGGAATGGAATCGATTTCGTCAAGACTTTTTAAATTTAAATAAACTAGAAATTGATCGTCACGTTCTCTGCAAGGATCCCATAGAGATTGAACTTTATGGTTTCGCCGACGCATCAGAGAAGGCCTATGGTGCCTGCGTTTACCTTCGCTCTGTTGCGCAAGACGGCTGTATAATCGTAAACATTTTATGTGCCAAGACCAAAGTTGCTCCACTTAAAGCCATAACAATCCCCAAATTGGAGCTATATGCAGCATTGCTGCTAGCTAGGCTAGCTCACAAGGTTATACAATCCGTAAAGTTCGACAATCTTGTATTTTGGTCAGACTCATCTATCACTTTAGCATTGCTGAAGACTAGCCCAAACTTATTAAGGGCTTTTGAAAGCAATCGAGTCTCAAAGATTCAAGGCCTAACTGAAAGTGGCGAATGGAAATACGTTCCTAGCCAAGACAAACCCACCGACCTCGCATCGCGCGGTTTACTTCTAAGCCAGTTGCTTCAAACTTTCAGTTGGTGGCATGGTCCTTTATGGTTGTCAGGACCCAAGTCCGAGTGGCCTACTTTTCAACATCACGTTCAAGAGCTTCCCGGTTTAAATCCAGTTAAAACTGTGGCGATGCCTGTTAACATTTAAAAAAATGATTTTCCATTCGAGCGCGTCTTAACTCTTGATCGTTTGCAAATAATTGTATGCTACATTTTGAGATTTAAAAATTTGTGTCTTAAAAATTCACAAACTAGAAATTCCGTTTCGTTACAGGAAATGAATGAAGCATTAAAGTGTATTTTATACGCCGCGCAAACACAAAGTTTTCCTGATCAGCATTTACAATTATTCAAGGATAAAACTTTAGACAAGAATAACAAGCTTAGTGGTTTAAATCCGTTTATGGGTAGCGATGGTTTAATGCGAGTAGGCGGCCGTTTAAAATTTTTAGAGTTACCAGTTAATGCCAAGCATCCAATTATCCTAGATTGTAAGCATCATTTAACTAGATTAATATTTGAAAGCCAGCATCGAAATCTACTTCATCCAGGTCCGCATCTTCTCTTATTTACTGTTAGGGAACGGTACTGGCCGATCTCTGGTCGAAATCCAGCTCGATCAGTCACTAAAAATTGTTTGCAATGTTTTAGATTCAAAGCTGCCCTATTATGGGGAATTTACTCGCGAGCGTGTCACGCCCTCTAGTCCATTCCAAGTCACTGGCATAGATTACGCTGGGCCCTTTCATACAAGCTTTACGTCGCTTTGTGTCTAGACGCGGCAAGCCCTCAAAAATATATTCAGGCAACGGCACTACGTTCGTTGGAGCCAGTGGAGAGTTAGGTGAATTTTTAAAATCATCAGGGAACGAGCTAACTAGCCTAGCAATAAAGGAGAATATTGAATGGTCATTCATTCCACCATACTCCCCGCATTTCGGTTGCCTCTGGGAGGCAGGCGTAAAAAGCGTCAAACATCACGTTAAAAGAGTTCTAGCAGATGCGCGCTTAACGTTCGAAGAATTCTGCACAGTTTTGTGCCAAATAGAAGGGATTTTGAACTCAAGACCTCTTTGTCCCATGTCGTCCGACCCAAACGATTTCTTGTCTTTAACCCCGGCTCATTTCCTTATTGGAAAACCAATTGTGGCTGCTCCAGATGAGCCTGTAGAAGACCTACGAAGCAACCGGTTGACCAGATTCCAGTTATTCCAGAAAATCTGTCAGCATTTTTGGCGTCGTTGGGAACGAGAGTACCTTGCTGAGTTGCAGCAACGCAGCAAATGGAAGACAAATTGAAGAGCATTGAAGGAGGGAGCGTTAGTCCTAATCAAGGAGGAGCACACTTCGCCGACTAATTGGAAATTGGGTCGCATCCTCACGCTTCACCCAGGGGCCGAACGTTTGCCGCGTCGCCTCTATCAAGATATCGAGCGGCATTGTGAAGAGGAGCTTTTCGAGAATCTGCCCACTTCCATTCGATTGAAAGTGTGAGCCCTTTCAAGGCGGGGGGCATGTTGGCGCTACTTAAAAATTGTTAACCTTGGCAACCGCGCCAAGCGCACCAGCCTGCTGCTGCACCGCCGACGTTCGATCTCTCTTCTCGGCTGACCAGCAGCTCGACAACAAGGCCTCCGTCCGAATTATTAACTTTAAGTTGTTTTTACCGATTTATATGTCCGCCAGCCTTTATATTTTGTATGGAATAAAGTGAATTAAAAACTAAAGTTACAGGCCGTTAGAACAGGACACTTTATCGGCAAAGGACAAACATTTCTCAGTCCCAACCTTGCGGAGAAACCTGATAAAACTTGGATTTAAGCTTAAGATGGTTAACAAAAGAGCTGCTGTAATGGAATTGTCGTAATTATTTAGCCGAAACATGGTATGATACATTTATGATTGATGTATGATTTCCATTCTCTGGGAAAAACTCTTTTGCTATGGTAAGAAAAACACTGTTTTTATTAAGAAAACAAGTCTAAAATTTTGTTTTTTGCAGGTTACTGCCCCTGTTGTTCTTCAGCGACACAATAATGACTGCTTCTTCCTCCATTCTCTGGAAAAAAGTATTTTTTTTGCCATAGTAAGAAAACCCTATTTTTATTAATTAAACAAGTTTAAAGTTTTGTTTTTTTCAGCTTACTGCCCCTGTTTGTCCTTCAGTAACACAATAAAGTATATACATATAATATAATGCTTTAGTATCCATATGCTGATGTGCGAGATGAAGTTGGAATCCATAGCAGCAACATAAAAACTGTTTCCTTCCTTAATGGAAGAAACTGCTATAGAACAAAGACAAAACAACAGAATTTAAAAAAATATATTAACTCTTTGGGCCAGATTCAAAAGAATGGTTAAATTTATAAAAGTATTTAGTATCCTCACTATAGTTTTAGGATCCAGTATATTTAAAATGTAGTGTTTTGTATTAAAATTTTTGTTTTTAGTATAAGCATTTATTTTTGTTAATTTTCATCTAATCTCTCCTAATATGCACAATAACTAAATATGAGGCAAACAAATTAACAAATATTACATTCAGGATGTAAATGTGTTTTTTTTTAAAAATATACTTCCACTTTTCTGACTAAATAATTACTTTTTATCAAAAGAAGTTGGTACTAAATATAGAGATGGGGGTTCATAAGTATATTATTATAATAATATATCATATGTATTAATTTCAAAAAAACAATAATAAAGGACATTGAATATGGCTCAAACAAAAACATTTTAGCCTTCTGTGTCAAAAAGTAAATCTTTAATGCCTTAATCCACAGAATAAATGGGCCTAAGTAATTTGTACCACCTATTCTCTCTTCACTTGTTATAAACATCCCACTGATGGTGCTAAAAACTAAACTTATTAAATTAAAATTTTTGGTTAAAATCATTTTACGTACTTAAATCTTACATTTAAATTAAATATTACCTTGCTATCAACTATCCTGAATTTCTAACTAAACTAAAAAATCTAAAAACTAATAAACTAAATCTAAATCTAAAAAACTAAATAAAAAACTAAACCCAAAAATCCCGAATAATAAAATTTTAAGTACAAATAAATTTTAAGGCCGGACCTGTGCAACTTTTCACGCTTGAGTGGCTGTGACTGAGGTCAGACGTCTAACAAAATAGTACGTGGGCGGATGTAGTCAAATTTTACGAATCAAATGTATACATTCTTAAAAAAATGCTTAAATCATTTATTTATTTAATGGACTTTATGTTTCTTTCCACATAAAATGTTGCGATTTGAACATGCAAGTCATGTGACAATACAAGCAACACCGGCACACAGACTGTTCGCGGCACATCAAAGATTCTAATAGATCTCTGAACTGAACTATATATATTATGCACGTAATAAATAAGAAAGAAGCTATATCTTCTGGTGTATACGATATACCCAAGCATGTCGTCGACAAATCGTTAAAAACTAGGCAATCCGACAGTCACGATTCAAAATTTTATTTACAATCAGTCATATCGAATAATCATGTCAAATCATAATTTTAGAATCCCAGTACTGAACTAGTTTTTGCACTAGCAGTAAAGATAACACGCAACTTCGTTGTTGTGCTACTGTCCATTATTACCGCATGATGACTCGAAATATACATGAATGTCTTCAGGAGAGTCTAGCATAGGATCGATTGGCGTCATGTGATCTAAAGTTTTATATTCCTGAAGAAAATTATTATATTGTTCACGCAAATTAGGCATTTTATTTAATCGGTTTTCTAATCATTGTAAACATTAGAAATATTCACCAAGATCTAAAAAATTATTTTTTAACGGCAACTTGACGATGCATCGACCTATCATAGGTTTCATCTCTTCGAAAGTTATTTCGAAAATGAAGTTGGTATTCTAGCTCTTCGTTTGTTAACTTATCTTGTTTATTTATAACAGTTTATTATTGTCAATAGATAACAATCATGATACGCCACTGGTTGCATTGTGATAAGGTTTTTAAAGTGATGCTCCAGCAATAATCCAACCAAGTGTCCTTTGCATTATGTAAAATCTCCATCTTCCGGCCTAATTCAATTTTTTCATTTTGTAAACAACCGAAAAATAATTCAGTACCCAAGAGGATGTCGATTTCTTGTAATTCGAAAACTTCCGGATCCGCTAATTCAATATTTGACGGTATGTATAAAAATGATGGATCAGAAGACACTTGTGAAAGTCTGACAGATATATTATCTACTAATAAGAAATCGATATTACATGGGAAAAACCGTGCAATGAGTTTAATTTAGTTTTAATTCGCGCAGAAATATTGGCAGACACATTACCTATACCAAAAATTGGCATCTTTATTTGACTCTTCGAGAAGTCTTTTGAAAAATTTGATTGATTCGCGGAGTCCAATAACGCACGACATTTGACAGGTTTGTTAAACGAATCTAATAAGTAAACTACCGCTGTCGCTAATAATATCTGAGATTTGGGTATTCTTATTTCCTTTGTATTGGAGTTTAAATTGATGACAGTTTTATTATTTGAGTCGACCACTTCTGTGTCCTCGGCTAAAACAGTTTAAGCCCTTACGTGAGGTAAAATAAATGATATCGATGACGCCACGGGAGCTATAGATGAATCGCTATCGAATGTACGTTCTTGTCGGCATGACTCGCTTGTTCTTGAATAGACGGATTTATGTTTTATACCGTACTAACGTTGATTGAATATTTGGGAAGATACGCAATCCTGTGTTAAAAAATGTACCCGGTCGACTATCGATTGCCGAAGCGGCCAATCTAGAAACGATTCATTTAAGCTGCGTGGATCTTGTTACAGTTTTTTTTGTGAATAACACTTTAACTCAATGTATCAAACCTCAACCAAAATCAACCCTAATTGTATAGGTTTCAATAATTATAAAATTTTGATCGGTTTACAAAATAACCATATTTATTGCGAATGTATTAAAATGGCAAATATATGTATAAATATATCGGAACAGAATACAAACATCAAAGGATAGGATATTTTGTTTTATAACAGTAAATACTTATTAAGAATAAAATTCATATTAAAGCATAATCTTGACATTGTTGATATTGTTGGTACCTTGATCTTGCATTGTGAGGTTGTACACGTGTCTGATTTCTTTCGGTTGCCTTGGCCAATGTCGATCTGAAAATTGGAATGATATTTTATTATGTGTAATAAAATGTGCCTATGAGACTGTGACATTGCCGTAATCTTTGTTGGGAACTGACTATATACGTATATGGGAGCTACATTATAAATTGTACCGTATTTATTTAACCATAAGCCGCTGGTTTTTATCACATTATTTAACTTTTATAAACTGCTTAATTCTAGTGATCTTATAAATTTCGTATGATTAATATCCATTTCTTTATTTAAGCCTTTGACACATTCACATTTGAACTTTTGGCGCGTTTTTAAATTCAGCAGTCGATCCACCGCAAGGGGATGTAGTTCTGCTCATTTTCCACTTTTCCGACGTCTAATCCGCTCTCATGATTGGTCACTTTTAGCATCTTAGGAAAGTTTTAAAACGAAACTCACATCAGAATAAGTAAAAAAATTGGTCAAAGTATTTCTTATTCAATTCCGCTCAGACCCACTATTTTGTTTGGCGATCCGTTATAATATACATTTTGTGATTTGCTATTATTGGCTTTCCTCGTCAGCTGTTCAGGCTGGCTTGCCCTTGCATCTTGGTCGGGGGCTTTCACGTCGTTGCCGGCTTTACCGATGGTAATTATTTACAGTTTATTAAATTTAAAGATAACCAGACCGAATATCTCAAAACAAAATAGTGAGTCTGTGCGGAATATATGCGAGAATCTGTGTGCCGAATTTCAGGAAAATCTGATATAAAATTCTTTTTGGAAAAATTGCACTTTTTTCCGAGTTCATTGCTTTATTGATTTTGTACCGAATAAAACTGTATTTGAAAGTTCAAGCAGTTTTTAAAGGAGGGCGCCACATGCAAATCCGAACAAAATGAGGTTAGTTTGCTTTGTTTTGTTTATTTTGGATCTTATCCAATTGCAATTCCTACATTTTTTAATTTACAAACTAAAATGTTTTTACAAATTGCATCAAATCAAATATTTTGATTGCAATTTTAACTTAGCAAGTTCAGATTATAGTTAAAGGTTAGTCTTCTAGAGACTCTTCTATTATTACGCAAGTGTAGTGTAGTGTAGTATAAGTAAAAGTAGTATATAAATAAATTAATAATAAGCTGTAGGTTCTAGTCGACTTTAGGTATCTCCGAATTTTTGAATATGAAATAGTAAGCTAATCTTCTTTGGACCATTTTAAGCAAAAAAAATTGGAGGATGATTTTCTTTAATAAAATGATAAAAACAAAAAAAAAATCATGACAATGTGTACCTTACGATATAAACACGTTTTCGAATATTCGCCTCGAGCACTTCATGGTTTAATGGTAATGAGAGTAAACTATGAGCCTGTGTTCAGATTTCAACTGTGCCAATTTTACTTTTTTTATTTTTTTGCAACAAGAATTTTGTAGTTTTGGAAAAATTATTTAATTTAAATGAAATTATGCATAAAAAATGACCAAACAGACAAAATTCTTTATATAACATAAAAAAAAATTGATTTTGAACAAAAACAAAATTCCCTTCCTCCTTCATTATTCTTTTTTATTGACGTTTGACATAACGCCGCGAGGTGACAGCGTTGCCATACATGTTCTTTTATTAAAGAATTTTTTATTTCTTCCGTATGAATGTTTTTAGTGTTTTGGGCTCGGTTGAATTGCATTGTCTTGGTTGAATTACATGTCGGGTTGGGATGAGATGGTATGGGATGGGTTGAGTTGGGATAAATTGTTTTAAGTTAGGATGTTGAGCACACAAATTAATTAATTGTATACAAGCAAAAAATTGGTATCAATTTTTTGCTTGTGTACAAGTTTGTTTTGCTTGTAACCCATTCAATTCATTCATTAAAGTCGACAAGACCCAAGTTTCTTAATATTAGTATTATTAATTAGTATTACAAGTCTAAGTTGCTTATTCTTCTCAGTAACTTGTTTATTTATAATTAATTAGAAAGTTTATATGATGTGAAGAAACTTTGTAAATTGGTAAATAGACATTATTTATTTATAACCCTTGTTCTTTTAATCACTACTTAATTTACAATTAAATATCCATTTTTAAAAAGTATGGGTTCATTACATACCTGTATATGTTAGTATTAAACAAAAAATGTAACTATCAAAATAGTTAGACACATAAATTAGAACTTTTAAATAGCTTAGTTCATATTTTTGATAATGAAATATATTTTTTTTGAGATTTCTATTCCTTTTCTCATTAAGATTAGAAACTAAGCTCGAGTAGTCAAAGAACAAAAACACTAATTTAAAAGATAATAAATAGTTATCGATACAGCTAGTAATTGCCAAATATTTTTGAAAATTTAAAAATTTAGTGCCAATATAACTAAGGTACTTTTAATTACACTGTGGACATGCACGTCTATATTTTGGCCAATTATTCTCTTTTATAATTAAAATTTTAAAATTAGTTTTACTTTGGTCTTGCCTTGTTTTAACCTATTTGGTTTTCAAAATATACTCTATTAGGATGAAATTAATATTCGAAGCATGTTACTTGTCAAAATGTGTTTTTTTCATAATTTTAGGTTTCCCTCAATTTTTCTTATACTACATTTGAAATACTTGTATAAAGTATGTTTATGAAATGAACAAGAGAAATTGAAAACTATATTTATATCTCTTCTAAGAAGTCTGTTAAGATCTTCTTTAAATTATTGACAAATATCTTAAACAGACAGAAAAACACAGAAAGAAGCTTTTAGTCAGTTTAAAACAAATCGGAAAAGAATGTTAGCAAGGAAATTCCTCTATATTATTTTATTATTTCTGATATTCTTATAAAGTACCGTTTATGCAATGATGATTTATTTATTTTAAATTTTAATGATTTCTAAAAAGCAGAACAAAGACTTTAAATTCATTGTCAAAAGCTGTTTTAACTTTTTTTGGAACTTTTTTCCTGTTTAAATATTTTAAATCTAATTAAAAATTTATTTTATATAAACTTTGATACTAGGTTTTAAAAATTAACAAATTTATATTTTTAGGCTTAAATTATTTGTTTATTTTTAGAAATCTCCTTATTAAAAAAAAAAATTGTCAATAATTAATCTAATAAATCCACATTTCAAAATAATCAAACAAAAATGTAATCATATTTAATTCACTCAGTCATATACAAAATTAAAACTTTTATAAAAAAATTACCAAGAAATAAATATTTTATTAATTGGGAAACTAACTTCTATTCTTTATTTGTTTCTTTTTTTTTTTTAAATTCTAGAAAAATAAATTATAAGAAAAATAGTTTTAATTTTTTTGGGACTAAAAGGGTAGTGTTGGATTTAAAATAAACCCATAAAAGATTGAGAATTGATAAAAATATTTCAGTTTTAAATTTCGACAAGTAATTTCTAATTTTTCTTTGTGATTTATGGTTTAATTCTGATTATGAAGTTTTAACATAAAAAATCATACATATGATAAATTAAAAAAAAATATATGTCGGAGCATTTTTATTTATTTTCATCATTTGAACCACCACTTGTTTCTCGCGCCCCTTTTGAAGCCGGGCCCGTGTGCCTCGCACACCCATGGCACACCGGTAGTTTCGCCACTGCCTCGAATCCATAAAAAAACCTGGGATTCTAAAATCATGACTCGATCTCGATACGATCACGACTCCGAATTCGATCGCGACTCAGTCGTGACGAGAAGGGTGATTCTAAAGTTCAATCGTCGGCTAAACACGTTTTATTCGATTTGATTTAGGTTTCTTGGTATATATTTGTTATTTTGCTTAATATTTAACCAAAGGAAACGTCAATTGTCTTTTCTATTGATAAACGCTAAGAATTTTCATTTATTTTGTTAATTTTTTTCGCCTTCGTGTTTTTTTATTTAAAAATCTGCCTATATTATTTCTTTAAAATAAAAAATTGTCGTTTAAAGCCACCACTATCCATTGGAAAATCATAATTGAATTCAAGAAAAATCACAAAAACTTGTTGTGTTCATCTACTTTTGGTTTTAATATGGCAACAGGTGTGCAAATCAATAGGACCTAGAACACCAGGGAAATTGGATCTCTCTATAAATGTTAATTTAATAATTCCTCTAATCTCTTATATTTGAAAAATTAATAAATCGGTTAGCAAGGTGATTGTAAAATAATTTCAGTAATTTTATGGATCCAATGACTTGTAGTAGTTTCGCTAATTTCAAATTTAAAATCTTGTCCAATGCTTCTATGGTAACAATATATGGCATAAAATCTTGACATACAAAAACTGCCCAGTCAATGGTAACTCTATTTCCTCTGCCGCTATTATTAACAGAAGGTTGTGGAAAATAGGGTCGAATTAAATCTATTAGTTGTTGTGTTAAACACAATAACTAGTGAATGAAATCAATAATGAAAGCTTCTTGATATACTAATGAAAACCTGCTATCATAGATTATATATATAATAACTAAAAATGCCTGGTATGACTATTGGTAAATAATAAATGAAACAAATACGTTTAAAAAAGGATGCTGTTACATTATGCACCTATTAAATAAGGAAGAAGCTATATCGTCTGGTGTATACGATATACCCAAGCATGTCGTCGACAAATCGTTAAAAAATAGGCAATCCGCAAGACACTCAATTTTATTTAGAATCAATCATATCGAATAATCATGTCGAATCGAGATTTTAGAATTTCAGCCCTTGTGAATTTAAAAACGCGCCTTGATAATTAGAGGTTAGGTTATTTGTCAATATTCTAAAGCTGAATTTACAGATTATTTTTTATACTTTCTTTTGCTGACCTAAATTAGTTGTGGTTTAATTATGTAGAGATATTTCCTGCTTTCCGTCCGGAGCCACCTTCAGGGCCATATTAAGGCAAGA
Source organism: Anthonomus grandis grandis (assembly GCF_022605725.1). NCBI lineage: Eukaryota > Metazoa > Arthropoda > Insecta > Coleoptera > Curculionidae > Anthonomus > Anthonomus grandis. The sequence continues at coordinate 1,975,793 of NC_065565.1, forward strand.
TTTTGAGGGTATCATTGCACGAAGGTATCAAAGCAGGTGGCGGTTATATTCAGTCAAGTTTACCCACGCCACTCTCGTGGCCGAGCTGGAGGCAATTTTAAACCCTGGATACTCCTATTTTACCATAAGCCACCCTTAATTTAAGTTCATTAATTAATAATTAACAACAATATTCTATTTTTTTTTTTTCTGTAACAACCTGGCTTCTTTGAGTAAGGTTTTCAATGACGCTGCAATCTCTGGTTACGCGGCCGTGTTGGTTATTTTTTTAAATCATAGAATGATACTCGACTGTCACCGAAAAAAAATGTAGTCTTTTACAAAAAATGATCGAAGACAAATAAAGTCCTCAATATATACGATTCGAAAACTCTAAAACGTTTAACAAATTTTAAATAAACCATCACAAATATTTTATAAAAATCCCAAGATCTTTTATAAAACATTTGTAATTCCATACAGTTTTCAAGAATAACAACGGGTATTTGTAATTTTAAGACTACCTTGTATAGAATATTATGCCTTTCATATATTTTGGGTTCAGAAAAAATTCCAGATATTTTTCTAATTGACTTATTGACTACAACTAATATTAAAGCAAAAACAAAAATATTTGAATTTTCCAAAAAAATAAAGGCATTCAATAAGATAAATATAATTCCCAGAATTGCATTTCCGTCTGGTCACCCGCCGACCAAGCAGCACTAATGTGCGTAAAATTATCATGTAGCACGCTATATAACATTATAAAAAAATGATTGTCGTCAAACTTACTCTTATAAGCATTTATAAATCGTGTATAAAATCAAAAAGGATCCACGATAATAAAATATTTTAATTTTATTAAACTCGTTAATTAGTTTTATATAAGATTATAAAATCGATCCCAGTCCATAATAAAGCATTTACAAAATTATTTTATAAATGTTGTATAATTGTTTTATTACTAACTTAGGTTTATATAAATACCATTATAAAATATACATATTTCAATCAACACATTTTACTGATTTTATACGTGCATATTCAGCTCTCATTTTTGATGCCCCTTCAGAATATTAAAGATTTTAAATAAGTATAAAAAAAATTCCTAAAATTAAGATTAAAAAAATTGCAATTTTTTCGCTCAATTTTGCCTTACTTTACTTTATTACTTTATTTGCCGTATATTATGTACATAAATAAATTAGAAATATCACAAACTAAATCGTAATTCAAGTATGTTTTTCCTAAAATTCTTAATTATATATATTATATATTTTAATCTACATAAAATATAATTGTTTTATTCGAGAATGCTATCAACACTTAACGGGTGTTTATAGGTGTAAAATTCAAGAGAAAAGTTTTGATTTTGTTATTCTAAGAGATTTGAAGGCATAATATTTGTAATTCTTTTATTAAAAATCTTGACTTATGGCTTTTTGCCGGGTCGATTAAGATAGCCCCTCCCCCCCCAGTAGCAATAACTATATGAAAACTAGGCTCAAATTTGGCACTAATTTTGCACCATTAGTTTCAAATTTTGCACCGCTATAAGTGAAAAGATATGACGAAAATTTTGATGGGGGGGGGGGGGACTAAATCATTCTTTTACTATGTCATTTATTCTCTGAATTTTGCACTATTTTGCACCACTATTTTCGAATTTTACACTACCAGTAAGGAGCTACTCTAAAGAGTCTTTCTCAGCCCCCCCACAAAAAATTTTGGGTTTTTACTATGTAATTTTATACTATGAATTTTGCACCATTTTCCAACACTATTTTTTAATTTTGCGCCGCTGCTAGTTAAGCCAGAAACAAATGAAAACTACAACAATAGTAATCTACCACCCAATGCTCTTTATTTTCTAAAAAAGTTTTCACACAAACTCAGATGTTCCCGCACAACCAGAACAATAAACTAAAAAATGTCTTATTCTAATTTTAAACCAACGGAATAGGAGTTATAGAGTATATGGTAGCATCTGGCACCTAAGTATCTTTTTTGAGGAGCAAGGTTTGGTTTTGTCATCTCTATCATCAAACTCTTGCCACATATTATTATGACGAAAACAATAAGCAGTAAAATGGCCCACTCCCACGTCAGGGCCTTGATACCCGATAACCCCACGTAAAATGTATTTTGTGTTACGTAATATTATTATTTTTGGAATAGATTCTAGAGCGCATTCATATATGTTAGTAGTTCTGCTTATTGATTCAATGACAAAGTGCGTTAGAGCTACATCATGTAGGCTATACAAACTGCCCAGACATTCGATTTTTCCACATTTCCTGCGTAAATCGTTCCTATTGATGTTATTTAAAAGGGCATCCTGTATCTCATGTGGAAAATTTAATATCAATTCGATAGAATTCTGATATTGGGCTTCTAGATAGAGACATCCGCTGCATTCTATTCTCTTTAAAAAACAAGGATTCCAATCGAGTTTCGGCAATAAGTAGCCTATTTCGCATTCAACGGCCATTTTTGAGTAAGCCTATTGGCACTACTTTCCTCAGATTTGAGTAATCTGCTTGAAGTGGGTCAACAGATGGTTCTAAACAAGAAGTTCTGGGACGTTTTTTTTCTGGTTTGCCCAATCCTTTCCAGTTTTCAAAATTGGCCTGTTCTATATGTGAGCAATATATAAATAGCAAAATCTCGTTCTCTTGTTTGACACTGCAGTACTCGTTGTTGTGAACTCATTTGTTGCAATTGGCGCAAAATGAAGTCGTATCACTTCTAATTTGGCATGAAGGACAACATATTTCAGAAACACTTCTCTCTGCAAGGAAAAGAAAAAATACCTCAAAAATTGAATTAATTGTTTGCGGAGTAAAAATAATTTGTTTTTGGTTCTCTCCTTTAGTATGAAAAATAATAGTAGCCAAACGAGGAAATACTAACATATAAGCTACTAATAATTTAAATTCTACTTCTTCGAATTTTGATTTGAGTTTGGTTTGACTTTTATTAGCTGACTTTTATTAACTTTTATTACAAGAGAGGGAGAGCTGAGAATTGTACAAAAATAAATAATTAACTATATTTTTGGTTTTTTGTCCGGTAATCATACCTTTGTATCCTTGGCCATATCGCAGATGATGTACACTTTTGATTACAGATTCTTCTTCTTTTTCGTCAGGAGCTGAAAATTTATTAACTGATAGGCAGACCAGGCGTCTGGAGCCCGGTCAACCAATAACCTAAACTTTTAAAAATATATTTGTTTTTCAGTTTTAATTTGATAAGCGTGAAGGTTAACTCCTACTCCTTTAAATTTGGAAAATATTTATGAACTTGTAAGATAGACTTTAAGATAAGACTTTAAAATACTGGAACAGCGTTTTATTACAGGGATTTTTTTAACCCCCTCTTGGGGAAAAAACTAGACCCAATCAACAAGTAGAGATTTGGTTTATTTTATATGTGTCAGTAGCCCTTTAATATCCCCTGCTAAATTTAAAATAGGTAATGCTATTGGGTTTGCATTACCTATGGGTTTGATAATACTAATTGACTTATAAAAAACAAACACCTTTTATTTTTATGAATTTATGAATAAAATTATATTTTTATGAATGAAAATTTGGTGATATTTTATTATCACCAAATTTTTATTTTACGGCGGATGGAATAGCAACAACATTTTACCATTATAATTAGAAACTTCAACAAAAAGACTACGTCAAAAATATCAAAAAATATTTTTAAAATAATTTAGGGTTGGACTGTTTTGGATAAGACAACCTGTACATTATTTTGTTACCATTAAATGTACAGAAGTTGCTGATAAGAATGAACTCTCCGGGGACCTCGTAAGCCTTAAGAAATGTACATACATGTTTAAATTAGACAAAAATTGCACTTTAATGGTTTCTCTAAAATCATGCGTTTAAAATATAAAAAATCGAATAATTTCTACTTTTTTCTTGTCTTTTTCTCTGCTCTTCAAAATGGCATAATTAGATATTTCATAAATATGTTTTGCCAAGATCTCAATGTGTCAATCAAATGTTAATTGTATTATTTCTGAGGTATGTTTCAGTATGAAGAAAATGATCTTCATATTCTTTAAAATGTAACTTGACGAAGAATTTTTTTGAATTCCTCTCACATAACTCTGCACTCCATTCATCATCATCTGTGAACTAGATAGTGTCTGACATGTATTCATCATCTTTTGGAACTGAAATGAAATCATCATCTTTTCCAACTGATAATTAAGATATCAGCAGAAGATAATAGATAATTCATTTTGTAGATTTTGTTTCACGCGAATTTATCCGAAGCTTGTAATAATCTTTCATTACTATAGTATATAGTCCCCCGGGAGATACGTTCATATTAATTTGTTTGATAACCGTAACCATATTTCGTCTGATTTCGGCGCAACTCTCCCATTCTTTATTAGGTGATCTTTGTATGCTTGTAAAATTTCTTTGATTTGGTCAATCTCCTCTACGTTTTTCTTTGACCGCCCCACTTAAAATTCAATATAGAAAACTTAGGTTTTGACAGTATCCAGGGTGATTTTTAAGGTGATTTTTTCATTTCAACGGAAGATTAAGGTCAAAAAAATAAATATCTTTTTGACCCTAATCTCCTGTTCAAAGGAAAATAATTTAAAACAACTTAAAATTTACCCTGTATAAACTAAATTAATAAAAAAAATCGATTCTTCGTTATTTTCAATGTTATTTTTGAGTCATTTATCTTCTAAATCCGGATAAATTCCACTCTGCACACAAAAAACATACATATACAAGGTGTCCCAAATTCAAGGGTGAACAATGGTATCTCAAGAACGGTGAAAGATACGTCTGTTAAATTAGGGCAAAAGTTGCGTAGTTAAATTTCAAATAAAATGACGTTTTAAAATTTTACCAATTTGGGATATTTAGGGAAATATTCGAAAATAACCGAATTTTGCGATTTTCGTTTTTATTCTATGTTGGCTTTTTATGTTGGGAAAACATTAAATTACTTGCCTTAGGTCAGACCTTTACTGCCCTAAGAAAGTATTTTTATTTTTCATGAAAATAAAGCAAAAGACAATGAAAGCGAAAATTGGAAAATATATCTAGTTGTTATTGGATATTTCGGAGAGCATCCTGAATAACTAGTTAAATTTTAAAACGTCATTTTATTTGCTATTAACTTAGAACATTGAAAGGCTAGAAGTAGCATGCCGTGGAACTATGGGCAGGTTTGTTTGCTTGCAACATCTCTGATACAATGATGCCAAATGTTTATAGAGAAATGGCAAAAATCACTTTATAATATCATAAAAATTTTCAGTTTTTTCCGAAAACTTAAAACAATACTACTGCTCCCCTTTAATAAAAAATCAAGCATTTTTTAAAAATAAATTTGATAAGATACTCTATATCGAAGACAATATACGTGAAATATGAAAATAAAGTACGAAGAAACGAGAAAACGTTAATGGTATCGCAACGCCGCTCGAACGCATTGTTGACGCCACCGATACAAGTACTCTCTACCAGTGACGTCGTCAACAAATATTTACCTGATAAATTTTTATTAATTATTATAGAGTTTGAGTATAAGTAATATTACCATTTATGAGTTATTTATGTGTTTTTTTAACGGACTTCGTTAGAGGAAGGTCCTAATAAAAGGCAGCATTTTTGTCAAAGCATTTTTATGGAAATAAAATATTTTATTAATATAATATTATAGATTTCTTAATAAATCATGTTTTAAGACACAAATTTTTAACATTTTGCAAAATTTTATTATTGTTATATTGGACAAAACTCAGTTTTACATCACTTACTTTAAATCACATAATATATACTTCTATGGTGCTGACTTTTTCAAAGGGACAGTATTGCTTCAGCAGAAAGAGTTAAAACTACAAGGATGTTCAAATTGTGAAGGAGTTGCAGGTTTTTTATAGGTTATATGATTTTTATTATGAGTATTATTTAGCCTGTACAATGGTTTTGAGACATTTAACAGTGACCTATATAATACCAAATACCAATTATTATATCACATTAATTTATACTAAAAAACAAAGCTTACCTAAGAAGAAAGACTATGTACAATAGATTAGATTAGATAGTTTATTAGTAGTAATATACAAACAAGTACTTTTACAAGTCAAATAAAATATGTAATATGTTGGGCTTTTTCGAAAATCATGTTATTATTTCTTAAGTATTTTAATAATAACTTGAGACATCTAATTCAATTTCTTTGGCGCAAATTTGTTTGTTGCAATCTTCGAATTTTAATTTTTTGTTCTTTTTTTTCCATAATTTAATGACAAGTGATTTAGCTTTAAAAAAGTCCTCAGGATATCATTTTTATTTTACCCTAGAGTAATATACATAAAAATATAGTATTACCAATATTAAAAAGAAAAAATTAAAAAAATGTATTATGATAATCCAATTGATCAATAAAATGTATGTTATTATAAAGAATCTTTGAAATATCATACATTTCATTAATTGCATTTAATTACGAATATAACACAATAAAATACAATATCACTTTTTAATAAGATATATAGAATAAGATGATACATGGCATAAACGTCTTATTTGTACTTAGAGAAAGAATTGAGCAATAATTTTTAAATGTGCTATAATGATGTCTATTTTGAGTGTATTTTTACCTTTTCCTTGGCAGAGCCAGGGAATGTGTAGCAATTAAACAAAAACGGATTGGATGGGAAATAGTAATTGTTGACCTAGACCCCACAGTAACTATTAATCTCAGATGCAGTTATTGTTGATGATGAATGATCAGATCTGTAATTATACAAAATTTGGTGTATCAAGAATATTAATTTATTTTAATTATCCATACTTGTCTATATTAGCTTCACTGTTTGTACTATATACCATTTTGGAAGCTAAAGAAGTTTTTGCACTCTTCAGGAAAACTACCCTTGCAGCTTTGAAGGGTAAATCACTTGGTAAATTAACTGAATTATCGGCTCCTGTGTTTTTAACCAGTGCATCAGAAATCCTAGTAAAAAAATAGTTTTACACACATATCTAATTTAATAAGTATTAGGTATAAATAAAGCTTATATGAGTAACACTAATACTTTTTGTGACGATTTTTTTATACTAGAAAAATATATTTAAAAAAAAATTACCTTTAAGGTAGATCTGATTTTTTTAATAAAGTCTGCCTACTGATAATATTATCTTCCTTATATAATAAATCACTTCTAAGGATGTGATTCAAACATATATATTTTTTTTTAATTGTGTTGATTTCGATTTTTGATATTTGATATTTAATCAAAAAGCAAAAAAAATTACAGTAATAAATTAATATGTGGTGCCAATTACTATATATATATTATTATAAGTTGCAATATGGTAAAACAAAAAAAAATTATCGACCAAATTTTAGGGAAAGACAAAATTAACTATACATAGATATCAATATCTAAATAAAATTCAAAATTCTTTAAAGGCAATAAAAAATTAGTAAGTTCATCTATCTACCTAATGTCTATATTAAAAAACATAACTATATATAGATAGGTATATGGGTATTATGCCATCTTTCTGCCAAAACAACAGAAAAAACATAAAATCCTGCAATAAAACCAGGGACAAAATTCTAGTTTTATATTTTTTATAGCCTATTGATAGATGAATATGTTCAAAAATATATTTAGATTTAAAAATATAAATATTTTGGTATTTTACACACACTTTCACATTCAAGTTTTTATTAGGTTTATATCTATAAGATCCCCTATTCTACGTTTATGATGATGGTTACCCCATGATGTGATGTTATGAAAGTATCGGTACTTACTTGTGAAAAGATCGGCTTGAATCACCTTTTTATCATGATGCGGCACAAACGACACAAGTTTTTGCCATCCTAGCAATTTAAAAAAACACTAAAATGTGGCCTTTTTCCTTTTGAAACCAAAAAAAGAAACCAAACTTAAAGAAAATACACGAATCCCGAACATAAACAAAAAGCCGTTTGACAGATGACACTATGCGTATGGCTCAGGCGCTTAAGTTACGGTGTTGTCGCTTCAAATTTTTTAGAAACGGTTTTAGGGATAAGAATGTTAATAATTTTGTTTTTTTTTTGCTTAAGGATATTATATTTATTCTTAAAATAGGTTAATTGTAGTATTTATATTTTTTAATTCAAATTTTCCTAGAAAATACAACACAAGTAAGTTAAATTAACGTTATAATGGTTGTTAAAATATAGCAAATAATTTCCTCCGTTGGAAATTCGCGTCGACTTGACAACAGAGAATCGGCAAATATGTTTGTAAACAACACACCCCTCTTGCCCCTGTGCACATGTTGGACTCAAACAAAGTTGTTGTTTACTAATTCTAGCCTTTCAATGTTCTAAGGCTATTAATTAGGTACGCAGCTTCGTTCCTATTTACCCGTTTTTGTATCTCTTTCCGTTCTCGAGATTCCAATGGTGACCATCGAATTTGGGACACTCTGTACATATAATGAACTTCTTATCAATAACAATATTTACATCTATGCAATTTTTTACATCTATGTAATGTCATACATTTTTAGCTATCTTAGCTTTAATTTTTTTTTAAACATTTTTAAGAAAAAAATTGACAAGAGACAGTTGCGATTTTTTTAATTAAATAGGTACATCTAAAGAACTAAAGAAAAGATAGGAATGTGCAAATTATTTCTTCCTATAACAAATATTTTAGTTATGGCTCTATAGCCCTTAAAGTCAAAAAACTCGTTTTGCAACTGTCTTTAATTTAAAAATTGCCTACTTGTTTAAAGTTTAACATGTATTAGATCAAATTTCTTAGAATTTCACGTAAAATCTGAAAATGGAATAATATACATGGTCCTCCATTTAAAACGTTGCCAAATTAAAAAAAAAATCTATGCATAGTAAAACTGCTTTGATGCGTTGACATCGTACACCAAATTTTATAAAAATCTTTTAAGTAGTTTGAAAATACCAATAAAAAATTTTGTTTTAAATCCTTAAGAGCTTGTATCTTACAAGTTATGACGTTTAGAATATACATATATCTAAAGCTTTTTCGTTAACATGGGTCCAAGGAAACCGTTTTAAAAATTAGCTATAAATAGATGGCGCCACAACTAACAATTACAGTTCATAACATTGCACGGAAACCTTAACTAATTTAATTAATAAAAAGCCTCCAAGATGCTTTAAAAAGATTGTAAATTCTGCAGATTGTCATCTTGCAAATTGCTAAAGCAAAATGTGCAAGCCAAGTATATTTTGCAGCTTTTTAAAGAAAAGAAAATAGATGCGTCAATATCGGAAATGTCAAATCACATGTCAAACAATAAAATCGGGAGTGTGTGCTGCTTCGGAGCCGGACGTACGGACAAATTTATAATTCACAGTATTCGTCCGGGCATTATTTGGCCATGTGATTAACCAGGCGTTGGGCGTTTTATTGTTTAGTCGTAGAAAAAGTTTAGTCTAAAAATTTTTTGAAATTCAAAATTCTACACTCGTAGACCCGTTCCCCTCGCCTTACGGCTCGCGTAACAAACCTTTCTACTCGTGTAGAATTTTGCTAATTCCACACTTGTTATAGATTATACTATTTCAGTTCGCAGTTATAGTTATATAACCATTGTGAAAAAAATACATATTCCTAACTAAAGGAATTCGGGAGCATTATCTAGTACACTTACCATAATTAAACTATCTAAACACACTGTTTTCACTTAAAAGTTAAAAAAAAAAATCCGTCAAAAAAAAATACTGTCACTGTGATCGGTATAGAATCGAGGTCTTTCAAGGGGGCGTAGTTGGCCGCCATATTAGACTTCCAACTTTTAAAATTTTCCGACAGATGACGCAAGTAACATGTTATTTATAAATCGTTAGTTTCGTAAAAGTCCACCGTTGGCTGTAGCGCCACTGTAAGCTGTGGGAAGAGGGGAGGCGGCGGCGGGTGACCAGACGGAAATAAAATTCTGGGAACTATATTTATTTGATTATTTGCCTTTATTTTTGGTTTGTACAGAACCGTGTTGTTTTGAAGGGTATAAATAGATTATAAGCTGTTTGAAAAATTAAAATATTTTTGTTTTTGTATTAGTAGTCACTAAGAAAAATATTTGAATATTGATTTGTTGAACCCAAAAATTGTGAAAGGTTTATATGTTCTATACAGGGTGGAATCAGGACAGATATGATTAAATTGCGAATACTTTCTAAAATTAGGAATATTTTGGTGTTTTCCATTCATAAAAGGAGCACATTTATTTGTCTTTGCTCATCTTATGTTAAGCTTATTTTTGGTGACAGAAATCAGGAGATCAGTACAACAGCAATAACAATTTTATTTAATAAAAGTAATATATTTTTTACTATTTTTATTTAACACAATTGAGCCAAAAACGTTTCTCTTTTTTATATGTTTTTTTCATTCGCTTTTTTCTGATATTATTTAAAGCCGTAGAACAAAATAATTAAACACACAATAAATTACACACCTATTCATGGGGATTATTTGACTCTACGAAGTTTCATTTATTTTCCGACTTATCAGTATAAAATAACAAAACCTTGTTATAGTTTTATTTGAATGGCTGTTATTTTATTGGAGTCGCTGCGATAATTTTACTACAAAATGTTGAAGAAAATTATCGTATAGTGCTGTGATTTTAAGACTCAAAAGTTAGAGGTTCAGTTAGGTCATATCGTTGATTGAAAAGGGAATCTCGCCTCTTCAATCAACGGTCATATCAAAGTTGCGTCATTTGAGGCTTATCAAAATAAAATTTAAGGATTTTAATTTAATTTTCGAATATTTACGGAAAAATTCATAATTTTTTTAAATACTTTACTTTTACTTTCTACAGGTTTAAAAAAAAGATTTTAAAATACTACGCCTTTTAACAGAAAGTCACACTTTTTCATGGTCCCTTTTTTTAACCTACATGATAATCGTGCTTAGCTTCGTAGGTACCTTTCCTACATAATTTAATTTGAGATCGCTTCAACAGTAATACAAAAAAAAAATTCTCGAATATTACAAATAAGCACCTAATAATAAACTAGTAAATTTATCGTGTTGCAAAAAATATACCATATCATATAAAAAACAATGCGGTCTTTTTGCAAGCCATTGCTTTTTTTGTAAATGTACCTATGACATGGTCTGCATGCAATTAAACAATGTTATAATTTGTCATATAGCTTTAGCCATTGGCTATTTACCTTTTCCAAGGAAATTGTCTTAATTTATTTTTAAAATAAAGCACAAAAGACTTCTCTGATGAAAAAAATTAACGAGTTTTAATATCTTTTCAAGAAGCAATGAATCGTTTAATAAAGAGAAATCGTTTTTTAATTATTCTTTTTTTCCTTTTTTTTTTAATTAATGCATACATTTAAAAAAAAAATGCGTTAAAAGAGAATTCAATTACCTTTAAAATAAGGTATCACATTTAAGATTTTAGAAAATAATTCTGAAAAAAAATAATGACTCTCCGAATATATATATATATATATTTATTTATCATATGTATATATGATTTTTTTTATATAAAAACCTTACCATTGAAAAATTCATAATCGGAATTAAACCATAAATCACAACGAAAAATTAGAAATTACTTGTGGAAATTTAAAACTGAAATATTTTTATCAATTCTCAATCTTTTCAGGGTTTATTTTAAATCCAACATCGTTTTACTCCCAAAAAAATTAAAATTGCTTTTCTTATAATTTATTTTTTTTTAACTTTTTTTTCTATATAAGACTTTTTTGTAAAGCTTAAATTGATTTCAAACAAATAAAGAATAGAAGTTGGCTTCCTAGTTAATAAAACATTTATTTATTGGTAATTTTTTATTAAAAGTTTTAATTTTGTTTATGATTGACTGAATTAAATATGATTATATTTTTGTTTGATTATTTTGAAATATGATTAATTAGATTTAAAATATTTTAACAGGAAAAAAGTTGCAAAAAAAAGAGTTAAAAAAACAGCTTCTGACAATGAATTTTAAGTCTTCATTCTGCTTTTTAGAAATCATTAAAATTAAAAATAAATAAGTCATCATTGCATAAAATGTACTCTATAAGAGTATCACAAATAATAAGAAAATATAGAGGAATTTCCTTGTTACTGACTAAATTATTTTCTTTCTGTGTTCTTCTGTCCATTTAAGATATTTTTAAATGATTAAAAAAAAAGGAATTGTTCCTATAAGGGTATCATTTGAAAAAAATTATTAAACTCCAAAAATACAGCTGTTACAATTAAATATATGTATGTTTAAAAATGGGCATTTAGATAAGAAATCTCCATACCTAATATCATTTGTTTGGCTAAAGCAATGTAGGTATTAATAAGTGTTGCCTTTATTCCTTTCATATCTTTTAATGTCCTAATAACTAATGTGCGCATAAACATATTTTATACAAGTATTTCAAATGTAATATAAGAAAAATTGAGGGAAACTATTATTAATAAAATTATGAAAAAACCACATTTTGACAAATAACATTTATTTATTTAATATTTATTTATTTATTTAATATTTAAACAGAAATATAAAGTAATTTACATCGAATTTTAACAAAATAGAAAAGCTATATAAATATTAGTACCTACGTATGCAGTACCTGTATGCGCTTGAAAAATAATGCTTCGAATGTTAATTTCATGCTAATAGAGTATATTTTGAGAACCAAAAGGTTAAAACAAGGCAAGACCAAAGTAAAACTAATTTTAAAATTTTAATTATAAAAGAGAATAATTGGCCAATATATAGAGGTATATGTCCACAGTGTAATTAAAAGTACCTTAATTGTAATGGCACTAAATTTTTAAAAAATATTTGGCAATTACTAGCTTTACCGATAACTATTTATTATCTTTTGATATAGTGTTTTTGTTCTTTGGCTACTCGAGCTTAGTTTCTAATCTTAATGAGAAAAGGAATATGAATCTCAAAAAAAATTATATTTGATTATCAAAAATATGAACTAAGCTATTTAAAAGTTCTAATTTATGTGTCTAACTAATTTGATAGTTACATTTTTTTGTTTAATACTAACATATACATGTATGTAATGAACCCTTGCTTTTTAAAAATGGGCATGTAATTGTAAATTAAGTAGTGATTAAAAGAACAAGGGTACTAAATAAATAATGTCTATTTACCAATTTTCAAAATTATTTCACATTATATAACCCTCCTAATTAATTACAAATAAACAAGTTACTGAGAAGAATAAGCAACTTAGGCTTGTAATACTAATTAGTAATACTAATATTAAAGAAATATACAGCTTATTATTAATTTACTCATACACATGTTTTACACTTACTTATACTACACTACATTTTCATAATAATACTCTCAGAGATTAACCTATCTGAACTTGCTCAAGTCAAAATTTTGCTTGGTATGGCATGAAGAAGACACTATCAATAACATCATTAAAGTTCACACATATTTGTTTTGTATTTTTCTCCAGATACTTTGATTCTTGCACCAGTTTCTCACAAATAACAAATTTCGAAATTTGCTAAATAAACAAGTGTTAATCTATATTTTCCATGAAAATTCACAATTAGTGTTGCAACCCACAATTTTTGCCCAATTGGATAGGTTTTATAATAAAATAACATTGACATTTTAACAAAGTTTAGAAATTGCAATTGGATAAGATCCAAAATAAACAAAACAAAGCAAACTAACCTGACTTTGTTCGGATCTGCATGTGGCGCCATCCTTTAAAAACTGCTTGAACGTTTTAAATACAGTTTTATTCGAAAAATCAATAAAGCAAGGAAATCGGAAAAAAGTACAATTTAAAAGAATTTTTTATCAGATTTGCCTGAAATTCGGCACACAGATTCTCGCATATATTCGGCACAGATCCACTATTTTGTTTTGTGATATTCGATCTGGTTATCTTAAAATTTAATAAACTGTAAATAAAATACCATCGGTAAAATTGGCAACGACGTGAACGCCCGACCAAGATTCAAGCCAGCCTGAACAGCTGACGAGGGAAGCCAATAATAGCAAATCACAAAATGTAAATTATAACGGATCCCCAAACAAAATAGTGGATCTGAGCGGAATCGAATAAGAAACACTTTGACCAATTTTCAACTCATTCTGATGTGAGGTTTTTTTTTAAGTACTTTTCTAAGATGCAAAAAGTGACCAATCACGAGAGCGGATTAGACGTCGGAGAAGCGGCAAATAAGCAAAAAAAAGTCGCACTTAACAATTTGGCTGCCTTGAAAATGCAAACAAACCCTCGCGATCTCACACACGTCTATAAATACCAGTGTTGCCAAAGTAACAATACCAATGTTAAGACCAATTCAGACTTGACCACACATGCGGTGGGCAGCTTCGCATACCCATGCGTATGCAAATGTGGATGGTGATTTCGTGGTTGAAGCTCGCCATACGCATCGCTTCCCCGAATGGCCTGAGCGCCAAGCTGAATATCGGTATTTTGGCGGACATCAAAAAAACATTATACGTGTGCGTTGGCGCTCAATTTAGAGGGGTTTTAAATAGAGATTTTTTAGAGCTATGTAGTCCTTGCTGGTAGCGGTGCATAATTCGAAAATAGTGGTGCAAAATTCGTAGAATAAAATGACATAGTAAAAAGTCCAAAAATTTTTGTGGGGAAGGGGGCTGAGAGAGACTCTTTAGAGCTATGTAGCTCCTTACTAGTAAGCGGTGCAAATTCGAAAATAGTGGTGCAAAATAGTGCAGAATTCAGAGAATAAAATGACATAGTAAAAAAATGATTTTTTTTGTGGGGGGGGGGGCTACCATAAAGTTAGCTTCTCCCATAAAAATTCGTCATATCTTTTCACCTATAGCGGTGCAAAATTTGAAACTAATGGTGCAAAATTAATGCCAAATTGGAGTCTAGTTTTCATATAGTTATTGCTACTAAAGGGGCTATCTTAATCGACCCTTTTTTGCCCCCAACCTTAGCTCACTATTGGTCTCTTTGTTCTTAGAAATGGCAGTAAGTTAGTTAAACTTATTACTTACTAGTTATAGCTTCCACTTCATCATCGATATTTAATATATCAGCATTATGACCAAGGTTTCAGGTTGATAAATGTCCTCTGATCTAGACAACAATCTAATCACGAATCACGTCAATAATATTTAAATCCGAATGAATGATTTTCAATGATATGGTTTTTAAAATATTCTTCCTTACTTTCCTTTTAAAATGTTCCGATTTTTAATTTTTTTCCAAGAATAAATTTTAGACATTAAAAAAAAATTATACTTTATAAATAAGTATTGGTAAGAAAAAGTAAAACAGATTGTATTCTAGCAGATATCATAAATTAATTTAAAGCGTAGTCTTCTAAAAGTTATATACTCTTCTTAAACAACAATTTTGTGGATAAAAACACATAGTTATTCTATTAAACTTGTATAAATACTATACGAATAACATTTTAGAGTGTAATAAAATATTTTTATAAACATAATCCTTATAACTATTAAGTCACTGAAAGTAATTTGTTTTATAATAAAGTCTTCCTTCACCTGATATATCTTACTACAAAACCTTTATAAAATGATTTTATATCTGTTTTATAGATATGTTTTAAAACAATAAAATAACAAATTTTGCTTAACACAATATAGTTATATAAGATTGTGTTATAAATGCTTTATATCATATCTTTAAAACTTTGTTATAAAATGAGTTTGTTTATAAGACATAATTGTTTTAATTAAAGCCGTTAAGTAATATTTTATTGTTCAGTACCCCCTTAATATAACTAATATAAAATAATTTTGTTTCGTAGTATAATTTGTGTGCTACGTGCTTTGGAGGCCGCCTTCCCTCTGGCCTCTACCCGCCATCCAATACCTCCACCAGTGATGCTAGCAGCCAACGGTGGTCGTTTACGAAACTAAAAATTTAAAAATAACATGTTAGTTGCGCCGCGCCGTCTGTCGGAAAATTTTTAAGATGAGCGTTTAGTAATACCGCCGACTACGTCACTTTAAATCGATTAAGAGCAATTATCTTGATTTTTTGGTGAATTTATTTTCTTAATACGATCGTTGATTGAATGTTTGGGTTGACTAAATATTTATATTCAAATAATTTTTTTTATTATTTAAATTCAATCAGAAATTCAAAAATAGAAGCAAAATTTATTAATTGTTACATTTTTTCCTAATTTTTATATCCGAATTCTACGTAAATTCTTACTACTTTTACTCTTTATATTGGTGAAAGTTCTTTTACTAAGAAAAGTTGACGCCAGAATATCAAGAAATTGTCTTGCAGTAGCTCGAAATCAACCCAATAAAGTGCACTTAACGCCAATTAAAGTAAGAATATCCATAAATTTAAAATATCATTTTTTTTAAACTTACCATTTGCTTTATTAACTTTAGCCAATAACAGGGTTTATTTATAAAATATATGACTGTATTGATTGTTTAATTATTAGGAGTTTTTGTATTATCCTAAGATTGCGTGAAAGTAGAATGAATTATCGACTTTGAGTAAGTTGTACCGAGACGCCGCCGCCCTAAGATAAGGGCCCCTGCGCGACAATGACCATATGACCATATCGTTTAACATTCGTGTAATGTTAATTCAAAATCGACGTCAAATCCCATATTAAAACCATGCCTAGAACCTTCCTTAGAAAAAATCGTATAAGTGTGGTCACTTTCGTATTATTGCGTTGCGCTGTTTAGACGTGATGCGCTGAATAATTTAAAGACAAAAAGTTTATACAAACATGCGTCCGCAACGGTTTTGTTTACAAGATACGGGGTATTAAACTTAAATAAGGAAATTAACTTAAACGGGTTTTCTTAAATATCTTAAATGTCCTTTATTATATTTCCTTGTAAATTGGTGGTGTAATGTATACTAATAAGGTGTTAATTTACTTTAAGTTTATTTAAATTTTTTTAGTCCTGTAGCATTTTTAGTGATACCCAAACGACTATTTTTGATTAGAAAAGTTACCGCCACTGTTTTTTATGACTTCTTTAATTCTTTCTGGATAAACCAATTAAAAGTACAGATTTTTTGTCTCTTGGAATATTAAATTGATGTGATTGTTGTGAAAATTGATAATTAAAGTTCGAGAAAAACAAGCTTAACACCTTATTTTTTGTAAACGAAACCTTTCCGAACACATATTTCTTTAAAGTTTTTATCTTAAAATTATGCAAAGAATCAGTGGTTTAAACTCACTCAAAGAATCATTCCTTTTCCGAAAACATTTACTGCAGAAATACTCTTTTATGTTAGGAACAAACTCTTTTTATTAAAAACGTTGAAAACATTCACCTGACTCGCATTGGTTATCGTTTAATTATCTCTAAGGTAACCAACAACACTGATTAAAAGGTCACGCAATGCGGTGCCTATTAAAGACCCATGCAACAATTTGGAAATGCTTAGAATTTTCTACATTGTTTTGGCCGATGGTAACCAACAATTTCAAGAAAATACTGACAGTCAAAGCAAACAAGTAAACCAATTCTAAAATATTTCAACCAGGATTTATAATAAAATAACCTAAATTGGGGTTTAAATGCAGCCCTTAAACAAGGTGAATTACTAAGAACTAAACACTATAGGTGAAAATTATAAACTAAACGTAAGTAACCCTTAGAGTTCTAATAAATAAACTTAACTAAGAAGTTGTTTAAACGACTGTACTGTTTTGCTCTTGTTTTGTAGTTACAAAATAAGTACAAAAATCATAAGAATAAGTAAATTTTCATAACAATATTTTCTTTAAAATTTTTAAGGATATTTTTATTTCTGTGAAACATGAAACTTGGTTAACATAGAATCAACTTTCAAAAATATTTTTAAGAAATTTTATAAAAAACCAGAAAATCATTATTTATTTTAGTATCTGCCGTTTTCAGCTGTTAAGATGTGCAGATAAGAAAAAAAATCAACTAGGTGTCATCTGTATATAGATGATATGGGCAATGCTTTTTAAGATTAAAGCTAATGTGTAGGTACTGAAATATATTGGATCAAAAAAAAACTAATTAAAGTAATGGGATCGTTAAAAAACAATGCAAACTAAAAAAACGACTTTAAAATTTGATGACTGATAAAATCAAAAGCCTACTTACGGAGCCCTACTATCAACATCGTCAATGCGGTGATTCTATTATTATTAGACGTTCTTAATATGTCATCAATATTATTGCAGAGGCACAACTATATTTTCTTCTAAACCCTGATTGTTTGGGTGGTAAAATATTCTCATTAAGAAATGTTCATAATTGAGTGAACAATTTTTGAAAAGGTTGGCAGTATGCTAATAAATTTTAATTTGAACTTAAAAAAATAGTATTACACAATTAAGTACAGAATATTAATTACACACTTATTAAATGCAGAATATAAAAAAAAATTTTGGGGGTATTTTTTAATTTTTTATTGCAACTTTCGCATTTTTTGCAACAAAGACCTAAATTTTACACATCGGAAATACAGTACAATTGATATCTAAGTTTGAAAGTTTTTTTTTTGTCTAAAGTCTATTTAACTAATACCATAAATTCCACGCATAGGTGTAACCAGAGAGAAAAAATAGAGACATTAAAACGTAAAAAATAATTGTAGAGTTGAAATAAAATATTCTTATTCTTAGAACTATTGTTCACATATTAACCCCTGTACAAAAAATACACCGACAAACAAATTACACCTGATCAGGTGTAGTAAAATAACTTAGAAAAAAAATAAAAATGCGAGAAAACTAAAATTTTAAAAGGCTGCCATTTTGCTATGCGTAGAGGTAATAACTTAATATTCTAGGACCAAAAAGCATTCATTTGGAGCTTTCAAACGATGTATCGCATGATCTTCTTTTCACTTTAATTTTTTTTTTCAAATTGGCGTCCCGCCGCCATTTTTATATAAACGCATTCAAGAGGGGGAGGGCAATTAAGGGACGAGCCGCACTGTATAATGAACAAATTTTTTGTTAAATAAAATAATTAATTTTTTAGGAATATATTTTGTCATATTTCATATTTTAAGTGATGTTTTTTTAAATTCAAACCCATTCAATTGCTACTAAGAATTCTCATTAAAATAGAAAGATCCACTGATCCTACCTAAGTTTAATAGAACAAGCTGACCTTTTTTGACTTGTCCAACAATTTCATTTTAAAACCCTTCGGATTTGTTTTGTTTTATCAAGTAGGCCCTTTAAGCAGGAACAAAATATTCCACCTCTTTTGAGCCAAGACCCTTAACCCAAAACTTCTAAAAGAATCCAAATAAGATACTTTAAAACTCAAAGTTTCAGCCCAACAGTTTGTTATAAATTGCGATGGCGGATTTTTGTCCCTTTTCCGGTAAAGTATACAGTTGAATTTAATTTCGTACCCTAAATCAACCCCCAAATACATGAGATACTATTTAAATAATAGATATTACTAGCCAATCCTTTTTAGTAAAACAAATGAAATTGTTATGAAGTTTACAAAGATGGTAATTTTTTAGCGTATTGAGTTATTTTCTGACTTCTGCTTTAACGGGATATTGCCCTAATTTTTAAATTTGGTTGCCTACCTTGCTGTTGCTTCTCCACGCCCTCTCATTTAAAGCTTCCATTCTTGCAGGTGAAATATAATTTAATAAAAAAGGAAACCTGAAGATAATTTGAAATATTTTAATATTATTGTTTTCGAAGTTACCAGTAATGAATTAAATGTAGCGTTTAAAAAATAATATTCATCCGCGTTTTCGGCGAGATAAAGATTTAAACAAAATAAATTTTTTAAAGATACCATATCAGCAATTTGATAGTATACTGTAACGAAACTGCGTTTCTACACTTAGCAAGAATATACTTTTCTCTTAGAAATACACTCCTAGAAAAAGAGCTAATTACTTTTAAAGAACTGAGATCTTAGGGAACAGACTCCAGATACTACCCAAAGAAAGCCCTCCTGCAGGTCAAAGTGGATATGTAATCTTCTTAATAATTTCGATGTCTACGTGATAGTGCCACGAAAGATTAAAATCTAATATAATTTCTAGAAATCGAATCATCCTGGAGTATTCCAACTGCACGACTCCCAGAGACACAACTAGTAGTGTGTCAAAGTTACCTCTCTTCGTGAAGCTTTGCTTTTTTGAAGTTGTTCCTTACGCCCTCTTAGAGGCATCATTTATCCACTATACATCATTATTGGACTATGTAGAGTGGAGGCTTCTTTCCCCAGGCAAAATATTTCTAGGTCGTCAGCATAGGCGTATATCAGCCAGCCCTCTTTAAATAATTGATGAGGCTATCGTTTATTAGGTATCACAAGGTTGGGAGTGATACTTTTTCCTGTGAGCAGCCCCTAGCTGCCAAACTCGTTGATAAACTAAGCAGATACATAGCACTGCAGCAGGGCCTCTGTACATCGTATCCAACAAGGTTCCGAGCATGACGTTTAAGTGCTTGGCTGGTAACTGCGAAAGGAGTGTTGTCAAAAGCCCCTTCAATATCTAGAAACGCCTTCTAGGCAGAGCACCATTCACCTTTATCAAGAGGTCGTGTAGGACCAGGTGCACATAGTAGTCTTTTATCTAAAATGCTTTCTTTTAGGTATAGAGTCAATCAGCGTCTCCATGGTCAAAAACTGATAAGACTGATGTATTACTAATAAGAGCATATTAATTTTGGAGCTCCTAGTAGGAAAAGATCCCGCTATGTCTATGAAATTTCGTTTGAAGCGTGCACCAAGACAGTGCATCAATTTTTCTCTGATCTAAGTTCTTGGGCGCTTGGCTGAAGCTCATTCTGCGCACTGTCTGCGTTAGCGTTCTTTATGATTGTTTAACCAAAAAAACCTTTCTCTCCCTTTTGCTGAAGTCTTACTACCTCCGAAATGGCCGCCGCCAACACCGCTTTTGACAGCTTCTGGAATCTGTGAGGAAGGACTGTCAGATACGTCTTCTCTGTTCGATCCATGCTCTTACAATTTTTTTTTAACAGTACACATTTAATAACCAAAGAATTTTATTCTTTGTGCAGTAAGCTTTTAGTTATGGAGATTTGTTAGAATTATCTCTCCATTCTACCTTTAAAATCTTTAGAGACGTCAGTTCATGAATAAGGTCAAATACTGCGTCATCACACTGATCCTGGATTATACTAGCTACGTTTTAATCTTCAGAACTGTTGCCAAGTGTGTCAAG
Source organism: Anthonomus grandis grandis (assembly GCF_022605725.1). Taxonomy (NCBI): domain Eukaryota; kingdom Metazoa; phylum Arthropoda; class Insecta; order Coleoptera; family Curculionidae; genus Anthonomus; species Anthonomus grandis. The sequence continues at coordinate 1,997,006 of NC_065565.1, forward strand.
TGCCAATAGGATGATAAGCAAACATCTCTGGCTGTTGTTTTAATTCCTTTTTAATGCAATATTGACATGTTTCGATACAATATCTTCTGGACAAAGCATCAGCATTTTTGTGTTATTTTCGTTTTCTATATTTTATTGAAACGTGATGATTGGCCACACAATAGTTTCTTTCTGGTTTTAATAGTGGTTTGAAAAAAGCTATCATTTGCTTGCCACTTTTATACTTTTGCTAATATTTGTATCTAAAAGAAAAGTTTGACCACCTAAATACCATTTTGTCCTCGGTTCTCTTATGTTGAGGTTCTGAATAATCTGTAATATGCCCAAGGTCTAAGAACGCTTCTTAATTGTGTTTGTCAGTGGGTTATAGACAATTTTCAATTGCTTCTACTTTATCTGAGTATTGAGACCATTTTCTGATATACGTGGCGAAGAACGATATTATTTAATACTTTTCTTATTCTTTGGACAATTGCTTTTCTTCGGGTTGTATATGTACCTGCCAGTATTCATTTTTCAGATCCAGCGCTCTCAGGGTGACCTGAATTTTCCATGTGCTATAAAATGTCTTTAAGTGCTCTTCGAGCATTGAGGAATCTCAAACCCCGTTAATAAAACAATTTATAGAAATTTGTTCCCGAAACTTTGTTAGGGCGGAAGGGTAAGGCAGATTTACTAATCGGGCAACATCGGCCTCAAACTATTTCAAACCTTCCTCGGGTTGTTGTCTCCCAGATTTCAAGTGGACCTGGTACACTTATATTAAAGCTGATCCTCCAATAGGACCATGTTTTATTCAGTATTCAGTACTTCTGCAGTTTCTCTTCTCTTAAGATTGATTGCCCATCCTTCGTTATCCCAGCGGTTCCCTCTAGCAGCGATCTTAAACTAATTCAAATAGGTCCATTATGCTTCTTTGCCGTCGAATTTTGATGGCTTAACTTTTATAATTTGTTTTGTAAGATCAGAATGAGCAGGCGCACGCTTTTTTATGAACTTCTCCAAAATATTCTTTAACTGTTGTAACGAAGTGGGTCAATAATTCTCTTTGCTTCGTTAATTTTGACTGTCCGGTTCTTCTTCTTCTCTTTATTTCTTATCTTGTTCTTCTCTTTGAGCTTTTATGTCGTTTTTCTTGTCTACGGTCTTGTTCCTCTTGGTCTTTTCCCTGTTAACGTTCCCGTACCTCTTGTTCTACTTTATGCTCATTAAACTTTATTGCTCATTAAACTCGGTCTCCATCTTGGCCTAAAATTGAGTTTCCAGCTATTCTTTACTTCTGCCACCAATTGTAACGGAACTCAGGAGCATACTACTGTCTGGAACACATTTATACTAGGAATACACTTCTATGTCAGGTAAACATTCTTTTTATTGACGTCAGATTGCAACTTTCAGCTAGACGTGAATTCGGTAGACCCTTAAATTCTGTCGAAACGTGTCGTTTTCGATATTTTGACATTCCATGTATCTATGTAGAATACGACTCAAAACAACACTTAGAGTCGTGCTGACTTATCTAGTCCACACGACTTTCCTTCGATACGAGGGTTTTTTGGTGATTTGATACTTTCTACAACCTATTTTCCAAATAACTCCTTTTACGCTTTTAATTGAATTCGAATGTTTGTGTTCTGTGCATTTTAATTTGATGCTAATTTTTAAAATGTTAGGAATTGTTGATACGAACTAAAATTTAAAGTGTAAATACTACAGTTAATGGAATAATTTGTGATAAATAGGTAGAGCAAAATCTAGCAGCGTAAATTATTGTTTCGGATCATATTTGAACTAAGTCATAATATTTAAAAAAAGGCCTTCCCACGATTACCTGATAAAAATATTCACTATTTTTAAATATAGAAAAATATAGAGTGATAAGAATACAGAAATTGAAAAAAATATAGATAATTGTAGAAAATATAGATATCACCAACAACAACGTAGCAGTTCCTGCACTTTTAAAATATTTTGCTACTCTCCACTATTATGCTACTGGATCATATCATCATATGGAAGAATTTTAAAATAAGCTTCTTACAACTGGCTTGTAATTTGTATTTTATCAGTAACTTTGGTACTACTTAGTTTGAAGGACACTTAAAATATTTAAAAAATCTATGATTTCTGTGAATGTCTGGACAACAATTCCTAACACACAAACTAGTGAATAAAGGATATTTGCATGAATAGGCTTCATCTAGATGAAGACAACGAAAAGGAAATACTTGATATTTTCCCAGTGAAGGTTCAAGAATTAAAACCGGATTGTAAAAAAAAGGTAAATTGAGAAGAGTGACATAGATATGTCCAAAATAGGATTAAATCTATAATTATTATATCTTGGAAAATGAAAATACATTCAAGATACACCTAAACATTATTAGAAAACACTTAGGTATGTCATAATTGAAATTTACCTGTCTCCTGCTCTATGTAGTTGCACGATGATTCGATGTTGGCACGTTTGTAAAATAATTTATTAACCCAGGACTCAAAAAAACTACAAAAAGCTATAAAATTACTTAAAAACTTTTAATTGGAAAAAAATCATGAGGCTTGGCTTGTTTTCCACACAAAGAGAACTTAAAAAAGACAATCGTCAAATACGACAGTTAAAATGCCATTAACGTCACTATTGTCATATTTGATGTACGTCAAAAATTAGACAATCAGAATCAATCGGCCATCTTGGGTGGCAGACTATTCCGCCCCGCCACATTCGCGAAAACTACGGGATGCGACGGTTTAGCGGGAGATTTAAATTATATTGAGTCGCTAACAGTATACTATATCGAATGTTGTAGAATATTTAATTATAGATAAAAGCATATTAAATCAAAATATCTGACTGAAAAGATATTTTGTTTCTAACACTTCATTTTACACAGAGTAGGTAACACTTTTTTTTTCCAATGTTTCAATTCCCACTTGCCAGGAAAATTGACGTTTATTTTATCTGCATGGGAAAGGGCAGCTGCCCCTCCTGGAATTCCTTAGTAGGCCCCTGAATTCCAAGTGACATACTCGTATTAAGCATCAAAAACTCTTTTTTCGGTAATAAATTAAAAAGTAAAAAAAAAATAGCCGTCTGCAGTTTACATTTTTTTTTTCTAGTATACATAATCTATTTTATAATTCTATTAAAATTATATCGTGTCATTTAAGTTTTTGTGGAAAATTGAAAATGTAAGTATTTAATTCAAATGAAACCTCCTACTTTTATTAAAAAATTTTGCGTAGTACTGAACACAGTGTTTAAGAGTAATTACATTTCACTTTTAAACAAGTCAAAATTAAACAAAATCCAATAAGTCTTATATTAAAATATAGTTTTATCCAAATCCTTAATGAGTTTTGTGGAGTTTTGTATGAGTTTTGGGAGTTAGAGCCTTTTCACTGTTCATTATTTTCTTCCTATGACATTTACTTTTTTATTAATTTTCATAAAAAAACTTTCGTTTGTAGAGTTTGTAATCACTCTAAATTGATGTAGTTATTTATTGTTAATATCTGGACCAAAATTTATTAAATCTCTTGGAAATTTCAGGAAATACGGGTATGTTGAATAACAGCAAGCGCGGACTAAAAATAGGTTGCTGGCAAGTGACATATGCTGCATTGTGGATTTTGGTTGCTAATCCATCGTTCGGACGGTAACTTCACACACATGATAATGCTGCAAATAATAAGTTATAGCTATTGTAATATAACAATAATTATGGTAACAATTATCATGAAAGTGGTTGAAGAGTAATGGTAAACTTCGTTTTCTGTGGTAATTATTATTTGTCTTTTATATGTATTAATTACTTTTTCAAAAAAAGATTGATACAACCATAATTCAGATTGCCGACAATACAAAAGGCACACAAAAAGTTTCAAGATGGTCTTGCAATAACTTGTAAGTGAGAAGATACTTAAGTTGCCTGATTTGACGAATTCATCAAAAATTCTTATTGTGATAGCAAATTATAGACTACTTCATAGGAAAGTTATTTTTTGTGGAGTAATCTTCAGTGTTTTGCCTGAATTGCTAGTACATCTTAAAAGACAATGCAATGTTTTCTCTAAGAATGGTCTCCAGATATATTCGTAAAATATTCTTAGAGAAGCATGGTCTTCTTTTTTAAATGGGGTTGTGGTGGTTAAAATAACAAATAGTCTAATTATTCTGGATATAGAATTCTTAGTGGCTTTACTATCATTGAACTAAATAAATATGCATCTATTATTAAGTAGGTACTTTATAGTCAAAATTTTATCAGACAACAAAAAAACTATATCAAAACTTTTAGATCGTTTACTTATTTTGGACCAATTTCGTCACAACTATCCCGCTTTTTTTCTCCCTTTGGCATAACCCTAGCTTTTAAAACCAATAATACCTTAAAAAGACATCTAATTAAAACTAAAGATAAACTACCCCGCTATCTGCTCCAGGAGTTTATGAGATTAGGTGTAAAGAGTGCCCTGCAGTGTACGTCGGTCAGTCTGGTAGGAAGATTTCTACTAGGATTAGTGAACACAAGGCCCAATACAATAAATTTAAAAATACCGAAATCACAGTGATCAGATCAGCTTTTGCTTATCACCTTCTTGACTCCAAACATGATTTTCCTGACAGCCAAAATATAAAAATACTGCATCAATGCAACAAAAGTAAAAAACTAGACTTGTTGGAGACAATGGAGATTAGTAAAGCTTTTAAAAGCCCAGATCTGTCCTGTGTTAATGAAAGGTTTGATTTTGATGGCCACCTAGTTTTTAATAACCTCAAGTAGTTCTAGACTCTTAAATGATGGTTAGATTTCTAAAATGTATAAAGTGATTTGATTGGTTAGTTGAGTTCTTTGTACATAGATAGTGCCACTTTATTGTAATCTTTGTTTACTCATATGTCAGGTGTTTTGTGTATGTTATGGTAAGTTTTTGTTGAATTCTCCTTTTTTTGGGGTTACATAATTTTAATTATTGTTTAGGTCTGATGATGCTCTAGTCGAGCGAAACATGTAACCTTCGTTATTTTATTAAATGTATTTGTGATGCCGTAGATTTCGTGTTTTTTACCTTTTTTAAAAGTTTATGACCAGCATCTTTGGGATAATGGATGAATTTTTCAAGGTACTTTATAGTATTAGATACACTTTGAGATAAGACTTGGGCTGCCTTAAAAGTTACCTAGTGAGTTAGTAGAAAGTGACCTAAAATACGTACAAATACAATACTGTTCGTTTGAGCATTAGACAAAAGCCGCATTATAGAAACATGAATAATCTTAGCTTCATAGTTTACTTTAAAAAATCAATATATCTTTTGGATAATTTGTTACCAAATTTTAATGCTGTGGAGTTTAGTTTTATATAACTCCATTTAAAATAATAATTTTTATTTGCATCTTTGATTATCCCCAAATATGCCAGGTTATTTCTCATTAATTTAAGCATATGATATGCATTTTTGCAGTTTGTTAAGCTCCAATGTTAAAAATTTTTTAAAAAAATGCTTAAAATTAATGGGTATGTAATTATAAAAATCACTTTATACATAATTTTCTAAGATACTCATAAGGTATAGGTTTAACATATTATTAATAATATCATTCTATTACTTTTATTTTATCCAGATTTCAAAACAAACTTTTAATAAATTTTGGACGATTTTACGAAACTAAACACCATAAAAATAAAAAAATACAGAAACGAAAACTACATGGAATATCATCATAAAAGAAGAAGACCATACAAATGGCGGCCATGGTCATTAGATAATCAGCGCAGGTCCATTCTTTCCTTTCAGGATTTCTATGGTTTTAAACAGTTTATTTAGAGGTTCTTCATCTAATTTAGGAAGTTTTTCTGGAAGTTGAAGAAGGTCATCATTTATTTCATATATTCATCACCATAATTATTGTTTGTTAAAGCAAAAATTCATTTAAATGTACTGGATTGTTCGATCGAAAATCTACAGTAGTATTTAATTTTCCTCATATTTTATAAAATAATTAAATTCTTCAAGTCTAACGCGCCGTTGCACTAGGTTACTAAAATATTTACTGAAGGTGTCTACGATCTATGATTACTGTAAATTTATTACCAAATAAGTCTAAAGTATTTACATCTCCAAACTACTGCAAGTAGTTCTTCTGAACAATTTATTTCTCCGGGGCTTAAGGTTCGTGATATTAAGGTTGTCATAACATACAGAACAGAATATGCATATCTTATTACAAAAGACCTCCAATAGCATGATTTGATGCATTAGTTAAAAATTCAAATGGATACTTGATCGAATGTTAAAATATTTGGCAGGTTTGAAAACAATCTAAGAATTCTTTAGTAACTCATTCATTTTTCTTTAAGCAGTTTATCATTGGCTTGGTTAATTTAGCAAAATCTTTGAAAAATTTCCTACAATAATCTAAACTTCCTAAAAATGATTTTATTTGTTTCTGGGCTCTAGGAATTGGAAATTTCGTTATTGCATCGATTTTCTTGGGGTTTGATTTAATTCTTTCAGATGTAACAGATGATATTTAACTTGTTCCAAAAATTCAATTTCTGTTCTTAAAAATTCGCTTTTGTACAATTGTATTTTTAAATAAGCATCTCTTAGTTTCTGAAAGACAAGTTTCAAATTTTGAATATGTTCTTGTAAGTTTATACTGAATATTATAAGATCATATATCTGAATATTATAAGATAAACATACAGGTGTTACATAAATCTCTGAAAATTGACTTCACTGCACGTTGAAGTAGCAGGTGCCATGTTTAATCCAAATGGCATTTTTATATATTCAGAATGACTATAGATAGTTATTAGAAGCATCTAGTTTTTTCGGCACTATCCATATTGGAGAGCTCCAAGGGCTGGATGATAAATGTATAATTCCCTTTTCTAGGATCTCAACAGTTTGTTTCTGTACTTCTTGTTTATGAATTTGTGGGAATCTATAGGATTTAATATGTAAAGGTATCTCATCTGTCGTATTTATTTTATATTTAACATGAGATGTAAATGTTAATTTATCTCCTGGCTTATAGAAAATATCTAAGAATTCTTGACATAATTTCAAAATCCCGAGATCACATAATTCGTTCGAATAAGATCCTTTATATTTTGTTTATTTTCATTAATAAATTTAGAATTATTAATGTTGTTAATTGCATTATTTAATGAAAACATTTCAAAGTAAGTATTATTAAATGAGTTTACTGTCAATGGGTCTTTTAACAAAACCCCTATTGTTTTATATGTTGGAGTTTTAACTAAGGCAAAACTTATGTTAGAATCGAATAAAGAGTCCATTAATTTATCTTGCTTTTAGATTTAATTTTAATAAATCTAAATATGTAATAATATCTTAATAATCAAAAAATTGACGAAAATCGAATAAAATAAAATCTATTTCAATATAAATACCATATTCTTTAAATAGTGGTATTGTAGGCTGGAATTGGGATTGTTGGTTACCTAAAGTTGTTTTAATAGTATTTTTACTATTATATGTACAATGGAGAAAAAAAGTTTCAGCAATTGATAGTTTCAAAATTGCTTTATTACTGCCTGTGTCAACGAAAAGTTTTATATTTAAATAATTAATTTTTATCGGATGAAACCTTAATTTCAATTAATTTCAATTAACTTACTTTCCTGAGGAGACTATTCTATAAAATTTTCAGGTTTAGAGTCATTTGTATTTAATTGTTAAAAATCCTTATTATTTTGATAATTGACATTATCGTTATCAGCATAATACTCATTATAACATTCTTCTTCTTGAAAGTTGTGAGAATATTTAGCTATATGGTCATTTTCACCATAATCCTAATTATAAACTTCTGCTCCAATATTATGAGGTTTTTTTCTTTTTTATATTGGATAATATGATTTCAAATTCACTATGATTTCTATATTTATATTTTGAACTTTAAATTTTAATTTAATATTTTAATAATTAGTTTTTGAACTTTTAGATGTTGTTGATAAAAATAAGAGTTTTGGTAAATGATGAGCTGGAATTTGCTTAGATCTGGAAACATATTTAGGTTTACCAAAAAACTTCTTCATTGATCGGTAGTCTTCGAGGAGATAGACCATAGGTGTAATATCAACAGGTTGACAGGGCTATGGTCGATTAGTTGAGAATTGTTTATTTTTTTTTGAAATTTGTGTGTTTGTGTGAGAAAGGCGACAGTCTCTACCTACCTTCAGTGTAGTGCAATTTGAAATAAATTATATATGAAGCTACGGTCGAGATTTACTTTATTTTGACAAAGTTGAAGTGAAAAAGCTGAGCATAAATATTTTATTGTTGTTTTAAAATAAAACCGTAAAAACCCGGAAGAAACGGTCCAGAATATTAAGCTAGTCGGTTTTTCAGAAGAACTCTACACCTATTATTCTCCAACTCGGAGGAGAGAAGTTGATCAGAGGCTCTTACCAAGTATGTTAACAAGACCTTAGTAACTTTTTTTTATTTTTTTTCAACAATTTTTAAATATTATAAATGTGCCTTAAACTGATGTTAAAAAGACTTCTCTTTTTCTGTGAACCTTTGTACATTAAAAGCTAGTGTATTTAGTTATGTTTTTTAAGAAACTATTTTATTATAGTTATATTTGTACTAAAGAAGTTTTTTAACCGAAATTAAATGAGAACATTTTTAGCAGTGTTTCTATAAAGAAAAACAAAAAATGTTTAGCGACCTACGTACAAATGCGAGGATATCTATACAAATTCAACCTTATGAGTTCAGTTGGGTGAACAAAATAATGGTTACCGCCTTTCGGTTACAGATGACGGAAAACACATGAAAGACGAATAGACGAATGAAGGAAATATCGCCGTCGAGTCACTGAAGTGAGTATAATTTTCGCGGTTTGCTTGAATTTCTTCGGCCTATAAAAATGTTTTTATAGGCCAAAGAATTTCGGCTGGATACATATTCGGCCCCCAACAGGAAGATAAATATAAGGGTCCTCTTTGTGAGGAATACTTCTTGTTTATTGCTTTAAACACTTTCTTTCATTTATTGTTGTATATTTTATTTTTTCTGTGAATATTCATGCCAGATGATTGAGGTGTAAAAATATATTCATTCTGCTTAAAAACGTAGGGTATATTTTTTTTATCAAGGATAAAAAACTTTTACAGTGTTGCCATAAATGTAAAATAACTAATTTTTTTTAAGTTGCCATTTAATTTTATTATCTTAAATTTTTTTGAAGATAATAAATTCCTCTATAATTTAATTTTAATATTAAGCGTTTTTAAGCGGAAAAGTTGAAAACGTTCACATCCTAAATCTTTTACTTGTCTTAAAATCTTTATTTATCTGATTATGCTTCAGGTTCACTAAAATTTCTCTCTTCGTTCCTCATTGCTGGGATTTTCAGCTGCTTTCTGTTCACTGCCTCCATTTGATAGGTCCATATATTAAGATTCCATGTTCTTCACTGCTTTCTTCAAAATCGTTCGCACCTGTAGACTTTTTCGGTGCCACTTTTATTCTTTTTCGACGCGGCCTCGCGATTAAAGAAATTATGAACCAAGATTGATAAATCTCGATAAATGATTTTCTTATCATTTTCTCTAGTTCTTTTGAATACTGGTCTAGTTGGTGCTGCACTATGTTAAGATCTTTGATGTCTAGGTTATTTAACCAAAGGAAGAGAAAGTATACTCAAAGTCGAAGTCTGACAAATCAAGCGTCTATTAAAAGGTTACGCGTTTCGCCGCATTAGGGCATCATCAGACCTAAATAAAATTATCAAAATTAAATATTAAGGAACAAAACGCTAATAAACAGAAAAGACATTCCTTATCTAAAAACAAAAACTACACACTGACTCTTACTAACATAAATAAAATGATAAAATATTATTATGAAAATGTAAATACGTTAATTATTCTGCTAGTTTTTATACAATTTTATTAGTATTCTGTAGTTAAAGTTGATTCGTAGGGTTTCTTTAGGGTTCTACTTACGTTTGGTTTATTATTTTCATCTATAGTGTTTAGTTTTTAGGTAGTTCATCTTGTGTGAGAGCCCCATTTTGGCCCCAATTTAGGTTAATTAGGTTATATTATTGTAAATCCCTGTAGTTCTAATTTTCTAGAATTTGTATACTTGCTTGCTTTGACTGTCAGTATTCTCATAAAATTATTGGTCTCTTTGGGCAAAAACAATGAAGATAATTCTAAATATTTCGAAACTGTTCCATCGGGTTTTAAAAAGGACGCGCTTCGTGACAAATCATTCAGTTTTAATTGTTTAGTCAGTTTTTACCTTGGAAACAATTAAACGACAGTCAAAGCGAGTTAGGTTAGTGTTTTTGACGTTGACAATAAAAGTGTGTTCCCGAATTTCGTTACAATTGGTGTCAGAAGTAAAGGATATTTGGAAGCTCATTTTAGTGGATGCCTTTAACAAGAAGTCAGGCCAAGATGGAGACCGAGAAATTGATGGAGCTGCTATTAAGGAAGTTTGACGAGCAAAAAGTAGAACAAGAAGAACGAGACCGTAAACAGAAGGAAGAACAAGAAGAACGAGACCGCAAACAAGAAGAACGAGACCGTAAACAGAAGGAAGAACAAGAAGAACGAGACCGTAAACAGAGGGTAGAACAAGAAGAACGAGACCGTAAAGAGAAGGAAGAACAAGAAGAACGAGACCGTAAACAGAAGGTAGAACAAGAAGAACGAGACCGTAAACAGAAGGAAGAACAAGAAGAACGAGACCGCAAACAAGAAGAGCGAGACAAGAAACAGGAAGATTTACTAAAGACAATTAAATCTGACCTGAAGAAGGAAAATGAAGACCTGATAAGGACCATGAAAGATGACCTAAAGAAAGAAAATGAAGACCTGATTCGAACCATGAAAGATGACTTACTTAATTTAAAAAATAATCTTAAAAAGGAGCAGGAGGAACGAGACAGAAAACAAGAGGAACGAGTTTTACAACTTAAAGAAGATCTGGAGAAGAATCAGAAACAATTAATGACTAACTTTGAAGCAACAGTAGAAGAAGAATTGGGGCAAGTACAAAAAAAGATCCAAGAATTAGAGATGAAAGTAAAATGGACTCTTCTTCATCCCGATCCTGGAATGCAAACAATGATGAAAGTAAAGCCACCAAAATTCGACGGCAAAGAAGCTTGGAGTACCTATTTGAATCAATTTGAGGCCGCTGCTAGGGGAAATCGCTGGGATAACGAAGAAAAGGCAATCAATCTTAAGCTAAGCCTTAGAGGAGAAGCTACAGAAATATTAAGAATGGTGCCATCTGAGGATCAGCTCAATTTCGACGTACTGGTGCGTACCTTAGAGATGAGATACGGTGAAGCCCATTTACAACAAGTGTACCAGGCTCAATTGAAGTCTAGAAGACAACAACCCGAGGAAGGACTCCAACAGTTTGAGGCCGATGTTGCTCGATTAGTAAATCTGGCTTACCCTTCAGCCCCAACAGAGTTCCGAGAACAAATTTCTATAAATTGTTTTATTGACGGAGTTCGAGATCCAGATACTAACCACGCTCTAAGAATGGCTCATCATAAAAGTATATCAGAAGCTTTGGCCCATGGACTAGAGTATGAGGCAGCTTTTCAAGCAACTAGAAGGCAGACACGAATAAGACAAATCAAACTTCGGAAAGTGATCTCGAAGACCGCCTAAAGAAGCTTGAATCATTATTAGCGAGGAAACCTAAAAGACCATTGCAATGCTGGAATTGCAATGAGGAGGGGCACCTTAAACGTCAATGCCCCAAGCCTTTAAGAGATCCAAGGAACCAGGAAAACTTCAACTTCAAGCTGGCTGGGTGCTACCAAGCCCCACGTATTAGACTAAACCGGCTGCCACATCCTGGAGAGAGCTTGGTAGTACCGGGAAAAATATGCGGCCGTGAATGTGAGATGGTAGTGGATACAGGATCAAGTCATACTATCGTAAAGCCGAACATCGTAGCACACTGTAGGCTCTCAGCACCACCCAATTTAATTCTGGAGTCTGCAAATGGAAAAAGGATCCCGATTCTTGGATTGCACGAAGCTACAGTCACCATTGGCTTAACAACATTCCAACAGCCAGTACTAGTGGCAGAAATCATGGATGATGTCATATTAGGATTAGATGTTATGAATGCTCAGCAGTTTAAAATGGATGTATATAACCGGATATTGACGACGAGAAATGAAGAGATTTTTATGCACCACCTATATGAAGATAAAGTAAATACCAGAGTCGTTAAGGTATTCAAGGATGTTACTATACCAGGTAATTCAGAGGTGGTGGTTTATGCTACAACTGGAGGAAAAGAGGGAGAAACTGTTTTGATTGAGCCCATGGAAAACTGCAAACTATATGGTCAAGGAATTTTTCCAGCCAAGACATTAACTACGCAGAAGAAATCTACTATTTTGGTTCGAATGGTAAATTTAAAAGGATATGATCAACACCTGAAACAAGGAGAGAACATTGGCGTATGCTCTGAAGTAGTGGCAGTCATGAAAAATGCTGATAGAAGTCGTTATTCAAACAGACCTTTTCCTGTATGTTTACAAAACCTATTTGAAGAATCTTCTGCCAATTTAACCATGGACCAGTGTAGTAAATTGCGACGTCTTCTTGAAGAAAATCAAGATGTGTTTTCCTTGCACGATAAAGACCTGGGAAGAACTGATTTGGTGCAGCATCGAATTAACACTGGAGACAATACTCCGATTAAACAAGCACCTCGAAGAATTCCGATAGCTAAACAAGGAGAAGTTTCCTCAATGCTTCAAGAAATGAGGACACAAGGAGTGATAGAGCTTTCTCAGAGTCCTTGGACATCTCCAGTTGTGCTAGTGAAGAAAAAGGATGGATCCACTAGATTTTGTGTAGACTATCGGCGACTGAATGATATTACCAAGAAAGACAGTTATCCCCTACCAAGAATTAACGACACCCTGGACACGCTATCAGGTTCACAATGGTTCTCAACACTCGATCTAAAGAGTGGATACTGGCAGGTAAAGATGCACCCAGAAGATAAGGAAAAGACCGCATTCTCGACTGGAACAGGACTTTGGCAGTTTACAGTAATGCCCTTTGGACTCTGCAATGCTCCAGCTACCTTTGAGAGACTTATGGACACAGTTTTACGTGGAATGGCTTGGGAATCATGTTTAGTTTATCTGGATGACGTTATCATACTGGGGAAAACATTTGAAGATCATTTGAAGAATATTCAAAAGGTATTTGTTAAACTGCGAGAGGCCAACCTGAAGCTAAGTCCTAAAAAATGTTGCTTATTTCAAAAAGAAGTTCGATACCTTGGCCATGTTATATCAGAAAAAGGTGTCAAGACTGATCCAGATAATGTAGAGGCGATCGAAAAATGGCCACGACCCACTGACAAATACCAGTTAAGAAGCTTTCTGGGCCTTTGTACCTATTACAGAAGATTTGTAAAAAATTTCGCTAATCTTGCAAAGCCTCTACATAAGCTCACGGAGGACAAAGTGGTATTTAGTTGGTCAACAGACTGTGAAGAAGCATTTCAACGGTTAAAAAGAGCACTATGCACATCTCCAATTTTGACATATCCGATTCCTGGACAACCTTTTATTTTGGATACCGATGCGAGTAATGTTGGAATTGGGGCCGTTCTATCACAAAAATATGAAGATGGCGAGCAAGTGATAGCTTATTTCAGTAAAACGTTATCAAAACCAGAAAGAAACTATTGTGTCACCAGACGAGAGCTTTTGTCAGCAGTAAAAGCTATTGAACATTTCCATAAATATTTGTATGGTCAACGATTTATCCTTAGAACCGACCATGCTTCGTTGAAATAGCTGTTTCAGTTTAAAAACCCCGAAGGACAAATAGCAAGGTGGCTTCAACGATTACAAGAGTATGACTTTACAATAGAACATAGGAAAGGCGCATATCACCAAAATGCCGATGCTTTATCTAGAAGACCCTGTATTGAAACATGTCAACATTGTTTTAAAAAGGAATCAAAACAGCATCCAGAGATATTTACTTGTAATCGTATTGGCCTTCACAGTTCTAAAGAGTGGGATGTAGCTAGTTTAATCCAAGATCAGTGTGATGACCCAGTATTTGGTCTTATTTACGAACTGAAATCTCGAGAAATTTCAAAACCAGAATGGAAAGACATTTCTGACAAATCTCCAGAACTTAAAGCTTATTGGTCTCAATGGAATTCATTGGTTATAAAAGATGGATTATTAAAAAGAGTCTGGGAGAGCGTAGATGGAAAAGAAAAGACATATCTGACAGTCCTTCCTCGAAAACGTATTCCGGAAGTCCTTGAAGCTGTTCATGGCGGTGTCGGCGGAGGACATTTTGGAGTTAGTAAGACCTTGGCAAAAGTGAGAGAACGGTTTTACTGGCTGAACAGTCATCAAGATGTTGAACGCTGGTGCCGACAGTGTGAGCAGTGTTCGTCAAGCAAGGGCCCAAAAACCCGGACAAGAGGAAAGATCTTGTTGGTGCACCTTTTGAACGAATTGCCATAGACGTAGCAGGACCCTTTCCTACTAGTAGCTCCGGAAACCGATATGCTCTTGTTGCTATGGATTACTTTAGTAAGTGGCCCGAGGTTTATCCGATTCCAAACCAAGAAGCAACGACAGTAGCTGAAGTGCTGTTCCAGAACTGGATTTGTCGATTTGGTGTACCCAGAGAGATACATTCAGACCAAGGAAGGAACTTTGAGTCACAAATATTCCAACAAGTATGCCAGTTGCTGGGAATCAATAAGACCCGTACAACCCCACTACACCCTCAGTCTGATGGAATGGTTGAAAGATTTAACCGCACATTTGAAACCTATTTAAGGATGGTAGTAAACTCTAAGCAAACCGACTGGGATACCTGTATACAACCATTGCTATTGGCATATCGTTCTTCTATCCACAAGTCAACTGGAAAAAGCCCGGCAAAAGTTGTCTACGGTGATGAACTTCGTTTACCTTTGGACATTATTACTGGAAGACCCTATAAGTCTGAAACCCTGGAGGAGTACGTCGACCATTTACAAGAGCGTTTACAAATTGTTCACGAACAAGCACGGGATAAACTTCATCTAGAAAGTAACAGAATGAAATCACGTTATGACATAAAGGCAAATTCTACCGGTTTTAATCCTGGGGATAAAGTCTGGTTATACAATCCACGGAGGACGAAGGGCAAGTCACCAAAGCTCCAGAAGGATTGGGAAGGTCCATTCAATGTGGTCACCAGAATCAACGACGTGGTGTACCGTATCCAGCGACATCCGACAGCGAAGATGAAAATTGTAAACATCGTCCGGCTAGCGCCCTATCATGACTCAGGTGGTCCCATGTTTGATCGGGACGATCAAACTTAAGAGGGGAGCAGTATTATGAAAATGTAAATACGTTAATTATTCTGCTAGTTTTTGTACAATTTTATTAGTATTCTGTAGTTAAAGTTGATTCGTAGGGTTTCTTTAGGGTTCTACTTACGTTTGGTTTATTATTTTCATCTATAGTGTTTAGTTTTTAGGTAGTTCATCTTGTGTGAGAGCCCCATTTTGGCCCCAATTTAGGTTATTTAGGTTATATTATTGTAAATCCCTGTAGTTCTAATTTTCTAGAATTTGTATACTTGCTTGCTTTGACTGTCAGTATTCTCGTAAAATTATTGGTCTCTTTGGGCAAAAACAATGAAGATAATTCTAAATATTTCGAAACTGTTCCATCGGGTTTTAAAAAGGACGCGCTTCGTGACAAATCATTCAGTTTTAATTGTTTAGTCAGTTTTTACCTTGGAAACAATTAAACGACAGTCAAAGCGAGTTAGGTTAGTGTTTTTGACGTTGACAATAAAAGTGTGTTCCCGAATTTCGTTACAATATAATATGTCTACAACATCGTCTACCGTTATTGACTAAAATATGAACTTTTAAACGCCAAATATCACCGAAATCAAGTACATTTTATACATATTATCTTATAAAGAATCAAAACAAATAACAAATACAACCATGAAAGAACAAAAATAAAAAAGTTTTTTAAAAAATTAAATAGGGATCGAACCACAGACTGATGTCTGAAGTACATATATACCTTGTCGCCAAACTGAGGTAATGATTTAGTATACGAGTATTTACATAATATGAGAAGTGATAAAACAATTTTAACAAGATTAACACTCACCGCAATTCAAAGAATACACCCCAGATTTTAAAGTTTGCTCCGTTTTATCCTTTGTGTTTTTTAAGTGCTTTTTCAAAGTGTTTGCAGTTTTAAAAGCTATTGAAAGATTAAGATTATTTTTAAAGAGAACCAAAAAATGTTAAAGATCTAAATTTGTTAAGATTTAAAGAATTGGAGTGTAAGATGTGGTAGGAGAATTTATATTTATTCATGTATACGAAAAAAAGTTTATTTATGGTAGTAAGTGGAAAACCGTTATTAATTGCAAGCTGCTTTACTATGTTAAATTCGTTATAAAAAGATTCCTTGGATAGAGGAAGGGTATACATCCTATATAACAAAGAGTTAAACGAAGCAAATTTGTAGGTATGTGGTGAGCTAGAAGTGAATTGTATGATGTTGTCAGTTGTGGACGGTTTCCTGTATATATCGAATTCGATTTTATTATTATTCCTGGTTAACAAAAGGTCTAAGAAAGGTAAACTTTTTATGTGCTCCTTTTCTAATGTAAATAAAATTCTATTTGTAAAATTTAAGAAAGTGGACAATTGATCGTCATTACCTTCCCAAACAATACAAATGTCATCCACATATCATTTATACGCTATTATATGTTTGCCGAAAGAACTGTTCATAATTTTGCATTCCAAGTTGTTTATAAAAACTTCACTTAAGAAAGGGGAAAGGCATGATTCCATGGCTAAGCAATCCTTCTGTGTATATATTTTGCCATTGAATTTAAAAAAGTTTTGATTTAAAACAGTTTTTAGTAGGCAAATTAAGTCTAAAGAAATTAGCCTGGGTAGATTAGAATTTGCTAGTAAAGATTCCATTAGTTAAATGCAGTCAGTAGGTGGTACTGGGAAAAAGATTTTTCACATCTAAAGAAATTAACACTGCATTGTCTGGTATATATATATGCCTTTTAAAAAATTAGTAAATTCGAGGGAATTCTTAGTAGAAAAACAACTTCAGTTACATCTCTTAAAATCCCATTCAACCACGAAGCAAGGAGACTCCACAAAATACTACTGGTCTAATTGGCTGTCCTTCTTTATGAACTTTAGGTAGCTTGTCAAGAAGGGAAGTTCTACGGTTTATAGGATAAAGAACCTCTTTTCAAATATTAAAAAACACTAAGGTTATTAAAGATCTATCAAGAACACCTTATGGGATCCCTAGTCAAAGGTTGAAACTTATCGGTATCAAGAAAACCAACAAACTTATTCACATAATAATGTACGTTTCATAACGACTAAGCAAGATCCTTAGTGACAATCAAGTCATGTTGTTCAATGTTAGTTTTTAAGGATATTAAGTGCTTACCTTTATAATTAAAATTTCTATTTTTTGTCCAATTTAGAATTTAAGAGAGAAATAATATTTGCTCTGCATAATGGACAAGGACCCACATAAGGGATTCGAGTTAAGCTTTAAGCAGAGAGTTCTGAAGATAGATGATGGGGAAGTTGTTTTACATCGTGAGAGAGATTACAGTGTTCGAATCCTACTTATGGAGGAAACTTTGATTCTAGAGGAAAGCGCGATTGTTCTGAAGGGCCGTGTTGATAGCAGGACTACGGATGGTGAAATGATCATGTTCAAACTTGCAATGCATGACAAGGCTATTGGTCGAGGAATAGCAGTCGAAAGGATTCTTGTACGCGCTGAAAGTAGTAATCCTGTGAGTGCGATGAATGTCAATCATTATCGTTTGTTGTTAGAGAAGGGCACATGATACTGCTCTGCAGTTTCAGCAATTCTTCGACAATTTGCGGCTGTGGACATCAACGGAGAAGCCATTCCGAAAAAATTAGAAGAGCTGGTATCATCGTCGCGTACCAGTAGATTATTAGGCCAGACCAAAGGACGAGGCTAAGACATTTGGTCCATATATATCGAGACGTTTTTCATACTGGGAAGAGAGAGAGGACTAACATACTCCAGCACAAAATCAATACAGGAAATTCTCGTCCTATCCGGCAGACAGATCGAAGACTACCACTGGCCAAGAGAGAAGAAGCTCATAACATTATAATCATCATAACATTATGAGACTATGGCCAAGGAAGGCGTTATAAAACCATCTAGGACTACATGGTCTTCATCGCTGGTACTGGTAAAGAAGAAAGACGGCTCGACCAGCTCTACATAGATTACCAGCAGCTTAATAACGTGACTAAAAAGGACAGGTATCCTCTTCCTTACATTGATGATACTTTAGACACTCTGACAAGTTAACAATTTTTTTAAATCTAGTACAATGCCTTTCGAAAAAAAATTCAGATAAAGCCGATATAGATAGTGCAATGGACGAAAATTTGTACAAAAAATTATAGGATTATTTCAATCATTATAACTTTTGAAAATATTATAGGTTTCGGCTCTGATGATTGTAGATTAAAAATAGTAGGTTAAAAATAAATCTTCCTAGTATTATATTACAAAAAATAATTTGTCATCCTTTACATCTCTATGCCAGGGAAGCTTGTAAATTTGTACCACGTCACTGCAAGGATTTGGCTAGAGATTTTTGGGTATTTTAAAAAGAGGCAGACCTTTCTCATACCTGAACAATGAAATCCTTAGCTAAAGCCAAACTACGTTGATAAGACTGGAATAAATGAAATTAATTCCAATAATACCAATCAGTTTATGGATTTCAAACAGATGTACCTTGGTGCTCCAGCCCTTCAGAACATGGATAAATTAAACCAAAAAGAAAAGGAAGACTCTTGCATACGATTATTTCAGCAAATGTAATTGAATAAAGTGTTTACTTTGAAGATATTGTAAAATATTAAAATTATAAAATATTAAAATATTTTGTCAAAAATAGCAATTTTTAAAAAATATTCAAAGCCAAAACCTTTATCAATTTTTGATGGATTTCCTAGAATCTTAGATCCATAAGATATTGAACTAATAGAAAAATTGATGATTAGTAGCGGCTCTACTGCCAATCTGAATTAAAGATTAATGGTGACATTGGACAATACATCAATTCATAATGAAATCTTTTAAATTAAGAATATGCCTAATATATACATATTTAAAAAATAAGGAATCTTTATTTTACATCTATTGGTAATTCCTCATTCAAATGCCGCCTGTCCTGTGAAAGAATATTTTCAAAAGTAAATTTAATCCAAGCACTAGTAATATATTTAATTCATTTTAATCAGTGTGTCAAAGTGTAAATGGTAAATGTTATAATTTTAAAGTACTAACTTAAAATTAAGCGGAGAAAATATTAATTCAATAATGTCATTTAAACCCCTCGAAGACGACAATATTGATTTTGGCTTTGAATAATTTATTTTTGTTGCCTATATTTTTAATTACGTTCTTTAAGTTAAATAGCAAATTGTAACCTAATTTTTAAGGAAAATTGATATTTTTTACACAACAACACTTACTGTAGGTCCTAAATCAGCTTGTGGCATCACTGCAACACAGTTTATTATACCTAAAGAAAACTTATTACGACATCGAGATTTTTATTTAATGACCAGTTTAACGTATATTTTATAATATGATGCCTGCATCTAAAAAGTTTTTTACGGTATAACGATGAGTATATATATGCCTCCGATTAAGTCGACACTATTGGTACTAGTATCTTTAGTAGTAGTACTGGTATCTTTACTAGTAGTATCTTTGTTAATATGTAAGATACAGGACAGGTAAATTAGCAACGTAGTGGGATTTTTTCTGACAAAAATGGTGGAGACAGAAGAAACTTGGAACATCATTAAGTGCGCTTAGAAATGTATTGAATAAGACAGCGATGTTTTTGCTCATTTATTGTAAATTAAATAGGTTTACTTGATGTTATTTTTATATTTCAAAGCGATCTTGTCTAAATTTTGTAAAATTATTAATATCAGTATAACTTTGTTATTTTTAGGTTTAGGCTATTACTGTAAAAAAAGTTTTTATTTATTTATTTTATTAAGAAAACTCTAGAATATACGAACAGTCAAGAATCTGATATGCCAAAAAAACTAACTTTTATTAACCGAATTTTACGGAAAATCTTAAGAAAATTGATTTGTTCTCATATTTCGCACAAAATTTGTCTAGATTTTTAGTTCAATGTGGTGTTCTGTTTTTTGTTTTTATTTTGGTATCCTGACCCGTGGTGCAAAAAATATCTAAAAGAGCAGTGAATTATATTGCAATTCATCTATAAGAACTGAGCAACAGGGCCGAGCCTAGGGTATTTGCCGCCCGGGTGCAAGAGCTAATTTTGCCGCCCCTTCTGCAGTGATTTTTATAAAAAGTGTTTTAAAAAATGCTCTTACCAAAGTACAACGTTTAAAAAAAGGGTGTAATAAAAAAATCATATTGAATTAAATTCCAAACACACATATATTAATCAATATAACAATATTATCTATACAAAAAATATACATAAAAGCATATATTATTTACTTAAATAAGTATTTCTAAAAGTAAAAAATCTGTTAACCCCTGACCAGTAGTGTTTGTAACTTTACAAAATCCTAAAAAATGTTCTCGAATTTCTATACTTTTAGAACAATCATCAATAAAAACGAATCTAACAATGATGGTAATTTGTTCTTGGTGACTAACGTCAGGTGTACATTCAAGAATGATTGAGAAATATTTGCATAATTTTAAACATTCAACAATACACTTTTTTACTTTTTCTCCTATTAAAAAAATCAATTCATTTTGTATTATATCTCCCAAATAATGCGGAATTTTGTTCCCATCTTTTTGGACTCTATCAATATGTTCGGCCATTACAGAATCAAATTTTGCAATCGTCTCAATTAATTTCAGAAAATTACCGTTACCCTTATTAAATAGTTTTTGACTATTACCCCTAAAAGCTAAATTTTGTCCAGCTAAAAACTGGATAACAGATATTATTCTCTCTTAAATCGAAGTCCATCTTTTTTTTTCCATTTGAAATAAATTTTGATTGATAGAGTCCACAGTTAAACCTTTTTCTATCGATTTTTTTAATTCAAGCCATTTCCTAACACTTTCAAAATGCCCCTTACTGGTTTCGTGTCTTTCTAAAGTTTGAGATAAATGTCGCCAGTCACTTATAGCCATTCCCCTCATTAAAACTATTATCAGAAACTTTAAATAATTTACAAGGAAAACAGTACACTGAATCTTTAGATTTTAAGTAAATAAGTCAGGTTCTAGGAACTTTTTCATTGTTAGTTAATATTTTTTCAAAGTAAGCAGCGCTAAAACATCTATTTAAATTATTAATGGGATAATTAATATTTTTAATTTGAACAGGTCCTATTCCTATAATCTAATATTATCCGTTAATATTTCGGGCCAATATGCTGGATCTTTAAATCGTTCTTCATTTACCTGAATAGCTTCAATGTTCTCAGTTTGCGTATTTGCTGGCGTATTCGTCGAGTGATCATCTTGTTTCAGTTCATCTCCTGATGGTTGTTGATCTCCATTATTTGGTTGTTCTACATCGGCATCGGCTTCAGTTGACGTCAAAGGTTGAACATTGAACATTGAACACCGGCCTTTGGCTTGTTGAAGGTTGAGGTTGTGCCGGTTGTGGGTTCGTTGATGACGCAAAAAACTTTTTTAACGAATCTGCTAATCGCCTGTCATCTTCCTCCTTTTCTAGCTTCCTTTTTCGGTATTGGGAACCAGAAAGCCTCTTTCGACCATCAGCCATCTAAATCAACAAATATTTTTTTTAGAATTGGCACAAAAATCAGACATTACTTTTTTCAATGAAAAATTGCTTAAGGCATGAAGTTCTAAATATTTGGAAGATATTATTAAATTATTTTAAACTTACCGTTAACAACACAAACACAATTTTTATATAAAATGTATTAAAAATAAACACTAATCGACAGGTCGCTTTAAAACTCGCAAATTAAAATAAATTAAAAACAAAAGGGTGGGAATTTCTAAACATTATACCCCCGCTTATTTCTGCAGCTCCAAAATACATATTATTTATTACCCAAAAGTATTGAAATTCCGCAAGAAATAAATGTCGAGGAATTATTGGTGGTACTTTATGCGGCTCTTTTAATTACGCCGCCTTTATAACATCATCAGCACCCACCATAATTGCGGTGCTATTATTTTTATTACCTGGTCCTGGTACCTATTTATTTATCTATATAGATTATTATTATTATAGCAACGATTCGGGGAACAATGCTCGGTTTCAGTAAACTTTGTATTCTGTTGGCGCCTTAATTATAAGTTTTAAATTTTATAAATTTTTGTTATTCATAATTTTTTTTTCATAACTTGGCGCTTTTTTATTTTATTTTTCGGATATTTTGCCGCCCCAAATGAGCGCCGCCCGGGTGCGGCGCACCCCTTGCACCCCCGGCACGGCTCGGCCCTGCTGAGCAATAAACAGTAAAAGCATTGAATCAAAATAGACATTGGCCACATTGCATTTACATAAGTAGTTATTGCAATTTACTTTTTTGTGGCAATGTGGAGTGTAAATGGAAACAACTAAAGTGAAAAATATACTACGAGCTAAAGGATTATCATGTATAACTTTCATCCTTTTCCTATGATAAAATTTTAACAGTCATTACTTAAATAGGTTTTTTATCTTTATTAAGAAATTTATTTTTAACACTGCTTTGTTTTCTACATTTTCTACTTCATTTGTTTCTTCAATACTGAATGACGGCTTGAAGTCTGATGTCGGGTTTCTACAAGTTTCACTACTGCAGAACTCATATTTTCATTTAATGCACAATAAAAATGCTAATTCATAATTTATAACTTTAAAATGAGTTTATCCCATTAATTATTTAAAATGTTTTTTAAAAAGGGTTTACTGAAGTATTCATTCCTATAAAATATTTTTCGTTGAAAGTCAATATTTACTTAACATTTCAAGTCCAGCAAACTCAAAATTCAAAGCTTTATCTGCAAAGAAGAATCGATATTCCATAAACCTAAACTGTTATGGTCTGTAAATGATAATAGTTATTGCCATAATGAAAGTTGCATAAACTTGATATGAATCACTATCCAGATAACTGATTTACTGCTAATACCAACAATTTTTTAATTCAATGGTTTTACAAAGCAGTAAATACGAATATAACGAAATAAAATAATTTAAAAGATCCTCGTAATTCTTATTTTACTTAGCTTTACTTAATGGTTTCAGTTAATATGCATATCTTCGAAAGAAAAAAAACCTCTACAGTTTAGCAGGTCTTTTGAAATCTAATTACTCGTAAAGGTATATAATCTGCATTCATTATAGATAATATTTTTTGTAAAGTATTAATTAATGCTTATTTCATAGTAAAAAAATACCTTCTTTATATAGGTGACAAAAACAGTTAGCATTTTAAACCATTTAGAGTAATTCCCGTTCTTTGACAACAGCCATTTGTTAAAAATTATACCCTTAATTACAGCAATTACTTTTTAATCATTTACTTATGATTCAATGTATAATCTCCAGTTGAGTTCAGAGTCAAAAAAAAGTCCCAAAAGCTTAGGTGTAGTTACTGGCATTATTTCATAGTCAACATAGTGCATCATGTGGTTTTTTCTTTTCATTGGCATTTAAATTCGCCTGATTAGAGTAAAAAATGACATACGTCCGGATTATTAAATAAAAATAACCTTTGGCGGAAACTATAGGGGTTATAATTCCCACACCAATCAAAACATATAAAGGTAGTTAAGAGAATTGCAAGGGTAATAGGTCGCTTTAACATACGACACTTCCCTTTTTCGAACCCTTTTTCCTAAAAGATTTGAATATCAAAGAAATATGTTGTAGGGTGATGCCCTATTTAATTACCTGAAAATAAGGGTCTTGTGTTATTCAAAGAGAAATATTTTGAATAATTAGATGAGGCATTGGCTAATATTACAAAAGCCATGATAATTTAAGAAAATTTCCCGGTATTTTGTAAAATATTAGGAGAAAATGAGAAAGACTAAGTAAAAAAAAATCAAAGGGAAACCTTATATTAAATCATTATTATAAGATTTGTATTCCAAAGTAAAAATAAATTTAATGAAAGAAAAAAAAGTTTTACTTTAACTTTTAACCAATTTTAGTTTTATTTATTTTGCCTATACAGGATTTTTTGTTTGCTAAGAATTTATATTATTACGCATTGATGATTTTAATTAAATAATTAGTTAAGTAAAAAAATTTTGTACTGTTTTGCTCCTATATTAAAGTTTAGGTGGTCAGTTTCTTAAGGTTTCTACTTACGTTTTACATTTTTACATATGAGTTCTAGATTTTATTAGTTCATCTTGTTTGAATCCATTTGGGCCCCAACTTAGATTATTTAGGTTATTATATTATTATTCGTGTTAGTTTCAATTTTCTAGATTTTGCTTGCTTGCTTGCTTTGACTGTCACTGTTCTCTTGACATTATTATCCCTTTTCATAAGCAAAAACAATTCAGAAATTTAAAAGTACTTTCAAATTATTTTATTCCAATTTTGTTGTTTATTTTGAAAAACTAAATTAAAATATAAGAATACAATTCGGCAATTCATGTAATTAATTAAACCAATTCAATGCTTTAAACATTAAACAAATTAATAGGGGTATTAATTTACCTAGTTATTTTGAGGCTTAAAACATGCCACGTGCCTTTTTAAAAGGGCAATTAATCCAGGATTAGTTCCTGCTAGTAGTGATTACAGCCTTTAAATGGCCTAGAGAATCAAACAAACAATAACGCCTAAATTTTCATGAAATTAGGGTGTACAGTGCTAAATCTGTAAGTGGAGCGTAGTGTCTACGTCCAATCGATAATAAACAACCCGTATGTGTTGTTTACTTCTATTTTGTATCATTGGATACTACTAAGTAACTTTACGAACTGATCATTTTACAAAAATTTATATATATATATATACGCCAACAAGAAAAAATAAATAACGTTTGCGTTTATGGTGTACCAGAGGAGAACGGCGAAACAGTTAAAGACAAAATGATAAAGCTTTTTAGCCAAAAGGCAAAAATGACTATAAAAAAGGAAGACATGATTAAATGCTATCGAGTAGGAGAAAACAGAGATAAACTACGTCCGGTAATAGTGAAATTTGTCGATTATCACAAAAAAATCAACATTTTAAAAAACAAGAGGAACCTCAAAGGCACTAAAATTGGTTTGATGGAAGAATTAACGAAGTCAAGGCTCTTTTTGTATAAAACTGCTCAGGAGAAGGTTGACTGGAAAAGGGTTCTCACAAGGGATGGAAGTGTATTCATTAGAATGGAAGATGGAAAAAACCACCGAATTAAAGATCTGGAAGACTTAGATGCCTATAATTAGGGAATTTTTCTATTAAATATATTCAAAATTTTAAAAATTTTTTAATAGTGTTTATTTTTTTTCAATTTCTGGTTGTTGTTACAAGTTCATTTTCCTGGGGAAAATTATATATTTTGTTTCTAATGACCTCATTATTATTATTATCCTATTTCTAGGTAATTTTTTATATTAAATTTTTTGGGAGCGATAGAGGATAGCGAGGGGTATGAGACACCATATTTGGGGACGGCTGGAGAGGTAAAAGAGTTCATTAAGGGTGAGGACAAGTTAAAAATAATTCACTTAAATGTCAGAAGCTTGAGAAAGAATTTTGATGAACTGGCGTTATTAATTGAGTCAATTGAGCCTGAGAATATCGACATTTTAGTTTTATCGGAGACCTTTTGTTTGGAGGAGGATGAAGTAAGTCTTTGTAATCTACCCAATTTTAATTTAATCTATAATAATTCCCAGTTTAATAAGAATGATGGCCTAGTTGTATACATTAAAAATAATATAAAATATTTAACAAACATAATATCTTTTTCTGAAACAAGATGTATACAAGTAGGCATGAAAATAGATAGTGTTGATATTTGCATGACTTGTTGCTATATACCTCCCTCAACTAATTTAGATGTTTTTTTAAACTTAGAGATACTTATTGGCGATATAAACATTAATATTTTAGACCGAGTCTCTTTAAAAACCACGGAATATATAAATTTAATGAACGAAAATTGTCTTTTTTCTTGTGTAAACAAGGCTACCCGCGTGACTGTAGTGTCATCAGGCTGCATAGATCACATATTTTTGCGTTACGACAAACAATTAATATCTAAACCAACTCCATTATTCAAACCGATATTACTGATCATTACTTGATAGGTTTAGCTTCTAATATAAAATTAGGTAAGACAGTAAATAAACCAGCACAACAAAATATTAAAAAAATAAATTATGAAAAACTAAAATTGCAACTTACTCAAGAGAAGTGGCCAGACTGTATCACCTTGGACAATGCTCAGCAGGCCTATAAAAAATTATGAACAGTATAAAAAATACAGAAACTTTTTACATAAATTAATTCAAAAAACTAAATTTCAGTATTATAAAACTCAAATACAGGATGCAGGCAAAAATTACAAAAAGGTGTGGAAAATTATTAGCGAAACAACAAATAAAAATAATGAAAAAGGGGTGATAAAAATTAAAGATGAAACCGGCAATATTGTAAAAAATAAAGAACAAACCTCTAATCTTTTTAATAACTTCTTTTCAAAAAAAGGCCTAAGGTCTAAAGTCGAATATAATAGCATAGAAAAGGTTTAGATTTTGAGATAAAAAATTTCATCATTTACCATTACGAACACTTTAAAAGATTAATGTAAAAAAAAGAACGAAACGTAGTAGATAAATGTGTATTACACTATAAAAATAATATTAGAAGAACGGAAAGACTCTTCTTCCAATGCTTCTCTTGTTTCTGCTGCTTCATTCCGGGTTGTTTTGTCTCCTTGTCTCCTCTCTGGCGCTCTTTATAGGAATTATTTCTTTTGTATATAGATGGAATTAACTATTTAGGGCATATTAGCATGTATTATATAGATTATTTTAATGTTATGATATGGTTTCATTTTAATTATTTATACTTAATAGCAGAAAACTGCCACACGGGTCGAGGGATGGGAAATTTCGATACAGGCTATTTGTTTTATACATAAAATATTTTATACAATTTATTTTATATTTATATATATATATATATATAAATATGAAATAAATTGTATAAAACATTTTATGTATAAAACAAATAACAAAGTTTGTATCCATCTCCAGGAAACAAGACAGTATTTATACCAAATGTAAGATAAAATAAAACTTTGTTTAAAACTAAAAGGCTTACTTTTTACAACTCTCCGCATATTTTAAGAACACATTCTATATCACGTACAAATGTAACAAAGTGAAACAACAAATAAAATAGTTTTATATTCCAACATTTTAGTAGATTCCGAGCGGTCCACATCATAATATATTGCAAGTTTATGGTAACGGAAAGGGCTATCCCTAATTGCAAATTGCCTTAAAGATTACCCTAAGGACCCCCTCATCGTAATGTGTAGTTTAGATAATAGCCGGGAGTTTGTCATTCGACAACGACGCCCTTCAAAATAAATTTGAACCCCTTTGGTCCAAGACCCATCTGACCACGACGTTAAGAGATCATCTTTCTAATCACGTTGCCCCCATATGAATAATAAACAATAAGGCGCTATGGTATAAGGTTATGGTTAAGGAAGGGACAGTAATAGCCGATCGTACTTGAAAGTTTGGCTTGGACCTAATATTATTGGGTAATATTTTGTTATCACTGCCTATTATTTTGCCCAAGGTGCCGTTAACCAAACCTATTTATTATTTAAGAAGGAGCAGGGAGTGACGGGGTATTGTTATGAAAATGTAAATACGTTAATAATTCTTATAGTTTTTGTATTGTTTTGCTTTAATTTTGTAGCCTAAGTTACTAATTAGTAAACTTAGATTTATTTAGCTTACTATTTCAGAGATTAGTGTAATATTTTTACCTATACGGTCTAATTTTAATAATTCATCTTAGTTGAGGGCGTTATTTGGGCCCCATTTTAGGTTATTTTATTGTTAATCCTGGTAGTTTCAATTTTCTAGACTA
The DNA here is from genome assembly GCF_022605725.1 of Anthonomus grandis grandis. NCBI lineage: Eukaryota > Metazoa > Arthropoda > Insecta > Coleoptera > Curculionidae > Anthonomus > Anthonomus grandis. The sequence continues at coordinate 2,025,205 of NC_065565.1, forward strand.
TCTATGTGTTCAGTGTTTAAGTTATCTTTAAGTATATCTCTACTGAAATGCGTTAAAAAAGCACATAAACGGTAATATTACTTATATTTGAAGCATATTTTATGATTAATAAATATTTACAATGTGAATATTTTTTGACGACGATTCTTTTCATCATCAATAAATTTTTATTTAAAATACATTATCTATATCCATTTATTGTTGAATGTCGACTTCATTAAAGAGTTACTTTATAAAGTATTTTTTTGCAATTTCTACATAAGCATTTAGCATCAATGCATGAGAGATATTGCAAGCAAATAAACTGCCCATGGCATGCTACTTCTAGCCTTTAAATTTTCTATGCTTTTAAATACCCAAAACCTTAAATTAAAGAAATTTGGTATAGAACCCATGTTATAAGTAATTCTGTAGAACATATTAAAGCGGAGTTCCTAAAAGTCCGATCCCTTAATAATACGCGAAGCTATTATTAAGCGAAATTACTATAATAAAAACGAAACACACACTCTATACAATCGAAACCTACGTAATCGATCTATTTGCCTGTAATCAAACTCTACATGCATTCCGCAAACATTCTTTCTACACTTTCCGGCTCAAAAAATGAAGCACTAAACATTTTATATTAAATTTCTTTTCATTTGTTCTAAAAATCTTTTGTTATGTACTGTTCATAATAAATAAAACCTGTTTTAAGTAATTTCTAACAACAATCATTATCATTATAATTACATTCATTTCAACAAAAAAACTGGATACATATTAATAAAATTTTGTCATACTAAACTGCATAAATGCCCATGGGCTTTTAATGTTTTTAATAGATATTTGTTAAATTTTTGTTGTGTTCAGCAAATCGTTCGTTTTTTTTTTATTTTAGCCAAAAATGTCTGCTGTTGGCGCTGAAGCAGCGGCTTTTATGGTTGCGTCGATTCAAGACAAGAGAAGTGAGCGTTATGTTTCCCTTTATCATCCCATATCAGATAACCGTCTGTACTGAGGTTTAAACACATTTTTTGGAAACTGGAGGCTATACTAAACGGCGTAGAATTGGCTCGCCACGAAGTACTAACGCTTACGGCGATGGCTTTATCATATTACATGGGTGGTATGAATAAAAGTGAACTACCTTTTAATACTACAACTATTAGCATTTTTTACAAAGTATATACTTCAAATCTGAGAAAAAACTATTTAAAGTAGATACCCTTTGTTTTTTTGGAACTAACTATATCAAGAAGTATTTACCAGAAGTGTTTACTACAATTTGAAGTCCCTACTTCTAATAGTAGATGCTACGAATGTTAAGAGAAATTTAGTATATGCTTGACTTTTGCGAAGTTGATATAAGTGCCATTTTAGAGAGAATACTAGGATTAGTTTTGTTTGTAAATGAAAGGAATACACAGTAAAAAAATATATAATGTAATACGCCGCGCCGCTATAATAATGATATTTTATATTATAGAATATTTCGGTAATTTAACCATATTAATTATTATTGTTTCTAATTACTTTTAAAATTCTTTATTTTTTGTTTGGTTTAGTAGAGAAAACGTATCTTACCTAGCGAATACATTTCTCACAGAAGTAAATCAAACTCGAGGCCGTGCTCTTACACACATTCAACAAATAGAAGTATTTTTAGGAAGCTTAGGCATGTTTCAATAGAAAATATTTTAAACATAGATTTTAAACATATTAATTTTATAAAAGTTCTAACAAAATACTTAAAACCTAATAAACATGTTATAAAAATAATAAACCTAAACCTTATTTTTCTTTTAACAAAAAAAAAATTTAATCAGTAGGTATTTTTGAATTCAAATTAATTCAAAAGCTCGCCTGTTGTCATGAATTGCTCCTGCGGCTTTTTCTTGCTGCTGCGGCAGTGTTGATTTGTTGAAGTAGTAATTTCTTTTGTAATTTTGCCATTATTTCTTTATCATCATAAAAAAGTATTCCATCTCTTCATCGATAAATGATAATTCAACGTCTTTACTGGTGCCCGCAGTTACACCTCCTAAGACATATTAAAGGAAAAAAGTTAGACATAAAAGTAGATACTCAGGAACGATAGTAAATACTTTGACGTAAAGCAAATATTACCGGAACTGATTAGATACTTTATGGGGAAGTATATACTTTGAAGTAGATTCTTAATATTGTAGTAAGTATAAGTATCTACTTCGTTCTTATTCATACCAATAATTGACTAGCCAAGCAAATTAGAAATCGACTTTATCACGTCCAGAATAGCAATGCAAGCAAACGCATTAGCGAAACAATTGGTGAAGCCAATCTTGTTAGTCGTAAATCTACGATAGGTCCTGAGCTTCTTAGACGTCATCATATTACGCGACGGTCAAAATGAATGGGGACGCTTTTTGTTTATTAAAAAGTCGAAATTAGTCTAGGGTCTCTGAACAGTCGTAAAAGGTTATGGCGAAGACCACAAGAACGTTTTGCAGAATAGATTAGTCCTAGGGTAGGCTCACTTATGGTGTCGGCTGGCATTTCTCTAGAGGCACGCACAGAGTTGTATGTCGTTCTAAGAGTTTAAAACACACGACTCCCTAACCAGGTTAAAACTATGCTGCAAGATGGAAGTCTTCGAGGGTGGTAACTCTCTGGAAAATCTTTAACTCATTCGCGTATTTGTGCGCCAATTTTTAACAATTAATGATATTTAGAGGCTCTTCAATAAATGAAAGAAAGAGTAGTGGTCCCAGGTTAGAACCTTGGAGTACCCCTGAAGTTGGAGTGAAGCTAACAGAATTGACGAAAAGAAATAATTTTATTTAAAATTTAAATCCCTCGAACTCTACAAAAAATTTTCTGTGCCAAGTAGCAAACCAGTAACTTTATAAAAATCTCTGAAAATCCATACATACACAACATTTTGATGATCAAAAAAAGCATTGATTAATTAATTAATTAATTAAAAAGTTTAAAAAAAAATTAAAATTAAAAGGCATTGTTATCATATTATTATTTCGAATATCTAGCGAATTTATTTTTAATTTTAGCCGGAACAAATAGGTTAGTAACTATTTTTATAAAAAAAGTTCCTAGATGAAGCAATCTACGATTCTCCATCGTTAACAAATTCAAGTTATTAAATATATGAGATATATGGTCATATTTTCTAAGATTGGTGATAAAGCGAGAACAACTATTTTGTATTTTTTGAATGCGATATTTATCAGAAGCATCTAAACATAGACTGTAAATAAAATTTTGTAAAAATGTTTAGGTTAGACAACACAAGTGACTCGCTAAGAAGTTTACGCAATGGTAAACATCTTAGCTTGATGACGACTGCTGTGTAATTTCTTTAACGACGAGTATGATTTTTTTGATATTTTTGTGTCAACAGTTCTTTAAACCGTAGATCAGAATCTATAATAACATCTAAATTTTTTGCAGAGTTTACAATAGTTTAGAGTTTACGAAGTATCGTATTATTAATATAAATATTTAAATTTAGGCTCAGGAAATTAGAGTGATGATATTTGACGCATGTAAAAATTTTTTTATTAAAATGATAATACTGTTTATCATCCGCATATGCTATAACTTTTCAATGATTTAAATATGTCAGCAGTAAAAAAAATAAACAACTATGGTCACAGGATGAAGCCTTGTGGGGTACCAGATAAAAGTGAAATTTGTTCAGAAAAAATATCGTTGCAACACATTTTTTCATATCTATTAGATAAATATGAAGAAAATTTAATTTAGTGAACCTAGAAAATCCATAATGCTCTAATTTGGCTATTAGGAGTTGATGATTAACAGTGTCAAAAGCTTTTGAATATTCTAGGAGAACCAGTGCAGTATTAAGTTTTTGATCAGTTGCGGAAATAATATCATTAATTACGTCTACTAAAGCAACAGAAGTATAAAATTATTTTCTAAATCCACGTTGACTTTTATGAATGAACTTATTATTGGTGACCAAGGGATAAATTTGGTCATACAATACCTTTTTAAAAATGTTAGACTAAATGGGCAATATACTAATGATTCGGAGATCATTTAATGTGTTTTTTACTTTAGCCAATAGTCTACCTATAAAAATTTACCTTTTATCGGGAAAATATCTTGTCTCAATACAACAATTGATAATATGCGTAATATGTTTATTTATAAATGAACTACAATACTTGATAATTTTAAGATTAATATTGTCAAAACCTGCAGCTTCAGATCTTAAAGAACAAATTATTATATTAATCGGTTATACTAGTTAAATTAAAGTTAAAATGTAAATTAAAAATTCTCCAAAAAAATCGCTTATTTCATTTACATTTGCTAAGTGATTAGGTATATGATTATTTTTCTTTGAAGTTTAATTAAATGACCTTAAAGATTCCCATTTTTGTCTGTCATTTTTTTCTGCGCTTACCCTATCCAAATACCTTTTTTTTTCTTTCCTTAAGGAAAGTGTAAAGTTTCTGAGGTGTTTATAAGTTTCCCAATAGTTATTGGATCAAGATTTTTTTAAAATTTGGAGTGCTCGATCCCTCGGTTTCATCTGCATTTTTAATTCAGGCGTCAACCAGGGTGCTCTTGGCTTAGTCATACTAATTTTTTTAACAGGCATTTGCATGTCAAGAAGTGAGCTTAAAAGATTACCAAAGATTTCAATTTTATGTCTTGCTCATAAGCTATGGAATTCCAATTTAGAAGATAGAGATCGTGTATAAATAGATCGTCGCAAAACTTTATTGCAGAAATTCCAAATTGTAATTTAACTCGTAATCCAAATAGCTATTCGCAAAATTGGTTATATACCTATGACAATGACTTTTTTTGATAACTTTTTTAAATACATTATTCATTAAAAACCTTTTAATTAATGACTGACTTGCTTGTATTTTTTCAAACTTTCGAGAAGAATGAATTTAATTCGAGAACTCATTAAATTATTATCAAAGATTCTATTACTCCTCTAAGCTCTGAAAAATTTTAACTACAAGGTGCCCAGATTAAAATGATGTACATGATGGCCCAAATTCGTGTCTCTATTGGGAAACCTAAGAGAAACAAGGTCGCTTAAATTATGGAAAAGTATCGTAATTTTATTCTTATAAAAATTCCATTTAAACATTTTAAAACATACGTTCAAAAATAACTGAAAATATAAAAAAAAAACATTTTTATCTGCTATTTATATATAATCCTATGTCAAAATAGATAAAAGTTCATTAATGCAATTTATCTTTTTTAAAACAAACCTTTATTTTTAATATATATTTTTTTTATTATCTTTTAGCCACCTTAAGGATCAAAAGGAAGATATTTCGTATTTAATAACCATTAACCATACTCAATCTAAATATTCAATAATATTTTCAAATTTTGAACCAAATAATATAAATAACAATATAAAAAATCACTATAAAATATAAAAACAACTAATTAACTAATTTTTAACAACTGAACTAAACTTATAATAATAACAATTAAACTGCAAGGTAATTGTTTAAATAACCCTTCTTTGTTTTCAGTTTTGAATAAACGATTTGTTTTAAGTCCAGCGAAGCAAATTTGGGCTTCTGGCAGGCCAAAAATACCACACCTATTCGAGTCTATTTTCTGTATGGATTGGTGAGTCTCCTTGTCGTCACTACAACTGTCGCAATATATTTAACGGTATATATTGAAACTTATTTAATACAGCGTAATTTAATATCTCGATGTAGCTTTTAACATTTTAATTTTTTCTCGTAATAAACTGGCCCTAGTATTATGTTTCAATATATGATCTTCCCTGCCTTTTGATTTGACGTGGAATTTTAACCGCATAATAATATTCATTAGTTTCGTTAAAGAAATCGCAAAATTGCATTCATCCGTCCGGATAAGCTTATTTAAAAAATCCCCTTCTTATATTTTTACATTCAGCCATTGATAAAAATTTGATTAAAATTTAATCTTCTATCGAAGTCAGCAAGTCTAATATTCCCTAATACTCCCTAATATTAATATAAATCTTATATGGCGTATATTTGTGTTTTTTAAGAACACTTTGAATTCTTATTCTTGGAATTTTCAGTTCTGCTACAAATTAACGTGATGAATCTGTATGATTTTGCGTAACCTTTAATTTAGTATTATAATATTAGGTATAGAAAAAATTAAGCTATGGTCATATACCAACTTACAACCTAATAGTCCCTTATACGAAACGAAATTAAAAAACATTTGTTTTCTACAGTCATGTGTCAATTTCTTTTTAGCATATAGATCAGCTTCTCCGCATCCGCCATATGTTCAACAGGGTTTATTAAAATTTCTAACTGCCCTTAAGCTAAGTAATACAAAGTATTAAAAAAAGTGTAGTGAGGTTGCGCACGTTTGGGATATTATGCCAAATGTAATAAATTCGAATCATATCAGTTTTTTCTGAATTCGCAAATTCCATCTTTACTCATTTAATTAGTTTGATACCAAATTATTACACTGACAATTAAACAATAGGATTATTGCAGTTATAAAAAATACCACTGCTACGCGTATAGGTAAATATGGCGGCTTCATTACCATACTTTTTTATTTTTCAGAAAATTTAAAAAGCTTATTAATGTATTAAATTTACGAAAGTCTCTTACGTCTCTACACGTAGAGAACGAAACAAATAATAAATATGCCTACCCCTCTGTTTGTCGTAGAGGACCGTGTTGTAAAAAACCTGAAGAAGACGTAAATCACCTGTGCCTCGAACACATCTTGATTGGGTTGGATTACAATCAGAATCGTAAGCTTGGGAAATTTACGTACACTTAAAAGCTTCTACTCCTCGAAATGTAGATATAAAAGACGTATTTCAAGGAAGTTAAATATCAGAACAAAACTCAAATTGTTGCTGCTTTATGCTAAAAGGAAAATGTATGCTTTAACTAAGAAAATGACACGCTCCTATCTCTCCTATTATACCAGATAATGTTCACAAATATTACCGCTTATTATCATATAGCTGCAGACAGAAATGATTAAAACAATAAAAAAATACTAAAAAAATAAACCATACAGCCCTTTATTTATTAAAAATAAATGGTAAAAATGTTACAGAGTGTATGTTAAGCGCAGTTAAAATCAAATGTAGCTTGTCAGTTTACCTTATTATAGAAATAATGCTTGTAATATAACCCAATAACCCAAACAAATAAACATTTTCCACAGTTCGCGTTCCTTCACCAAAATATCAGGGTCCCAATTACAGACCTCTTTAATGACTAGTACTGCAGATTCCCGTGTTATCGGCGCTGCAGATTGCTGCCTTACCAGCCGGTCAGAGGCGCTGAGTGGTGACGGTGCTATTGCCACGCGGGAGAGTGCAAAATGTTGACAGGAATAATAATGGTGGAATGTGGAATGGTTGAGGTCATGAAGCATGCGGCGTTCATTGAGGTTGTGTGAACTTGCGTAATTAATTAGTCGATTATAATTGCTTACGATAATGTTACTCCTCGGGACTGTTGCTATAATGGAATCGCATCACTTTCCGTTCGATAACCTCGTTACTGCTTCCCTCAGGAGCGTACCCAGGTAGGGACAGGGAGGGGGCAGCTGCCTCCTCCTTAGAAGATAAAATAAACTTTCCTGGCGAGTGGGAATTAAAATTTTTTTATCTTTAATTAAATATTCTACAACATTCGATATAGTATACTGTTAGCGACTCAATATAATTTAAATCTCCTGCGAAACCGTTGCATCTCGTAGCTTCCGCTCCCAACGAGACAATTAGAGCCATCTACGATTAAAGCCGAATATAATTGGGAGAAAAAAACATCTAGCGCTATCTAGTTACGGATGTATTTTTCCAGTAAAGTGAATAAGAGAAATCCGAAATAGCATCAATTGATACGGTAATAGAGTCGAGAGTTGAGTATTTTCTACGTATTTCGGGAGCAGGAATATTTGAATATTCCAGATTTGAATATACATCCCTGTTTCAGTAAATTAAATTAAGTAGTGCCAAATCTGGCAACGGCCAAATCACCTGATCCTCAGGGTCGGCCGCCACCTACGACGACACATTTTCAGTAGTCAGTTCAGTTAGTTGAGTAAGTTAAGTTGCATTTTTATGGTATGTAAGTAAGGATGTCGCGCGGCAGCCACCACCGTGACGCATCCCAATTCATGCCATTGTCAACCCTCATTTTCAGTAATATTTCGCAGTAAGTGAATAAAGTAATAAGTGCAACGATCATACTTAATTGGTTTTATTAATAAATTAAATATACAGTCCACAAAAAGTAAGCAGTAAAAAGAATAAAATAAGAGTGTAGTTTAATAGCAACAGAACCAGCGACGAAATAAAATAACCCCAAACATATGGTCTTTCGAGCCCGATAAATAAATTGGGACGACTTTGATCCCTAAATACAAGTTGTAAGTACGAAATTATTGGAAACTTGGTGTGCAAGATAAGGGGTTCTCTTGGTGACGCCGGAGAACAGAAAAAGTATCAGGAGCAGGTGGAATAGGATAGGCGGTTGCTAACCGCGTGGTTTCGGCGGGTTGAAGGTGAAAAAACAAACGAGCGCGGGCAGAGTGGACGCGCTGTTGTCGGCTTGTTTGGAGCGCGATCCAGTCCAAGGAGAAACATCGAATATCAGGAGAGCAGCAAATCGTAATTATTTTGGTTTTGGTTTGGAACCGTGTTTTGTAAAAGGCTGTTTTTATGGGTAGATGGGCTCTTTGGACGGGTAAGTAAACCCTGGGTAAGTTTTTGAATTTGATTCACCTGGCTAATAAAAACAAATAAATAAAAGGTTCAAAATAATTTGACGAAAATAGTTGATGATTTAGTAGAGTACAAATAAATAAAATCTGTTTTATTTACCCCTCAATTTGTGTGTAAATATCTATAAAAATGTGTAATATTTGTATGAAAAATAAGTGTAAATAAGTAAATATTAGTAGGTGGCTTATAATAATAACGTATAAAGTAGGTGTATACTGGAAAAAGGTATAAAAAATAATAATTTGAAGTGTAAATAATGAATGTCATTTGAGACTTACCTACTGTCCAGCAGGTCAAATATCAATAAATATTTCAAAGTGGGTATGTCGACAAATATTCAAAAATAAATAAATTCTAATAAATAAATGATGCTTAGTTTATAAATAAAAAGTATTAATACATAATAAAGTAAATAAAAGAAATAATAACTAAATAAGTACTGAAGTATAAAAATAAATAAGTAATAAAAACCTATTTAGTGCGAAAAAGTAAATAATAGGTTTTTTGAGTAAAATAAAATAAATAAATCTCGAATAAAGTAAATAAATATTTTATGAAGAAAAATAAATAAAGTAAAGTAAATAACAACTGTGTATGTACAAGTAAATAAAATTAAACTTAACTTGATAGTGAATATGTGAAAAAGTATTAACTATGTCAAAAAAGGATTTAGTGAAACGCTCCAAGAGCGATAGAAAATATGTTATGTCCCAGCTTGATAGGTTTTATAGTTATATTTCTGGGTGTGACAACTTTACGAATAAAGCCAATATTAGGGAAAGATTTAGTAAGTGTGAATTGCTTTGGAACGAATTTAATAAGCATCAGGTGGAAATTGAATTTTTAGAGGGGGATGAGAGTACAGGTTCGGAGCGAGATAATTTTGAAAATAAATATTTTGCAACTATTTGCAAATTTAAAGAGTTATTAGTTAATGACAATCCTATTAACAGTAGTTTGGGTCAAATTAACTCGGTCTCCAGTGCTGTTAAATTGCCTCCTCTCGATTTACCATTTTTTGATGGAAAGTATGAGAAATGGAGTAACTTTTTTGACACCTTTGTCGCTTTAATCCATAGCAATACTAGTTTGACAGAAGTACAAAAATTTTATTATTTTCAATCGTGTCTAAAGGGTGAGGCAGCTCAAGTCATATCTGCTATTCCGGTTACTGAGTTAAATTATGAAATTGCCTTTAAATTATTAAGGGAACGCTACGAAAATAAACGTTTGATTGTACAAAGTCACATTAAAGCATTATTTGACATGCCAGTTGTCAACAAAAATAGTTTTATAGATCTAAGAAAGTTTTTAGATACTATACAAAAAAATGTACAAGCACTGAAAAGTTTAAAAGATCCAATTGAACAATGGGATACCATTTTAATATATTTATTTAATCAAAAATTAGATCTTATTAGTAAATGTGAGTGGGAAGCTTTCGCAATAAAAAATAATATGTCAAGTTATGATGAATTTATTAAATTCTTAACCGAAAGATGTCAAGTTCTCGAAAGCATCCATTCGAGTGATTATAAAAGTAGTGACAAGTTCTCGGAGAAATTTCCACAGAGATTTTCAAAAAGCACATCGAGGAGTTTTCTTCTGAATAGTAATGAACAATGTTTAGTATGTCAAAATGGTGAACACTGGTTTTCAAATTGTCCCAAGTTTTTGAATTTTAGTGAGAATCAAAGAATAAACGAATTAAAGAGGTTAAGATTATGTTTAAACTGTTTTAAGCCTAATCATTTGAGTACTAAATGTCATTTAAATGGCTGCAAAAAGTGTGGCAAGCCTCATCATTATTTGTTACATATAGATTTTGCTAAATTAAATTTAAATGGGCAAGAAAACTAGCGTTCTAACCATCGGCCGTCGGTAAATTCGACTGGTGCGACTATGTCTTCAAATAATAATTTGACAATTAATAGTGAAATCCCTTAAAATTCGAATCAAAAGTGTGATCGAAGTGAAACGGTAAGTGATTTTTGTACATCGGTTAGTGCTCACTGTGCGAATAAGGAAGATAGCGAAATTCTGTTATCAACGGCAAAAGTGTTGGTGTTTGATTGTAATGGTAAGTCGCATGAAGTGCGGGCTTTGTTAGATTGTGGCTCTCAGAGCAATTTTATATCTAGTGAGTTAGCCTCTCAATTAAAGTTAAAAGTAGAAGAAGTAAACTTGTCAGTTATTAGTGTAAATAGTTCAGTGACAAAGTGTAATGAAACTTTAGAAGTCAAAGTGCAGTCTCAATTTACCGAGTTTTCAATGAATTTAAAGGTATTTGTATTAAATAAAATTACAAATAACTTACCTTTACGTTTTGTAAATAGAAATAACCTTAAAATCCCGTGTAACTTATTTTTGGCAGATCCTACTTTTAATGTGCCAGGTGCAATAGATTTATTGTTAGGTGTAAATGTATTTTATGATTTGTTATCAATTGGACAAATTAGGATCGCTGAAAATATGCCTGTGCTGCAAAAATCCAAGTTAGGATGGTTAATATCCGGAAGTGTGTCATTAAATAGTCCTGTAAATAAAATTGTAAATAGAAATGAAGACGAAAGTGTTAATTTTATGCAAACAGTTTGCAGTTTCACTTCGAATGCCAATATTCAAAGGCAAATGGAGCAGTTTTGGCGGTTGGAGGAGTTGCAGCCAAAGAAAATATTAAAAAGGGAAGAGCAGGAGTGCGAAGACTTATTTGTAAAGACTACGTTACATCATGCTGAGGATGGAAAGTTTGTTGTGGAGTTGCCCACATTTAAGGAAATCGAAAACATCGGAGATTCAAGAGAGATGGCAATTAAAAGATTTGAGAAGTTAGAAAAAAGATTGACTGGCAATGAAAAAATTAAAAGGGAATATAGTGACTTTATGAAGGAGTATGAGGAGTTGGGACACATGACAGAAATATCAGAAAATGAAATTGAGAGTAATAGCCCAACCTATTATATGCCTCATCATCCTGTAATTAAAGAGACCAGTACGACCACAAAACTAAGAGTTGTTTTTGACGCGAGTGCCAAAACAACTAACAATGCAAGTTTAAATAAAATGTTGAAGTGCGGGCCAGTGATCCAGGATGAGCGGTATGCCATTCTGCTACGATTTAGAGAGCATAATTTTGTAATAGGGGCGGATATCGAGAAAATGTACAGGCAAGTCTGGATCAAGGCTGAGTTCAGAGATCTTCAACGCATAGTATGGAGAGAAAATCCTGGTGAAATATTGAAGCACTATAAATTAAACACGGTGACATATGGAACCACGCCTGCATCTTTTTTGGCTATTCGTAGTTTGCATATGTCCGCTGATGAAGAACAAGAATATTTTCCAGAAGCATGCAAGGAAATCAAACGAAACTTCTACGTCGATGATTATTTTTCGGGGTCGTCAACGATAGATGGAGCAATTAAGTTGAAGAATGACATTTCCAAAGTTTTATCCAAATCTGGATTCAACTTGAGAAAATGGGTGACTAATAATAAATCGATATTGGAGCAAAATGAGAATACTTCTATCAAGCATTATCTTGTAGAAGATAAAATGTCTAAAATTTTAGGAATCGCATGGAATGTCGAAAATGATAGCTTGCAATATCTTGTGAATTTAAAAGATGACGATAAATGTACCAAAAGGAGTATATTATCAATAATTTCCAAAATATTTGATCCACTGGGCTTGATAGGTCCAATTATCATAACGGCTAAAATTATAATGCAGAAATTATGGAGTGAAAATCTGGATTGGGATGAACCAGTTTCGGAATCACTATTAGTCCTTTGGAGAAAATTTTGTCAAGAATTACCTGCAGTAAATGAGATTAACATACCAAGGCATGTAATGTGTTTCAAATCTGTTTTTACAGAACTGCACGGCTTGTGCGACGCATCGGAGCGAGCGTTCGGTGCTTGTGTCTATCTCCGTTCTATAGACGAAAACGGAGATATTAAGTCATTTTTATTGTGTGCTAAGTCAAAGGTCGCACCTTTGAAAACTTTGACTTTGCCTAGGTTGGAGTTGTGCGGAGCTTTGCTGTTGACGAGACTTATGAATAAAGTGACAGAGTCTTTAAGTTTCAATGTAAATAAAGTGTATTATTGGACATACTCAAAAATTGTGCTAGCATGGATTTCTGTAGAGGCTGCTAGTTGGACAGTGTTTGTGGCGCACAGGGTAGCGGAAATACAGCTTAACTCAAATGTTAGCAATTGGAATCATGTAGATACAGTGAATAATCCAGCAGATTTGATTTCGAGAGGATGCGTCCCAGAAAAATTAATGAATTCCCAGTTGTGGTGGACAGGACCCTCTTGGTTAAGTCAAGAATCCCGAACATGGCCAGATGGTTCATTTTGTTCCGAGGTAGACATTCCGGAGCAGCGAAAAACCATACAGGTATGTACTAGTATTGAATTGGACCAAGATATTTTTGTAAAATTTTCTTCTTTAATAAAATTACAAAGAGTTGTAGCGTTTTGTTTAAGGTTTTATAAAAATGTATCTTGTAATAAACGTGAGAAAATTCTAGGGAGTTTGCAGGTTAATAAGTTACAGGAATCTCTTAATTGTCTTATAAAAATTTCTCAAAGTGTTTCGTTTTCAAGGGAAATTCATGATTTAAAATTAAATAAGCCCATTCAACGGGGAAGTAAAATTTTGGAGTTAAATCCGTTTTTTGATAAAGACAATTTGTTAAGAGTGGGTGGACGATTAAATAAATCCGTGGCTTCTTATTGTCAAAAACATCCTATTGTCATTGATAATAAGCACATTTTATGTAAACTAATTATCGAATATGAGCATAGAAAAAATTTACACATAGGACCTCAAAGTTTGTTGTCTAATATAAGAAATAAATATTGGGTTTTGGGCGGTATAAATACAGTAAAAAGGGTTCATAGAAATTGTGTCATTTGCTTTAAAGTAAAACCAAAGGGGGTTGAAGCTGTCATGGGAGATTTACCCGAGCAACGCGTTGTCCCTTCGAGGCCTTTTAGCAGTACTGGAGTTGATTATGCAGGCCCATTCTCAATAAAATCTTCTCAGCTGCGTAATTCTAGGAAATTAAAGGCTTACTTGTGCCTATTTGTGTGCTTCGTAACCAAAGCAGTACACCTTGAAGTCGTTTCTGACATGACAACTGAGTGTTTTCTCAATGCATTTAAAAGATTTATAGGTCGCCGTGGTAAATGTGTTAAAATTTTTTGGGATTGTGGAAGTAACTTTATTGGCGCGAGTAATGATATGTCTGAATTTTTTGAATTTTTACAAAACCCTAAAACTAAAACTAAGGTTTTTGAATATTTGTCACTAGAAGGTATAAAGTGGAACTTTATACCTCCAAGATCACCCCACTTTGGAGGATTGTGGGAGTCTCATGTAAGGCTAGCTAAATACCATTTGAAGAGGATAGTGGGTAATGCTTGTCTAACTTTCGAAGAATTATCAACTGTTTTCGTTCAAATTGAGGCGTGTTTGATCTCCCGTCCAATGAGGCCCCTTTCTAATGACCTTTCGGATTTAATGCCTTTAACGCCTGGACATTTTTAATTGGCGAATCATTATTGGCTTTACCCGAAGAAGATGTTCGCGATGTAAAATTTAACAGACTAAATCGCTTTCAATATTTAAAACAATTAGTGCAACATTTCTGGGACAGATGGTACCGGGAATGTTTTAGTGAGCTTAATAAGCGTTCAAAGTGGCGTTACCAAAACGGACCTAATGTGAAAGTTGGTGATATGGTACTTTTAAAGGAGGATAATCTTCCCCCATTACAATGGTTGATGGGAAGAATTGAACAGGTTTTTCCGGGTTCGGACAATGTCGTACGCGTAGTGCTCGTTAAAACGTCAAAAGGTTCGGTTAGGCGTGCGGTATCGAAAGTTTGCGTTTTGCCATTAGATGCTTAGGCATAATATTAGTATTTTTATGATGTAATATTATTAGAGTTAGTGTTAATTAAAAAATAAGTAACTAGTTTAAGTAAGTTCTCATAATATGTTTGCATATGCATTTTGCATTAATTATGTTTTAATTTTGTTACTGTGTTCGTTAAGTAAAAATTTTTATATTTTAAAAATAAGTTTTGTTGAAAGTGAATCCTTTCAAGGGGGGCGGTATGTTTCAGTAAATTAAATTAAGTAGTGCCAAATCTGGCAACGGCCAAATCACCTGATCCTCAGGGTCGGCCGCCACCTACGACGACACATTTTCAGTAGTCAGTTCAGTTAGTTGAGTAAGTTAAGTTGCATTTTTATGGTATGTAAGTAAGGATGTCGCGCGGCAGCCACCACCGTGACGCATCCCAATTCATGCCATTGTCAACCCTCATTTTCAGTAATATTTCGCAGTAAGTGAATAAAGTAATAAGTGCAACGATTATACTTAATTGGTTTTATTAATAAATTAAATATACAGTCCACAAAAAGTAAGCAGTAAAAAGAATAAAGTAAGAGTGTAATTTAATAGCAACAGAACCAGCGACGAAATAAAATAACCCCAAACAATCCTCGTTTAGAAATAAAAGTGAATGGAACGAAGTGTCAGGTTGTTTTAGGTTGTCCGCTCGATCGAAAGAGCGCGACACGTCATCGATTTGCCGTACATTACAGAAGTTGTTTTGTTTGATTCATTCTCCGATAGGTAGAAGCACTGTATGTTTTATTATGGGTTTTCTCGATTTGCTGTCGCTTCTGGCTGCAGTTTTATTATTCCAATAAAAAAAAATGTGAATATATATTTTTTATTAGATGAATGAAACTTCCTAAAGTATCGTAGGTGTGGCAATTCTAAAGCATTATAATTTAATATTGTATTTAGAAAAAACACCAATTTTCTTTTTAGGCATAAAATTAATTATGTGCAGTGCTACTAATGTATAATAATTAGAAAATATTGCTACATCCATGTCCATCCATTATGGTACATATTTTATAAATTCTGAAATATGCTACCCCGTCATACCCTTAATGAATCACCTGGGATAACCTAGCCTCTCTTAGTGCTCTGATACTTAGTGTTTTGGTTTGACGATTGTGGGTAGAATGAGTTCTGGGGCAAAATCATTGACACAAAGTGTTCTGTTTGAATTATTTCACCAGTGGTTTTGAAGCAAGGATTTTTAATATTAATTATTCATTGCTGTCTATATTTGGCATTCCTCTTGGAAAAAGAAAGCCGCTAGAATATAGGTCTGTGCAGTCTGGGATATAGTATTTATGTTTTGCCAGCGCTAAGAATGCAAAACTACTTAAACTACCGCTTTTACCAAGAGTGCAAGTTACTATCAAGCATCAAATTATGTCATATAAAACGCGGCCATTTTTCATGGTTCATTAGCCAGCATAGGCTTTTTTTTTACTTCTGCCGAAAAACTAACTTTCATTAATTAAATTTTCCGAAAAATGTTAACAAACTTTATTTATTCTCATATTTCGCACAAAATTTTTCCAGTTATTTAGTTCAGTATTTTGTGTATCACCTGTGACTAGTTTTAATTTGGGTGTGCTGACACCTGGAATATAGGAATATGGAATATAGGAAAAAAGCAGTTAATTATGACGTTTTAAAAGAACTGAGATATAAACAATAAATGTCAATTGCAATAAACTTTTATGTGAAAATGATAAATGCAAATATAAACAACAAAAGTGAGAAATCGATTCTAAGAAGAAGCCGTTGTGTTAAATCTGTGGATATCAGAAGACACAGATTGCCTGGTTTTTTAACAGGTAATATGTTTAATACTTGTGTTCAGATTCTTAAGCCTTGAAAGCATGAAACTCTCAGCAACAAGTAACCCCACTAGAGGTATAAGCATGAGCTTAGTTTAATGATAAATTGCTTGGGTTGATCTAAGCTCCTTAATTAACAATTTAGTTTTCTCATAGTAAAAAAAATATTATACTTAACTTAGCAATGTGTATCTTAGACGGGCACAATTTGAGACAATTTAGAAAAATAGGGGAAGATAATTTTAATAATTATTACTTCAAAAATTTTTTTCTATTTCTAGATTTTGGATTCCAAAATAAATTATTAAGTGAACTCAATACGAAGCAGAATTTATCTTGTTTCTGTATAGGCTTTTTGACAGACTTAATGTCAAAATGTGACGCCAAACTTGAGAGAAGAGTAATTTCAGCAGTTTCAATACATGAGCCATTATAAAAAAAATATAT
The DNA here is from genome assembly GCF_022605725.1 of Anthonomus grandis grandis. Classification (NCBI taxonomy): domain Eukaryota; kingdom Metazoa; phylum Arthropoda; class Insecta; order Coleoptera; family Curculionidae; genus Anthonomus; species Anthonomus grandis. The sequence goes on from NC_065565.1 coordinate 2,042,161, forward strand.
ATATAGCAAATATAAAAATGGTAACTCATGTAAATTTTACATTTAACATATTTACTAATTGCCTCTTTCATTACTAATTTGTTGATAATTATTCAATTTCTAATATTTACTAAGGAACACTACCCGTGAATTGAGTACCTACGAAGTAATTTCTTGGTGCACTTATTACACTATTATTGATCTTTATACATTTACCATAATCCTTTAAAAAAACATTTTATAAATTCTACTTTATACTCTTTGCTCTCTTCTTCCTGCTGCTGGAATTGCCCCTTTCATTAGTAATTTATTTGCAGCTATTTACTTTATAATATTTATTAAAGGAATTACTTCTGAATTGTGTAGGGATAGAGGATCCTTATTGAATTTATTACATTTACATACATTACTTATTTTGACCTTTATACATTTACCACAACCTTTGGTAACACTCTATATTAATTATAATTTACAGACTTTGTTCTTCATACAACAATTCCTGATTAAGTTGTAAGTTTATACAACTTAATAATTAATTTTATTTAATGTCTAACAGTTGGTTATTTTATGCTTATATAATTTTTTATTGTATAACTTGTGAATTGTTTGCTATAATCTCTTTTTATAATATCGTAATACATTAGGTGAATATTTTTTGTTTCATTTCTGGAACCGAGACCTACGTATCAAGTAGGAAATGTATCAGAAATTATAGTACGCAGATAAAAAAAGTGATAACCGGAGGACTTTAATCAAAGATAATACTACTACGGGAAGATAAACCATACAATGTTAAAATTTTGATACCCTTGATGGACTTTGGCTCCCGCGAGCCGATGTCCATCGAGAGAGCGTTAAACAGCGTTGCCGCGACACATGTTCGTCGAATGTACTTCTTGCCCGTGCGTCGCCGTCGCCCTATCATCGCATATCGGTGCCCTACTATGCGTGTACCATAACTACTTCGATGAATAGAATTTTATTGTTTTTCTTGCTCCGGTTTTATGGGGTTACTGCTTTTTGGGTTTATTTTTTAAAAATTGGTATTCCATAGTGTTTTAAAGTAAGCAAGTATACGATGTCAGGCAAGGTATGCCAATACTTTAATTGTAGAGCAAATAGGAGACGAGATAAAGTAAAGTTATTTACATTTCCCTATAAAAACTCTGAATTATGTGAACGTTGGATTATCGACTCTGGTAAATAAAAAAAACAAACATTTTTACCACATAGGTAGATTTTAACTTTTTTAAAATTGATAAATATAAATACATATTTATAAGAGAAACAAAACCAGATTTATATACACATACCTATAAATTTTATCTAGAAAACCTAGGTACCTACAAAAATAAAAGTATCTTTAAAAGTCAACGCTTTAAATGTAGGAATTAAGGCATCCTAGAATATGTATGTACATGAGTATACCGGGTGTCTTAGGAAAGTGGTTCACCGCTATAACTTTTTTAATTTTTAAGTAAAAAAATTAAATTTGATAAGTGGGTGGAGCGGCCAAATTGAGATTGGCTGAAGTATTCAGTTGTTTTCTGTCACTTCCGGTTTAACCAGAAATGGCCCTAACTTTATTATTTTAAATAGGACCCCCCCCAATTTTTTTGACATATTTGAAGACGGTTATTTTACAATTTAGTATTCTATCAAGCATAAGCAATATTTTTTATTCCTTAGGAAACTCCATACTTTTGGGCTTAACTCCAGATGTCCTGAAGACAAAACTTTTATGTGAGAAACATTTTTCCGACGATGATTACAGAACTGAGAAAAAGCACTATTTGAAATTGAACGCTGTTCCCAAAAAGTATTTTGACCAAAATGAAGATCAAAGCAATTTAAAGGTTCAAACTCCCACCAAGACCTATTCCATGAAAAAGCGCACCATTCCTTTTGAAAGTCCGATAGCTTCGAAAAAGCGCGCCTTTAATGAGGAGCTGGAACATCAAAATTCACAATTACTCGAAGAAATCATGGACCTTCCATTTGGACAAATGACTCCACGAAAAGCTAAAAAGCTAAAATTCAAAGCTTGTTAGGTATAAAAAAAAATTATGAATTTAAAACAAAAAATTAAAAATAATAACAACGTAATGCTCCGAATAATGCCTTTATTGACGTTTTTGTCAAATTTTGCCAGAACATTTGTTCTAATGCAATTAAAAAGAGGACTTAAAAATACTTGGAACCTTAAAGAAAAGCAATTAGCTATATCCTTTTATTATAAATCTCCAACAGCCTATCTATTTTTACGCAAAAAAGGCGTTATATTGCCCTCGGTTGCCACCATTCGAAGATGGATAGGTAGAAATTTGTTTAAAACGGGTCTGGATGAAGGCATAAAAAACCATTTAAAAGTTAAATGTCAGACAGTGACTGATAATGAAAAAAAATGCATTTTGGCATTCGATGAAATAAGTATAAAAGAACTAGTGGAATATAATAAGAAACTGGATTTAATAGAAGGCTTTGCGGACTTGGGTCCTTTAGGAAGAACTGCAAGAACATCCACTCATGCAGTTGTTTTTTCTATCCGGGGTTTATTTAAAAACTGGAAGATTCCAGTTTCCTATTATTTTTCACATGGTTCTATTAGCCAGCAACAGCTTAAAAAACTTATTATCAGCAATTTGGAAAACTTAATTGATATTGGTTTTGTACCTAGGGCCTTAGTTTGTGACCAGGGAAGTAACAACCGCGGCGCATATAAACTTCTGGGAATCACAAATGAGATACCATATTTTAAACTTAACAATACCGAAATTTTTGGACTTTTCGACACTTCACATTTATTTAAAAGTATAAGAAATAATTTTTTGACAGGCGTATTTAAACAAGACGACAAAATAATTAACTTTGATGTTGTTAAAAGGACATTTGAAATCGATAAATGTTCAGGTTCTGCTAGGGCTCTTACAAAGATAACCGAAAAACACATTAATCCCAACTCTTTCGAAAAAATGTCATGCAAATTGGCACTCCAATTATTTTCTAAAACGATGGCAGCTGCTATTAAAACATGCGTTGAAAATAAACAAATTAATAATTGCAAAGAGGGATCCGATACTGCAGATTTTATTTTGACTTTAAATAATTTATTCGATGCATTAAACCCTAAAAGACTATATGACAAAAGCCCTTTTAATTGTGGTCTTTGTAATAAAAATATTCATATACTAAAAAACTAAAAAAATTAACAAAAAAATTCGATGAAAAAACACAAACTTTTAAATTTAAAGAATCTAGACCCCCCTGTTTCAATGGACTTATTCAAACCATAAATGGCATTTTAAACTTATTTGAAGAAGAAAAAAACATAACAATACATTTATTTTAACAAACAGACTTAACCAAGATTTTCTAGAAAACTTTTTTTCGGTAGTAAGACAGCGGGGGGGTTGGAATTTAAATCCATCTGCTAAATCTTTTAGGCTTTCATTTCGTATTCAAACCATTACCGATTTAATCAAACCGTCAGAGTCTTCAAATTGTGAAGAAGATTTAGACCAACAATTATTACTGTTGCCTTCATCTAATACGCAATGTGAAGATACTAACTTATCAGACTCAAATTTGGACCATTCAAATAGTATTAATACAGATCATAATAATTCTGACATTGCCGAATCCCCACTGCCTTCTTCAAGATCACAGAGTTTACTTAGCGATGAAGTTAATCCAATGGGTTCATTGGAAGAGTGTGCCATTACTTATTATGCCGGGTATCTTGTTAAGAGAGTTGGTGATAAGTTTAATTGTAAAAAGTGCTTGACAGCCTTTCAAAAGTCCACTGAGTTTGTTTCAGAATTGTCGGATTCCAGACAACTTTTTTTATTGAATAAAAATTTTGGCGGGAAAAATGCAATATCTTTGATAATGCCCTCTGATGAAATTACTAAATTAGTTCAAAGCTCATTTTTAGCATTTAAGCAACGTTTCGAAACTTTTAAATCCGCAGAATTCGTATGTCAAAAAATTAAAGAGAAACTACTGATTTTAAACAATAACTGGTTGGGCAATAAAGATGATCCATGTTATAAACACAAGACATTTCTAATTGAACATTTAGTTATCACAAACATTTTTAAATTTTGCAAGTGGTACAAATGTCCAAAAAAACACACACTCAAAAACTTAAAAACTTAGAGAATAAATAAGTATCATGTGACTAAAATCTTAGATGTCAATACAGTTTTGCAAATAGTTTTTGTAATTTTTTTTTGTCGTTTAAAATTAATAACTTTAGGAGAGGTACCGACGGCGACGTCCAGACACCTTTTGGGCTAGTAATTCGTATTTTCTTAGACTTTTTAGAAATGTCCACCGAGGCATCTAGTTTTGAGTATTTTCATAAAACTATTTAATATCTTTCTAAAAGCATAGAAACATAAAAACTCTAGAAACGTTTTATTAGCATTATTATTAGTTTTTAATTTTATTATTAAGTTAGTAATCTTTATTTTTAATCATCTTTTTTTTTGTACAAATATTTACTTTTTTGTATTAACTTGTAACATGTTTATTTTTTATGGTTAAACTAGTGTCCTATAAAAGTGCAGTTAAGTTGTTAAATAAAAATTCAAGTAGGTTTTGCACAGGAGTATTCATCATTAAAAGGGTATATATTACATTCGTATCAACAATATTTCTTCCCTGGTGTTTTTATTTTTGGTTTTATATATAATTTAATCAGATAAAATAACCTGCCTTAAATGTAGCCGTTAGTTTTACTTAATAAAAATTATAAAATTCATACCTCCATTAGAAAATAATATATGACACTTTTTTTTGTTAAATATTTATAGGTAACTACTAAGCCTATACATTTATATTAACATTTAACAACAATTTTTATATACAAAATATTAAAATTTATGTATGTTTATACTATTTTTTTTTGTAAAATCTTTCTATCAATTCTACCTCATAAGTAAAAACCCGAGTGTTACTATTTTGTTTGATTACATTTTAAACATAAAATTAATTATTTCGTAACTTACCTATTTGTAAGAATTGGCAACGTTGCGCACAGCTAAGTGGCTCGTTTCGCTCTCGCGGCGGATTCTGCGAGGGTTATCGTCTTATTACATTCGCAGTTAAGGGAGCATTGATATCTCCGGACCGATTCACAATGCCTCATTTAAATGAACTATCTTTTCGTAGTAGTATTATCTTTGCTTTAATTAATATGGTGATAAAAAAGTCGCAATTTGACACTTTTTCAATCTGCCTATTATAGTTTCCGAAAGAACCACACATTTTCCACTAATTGTAAGTGCACGGTGTAATAAAGCGAAATTTAAATCATTACAATCAGTTTAAAAATTGACTCGGCGCAAAACGACCATGATTCTGCTGTTATAGTAACGGAGCCAATAAGAAACCCGTCGATCTCGCGCCGCACCTCTACTGTGCTATGTTGTCATATTGGTTTTATTTTGGTAGATATACGGAAATAGTTGTCATATGCAGCACTGGTTTAATCCAATTCATTGCAAATTCAGTATTATAATTTTTTATTCAAATTGAATAAGAACCTACAAAAAGGTTAATTCTTTCCTAATTTTTAGAGAATTAACTAGCATATACAATGATAGCTATATTAAATTAAAAAATATCCATATGAGAGTTTTATAATATGACATTGTCAATGAAAACAGCAGTGTAGAAAATAGCAGTCCAGAAATAAGAGTATTCCTGAGTTACGTAATATTAACTAGGATTAATTCGCAAAGCATTAAGCTGGTCCCTACAGTCAGATTTTTATAAATAATCTTAGTAAAATTGTTTTGTAGAGATATAAAAATGACAATGACCTTTCTTGGAGGTTGTCGTCTATTTTTTTTCCGAATACGTTTTAATTTCTTAAATTCGTTTTTCAAATATTGCGTTTTATAACATTTGGCGAGTTTTGATAAGAAATAATTATTTTTATAGCCATAATACCGGAGGTCAAAACGATTTGCGAGTTCCTATGCATACTTTATCAAAATTAAAGAATAGTCGGGTTTTTGTTCGACCTAGATTTTATAATGAACTCCCAACTTATCTAATAAATATAAAATTTATGAAAAATTGGATGGTTAAGTAAATTACATTGTACCTACATGCTTGTATTTAACGTAATTTCTACCTAATTCATATTTTGATGCTTTAATGTATTATACATACTCAAAGCTAAGCAGCTCATATTTGATGTATCTAGTTTAGAAACTGAAATATGTCCGAATTACCAATGAAATTCCAAGAACGATATGTGATGTGCATATAACACTAGTTACGTTTGAATTAATTTGTTATTTTTGTTCCATTATTGATCGTTTGATGTTTTCGATCAAATTTTAGAATTGTTCCTCTTGTTGGTATAATTTAGAGCCTTATGCACTCCTTTGATTTCCTATTGTCTTTGATAATTAGTAATATTATATTTTATCTGATAATTGAAATTATTAGGTATATTTTATCATCTTTTTATTGTTTAACGTTTATTATTCAATACAAATAAAAATTGTTTTCATAGATACTTTATCTATTAAAATTAAGTAAGGTCTATTATTACTTACTTGCAAAGTACATATTATTAGGTGTTGCTGCTTGAATATTATCGCTGTAAAGATATGATATACATAAAAATTAAAAATAACAACATATTGCTATAAGCTCCATAAATTACAGTTCATACTATCATAAGTAATCATGACACCAGAAATAAATAAAATTATATTGGACGTTAAAATAATGGCAAGTTGGGCATTATTACATGAGCTTTTTACATTATTACAAGCCTTAATAAGCAATATATAATTTTTTTTGATAATCAACCAATCCAAAAAAACATTTTAATGTTTGCTTGTTAGGAAGAAAAATTCTTACGCTTTGATTTACCTTAATTTTAGGCAGTAAGACCGCATTACCTTTAATTCCAACGAAGCCCTAAAGATTAAGTTTAAATAAAGTTTTAAGCTTACTCGAGCTAAATAATTTAAATCAAGTCTTATCGCTGACCAAAAGCCATTTACGTGTGTTTTATTGTGACAACAAAGAGGCTTTAACTTTAACCTTACTGTTGAATTAACTAATGCTACATATTAGAAGGGTCAATCCTCTTGATGTCGTTTCTAATTTAATGCCCAAAACTGCTCCATACTCTAAATTCTATTTTAAACTTGAAGGTAGATAAAATTCGTATTTTAATATGATTATGTTTATTTTAACAAATAAATGAAATTTTAATATAAAGTTTCACATTTTGACAAACCGGTTTAGTTCTGTATTCATATATGTATGTTAGAAAACTAATTATATATTAACATATAACTAAATATATAAAAATACTTGGCTAAGTATAAATTTACTAATTAAATATTTAGATCACTGCGAATAGTGTTTTATATATTAAGTATGATATTCTTTATGCCTTGAAATAGAATGGCAACTAGAAGAATAAGGTTTACATATATTAATAACTTTAACAGACACAATAGCTTTATTTCACTTCTTGCTTTAGCTATTGGATGTTTGTTTTTCATTATCGTTGCAACAGTTTATACACCCATTGACAAATACTACATAATTTAGATTATGTAAATGTGTTAAATAAAAAAAAAAAAAAAAAAAGAATTATTTAATTATAATTAATTATTAACAATTTATTACTTTAATATTGCTTTAATTACACTTGGATTAAATGAAATTTGAATGGAGGGATGGGGAATAACAGGAAGGAAAAAGGAGAGTAAAGATATGGGGAGTGAGGGTTAGAAAGTGGGTACAAGCGAACCAATGGAAGGAGGGAGACTTACTATAGGCTATAGAGACAGCTCAGGGGATCTTCTCAAAGAGAAGCCGACTAGCAATAACCACTTTGGTAGAGTGGCGTGGATTCAACAAGAGATCAATAAAATATAAGCGCCACCTGTTTTATCCCAGATGGATAAGAAAATCCCGATGACCAAGAAAACAGGAAATTACTAAAAGCACTATACCTATAAACCTGAAAGAAAATCTCACAAGGAAGAACAGACAGTTTTAAGTGAATCTATATTAAAAGAAAAATTAATAATCAAACTTATTATTTTAAATATTTTAAGAACAAGTTATGTTGCCCTTCCTAAATATAGTGTTTATATCAAGACTAAAATCTTATATTATGTTGTTTGGGGCTAAAAGTTCGCATGAGTACCTTCAAAATAGGCCTATTTATCCAGTTTACAAGATCTATACGGTCTATTTCACTAATATGTATGTAGTACTAACTAATATGTACCTAGTTATTATGAAACTATCCAAAACAATGGTGTGGTAGTAAAATCTAATGATGAGAGTGGTAACAATGTAATTTTGAGGTTAGTATTTACTCTAATATACTACAGTAAAGCTAATGAATGTTGACAAGACTTTGGTTTACTGGTTAGGTTGTTTTACTGACTGCATGGTTCACTAAACGTCACAAACATTGATCAAACCTGGCTCCAAAAGGGCTGCATGATTGCGATGGGGAACCTGGGTGGATCGGTTTAACAGTGAATGTCAATATAGATGTTGTGGACGTTATTGGAGTAGATGAGTGGAGATTTCTACCTCTTATAATGGTGGATAAAGACCATACCGGGGGATAAAAAAAAAAGCCTGAAAGTGGAAGAATATCCAGATTGAGGAGTCGCCAATAGAGTAAGTAGATATAAGCATTGATGGTTAAACTGAACGGTATGCGTGAGTCTACTTATATAAAATTACATGTGTAATATGTAGATTATCATAAACCAAGATGCCAAATCAAAATATTAGGACTTACCAATGGAATTGGCCTTTTCTCGGGAACACAAAACTGGACACTTAAACAAAGAACCTTGAAAAAGTTGGGATTTAACTACACCACTTATAATCCTGCACTATTGCAGTATGGCATTTAGTATCCACAAACTAAAATACCCAAAAGGTGAGTTTTCAACTTTTTATGGGAGTAAAATCGGCAAAAATACCAAGAAACAACCTTCTTCAACGGCTTGTTCTTCAAGACTCCTAGAGGTCAAAGATTTTCGCGCCAGAAATGGTTTTAGTAGGGATATAGGAGAATGAGCTGGGATCTTATTGGCTAGGATATGACTTCTGACATTGCTAAAATCAAAACAATTAAAAAAAATTAATGTTATGATTAATAATTTGAGTTTCATCATAAGGGTTAAAAATTATTGATATCAAAAATAGAATTAATACTGAAATGATAACTGTTTATTTTATTAATTTTAGCACCAGAATAACTTAGAAATTGCCTCTTAAAGTTCTATAATCGAGCTATGCTTTCGCTAACATTTTAGATTCATTTTATTTTCTTAATCTTTATGTATCTGACGAAAATAAACTGTAACAAATGCTTAAAATAAAAAAAAATAATTAATTTGTGTTCTGACAATTTCATCAGCTATTTGGTCAAAATTTGGTTCACTCATAAAATATTTATATTTTTTATTATTGTCGATATATAAATCACGCATAGTTCAGTAAGGTAATTGTCATACGGTGTAACTTAACATTATTTAATTTACTATAAGTCTAAAGGAGGTAAGTCGAAATACGCCTGTTCGTCGTATTTCAAACTTCAATATTTTCGTTTGCACTATACGACGAATAAACTAATTATTTATTATTAGTTACGCCTAGGTCTATTTTCTTTATGTAAAAACCAAGAGATATACCAGTATGTCATAATAAAATACATAAAAAATAGTATGTTTGGCAGGCTTATCTTAAAATTTGTATTTTTTGGGATACACCCCTTCGACTTAATAGAGACGAATTACTTGTCTAGATAGATAGTTGTAAAAATTAATTAACTCTTTAAATTAGTATATTGTTTGGACCATAGTATTTGGTTTGGACCATATATTGTTTTTATGTTTTTGTTTTAAGGCTAAAAACTGATTAAGGTTAAGAATGGAGTTATGGATTTTGTTTACATGAGCAAAGAAAATTGCATTTTCAATACTGTTAATTACGGAATCTAAGCTTTTTAACTGTAACATTATATTTTTTCTAAATTTAAACGTAAAATTGTCTAACAGTTTATAGGGTTGACTGTTATTAAAAAATGTATTTAGGATTTCTTGATTTGTTGTCAGTATTTTGAAGTAATTATTATAACGAATTTCGTCTGAATCTAGAGTGCCAAATAGCCATTTATCAACTTTGCCTACTACGTTAAGTAGGCTCTTTTTCCTCGATTAGATTGGTGTACAATTTTAGTGCTATTGTCTGCAGATATTCAAATTCAAATTCAAAAAACTTTTATTCCCACTTAAAGATTGTACATAGAAAATTGATTTTTTCTTTATTACAACAATTTACACAATGATAAGAATAATGCGGACTAAACTGCGATTATAAAAACAACCGACAACACATACACGAGCTAGCGCGCATGTGCGCAAGCTCATGTTTACTATCTCTAATTACTATCTCTATTACTTCTCCTAATTACTATTACTAACCCTCTCAATTTAATAATAATAATAATAATAGTAATAATAATATACATAATAACAATAATACTTGACTTAAAATTGAAATTGCTACTAATAAACAATCACATTTTTTTTAATTTACCATGAATTATTGAAGTAAACCTAACATATACAAGAACAGGATAATTTATTATGCAAATTAAAGCTAAAATTACATCTAAACCCCTAACAGCATAATAAGGCCCACAACCTGCATAAAGCATAATAAATATATTATTAGGACATACCCCAAAAATCCTGAATCCAAGTAAAAAGAGGGAAAACACATCACTTTTAGTCACTAACGGAAATCATGTTAGCACTAATGAGCCCCTGAAAGTCCTCCTCTGAACTCACATGATGTTTCACGCCATTAGCCATGACATAAATTTTGCCCCGGGATGTCCAACAGGAATTCTTAAAATGGCTTCTTACAACCTGTTACAGGTTAAAATTGGCATTTTATACTCTTTATTAAAAGCACTGATTACAGTTATATTTTCAAAATAGATATTTTACAAATATTAATGATTGATACTAGTAATGCCCTCTCTGTAATAGCCTCCCAAGTAACCCATAGTTCTGTTCTCTAGCCATTTCAAATTACAGTATTCTTTTTTTTTAATGACACATTTAGTCTTGTACATTTCAGCTTCATATTGTACTGGTTGTTAATGAAATTTTATTTATACTTTTATTAAACCCGGTTCTGGACTAAAGAAATATTTTAGACTTTAAATTATATCCCATATTGATTATTCCATACTTTATTTAATTATTTTATAACGAATAATGATTAATTGGGCATGTACAATTATTGTGTATGTTGTACTGTTCATAGTACAATATCTGATTTTGGCTTGACCATACCAGATATGCTGGTTGATTTTACTCGGACTGACCTATCTCAAAAGTTTATTTAAAATTTTATTGACATTATTTAATCGATTCTATTTTATTATTGAATATTACTGATAAGAGTACATATATGTGTGACAAGTGACTCCTGTGAGGTAAGACGCAGCCGGCTTCGTAGTACTATGAGTATATACTTGGGTTATATTATTTATTTTCAGACTACTCCTAAGATGTCAAATTTTCTCAGATTAGCTAGTAAATATTAGAGTAAACTAATAAAAGGGTAATTTTGATTGGGGAAGCTTCAACAGTTAGGGTTGACATTTTTTTTTTTTGCTTAGGTCAATGTCCGTGGCGGGATATACCGGGCCATGTAAATTGTTAGTTTAATTCGAATTGAAGTTTCATTCCCCAAAAGGTTTGGGTGTAACATAATTTATTTTATTTTGACAACCACACTTTTGATTGTGTATTTTTTTTTGATATATGGCCCAAGGAAGTTGGCAATGAAAATATGTGGCACTATGACACTCAAATTCGATTTTGCCTAGACCAGCAACTTCTTGCTATCTTCCAAGAAAACTAATATTTACATAAGATAAAAAGAGACAAAAATTAGATAGGTCAGTCCGAGTAAAATCAACCAGCATATCTGGTATGGTCAAGCCAAAATCAGATATTGTACTATGAACAGTACAACATACACAATAATTGTACATGCCCAATTAATCATTATTCGTTATAAAATAATGAAATAAAGTATGGAATAATCAATATGGGATATAATTTAAAGTCTAAAATATTTCTTTAGTCCAGAACCGGGTTTTATAAGAGTATAAATAAAATTTCATTAACAACCAGTACAATATGAAGCTGAAATGTACAAGACTAAATGTGTCATTAAAAAAAAAGAATACTGTAATTTGAAATGGCTAGAGAACAGAACTATGGGTTATTTGGGAGGCTATTACAGAGAGGGCATTACTAGTATCAATCATTAATATTTGTAAAATATCTATTTTGAAAATATAACTGTAATCAGTGCTTTTAATAAAGAGTATAAAATGCCAATTTTAACCTGTAACAAACCTTAAACAACTTTCCTACCGCAGGATTAAGGACTTCAGTAATTAAAAGTTTATGTCCCTTAAGACGTTTTTTATTGTAAAAAACATCGTCGCGGAGCCACCGTTAGCAAAACGAAACTATAACTGGCCTGGGTTTGGTATCAACGCCGGTGTTTGAGTTTATCGTTTTTTTTTTCGCCTAGACGATTTAAAAAATTTATGTCGCTTTTTAATAACTGTTGTATATAAATCTTGTTCTTCATGTATGCCATGTATAAGCAAATTGTTTTGATTTGCTGATATGGCCGCCTTGTCTGCTTCCATCTTTAGTTGAGCTATCTCTGATCTAAGGTCCTCTAGACTACTAATGATAGATAAATAATAGAATAAGACTAATGTAAGTTTTTCATAGAGCTGTTGGCAGTATGAGTTTTTTAATGTTTTTTGTTGGTAAATTCGTAGCAATGTGTAGAAGGGCCAGGAGTGTGATGATCATCTTAAATAAAGACGCAGACCTTGTGGTTCTAATAGGTTTGTGTAGTTATTACATTTTTCTTCGCTACTACAGGTTTCATTACTTTTTTATATTTATCAGATTCTTTCACTTTTGATTTATGTGGAAAGGTTTGCGTGAATACCTGTTTATTAGGATCGGTGCGATTTTTATCTATTTTGTCTAAGGAAGATTGTTGTAAATTTCGAATCTTCGTATGGAGGGCTGTAAGGTGGTCTTTGATTTCGAATTTGAAATGTGCGCATATAAACATCAGAGCCATTTTGGCTTATTCCGGATGGTATTTGTAGATATTGGGGTCGGGGGATTTATTGGTTTATGGAAATTTATTCTAGAAAATATTTTTTTTGGGTTTTCAAAAACTTGTTCATTAATGGGAAAATATTGACGTACTAGTCGAGATTGAATAATTACAGGCTGCCTTGGAATTTATTGTTTAATAAATGCACTTGCGTTTTTTGGATATGAGGCTGGGGTTGAATACTATTAAAAATAAAGATTTAAAATATGATTTGGAGCTGTAAATGATTAATGAAAGGTTGTTTGATTTGTGGGGGCATAGAATATATGAGTAAGGCTTAGATGATTATTTATGTGGGTGTGTATTCGATTTTTGTATATTTAAAAATTTTCTTATCATGGAGATAAACAAACGAGCATTATTCTGTTGTTTAACTAGGGAATGATTTAAAACATATGCACCTACATCATCGATGTTTTTAGAACTGTGCAACATCAATAATCGCCAAGTTGACATGATCGACTCTAAAGAGTAGTCTACTTTGTATATTTTAAGTGCACCCGTTAAAGGCCTTTTGGTAAAGGATGTAGTTAATTATTTTTGTTGTAGGCCTGATTTTCCATTGAGGCGATTTTCAATTGTGCCGCTATGGTGTTGCTCCGATTGTAATAACAATCTTTAACTGTCCGTTCTAATAAATATGTCAACACCACACTAATTAATGTGATCGGGTTGTGGTGCCTTCCAATTATGTAGTGAATAGGGATAGTCTTCAATGAACTTCTTCTTCAACGAAAAACGGTTCGTGCTTCATTGAGTTAAACGTATGGAATATTTGTCGTTCGTTATCTATCTATCACATATCCATATATTACGGTTACATTCGTATCTGGTGTTCTTAGTTTTTAAAGTCATATTTCTCCGTATTAAATTATTTGCTTACTTACTGGTTATATTTAGTTAGAAGTATTTATTATTAGTTTCTTACTACTTTGTTTATTAGTGACAATGATAGTAAACACCAAAAAAAGTTAGTTATCCGTCGGAGGTAAACACTGTACTTCTCTTATATTTCACTTATTTTTTACATATTGCTGATGGTACTAAGCGGGTTATCAATAACATAAAAGTGAGACTCACGAAACAAAAGCAAAACTTTTTCACGATGGAGAGAGAGTGCCTTGCAATGCTCCCTTCAAAAGTTCCATCTTTACTTAGCGCTTATAGTAATTTTTCCGTGGTAACTAAAAATTATTCTTTAGTTTGGTTGCAAATTATGACCAATAACCTACAGGTCAATTAGCCAGATCGCAAAATCAATTACACCAGTATAATTTTACCTTCATTAATCGCAAGGGCAAAGAACATGTGTGTCTGTGATATGTTTTTTAGCGCCGTGCCTAAATTAGATGTTGTGGATCCTGTCATAGATAGGTTCTTTAAGCAGTGTGTCATTTGTAACAACATCTTTTTTCTCGTTGTGCCCGATTATTTGAGCAGGTTTGTATTCCATCATTCCCTTCGACAGGCCACTTTCGAAACCGTCAGCCGTTTTATGGACAATCATGCATTTTTATAATTTGGCATTACTTCCATCATTCTTTGTAGTCCTCATAGGATAAATTATTTTTTGTCGTATTCTAGTAAATTGCCTCCTGAGTATCTCGATATAGTATCTTACCTTTTATTGGCCACAAACGTTTGTGCCCTTGGACTTACGAGCTACTTGAAAATACTAAAGTATACTTGTTAATTGGCTACTCCATCATCGTTATTTCTCAGTAAAACTTATTTATTAAATTAATTTAATTATTAAATTTAGTCATGTAAGAAGTTATGCACTCCAGAAATTCTCAATGTACTTTTTGAAACGGGTTCGAGATATTATGCTCGATTGGCCTAGGAATAATATTAGTTAATAAAATGTTTTTTTCTAGCTTTCAACTACTGCATTTTAGGGTTTTTTATATTTTGCATGTTCTTAAACGATCTAGAAAAGCAGAAATTTTTACTAACAGCATCGATTATCTAATCTTCTATTCCACGATATTGTTGGTTTTTCAGTTCCGGTATTGTTTTTTACCTTCGTTCTTATCTCTCACTTTTTCAATAAGTAGCCATACTATTAGGTGTTTTAAAGGTTTTGCTTAAACGTTGCAGCTATAGGAATACATTTACGTAAAATAATGTTAGTAAATTCAAAAAGGATTGCTAATTATTAAGAGAAGTTTACTAAATAAGTGTTGATTTTATTAAAGAACTTGTGACCTTTATATAATAGTTAAATAATATTTTTTTTAATGTTAATAATTGTTTTTTGCAGTTTTAATCTTATAGCGAGAAAAAATGATATATATATTTATTTAAAAAAAATTCTTGGTCGATGTTATATACTCATGTTATACTCATTACAAATACTTTATTAAATGTAAAAATAATAACTACTGTTTAATAACAGTCTAGATTAAGCAATAATGAAAATCCAATTTTGTATTTTAAAACACCTCTTAGTTTTTTTTTATCTTGCGGCCATCTTTGTACAGGTATATATGTACGTTTTTATTCTAAACAAGTCTACGCTAAACCTTTTACCAAAACTTTCACATATTTGTCCCTAACAATCCCGAGATGTATATTTTGAAATCCCTTCAATCAGCTATATTATGCACCCAACCAAGAAGGACAAGGGACAGAAACATCTTTAAAGGTAATAAACTAGTTTCCCATTCCTGGCACGGCGTTCTTGGAATCTACTCTGCATACACAAAGAAGGTCGTTTGTCAATGCCGTCAACACATTTCCACAAAATAATTTTTGATCTTATTGATCCTTAACTTTCGTCAATAATATAAGTAAATGAAAAGAAATTAAGTTTGGAATCTTATATCAGATCTTATACGTTTATATTATAGCATACTTAGTAGTTTATTAATAGTTTATACATTTAAATATGTATTAAATTCGTCTGTAATGATTTTGAAATATATTTTGAAAGAGGAATAAATAAAATGCTATTTTCTATATTTAAATAATAATATTATTTAGGTTAGTACTCTTATGGTTGAAACTTTTGGTGTGACAGTTATAGTGGAGTAAATTCTGAGGTCTAGAGTGTCATTTTTTTTTTGGAAGTACAACCAGGTGAAACATGTTGGGTTTCATTAAGTATGTTACATGGCATATGAAATCGTGTTTTACGACATTTTCCGGTAGTCGAGATGTTTTTTATCCGGAAAAAATTCAAAAAAATTGATTTTATGAAATCTACGTTTTTTTGTGTTTCCATCGCTCTATCTCTGAAAGTACTTGAGCTATCAAGTAAATTTTTTTTTAGATTAAAGCTGTAACAACAGCGCTTTAAACAGCATCTCACGTTTATTCAAATTTGTTTTTTTTTTAATTGTTAAATAATAGGAAACTAAAACTTGTTATTTTCAAAAGCATAATTTTGAGCAATGGACAAAAAAGTTTATTTATTAAAATTTGTGTATACATGATGCGTATGAAATGAAGCCAATAGTTAGTAAAGTTTTTGAAAAAAACATTTTTCATATATCTTTGATAGTATTGAGTATTAGTTAATTTTTTTTTATGGGCAAAATTGGATTTGCGCACTTAGCGCGGCTATCATGTCGAGTCCGCTGCAACGATTGGGTATCGAAGTGACTGACGCATGATGGCGCAAAGTTTGTAATAATAAGTACGTACTGATGTGTTTCATTTTAAATATTTAGTTGGCTTTGTATATGTATAATATACCCATATATATACATACATAGATACCGATCTATATATTATGATAAATGAGTGGTTTATCATTTTTAAAGTAAATTAAAAATGATAATTTACTGCTAAATAAACAAATGGATTAATTGCCTCACACATAGGTACATACCTACTTACAAGTATTATTGCAGTAACAATGAGTATAAACAAGTTTTGCTGAAATAAAACTCTTATTTGGATAAATAAATATAGCTAAATATAATGATTATGTTGTGGTTGTTTAATAAACGCTACACAAATAATATTCTAATTCGTTGCATCCATCATCCGCATCCATCTCGATATTTTCAAGAACGTTACTACAAAAACGGCATTTGCACTCGATACAACATTTTAAACCCTCTTTAATGCAAGTACATTTTTTATTGTTGCAGTCCATACATCTTCAGTTAAATTCCATCCTGACGCGTTTGTATTTATACTTGGCATTGGGATATCACTGCTATACCATATTCGAAGTTGATACATACACCTGCAGGAAATTTATGCATATTAAATTATAATATATATTATTATTCCTTAAAAATTTGTTTACCTTAAAAAATGCTGATAAAAAGCGCCTTCAGTTGGAGGAAGTTCCGATGATGGTTTATTTGTTAATGTCGCTAGCTTAACCCTTAGATCGATTAATTTCTGGACATTTTAATCTTTATTTCTATATAATAGAAGGACTAGCTTTGTTACAATCTTTAATGCTTCTTCATTAGATAGCAATGGCAAATCATACAATTTTTGAAGAATGATTATATTTTTTTTTTAATTTCGAATGCAGATTTTTTCCCTATTTTAATAAATCCACTAGTAGTATCACAACCTGTAAGGCAATGAAGAGCCAACAAGCAAGAGGAAACTTTGGTTCGTAAATTTTGCACAACTCTATTTATTGATAAAAATCGCCTGGTATTGCCGTGCCCAAGTTGCATAAATAGACTAGTGGTATGCAAGTCCCGATTAAAACAATAAAAATGAATAAGTAAAATTAAGACATCTGTATCAACTGACTTTACCAATATTTCCGTACTAAATTTTGTCTCATAAGTAGCATGCAAAATCATTCTTGTGTCTGCTCCTTCGTGACAACTAAATAGATCTTTCATATATTCTGAATGATGTTTATATAGTGAAACTACTTTTGTTGATAATTTAAATCCTCCGGCAATCGTTAATACTTCGTTCTCATTTAAGTACTCGGCAGCATTTTGACACAAATACTCTGTCAAAAATATTAAAAGGGACTATTTGTTAATATAAGACTTTAAAAAGATTCTGTATTTTTGAATTTGACGACTACAAATAACGTTAAAATTTGATACATTAATATCTCCTCGTCTTAGGCGTTCTCCAGATTTTATTGAATTTTTATTGTATGTATCAAAGACTATTGATAATCCAAGCCCTTTACATCTGGAACCAGCGTTAATTACATATTTTTAAAAAATTCTAGCTAAATCGTTAAAATTTGTGAATTCTTTTTCATTCAATTCTTGAATCGCAACCATTCCATCTATAATCAGCGATTGTATTATTGGACAATCGACAATTGGTTTAGTCTCATCCTCAATTTTTTAAGCCAGGTCAGCCTTATTTATTTTTCTTATAGACCCATCGTCATGAAATAAAGATGTTGGTACTAGTGTCAATTCATGTGATAAAATTGTAGAAAGCTCAATTTCATTAACTTGAGCTGCATATAGTATTCTCCTGAACATTATCGTTCTGAACCGATAATCATCTTTCCTTTTTTAAGATTTTTTTTCACATTCGCTTCCTTAAATGTCAAAATTTTACTCCTTGGTTTGGGTTTCCAGAAATTCAGATGATCAACCTTTTCCCAAAATGATTCTGTATTGTTTTCAGTATCATCAATAACATTATTTTAACTTTATTTAATATCAGGATGGACCTCTTTTCCTGTACAGATATTTATTAGTAAAGCAGGAACGTTGTTAATGTCAAATGGGTTGCACCAATCGCGCTCAATAATGTTTATCATAGTCTTTACATAATCTTCATTGGTTTTCTGCAATGAATTCCATGTATTTATTTGTTTTAATTCTCTTTGGGTTATTGATTCTAAAAGAAATTTTAAAAAATTGCTTTAAATAAGTAATATAATATGTATAGATTATAGATGTATTAATATGTGATGGAAAATTGAAATAAAATTATAAGTTATACCTAATCACTTATGAAATTTTAAAAATATTCTCCTAATGTATGTCGAGTAACCATCCATCGAAGTAGAGCAGATGGTTTTCGTGAAAATCCAATAATGCCTGAAAGATTTTTACAATCCCGATTTATTAATTGCTCCAGAGCCATATCAGAAGCTATATCGCAGTTAAATCGTTTTTCGTTGGTTTTTTTAACGACAAAATTGCCATTTGCCAAAAAGTTATACATGTCAGGAACTTGTTTCTTAAGGTCTTCTATATCAGCTTAATAGATTGGAAGCCATTTTGAGTACAGATTTCTGCCAGCAGCTAATAAGTATGGTAGAACATCAAACACACAGCCAAATGACTTTCAAAATCTCCATTTCGCTCAGCACTTAGCATTCTCCAAAGTAAATCAATTGTCTCCAAAAAAAAGTACCAATATTTAAATGTTTTTGACGTGTCACATCCCAAGTTTACAAACTCACTAACAACTTTGTTCTGGTCTTTAAGAATTTGAAAAAGATCATCGGTGTTTGCTGGATTGCCAATATTTATTTTCATGATTCTCTGAATTTCTTCTTTGAACTCGTCGGTAAAAATGTTTTGTCCTTTATAGTTTTTATACCAGCTATTTAATGCTTTGTAGAATAGTCGGGATAAGGCATCAGCTGCCAGTGTTAGTCCTCGAATAGCTCGTGAGTACTGCTTTCCATCAAGCATTAGACGACAAGAGTTTTCTGCATAAATATCTGATTCCACCAGAATTGATTTCCATCGCCAAAGAAGTCCGCCATCAGCAAATATGTAACCTATACTTGCAATAAAAACCATTATTAAATGCATCCCACCAAGTTGCAGAGTCACTTTACCAAACAATTCAGGAGGTTTATTCCATAGTATTTCCCGCGCCTTGACATAAATTGCTAAGTCAGCTGTTATTACAATGTGATCTTGATTTAACTTTTCTGCTAATTGTACTAGCCTTACCATGGCGGTAAAAATTGTATCAAATTCTGTAGGAGGAGCATTTATGAATGGAAGGTACGTAATTGTAGAAACTGGGATATTATTTTGAGACATAATATTTTGAACATCACTCCACCCCAGGAAAGAATACTCATTTTGGAGAAATTTTAAAAGTCGCCAAAATAAATTAATGTTTTTTAAATTATTTGAATGTTCCCGAGATATTCGTGGGAACTGTAATTCTGAAGGTTCCGGACGGGTTTTAGGTTTATTATATTTTTCCAGTCGCTGAAAACTGATGTCACCGTCTTCTAAGCTTAAAGCGAATTTGCCTCCTTTAATTTGTTCCTTAACTGGTTTTGCAGATTGATTTTCTTGAAACACGACCATGGCCATAGAATGTGTTGTCATTAAGGTCAAAATTGTCGATACTTGCTCGGATAGAATTTTGTTTCTGAGGCGAAATTTGAGCTAAACATTTAGGTACGTATATGTCTTCTTTGTCATCAATCTCTTGTTCTGCCGATGCAGTGGTTACTTGACGGACCTCGTTATATAAGCAAGTAAGACCAAGTTGTGACAAGGTTTTCAAAATATGTTTGCTTGGAATATGTGTATATAAATGTAAGCCAAGGCCAACTTGAAAAGAATTTTTCCTGTATGATTTATCAAAAAGCGCCATTAGGATATTACTGGGTATTACTGCTAATTTATTTGTTTTTTCACATTCAGCCTAAAAAAAATGCTTTTACAAAATAAGGTATATACGAATTTATTAAAAATAAAACTTTATATTTATTTAACTATTTACCTTAGCAAATAATTCTGTATCTATAATCCATGATACAAACAGGAGTAAAATTTGCGGAAAATCATTTTCAAAAGTATTTACATTGATATCATCAGGTGTTGGAAACCTAGTTTTCTGTTCACATGAAATCGTCATTGCAGTACGTAATATGGAGGCAGCTCTTAATAAAATTTAATTATCAGTCATTTCCTTGGAAAGTAAAAGATCATTTTCGTTATCATCACTAACACTTTCAGATGAGGTAGACATTGACAAATTATTTCCGTACGACTTTATGGTAGTACTGACAACTGTTTTTTTTTCTTGGATTTTATATTTCTATGGCTTATATAGAGGCTATAACTTATAACATTTCGCATCGAATGCAAATAAATCTTCATAGTCACTTAATTTACATATCATTTCAATGTCATTTCTACTTCCAGCAGCTTTAATAATTTTGTCATAGGTAGATTTTCCATTGCCCAAAAAGATTGAACTATTAGGTATAAAATAAATAACGCAACCTAATTTTTTTTACTACAAAAAAAAGAGGTATAAATATGTACCGTGAAAAAATCCTATAAATAACTAAAATAACTTATAGGTGCATAATATTACCTGTTTGAACGGCAACCAAGTTTTCCTTTTTTTTAGTTCCACTACTGTTGCAAATAAGGCACATTTTCCTAACATCAAAACCATCGGACCTAAAACGCTTAGCGAAATAATTCGAAGGACCAGCACCACGTTCTAACTCCCTATTATTACTATTATCAATATTTTGAAAACTCGTGTAAGATTTACGACAGTCTTTATGATATTTTACTGTTAGTGTGCCATTTAAGATAGATTTTTTTTGCCAGAATTTCTTTTCCAATATTATCTTGCCTTTTTTCTGCATTTGATATTAAAGACAGCAAACCTTGTATTCTTGGGTTTTGTATCACATGTCACTATTATACACAGTTTTCTTACATATAATGCACTCCATTGTCTTGGGTAAAAGTAAATAATAACACAAACATGAAACAACTCAGTCTAGTAGAAATTACTTCCGATTAATACTGCAGGCGCGTACGAATAATACAATAATACTGCAATACTATTTATAGCCCGCCGCCGCCGCGCCGGCAGCGCTAAAGCGGAGCGCTCAAAAACACAACTCTGGCCTATAAAAAAAATTCGCTGACTCAATACTATCAAAGATATTTGAATTTTTTTTTTAATTTTATAAACTATTGGCTTCATTTCATACGCTGCATGTATACACACATTTTCATAAATAAACTTTTTTAAGTCGATTGCTCAAAATTATGCTTCTGAAAATAACAAGTTTTAGTTTCTTATTATTTAACAAATAAAAAAAAAACAAAATTGGATAAACGTGAAATGTTATTTAAGGCGCTGTTGTTTTGACTTTAATTTAAAAAAAAATTAGCTTGAAAGCACAAGTACTTTTAGAGATAGGGCGATGGAGACGTAAAAAAACATGTTTTCCTAAAAAACGTTTTTTTTTTAATTTTTATGAAATAAAAAACATTTCGACCACCGAAAAATGTCGTAAAAAAAGGTTTCATACGCCAATTACATTATTAATGGATTCCACCAAGTCTCCTTTGATTGTACGCCGGTTTTTTTTCTCGAGAACTAAGCGAATTTTCTCACCAAATTTACTCTACTAAGTTAAATTTACTCTATTAAGTTATGTACAGTTTTGGTTAGTGATGAAACTGTAGTAATTTAAGATTAGTACATTTAGGTTTCGTGCCGTTTTCTTATATATCTGAAATATAATGTATTTACATGGCAATAGTTTTTGTTGTAAATTATTGTATTTCATTAAGTTTTCAAAGCTTCTTCTCTGAAGCCTGATTTGATTAAACGACGATTAGCCTAAGGGTGTAATTTAAAAGCATGTAACAAAAAAATAAAGCATGTTTTTATTTATTTTAATAAAGGGTGTTTTTTTGAGAGGTATACAAATTTGAAGTGAAATAAAACTATAAAAAAACATTTATTGACATGGTATTGGTTTTATTTAAAAGATATTGTTATGCCATTAGTGCTTAAAAATTATTTCGGGCATATGAGCGCCACGGCTGGTTCGAATGTAGCGTAATCGGGAAGTCCAATTTTCGACCACTTTTTTAAGCATCTGGGGCCGTATCTCGGCAATAACGCGGCGAATGTTTGCTTCCAAGTGATATAACGTCTGTGGTTTATCTTTGAAGACATGTGACTTCACATATCCCCAAAGAAAGTAATCCAGCGGTGTGAGATCACACGATCGTGGAGGCCAGTTCACAGGTCCATTGCGTGAAATTACGCGATCATGAAATGTTTCCCGCAATAAATTGATAGTGTCACGCGCTGTGTAGCATATTGCACCATCTTGTTGAAACCAAAGCTCTGCCACATCAAGTCGGTTCAACTGAGGAACAAAAAGTCGGCAATCATGGCTCTATAACGTTCTCCATTGACTGTAACATTCTGGTAGTTATCATCTTTAAAAAAATATGGGCTAATGATTCCTCCTGACCATAAAGCGCACCAAACTGTGACTTTGAATGGATGTAAGGGCGTCTCAACAAAAGCTTCTGGATTTTCTCCACTCCAAATTCGGTAATTTTGCTTATTGACGAAGCCGTTCACACAGCAGAATTTTGGATTGAAAAAATGGGTTAAGCTGAATACTGTTTTCCGCCCATTCACCGAACGTACGGCGCGCGTAATGGTCACGCGGTTTCAGTTCTTGCACAAGTTGGATCTTGTAAGCTCGCAAGCCAAGATCTAGCCGCAAAATCTTCCACAAAGTGGATAGGTACAGCCCCAATTGTTGTGCACGATGGCGAATCGACTCATTTGGGTCCTCTTTAACACTATGCTTCACACAGCAATAACTTCTTCTGTGCGCACTGTATGGCATCTTTGTGGATGCGTATTATCAACTAGAGTATGCGTGGTACGAAAACGATCCATGGTTTTTCGAATAACTTGCTCGGATGGCCGATTATGTCGACCGTAAAATGAACGCAGTGCACGGTAAGTTTCGCGAATTGAACTATGATTTTCAAAATATATTTACACAATTTGAAAGCGTTGTTCTGGAGTAAGTCTATTCATTGTGAAATGGCAAACTGTACTGACGACGAATACACCACCAACTGTCAAATTGACAATCACCAGAAACAGTTTTGACAACTTAAAATCCAAACCTCTAAAAAAACACCCTTTATACAGTGCATCCGTATCGGATAAATTCAATAAAAATGAAATGGACCATTTCTGAAAAAAAATATAGAATCCGTTGATTTTAATATTTGGTTTAGGGTTTTTCTTCGTGGATATTAAATATACAGCGTGACTCAAAAAAAGATATGACGTCATAAATATGTTTTTTAAATGGTAGTAATATGGTAGAAATAAATAGTGGTTACATAGGCAATCTTGAACGAAAAATACTGATATATTGTGAAATTAAAGAAATACCTATCTAGATTAAATGTTGGTATTTTTGTTTTTTAATTTAGCATTTTATTTTTATTGAATTTATCCGCTACTTTACGGATGCACTGTATATTAAGTTAACTAATAATAAATGATAAATAATTCTTTACAGAAATTAAAAGAAGCACAATTTTTTAAAATGAAATCCTGTTTAATAAACGTATTGTCAATAAGTTCGAGTCCAAAGGTACCGTAATAAATAATTGTAAATGTTCAACTCAGGATATCGAAAATAGAGCCGAAGAAAGAGATAACAGAGATCTTAATATTCTACTAGATACGAGGGTTCTTGGGCAAGAGGTAAATAAACATCATACAACGGTATTGCGCACTTTAAAAAAACACAAATATTATTTGCATAAATTCGAAAAACATCAAGAGCTGCAGGAAGGAGATGAAGAGCAAATAATGGCATTTTGTTTTGAAATGATGAAAAGAGCAAATAATAATAGGAATTTTTTGAGAAATATTTTTTTTACCGATGAATGTACATTTACCCTCAACAATGTTCAGAATTGCCGGTATTGGAACCAAGAAAATGAACATCTGAACTTACTTTGAATGTATGGTTGTGAGAATGATAAAACGAAAAAAAAAACATTTCTTGTATTCGGCTATATGTCAGATTTGACAAAGCCTTATAACAAATAGACGCCCCACCCGGTATACTATTGTATACATATTTGCACTGCATTAACCAGAATTAGTTCTTTGAATAAAAGGCTCAAACAGACGTAAAAGCTACTTCGTACTCCCAAAAGAGTTTCTGACAAAATGCAATTGGTACATTTAATAATTTTCTCTCGCGACTGCTCTAAATTTGTAGACCTACTCAATTCGTGTTTCTAAATGATCTCCTTGAGATAACCCAAATAATTAAAGTCATTTGCAGACAAATCTGAAAATCTAAGAGGTCATTTAATATTGCCAGTCCCACTAATAAGATGGTCAGGAAAAGTATTCGTTAAAAAATCATTTACTATAACCCCATTATGAGCGGGATAGTCGTCTTTTTAAAAATTAACCAATCACAGATATAAGTCAAGAAGACCTTTTTGTAATATTGTCGACAAGCAATATTGTCGATTCAGTTAGCTTTAGCTTGTGTTTTTGTATAATATGAATTTGAACATAGCCAAAAGTACCTTCCAGAAACAATCTACTTGATAATCTTATTTTGTGGCTTTTCCGAACCCATAAGCAGGGAATCCATTTTTTGTATTATAATTAATAGTAATCCATTTTCTAAACTAGGACCCTTACTTCTTCTCAATTTTCGTTAATAGTGATCACTATTATAGCGGGATATTAACGGAAAAACTCATGAACTCATGAAAAAGGGAAAACGAATAATTGATTTTGCTACCGTCGGTAACAGATAATAAAAAATAGAAAAATTCCTATGTCCTTTAAAATGATATGGAATTAAATTTTTGCTTATTATAGATATTAAATTTTTTTAATCTGGCCCAGGGAGCATTTATGTTTTTATACTTTGTTTAAGTTCAGACTTTATTCTCTCTACGATTAAACAAAGTTTCTCATATTTTTATAGTGAACAATTTTGTCTCACATGTCGAATAAATTACTATTATTTAATGACTGCTGATAACTAGAAAGTGTATATCTATCTTTTTAAACCGACTAAATTCAACTAGGTATGAATTTGCTATGTTGTGACTCAAGACTAATATTATAAAAAATAACGAAAACATTATTTGGCGACATAGGAATGACTTTGAATTAAATAAATAGCGCACTGCTAAACATAGTTCAAAGGGCTTGTTGTAACCAGGTAATTGTCAGATGCAGAACGAGTAAATCATCGAAGGAATGCACGCCGATCAAACCTATAAATATTTAGCCGGGAAGTAGTCGATGCCTAGTAGTGTAGTACAGTAGCCAGAGAATAATGTAAAATTTTTATTGCATTAAAGAAATTTAGAGATCTAGTCTTGTTTTAAAGCAGTTTTGTGTAAATAATTAAAATAATTCGAAGCAGTATTATTCATTATTTTGGCTACGTAGCCGAATACTGTAAACAAAACTGCAAACAAAACAAAAACTGCTATGGTCTACAGAAAACACGGAATGACTCAAGTTGAAATAGTCGATACGAAATAAAATTACTCCTGGCTTTAACTATACGCATTACGAATTATATGGATGGATGGTCTTAACCTCGTCAGTCAAGGGTATCAACCTAAGCACTTCGGGCCCTATAGATAATTTAAAAATATGCGAATACACATCAGACTTATTTTTAGAGACCATGCTGTCACTAGGATAAGACCCAAAAAAGCAGCATGCCTTTTTTTTACAAGAAACGTGATTTTGGCACAATATTCCCAGTAAGGCGTGAAGATAAAATACCCCAGCACTTCCCTAGGCTCTCTTCTGGTATGATCATGGGGATATCCGGATTCAGAAAACTCTATCAGCGCGCTTAGTTTCCGTAGGAGAGCTTTCGTTGCCTAAACTTCTTTACTAGATATGTTAGTCAAATTTATTCATAAGGATCAAATAATGGTCAAACCTATGTAAGTGATGACTATGTAAACAAACATTTGGATAGTATCAGGACATTGGATCTTGCGATACGATTCGAGGCCTGAATTCGCTTTGTTGAAATGCAAAGAGAAAATTTCAAAATTGTGGATATAGTACAAAGATAAATATATAAAGACGCCAATAAGGCTTTTACGGCTGAGCTGTTAACTACTAAATGGTATATTTCTGAATAGATGGATCAATCCGAAGAAGAACAATGGAATCGCTGAACGATTATCGCCTCTAGAATTTAAGGAAAATGAAAGCATTTCAAGTATCTTACACCAATTGTTTTTAAAATATAATCTTCAAATAATTTATAAGATTTTAGGAGAAGAATAATTGCTGTGTATACAGAACTTTAAGCACAAGTTTTCAGATTGTTATAGAGGAGTTTGAAAGTGGACTGCTTAGAAAATCACCTACAATATTTTAAACATTTTATTTAAAGAGTTACGTCATTATTTATACTGATAAACACTTATAAGTTATTAGTTAAATATCTTTTTATTTATTTAGTTAATTAACTTTTCACTCCATTTTTTCAAAAGTACAAAAAAAAGGGTTAATATAAAGTAGATTTGAAAAAAAAGGAGACAGGAGAAATAAAAGGATGAAGAGTAAAATATGCTTTAAAAGATAAATCATTTAAGAAAATCAGGTTATAAAAATTCCTGCTTAAACATAAGTCTGACCTATTTTTGCATATCTTTAGATCTTTTGTAATGGCTAAAACAATCCGGGCTCTACATTTTCAAATCGATACTCTGACAACTTAATACCTGTTAATTTAATTGTCTTATTCTAACAGGAATATCACAAATGCGTTATTAAAAGTTTAAATCATGTTTTTTTAATTACATAAAACTCTTCTTAAACAAATACAAACAATTATTAAATCGACAAAGCTAAAACGTATAAGCATGTCCATGTTAAAGTAAGTTTAGTATATTATTTTCCTTTATCTTGCTGCTTTATAGTTTGTCATAAGGTATTAAATTAAGACATGATTATAACTAAAGAAGAAAAATCTATATAGCTACATGATTTGGATTTAATAATATATTATAAACTTAACAAACTTCTTACTTTAACGTAAATGGTAAAACATCTAGGTATTACCTAAAGTAAAGGTAGAGGTATTTTCTAAATAATTTATATACTGCAAATTAAAATGACTTGAGGCAAGGCTTTTAAATAGACGATACATTATGCACGTACAGTATATTACGCAACAACGTCCTATTTAACTTTCAAGAAATTGAACTTACCTAACCTTCGAAGTTAAGGGGGCTTAGTATTATGATGCTTGGTTCCACAAAGGCTCGCTTTAATGAAATGCGTATTCTATTGAAGCGAAATTTAAATTGATCCTCAGGCTATCCTCAAAAGGAATCTGATATCTCATTTATAAGGTGCCGGTTGCTGTTTCTCTGTACCTTTTATTCCGGAAATAAAGTGTTCTTAAAGTTTGTTTTGCAAAGTTTAATATGGGGTACAGATTTAATTAACCAAAAAGAAATGTATACCATAAGATATAAATTTTAATAAATAAGGAATATTTTTCATGTTGCTAATTTACTTATCCATTAAAGTGATCATACCTTTATTATACCTGAGCCCTTCTAATTTAATATCATTAGTTACGGGAGTAATTTATGGATCTATTTTATAAAAAATACTTTATATGAAGGTATATTCTAAAAGTTCTTAACTATTAAGATAAAAAATTGCATTCTTACGGTATTTGATGGGCATGTTTTGGTATAAATTGATGCTATAGTTAAAGTCAAAGTCAAAATATACTTTATTTACTAAGTTTACAAACTTATGCTAAAAGCTTCCTAATACTAGTAGTTATTTGGTTAAACTTTAAACAGAATACAGAATCAATTTTGATTGTACAGGGTGGGCCAATTTAGACGTTTTCTTATGGGAAGTCATGTCCCTGTTAGAGATAAAAAAAATTTGACCTCCATTCTCCGGGCTCAAATTTTAAAAGAAGTTTATTGAATCAAATGAAATTTTGCTATGGCAAACAGTTTGGCCGCTAGAGGGCGTTTCTGAAATTTGGTCATTTTCGTTTTTCGGCTATGGCTGTTGTGTTTTTAAAGATAAATGATTTCTGTAAAGACTTTCTTATAGCACTTTTAAGCGCTTAACATGCTCATGATATTTAAATTTATACAGGGTGCTTCATTATTAATTTTTTTTTTTTTTTTTTTATGGAATGCATATTATTTTTTTGCATTTTCTAGTAGCCCTTAAAATTCCCTTTTCAAATATATATAACACTAATAATCTAAATTTAATAGTTTACGATATATAAATAAATTTCTTAAATATTAAAAACACGTAGGTAATGACCCGCCATTTTAATCGCGTAAACGGAAGAGTAGGCGTGTTTTAAACTGCTATAAGTGAAGCTTAATATTTACATAAACAAACTTGTTTTTATAATCTATGTTTTCCTTTGTATTTATATTTTGATATTAGAATCCAAAAACGTATCAATTTTTCAAAAAATTCCATATGATTAGATGTTTTATCAAATATAATGAGAATTTAAGGGCCTGCGATATCAACGTCCTTATTAAAAATAAGTGCAGTTATTTAAGACACTCAAAGATTAAAAAAGGACGTTATAGGTTCTGTATTTTTTATTTGTGATACTTCAGTAAGCGCTTTTAAAAATCAAAAGTAAATTAAACAATAGCTCCTGTTTTATTAAATATTAATTATATTAATGGACAAATACAGTTATAAAAACAAAATAATACTGTAAAAAAATAAAAAAAAAATAAAAGAATTTATTTATTTATTTATTTTAAACTTAGAATATGAACTAACAAATAAAAAGTAAAAACCAAATTTTATTTTTTTATTGATATTTTAACTAAAACTGCAACTCTATATATTACGTATTTATAACAAGTGTTCAAACTGAGCTCCTTCCTGATCAATGCACCAGCGGCTACGTTTTTCAACATTATCAACAGCGTTTCTGAATTCAATATTTGTTATTGTTGCAAATGCATTATGTAAAGCTTCTTCCAACATTACTCTTGAAGTAATTGGCTGTTGGTATACCAAGTCTTTTATTCTTCCCCAAAGATAAAAATCTAAGGGTGTTAAGTCAGGGGATCTAGGCGGCCAACGTATTGGATCTTGATTTCCTATCCACTGCTCACCAAACTGCTCATTTAAATAATTACTGACCACTCTAGAATTGTGCGGTGGCGCACCATCCTCCTCGAAAAATATAGGATGCCTCTGCTGGGCTAGAGGCAATTACTCTAGGAAGCGCTCAACTTGCGTTTGCAGAATTTGTAAATATCGCTCTGAATTTAACTGTCCATCATAAATATAGGGACCAATAAATCTACCACGAAATATGCCTACCCATATACTAAAACTGTAACGGCCTTGATTTCTTACAGCCACCGTTGCGTGAGGATTTGCTCGAGCCCAGGTATACCTATTATACCTATTAAAAATGCCTGCACTACTAATCGATGCTTCATCCGTCCAAATACAATTGTAGCCAAATGTTGTATCTTGACCACACTTTTGCAAATACCACCGACAGAATTCCAATCTTCTATCACGATCCGCAGGAAAGAGATGATGAACTTTTCGGGTTCGATAAGCTTTATACCTATATTTTTTTAAAATCCGTCTTGCAGAGGTCCTTGGCACACCAGTTTCTACTTCCAATTTCCGGGTGGATAGATTAGAGTTATTTTCAATTGCGCCCAAAACTGTTATATCCAATAGTTCTTGATCGTCATTTATATTATTATTAGCATTTCTTCGCGGTTTAGCAAAAGAACCAAAATTAATAAGGTTTCTTTTTAATTTCTCAAACAGCGTACTATGTGGCTGCCCCCGTTCTGGATATCGTCGTTGATATAAATTACAGGCCTCTCTTGCATTTTCATTACATTCAATAAAACATTTAATCATATCGAATTTTTCATAGTTTTGATACATTGTGATTATCACATAAAAGAAATACAAAGTAAAACAGATTATGAAAATAAGATTGTTTATGTCAAAATGACGTATTACTCAAAGCAGTTTGACAACCGCCTACTCAACCCTTTACGCAATTGTTTTACCCGCCTACTCTGTTTTTTAGGCGTTTTAAATGGCACGGCATTATAATTTATTGATACTTAAGAAATCTATTTATATCTCCTAAACTAATGAATTTAGATTATAAGTGTTATATATATTTGAAAAGGGAATTTTAAGGGCTACAAGAAAATGCAAAAAAATAATATGCATTCCATTAAAAAAAAAAAAAAAAAAAAAAAAAAAAATTAATAATGAAGCACTCTGTATAAATTTAAATATCATGAGCATGTTAAGCGCTTAAAAGTGCTATAAGAAAGTCTTTACAGAAATCATTTATCTTTAAAAACACAGCAGCCATAGCTGAAAAACGAAAATGACCAAATTTCAGAAACGCCCTCTAGCGGCCAAACTGTTTGCCATAGCAAAATTTCATTTGCTTCAATAAACTTCTTTTAAAATTTGAGCCTGGAGAATGGAGGTCAAAATTTTTTTATCTCTAACAGGGACATGACTTCCCATAAGAAAACGTCTAAATTGGCCCACCCTGTACATAGGAGTATATTTGATATCATCAAAGAAGAAACTAAAAGGAGAAGAAAAGAAAAGGCAAGAACTAACATAAAATAAGAATAAAAAATATCTGATCAACAGATACATATTTAATTTTAAATATTAAAATACTGTTAAATTCTGTAGTAAGCTTTTGGTCAGATTAATTTCTTGAGTTTCCTCCTAAACTTTTTAAGGTCTGTAAAAATCGAAAAAGGAATATGATTAAATATTTTACGACTAATAAATATAAGAGAGTTTCTCGTAAGTAAAGTGGCGGGGATTGGAAGAGATGAGTTGTTTACTTGACGAGTATTACGACTGGTTTCGTATGGTGGACTAACGGACTAATGTATGAGTGTAGCAGTTTCCATTATAAACAGTGAGAAAACTGTTCAAATTCTTTCAGCTACAAAAAGAGGTTTTGTAACTCTCAGACCAACACCACACAGATACCTTAATGCTTTTTTTTAAATAATAAAAATGATGTTTTAACATCATCAACAAAACATCAGCTCTAAAGAGTCCCTTGGAGGACAAACCCCAAAATGGCAACCCATTCCGGATATAAGTCTATTAAGGCAAAATAAACTGAACGAGCAAACAACCTCCCCAACTCATGCCTAGCGAGCCTGACAGCAAAACAACCGGAAGAAAGTTTAGCAGCGAGGCCCAAAACATGGTTGTCAAACCTTAAACTCCCATTAATGAAGAGGCCCAGAAATTGACAATAATTATATTGTGGGCTCTGCTCATCAAACAAGCAACCCTCCACATTACACTTAAAGCCTAGAATAAAAGCGTTGATTGAATAATAGGCTATTATTCAATCAACGATAAAAGTCTTATCAACATTGAATACAAGTTGATTGCACCATTCTTTAATTTTGTGGAGATCCTCTAATATGAATTATCTAACTACTTTTTGATCTTTGTTATGCCACAGAGTTGAGGTATCATCGTCAAACTGAATCACTAGTGCATGCAGTGGTAGGGAGTTTAAGTCATTAACGAATAATAGAAATAAAATAGGACCTCACACTGACCCTTGAGGTACACCACATTTAAGGTGTGCTATCCCTGAAGAAATCTATCATATCTACCCAGGTCGGTATAGGGTTTCGCCTAAAAAAATTAAGAATCATTTCTCAGCATGATAATAGCAACACTTTTGTGAGTCTAGCATCAATAAAGATGTTAATATGATTATTAAATTATTAGATGAAGATTAGACAGACATTTTTAATGAATAGTTGTATGCCGTTCTAAGAATGATTCATTTTTTTAAAATATTATAGGTACAAGGTGTTAATTAATTGATATTAAAGGGTCTGAATCCTCAGGTTATTTTAAGAAGAGAAATGTCCTTTATCAACATATGTCAACATATATATAATTTATCAACATAAGTCCTAAACCTCTTAGTTTTTTCAGCATCCTGTAGGTAAAATTCTAATTTTGTACATATCTTTTCATTACTAAGGAGCATTTTTTAACATAATACATTTTCTAAAATGATTACGGGTAACGTTTGTAAGGGGTTTGAACTGACAATTTAAAAAAAGAAATGTTATGCCACTGATTTTGCTCAAAATTTACTTTTGTACAAAACACCGGTTTCGCGTAAAAAAAACAAAACCTCTTTTTTCTTTAGTTAGTTCTGTCTCGTAATTTGAGCATCATACCAAAGGTTCAATGGAATACCCAAGAAATTTTTAATATTTTACATGTACTTGTTTGGAAAATTCTGAATAAAAATGTATCATATTCATATCAGATTCAAAGTGCTCAAGCATGATTACATCAAGATTTTCCGTTGAACATTAATTGTGAATAGTTTCTTCAAAAGTAGCTGGAATATCCTTTATTTGATAGTTTGAAACCTCTCAAGAAGGACAATTATGTTTACACTTTCTCGAAGAAGATCTACGGCAATTTCTTTTATTAAAAAACCAGATGTGACTAAAACAAGATAATGCGCCTTCAAATTCTAGCTTACATTTTAGCGTGCATTTTTAAATCACAGCTATAGAAATCTGTGTATAGGTCGTGGTGGAACGCAGTCATGACCACCTAGATCTTCCGACCTTAATAGTTTATACTACTTTTTTGCGGGAATTTAAAAAGATTAGTATACGCATTGCCGATTCAAACCGCAGAAGAGTTAGGCTAGTTGCACACACACCGATTTTGGACGGCCGCTAAAAAATCGGCCGTCCAAATTCCAATAGTTAACCACAGGTGGGAACAGAACCTGCCACACACACCGACCGCTGATCGGTGCCGGTAAAATGCCGGTGAGCTGCCGGCCACTGTCACTGTAGCACCGGCAAGTAGGTGGCGTACATGATTAAATACAAGCTTGCACACGCACCGATTATTTACCGGCCATTTAGTTTTGGTAGCAGCGTGTGAGTGTGTGCTAATTTCATTCCTAATTCAATTCATTCTTAATTAATATTTACTTTAATATTATATACATTCTTGCAATGGATGATTCTATTGACAATGATGTGCTTATATCCTTAGTAGAGGCAAAACCTGTTTTATGGGATAAAGCGCTAGATGCATTTAAAAAGACAGGAATCTCACCAGGGATGCATGGAGAGAAGTTTGCTGCGCTCTGAAAAGCGATTTTAAGGATATGGAGGATAACGAAAAAAATGCATTTGGTAAGTATTTTGTATATTTTTATATTTGTATATTTAAGTATATTTTTGGTAAGTATTTTCAGTGTGGGATCGGATAACATAAGTAAACTGATACAACATATGCTGTATATTCAAAGGCAAACGCCAAAATGAAAAATTAAATTTAGGAATTGTCATATTTTTTTAGTACTTATATCTTACTCATTTGCCAGGGAACTGAACCGACATGTGTTACAAAATATTTACTTAATATTTTTCGAACGTTGTTAGCTTCTAAACCACCCCGTACTGTTGAGTTCCTTGGGCAATCTTCCAAACCACATATTGTTGTTATGTCTTCTGGCAAATAACCATCCCGATCACGAACAAAATTGTGCAGAACAATGCACGCTTTTACAATTTCAACTGCAAAATCCGGTTCAACATTTATAGGCCTGTGGAAGATGCGCAATTTGTTGCTCAATATCTCAAATGCACACTCGACATAACGCCTAGCCCTACACAAATGATAGTTAAATATTCTCTTTTCAAGCGTTAGGCGTGTTCCACCATAGGGCCTCATTAAATGTGTATGAAGACCAAATGCTTCATCTCCAACAAAGTAGTAAGGTACTTTAGGAGAGTCTATCCCCGGTAGGTATTTTTCTTCAGGTAATTGTAATGAGTTTGTCAGTATCGATTGCCAAAGAGTAGATTGCTTGAAAATGGAGGGATCACAATCTTTGCCAAAGCTTCCAACATTAACATACACAAAACGATAATTTGAATCAGCTACTGCCATTAATGCCACAGAGTTATAGTCTTTGTAATTAAAAAACATAGAACCACTTCTTATCGGGCAAGTTATACGAACGTGCTTGCCATCGACAGCACCTATGCAATGTAGAAAATTGGCATTTTTTTCAAAATCAGAAGCAATGGTTTCAAAATAATCTTTAGAAAGTTCATGTATACACTTATTCTTCATAACTAACCAGATGGCTTGGCATACTTGTTTTACTATATCCCTTGCAGTAGAAATCCCAACTCTAAAGGAGTAATGTAGGTCGGTAAAGGTGCACACACTAGCAAGATATCTGAAAAAAAAATTGCTTAGTATCAGTTACTGATACTATTACCATACAGGGTGTTACGATCTTGTGTTTTATTTTTTAATGGGTGAGTTAACAGCGGAAAAAAAATGTGATTGACACTAAAACACCCTAATAAAAGTCAAATAATGACAAGACCGTAAAACCCTGCATATTATTATTATACTATTTATGTATCGTGCTGTACGAAGAGGTTTGCAATTTAAAACACTATTTAGATATAATTGTTTCAGCAAAAGAAGTAACGAAGAGATGGGGCAATCTTCGGGATGCGTACTCAAAGTCGAAGAGGAAGCTTAAAGATAGTAAGAAAAGCGGAGCTGGTGCCTCTAACATTAAGAAGTACGTCTACGCTGATCAAATGCAATTTTTAAATAAATTGTTCGAGACGAGGGAAGTTGCAGAAAGTTTAGAAGGTAGAACAGAAAACAATAAAGAAGAAGACGTTGATGCTTTACCCGAAGCCCCATTGCGCCCAAAGGAGACTATTCGTGAGAACCCCAAACCTCGAGAACACAAAAGACGTCACCAGCCTGATGAGGTTGAGCTAAAAATGATAAAAGCATTAGAAGACCCACCACTTAATCCTCGTATGTCTTTCTTTCAAGGGCATTTGCAACATTTGAACAAGTTCGACGACAGTGAAATTCTTGAATTTCAAATGGATGTTTTAGAAGTAATTTCTAAAATAAAGAAAAAACGTATTAGCACTGCTCAACCTTAACTCCTTCCACCGCAAACACCTTCCTACTATCCTAACAACTACCCCTTTCCGCAGCAATCAAATCAATAATTTTCCACTCCGCCAATGTCTTATTCCAATCAGTTCAGCGCAATTAATAGCTTCCAACCACAACAGCCCCAAACCTATCAGCCCCAAATCGCCAAGTCCATCAGCAATTTAAAACTCAACAGAATCACAATAAGAACGATTCAAACCACCAACAGGAATACACTTCGAAAGGCCAGCCACTTGAATCACAAGGACAAACCACTGCACAATATTATCAAGATTTTGACCAAATTTCATTACCCGCATCTCCAGAGACCTTTCCATCAATAGCGAGCCCCTCCCCAGCTGCATCTGTGTATTCAGATTCTACCTATGACTTATCTTAATTTCAAGTTCGTTAAAATCTTATTTGCATGACAAAAAATTTTGCAAATATTGGTTTACATTCATTTTTCATGTACACATTTTTAATTTAAAATGTACATACAATAAAATGAAATTAATTTTGAAAAAATAACTTGTGCCAATTTGTTCTCTATACTTTGTACAGTGATTTCAACCATTTAAAAAAATGATTAGAAGAGATATCAGAATTGTTTGGACTTCTTAATTGTGGTAGGGATCTTGTGGTTATATTTATTTAATAATATTTAGTACAATGGGAACATCAATAAAAAGTGTCAGGTCAATATTTTATTGAGAGAAAGGCATTGAATTACTTTATATTGATTTATTACTTACCTCAATGTTAGAGCAAGCCTTTCTCATGAAGGAACAGAATTTCTCATTTTAGTATTCTGATGTTGGATTTCATTTTTTAACTTCTCATGGAGTTCATCAAAGGATGCAATAGACATTCTGAAGAAGTTGAAAAACTTACTACCATCACGCCTTAGTTCTTCAAAAAGTGTGTAAAATGTCCCCGTGTATTCTCTGCTTTGATGGATTGGATGAATGCAGAACTTGCGCTTAATTCTACGGCGCTTAATACGGCGATACAATAACCACATAGCAACAACTTGTTTAGGATTCATTATTATTCAATGCTACGTTTTAACCCTTTTAAAGTAGTTTTCCCAATCCACCACTTGTGCTTCATTCTACGGTGGCGCTACGGCGACCACAATAAAACAAATAATATTAAATATATTAATTAACCTCGTCACAACAACCAACTAATTGTTTGACCGGTAAATATTCGGGTAGTGTGAAAGCACCTGCTACCAATAAAATATCGGCCGATTTTTTACCGGCCGTCCAAAATCGGTGTGTGTGCTGCACTGTAAACTACTGCAAATGACTAGATTTTTTATTTTGTTTGTTTCACCTTGTCATTTCGCTTAAAATTAAAGATTTTTAATTAATCTTTACGATATACTGTCGTACATGGCCATTTTCGTCGATTGTTTTTCACATCTCACCGTGTCTCGAAAATGATTTTTGCCAAGTCATAAAAATAATACTGTTTTTATATTAATTCTCTGATAAGAACAGTTACAGAAGCAAAAAAATTAAGGCCGATTTTGCCCAACGAATAATTTTAATAAATAGCCCGAGAAAAATTCTCAATTTAAAAAAAATTGCAAAAATTAAAGAAAGACGAAAAAATCATATATGAAATTCTTAATACAAAATAAAAAAAGCGATGCTTAGCTAAAACTAATTTCCCGGTAGAGGCACTACTTTTTAATAAGCCGTCTAAATAGATCATTTTGTAACTGTACCTACATTAACTACTCGTACATGACAATTAGTTCCTGGATTTATATAAACTATTAATGTATAGGACACGTGGTTAAGGGTTCTGGGGTCAAGAAGTATCTAGGTGTTAAAGGGATAAGATCGTTAGGATTAGAAGTTTGTGAACAAAGCGGACGAGAGTTTAGTAATGATTCTATTTGCGTGAGCACGTAAATACGTTCATCTTAAAATAATGTGTGGTCTCCAACTACGCGAAACAAATGAATTTTGACTAATTTTAGATGCAGCTGAAGGATTAAAATGCCAAATAATATTGCTCAGATGCTTGTTTTTAAAGTTCATGTAATTAGCACCAATAAATTTCATACCACAATCGGTACATTAGAGCAGCGACCGCTCCTTGCGACAAAGCGTCGAAAACAGCCTATGAAGGCATCATAAGACAGATTCAATGACCAAGGCAAAAATGCACTTATAGGCTTTTGACAGCTTGGCATTGCTATATCGCCCAAAGACATATTAATAGGCCCAGCATAGTTACATTAAACTACAACACGGAACAACATTTTAATAGCGAAGTGCAAGACTAGGGAAGATCTTCCATGTATGGATTCCATATGATTTGGGTTTTGATAAAACAGACTGAATAGTTAGGCAAGCTGTAAATATCCAGAATTGTTAACGTAATAAATAGTTAATAGTGTTAAACCCTGGTTGAAATATTACTCAATGTTTACGTTTATTTAAATGCTCTATGATTCTAAATCTGTGGAAGCACAAAGGGACGTTTCATTTTAAAGTGCATTTAAGCATGATGTAAGCGTCCCTTCATCTTGATGAAATGATCTTAGTCCAAAAAGAGAGCTTGCGAAAAAGAGTTTGCGAAAGGGCTTAAGTAAAAGCTATATATTAAATTAATAAACAAGATTCTTAAGATTTTCTTACCAGTTTTAGTCTTACAAGTAGTTTAGAGAGACTCGTATTTGGTGTATGAAAAACCCATTGCTAATAATTCGGAGCGCACTGTAAATTTTTGCTAAATTGACATGAATTTGTAACAGTATTAACAATATTCACAATATTTTACTCCAAGACCACAAAAAGAACAATTTTTTCTCACAAGATATATCAGGAACTTTTTTTTTCATATTATGAACTTTGAAAAACTTGAATTTAAATTCCAATCAGATTTAGACAAATCATGGTAGACCCAAAACCTTTATAGATATTTCACTAAACTATGTGTCATTAAACTTTTCATCGCGCAATCAATAGAATTGTGAAAACATGAAACCACGGAACCTTAGGAATGGTTTCCTGGATACAACCTACGTGATTTGCGTCTTCCAATAGTTGGAAGAGCTCCAGAGCTAGGGAGATTTTCGCAAGAACAACAGGAGAGTCAATAAAAACAAAAACTTGATCCATTTAAATTACAGAAGAATAGGTTTTAATTGCATAAGCGAAAAGATTAGACATTAAAGTCAGAGTCAAAATCTCTAGTTTGGTTAAACGTTATTCTTTAAAAGGTAAGACTCGTGATTTTTCCATTATTAAAAAAGTCTGAATTTGGATGGTAGATGACATTGCGCAGATATGCATTCGAAAATCCTTGAATTTCACAGTGAGATAAATTCATGAAAATGTATATATAAACAATAATTGATAAAGTATTAGCTCTGATTTTAATTGTGTCCAAGAACCTTTAATACAATAATCAGGGAGCTCGTCTTCGATAGCCAAAATTTTTACACCAAACATTTACCACAAATTTACTTACTACTATTTAAATTACCACGATTAAAGATTCTTGATAAAATGTGCCTTTTTGTACAATTTTTATTAGATGGTTGACAAGAGTATGAAAAGGCATCAATTGAAGGATTTCACTGAAGACGAAGTACCTTTATAGGTACAGAGTTTTATTTGTCAAGATTTATAACAACTTGGAAGTCATCTTGCAAAGGAGATGATAAAAGTTTTGTACTATTACTTACCAATTTTCTAAGTTCAAAACTCGGTGACTAAAATACAGCTATGAAGCCTTTTGGTCTTCTGAGCAGCTATCATCAATACAGATTTGGTTACCTAAAATCTCACATATGGGGTTATTTGGTCTACTCAAAGGAGACAAATTCTTGAATTGTACGAATAGCCAAAAAAGAACTTGAACCTTTGCCAAACGTCATTCTAAATGCCAATTTTCATTCCTCAAGTAATAAGCAAAGAGAGAGTTAATCTTATTATTTTTGTGATATGGTTGAAGAGCTGCTGGAGAGTAATAGGTCTTAATAGTTAGAACTCGTTCTTTTTCCTTCCTACAAACAACACTGAATTTCCGGAGGCGGTCATGAGCATCAAAAACCACAAATCCTCGAGACCTGATGGTGTTTCTGTGAATTTACTTTCGTCGTTACCGTAGAATGCTTTAAATTTTTTGGCCTGTGCCATGAATTCCTCCTGCCACATTGGTAGATTTCCTGAATGTGTGGAGAGGGCATTGGCTATTTATTACTTTGCAGAAGAGCGGTGATTTAAATCGTCCAATCTCGATTCTATCCACACTCTCTAAGGTATTGGAGACACTGACAACGATCAGAATTTTGATATTTGTCTCAGAATAAGATATTATCCACTAACCAGTTTGAATTCAAAAAAGCAAAAGGCACTCAAGATGGTATATTTAAGTTCTTGGATGGTGTTTATGTTCTGTGATCTGTCAAAAGCGTTTGATAGTATGGGTCATGAGATACTTTTGTCTAAGCTTGACAGAAACGGCTCAGGTCTCATCTGATTCGTCGCACTCAGAGAGTTGCATTTGGTGGATCTCTGTCTCGATGGAATATTTAAATCTAGTGTCCCATAAGAATCATTGTGGGGACCTCTTTTGGTCCAACTTCACATCAATGACAATTTTTTTTCTGCAACTTTTCTGAATCTTGCAATGTTTGCGGTTTCAAGTGTGTTTAGAGGAATCTTATGTTTGATGAGCAGCCACGTATACAGAATAAAGAGAGCTGCAGGTTCTTGGGTATTACCGTTGATGGCCAACTGAAATTTAAGGATCATATTATGAATTTGCGTCCAAGTTGTCTTCCGGCTGCTTTGTTTTCAGGATTGTGAAACATATCAAACGAAAACTAATCAATAAATAAAGGCTATCAAAAGGGAATAATAGGTAATTATATTAGGGCTTATAAACATCATTTTTCAAATGAAAATAAAAATATGTCAAAAACGGTTACACTTAGGTATAGGATATTATACACCAAATATACCTAAAATTGCACGTGGAAGCCAAAAATGTAAAAATAAACATAGACACAGACAATATAAGTTGAGACCTACTTCCAGTATAACCGGAAACGTCACAACTGTTAAAATATTTTAGTTGTGTGGCCCTATCGACTAAACCATGTTGCCAAATTTAGTTTTCGAGATATCGATTGCGTCTATTCGTCGTGAGACACCCTGTATAGATAGTGCCTGAAATAAAATCGGCACTATTGCTAACTTTTTTTTCCTAAATACACAAATATAGGAAAATTAATAAATTTGACGCATATTTTTAATGAAGCCAATGTTGTACGATATTATCGAAGCCGAAACTAAAATAGTTATGATAAATTGAACTTAAAATTAATGTATTTTAAACTGTAATTAATAAAAACTCATTTAAATTTGTAACCATTATGCATTGGTTAGATAGGCCTTCGAAGTATAATTTAGTTTTGCAACTATCAAGAGTTTAATGCGACGTGCACCAGAGATCTGGAGGTTAGTGAGATCTCTAAAACATTGTGCGTCACAACATGTTACATCAAGAAAGAGTTGTCTTATGGATGTCATATTTATAGCATAACAGGTCAGTTTATTAATTTTTGTGTATCTTTACATTCATCCTATTACTATTATAGTGAGAACTATAATGATTTTATTTTATGAAAGTATTTCTTTCCATGTAGATTTTTTTTGCCTTACAACTTTTATTAATTTGCTGTCCCTGATCTATTAAAATATTAACTTTCATAAACACCCTATTTAAATTGAATTAATGTGTTTTACTACTGGGTGACTCCGACAACTGGCCATACAGAGAACCCACGAAGCCGGCCTGATAGGTTCTTTTTTTATCATTTTAATTTAACAGGGTTTCTGGAACCTTCAGATCAGATCTAGGGAGTCGTGGAATTCGACAGCATCAATAAAAACAAGAATGATTTCCGACATAAAAGTGTATTCCTGGCGTAAGTATGTTCCAGATAGAAGTGTGTTTTTGAGGTACGTTACAATTGGAGACTTCCAAGTTATCTTTACCAGAAATAAACAATACTCTGGACAGGCTATTCGGTTCATAATGCATCCAGAAGATAAGGAAAGACTGCATTCTTAATTGGAATAAGACTTTAGCAGTTTACAATCATGCTCTTTGAAACCTTTGAAAGGCTTATTAAACTGTGTTACGTGGAATGACTAATCATTTAGTCGTTACGTTTTACGTTTTACGTTGCATATATTACGTTGATGTCATTATACTAGCATTTGAAGATTATTAAAAGAACGTTTGAAAGGTATTTTTTAAGCGCCGAGAAGCCAACCTGAAACTAAGTCCTAAAAATTGTCGTCTCCTTTAAAAAGAAGGTCGCTACCTTGGCCATGTAATATCAGAAAATGGTGTCTAAAACAAAAATTAGAAGAAAATTTTTACAGAAAATGATAACGATACATCTTTATCAATTAGTTAACTTTTTAGTAGACATCCATTTTAATTATTCAATAAAAAAATTTTAGACTACATAACAAATTTCAGAGAGTATTATTTAATTACCTTATTTTAATTTAAAAGAATAATTTTAATGTAGTTTTCATGTAAATATTGATTTTCAATCACCCATAAAATAATTTTAATTTTATATTAGCCCTGAAGATGGCACAAATTACGATTAAAACATTTGTTTTTATAGCAAAAGGGTTTTAAAATAAAATATCAAAACAAATTTAAATTTATATATTGCTTTAAAAGTTAAATTGTTACACCTATACATGCAGACATTCGCTTGAAAAGTGATGAAAAAGACAACAGGGCCATAGATGCGTTTTCACATAGAACGCCCTTTATAAGCCGTGACGTGTACTTTTAAAAGCAAGAAGCACCAACGTGCGTGAAAGAAAATCTCATTATTTTGCCCTTTACCCTCATTTGCTGTCCTATAAAAAGAACGTAAAACGTCCTGCTTCATTTTAGAAACAGGAGATATAAAACTGTAAGTGGATTTACCATTGTGCTGACCGCCATAAAATAAGAAATTTATTATTAATAAAATGAAAGCAATATAGGTAGGTATGACTATCATAGTATCAACTAACTATGTCTTTGGACAATATACTGTTAACAATATAATTTAAGAAATGTGTTGTATTATTAAATTTTGTAACTTGAGTATCTTTCTGGTTTAAATTTTCTGACAAAGATTATAGCAAATTCAAAAACTAATTTATAGAGATATTATAGTATCTTAAAGGGGAAATCGAACACGGGTTAGACCATTCCAGCCATTAAATTTCATTGCATTATAAAAGTAATCCATTGGCAGTATATCACTCTAAAACACGGTCCGTGGACAAGATAATGTGCCTTTGACCATAGATTTCAATTAGGTCTACAGTATATTCATCCGACCGTTATAGAAATAGCCTGAGATTTAGGCAAAATGTAATATACGTAGATAATGTATGTTAATAATGCGTGTTTTAAAAAAGGAGTTTGTGTTTGGAGATTATGTGAGTAAGCGTAATATTCTAAATTAATTAGAATTAAAGTAAGGGGAACGAACTGCAGTACACTATTACTACTACTACTGATAATCATCAAACTATCAAAATCGTAAAGTGTTCGCGAGCATGATCAAGAGCATGTATGTGAGCAGCTACGTATGCTGTCTGTATCCTGTATGGTAATCCTGTAGAAACATAATCCTTCGGATCTAGACACTTTTCTTCCACTGTTCCACAAGGAACAACATGCTGTTGTTCTTTCTGAGTGTTTGTAATGATTCTGGAACTTTAAAACCCTTACCTCTTATGATCTTAATATAGAGTATGGGAGCAGAAGGTATGGGCTGAGAACTTAAGGCTAGTGGTGTCGATGATAAATAAATCGACGCAGATAAATAAGATATTATTATCGCGAAGTAAAGAATTATTTTCTTTAATAGTTATTTTCTTTGTTTACGGCCCTTTTAGAGTGGCACTCCAGGTCGTCACTGCGACTTAAACTCGAATATACAATAGTCTTTAGTGATAAAAAACTGAGAACCAAAAGAAATGCTTCCT
Organism: Anthonomus grandis grandis; assembly: GCF_022605725.1. NCBI lineage: Eukaryota > Metazoa > Arthropoda > Insecta > Coleoptera > Curculionidae > Anthonomus > Anthonomus grandis. The sequence goes on from NC_065565.1 coordinate 2,086,230, forward strand.
AGACTTTTTCTTAAGTATTCTGAGCTTCTATAATTGGGTGCCATAATACAGGACGCAATAATGAGGATTCTGGAGCTAGTAGACCAGTGCTTCTTAGAGGAACATTCATTTTATCTCGAAGGAGCATGCAGTAAACAAAAGGTGCCCACCTTTTAATCTCAAAATGAAATTTCCATTACATGTTAATAACTTTAATTTTCATTGAAAACATATTTCAAGAATACCCAATCCTAATCGAAATATTCTTAAATAAGGTTTTTCGTATAATATGGCCACAATAATTAATAAATTTGAAATTACCGATATCAAGCATGATTTGTAAAAATTAGACAGCAGCTTATCTAGTAGACTATGTTGCAACTGCTACGTGTACGCTTTGAACCTGCAGGAGGGCTTAAGGCACCCAGAGTGTGTCTTTAAAAATGCATTATTAAATCTACTCATTTATTATGAAATTTCTTTAAAAACGTTAATCTAATTAAGTAACAATTCCAATGCAGATAGATAAAACACAACGCCTTACTTGCTTAACCATCATAGGATCTATGCAAGCGATTTACGAACCAGTGAAACTGGCCTGGCTGAAATCTGGTCGCAGATCGTTCAAAAATACCCTCTTTCTGTTGGTGACTTAGTATATGGTACTTGTGACAGTCAAAAAAGAAATGAAAAACTCTAATAAATGTATAATAGTAACCAGGGGGGGAGGGGTCTAATTTATGTGTGATGATTTATATATGGCTCTAGATTGATCGTTAAAGTTAGTGCAAGATCGTGTGCTGGAGCAATTTTAGCAGGGGCTACTTGCTGGGGATAATATCACTGTTTTCCAAGGTCAAGTATTCGGTGTGTTAAAACTCGGATAGGAAATATTAAATCTTAGATATCGCAACACAGTAGTCTCGATCTGCTCGGACGAGATAGTACTAGAATTTATAAAGATCATAGAATTGGTAAAGAGGGAACCCGGGGTATAGCTTGGTACATGGTGCCTTGTATAACTGAGAAAAAAAAGCATGTTGGCTTACTATTAACAGATAGAATGAAACCTTAGCAGGTGTGGAGCTGTGCACTAAAAAATTGTATTATTTGTAAAAACAAAAAATATTCAGTTCCATCTTTTCTCTCACATCCCAAACAACAGAATATGAGATTTTACCCTTAATATAGACACTATATTCAGGAAGGGCAACCTAACTTATTTTTAAAGTAATAAGTTTGATTGTTAACTTTTCTTTTAATGTAGATTCACTTGAATGTATCTCAGAACTAAGGCTTTTCTTTTATGTTAAATAGACACACTTTCCCGCCCCAAGAAAATATCAGAATTCTACATAAATGTGATAAAGGTAGAAAGCTCGATCTCTTAGAGACGACGGAGATTAATAAAGCCATAAAAAGTCCCGATTTTGTATGTGTGAACGACAAAATTAAGGGACAGAATCATTTTATTTTTAACAATATTAACTGTACATCTCCATCGCCTACAACGAGTACCATTGCTACAGACGCAGCACCATCCAATAACCAACTATAGAACTCCGCACCATCAGAATATAAAAATTTGCAACTAACTTAACTTCACTCTAGTAAATTGATGTTTTATTGTAGATGTCACAATGTGTATTAATTATAAAATTTTTAATCTTTGTACCTATTTGGAATGTTTTGTTTGTATACAATTAGAGTTCGTTTACGTGTATGTATGTGTATCATCCTATTTTTGGTAAGGGAAAACCTTATTTTTTATTGTAATTTTATTTTAAATTAATAATTTGTTAAGGTCTGATGATGCCCTAACCGGGTGAAACATATGTAACCGTTATTCAATATTATATAGATGCTGTAGATTTTGAGGGTTTTTCGTTCCTGCTTTTGATATTATACCAGCACCTTAGAGAGAAAATGGATGACTTTTTTAACCCATCCGTCTATTCAAATTTTGTTTAATCCAGGTAAATAAGATCAAGTATTAAATTATTAGATAAATTATAAATTAAAGTATAATTAATTCTTATTATTTTTTATATATTTAACAATGCTTAATTACTTTTTTTATAATTAAATTGTACCCTAATCATTTAAATATTTTCTATTATTTTTAAATCATTAATATCATTCATGGTTTTTTTTAACTATTTGGGTATAATTTCCATTTTTAATAATACACCCAATAAACAAGGTTCATTAACTTTCCCTGGGATATATAATATTTTATTTTAATATAATGTAAACTTTCGTTCATTACCCATAAGTTATAATCACATTTAAACTGTATTCATACTTAATATTTTCATTTTATAAAAATTAATCATTAATGAAGGATTTTGCCTCTAAAAATAATAATTTATTTTTTTATACTGTATAAAATGTAAATAAGGTAATGTAAATAAAATGGGTTATTGTTGAAAATACTTGCGTCTTTTTGCCATAGCATAGTCTAAAATTGTCTTTACAGGAACTAAAATATTCAAGTCTAGAATTTTTTAGAATTTTTAAAAGGCGCCTATTTTTTTATTACACAGACTGTGACTTATAGTAAATCCTCACCTACAAACGCCCAGCCTCCAATAATTCTGAGCTACCGTCTGATCTGTGTAAGTACAAATTTAAAATAGTGCGATACGTTGCTTAAGTACTAATAAAATGTATACGTTGCTATAAGATACTCTATAAAGAAGTCAATATTTAAAGTAAAGTAAATGCAAATTACGAATATGTATTTGAGAAGAGAAAAAGACAACCACATTGCAACGCCGCTCGATCGCATTGTTGATTCCACCGACACAAGACGCGGTTTTAGGAATAAGAACGTAATTTTTAATTTTTTTTGCTTGAAACATGTTGTTTTTCTGCTTAAAATGAGATATAAGTACCTATTTATACTTTTTATTTTTAATCCAAAATCTAACACCAATAAGTTAAATTACATTATTATATGTGTCGATAGCTGTTGATTCTTGTATAGCTGGAAATTTCCTCTTTTAAAAAAGTGTGTAAACCATATTCACAGATTCTTGGTGAATATGTTTGTGAACAAAACACCCCTCTTGCCCCTGTGCACATGTTGAACTCGAACAAAGTTGTTGTTTACTAATTGTAGTCTTTCAATATTCGAAGACTACAAGATTTGCATTAAAATCAAAGGCAACATTTATTTATTTATTTATTTATTCTAACGGTACCAATATAGTAACTTATTTCATCACGAGGCCTTAAAACCTCATTAATAGCAGAATCACAACTATAACTCATTTAACAGATAAAAGAACACATTTGTCTCGTTATATCTGTGTTTTAATATGTCCCAGGTACACACGTACAATATTAATGCTTAATGTTATTATAGAATCACGACAACAACCATTATCCATTGCAATATATGATATATTGCAATAGAGATTGTGGAATGTTTAGATGATATGCCATAGTTGAACGTGTAGTAAAATTAATAAAAATCTATATTGTTGTGATAATTCGTAATAAGTTACCTATTTTGTTGGATATTACAGCACTATTTAAATAAATATCAATTTCGGAATCTCATACACTCAATTATAAAAAAAAGAAAATTAACTTACTTTTGAATAAATATTTGACACATACACGTTTCGTTTTACTTAATCTATGTCTTATCAATTTATGTTGTTTTCAATTTCTATTACATTTTTCCAGAAACATTGGATTTGAAAAACGCTGAATTTATAAAATATATTATATAATCATATTTGACACTAATTTATAAAGAGTGAGTGCCATAGAAAGAAATCAACCAACCTTAAATTTAAAAAAATCTTGACCAAAGGAAGAGAAAGTATACTCAAAGTAAGTCTCACAAATCAAGCATCTATTTGAAAGGTTACGCGTTTTTCCGCATTATACAAAAATAGTAAATTCAAAAACTACAAACCGCGAAACAAAAACTACATCTCTTCCTTTGTCTAAGTCTTTTTGAATTAAAAAAATTAACCAAACTTAATGCACTTTTTAGGAATTTTTGCCAAATTTGAGATTTTACTAATAAATCTGTAAGGGATAAATAAGATTATAGCCTTTATCTTATTTATCCCTTAATATGTATACTGTGGTTACAACACAAGTTCTAAATTGTGAAGGCACTTCTGACAATATATAATTAAGTTAATCATATAGGATGAGGGACGTATTAAATAATGTTTAAGCTAAAACACAAAACAGTTTTTCCAGTAACCAAAATTCTTTATTTTAGTCTCAACACGTGTTTCGGTAACGATGCGACGGCATCTTCGGAAGGAGATTAAAACTACACTAAAATTATTGAAAAGTGGCCTTATATAATAAATAAATAACTAATAAAGCGAAAAATGTAATGAACCATGACTCAACGTAGTTTAAACACTAACTAAAATAATCTCTAAAATCTAATAACTAGTTTAAATAATCTTAAGTTAGCTATTCCTACAAAATGACCAGTACAGTTCCACCAAGTATGTTCAGTCAAACTTGACTTTTCAACTCTTCCATATTTCACATAAGCTAAATGTTCTTTAAATCTGGCTATAATTAATTTTCTTGTTTGCCCTATGTACTTCTTATCACAATTATAACAATTGATCTCATAAATCCCGACCTTCTCATTGGTCTTCATCTTCTTCTTACCTTTTGGGTTTCCTAAAAGATATTTTAACTTGGCCGAACTTTGATAGACCTTAAAGTATTTAAAAACCCCATCAATGCCTTTTGACAAAATAGCATCATATGATCACAACGAAAGCTTGCTAACTTTCATCTTTTTCAAATTTGGTAGAGTTATTAGGATTAACTTTAAACAGGCGGCTTTGACAAGTGGCAGTTGATTCTGCCAAGTTTTTAAGTAGTTCGAATTATCATTGTTAAAAGGAAAAAGGTTTTAATAATTAGCAAAACAAATTTTTCCCAAAAGTGGGTAGAAAACTAGCAATTCAACTTTAGAATATTTACGTACTATAAAGTTTCTTGGGCTTTGATTCAGCAGCAGTCGTACGAAGCGGTCGTGTTTTCACTTGTTGGCTCTGCCGCATTGATGTTTTGTTTTGCTTTGTTCTGTTTTGATTTTTTTTGACGTTTCTGCTGTGCGTGATACCTGCTAAAAATAATAGTTCCACTTGACTGTTATGGTTCCTGATCTAAAAGTAGTTCCTGTTTAATACACGTGTTTTGTCAACATAGTTTGTTGAACTATCATAACAGTACGACGACGCGGCTAGTGTTTATTGTGCGCGTGCTACCTGTTTATAAATTTGTTCCCGCTTAACTAAACTTCACTTTGGCAACTAATTGCCAAAGTCTGCTGAATGCTAACATTGACCCCTACATAAGTGTTTTTGTCTTTGAACTTTTTACTCTAGAATCTTAAATTTTTTATTATTATATTTTTTTTTCTTTCTTTACCTTAATAAAAAATGGCTGAGTTCAACTGTGATTCGTGTCAAAAAACCGTATCCGATAAGGATAAATATAAACTTCGTTGTAGCGGAGAGTGTCGCCGGAATTTCTGCATGAACTGCACCGGGCTGGACAAGACAATGACAAAAGCGCTTTATCAGCAGAAGTGCCACAATGTAAGATATTTTTGCAATGTCTGTGACTCTCCGACACTCAAATACTTGCACGACAAAGTCGCTCATCTTCAAAAAAGTCAGATCCCCCTTGAAATTGTTGAAGCATTGGGAACGTGCCTAAAAAAGAACAACGAACTGTTCCCTATATTATCTGAGATCTACGACATTCTGAGTTACCATGACTCGAAATGGAAGACCTTATACGATAAAATAGATGAAATTCATAGCCTCCATACGAGAACTCCGGAAAACGGAAAAGAAACAGGGAAATGAAGCAAGGCATTTTTAATCTCTCGTCTATTCTCCTGGATAATCATGGAGATTTCTGTTAAGGTCCAGATACACGACTCATCAAGGGAAGGGCTCACAAAGGAAATGGGTGATCTTCGAAAAAGTGTTAACCAAATGGCACTTTCCATCGACAATTTAACTTCTAAGGGAAACACGAGTAGTGGAAGTAGCCTCCTGAAACCAAAAAAATCCAGTTCAACGCAGACCGAGCATATGGAAAACCCTATAGATGTGAAGACTCCCATAAACAAAACCACTCCTCCACCTTCCAAATCTTTTGTAAAAGAGGACTGGGAATACGTGGTTGTGTCTAGGATCCCCTCATCCTATACAGCAAATCACCTTGCACACTACGTCAAGGAGAAACTTAAAACCACGGACTTTGTTAGATGCTTTCCTATGCTGAAGAACAAGGACTGTCCAGACTCAGACTTCAAAGTTGGCGTGCCAAAAAAGGAGCACCTAAAAACTTTAAAAGACCCAACTATGTGGCCAGCAGATACAATTGTAGATGGCTACAAATTGAATGCTTCAACCCATCCAAATTCACCAACATCCAAGATTCAGTCACCACCAGAAGCCACTGCTACGCCAGAGAGATCTTTAAGAATTGCTTCAGACAAGGAAGCAATCGTTGCGAGCAAGTCCCTTGCACGGGAACCCTCTAAAATAATAATTGAAAAAAAAAACGATGAACGAAGACCTTCATGGATCCGTTGACTCCGCCAATAGTGAGGCTGTCCCAAAATTCTGATCCTGAGAATAGCCGTTACCTATTGGCCAGATTGAGGGACCCTTCAATTTTAAAATCACTTAGGCTCTACCTGGCATGCCTCCACGACCTGCCGGCGAGTACATGCTTTGAAGGGCACACGAAAACTAGCATTAAACTAATGCTTGCCGCAGAAGGACTTCCCACTGACATGGACTCCCTGAGAAAATTATATTGTCGGTTTCATAATGCCTATGGTATTGGTTCGGCTGAAATTGTAGCAGGCCTCTCCGCCTTTGGATCCTTCTGCTCTTCAGAAAGACTCCTACGGCTCCAGAAAAATAGAGAAGGTCAAACTAATTATTTTTCTCCAACTAAGTCAAAAAAAATTTAAATAAAACGACGCGAATAGAGGATCATACTCTAAAAAAATGGACGTTAGCAAGCTTAATATATTCCTCATTAACATTCAGTCCTTAAGACATAAAACAGACGAATTACATCTTTTATTGAAAGAGCAAAACTTTCCGCATATTGTTGCCATAACAGAACATTAGTTAAAGACTGATGAGCCTGTATTTATTAAAAACTATACCACTTTAGCTAGATATAATAGAAGTAATTTATCTCATGGAGGTACTATAATAATGTCGACTAACAACGATTTTTCCGCGGTCACAAAATTTGATAAAATTTTGCGTGCAAATTTTCTGCCAAAAATTATTAAGCTTGCTAGAATCCCTGCCCTTAATAAGCAAATTAATTTTGTGTGGCGATCTTAATATTGACTTCTCCATTGTGTGTGCTGCTAAGGAATCCCTTCAGTCCATATTTGATTAATTTGGGATGGTTATGCATATTAACTCCCTAACCAGAATAACCAAAACTAGCTCTAGTATCATTGACTACGTCGTATCAAACTTTGATCCGGAACTCGTTGATTCAACTGTCTTTAACTTAGGTTTCTCCGATCATGAAGCTACATAAATAAATTTTCTCTAAATCACAAAAATAAAAGAGTCCCGCGCAAAATGTGCCGTATCTTTGGGGAAAAAACTTTCCTACATTTCAAAAATCTATGTCTAAGAACGGACTGGGACTTCCTATCTGATGATGTTAACACTGAGTTTTCTCGATTTATAAAGTCACTGTCTGATTTGGCATCCAACTCATTTCCTCTTAGACCCATCAAAATTAAACGAAAAAAACCATGGTCTACTAAAGGCTTACGCTTGTCTTCTAAAAATATAAGCTCCTTATCACACTTAAAAAAATTCTCAGACAGTGTGTTCTTCCACGATTACGTAAGGTTGTACAAAAAAATTTACCATAAAACAATAAAGGCAACCAAGGACCTCTATTACAATAAAAGGATTTCTAATTCTGGAAATGTTGGTAAGAAGACTTGGCCTATTGATAAATGAATGAATTAAGGGATAAGGCTTCTCCATCTATCACAATCCCCACTTCACCGAATAACTTAAACAACTACTTTATAAATGTAGCCAAAAATCTCATGAATACCGTAACTTCTTCCCACGATCCTCTCTCATATCTCGCTAATGAGAATTTACATAATTTCTTTCTTACACCCATAGCATTAGAAGAACTACGCAGCACAATAAAAGACATTAAAAACAAATCTTCATCTGGGGCTGATATTCTAACGCTCAAAATGTTTTCAAATCTCCCGGATATCACTTTAAACCATCTTACCAACTTGATTAATATGTCTCTTCAAATTGGAATCTTTCCAAGCTGCCTTAAGACGGCAATTATTATTCCTTTACATAAAGGGGGCGAGAAGGACCAATGTTCGAACTACCGCCCAATTGCACTTCTCCCAACATTATCGAAGATTATTGAAAGACTGGTAAAGAAACGACTTTTATCCTTTTTGCTTAAATATAAAATTATAACCCCGCATCAGTTCGGATTCTTGAGTAACAAGTGCACCAATGACGCTATGTTATCCCTCTTTAATAATATATACTCCAGCCTAAACAGCCATCTCTCTACAGCAACAATTTTCTGTGATTTCTCTAAAGCTTTCGACTGTGTAAACCATAATATCCTAATTAATAAATTGCAGCACTATGGAATTAGAGGAACATCTCTCGAGTGGTTCATGTCATACCTGAACAACAGGAATCAGTTTGTTAGGGTTGATTCGATGACGTCTTCGTGCAAGCCAATAGAATGCGGGGTACCTCAGGGCTCAGTTCTAGGCCCTATTTTGTTTCTTCTATTTATAAATGATATTGCTAATCTGGACATAAATGGTAAAATTTGTCTCTTTGCGGACGATACTAGTTTTTCTTGGAGCAACTTAAATATGGTGGCTCTTCGTAAAACCATATCTCGTGACCTAGTCACCATTAAATCGTGGTGCGATTCAAATCTCTTGTGCCTTAACGTCTCAAAAACTAGAGTATTATCATTTAGCGGTGCGTTGCAACCTTTTGTAATTAATAACAACAGAATGGAGGTCGTTGATTCCGTAAAGTTTTTGGGACTGATGGTAGACAACTCTTTAAAATGGGATATCCACATCGATTCCTTATCCAAAAAATTAAGTTCTGCATGTTTTGCTCTGAGATCAGTATCCAGGGAGCTAAGTTTGGCAACGGTTATAGTACAGTTTATTATGCCCTGTTTGAGTCGCACCTCCGATATGCCCTTCCGTTTTGGGGTACGTGTGGTGCGACTCAATTTGAACGCATATTTAAGCTACAAAAGAGAGCTATACGCTATTCAATACTAACTCTTCCTTCCTTATTTATATTTGAATCTGTCTGCTTAATCCGCAAGCACTTACCAGATATGTCAGAAAGGCCATCTCACAATTATCCTCGTAGACAAACGATCTTGTACTGAGTTATGACGAATCATTTAGACAAATATCTCGAGATTACGATATATTCTGATGAACAGACCTGCTAAAGAATGACCCTCATCGTATATTAAACATTTTTCGAAACCATTATGAAATAGTCAAATGTTTTTAGACTGGATTGGGTTGCTCTTTAGACAAAGCCACTTTTACTAGTAATGGACAGGTACCTAGGTAGATGCTGTTGCCGTTTTAAAGCTCAAGCCAAAATCTTGTCATGTGGTATTTGCAAATATCTATCACATAGCTTTTCATTTTAGGTATTGGCAAAATTGTTGTTACCATCTAAACTGGGTGTTGAGCAGCATACACAACAACGAAAAACTAATGTGTCCGCTGGAATCATTAGAGATTGGCCCAATATTTTTTGACAACAATTTAACTAGTGACAAATATCTTGAATTTTGACAAAATACATTTGTACCAAAATTAACGCGATTATTTCCTACTGAAAATGGAAATTTTGACGAAAGAACCTACTTCCAGCAAGATGGTGTACCTTCTTATTATGCTGCTAATATACGACAATTTTATAAAATATTTTTCCGCAATGAATGGATTGCATTGGACCTCATTAGATTTTTACCTGGAGTTACCTAAAGGTAAAGTCTGTGCTACAAAACCCACAAATATTAAAAAACTGGACCAGAGAACCAGCAACGAAATGCAATTTATTACACCGAATGTTTTAAGAAGCTATAAACAGAATATTATCATCGTTTGGGGCTTTTTCAAGAAGTAAATAGCTTTTATTTTGAACAGAGTCATGTTTACTCAAGCTAAACAAAATACGTATTTAAGGTCGAGAAATAACCCGAATAAATATATTTTTAAAATTTTCATACCTTCAAACAGTTCTTTTTAATTTAAAGCCAAGGGATAATTTGTTTCACAATTATAAGAACACCGACGATTTGATTTTTAAAAGAGCTATTCAATAAGTGCCATAAGTGGCACTATTGCATTAAAAAAAAATACGCAGGGTTGAGTTTCACCTTTTCGGAGAGGTTGAAAAAATATGTTTCCACTTTTGTAGACTGTGTTTTTGCGTTTTTCTGAAATATTCTTTACAAGAGCGCTAGCGAATTTATTGCAATTAGAGGCCCTTTCCTGTACATAGACTATTAATAAAATAACATCATATATTTATTAAATAGCTGCACTTACCTATCATTTTTCACTTACCTGTCATCCACACCAATTTAGGTTTCGATTAGGTTACAAAAAAAGTAAATTATATTTTATAGACAATGGTTATATTTATTATGCTTTAAAAAAAATGTAATCCCATTGTATTACAATATTATAAAAAGCCAGTAAAAGCTCGATCATTTAGTATCAATATACTGATATTTTTCACGATTATAAAAACCTTTCACATACTCTATTATCAAAAATTTATATACATCAACCACAAAATATTTCTCTCTTTATAAAAACACATTCAAAACCTACTTAAAAATTAGGTAGCGATCTCTTAAAAATCTAAACCAATTTTGTAGCTGGTGTATATACATGGCTTAAAACTAATTATTATAGATCATTAACCTAGGATTACAAATAATATACTTACAAATACAATAAAAGATAATCTATTTCCACCAACTTTAGCATAGGTACTCTAGTAGTAATACAATTTTGTTATTTATTTAAAAATTATGCACCTGCAAGTACTCATTTAATTTTTTGGTATATATAAATTTTATGGCACATATTGCTTAAAACTTTGAGCACGTAAACAGGTGCATAATTTTTATAAATAAACTCAGTAATTAAATACTAACGATTAAAAACAGAAAACCAAGAAAAGACCAATATTTGGGGTTTAGGAAACATCTTGGATTTTCTCTTTTTTGTAAACATAATTTTTCCAGTGTACACACTGTTAAAAAGAAACGCTATTTCCGCCACACCTAGATAATTTAAAAAACGAAAGTGAAATTTTTGAGGTAGTTTACTCAAGGTGCGATTTTTATTATCCTAGAAACAAGAATTTTATCAATTTTATAAGGGTAATAGCTGCCCCAAACAAAACTGTGTACACTGATAAAACAATTATAAATTTAAACAGAACATACAAACTCTGATGATATTGCTTAGGTAAACTCTGAAAATATATTTTATTAAGAATCATAATAAAATCGGTTGGTGACGAGACGACAGCTTTTTGTACTCATTCAGTGATCACTCATTTTTTTTGCAAAAACCGTAACCGGTGGTTCCCAATTTAACAGTTTAATAGAAGTATAATTGGCAAACATCCGTCATTCCTGAGCATAACATCAAAATTCAACATGATATAACAGATAAACTGTCCCTTTTAAAGCTGTACTAAAGTAATACGACTCCTATCTAAATCCAAGGAGCAGTAATGCACAGCGGAAAAAGGGGCTCCTGCCGTCTCTGCCCTTCCCTACTACAGTACGCTATAAACGGACATAAATACCTTTCTCTGTTAACACTTTCCAATAATAGGTTAATTAAATTAATATTAATTTATATAATAGTCTTTAATAATATTTCTTTTTAATTGTATAAAAAAAAAAAACAAAGTAATATTTATTAAGGTTGGTGTATAGGTTCGCTATAAAAACGTGGCTTTCAAAGATTATTGGATTTTTGATAGATGAATTAAGTTAATAAGCCGTTTTTAAATAGGATACATCTGTATGGCCCTGAGCAACGTAAAAACCGAATAACTTCATACTTCCTATTTAGGACGTTATACATTGGCCGTAAATATGTACACGTTCTATGTAAAGTGCTTAATTAAGGCAGACATACTCATATAAAAATTTATCTTGAAAACAAATCTTTAAGCGAAAGTGCATCAACTAAAAAACAGGTGACTATCACGAATAAAACCAACAATATTTTTCTTCTGAATCGCCCCTAATTAAAAAAAAATCACTATAGGGTTGAAATTTATTCTCTTTTTTGGTAATACTGAGACGATTTAGTTTTTTTTTGTTTTAGATGCATCCATCACTTTTAAAAAAATATATATTTGATATTAATCCGTTGATAAAAAATGTCCAGTCAACAAAAAGAACCATTTTTCCAGATTTTCTATTAAACGGAAGAAAACAATTTGCACAATTACTAAAAGGCTTAAGAAGTTTAACTTACTTATCACACCTTAAAGTTTGTCAGAACTTCTGCAAAACACCTTGTATATTTATTTGGTGCTATTTGTAATAAGAAAGTACGGTTGCATAAATGCGACAGTTCGTTAAACTTATTTTAAAAATGCTATTTTTTTTTAAATTACTCTACAGGTATTTCGACTTTCGACACATTCTTTCAATTTGTGTCTATTAAAAATATGCAGTAAGTATATCTTGAGTATGACCTCATAGAGAACAAAAAAAAATTCCTAGTTTTATGTTTATTCTCCATTCAATCTTTGGATAAGTAAAGAAGAAACATTATCAAAGACTCATTGTTTTATTGATCTCATGAAGTATCAGAAAAACCGATATTTTCGAACTACCACGTAATAATAATACGGTTTAATTGAAAATATATAGGGAGCATTTTAACCGTTATGTAAAAACTACTTAATATGATTTAAATATATCCCCAAATAGGAGCAGTTACAAAAAACTACAACATCAATGATTATTTAAGTATACAATTTTATAGAAATAGTTTAAAAAAAGGAAAATTTGTACTCCGATAAAAAATAACGTGGTGACAAACAGAACAATGGGCGTGGATTTAAAAGAGGTATGCCTAAATTTGGTAGGTTTGGTAATAAAAACCTAATATTTGGCAACGTCGAATAATATTGGCAATATTGTTGAGAGGTAATTGTGTTGCGTATCGCAGTCTTGGTGTAATTGTGCTTTTGTTACATGTAAATGTCTAGAATTTCTGGTATAACCTTAACTACTTTATTAAAAATTTATTTAGATTGATTACAAATAAATGTTTACAAATTACCTATTTTAGATTCTCAACAAGAAGCTACTGCCACCTACCTGGTGGACAAACTTACCAGCTATATTTTAATATTATGCCTATAGTATATGTAATTTGCCATATATTATTATTCATATTTAAACTGTATGGCAGTAATGCTGAGTTTTCTATACCTTTATAGGTGAAACTTACGTATGTAGGTTTGACTTATTTTATAATGTATAGAATAGATGATGTAAATAGGCGCGTAAATATTCCTATTGAGATGAATTATTTAACTTATGATAGGAATGTGGATTCGTTAACGCACAACTACTAAATTAGACAGTAGCGATTAAAGATCAGAAATAAGCTTAATCGTGCACTTTTTTTTGAATTGTTCTGTCAATCACTCACATGCGGTAATAAAGACCATTTCTGCCAAGCAAGAAATCCAACCGTAAGAATCTTACCTAAAATATTAAAAGCAACTTACAAACTACAGAGGTGTAACTCCTATCTTAATATTGTAAAAAATGGTATACTATTCGCAGCTTTTTTAATAAAATATCTCATAGCCAACGCTTTTTCTTTTTTTACAATTTCTTTGTTTTTGTTATCAAAATTTTATCACTCATAGTTCCCTAACAATAATTGCCAGTCATTGGTTTTATTTTACAGGATATTTTAAATCCTGCTATTCTTGAGCCAATTTCTCAACATTACGGTAATTTTGAAAAACTTATTAATTTAAATCTAAATTCTAATAGGTATAAAAATATATATCACAAAATGTTTTAAATGTCGACAATTCGTTAAGCCTAAATTTTTAAAGTCTACCAAATTTTACTCATTTAAAGTCATTTAATAACTATAATATCAAATATTTTTTTCCCAACCTTCTTCCCATCTATCTGCAAATAGATGATATTAAAGTTATCAGAGTAAATTTGACGTAAAAAAATTAAAGTATTTTTTCTTGATTGGCAGTAAATATATATATGGTTCCAACAAGCAAAAATACGCATCTACCACTCATTACAGCAAGCAATTCAACTACAACTAAGTACAATTTTCACATTAAAATAAAAAAAATTGTATGATTGTTACCCTGATTTTAAAAAGTAGGCGCAAAGAAAAAATTACTTAATGCTTTATTATTAAAGAAAAATTAGGTTCTATCCAAAATACTTTGGCAGAAAAAAGGACTGGTTTGGAAATTATTAGACCAAAATTTATTGTAATTTGCCATCTTTCGATTTTATAAATTGCATGAAACTTTCGCCAAGTAAAATATACTTTGGTCTAAGGCTTTTAAACAATTTTTTTCTCTCCGCTACGTTAATGGTAGATAAGTGTTATCTTATTTAAAAAATTGAATTTTATAGCATGCCTTTTCAAAGTGACATATGCAATTCAGGTTTTCATTAAACTTAAAAAGGTGTATGACCCTTTATATGTATTTATTATAAAGATTTGTCGTGAAAAGAATATTGCTTTTGTTATAAAGGAATATTAGTCAAAGGCAATTGCTTTGTTTTAATATGACGAGTATTTTAAAAGTGAAAGAGCACAGCTCAGTGAGAGATTGAACTCGTTTAAACTTTGTTTATCTCTTCGTAGTCCTATTATTATGAATAACTGCTGATTAACTCAGTGCTGACTACAGATATCTTCCAATAACAGGTCGGTTAGCTGTAGAACAGCTCTTACAGTCACTTGGTCCTCGCACCAGCTTTGGTGCCCGTGTCACTTTTTAACACATTTATTTACACTTAAGGTTATACATCTTAATGTAGCAAGCAGTTTTTATTAGGTCGGTGAAATATTCTCAAAATAAAACCAATACGAACAAATAAAAATTAAAAAACAGTTAGAATTAAGTAAATAAAAAATATTTTTACAATAACTCATGCATTGAATGAGGTGTATGTTACTTACGAGTACACGATTTTTCACGCTCAACTGATATTTATTACATAAAACTGCCTATTGAATTGGATTCGGAAAAACTGTTCGTACATTTAAAGATACATAGATTAAATATTACCTTATAACGAATACCATCTAACATCACATCTAATCGATATTGTTTTTACATAGTACCAAAGGAAACACATTTAACTACATTGATATTTACAGTTTAAAAAAAATGGTTGTCTTTAATAGACCGATGACTAAAATAGGCCTGATAATAAAAGGATAAGCTTGAGCTGCGGCTCTGATAATATAAAGCCAATATTTTGTAAATATGTAGGTGCTATGATTATGACAGAAGCAATACCAAGCAATGAATAATTAAATAAATAATAATCAAAACTAAATTTTTACACACATACATTTTTATATAGAGATAATAAAAATATCGTCTATGTCATAATAGTTGCTGTGTGATACTGTATTTATCAGGATTAGTATAGTAAGGCAAATGTAACGGAAAATAAGATAAAATAACTTATTTTAAATTTAAGGTACACATTGTATATTAATTTAAAACCAAAAACTATTTGATAGGGTACAAATGTCTTTTAAAAATTTATAGTTTTTATGGTAATAGATTTTAATATTGCACTTTTCAAACCCAATATAAAGTATTTTCTGATTAAGTGAAACTAGCAATATGCAATTTCAACTTCACACATAGCAAATGTGATTATTTTTATACATAAATTGTTATATTGTGGGCAACGCTAAAATAATGGGCGGTAAAACAATTAACAGGTCTACAGAATCTGCTTAAAGTCTTTTTAAAACAATGAAATACTTTTAAGCAAAAATAAATAATAACAGATTATTACGAGCTAACAAAATTAAAAATTTTCAAGAATGATAACGTTTTTTTAAGGTATCCAAGGCAAAAAGTTAGAAAATTTTACAATCTAGTTTCTAGAGTTATAAAATCCTCCGAATGTTTTAAGACCTCAGGAGCCCTTGAAACATACATATCGTGTACATTTTAAAATATCTTGGGAAATATCATTAAATTAATAATAAAACTATTATAACTCAGACAGACAATTCTTTCGGCAAACAACTTTTTTATTACTTAGAGATTTCGATTTTTAATTAAAAATTATCAAATTTTATATCTGCACAAATATTACATTAGCTTTGGAGAAGTGCAAATTAGATCGATTTTACGCTGTACAAAAAGTTACAATGTTGTCAAAAAGTTTATTTTTTTGTTGACTTCTCCGAAATTAATGAAGATGAGTACCCAATCAAATAAGCTTTACAAGTACAACAATTTTCTAAAATAAAATCAAAATATAATTCATTATAACAGATAATTTTTCATTTTTCTATTTTAATTAATATAATATATAATAAGGGCTGGTTTCCATAAAAATGTTTGAATATTGCTTGAAAATAAAATATTATTGTCGCGTTCTGAAAATATTTTCTTTAGTCGTTAATGGTTAAATTGTTTGGACATGCTTGTTTTAATAACTAAATTGAAATTTTTATCCAACCCTTAATAGAAAATCAAAAGATTAAACTAATTGTATACTAGAATTTGTTTGGCTAATAAAGATTTAACACGATCGAAACACAAATAGAAACAAAATTTGACTAAACGGGAATAAGAATTGTTTTATTCATATTAACGATTAATTAAATATATAGATATTATTATAAAATTTGCAAAAATAACGAACGGTTTGTACTCAAAGCATTTTCCTATATTTGCCACATTTGATAAAGAATCTAAAATAATATTTAAAGCTTTATATATAAAAAAAGGTTAAAAAAAAATATTTTGTTTGATAAAATTGAAGAAACCTAAAAATAAACTATTGAGAGCTCACTAACTGTCTTATTGTCTATTTTTAAATGGATTTCTTAAGCTTTAAATATAATTTTAGATGTAAATTGCTGTTCGATTATTATTTGTAAATGAAGTAATTTCAGATTGGAGTATTGCTTAAAAAAACTTAAGAATTTGAAACTAATTAAATCCTTTTATTTAA
The DNA here is from genome assembly GCF_022605725.1 of Anthonomus grandis grandis. Classification (NCBI taxonomy): domain Eukaryota; kingdom Metazoa; phylum Arthropoda; class Insecta; order Coleoptera; family Curculionidae; genus Anthonomus; species Anthonomus grandis. Next base: position 2,103,579 of record NC_065565.1, read on the forward strand.
TTAATTGATCAAATCACTTTTAGGAGTTATATAAAATATATTAGCTTTTGTAGTAAATATAGTAAGTAATGATAATTGACCAGCAGTTTACTTACTTTCTGACTAAATTCTTTTTAGAGGTATTTGCGAGATATATTATTTTTAACTGTGAGCGGCTTCTGAGATATTTGTACGTCCGTTTCTAAAAAGGCTGTCACCTATGCGTAGATATTTGTATACAAAATGCTTTTGTAAATTATTAAAAAAAAAATATATATATGAGTCTTTTCAATGAGACAATGCATCTTGGTTGGACAATATGTAAGTTTAAATATTTATTTTATTACTAGAATATAAATGGTTCGTGTGACAAAAGGGCTTTAATGCAAATTTTCGAATATATTGCGCTACAAAATTAACGCATAAATATTTTAATTAAAATATTTCTGAAACCGTAGAATTACATGTATTGTTGAAATTGGACTATTCACGGTTGATTTTTGATGAATTGTAAATAAACGCAAACCTTTTTACAGGGAAAACCAGAACAAAGATGAAAAGTGTTTAAATTCACATTTCTCCATTGAGCATTTCATGCCTTTTTCTTCAACTTTAACTTTACATAAATGAGTTCTTGCAAAATGAATCTGCCGCAACGAGAAAACCACAATTTGTCAGAAGCTGACTAAGTTGTTTCTCTTCAGGAAGAAGAGAATACCCAAATTTAGCTTACTAAAAGATTTAATGTCAACAACTCAACCATCTCCAGCGCTTTGAATAAGTTGGCACATTAAAAGACTAAGACGTCGTGAAAGAGTTACAACCTTAGTTTAAGACCGATTTTTATGAATTGGTACCTTGAGGCCATGTTTTGTGTCTAGCACTTCTTTACAAAATAAGTTCCTGAAGCGCTCCAATTTTAGATTAAGTCAAAACACAATTAGAAGAAGGCTAGCAAAGACCAATATGAGGCCTGCTGGAGCAGCTACTATTCCGTTACTCACCAGTGATACTGTATTTTTTCTGACGATAGATGTAATAGAGTGTACCGAAGGTTAGGAGAACGATATGCGTCTTACAATATAGTGGAAACCTTTAGTTCTGGTAGTGGTCAGTAATGATGGGCGGTGTCAGGCGGGAATAATATAGAACGCCATACAGAATTAGTATTTGTAGATAGAGGACGGCTTACTGCACAGAGGTACATTACAAACATTTTAAAAGATAATGTGGTGGTACAGAAGTACCTTGCAAAAGTCCAAATACTTAGCATGGATCCGAAATTGATATCCCAACCAGAAATCCGGATATCAATCCAACAGACTACATGTGGAGACGACTGCGACAGCTGCCAAGACCCCCAAATAACTCGAATGACTTTTATTTGAAATTAGTAGCAATTCGGGGTCAGATAGGACAAGATAAAAAAGAACCATAATCATCAATAAAAGGGATCGTTATCAAACCGTCATAATTTATATATTTTGTAATAGAATAATTTTATTTATTTTTTGGTATTATAACACGTTGTGTATTTTTATTTTAATTATTTATGAATTAAACTAGAAAGACTAAAAATGAGCTGGAAGGACAAAAAAACATTCGAAAAAAGAATGCAATTTTTAAATTTATGCGTTAATTTTGGAACGCAGTGTATGTGACTAATTATTCGAAAGGAAGTGTTAATAAACACTAACTTTGTTTAAAAGAAATAAGTCACTTTTAACAAATAAATTAAATATTATGTTTATTTATAATCAAATTTTAATATCATTAATTTTTTTAGACAAGTAAAGTTTATTTGTTAAAGAAATAGAGATAGTATTAAGCATGATTACCAGAAAAATAGATCAAATATTATTAAATAAACACGTTACTGATCAGGCATTTACTAAAAAGATATTATTTTGAAGTTCATTCTAAACAATTATTTGCTTAATTCCCAAGAGTGCTTAACCTATAGAACCTTATAGTGTCTATTGTCACATTAACTTATTCTATTTTAGTAATAAACACGTTTTAAAATTGTTATAACGCGTCATATGTAAACCTTTCAAGTTAGAGTTTAGGAATCAAGCGATGCATGACATTCATGACATGAATAAAAGGTGCGTATGACACTATTTTATTTTATTATTTAGAAATAAATTAAATGTATCCAACCAACAGTATTTTCTATTTTTCAGTTCAAAATGGGAAGACTTTCCAGTATATATAAAATCTTTTAAAAGTTAATAAATCTAAAGCATTTTGTATAGGATATATATTAAAAGAACAAATCGAAATGATCCCTAGTTGATGTAAAGAAACTGGTTAAATATCACAAATTTATTCAGAAAAAGCGCACAAAAAATTGTGAAAATATTTTATATATAATTCACCTCTTCCAAATAGTTTCAATGCGTGCCATCAATCGTAACATATTCAGCGTCGTTTAAGTTTGTTAAATCAACATATTCAGCAAGTGAAAATAATAAATCATAATAACTTGTCTTAATAGTAACTCGAATTAAATACATATATATTACGTTAAACAAATTGCAAATAAATACATCTTACTTAAAAAATACAAAACATTATGCCATCTGTTATCAGCAGAATTGAGAAGCAGGAAATTTAAATTTATATAGTCAGTTAGCCACACAAAAATGTGCGTTTGGGTGGCAGCTAAATTACGTCACACGTGACGTACATCGAAGTTTATTTGGTACGGGCTATATCTTTAAATTTAAATTATTATTATTTAAATGTCGTATTATAACAAACCTTTTCAAATTGAAAATTTGAAACAAAATTACTAAAAAATTAACATATTTTAAAAAGTTGTCTATACATTTTATATTTAATGTTTCTTTACACCAGACCAGGCTTAATGGATCTTTTAAAAAGATATGAAAAATCGATAAGATATAAATCAATAATATAACTGCATCTCAAGTCTAAAAAATTTAAACATTTACCATTTTCTCACCTTTTCCGCGTGTACAAACATTTAGTATAAAAATCTATCACTAAAGTATTAGTACATAGCAGTTATTAAACGTTGCGTATATATACAGAGTTACTAGTCCATAATTGGCAATTCTATGCGTGGCATGGACTAGTTTTAAATCTAGTCACTTTCGCAGAGCCGGGGCAAATATCTAAGTTACTTTGTATAAATAGTGAGGCCTAATTACAAACGTATTTAAGCACTATGAACAACTGACGACGGACATAATTATGTATATATTAAGTGCTTTATAGAAAGATTTAGCAGTAGTTTGTCAAATAACATGAGAAAACGTGAAAACCCTAGGAAAATAAAAGAACAAAACTAATGTTTAAAATAATTATTAAAATTACTAATGGATTCTGTGATAGCCAGAAATCAAATATCAGTAAAATAATATAGCCGCGTTAAAAGCTTAAGAATATCTTTTCTCAAAGTAAAATCTTATCACTCAAGGTGCTTTTAATGAGCCTAACATTAAATAAAAGAAATTAGGCTAATAAGCTTTTAAAACGTGCAAACAAAACACATAGGGAAAAATTAACTAACTTAAATCTAATATATATATAAATAAACAAAATAACTTAAGTCAGAAACCTAAAATGTGCTATAATCTTAAAATGACGTTATATTAGGTCGCGAAAATTGAAAGTAATCTTGCTAAATATGCCTAAATTATTTATAATAGCTTCAAATGTATAATGGCTAAATTTTATGTGTTACTTTAAAATCTAAGTTATCACACTAACTTACATAGTAAACCTTAGTTTAATTTAAACACCTTATATAAAAATTTTAAAACAAATTATCGTTTGTTCGCTTACCAAAATATTTATGTACAAAGGGTAATAAAAATGGATTGCTTCGGTTCACTCTTAAAAAATGTATCAGTATTTTATGCTTAACAATTTTTAGTAAGTCCTAAAAGATGCCTTCTTGGCATATGTTATGACAAAAAAATTAAAATGGTATTATTAGATCACAAATATTATTACTTTCACTTTAATATAACGTCGAACTTTACTCATTGGCAGAACTATAGTCATAACCTTTTATATATACATTTTTTAAGTCACAATAATCCGTCGATTTATTCGGTCATAATTTGCTAAGAATATTATATAAATATATATATATATATATAATATTCTTAGCACTGGCAACTGTTTGTTCAAAAATTTCATAAAAATATTAAACAGAAAAGTTTTTAAAAACTCAAATTATTGTGGGTTGAAGTAGCCAGAGATTATTAGATATAGAACCAAAAGGTTTGAGAAATATTTATCGGTTGTTGGAATGAAAACAGACCAGAAATATTCACTAAGAGTTTCTTGCAATCGATATGTAATGGATTTCTACTAAACGGTAAGTATATTAAGTAGAATTTCAAACCAAAGGATGCTGAGTTAAAAGATATGATTCAATTGATGCAAAAATATTCTAATTATTTTTTGGGAAAATTATCCAGTTTGTAGAATCGCTAGAAATTTCACAGTTAAATTTAAAAAAATAAAATTATGCAAAATTCATTCATTCTTTTATCATTTTGTTATTTCCATAATGTCCGGTATGCGTAAAGCCAATCCCTTGTATAGTACGGAGCATGAGGTGTTCTGGAACGCACAGGATTTTGTCTGCCTTAATATTGCGTTGCTTGCTAGATAAATACCAGTACGATACAGACAAGCGTCGCTTATAGTTAAAAAACGTTTAAGAAAATTAGTTTAGCTATCACATGTTTTACATAGGGCTATTAGAGGTTATGTTTCAATTAGTATTATTAATTATTATTAGTTTAATGCTACGAAAATGTAAACAATCGTACGGTGGTGTTATTGAGACTGATGTGTTAAAATAATCGATACATCGGCAACAGAAAAATTAGTATTTCTCTAATTACTTTGCTCGTCAAACCCAAAAAAAGACACTAAATTTTATTTTATTGAATCGGTGTCATGAAAGAAAAAAATGAATCTGGATCAATTGTAAAGTTTGATAGGAGGTTCGTGCGAAGACATGCTCGTACTACAATTAAATGGAAACAGTAAAGAATTCGTTTGTTTGGTGCAGTGTAAACTGTTAGAAAAGGACACAGTAGACGAAAAATGTGATAATTGGCTGAAAGACTTTTCACTTGACTAATACAAACTGGGTAATTTTAAGGCGATTTCCAAATGCAACACGCTATGAATTTCGTAAGTTATATGCATGTCTCGTTCGCCATCATTCGTCAGTTAACAAAGTGACTTTAAGAAAAAAACAATCCTGTAGAATTAGAGACAAAAACTGTAAAGCGTTAATAGACATTAAATTTAAGAAAATGATTTGTCGTTAAAAGATGGGATCAACGTTGTAATAAAAAAAAAATTTAATCATTCCCATAGAACAGATGTAGCAGAAACTTATGGATATCTACGTGTTTTGCTTTATATCCGGAATGTCGCCATCTGCTGCTAGGGTGTACCATAAAATGAAATTATCTGAATGTAATAACACTTCCCTAAATGTAAATATGCTATATCTACTTGCTATTGCTAGAGAAAATCCCACAGAAAGACCAGTCAAATATTTATATGATTAATGGCGCACCAGTAAATACGGCAGCCGTGAAGAAGCAATTGAAATTCTTAAAGAGAACAAAGTGGTTTTGCATGAATTCGGAGTTAATTTAGTTATTAGGGAGGATCCTTTCATCGTAGTTATCGTGACGCCAATTATGCGTCGTAAATTTCCTGAGGGAATGGCAAATAAGATGATTTTTGTGGACTCCAGTGGATCATGTGACCAAACTAGTACTTGCCTCACTTTTCTCTTTGCACTTCTAATAAAATAGGGGCCTTACCAGTTGCCTGCATTCTTTATACTGCTTAAACAGAAGCTAACTACACTTTGGCATTTGCAGCGGCTACTGAAGCAATCGAAGTGGAATATAAACAGTTTTGTCCAAAAGTGTTTATGACTGATGATAGTTCCGCGGAACGTAATGCATTATCAGCACTATTTCCTAATGCTACCCTGCTTTTATGTACATTTCATTTTTGTCAAGCTTTTTGGAGGTGGCTATGGCAAATTGAACATAAGGTACAAAAAAATGATAATGAAAAAAAAGAATTATGGAAATGTTCAAACAGGTTCTTTTTGCAAAAACCACAGAAGATGCCGAGGAACTTTACAACGTTTTTATAAATAGCGATGTAACTCAAATTAATAATGAGCTATTACTGTATTTAAAGAAACTTCGGTTTCGAAAAGAAGAATGGTGTCTTTCATATAGAGCTGATCTAATTACAAGGGGTAACAATAAGACCGAAGCGTCTATTAGAATTTTTAAAGATTTAGTTTTGCAAAGATGCAAAACCTTTAATTCTGTGCGCTAGTTGATTTTGTTGTTGATGACGGAAATTTTTAGAATTTGCTAATTTAAGATGTTCTAAGCCCCAAATTGATTACAAGCACATGTGTTTTAAGGCAAAAGAAATCACTACTATTTATCAAGTTGACAAAAAACATGCGGTTGGACAATCTGCACCAAAAGAATTTTATGAAAATATGGATTCCGAATTGGATTCAAACTCTTTAGAATGTAAAATTTAGCACATTTAGTCAACTTTGTCTACACAAGAAAAAGAAGAATTGGCCACGGTTGTACTGATGGATGTACAAGACTTTACGCAGGAAAACAACAGTCGCTTTGATGAGGCACTTAATAAAATGCAGTGGAATTTAATCGTGTGGCGGATATACTCAAAGTGAACCCGAGTTCAGAAGGTACCTTTTCTATTACAAAGTTCATCGCAACACTAAATAAATTAAAAATTCCTGCTCATTGGCAAAGTTACATTAGATTTTTTTAACGTTTTTTAATGTTTAACTGTTATTGATAATTATTTTGGAGTCTATAATAAAGGTTTGTTTGTCGATCTAGAATCAATCTTGTAATATTAATTAATTATAATTAATGATATTTATTCATAATAAGTTTGACAACTGAATTAAATTAACATTTTAAATTCAATTTTAAAATATTATTTTTTTTAATTCTATTTAAGAAGTTAAGTAAACTTAAACAAAAGTGAATTAAAACAAAATTAAAATATTTTTGAAATTTATTTTTGGCAATAAAGACACCTGTCATGTTTAAAATTAAAGCATAAGGTTATTAAGCAGAAAATTGCACGAATTTAAATTTGCTCTGCACCGCACTGGCATTTGTCTAGAAAGCAACGCAATATTAAGGCAGACAAGACCCTGCGCGTTGCAGAATATGGTATGCTCTGTATATCATACACAAGGGATTGGCTTTACGCATCCGGTATGGCATTCTAAGAAATATTTTCTGCATTAAGCTGTTCCGTAAATTAATTAATTGCCTTTAGAAGATAAGCTCAAAGACTATATGCTGATGCAAATTAACTTTACTAGAAAAAATGCAAACCAATATCATCTGACCATTTTTCAAAAAAAAATTATATTGATTATTGCTCTATTATATCCTACATATCAAATTCCGTTTCAAAATTGAACGAGATTTCCGCACAATCAAATCCTCTAATTACGGTTTACGTATGTAAAAATTGTTGGTATCATAAAATCAATATTATAAAAATCATTTGGTGTATATATACCGTAGTAAATTGTTATTTATTTTATCGATAAGCTTTATAAACTATAGTTCTGCCCTTACAGTAACGCAGAAATAGGTTTTAAGAAATTCTACTACAAACTAACAAACATATAATAATTGTAATAAACTAATAACATAACGATATTTAACTAAACAAATGATTTAAGGAAGGGAAAACTGATCTACTCTCATCATCACTGATGATTTTATTGATTAGAATCATTAAAAAGAACTATGTTGGCAGTTGTCTTAAATAAAACGTATTTACCATCCAACACCATACGGAATGTATAGTAAATTCATTTAGCGCCTAAATCGAAAACGGAACGATTAGTTTCCCTAACCAAAAACAATAGTTACTAAAATGCAACAACGTAACAAATAAACTAAAAACTCAAACCTCCAAACGACAAACAAATTTAACGTGTTCGGGTCAACTGAAGGCGACAAAACTCGTCGAGGCGCAATCCCGCCAGCTCTCTCCATAATAATCCCAAGTCAAGGTCCATTGATGCGTCAGGAGAAGCTGGAGAAGCCTGACATCTAGGAGTGATATCTTGGACGCCTCGTATTGGTAAAATGTTTACGTCATCAATAGAAGTTTTTGGCGGTGTTATTGCTCCTATTGGTGGATTATAACTGGCTGCCCCAAAAAGTGAGGCTGATTGACTTACTTGAATTGAGGCAGGACTTAGCTGCTGTGTCGTGCAATTCATGTGACGCATCGTAGTACCTGAAATTAAAAATATGTTATGAAATATTCTAATTCATAAATAGTCCGTGCGCCTATGTCGTATTTTTGTCGCCTAATACACATGTTTAAATGGAACCATTTTATATAGTTTATCTATGAAATGATTTTAAATATATGTTAAACCTCATGTTTTACAGTAGTTTCTATTTTTAGAAAGAAAATAATACAACAAGAGAATATTATCAAAAAATTGACCGCGGACTAAAATCCAAGCATTTTACAAAACATTTTAAACACTCACAGACTTCTCACCTCTTTTTAGCCAATCTATTAAACAAAGATAAAACACCTGCGATCTGGCGATTCCTACTTTAGGCTGTGCAAGTCTGTATCTCTCTCTATCCCACAGATTTTGAGGATTACGGGGCCGAACCCAAATAAATTTTTGGGCTGTTTTTGTATTATTTTCGTCGTGTTTTTAAAGACATTTTAAAGGATGGGACTATTGCCTTTAATAGTTGGGAGGGGAGTCACGTGATGTTATTATTATTTGATTTGATGGGTTTTGACGGTTTTGCTTTTTACACGTTTATGAAAGTGGAGAATTTAGAATTTATCCTGTATTCGTCTAAATTTTTTGCAGTTTCTACTGTAAGAAAGTGTGTTTTTTTGTATTTGTGTTGCTATTATACCTAAAGACCTTAAAATGTTTCAGCCCTGGGAAAATAGGCAGGAAAATTTGGCAAATGAAGAGGAAAGTGTTTTTGCAGGCTTATGGAGACCGTGGGTGCACAATAACATTTGTGATGAAAACAATAAGAGTGATTTGGACAGAGATTTAGACTTACATAGTTCTGACAGTTCATTTTCTAGTGTTGATGAAGCAAAAAGAAGCAAGGGAAGTAGAAGCTACAGGGGAAAGTCAAACAGTTTTAAAACGTAATTGTTTAAATATAGACGCCAAACTAATTTGTCAAATTGTCTATAAGGAATGATTCTCAGTTCACAAATAATTGTAGTGCTTTGCAAAAAACACCGTTTTTAACAGTGGTTCCCTATAGTACAATATGCTATTTTGTAAAAAAAGGGATTAAAGACAGAAAAAAAAGGAAAGATGCAAGGACTTAACATGGATATTGCCAAATTGCTAAGTTGCGTATTCTAGCTACAAAAACAATAAGGTTCTGACCATAGAGAAAACTAAAAAAATTTGGGAGAAAGAGGAAGAAAAATCCATATATTATTTAGCCAAAACATAGTATGATACATGTGATACACAAGTTATTTGTTCATGATTTGTTTTACATAGACACTATAAACCAAGTTTAATTATTTTTTTTACAGTTACTGCCACACTTGTCCTGTCCTAAAAAGACAAGACTACTTGCTTCATAATTCACTGGAAGAAAAAAGACTATTTTACATCTGAGTTGTAATTATTTAAAAAAAAAATTGTAAATTTATTATTATTAATTAAATTTAAAAATTATTTCTGCTACTCGTGTACACTTTTAAAATCTGTTTTAGTATCCATATGCTTCAGTGCGAGATGAACTTGGAATCCATAGCGGCAACAGAGAAACTGTTTCCTTCCTTAGTGGAAGAAACTGCTAAAGAACAAAGGCAGGCAAAAAAAACAGAGTTTAGAAAATTGTATTAACTCTTTGGGCCAGATTCAAAAGAGTGGTTAAATTTATAAAAGTATTTAGTATCCTCACTGCAGTTTTAGGATCCAGTATACTTAAAATGTAATGTTTTGTATAATACTTAATTTTCAGTATAAGCATTTATTTTTGTTAATTTTCATCTAATCTCTCCTATTATGCACAATAATAGGAGAGATATATAAAATTTTAAGACAAACCAAAACATTTCACCCTTTTGTGTCAAAAAGTAAATCTTTAATGCCTTAATTCACAGAATAAATGGGCCTAAGTAATTTGTACCACCTATTCTCTCATCACTTATTATAAACTGATGGCGCCAAAAACTAAACTTATTAAATTGAATTAAAATTTGTGGTTAAACTGATTTTACGTACTTAAATCTTATCTTTAAATTAAATATTATCTTACTATCACCTATCCTGAATTTGTAGCTTTATAAAACTAAACCCAAAAATCGCGAATAATAAAATTTTAAATATAAATAAATTTTAAGGCCGGACCTGTGCAACTTTTCACGCTTGAGTGGCTGGGACTGAGGTCAGACGTCTAACAAAATAGTACGTGGGCGTCTGTGGTCAAACTTTACGAATATTTGATAAATAAAAAAAAAATTAAAAACATTTATTTATTTAATGGAATGATTAAATATCGCTTAGAATATTACTTCATCACTCTTTCCACATAAAATTTTGCGATTTAAACGTGCATGCCATGTGTCAATACAAGCAACACCGGCACACGGACTATTCGCGGCACATCAAAGATTCTAATAGAGCTCTGAACTGGACTTTTTTACAAACAACTTTTTTAGATTAAATAATATGGTTATTTACCGATTGTTTGCAAAGGAGAAGGCGGCTTAATTGCGCAAGAGGCCGCATGCTATGGCCACAGAATCGATGACCGCGACATCTGCTGGCGAGTATAGCAGAATCCCAGTGGCTTCACAAAATGGGTGTCAAGAGTGCGGCAATGGGGACATGGTACCATGTGACTGTAGTCGCTGAAGAAGTTCAACCGTTGTGCAGGATGGAGCACTGGTTTATAGCAAGAATTGCACTGAAAAAAAAACGATTAAATGAGTCTATGCTAATTTTAAAGTTTTATGAAAATTTGGCAACATGGCACAGTCAATGGGAGCCACACAACTAAGATATTTTGACAGTTGTGACGTTTCCGGTTATGCCAGAAGTAGGTGTTAACTTCGTTATTTTAAATAGAGCACCCTGTATATTTTTGGCTTCCACATAAAATTGTAGGTATATTTTGTGTATAATGTCCTATACCTAAGTGTAACCGTTTTTGACATATTCTTAATTCATTGTGAAAAATTATGTTTATAAGCCCAAACATAATTATCGATTACTCGCTTTTAGTAGCCTGGTTAGTTTTGGTTTTATTTTAAAGGAAGAACCACTTTAAAAGACTATTTTAATACATGGTTAAAAACTAGCATTCAAAATTAAAATGAAAAAATCTTTTTAAATGGAAACCACCTATTTTTATTATTTTTTTTATAAAGATAACTAATAATAACGTTATCTAGTCTAAAAATTGATATTTTTCGAAATATTGGCAGTTTAAAATTGGCCTAATATTAAAAGCCGCATAGTAACACGGCTCATTGGATTGTTGAGTAAATGGCCATGACGGTTGTCATAGTAACCGCTAGAAACGGCAGTAAGACAATGGATTACAATAAAAATGTCAGTATTGCTTGTAATTTCGTAATTTTTTAAAAACTAATATGCCGGGGCGATTAAATTATACGCACGAAGATTATTTAAATTTGTTTATTATCTATGGAGAATGTAACAAAGCTTTATCGAGAACATGTCAAATATTTGCCGATAGATTTCCAGAAAAACAGAAACCATCATGTTACGCTGTTAAGCGAATAATAGAAAATTTTAAAAATGTTGGCAGAGTAACAAGTTATTTTAACAAATCTTGAATTATTTTGAATAATTAACGAAATTTTGCTTAAAATGTATAACAATTGAATTCAACACTGCTGTTTCAATCTGAAGTTTGCAATCTATTGCTGCCATATGTAAAGAGCTATAAGTCGATTTCCCGGAGGTGGCGGGACACTTGAAATTCGTAATGTAGCCTACCAACAATTTTTCGACAGTATCAGATGAAATATTATTCTTTTCAACAGTTGTTCTTGACAAAAATACAAAAGAAATCGGTTGGTACGTGCATTTTTTTACTGTCAATCATTTGTAATTGATAGAAAATACGCTATATTTACTTCTTTACTTGCTATATTTTTTTGTCATATCTCAACTATAGGCCAAGATACAATAATTTTTTTAAAAATAGCGTTGTGATAGCATTACAGCTATGTGATGTCAAAAACATATTCATCTATGTGCTCGATATATGTATAACTACATACATACGAAATTCACATATTTGGAAGACGGACTGCAAGCAGCCGCACGTAGCATAAGCAAAGAGACACTATAGATCACCGGACATAAACATGTCTTGAAAAGTATGTCGCGAAATTGAACGCAAAAATACGTCAAAAACGTAAATTAATTAAAAAAAAATATATAAAAAATTCAATTTGATTCTTCCAAGTACCAAGCTAAATGACTAAATTGTCGTGAAGTTCGGGGGGGGGACCAATGGCCCTTCCTGGATACCTGCCTGGTTTCCTGGAATAGGTGGTAAACCAAGTAATTTGCTTAAACGAATCAAGGCACTAAATGAAACATAATTAAGCTGATAGAAAATTTTTCATTCCAATATTAGAATGTTAAAATAGACTTGAAATTTAAAGATCTGTACACAACAATGTTTTTAATTTTAAATTCAAAATAAAGCGGACTAAGCGACTTAATCTCGTTCGGAATTTTAATATATTTATTAACGGCTTGATATAAAACAATTTCTGAAAAAAAGGCTATTGTGTATTTAGGAATATGTTAATTTACCAATTTCAAATAAAAGTACGCTGTAGTAACTAATGAAATATCATACTTAGAAAATTATAACTTATTGTCAATCCTTTCAAGTTTTTGCATGATATCTCAGCAATTTTTCACTTACATAAAATTTAAATTATGAGCAACAGCAAGCGTAAAAAATCTTCTTAATTAAATCCTCAATAAAGCATCGTAATCACTTAATTCTTATTTAATGACAAGAGTAGCTTTAAACTTGATATATTTTGAAGTTCAATGAAAAGAGATGTCACCGAATAATAAAAAAATATTTACAAATCAACATAAAAAATGACTTAAAACCCTGAATTAGTTTTAGGCATATTTATTTACTTCACTTTCGCATGACAGGATTAGTCAATTGACTCTATCAAATAAAGAATAAAAAAAAAGAAATAATCGCGTTTTAAAGTTTTGTAAAATTAATAAGTCCGTGATGCGTCGAAAACGAGATAGAAACACATTTTCTTTAATGAAAGCAATCTTCGCCTAATTGCAAGAAATTCGTGATAAAAAAGGGAAATCACTTACTTTAATCCGTTCAGTGCAGCAGGGCATGGCCGCAAAGATGTCATAAGAATACATGCTGCCTAAAATAAGCGATGACCCATCCCATTTTTGGTTGCAAAACCGACACACGATTTGTCGGCCATTGACTCCTTCCAGACAGGCCATACATACGACTGTCAAAAATTGGGTGCGGCCCTCAACTTTCACCTGGAAAAAATTATTCAAAATATGTTTAAACAATAAATTTTTTGATTTGAAAACTATTTTTAAAAAATTAAATATGTATGCAAAAAGAATAATTTTTAGTAATAAAATACGCATATTGCATAAACAACCAATATATTTAGTTACATTATGACTTACTTCGATGCAGGACTTGGCGTGTTGCCTTGGACTAAGAAAAAACGTTCCATCAACTAAAGGATATCTGTCAAAAACTAAGAGTTGCTCCTCGCAAAGAATGCAATGGACCTTAGAACGGCCTTGAGATGCCAAAGTGGATAAAATGAAACATCGGGTGTCATCGTTTCCGTGATTTCCCTCGTCTTCGGTCTGAAACAAATATAAAAATTATTGAAAAGAAAAATATAAATAACATAACTTATCATTAGATATTATACCTAAAGCTTTTTAATGTACAGAATCAAGCTACAAAAAGAACTAAGAAACGTTACTCAGGAAATAACTCTAATAGGTTTTGCGGAAAACAGATATGGCTAACGTCACCATCTTCGGTGGTGAAAAACTATCGAAAAAAGAACGAAAATTAAAAGCAAAGTTGAGTTGACATCGAATGATTCGAACAGGCAAAGCGAAGTAACGGAAAAAGATTTTCTGACAAGGGGAAAACCGAGAAAAACTATAGTCGGAAACCGTCGATGTGAAAATGTAACTGATGGCGCCGTCTGCTTTAAATTGATTTTAGTTAAATAAGATACTTGATTTTTCGTTTTTTCAATTCTTTTTATATTTTAAAAAGAGAATTTTAAATCAGTTTTAAAAGTCTTGATAGACAGAAACAGAATGGTGTAATAAACTAGTAATGAGGTTAAGAATATCACGACAGAATATTAAGTCAGTATCATTACGACGTCCCAACCATTAATATAAAATTGATAATTAAGATCTGCTTATTATTTCTAAATAAATTGACTTCAAACTATTAATGCTAACCGATACCTACGCAAATTCTTCCTTCCAATTATAATAAAAATAGTAAAACGGGCAGTTTTACTAATCGACTCTTTTGAAGATCAAAGTTAATAGCTACAAAAAATCTGACCTAAAAAAGGAAGCAAATAAATAGGTTTTAAAATCGTACTAGAATTGGTATGTTATTCTTTTTAATTAAATTGTATTTACTACTAGATTTATATTTCAATCTGAATACTAAGAGCATTTAATTTGTTCTTTGTAATCTAAAGTTTATGTTCAGTTAATTTTTTAAAGATAAATTCTAGTTTAAGCTATAAAGAAAAAAGAACTCAAATCCTTTAAGTATTTTAATTATTTTAAAAAAGGTTTTTTTTTCAAACAAAACATAATTTTCTTAAATTTCTCAAGATAAAATATCCCTACATACTTTATCATTTTACCTCTTACCTCTATATTCTATTCCTCTTATTGTATAAGACGAGATTGTCCCTAAGGATTTAAATGATTTATCTTGTAAACTACAAACTACAATCATAGGTTAGAGCCAGTAATCACTAATTCGACCCGAACTGTCTTTATGGTCAAACCCTACTTAAAGTTTCCCACCACCCTATTAAAATAAATCAATCATCTTTAAGATAATAAAAAATGCCTTGATGCCAAGACAAGTCAATGTAAGATATTTCCAACTATATACTTGTTTGATTTTTTTAAATAATTTAAGATAAGTTAGAAAATTACAATTTAATATTTTATGAAAGTAATAAATAAGTAGCTTCAACCGTTTCATCTATAACCTTACAGACAAAGAGGTTCTAGACTAAGATTCATCATTTATTTATTCAAAATAGTAAATGAAGCGTCTGATATTTTTAATCTTAACTTACACTGTGAAATGTTATCAAACTTTCAGGTATTTATCCGCCTTATTTCCTGAGAGAAACCTTTTAAGCAACTTAACCGATTCAGTCCGTTGTTGTCAATCCCCTTGTCGAAAAGTTGGCGAAATCCTATACATTACGCTTTTTAACGTAATGGAAATGTCAGCGTGTAACAATATAAGTCAAAATTGAAAATGCCTATAGCAGAGTTTTTCGGATCTTTTCATGTGCAAATGGTGTATAGGGGATACAGTATTTGTAAATAGAAAAATGGTTCGGGTCCGTCGGATAAGATATGTCCAGTTAGTATAAGGGACTTATAAAGAAATTTATAGGGATATTTTTGTAAGAGATCTTGAGAGATTTGTCATATTTACTATAGGCGACGAAGATGTAAAAGCCTTCACATAAATTTACATTTTTATTGGCATCAATGATATATGACCGCGTTGGTTTAAGTGAAGCATAAAAATATATAACACATATTTAAATATGATGCTATATTTTTTCATGATTCTTTTTGGGGTTTCTAGGGATGCTAAACTTACAGTAACCTTATGACTTTTAAAATTTTTGTATATTTTATACTTCATGTGCAAGATATATTCATTCAAATCACGTTTTCCAAACGAAATTCAAAAAAGAAAATCGTATTTTTCAATGTATTTCACCTGTCTAAGTTGACACTCCCTTATACGCGTCTCTTTTATAAATATAAAAATATTTAAAGTCATCGTTTCCATTTATCAGACTTTTTTTTTCAAATTGTGACTTTATTGAAGTATAATGTATGCCGTACATACACAAACTTTTCTTTTTTTTATCTGACCTATTGCATTTAAGAGTGGTAACTGAACGTTAAACTTATAAAAAAGCTTTTTTTTATCCTTATAAAATAGGCAACTAATTTAAAAAAAACCTTTTAGGAAATCAAACTTCGAAACGAAACTTTAAAACTTTTATAGGAATGCTGATATTTTTGGTTTTTATGCCTCGGGCGTTTACGTTAAAATGACTTCGAAAACTTTTGTGCTCTTCCAAACAAAGTGCGCTGAATTCTTATAGCTTAGATGGATATAAATGGAAAGTTTCCAATAAATAGTACCGAAATTGTAAAAAAAATAGTCCATACTTACGGTGTAGTTGTAAGTTAATTCAAAATAAAAAACATACAGTCTCTCTTCAATAGTTTATCCTAAATATACTTCTGTATTTTTTTTTGTGAAAAGTCTCGATCTTGGAGTTTTGAGTATTATGCCGTTGGACTTAATTGCTTTAACAGCTCGTCTCTATATTTTCGTTTACTAAACTTTGTTAAATTGATTGTGTCAGCAAAAGTGCTACTATTACTATCAAGCTCAAGCGTCGCTAAACGCAAGTTATATGAATTTAAAAAAATAATGGGTTTACCGGGATACTCTGTAAGACGGACGCAGAACAAGTAAAGATGGTGCCTGCCGACACGTGTTTCTGCTTTTTGACTTCTTCAAGGTAGGGCAACGAGAACCAAAGGCAAAAAAACATAAGACATCACGAATAGGAGCAAACCAATTTCTTACGGAGTACCCGGTAAACCTATTCTTTTGCTATTTAACTTTGTGTGCTAGCTTAAATTTAAAAAAAAATGTCTCAAGTGGATCAGCTATGCTTTGAGATTTAGATAAAATCTATCCATTAGCATTGCTAGCTATATCATTTAAAAATAGGTTACTGCATTGCGAACTTTGTATTAATTTTCAACATTTATTAGAGTCGGTATTACTGTGGTCTCTTTAATGATATTTTGACCAGGGGGGACAATTCTTTATATTTATGTAGGTCTTGTTTATTACCAAACCTTTTATAGCGAATAGTTGTATTCAATCTTTATATTTGCTATAATTTGCGAGGGCAGAATAGGTACGGTTACTATTTCATAAGTATAATAATATAGTTTCGGTTATATTAATTCTTGGAATATTCTTATAAAGAATATAAGTCCTAATTAACGTTAAAACATTTCAGAAGGTTTAATATTCACTTTACTCTACTTTATTTCAAGTAGTTGAGACATATATTTTCATGGTTCAGATTCTTTCATGGCTAGAGAAAACTTACTCAGGAAAAGGCGACTGCCCTTACGGTGGTGTATGTTGCTGCCATCCTGCAAAGAATATCTCCCGACGAACAAGAAGTCTACGACCACCTAGTGAGGAATTTGGATATGCATTATGGCTAATCACACTTGAAACATGTCTACCACACGCAGTTGAAAAATCGGTGCCGAAAGTCTGGGGAGCTGTTGCGAAATCAATTTCTCAACACAGACAAATTAAATTTGTCTCAAATAATAACTACAGTCTACAAAAACTCTCCGATACCTGGAATTGGTGTCTGGGTCTGTCTTGCCCCGATCAAGCCGTGGCGACACGAAATTTACCCCGCACCACACCCAGTATGACGATAAATGCAAACCAGGCAAGATCTTTGCTCCGTCCAGCCAGCGACGTAAAATCAAAAACCCAAAACATCGAAGTCGATGTTAATTTTGTTTCACATAAGTTGATCTTAAAGAGTTAGTTAACAGTTGTGTCTTTTGACGGAAATGGTATATATAAAACCTTTCCCGTCCATATCTTTAAATGGGAAAGATCTGTTTCCTGTATTTAATAATTTAAATAAAAAGCAAATTAATGTTGCAAAATTGAGCGTTGCAGTTAAAAGCGTTGTAAACTAGCTATTAAATTGCCTTTTAGTTTAAAGCATATTATCTTGTGTGCGCTTCGTAAGAATATAAAGTTGTGAACAGAAAAGTCAAAATTTATGACATATTCCATGAACATTTTTAATAATGTGTTAATATTAAGGTATTAGCACAATCTCTTTAAACCTCTACTAAGTTTAATGTTAAACTCTAGTCACGAAGTTTAAATAGGAGCCTTGCAAGAATTTGAATGCACGTTTTTTACCTTGACGACATTCATGTTGTAGGAATATCGTTTGAGGATCACCAGAAAAAAAATCTAGAAAAAGTGTTCTTGAGGCTACGCGGTTCTGGATGAAAGTGAACCCAAAAAAATATCATCTCCTTCAAATAGCTGTGCAACTTCTGGGTCACGCCGTTTCGAGTACAGGAGTTGCAGTTGATCAGGCAGAGGTCCAAACTATTAAAGATTGAAGAGTTCCTAAAGACAAATATGAGCCACGCAGCTCCTTGGGATCTGCCAACATGGCAAAATTATTGCCCAGACTAACAGAAGGAGAATGAAAAATCCAATAGTTTTAAAACTGTCAAAAAGCTTTTGAAAACCTAAAAGCAGCTCTGACAAGCTCATCGATCTTGAGCTATCCCCTACAAATTTTTACTTGACACTGACATTAGCAATATAGGCATTCCAAAATCCATGTACTATACAAAATCCAGGATGGCCAAGAAGAAAAAATCATTGGTTATTTTAGTAAGATGTTGTCTAAGCAAGAGCGTAACTATTGTGTCCCTCGCCGAAGCGATGGGGCACTTTTATAAGAGTTCAAAATGGATAGAGAGGCTACAAAAGTTTGACTTTGACACTAATCACCGGGCAGGGAGAATTCATGGAAATGCAAAAATACCCTATCAAGATACCCTGGTCGAGGGAATTCCAAACATTGTTAGCGGGCCGAGGAGAAAGATGCTCATTTGTGAATAACTACTATAGTTGATGATACTTGGTAAAATTAGGATCTTATAAGAAACTAAGTGGAAGAGCCCAATACCCAGATAGTACTAACTTGGAAGGAAAGAACTGGGAAGAAACTTGGGAAGAAATTGCCAAGTACTCTCCCAATGTCATGTCACAACGGAACTCTCTAATTTTGGACGGTTGACTCAATACTCAAGACTCTAGCGACGAAAAATAGTTGCCACGACGGCAAGGAGGAAAGAACGCAAATCGTTGTGCTTAAATATCGGATTTTGGAGTTGTTAAAGTAAATCCATGGTGGTATGCCAGGAGGACATCTTGGAGCAATAAAAATCCAGGGAAAAAAAAGGAAAAAAAAGTCAAACTTTCAGATTTTTAAATAAATCATAGATCTTTATTAATTGTTTAGGTTTTTGAGAGGGAGATTACCACAGACGAAACATCACTAAATAAAACCTAGATAAAATATAAGCTGTCGATTTAATTTCAATTTGGTAATTACCCTTTATTAAGGATATCCTATAAGTTTTTTGTTAATTGTTATGATTTTATTTAAATTTAGAAAAATCCACGGTTGGTTGAAACAGAAACAACGGTTATCATATTAATAGTTTTTGTAGAAATAAGCATGCAGTCGATATGAAAACGTTTAACACACGCAGCATTAATGGAACTATATGGTATGTTATGGTTAGAACTAGCAGATGTACTACAAAAATTACATAAGTACGATAAGATATTAGTCAGACATCGTGACATTTAAAACTTAAAAACAGTCGCAGTACTGTATGGAAATGCAACTGCTACTGGAATGTAGTTATGAAATTATTTACGGTAATAATATAAATAGATATAGCGAGTTTATTGTTTGGCACTTCTACATTTTTATGAATTTAAATGCTTAGAAGTCTCACTTTGAGAGAACAAATAACATTATGGTGTTTGTTCAACCACTGTTGTGACTGTAATGCTATGCGTAGATACAAAGAAAAATAATTGACGGTAAAAATTATAATAATTAATAAATTATGTATTTTTCAACGTATAAAATTGATATTGAGTACTTAATCCTATTGGGATGGCCAATAATATGAATATGTAATTTATTTGAAAGAATCCAATTATCGCCTTACGCCTCAATTAAAGACTTATCAATAGGAGTATTTCCTTAAAAAAATAAATATAATATAAAAGAGGGCGCAGTATTAATAACTTTCTTCGTGGAAATGGCGTGCAGTACGGAATAATTTAATGTTAAAACGAATATTAATCGAGCTTGAAATCAAGGATATCAGAATAACACGAAAATCAAATAAAACAGATGTAGCTTAGAACGAAACGTTTCATTAAAATACCGGCGATGTCATCGAGAAAATGAGATATGAAATGGAAATTGCTTTTTTATGCGACTGCGGGGGAATCAACTTTTTTCTGAATTACGTGTGGCTCTTATTATTTTTATGTTTGTATCTTTATCTTTCTTCTCTTGATGATAATAAAACTAAAAGGATACTAAAACCAACTGTGATTGGTAAATAACACAAAAAGACACTTTTTATTTAAAAGATAATCGATTCTAGAATTATTTTTTTTCCTAATTACAGTCAAGTTAGTTTTTACAATAATGAAAGGACCTCGTTATTTAGATTTAATAAAAAACACACAAGGATCAAAATCGTATATTATAAAAAAATACCCACGCAAAGAGGTTCCCTTGAGAGAAAATTAATAACACAAATTTGTCTGCGAGGCTAACATTAAATTACGTTCGACATGAAATGATCTCCGTGATAAACCTAATGAATCTATTTCGATAATATTAGTATTTGATTTAGCGAAATTATATGAAATAAATATTATATGTAACAAGTTTAATACATCATTAAGTATGAAATAATTTTCAAAATAAAAAAAGGCTTTTTTAGCTTTTAATTGATCTTTTTTATTGCTGTTTATATTAAAAATAATATAAACAGCAATAAAAACATATAGAATGGCTTAGTATGATTTTTTTTAGATTAACATTATAGTTTCATAAAGCATTTTAATTTTATTTTGAGCTTATATAACAATTATTATTTGAAGTCAGCTACATTAAGCTTTTCAATAAATAATCTACATGCTCGTACGTCCTGGTTACTACTAACAACTTTAAGTTCAACAATTTACATTAATTACCCACTTATTTATTCTTCATTTGACTTCATATCAATACTGGCTTATACAAATCCAGGGCTAAATTAATCAGTCAATTTAAAATTGAGTTAATTTACGATTTTAACATCTTAACATCATATTTAGCAAATTGAGAATCTCCTGCTGCACCTGCTGCATCAACGATTTCATCATAAATGTCATAAATGTGTTATTTTAAAAATTATTAAGGACTCAACTAGCTCTGAATAAACAGATTGAAGCAGCACTTGCGAAAATGTTTAGTAAATCCAGATTTATTACCGGACGGGAGTAACAACATAAAACGAACATCAATCTAATATATAAGTTCTTACTAGTCTTTTAAACACATTTACAATATCGCAATTTTTTAAAGAAGTTGGTAACATATTAAAATCTCTAATAGTATTATATAGTAACAATTTAGTTCCTATTGATCAATGATTTCTCCCTACTTTCTACCCTTGCAATGATACGAACTTCAAACTTTTTAGTTATGTAGCAAATCTAAGCATAAAAATTAAGATGACAATTAAATATGACCTCCAAATATATAATTCCTAATATATGCTCATTATAAATTCTTACATCATTTATTAAAATAAATAAAAAAAATATTTGAACTACTTTAGCTGTATCTTTTACATACAGCAATGACTTACCAAAGTAACGCCGCACGAAAACCACACTTATTTATTACAAAAATATTAAGAATATCACAGTGATTTAGTAACTGCTGTTTCTAACATATTTTCATATATATATCAAAGATATTTATAGTTCAATTATATTGACCCGGGCTATGGTTATATTACACAGGGTAGCATAGGCTTCACAGAACCCAAGAAGCATACCTTACGATATAAATGTACTTTTATTTTAAAATCATTTATAGGAGTAACTTAAACGTAATCTCTTTTTTCTTGCATAAATTTAGTAGTTTTTTCTAAAATAATATTAGTATTATTTCTATGAAATGTGAAGGTAAACCAATGATTGAGAAATGGGGATAGTGCAAACACTTTACGATTGCTTAATAAAGAAATTCAAACTTTTGCATTTTAACTTTCCCATGTACGTAACTTACTTTAAAGTAGTGCACATTAAAATGCTTCACAATATGAATTAAAAATCATTCAATTTTTTAATTACTTTTTCTATTTTAAAGAGGATTTCGGGATACTTAAAATAGCATAGAAGTAAAAGGCTACAAACCTTGTAGCATAGCGCTCCATAAATCTAAGAAACCACTTAAATATAAATTTGGTAACAAGAAACTAAATGAAGTTGCGAAAGAAACATAAATGTAAATCTCAAGGCCCTTAATTCAATTTGTTCCTCCCAAACGCACACCAAAACTTTTCGAGATCTGTTTCTGTTTTATTTATGACCAGACAATTTCGACTGTCTTCTTCTTTTTAATGGCTTTTCCTTTGTCTCTAACTGTTTCCCATATATCATACTAAAACTTTACCCCAGTTCCTACGTGCTAAAGAATCTGGAGTTTGTATATTGAAATGGGGATTTTCGGTTTGTATAATTGATTTTCTTAAAGTGAATACGTCGTCGATTGCATTTTAGAGCGATTTGGTTTTTCTATGAATTTTGCTATTAGAAAATATTTTAAATTTTAATGAATGATTGAATCCACGAGTTCGCGAAATAATCAATTAAAAACTAGGCTATAGTACATTCTTTGTGTCTTTTAACTGAACATAATTTACAATGGTTTTTATTCGATTTAAATTATATTGAAGAAACAAACGCTATAATCAATAATAGGAAAGCTCATAAATACAAATATTATTTTAATGCGTTTGACGTGACTTGGCTTTAGAGGACCTTAAAACTAAATATATCGCTTTTATTGAAATTAGGATCTACTCAAAAGAAGATAAAAAAAAGTTAATTTTAAAAGAACAAATAATTCCTCAAATTTTATTATGTATTTTATGAGATTTGGCGGTCATGGTAGCTTATTCGTTTATTTCGGCACTACATTTAAGAAATATTAATAATTTATTTTAAGATATCGAAAAATATACCGGGCGACCAAGGACAATCGGGAAAATGCTTTTTAAATGAAATAATTTGTGTTGCTATATAAATGCTTAACGTGATATACCATAAAATATATTATATTTTTAAATAGAGTGCTATTAATAAGATAAAAAATGTTAAACATACATCCATAGAAAAATGATTTTTATTGTGTTTTATTTTTTATGTGCTCTACACGAAAAATTTTTTTCAAAAAAAGTAAACAGATATTTTTGGCGTTCAATAGTTTCTTTTTTAAATAAACTGTAACATTATAGGCATACATTTTATTCTCAATATTTTAGGGTAATCATTATTCAAATCCGCTAACAGATAACTTCATAGAGATAAAAATAGTTCAATCAGATATAAGCAAGTTCTCGTTACCCATCTTAATTAGTCTTCTGATAAAGGTAACAACAAAATACTCAGAAAAAAATAAATGTCTAAAAAGTGATTCCAATGTGTTTTTAGACATTTATTTTTATTATTTCACTCTGCCACTTGAAACAATTGAATAAGCGCTAATAATATATTATATATATATGCCCATTTATACTTCTTTTTAAAATTCGTATAAAGACATGGTTGCTAAATCAAAATTTAAAAATTTTATTCATATCACTTCATTTCAAAATTAACATTTACGTAACAATCCTACATAGCAAATTTAATTATTTTTGCTCAAAACGCTTCGTTATTAGAGAGTGTTCCCGTTATCTTTAGTTACCCAGTATATTTTTAAATACTACTCTTCTAGTGATCGGCTTTGCGAAATTATTTTATCCTTTTAGGCACCCTCTTTTCACAATAATCATTTATATTATAGCGACCCTACGTTATGCAAAAGTTGGGGCGGAGTTAAGAGGTTTTCACAGAAGATTTGTACGGATTAGCGAGAAAATGTTGGTTCCGATTATTATTTATACAAAAGCGAGTGCGGTGTCTGGATTCACGCTGATGATTTCTTGTGCAAGGTTTACCTTAAAGCTTTAATGAAGTTTATAGGCTCAAGTATTAATCATTTTACAGCTAAGAAAATAAGACAAAATAATTAAAGATCAAGTATGATTACTTAAGTTTGGCATAACATAACACAGTGTTTAAATTACAAAAATTTAATAAAATTATTATTTTCAATTTGCTATGGGTCTCATAATAAATGCACATTCCTTTATCGAGTGGACTGACAAAACACTTAAATAATTTATTGGGCTTTTAATGATTTATTTGGGACATGTTAATGGTTGCTGGAGGCAATATTTCTTATTATGGCTCTTACTCTAACCACTTGTTTCATTATTTGTGGGCGAGAAGATTTCAATTAATTTGAGTGTCGAAACATTAAGTAAAAATAGAACTTTTTTAGGCAATCGAGTAATTTATCGTTTAATTAATTACGAGTACAAAATGCATGTGTTTATTATATATTTTAAATGTATGTAGATGTACGAGGTCATATATTAAGAGGGCATTTATTTACCCATTTTAAACATGCAAAATAATAATCATTATTTAAATAATGTTTATGTATGCTAATAGTACATTCAAAGGGTAAACTGGATTTTAATCAGCATCTGGTCTCGACTTTCTGTACAGCTAAATTATGGAAAATGGCAAATATAACATTGGTTAAATATATTAAGGAAACAATCTGTTTATGGTATAACCTAACATATGGATCACTATGGTCTCAATATGGTACTAATTTTAAATAATACTTTTATCAGACGTGATGCACATAGCTGTATTTAAATATTATGGTAAAGTATTTGATAAGGTACAATATTATATTACTAATTTAAATATAGTAGAATTAAGGCTATAAAAATTACTATATATTACTTATTATACGCTTTTTTACTTGAACTTTTACGCTCTTTTACTTGATGAATACACTAGAATAAACATTGGCTGCTTTGGATTGACCGCAACATCTACAGAGGGGGCAGAGGGGATATTTTGTTGCTAAATATGCTTAGTATTCCATGTTGCCAGTGATTACTCAATTTTAAAAGAAGAAAATAAGGTGACATAATAAATTATTATAATTAGCAGAACCTGAGTTGCATTCTTTATTATAAAGCGAAACAAAGAGTAAAACTCGTCTAATAACCTAAACTATTTTGTACCATATTTACACTAACACTAATATTGATTAATATTTTTAATCTAAATTCTTTAAATCCCCAAATTTCCTCACACAGTGGCAATGCTCTAGATTTTGCCCAGAAATATTCTCACAATAAAGGTATGTGGCAACTGCGCTCGTTGTTTACTTTTGGATGGTACACCCCTCGTACAGTATTAATTTTTTAATTAATATTAAAACTAAAAACTCCCTTTTTGCTGAAAAATGATAAAGAAGTGTGAAGTGGGTCACATATATTTGAAAAAAAGAAATTCAAATCGTTCCTTTCACAGGCGAGGTGTCGTTGGTGTCATTTATTTAGGTTATAATAAGTGGCAAAAGACGGCATATTTGTGTAGTATTTATAAGTATTGGATACTAAAATATTAATAAAAATGTGTAATTTAGTATATTATTATAATTTAGCAAATTTATTGCTTATTCGAACCCGAAATAAATAAAAAAAAATAATAATAACCAGTATAAATCGATTTAGTTATTGAATGTTAATATCTGGACCAAAAATATTAAAATTCCTTGGGAATTTCAGAACGTACGTTCATTATATCTATTAAATAACAGCGGATGCGGAATATTATAAATAGGTTGCTGGCAAACTAGGTTTGTGGTAGCTGGATGTCGCTAGGGCGCTAGCCGGGACCGTCGAAAGTCTATCTAACAGACTATCTGATAGACTATCGACGGTCCCGCGCTAGCTTGACAAATATGAAAAAATATCTAGAAAAACAACGCAAAGTAGCAACTTCGGATACGTGTATTGTAAACATAGAAGTATTTTACATTGCCAAGTTGTTTTTTTTTCATTAACTTTTTTGTCAGGAATCATTTTTTATTCCGAAAAATTTGTTGATTATTCTCAAAGTATGTTATTAGTCGGCAAAAAAACGAAGCTTTTAAAGAGTACATTTTTTAGCTTTTACAAAATACAACACATTAAAAAAATATGAAGTGGATTAAGAAAATTACATATTGAATGAAAAATTGGAAAGTCGATTTGACATCATTGTCTGATAGATGGTGAACTCAAACAACTTCGCCTATGGTTTGCAGCTAGGCTTATTCAAGGCATTCAATGTTCTAAGCTTTTTTATTAAATAATTGCTATATGCTTATTTTTTTAAAGACTAAAAAATGTTGATTAAAAAATTTGCTTTTTTTAGTTACACATAAAATAGTTTATATAACCCAAATGTACATAAACGACCCTTACCTCAAAATAAATAAAGGTGTAAACTTTTCAAATACTTTAATTAACGTTTGGAAAATTGTTGGATTTAGGAATTAATAAAATATATTTGCATCCTCAGAGCGAATTCAAGAAGGAACTATTTTACTGTGATAAATTATATTTTAAGATTATTGTATATTATGTATATATCCTTGTATTGTCTAATGTCATGTACGTAAAAAAACTTTCTGGATAGATGTTTTTTTCTGTATAAAAATTTTTATTTTTTTTTTTGACTTAAGTCCAACATATTGACTTCGCCTTGAGGAAGCAAACTTAAAAAAAAAAAAACTTTGGAGTTATACGTTATTAAAAGTAACGTAAAAAGATCTTTTTAACCATGTATAACAACCCTATCTTGATATAGCGGAAAACATAAATTTATTAAAATTTTTTTTTTTCATTTAGCTGGCTGTGAAAACAAAGGTTGCTAATCCATTATTTTGTTTTTTTTTTCATTAAAGCAAGAAAGCAATTTCATTAATATGAAAATTAAATTTAAATAAGTCGAAACAACAATTATTAATAACTTACAACGATAAATGAAATTAAACAAATAACAATCAACAATTAACAAAAATTAAATTAGTTAATAATGTATGCAAAAAAGTATGATTAGTGTACTACATATTATCTTTTAGGTATCCACATACACAAAGAACAAGAGGCGTCAAATCAGGTGAGCGGGCAGGCCACGCAATAGGATTTCGATTTTCTATCCAATTATTTCCATATTGTTCATTTAGGTAATTAGAAATAATTGCAGAATTATGTGCAGGAGCACCATCTTGTTGGAAGCACATGTTGGCTAGGCCATGAAGAGGCAAGTCTTCTAAATCGGGATTTACGTAATTTTCAAGTATCTTGGTCTTGTTCGGTTGTCATTCAAAATGTTAAATAAAATATGTCCATTTAAAATATCTATCCAAACATTAAATCACCATCTTATTTGTTGGTGAACTTCGCAGTTTCTAAATGGATTTTCATCAGCCCAATAAATATTATTATGGAAAATTTCTTTAATATTTTAAAGGAAATCTAAGAAATTCCTAGCATTTTCGGAGTTAAAAAAAATCAAAATATTGACCGCCTGTTTAAGTCTCCTTCTTGAAGTCTCTGACTAATGTGATCATAAATATGGGCAGTATTTAAGGTTTTTGAAAGTTCTTCGTTGGGCGGTAGTTTTGTGAAAGTCGTCTTTCTAAAAAACGCTCTTTGTACATTTTCCTTGCTCGTTCAACATTTTTGCGGTACAGTATGAAGCAACCATATAAATCTACCATTTCACTATTTGTAAATTTTTCCATCTTAAACTTATTGTTGAATAGAGAGTTTATCACAAAAACGAAATTGTTTACGTATTTTAAAACACTTGACTAACATAAATGTTAATAAAATATAGCAAAACATTGTTATTCAAAATATCAAACCTATTACAATGATCAATAACTTTAAAAATATAATAATTATATTAATTATATAGTTTTGATTAAGCGATGGCATCACCATGACACCAATTCTAACATTTGTTTTCACAGCCTACTAAATTAAAAAAAGAATCTTTAAATAAATTTATATTTTCCGCCGTATCAAGATATAGCAACGATATTGAAGATTTTCTAAATATCTAATTTTTAGATTAAGCCTGATATTCTGAAAACCTCTGTAGATATCGTGGGTCTTAACATCACATCTGAGTGGGGTTGGAACAGCACAACTTTTTCTTCATTTAATTGAAACTATATCTCTTATCAGAGAAAAAATGAAAAAGTCTCATTCTCAAAATGTCTTTTTAATTAATCAGGTGACATGTTTCGCTTACTGATGTACTTAGCAGGTCATCTAGCTATAAGGTTTGATGATGCTTTATTAGCGAAACATGTCACTTGATTAATTAAAAAGACATTTTGAGACTGAGACTTAGAGTTTTCATTTTTTCTCTAGTTACGTAGATCTTTTTGAGATAATGGACGAATTCTTTCAATATATCTCTTATCGTTTACGAAATCCCTATGTAGGTATACCATTTTATCTGGGACATCCTGTATAGAATAATTAAATATTAATGTTTGCATAAGTTGAAATGTTAAGTTTTTTAAACCAAAACCAGAATTTTTATAATATTGTTCCAAAGATAAATGGTAAAAGGATTTGGTTACGCCTTAACTTCTAGAATTTAACAGAGCGACGCAACTTTTTTCTTAAATTTTAAAAATATTTAATAAATTAACATGTAGGTTAATAAAACGAATTTGTAATTTCAACTATTTAAATTGAAGATTTTAAAAATTTCAAATTATAGCGTTTATTCTTTTAGACATAACCATTTCTAAGTATTATTTATTATAACATTTATTTAAAAAAAACTTTACACACTGACATATATTGTCACCGATGATTAAAAAATATATAATCAATAATGTTTATAAAGTAGGTTTTTGTACAGGTAATTTAATATATTTGCATAATTATTTAAAATTTAATTTTTTTGTTAACAGATATCAATAATAGTTAGAAATTAATATTGTTATGACTATCACATTTTACATACAAGAAGTTAGTTACGAAATTTGAATTAAGAATAAGTAAGTTTGGTTTTTATTTTCAAAAGGTATTTTCTTTTACTCAAAGCTCAAAGCAAAAAGAACTTAAGTTATGGTTTATTTACAATAAGTTTAACAGTTTTCTTTTAACAGTTAAACTTTAAGTGATTATTCATTTTCGGCACATTCTGTATATTTTCTTTCATCTGTTTTGTCAAAGAACATGCAATAATAAATGCCATTTCTTGTGCTATTTCATAACTCCCT
The DNA here is from genome assembly GCF_022605725.1 of Anthonomus grandis grandis. Lineage (NCBI taxonomy): Eukaryota > Metazoa > Arthropoda > Insecta > Coleoptera > Curculionidae > Anthonomus > Anthonomus grandis. The sequence goes on from NC_065565.1 coordinate 2,133,105, forward strand.
GAAAACATTCTCATTTCCTAAATCGATTTTTAATAAACGTCTTCCTTCCAAATCGAGTGTTCATCTCCTCTACAAAATTACACTTTCAGCAACAGAGATTTTTATTAGTTTTTAAACCCGCAGGAGGACCGATTTATTTACTTTCGGCTTGGGGCACATCTCAACGAAACAACTGTATAGCTGTATTTTAAAGAGAATATTGTCGGAGATAAGCCGCATTGCCTTGTCAAAAATAAAATAATTTCTCTAAATATTGCGAAGAACAGACGTGCAGACAAAGAGTCAGAGTATTAGTAACGTTTCAATATTTGTTCTTTATGTGTTCCTTTATTATAGTTTCTATTAAAATAAATTAAAAATTCTAATAAAAAAAATATTAGAAAAAAAGCTATAAAAAATAATCTCGTAAAAAATATACTAAAATAAATACATTAAAACTTAGTCATCATGATAGTAAAAATTTAATTTCATATTGGAAGTAACGCTTTTTATCAATTTATTTGGATAGAAAAATATTTTTTAAATACTTCAATGTACGTGATCCGGGTAATATTTTTGACTTTGACTGGAAAAATATATATGCAATATACATTGTAATGCAATACATCATTTGCAGGGCATTTGAAAGATCCATGCAAGGCCCTGATAATAATTTATTTATTTAGCTCCTCTAAAATTGTACCCAAATACTTTATTTCTTTTTCATAAAAAATACTCTCTCCACCTACACTGATATTCACCTTGTTAATATTTATTTGATTATTTTTCGATTTTTCGGTAAAAAAGCAAAATTTAGATTTACTTGTATTTAAACATAATTTGTTGATACAAAACCAAGCTGAAAATTTTGGTTAAGTCACTATTTATATCAGTTACCATCTGATTATTATTTTTTCCTATTATATAAATCGTTGTGTCATCTGCAAATAACACAGTTTTACATTTTTGTATGACTTTTACCATATCATTTATATATAAGAGCAATAATGGACCTAAAAAACTGTTCCCTGGGGAACACCAAATATTACGCAAATAAGATTCAAACCAGTTCAAGTCATCACCTTTAATTCCCAATTGGTTTAATTTATATAGTAGAATTCCTCTGTCTATCGTTTCAAATCCTCGTTTAAAATCTAAGAATACCACTAAAACATATTGATTATTATCAATGGCTCTGAGAAAATGATCACATACATTAACGACAACACTCACACGAGTGACACTCACGAAAACCAGACTGATTTTCAATAATTATTATCGAGTTTTCGTTACAGTAATTTAGGAGTTGCTCTTTTACACATACCTCAAGGAGCTTTTCATACCGTATTAATTGGTCGGAACACACTATGGTTGATGGTATTTGGTACTTTGGAAACAGCGATAAAAGTAGACAGTTTCCATGATTCCGGGAAGACTCAATTTTTTAAAGAAGTGTTAATAATATCCAAGATACGATCACTGAGAGCAAAAGATACATCACACAAGACTTGCTTAAATATGCCATTTCCCCCACCTCCAACATTCCTTAAATTTTTAAGAATTTCTTTCATTTTTTTCATTGATACTTGACCAAACTTGTAAAATAGTTTACTAGGTTCAGGGACTCTGGTACCATTATTTATTACATTTGGTGACTGTGGAATGTTGGTGATAATAGTGTGTATACTTTAAAAATTTATTAAATTCTTGTGCTTGCTTCTTCGACGACTAATTTCTCGTTGAAATTGATTGGTCAAAATATGCTTTTTACCTGGTAGTAGACGATATTACTTCCACTAAAATTACTAACTTCATCCAAATAAAATAATTAGCTTTTTTTTCTAGGTGGATAATATAGCACAGAATACAAATATTTTACGCCGCACACAAAAATCTCCAAAGACATTAACCAGACGAAACATTTTTAATTTTATAACGTACATCAGATCCTACCAATGCCATCACTCCCCCTATTCTACTGTTGTTACTAATAGATTGTTCCATTCTATACCCATCAATGTCCAGCTCACAAAGTTCAATTTCAGCTGTAACGTGGGTCTCGCTTAAAAGCAGGATCTTAGATTTCCAGTCATTGTCTAATAGGGCAATGTTATCCTTAATATTAAAATAACCCTGACAATTAAAGTAAACAATGGTCGTGTTAAGTACAATATTTGAATTTAATTGCTACTTTATGTATTTCTTTCTCTGAATATCTTCAATTTTTTTATATGTTTCGCATTTATTGACATCCCAAGAGACATGGTTAATATTTAAACCAGGACCATACTTTTCATTGAACAACACATAATTAGCACATTTGTCAATATTTATTTACGTTACATTCCTTTACATCATGATTACCACAACACCTAGCACACACTTTATTTTCTTTACAATTCTTAATAATATGACCTTAGCGACAACATCTAAAGCACCTATAGATATTATAGGATATGACACCTAATATTATAGTATATGCTATTTAGATTTCATTAAACCACATATATTTTAGTAAATATACAAACTTATAAATATTTGCAACTTGTTGTAAAGTGCATTTTTTTTAAAGTTGATTAAAGAATTAAAATAATATTGTAAGAAGACTGACATGATAAAAATTGTAAAATAAGATGAAATTGAAATATATTTAATGATATTATTTTATTATTAACTCGTCGTTAAAGTAATTTACATACATATTTTTGAAAAAAATTAAATTGTAGGCAGCTGAGTGAGCGTTATAGTTAGTAAATATATTTTATTAAGTGATGTTATTAAGTGATAAATACGGGGAGACGTGAAAATTAGAATTTTTTAAAATAACAGAAAATTTCAGGATAACTCCTAATATCTATGAATTTTAACTATAGAATATTTGGCTTCATTATAGTAATATAATTCGCGTATAATATTAATAACATTTATCACATTTTATATTTATTGAAACCCGACAATGCATTGTACTAACCAGTATTACACAAGTCTAACTAATAAACCGCATTGTAGGCTCTTTTTTTATTTAATTCTACCCTCATTCACAAAACGAGAAGGCGGTGGATGGCAAAAACAATAATCTAGGTCAGACTGCTTCTTGACTTTGAAAAGAATTACACCCATGAACCATGAGGCCAGAATAATGATGATATAGTGTGGTAGCAATTATCGATATTTAATAAGCTGTTGCCTAAAAAAGGAATTTTTTTATATAATAAGAGGTTGAAAAATTATATAATGCAAATCATTGTTGCCAACCGTTTCATCGAAAATATTTGCGTTATAAAAAAGTATGATTAGAAAAAATAATTACAACCTGGCAGGATCTATACATACAACTATAAAATTACTATAAAATTTTATTAATTCCGGTATAATATTTCTGGTAATACCAGAAGAATATGTCAACTTTTGTTTATATAAAACATTTTACCTAAGTCAAATGGTTTTTGAGATTTTCTGTTCTTCTTATAATCTCATGAAACAGTTTAGTATTCACAAATGTTTGAATTAAAAAAAAATGATAATAAGCAATATGAATTTATACACTTGCATAGAGTTACATTTGATAGTAGCATCAGGTACTTTATTTGGTACATTAATTTTAAATAAAAATAATCTATTTCATCTAATCTACAATAATTTATTTTCTTCATTATAAATGGACATGTTGCCTTATTTATTTTTTATTTAATTTCACATTTTTTCCATTAGTGACTTAATCGCTTACTTCTTATTCTTTATATATAATAGATTATAATAAAATATTTGTCTCTCTGTCTACCGAAGTCAATCCGCAAATCTTTTATCCGCATGTTTTAAGTATAAATCATCTTACTGATTTGGGTAGCATATTGTAAGTCTTTAATACTTGACTGATAGTATATATGTAGATGCTCTACCTACTAAACTATTTTATTATTAATTTTGATAAGTTAAAGGAATATAACTGCTTCAAGTCAAGTATCAAGCAGGTATTTGTTTCTTTTGTTTATTACTTTGTAGTAAAAATTTGCATATTAAACAATTTTTTAAGTATGTACCTTAATCGCTGATATTTGTGTACTCGCTGAAGACATTTGATGATATGCTAAGAAAAAACCTAAATGTTGATCCATTACTAGTCTTGACTTTCTCATTTTCTATATAAAAAGGAATAGATTGATCGTCTAAAATACTCTCCATATATGCCTCGAGTTTTTGTTTTTTTGGACGAAAGACTGTTATAGTAATATCAAAAACATTTTCTAAATCTTAATTAAGTGATGTTGCTAAAAGAAATTTGGGATTATGTATCATTAAATTTTTTTTTCATCAAGACGGTGAGGATAACTGTCTTTTCTTTGTCATATCTTAGTAGTTGGGTATGTATTCATTAATCTCCATTAATCTCCTATCTGTAATATTCTTTTTCCAGTACGATTTACGAGAACCACGAACAAGAGAAATTTCTGTGCATTTCCTATTTTTGTCAATAATTAAAACACGTCAGAATTCTTAGAGAATCTCTTTTAATTACCGACTACACCATCCCTGAAAACTTTTTACTTTATGGTATACAAACTCGTTCGTCATTTTCAGTCATTTCTAACATTAGAATTACACCCTAACTAACACAGGATTTAAATCTATTCTTCGAAACTTCAAATGTAACAATATTTCACTTTGTAATAATTTTGTAAATCAACAACTTTATTTTACGTACTTTTGAGAAAGTATAATAAGTATTTTGTCCTAGGACAAAAACTAACGAAAATCGATAACTTTACACATATCTACAATATCATAGATAATGCGTCTGTTTGTCTGTTTTACTGGTTTAAAATGGCTACAAGTTGGCGGCTGCATCAGGCGGGGTCGACGTCCGCCAATTTGTGTCGATAGAATTATATGCACTGCCCGAGAATTTGCAACACCACCAAACATCCACGTATATGAGACGCAATCCTATTGCATTGATTTTTATCGGTAGGCGTCTTATAATTTAAATCTATTTGCAAGAAATGGTCATGACCAGAATACTTACTAGTCAAATTTTTCAAAAAAATTAATTATAAAAATTGTAATAATAAAAATGTGACCACTGCACAAAAAATATACCAGCTCTTGTGCTCTCTTTGCTTAGGAGAAATTAACCATGTTTTTTTATTATATGTAATGAAATTAAGTTCAACTGATACATTTTTATATATTTAATACAAATATTTGCTCTAATCACTGCAATTCTATACAGAATATTTCAAAATTCCGTGCAAATATTTTAAGGGCGCATTGTTGAGGTTAAAATAAGACTTTTTTCTATAAACATATGTCCTAAAATGCTACTTCTCAAAGCTACAGCCCGCGTAAACTACTTGAAGAAAATCGATTATTTGAAACACTGACTACATTAAATCTTTTGAAAATTTGCAAGTCCCTAATGTTTTGGGGCCTCTTGATATATTCCGTCTCAAAAATGGCGTAAACCTAATTTTAGGGAAGGATTCAAAGGGCTTATCCTTATTATGGCCCATAAGTTAGGTTTTCAAAGAGAAATTTGAAAATCAAGAACATCATCTAATTAGCTATGAAAAAATCTAAAACTATCGTTTTTTGCATTTTTTCGACAAAATGAAAGTAATTTGATAGAAACACAGTCTTACTTAGTTTTTTCGATAATTTGATAGATTAATCAAGTATAATAATGCTTCCCTTTCGTTTATTAGTGATTTTCTCGAAAATGCTGTACTATATCAAAAAATTGCAAGAGAAAAAAATTGTTTTTTTCATGGCTAACTAGATGGTGTTGTTTGATTTTTAAATTTCTTATAGGAAAAACAAGATACGGGCCTCAGAAGGGTAAGCCTCCCTGAATCCTCCCCTAAAATTGGATTTACACTATTTTTGCACCCAAAAAACGGGGACAAGCAAAGTTTTAGAAAAATTGACGCTAAATTGTAGATTGTACGATTCCAAATAATTGATTTTCTTCAAGCAATTTGCGCGGGCTGTAGCTTTGAGGAGTAGCATTTTAGGTTACATGTTTATAGGAAAAAAGTGTTATTTTAACTCCAACAATACCCTCTTAAAATATTTGCACCGAATTTTGTAACACCCTGTATAATATATATCATAATATGACCATTTTGGCTGTGTCATTCTATCATCCTTTAAAAATTCTTTAAAATGGCATAGGGCACAAAACAACGTAATCTATCTAGCTTCTTTCCATCTTTTTCGCTTTAAGTAAAAGTTTATCGATTAAAGAGGGAAAGAAGACCTATGTAATGTCGTTAAAGATTCATAGTTTCTTTTACTTCCTTTGTCTTACAAACAGGATTAAAGATCTAGACTAAGATTAATTTTGTTTTAAATTTAATTAATCTTGTAGCGTATACAAACAAGGCTTCTCGCAAGTCAAAACAACTCGTTTTTACGGTGCCTTTTGTGAGTTGTTTTTTTGTTTTAATTTGGCGGCGCTTTGTTTCGTGAGGCTGGCTTTGATTACAAGGGAATTATAGGAGTTTTATTCGTATTTAACATGCAGATTTGATTTTTTTGGCGTTATTTCCCATAGGACTTTTTTTAAGAAGACATTCGCTTGTAAATTCTACCTATATTAACTTGATTTTAAAATAATATATTTAAACATTGGGTCAATTGTGATCGGCGTTTTTATAAATTTAATAAAGGCTCTAGACAAAAATATATTTATTATGTTTTAAATAACATAGGAAAATGATACATTTTCGGGCAGTTCGATTTCTAAGAAGCACATTAAATTTCGCCTGGTATGATCACACGGATATCAAAATTAAGAAAACTATCTGCGCGCTTTGGGTCTCTGACGACTCTGTTGAACGCTCTGTCCCTAGACTTTGTAGTGCAGTGTCCTCTTCTTCTCACACTACAAAGCACCTGCGACAGTAAATAATAAGGCCTTTGCGACCCTTGGTAAGCAGGAAGAAATAGCACAGCTCTGACAGTTTCCAATATCCAACAGGGAGGCATCTTCTGGTGCACAGGCAATTATAAAATGAAAAACAGGGCTGGTGCAAGACAAGCCCTCTGCCTGTCCCACAAGAAAATTACTCCGCTTAAAGAGACGCAACATTCAGCTAGTGACAAGTATTTTATCTGGATACTGGCACTTAAGGCGTCATCTTCACATCTTAAGGTATTGTGAACAACCAAGAGTGCCGCTGGTAATAAAAAAAGAAAAACAACTTCAGACTACGTCATCAGAAACCCAACAGTCTGTGCGCTAGGTTTAATTATCTGGGCACACACTATTTTCTTAACGAGATAAAATTTCTCAGACCAAGGCGCATCATGATAAGTCCATCAGGAGACCAGTGTGCACAACAAACCCCTTGGCTGCTCATTGTCCCACAATGTATTCAATAACAAAAAAAAAAGTGGAAAATTATTATTTTTTATTATTTTTCAATCCAGCAATGTTAAGGACGACTGAAAATTATAATTTTTTTACTGCTTGCTTTATTAAATTAATATATAAATTAATACTTTGTCATAAATAAAATATAGCCTTGTTTTTATTGACATCATTAGTTATAGTTTCATTGTGGAGTTATATATATTTAGTTTAAATAGATGTAGTGGAAGAAGAGCTCATACGGTATAAAAATCAGAGGTTAATTTTTTTGGAACCAAATTTTCCAACCAAGTAATTTATATTATATATATTTTTTTGGTAAGGTTAACGCTATTAAGTGTTTAATTTTAATTAAACTTTTTTTTATTAATTTTACCACCTTTTTTCGCTTGTTTTCCGATTTCTCTTCGCTTTCATATTCATGTTTTTCAAAAAATGTTAAATAGACGATTTAAAAAATATTAATCTTTTCTCAAAAGATTATGGATACTGTATTGCGTCAATAGCGCTTGAAATTTGAGAAAAGTTCTCATAAACCGTTTTTATGTGGCAGTCTTGCCCGCCAAAACAAAATATAATGCCAAAGCATAAATTTTCTTTACGACTTTCCGGTAAGAAGGGTTAGTTTTTGCTCGCTTTTTTTTGCAGAGCGTCTGAGAACGGAGCTTATATTTTAGGAAAGTAATTTAAGGCTAAGTCGAAGTCAGTTAAATATTATAATATATAGGGTGTCAATCTAAAAACTTCCCACCCCTATTATTTCGAAATGGGTTAGGTTTCTATAAAATCGCTAGGACACGTCAATTTTATTATCGAGGAGGAACAATTTTTAGGTAGAAATCAGTTTTCCTCTTTTAACCCCATACCCCTCAGAAATTATTATTATAGAACTAAGGTTTCTGGTAAATGAATAGGTAATTAAAAACTTTTCAAGCCAATTAAATAAAGGTATTTATAAAATCAAAATTGTAATATTTAAAATATGATATTAATTTTTTTACATATTTTTAATTTTTTTAAATGAATAATTTTAAAACAAAAACTACAAAAAATGCGTTTGTTGCATCAGTTAGGCAGTCAATTTTGGTGCACTTTCGTGTTTCCACAAAATATTTCGTTACCGAGTAAAATTGTATGTATAAAGTAAAGCGCATCGAAGGGACGATTTGTAGACGTTTTATCTTCGCTCAGTCAGCAAAAAAACCTGCTGACGCCCATTGTCTGTAAAATTATTTATGCGAGACAGGAAGTGCATTTACGATAAAACGCATTGACTTCTTGAAAACTGATTTGCTTAATTTATCACAATTTTTATCAAAAATATTGAGCAGTTTTAGAGCAGCATATTTTTCCTTTTATACTGTTAATTATTTACCTGTTTTTCAAAAATTGACTTAGGTAGTCTACGTACTACTCAATCATATTTTGAAGACCATCAATTACTTACAAGACAATTACAAGATCGTAAATTATTTATAAGTAAATATATAATAATATTAAAAAATTATTAATTAATTTATTAGGGGAAAATTTCTGGCAGAAGCATTACTTAAAATTAATAAGATACTTTATATAAATAAGTTGGCTATCTATGTAAAAAGTATCTATAGTTTATACCATACTAAAAATAATATAAATATAAGTAAAAAATGTATATTAGTAACTAGTATTATATTTTAGAAATGCAATAATTTTAGTTTAGTTGTAGTTTCTCATGAATATATTTGTGTCGCTGAATGTCTCCAAAAATAGAGGATAAGAGTTTCCAGAAACCATTATTTTATTTATTTCTTTATTCTAAGTAAGAAACTAATATTTCATCAACCCAGATGTGCCCACTGTCCTTCTAGAAGTACATTCTACAGATGGCTATTTTTACGGCGGTTACAATAAATTTGATGGTTTTTGTTAGGTGTCGCCACGTTATACTCCAAGTTTAAAGTGTCTGCTCTGTGTTTTATTTTTGAGGTTTTTGGTTAAAATTTGGTTCTTAAAAAGTGATCATGGATCATCACTATGACTTTAAGATAACCGAGTAAGTTTTTTAATAAATGACCACATATATCGGTAAAATTAGTTAATTTATATCGGTAAATAATTGAAATAAGTTTATGTTGCATTTTCGCTTGTTGTATGAGTTTTACGTAAGTGTAAATAAAATTGTCGTCTTTTAAAAGGACAGTGGGCAACATTTTTCTAGGCCAGATACGCTTGCTGATCTTCTTTCGTTATTAGAAGATGACCAGTATGACGTTAGCGTAAAACCAGTGGATATCGTAATTATGCCCTCAATCAACTCGTGCGATATTTAAACCGATAAAGATTCCGGCAAGGAGGATGTTGTTGATGTTAATAACTTACCAGCTATCCAGCTTCGAGCAGAAGTCGAACTTTTGACACAGGGTTCCGATGATGAAGGAAAATGAAGACAAAATTCCATTGTCCGAGCTAGGTAAAGGTATATTGTCAAAGAAGCATTATGATGACTTGAAGAAAAAATCTTACAAGTGGGAAAAAGACGACGATATCGATAATTCACGTCTTGATCTTGAGTGGCCCTATATCCCATGTCCCTCTTATACCTTTACCCACTTCAGTTATTCGAAAACTATTTCGATAAAAAAATATTAGACATGTTTGTTGATAAGTTTTGGAAAAATTCTCCAGATTGTCACAATATTATTCTGCCTGAATCCATGTCTCGAAATCGAACATGTTTTCTCAAATATACATTGCTGCGAAAACAATAGTTAAGAACGGAATAGTTAGGAACGATGGATAAGAACGATAGATTTGCTAGGGTTCGAAATTTTTGTTGATAAAATGAACAGTCAATTTCTTGACTTTACCCCCATTGAACATCTTGTCGAACTTGCATTGTCTTATTTATTTAATGTAACACGGCGTTTCGGTTGGTAAGTATCTCCAACCGTTATCAAGTGTAAACTGATACACTTCAGTTTATATTATTATTCAAGTATTTATATATGCCCACTGTTCTTTTAAAAGAATGCCCATTATTTACCAAGTGAACTCACCAGAAATTCACTTAAATTTAAACAGAAAATTTTCTTGGGCATATCTGGGTTAAATATTTTCCTAATATTTTAAATCTTATTGTTACTTCAAGAAACTAATAAATATTAACATATAAAATCAAAATCTTTAGGTGTCAAAAAAATTATTAATATCAATATCTTTAATTTAAATTTGAAAATTTCTTTCAACAGATAAAACCCATAAAGCCTCGTTTGAACAAAAAATACTACTACCAGTATAAGCGAAAATAATAAAAAAGATTGGGCAAAATTAAAATCTGACTGCCTCATATATCACTTTCCAATTTGCGACAGAGCGGCAAAAATGATTTGCGAGTCCAATATCAGGCAAAACAAAAGAACATTTATAAATTCTAGCTGGCGCCAGTAAAAGAAAAAACTCAATATGGGTTAAGTTCCTAATAATACTGTTAGTTTAATATGTATTCTTTTATTATCTAATTTAACGTATTCTTAAAATGAAAACTGGTCCTGCTTGTTACAATACGCGAAGCGCACCGACAAAAACTGGTAGAGGTTCCGACTTTCGACACAAAAACGCTAATAACTTTTGTTCTATGGCGAATTTTTTTCGGGTTTTTACCGTTTTATGTACGAAGGATAAGCGTATATAATCGTAGAAGATTTTTTTGCCATTATATACAAATAAAATTATTACATATATTAAAAAATAATATAAAGAAAGTCTTTGATGAAAACATCTCTGATAGGAAAATTGCTAAAATTCCAATATATCTGTCTCAACCAAATTTTAGATACCCTGCAATAATTTTTTTTCGTCATTTTAGAAAAAAATCTTCTAGACAATCGATTTCATGTCCTACAATTCAATTATTCAAAGACTTAAAGTTAGCTTAAAGATTAAAAACAGCAAATTATTTAATCTGAAATGTATAGCACGTTTCGGATTACATGCCGTAAATGGTTGAGGCAATATCGGAGAATAACAGTTAGATAGAATTGTGGTTTGTCGATGGCATTTGCTATGTATGTGTATATAGTATGTATGCGTATTGCAATTGCTGAAACACCAAGCCAACTATCAGAGAATCTAATTGAGATAATATTTGTTTTGTTATAACACGACTTTTAGAACATTAAACACAAGTAAAAAACAAAGTTTTTTTCTCGAAAAAGGATTTTCTTCTGTTCACGAGCAACAAATGTGGCTCGTGGACGATCTGACATTTTTGTTTTGCTTTTGATGGCACTGAACCGATTTTTCTTACAGAAACCAAGCTATTCGATAATTAAATTAATAGTCATTGTGTGGTGAAAGCATGTTAAACAAATATTCTTTAAATTTCCTCTTTAAATTAGACTGTTTAGGGTAAAATATTCTAGGGATTACATTAATGAGCGTATTTGACTTAAAGGCTTGAATACGAACTAAGTGGTAACTTAAAAATGGCAATTAGATACTCATGCAAATAAGACAACAAGCGCTATTGCTAGTCAACTTGCGTCGCGTATATTGCTATTGCTATTACTAAGCAAAGCTGCTTTATTTTATGTAAACGGTATAATACACACGCTAATTAATTAATTAGAGAGAAAATAAGTTTCTTGATATATCTACCATACTTACAAGCATAAGTTGTTATTTTGATTATAAATAATGTTGTTAATAAGATGTTAAATATGGAAACAAATAATTTAAGGTACATCTAATATACTGGGTGACACAGAATAGAGGGAACACTTAATAATTTTTTACTTTTCAAGATAAACAAATAAACTTTGGACATCGATAGAATAAGAGCATCTTTTGACATATTCTATTGTTTTACATCACTTCCGGCTTAACAGGAAATTACACTAACCTTCTTATTTTGATTGGGACACTTGGTATATCATTATGTATTACAATAAAAAATACTATTAAGAAAACAATGATACTGTATTTTCTACTTTTGGTTTTATACTCAAAGAAAACATTTTTTTTTTTTAATTTTAAAATAGGGTGCCATGAATGCGTTTAAAGTTTTAATTTTAAATCAAGTAATCACAGAAAAATAGTTTTCATTGCATTTTATGACTTAAGTTTTATACATATACGCCTATTTAAACTGTTTAAACCATTAATTTTGGCATTTCCTTAATTTTTTTAAATAGCACATTATTGAAAACATGCACTTTTGAAATCTGGTTTTTTTTTCCCAATAATTTGATATGATTATTTTTTAAATCGGTTGATGAAATAAGCCCATAAAAAGAAAAAAACTACGTTACATAAATAAACGCATTTTATTAATAAAAATAGCATAGAAGGTTTTGATTTCTTGAATATTATATATATAATTTGTTATTTGAATAAATTTGCTAATATTTAAAATGTTTACCAACGAAGAAAAAGTTGATATGCTGCACGCTATATTCCCGCGCATATGTACTTTCATGTGACAACAAGGTGGTCGTTTCGAACAAGAAATGTAAAAAGTTTTCTATTAAAATCATTTATAAACCTTTTTTTTTCTGTTTTTTTTACCGCTTCCCACTATTCTATCGATATCCTCCTGGAACCCAGAGGTGTTTTTTTTTAGGAAAAAAAATCCTTTTAAATTTCGTTTAAAAGTGTAAAAAGAAACAACTTTTGTTAATAACTTTTTTATTTTTTTTATAGTTAACAAAAAAACTGGTGTCCATTTAAGTGGACATTGGGTCTTAATCCCTAGAAAAAATAGAATAAACAAAAATATTTTAAATTCTTAAAATAAGAAATACATGTTTCATTTTAAACTAACATTTTAAAAATAAAAATATAAAAATGTCAACATAGCTTAAGAATTCAGAAAATATTATATTTCTGCATGCAAAATTAAAAAAAATACAAGTTTTACTGAAAAAAAAAACAAAAAATGCAGTTATTTCAAAATTGTTTAGAATGAAACTCTTTGAAACAGTTTCTATTGCTTGTTATGCATAAAAAAGTTTCGCAAGTATCACAATAAAATTTAGCTTTTTTATTACAATTTTTTAATTTGCATCTTACAGAATTTTTTATCTCAGAATCTATTTCAGGAAAATATTCGCGTTTTCTTCTATTAGTTGAATTTGGAGATAAAGAGTCAACCATGATATTTCCTGCTGGATTTTTTCTAGTAGCACGTCTATTGCAGCATCAGACTGTCTTGTTAGCAAGTATGTGGCAATCTCTATTTTGAATTCAAGAAATTGCTGAACTTTTCGGGGATGTGTTGTAAAAAATGCTTTATCTCTCCGATAAAGAACCCAAGAAGTTGCCATTGCCAAATCAAAAAAATGGAATTTCGTTCTAACTGTCCATTTTCTTGACCTTGCTTAAATTCTGGAGTAGCTGATCATTCTATCTATGAGATCAATTCCACCCATGCAGTCATTGTATTTTGCCACAATTTCAGGTCTTGGGACTTGGATATATTTCCCATCTTTTTTTGACCATCGCTTGCACTCACTGATTGGTTGACTTCCTAAAACCGTAGATGCCATTAGAACAGATTTTAAATCATACCATTGCACAACAACCAGCTTGCCATCCTCCCCTTTAAACTGTTCCGAGGTTCCACGAGCCATTTTTGCCAACGTTTTGTCAGGTGTCAAGTGAACAGCTGCTGGCACACCTGACTTCATTATGGTACCAGTGCTATACAATTTTCGTTCATGGAGGTATTCAAGAAGTGGAATGCTTGTAAAATATCTGGTGGTAAATATGTGATCCTGGAAGTAAAGTCTCTACTAACCGAACAACAGCAGAATGCCAAGATTTTTAGCTGTATTATCCAAAAACGTATTTTTGCCTTGATACATTTCAAAATCTACAACAGGGCCATCAGAAGCAGCACATAAAAAATTTTTCAGTCCTTTAGGGTTGGGTTTACCTCTCACAAACTGCTTCATGTGACAAATTCCCGTGAAAGGAATCATCTGCTCGTCTACAGCAACAATTTTTTCTCTGGGTAGCTGCAAACATCCTTGTCTCACCCTTTCTAAAATTGGACGTATTTTCCAAAATCTATCAGATTTACGATTATCTTCAGAGATGTCACCATCTACCACAAGTTTTAAATTTCTCCTTATCGCAAAAAATCTGTCTCTGGCCATAACATCTGCAATCGCTGAAACTCTAGTTGTTTTGGCCCAGTACAGTCTAATCCTTGGATACTTTAAACAGGACATTATGCATACTACGCCCAAAAATTGTTTTATCTCATTTAACGTAAGTTTCAGAGATATTCTTTTTAATTCAACATCTCTAGCATTTGCACAGTCATACATTGTTTGAAAAAGTTCATCATCAATATACATTGCGAGGTAGTCTTTTGCGGCCCATGTACTTCGACTTTCACAATCAGATTCAGCAGGAGAGAAATCTCCAAATTCCTGAGGTGAGAATACAGGATTTTTCTTCCAAACAGCTCACCTTGAAGAAGTTGGAACTTCATTGGAAGTTGTTAAATTATTTTTAAAGACACTAAGAGGAAGGTTGTCCTCATCTTCACTGCTAGACTCAACATTTTCAGCCTCATCTTCTTGCTGGTTGTTTTCAATATCCAGATCTTCAGTTTCCCCTTCGTCGTCGGACATTCCACAGTCTGAGTCGTCCTGGATAAGATTCAAAATTTTCTCTAACTTTTCGTCGTCTTCTCCAGGCCTCAAAAACTTTTTTCGGCCGAATACAGCTAAAACAAATAAAAAGACGGTAATAACAAATTGTGGTGATTAAGTCCCAATGTCCATTAAAATGGACAGGTAATGTTTAGACAGATTAAAGAAAAAACAAAGGACCAATAAAAAAACTATTTACGTTAAATTGTTAAATAAACATTATATTTTAAATTTCTCTAAAAAAAACATAAATAAATTACCAGATGTAGAGTACATACCACCATAGGAAGTACGGCGCCCTGTCGCCATTTTTTTTTGTGAATAAACACTTGCGTCACCTCTCAAGCACGTGGCTAAACTGACGAAACTTATATTCGGTGGTTGCGCGCAAGCACTTAGAACGATAACCGCGCGCATATTACCAGATATTTCTCGAAATAAGTGGTAAAAATTTTTGTTTGCGTGTCCATTAAAATGGACGCTGGGTCTCAGGAGGATATACCGTTTTTCATTTGTTTATCTTGAAAAGTCACAAAGTTATTTAGTGTTCCCTTTTTTCTGTGCCACCCGGCACATTATTTCTACTAATAATAAAATAACTAGAGCTTAACCGAATCTCTTTGATGTAATGTGTGTAAATAGGAATGTTAAGATAATTGAGACAGTAACAATGTATACGCCTAATTTCACTCTTGAAATCCTTGCTTGCTATCAAAGCTCCTAAACAGCGCATTGAAGTTGGTTCAAGTATTTCGACTTGTGTTCAAACAGCCAAAAGGAAACGAGAACTGAGTCCGACAACTTTTTTAAACGTCATTCAATATTTTCTACACAAAACAAGTATATATAGTATAAGAAATGTTATAACAGAGAAAAAATTCTTACATTATTAAGAGAAAAAAAAAACAAAAATGGAATTCGTGAGTTCATTCATCTTGTATCCTTTTTACTTTCCGTACATTTCATACGCGATGCTTCACTTAAAATCAGTTTTATGTGAATTTCCAACTTTTCAATCTAAACTGCCAAACTTGTCTTTTCCAGCATTCCTTTATCGCTTATTCATGTACAATTGTGCTAGAAAATTCTGCCACGTTTTGCGGCATATTTACAATAACGATAATAAAATATAAATGACTTTTGATTCGGTCTTTTAATACATGAATGATATATATTATAAACAACGTTATCGAATAGATTAATGAAAAGAAAAAGCTTTAATACGTGCAAAAACTAGTCGTCTGACATTCTTAGAAGTTTTTTCAATTTAATATTGATATTCATGCTATATTTATCAAAGCAACGCCGAAAAATATTCACGACACTCAAGTTATTGATGTATATAGCTAGGCACATATCACGTTTTCTCTAAAAAGTTCTCCAAGACGAGACTAACTTCCAAACAAGTTAGTCTGGGCGATGTAAAAGTGAATAAAGATTACACAAGTTTGAATAGAGTTTGCAAACACGTTTAAAAAGTTGTCCTCGTTATCTTTTTTAATATGTTTAGGAATGGTTTATTAAAACTGGTTAGAAGTTTTAACGAGAGACTCGAGAGGTGCTGCTGTAGCTGATAATTAGATTTGTTATTTCCATTTATATTCTTTTAATGGACAAAAATTAATAAACTAACGTTTAACTAACTTATTAATTTAGAAACGCATCCTTTAATATGAAATTTGGGTTTTTTTAAATCATTATATGTATAAGGGATGTGCATTATAGTATTACTTAACTTTTAAGGTTATACGTAGTTTCTCAAATATTATAAATTATTTAAAAACAAACACTATCGGACATTTGGTCTCATTATTCGTAAACTTTAAAATAATGAAGTAGTGATCACATAAGAATTTAATTTTTTTAATGTGTCTTTCGCATGAAAAACATGTATTTAAGGCTAACAGGTTTCATAAAATTAAAGGCTTAAATTAAAATGAATACCTTATAAAACATTTATGTGATATATCTAAAAAGAAGGCACATTTAATATTAATGTACATTTTAAATAATATTCAGTTATTAGGCAAAAATATTATATTATATTTATTATTATTATATTTACTATTCTTTAAAGATTATAACGTTTAGTAAAGTAGATCTTACAAAATTGTATATAAAAGATATGTTTGGCTAACACAAAGGTTATTATTTATTAATGTATATAAAACTTGAGTTCGTACTACTTTGCTTACAAAAGAATTAAGATGCCTTAAGGTTTCTTTTATGTCTTCATAAAATGTTGAGGTGAATCCCTAAGTTGCCATTACAAATTTAATCAAAAGGGTTACCTCGGGCAGAGTTGTTTTCGTCAGAATACATAACACGTAAATTGTCGCTCTCAGTTTAATCTTTAATGGAGGTTTAGCTCTAAGTCCAAGTTTTATGTTTTTAAGTTTGGGGATTCCGTTTTGTGACCGTACCTTATAGCTATTAAAAGATATTCAGACTAGGTTTAAAAATTAAATAGACTATTTATTCTTGTTAAGGTAACAAAAAAAAATGTTCAATACAAAAATATAATCATTAAAGAAAAAATCCATCCTAAAAAATGTTTCGTATGCCTACAGGCTGCGTCGGAAGAAAGACACCTCCAGATGAGTATTATATACGTGGACATAATTAAAAAAAGCTGATTTATGTTTTCAGAATCGGATTCTCATTTGTTTTTAAATTATAGTGTTTTAAATAGTTTACCGCTTTTTAGCACAACTGCTGTAGATCACAATTATTTGGTCCGTTTTGCTGTTCTGACATGTGTTTGTTTGATGCGTTTATTTTCGAGTTTGTATGATTAAAGTCATATAAAATCGTATACATCTATTTAAATTTAGTTATAAAAATTTTGTTTTTGTTTATGACTTTTGTTATGAAAATGCTACAGTTACTGTTTAAGAATACCATCAACGATTTCAAAAACATACTTATCAGAGTGTGTAACAAACTTTACGAGAACGTATTATCTGAAGGAGCTAAGGTTTAGATGAAGTAGAATTAGTAGTGTTCTGAATTTCGTAGAAGATGATGCAACGACCAGCTCATGAAGAATTGCTTCTCAATTGATCATTCCACAGAAAATAGTAATCAACAGGCTCCACGAGCAAGTCAACCGAAAGATTACCTTAGATGTATGCAATTTTCTAGTTAGATAAACAATAAATGTCCTGTTATCTTGCGCATACTATTTACCGATAAAGCAACAACATTCACCCCTGTTGGCATTAAAAATACCGTCAAAGACTGTCATGTATGGTGAGACCAATATCTACACGCAACAGTCGAAACTAATTTTTAGCACAAGTTTTTGGCAAAAGTGTGGTATAATATGGTCGATAGTTATTTAATTGGCCACACATTTTAGCAAATCGTCTCACAGGAGAGAATTACTCATCTTTTTTTGTGAAATAAGTTAAAAGCATTATAAGAGGAAGTTCCTCGAAACGTAAGAATGCAAATGTATTATCAGCACGATGAAACTTCCCCACATCTTGATTGTCAGGTTAAGCAACATTTAGACGAGGAGTTTCTAGACTTTCAGACTAGGACCAGGATAGGATCTCCAGACGTCACACGACTGGACTATTGTTTGTCGAGTTGGTTTAAAAAGTGACAAGCGATACTCGGGAAGCCTTAATTCGACGCATTAGAAACGTGGCAATGTTTGTTAAAGCAAAACATAAATCATTTCGCAGACGAAGTAGAATGTCTTTAGATGTTAATATAGCGGTAATTTTGAAATTTTTTTAAAACAACGCTATAATTAAAACCATGTTAATTTGAGAAATTTTGTTTGTAAATACGCTATATTTAAACAAATAAAAATCGCTTAACAACATATGGGTTTTTTTAAAATTATTTTCACTTGTACAATACTCACATGAAATTTGGTCGAGTTTTGGTTGGATACTAAGATTCATACCAATAAATCCTATAATAATGAGCTTCTAATTAGAAGAAAATTGACATCTTTCACAAAGGAAAAAATACAAAAGTAGAATTTAATAATGCTTATTTCTATACCAGAGAGTACAAGAACAAATTCCTTATGACTGACACAATTTTGCCGGTAGTAAGAGGGCATAAATTTGCAATATAAAGGTTGGCAAAAATCCGGACAACTAATTAAACATCATTACGCTCCTGGATTTCTATTTTTATTATACTAGCCGGTGATATCCGGATAACGGGAATAATTTACAAAATATTCAATAGAAAGGCATTTTTAACATAATGGTGGTTGTATTCGAAAAGAACGACCGTCGGGTTAATCCACCTGAATTCTTGCATGGACCGGAATGACTACTCTAAGACGACAATCAAGTTTTTCTAAACAGTCCAAAACCTAGAAATTAAAACCATTCTTATAACAAAATGCCAAAAAACAGTTGGCAATGAGCCAAATTGTCAAAGTCAACCGAGTGAACTCATATCAATATCTAAATTTACTTCAAAATTACCACTGTCTATAATTAAATAACGTACCATTCCGGTTTTTTTCTGGTAGTTAAATTGTCCTTTAAATTATTTGAGGATTTTCATTTTCTACTCTCAGGAAGACCTATTGAAAATATAATGATTGAGATATTAGTTGAGGGTTTTTCTATCACTTCCTCGATTGAACATAAGCTACACAAATGAGAAGCAACACAAATTTAAAACATCTTTCGATTGGTCAGGATAGAACAGAGACAGCTCCAAGGGTATAAGCAAGTTAAACAAGCTGTAACCACCAAAATAAGTAACCTAAAATCAAGTAACTAAAAGAGACCGAAATTCATGTCAGTGATTCAAGTCAAAATGGATCAATCAAATCTCAAAAGAAACAACATTCCAAATGTTGCATCAAGGAACTAATAATCTTGTAACAGAATTATTTTAGTATAATTAGTACTAAATATTAATGGTTAAGTCAGATTGTAATTTTACACAGGAATAGTTTTAAAAATCAAAAGATGTAATGCTAAATTTGATTATCCTCCGCAATTGATTTAAAAAGATATAAATTTTTCTTTCACAGCTCTGTGACACCTCTATCAAATTAATATGGATACAAAAATAGTACAATTAAATTTCAGCAGTACAATTTAAACTCGAAAAATTTTAATAAAAATAAATAAAAAAGAAAACTGTAAACTACCGGAGACTGTACGAACAAGAACTTTTTATTGACTTCTTAATTGCGCCATTGACGGAAAGAGATCGCTACTAAGACCTTCCTTGATTAATATAGAAAATAAGCAATTTTCTAAATTTTGAACTGTAACAATATTTACTGTTAACATATTTTTCAACTTCTTTATTATTTTATTTTGTTTTTTGTTGATCATCGTAGATAAACTTCACTAAAAATCCCAATGGCGGATAATATTTGATATTTTTAGATAGATTGTTATGGTATAGACTAAATGTACGATGAAATATTAAAAAGAATTTTAATTAGCTCGATACAAAACGGGTAATATTTAGGGGTACTAATTATTTTAACCACTCAAAAAACTCTTCATTAGGCCTTATAACTTGAACTAAAACTAAACTAAACTAAGACTTAATAAGATATTTATTTTGAATAACACTAGCAAAAATTGGTACCAAATTCTACATTAAAATTAGTCTACAAAGATTAACCAATTAGATGTTTTAATTTCAACTAAAATTTAGATCAGAAAAAAAATATCTAGAATTTTATTTAAGGTTAAGCATTATAACTTTTATGTCTAGTAATGCCTAGTAATAGTAGATCAAATTTAAACTGCAAAACTTAATGTTCCTTTACATAAAACTTTTATGGTAATATTTCTTTTTCTAATATTTAAAAAAGTTATACCTCTTCTGTTTTTTCTCTCTTCTCGAAATGAACTAAATTATTAACACTTTTACGATAACCAAGCTTATAACAACCGATTTCATTAGTTCCAGAGACATGTTTAAAGACAGCAAGAACAACGCAACTAAGCCCTGTTCAAGAAATTTTAGTAGCAGAGAATCATTTCACTAATTCCTCTTCGAGTTAAATGAAAGCTTTAAAATGAACTGTTTGAGGGGCAAAAATCAACAGAGCTTTTACTACCCCGGTAGAGCGATGGTCATAAAGCAGAAAACGACTTTAAGCGAAAAGCAAGGGTTGTAAAACTCGCATTTTAATGAAGGACCAGACTGCATTAGTCCGCATTTCTATTCATTCGTTGCGCCTCTTGAAACTTTAGAAATTAAGCTTAATTTTGGCCAAAAATGGAATACGAAATTGTATAGGACATTGTCAACGAAGTTTTCCTTAAACTTTAATAACTTATAATGATTTAAAATAACGAATTTAACTATAGTTTTAATTTAATATACATTGCAACGATAATACTTAATTATTTAGTCAGATAAAAATACCATCTCTAAAGCATAGGCACTGCAAGAAATCTGCTGAATAAATGATGACTGGTAAAATAATTCACTAGCGGCATCATATTTATTTTCAAAGCATGTATTATATTAGAATCAAATAATTTATTGCTGTACATATTTGTGAGAATTGACACAAAGAGAGCGTAGTACGTGTGATCGAATTACATGAATCATTCAGCTAAAAATGCTAGAAGACGCTAAAATAAGCCGATAATTTTAAAGCCGTTTCTAGAAAAACACTTAAATACGATACTCAATACACTGGAATGAATTAAAGAATAACACAAGCTGAGATTTAAAAGGGATGCAGAATGTTGCCTATACCTACTTTTATTGGGCATCTGGTAACACCATAATTTCTGTAGTAATATGTATTAATTTAATAACGTCGACACGTGATAATTATAGGTGTAATAAAGGTGAGAATTTTGAGATATAGAGTTTTGGATAGATTTTGAATTCTATATAACCGCTAACACCACCTGTCCTCGAGCTTGTTTTGTAGCCTCTCGATGCCTACTTGTCTTCTCTAATCACAAAACACCAGTTTAACCAGTAACCAAAACTCTAATAACACACAACTAAAACAACCTTTCATGTTTTAAGTAACTTCTAACAACAAACCATCATTTTTTTGGAAAAAAACTTGTGTGACAACATTACGAAAACACATAAATTAATAGTTTGCTAAAGAGACCTTATATTTTAAAAAGATTAAACGTATCAAGTGTTGCCTCCACGAGCTCGAATAATTGCTTGCATTCTTCTCGGCATGCCTAAAATGAAGTGACGAATATCTTCTTGAGAAATAAGGTTCTATACCTCTAAAACAGCGTATTGTAGTTCTTTAAATTTTAAGAAACAAAAACAAAATGTTTTATAGTTTTTACTCAAGGATGTTCTAAAAGGTTTAAATACGATAACGCCATGCATCCTAATGATGTTACTTCCTACAAAATCAACTTAAGGAACAACAAAATCTGTCAGAATTTCATTAATGTACCTGACAGCAGTTAAAGGGCCTTTTGGAATTGCGTTCAACACTTTGCGTGCCTCTACAGAAATTCCAGCCCATACCATAAGTGAATCCCTTTGATAGCCTACCCTAGGACTTGTGGTCTTCGACATACCCTTTCACGACTATAGGGCCACGATTCCTGGCAAACTGAAGTCATAGTATGATGACGCCTAAAAAGCTCTGGATAAATCGCGGGTCTATGACTAGCAATATTGACAATTTTTTCGTCTAACGGTTCAACGTGATAAAGTCGTTTTTTGATTCCTACAGTTGTAGCACTATGATCTCGAAGACTTAGTAAGATTAGATTATGCACTCGTCAAAAGCGTGTATAAATACGATTTACGCTGCTATTTGTTATGGGATGATAATGTTGGACAACATAAGCCTTTCTTGTGTCTTCGAATCGATTGGGTATCTTCAGAATTGACTGGGTAGACTTGTTGAGTATAGCAAAAGCTTGACAAATATCCTGCAAATTCATTAAAAGCAACAATATTCCATTTGCAAATATGCAGTTTGGAATGATAAAAGTATGAAGTTTTTTTTTTATAGACCTCCTATGAAATCCAATTTTTTTTCAAATAAACGGATGATTTTAAAACATGATGTTTTATTTATGTGTAAGTCATAGAAATAACACAACATCGCAACACATGTTTTAAAAATAATTAAAAGGAAGTCATATATATAAAATGCTCCGTTTTTTATACCAGTGATTGTATTTTATCTGAAATTATTTTTGCTATATTTTTTACACAAACTCACTTAAAATCGATTAATTATAATTGTGAAAGGAACTTCACGTTCTTAAACAAAACTAACTTCATGTCAAAAAATTAATTAAACAGCAAACAAAATCAAATTAGGTTATACGAAAAGCCTACGTTGAATCATAAAGCGGAAGTTTAAATCTCAATAAATAACTATAAACTGATAAGAGTAATAAAAATGATTTATAAGCGATATGGCTTACATAGCATTTCTCGCCATTTCGCTTATCGGGCATTTCAATCAGCACTAGCGTGATACGCACCATTAAACATTCTGTAAAGTCTTTCTGAATTTTAATTATTTTTTATAGCCGAATGAGTTTAAATAGGGTTTTAGGTGTAAATCATTAGTAACACGATATAAATACGACGGCTTAAGAATTTTTAATTATAATTATAGGCGTTGTTGATATCTGAGATCAGGTTATAATATTTAACCTAATGATATAGGGATATAAGCTCCTTTACCTATATTTTGTAACGAAATACAGGTACACACTTTTATTGGCAACATATAAAAAACATGTAAAAACCGACTAAAAAATTAAAAGTGCATACAATTTCATGAAACGCGCCATTTTTAAAGCCCCATGGAACAACTTAGAAATATTTATTGTTTATTGTTTTTGCCGAAAGAGACCCATAACTTCAAAAGAATACTGACAGTCAAAGCAAGCAAGTATGTAAATTCTAGAAAGTGTAAAATACAGGGATTTACAATAATGTAACCTAAATTGGAGCCAAAATCGGGCCATCAAACAAGATGAACTACTTAAAAACTAGACACTATAAATGACAATATTAAACTAAACGTAAGTAGGACCCAAGATAAACCCTACGAATCAACTTATGATTAAAATAGTACAAAAAATTAGGAAAATAATTAACATATTTGCATTTTCATAATAATATTTTAAAATAATAATAATAATTTAGTTTAAGTCAATCAGATATATTCTATTTAAAATTAGCCTTTAACTTAACATATACTTTTCTTAAAGATTACCATAAGCTGGTCGAATTGATAATAACAATAAATAAATAACATCAATATTGTGTGAGAATTAAATCTAATACCATAATTAAAAGAAAAAAAATTTAAATCATTTAACGTACAGAAAGCATAGAATCCGATTCCGAGACCAAAAGTTTAGGTAGAAATGCTAAGCGTAACATCGCCTAAATAAAACATATTTATAAGCAAAAATGGTATACATACATTCAAAAGGTCACATTTGCAATCATATATTATTTAATTATCATCATTTATTATTATAATTTTTTTAAATTGTTTTTAGGATAGGTATTTTTTATTCTGTCAATTTAATCTTTAATTTTATGATCATAATTTACTGTTTTATAATTCCGATTTATTGTTATATTAATTCATATCCTGACCAACTGAAAAATATTGATGAATTAAAAAAAGCAGAAAATGAGTAATTATACTGCCTATCAAAATTATACCAGAATTTATACAAAGGCTTTTGGGTTATACGCAAAGTAAGTACACATAATCCCGTTTCTAAAGCCTAATATGATATCTACCTACGTGTACTGCTTATTGGCTCCTTCCAGATGCTAAAAATTAGTCGAAGGGAAACCTCAGATGATAGAAACAAGCATTTACTGTATGTAGGGATGTGTATAATGGGCTTTATAAAGAAATAACCGTTTGGTTTAATTTTATGACTTAAAGTTTGTATTATACACGAGATTATTTTGATTTGACGCTAGCGTTGATCAAGCCCTTTGTTTAATATTTTACTAAATATTTATTTTTTTTTTACCTTTTTCCTATTAAGTAAAGAATAGCTTTTATTTTTATTTAATAACATAACATATCATAATAACATAATAGCTTATTTATTTCAATGAACATTTGCCACATATTTGACATAATAGTCTTGCTGCAAGTGCAAAGACACGTTGCATAAATATCATTAGTAAAATATTATTGAATTTAAGCGTTTACTTTTTTATAAATAATAATAAGATACCATTCTTTTTAATAAATTGTGTTGCTTTTATTTTGTAGTTCAGATTCAATATTGAGTAAAGTCTATTAAGGAAACGTTTTGCTTACTGAGAGGCCTTTGCCTATTATATTTGCTTTATAATATTTCGACCCATTTAATAATATTTCATAGCTAAATCATTATAGTTTAAATATTACTGATTCTTCAATAGTTAGTTGACTTATAAAAAAACAAGGCAACATTTTTCAAAGCTTTTTAAACATTTCTTTTGCATTGGTAAAGACGATCAATTCAAAATAGTTTCATGATATTTTAACGTCTTCTGTTGTTTAATTTAGAAATATTTTAAACGTAGACAGTCAATGCGAGTCAGGTGAAAGTAGATATTCCTAGAAGCTGTTTTGAAAAATTAGTAATAAACCTATAATCAGGATCTATAAATTTAAATTTCACAACAAAGCTGAAAGCTAACTTTTTACAAAATGTAAATCTTTATATTTTGAAAATATACGTATATTGGTCAGATTTAGTAGCAAACCTTCACACGTTTCTGGGTCTATTTGTATTGTACCGACCCAACCAGGTAATAGCAAAAATATGGTAATATTGAGCTAATAACTACCAGAAACCTATAATTAGGTAACATTTTGGTTTCCTGTGCCTAATTTAAATACGATAAAACAAAATTATATTTTAAACTACTGTCATAAATATTGGTCATAATGTGTGCTAGTATTTTTCCATTGAATTTAAATGAAGGTGAAGCTGAAAAATTACACTAAAGAAATGATTATAAATGCTGTAAAAGTAGATCTTTTAATATATGTTTTACAATTAATTGCTTAAATAAATTATTTAAGACAGATGGTTTTTAAAATCCCCCAAGGGGTAGCAATTGAATTGGTATTACTCAATTACAATTGCACGTCTCCCTTAAGATTTTCCACGAGAAAAAATTTTAAACTTTTTACAGTTTCATATATTCATAATTTTTGATTACATTTTTATTTAAACAATTTGCATTTATAAATGGAAGATTAAAATTGGAAAAAATTAAATAAAATGTACAATAAAATATATTTTAGAGCATTGCACAGATTTTAAAAAGAAATTCAATATATTAAAATTTTATTTGTAATTTAAAATTATTATTATTTATATGTTATTATTATTTTGTATTAACTCATAACATAATCACGGAACTAAATTTATTCTAAACCGCAATATTTAAATTAAAATGAGAAATTTAACCTTAACAAAAAAAATTACATTTTTGGTTCCTTTCTTTTGTCTACCTGATACAAATATTATGAAAAAATCATACGTGACGTTTACATTATTTATAGGTACTTGAAGAGGTTCTGGTATTACCAAAATTGTTATATTAAACACAAATTTCCTAATACATATACCAATATACCTAATACATAGAAATATAGGGCGGTCACGTTCAAGATTTTTATATTTATTGCTGCAGATACTGTCTGCAGAGATAGCGGAAAATTGTATTTATTAAGGGTAATATTAATATTAAGATATTAAGTTTTTTTATGATTTAAATTTATGAAAAAAACACCTTAATGCTTTATTAAATATTATATGAAATAATATACTGATAATAAACTATATATTGATGGTTAATAAAAATACAAAGCACAAAAATATAAAAAACGATTCTCTTATTCAATATTTTTTTACCTATGTCAGATACAGGAGGTTCTTTAAAACATTTAAATTTTGAAAGTCTTTCAATGCCTAATAAATGGTCAATAATGTCTGAGAGGTTGTAGAGGAAATCATCTTCGCTTTTTAATTTTATTTATTAAAAATTATGATTTAATCTTCAACAACATTATCGACACTACTAGTACCGCCTTTATAAATTAATTCTCAATATGAGCCTTGCGGTGGCGACTTTTACATACTTTGAAAAACTTACCGCAACACGATCGTTCTTAACGTTCCATTAACATCGTTCGATTGATTGTGAATTTGCGTCAATGGAAATCAAACTTATGAATTTCCTTTCGCAGGCTGTATTAAGCAACTCTAAAATACCCTGTTACTAGTTGGCACACACTTTTCAGTGCATGATAGTAAATAATTGTTCTGCTTAAAGCAAGATGATAAAAGACGTTTCCAGCGTCAGCAGATTTTCTTCTATTTCCTTTATTTTTATTTGAACGTTAAACCTCTTAATTGGAGAAAGATTTTTACTATGTATTAAAAACATTGAGATTTTATGCACCTAACGATCCTAACATTTTATCTTATTATTAATTTAATTATTTACCTTAATTAAATTAAAAAAAACAATATAAAATAATTACAATACATACTAGGTTACGTCTCTACCCTAGGTTATCATTAAGTAAATATGATATTTAAATAATCATTTTTAAGTCTTTTCTTTTGTATTGCAACATCCAACGACATGACTTTATATTTTCTTTAGATTCAAAAAGTAAGGTGATAATAAGAAACGAGCTTAGTTAAAATTGTATATTGCCTAATCGTCACACCTAATTCACCGTAAAGCAGTCTTAAACTACATTAATAATAAATATAACACTGCTTTAACTCTGTAATATCAGGTCTTATTGCGGTTTAGTCGCACTTTATGCCTCTTACCCCAATGCGCTATCAGAAACCCCAGAAGTACGCACGATTTCTCTCATTTATTAAAACGTTACCTGGACCCCATTCCTTTTAATGTTCCCACTTGTGTCCTAATGTACTTGAAGAGATAAGACACTACATGTGGATGCCCAGCTAAATGATCTTTCTTTGATTGAATGGGGTAGAAAGGTAAATACAGTAAAAGCGGTCTTCTTAAATTATAATAAAAACTTAGAAAAGAAGAAATGTATAATAAGAATAAACTGATAAAATTTACTTACTGTATTTCGGAAAAATACCAAAGTATATCTGTAAGAAGGATTTGCTAAGCCTCAGTTGTTTGTTATTAAAACACGTTATTTTTGCTAAATATGAAACCTATATTTAGTGACAACAAGGCACATACAAAGTTTACAAAGTCATTTTTTACTCGAGAGAGAGAGAGATAAGTCGTCTGTTTGCGGCAACCCACAGATCGCGCACCACGTAGTGGCGGTTTCTTGAAGTGACAAATTTGGATGTTGCCACATTCACTTAAATTTTAAGTTATTTTGCCCAAACACAATTATAAGTTACTAACGGTTATCTCTGAAAGATATAGTAAAGGGAATAGGTATTTCACTTTTATTATATTATATTATATTAAACAGTTTCCGAAATAAATCCCTAAAATGTACTTAGCATTTTGACCAACATTTTTTAATACAGGAAGGGAGATTTTAATTTTCCTCAAATTTCACTTTGCAAGTTTTAGGTGTAAATCATTAGTAACACGATATAAATACGACGGCTTAAGAATTTTTAATTATAATTATAGGCGTTGTTGATATCTGAGGCCAGGTTATAATATTTAACCTAATGATATAGGGATATAAGCTCCTTTACCTATATTTTGTAACGAAATACAGGTACACACTTTTATTGGCAATATCAAAAACTATAACCTAACTCGCGTTGACTAACGTTTAATTGTTTCCAGGTAGAAACCGACTAAAAAATTAAAAGTGCATACAATTTCATGAAACGCGCCATTTTTAAAGCCCCATGAAACAACATAGAAATATTTATTGTTTTTGCTGAAAGAGACCCATAATTTCAAAAGAATACTGACAGTCAAAGCAAGCAAGTATATAAACCCGCAGATCGCGCACCACGTAGTGGCGGTTTCTTGAAGTGACAAATTCGGATGTTGCCACATTAACTTAAATTTTAAGTTATTTTGCCCAAACACAATTATAAGTTACTAACGGTTATCTCCGAAAGATATAGTAAATGGAACAGGTATTTCACTTTTATTATATTATATTATATTAAACAGTTTCCGAAATAAATCCCTAAAATTTACTTAGCATTTTGACCAACATTTTTTAATACAGGAAGAGAGATTTTAATTTTCCTCAAATTTCACTTTGCAAGATCAAGAATATATTTTAAAAATTTTATCTGTTTCGGTTCTTTAGAGATTAAATTTTTGTTAAATAAATTTAGAAAAAAAAACTATGTTCTTTCAATAAAACGCCGAACCATCTTTAAAAAGAGGTACTATATATTTCAGTAGACAGTTAGATATGTAAAAAATAGGATGATTAAGGAGTTATGTTAAGACATAACGTCGTTTGCTCAATATTAAGTGAAATATCTTGGCCTGACAATTTATACCTAACCTATTTAATAAACTTGTGTTGTACCATTTCCAGATGATTTGCATGTGCCTGATAATATGGTGGCCAAATAACATTTGAGAACTCTATATAATATTTAAAAAGACTAAATAATATTTAAGATCTGACCTCTTTCTGACTGAGAGGTGTGTAAAAAGTTTTACAGCAAGTATATTTTAAAATGTTTACTACCTCTTTTAATACATCGCAAAATAACGTCATGGTTCTCTAAATATGTAAGTTTAGTATCTAAGTACACACCAAGATGTTTAATTATACTTCAGAAAGAGCAGTATTATTAATGTGATATTGAGCAAGTACTGGTTCAACTAAACTGCTAAGACGCATCAAGTGGCATTTGGATATATTAATAGTCACGTTATTTGTAAGACTCCAACTTAAAATAGCATTTAGATCTATTTACATATAGTTCTTGTAAAGAATTTATTTGACGATAACTATATAAAACACATTACCTTTGTTTGCTGTCTTGAATTTTATCTAGCAAACTTTAGTAATATGTATCCATTCATACCACCTATTAATGTTAAAACAAACTAATTTAGTAGAGCCTCCTAAAGAGAATGAAACCAATAAAAAGTAGGCTATATAAAAGTAAATCATATGTCTTTTAAGTCTAATGATTACACACATTAATACACATAATAAAAATCTTCAAAGATTACAGAAAATGTAGAGAATCAAGATATTATGGTATGCCAAAGTTACGACCTGAATGAGATATTATTCAATCAATCAATAAATCATATGCTTTATTGTCAAAAAATTACAACATTTTGTAGACAAAGCTAATAAAAAAAACATATAAAAACAAAACAAAACACACAAAATAAAAATAAAAATAAATATAAATATACAAACAAAATAAATACATGCAAAACTGTACAAAAACAATGTACCTGGTCAATATACATCATGAAAAATAAACACAATAGTTAATAACAGTAAATTAATTAAATACAAAATGAAAGTGCAATTCATTTACTAAAGAAAAAAAAAACTAATATATTCTCTATTTTAAGACATAAAAAGAGCCAGTGTGTGTGTGTGATACCCAAAAAGTTATCCTTGAAAAAAATCCTCCACTGCGTACAAGGCTTTTTCCAGAAAGTATGCCTTCAAAGCATTATGAAATCGAGGAAAAGAAGTAATTGATTTAATTGCCAAAGGCAAATGATTATGCATCTTTTTGGCTCTGTATAGAATAGAGCTTTTTACTAACTCGGACCGAGGGGTTTGCAGATAAAGATCATGCACTGCGTTGCGAAGTGAATAATTGTGAGACGGCCTACTTGGCATTTCTGACTTATGTTTGCGTACTAAGCAAATAGATTCCAATATGAATAAAGCGGGAAGAGTAAGTATCTTGTATTTTTTAAAGATTTCTTGAAGGTGAGCTCTGCTGTTAAGTCCAAGCAGATACCGAACTGCTCTCTTTTGGAGTTTAAAGATGCGCTCAAATTGAGTCACACCGCATGTGCCCCAGAATGGAAGGGCGTAACGTAGATGTGACTCAAAAAGGGCATAATAAACTGTTCTTGATGTTTGAAAACTTAATTCCCTGGAAACTGATCTTAAGGCAAAACATGCTGAACTTAATTTTTTATATAAGGCATCAATATGCAAGTCCCATTTTAGGGAGTAGTCAACATTAAGCCCCAAGAACTTCACAGATTCTACAACGTCCAAAGGGTTGAATAGTAGTTTTATATGATAAGACTTTAGTTTTTGAGACATTTAGGCACAGAAGATTAGAATTGCACCACGATATAATGGTAATTAAGTCATTAGAAATAGTAGCATGTAGTGCCCTAGCATCTGGATTGCTCCATGTAAAGCTAGTATCGTCAGCAAAAAGACAGATTTTGCCACTGATGTTAAGATTGGCTATGTCATTTACAAAAATCAGAAACAAAATAGGGCCCAGGACTGAACCTTGAGGTACCCCACATTCTATTGGTTTGCAAGAGGACTTCGTCGTATCAACCTTTACAAGCTGGTTTCTGTAACTGAGATACGATTTAAACCACTCAAGGGGCGTTCCTCTGAACCCATAGTGATTCAATTCGTCAATTAAGATGTTATGGTTTACACAATCAAAAGCCTTGGAGAAATCACAAAAAATTGTTGCTGTTGAATGATTTTTATTTATACTGGTGTAAACACTATTAAAGAGAGAAAACATAGCATCATTTGTGCACTTGTTACTCAAGTATCTAAATTGGTGAGGAGTAAGAATTTTATATTTAAACAGAAACGATAAGAGCCTTTTTTTAACCAATCGTTCAATGATCTTTGATAAAGTGGGAAGGAGTGCGATTGGGCGATAGTTTGAAGCTTGTTGTTTATCTCCTCCCTTATGTAAAGGCATAATTATTGCAGTCTTAAGGCAGGTAGGAAAGACTCCATTTTGAAATGACTTGTTAATTCAGTTTGTTAGATGGATTAAGGTGCAATTTGGCAGATTTGAAAACATTTTGAGAGTGAGCCCATCTGTACCAGATGATGATTTATTTTTTATTTCATTAATTGTAGTTTGAAGCTCTGTTGATACAATGGGGGTAAAAAAAAAGCTGTGTAAATTTTCATTTGGGAGATATGAACGAGGATCGTGAGAAGGTGTTATGAGAGCCATTAGATTTTTAGCTACATTAACAAAGTAATGATTAAGGTCCTCAGGCGAAGTAGCGATAGTGCTAGATAAAGAAGTCTTATTTCTTAATTTATTTACGATAGACCATGTTTCTTTGGCAACATTACTTGATTGGACATCTTGATTCGATATTATTCTCAACTTTATACTAAAAACACTATTTATCTTTCAATTTTTCGGAAAGTTTAAATAATAATTAATTAATATTTTTTAGAATAAAATTTTACTAATTCTCTCACATAATGGAAAAAAATTCACATGCATATCATAATATGGTAGCTTCTTAAAAAAAATTATACTTTATTAACGTCTCAATTGGAGCCCGATCTATGGGCTTTAGTATAACTGCTCTTTTTGAGGATTAAAGAATAGAGCAATTACACTACTACTTTTATAGAGTATAGCAAAGCTTTTAAATAAATAAATTAAACGTTGGTTTTGATGTTTATTTAACAATCCTAAGTTCACCTTTTAATCAATAGATGAAAATAACAAGTCAAAATTAGCAGTGCATTATCTGTTGTTTTTCAGATCTGTGGGATATCACAAGTGTCTTTCTTGGGTTTTATTTTGTTATAATAATAATTATAATAATAATAATTGTCTTTAATAAGAAAAAGACAATTTCTAAGAGGAAAAGTACATTTCTCAAAGGGCGAAGAATTTTTTGCTGAGAATTAAAAAGTATTTCTTTAATTTTTTTGCAAAAAGATTTTTTAAACTAAAATGTATGATATCCTTATTATACAATAATACTATATTATATGTAAAACAATGTAAAGTAAAATGTATGTAAAAAATGAAAGATTGCCTTGTGATGATTAGGCATAGAAAGAGTATTAGATCTAATGGGTACTATATGGGCATCTTGTCGAAACAATAATTTGGATATTAAATACTGCGGAACAGATGTTTTAAGTAGTTTAAATGCAAATATCATCAAAAAGTACTGATACGAAAAAGAAATATTAAGCCACTGAATCTAAATAATTTTGCGACAAATATGATCGCATTTTTTTAAGTTGTAAATAAATCTATCACAATTATGTTGAATTATTTGCAATCGTTGTCTGTCTACAAAACTTAAACACGGATATTATAAAATTAGGCAATAGTATACTTTGGACAAAACATAAAACTCGCAAAGCTTTTTCCGAACTTTAAAATTTAAAATATGTCGCATACAGTACATTTAGCGATAAGCAGGCCCTGCATAAGTTAGATATATGTTGGGAAAATCTTAATTGAGAATCTGGAAGCCTCAGTGAACTTCAACACATCGCTTTTTATTTCAAAGTTAACGTATTTCTTTAAAAACTCAGAATGTAAATAGAGGAGAAAAGTAAAACTTTAGTATGTCCCTGGATTTAAAAAAAAGTTGTGTTTCTTGCTGTATACGGTTATTTTTCTAAAGTCCGAGTTTACATTTGCTTTAATTTGATTATATTCGAATGCATCAAAAGTAAAAATAAGCTGTGTATCATCGGCTTAATTTTGAGTTTGGAAAAATTCAACAACTTAAATGAAAAGTTATCTATTTACATATATAACCTTGCTACTTATCTAAAATAGGGCAACGCTCATTTAGATACAGATGACACAGCTTTATTTATTATCATTCACCGATTAAATTAATAATTATATAGATCGTTGAATAAATTATCCATAAAAACAATACAATTTATAAATAAATTGATCTAAATGTAAAAATAATTTGAGGTTCTACATTGATACTAGTGTCAGATATAAACAACGCGTAAAAAATGCATTCAGTCTAGTTAAGCGTAAGTAGTACTTAAGTAATGACGTAATTTATGGATCAGTCTTAAAAAGTATCGATTATGGTCTTTATGATCAGCGAGTTCAAAATTCATGTCTAAGGTTTGTATATGATAGACGACATGAATTAAAAAGGCTATTTATGGAAAATAAAAGATAATTATAAGCCTTTATATTATAAATTAAATCCATAATATATTTTAACCTTCTTTAATAAATTTTATTTTCGATTTAATCACAGGTGTAACAAGTTAAAGAACTGACGTACTGTGTTAAAAACTGAGGTCCTACCATTTTATATTATTTGATTTAATTAAAATTTAATTTTCCGATACTTATAAAAAACCGAGAATATCCAAAAACAGTAACACTTTATTGAATCGTTAAAAGCTTCGAATCAGATATTTTTCTTCACTCCCGACTCGATTCCCTTTTGATTACCCATCTTCGCTTATATTTGAGCTTGTAAGAAATATAAAAGAAAATAAGTGAATCTGTATGAGACAAGTAAATGAAGCACGCTTATCATGCTGCCGTCTGCGATGCTTTATACATTTAATAACCTGCAATATGTTGCAGGCCCGTCTCTTGAAAAGCGCCGCGGCGGTTGTCATTTTGCGCATTCACCCCATTAACCCTGCCATTGCGCCTTTTCTTGATAAACTTTCCTGAGCAAATTAACTGAAAACATCTTTTGTTTTGCTTTAAAATTTTAAAAGCATAGAAACTATAGAAGTTTTATTAATTTATTAAGTCGAATGTTATATGAGAATGAATGAGATATGCTGGATTT
The DNA here is from genome assembly GCF_022605725.1 of Anthonomus grandis grandis. Lineage (NCBI taxonomy): Eukaryota > Metazoa > Arthropoda > Insecta > Coleoptera > Curculionidae > Anthonomus > Anthonomus grandis. The sequence continues at coordinate 2,167,788 of NC_065565.1, forward strand.
TGACTTTTTAATAATTGAGCTAAAAAAGAGAAGTTGAATTATAAAAAACTAAATTATAAAATTCTAAATGGAAATGAAGTGAATTTATAAATTCTTAAGAAAATATGAAAAACTTTTTGGGTATAGCTGGGTAGACTTGTAGGATTTTCGCCATTACGAACTTTGTTTCTTAATAGTTGAAAATTTGTTTTTATATGGACAGGTCGATAGAGCTTTTCTACGATTTAATTAATATTAAACATCTTATAGACACCTCCGATGGTACAAAGTCGCGAAAACATATTTGGTTCTTTAAGCTGGATTTGGTCTTAAAGATGAAACTAGATAAAATTAAAAAGAAACTTATAAAAAAATTACATAGTTTTCTAGTTATTTTAATTAGCATGCAATTCTGAATGTTTCATTATTTTAGTAAGTTTGATCTTATATGCTTTTAATTATTCTTATATATCTAAAGGTAAATAATAAAATTATGTTTGATTTAGGGTGGAAGAATCCATTTCAGGATAAAATATTAGAGAATTAGATAAGGAAAAGAGATTAATTGTCCACCTTACCTCCCAAAGGTTATTTTGGTTAAACCAAAACAACTTCTCATATCGAAAAAAAAAAGTATACGTGACCTCGTAAAGATACAACAAATGCAATTGTGAAGAAGCTGAAGTTTAGTTTAAAGTGATGCTGAAATTAGTATATTTATTATTAGGTATTTCACTTTACTGTATTAATGAGCTATAATACAATAAAGTGAAATACCCAATAATAAAAAATAGCCATATAAAAAGGATACAGGTCTTTTGATATCTATTTAATTCTTTTTACCGAAATTACATATATTATTCAAATATATTAATATTTTTCATCATGACAAATTTGTATTTTGCAATATCTTAATTATTATATTAAACAAAAAAAAATGTAGCAATCTTTTTTCTATGAGTATTATCGATAAATGTTTTTCTCGTACATCTGTAATAACAGTTATATTTTTATATGTAGTAGATGTAATCCTCGTGGTCTAATCTCTGTGTAATTTGTGCAAAATTTACATATTCAAGTCATAGAGAGGTCGGAATAACAAAATGACATTCCAAGTTTTCCCAAAGGGTGGCTTAACGGATCATCCGAAACTCAAATGTCACCTTAAACTAACTGTTAAAAGAGGGGAAAGTTAATCCCCTGAAAATACTCTCGTGTCCTACTTTTGCCTTTTTGAAGAAAATATAAAAATGCGGCAAGTTACCTTTTTGACGAGAAAGACTTTTTTATGAATTCAAATTTGATATTTTTAATATTCGGTTTGGAATATGGCTTATACTCATATTTCTCTCGGATTAAATTGTTTTATATTTATTTATATTTCATTACAAATTTGAGTCCTTTTTTGGTATGGATATATGTGAAAAAGAAAATCTGCCCTTGTCATTAGGATATGTAAAAAATCAGATAAGACGTCCATTTCCGATACCGGAAATGTTTTATTGTTGTTGTCTGATGTTATACTTTTGTTCCCAAGTACGAAAAATTAATTGCATAAACATTGTGTTTTCCGTTTAGGTAAAAAAACTATAAAGAAACGAAAAAAAACATTAAGCTATTTAACTTACCTACACATTATCGGACTAATAATGCAGATGGTAAACTCACCTAAAAATAAAAAAGGCAATTAAATTAACTACAAAAAACAGATATGGGCTATAAATTACGAAACACAATGGGCCATTTTGAAACGCCTATGGTATTATACAGTGCCTACATAGGACATTTAAAAATCAACCTAATTATGGTTTACAACGCGATTAAAGCAATTTTAACAGTTAAAATAAAGTCCAGTCAATTTTAAAATAGTACGAGTACATATTTTTTTAGTTAGAAAATATATATAGTAAGTGTAATTTGGTCAGAATTAAGATTTTTATTATATCATTTTTTTTTTAATTATTATTTTAAGTATACACTTTGTATACATTAAAAGGATTTGTGAATTATAGAAATCCAGTGTTTCCCGTGTGCAACAAAAATAATATGATGAGTAGTAAAGTATCTGCTCTGCCATTCTACATTATTCCAGCTTCATAAAGTGGCCTAGACGCGGTAGACATAATACTTTTACTTTTTTATATATTTTATGAAACTTAAAATGTCGCGAGTATAAATTAGAGTTGTATCGAATATAATATAATTATATCCTAAAAGCATGTCACCTGCTATTATAATATATAATATAATAATATTATTAATGTCTTTATTCAAATGTGTAGCCTAAAGCCCACTTCCTAGTTTAACCATATAAATCAAAGAAAAGTAATTACAGAAGATTTTAGAAATATATCTCAAATAGTTAACTAAAAAATTTGATTTGGATATTTTAAGTTTATAAACTAACATTGACCTATGTGCCTATTTTCATACCAAGTTTCAACATGTTTTGTCATTCGTCTATACACAGGGTTAAAAATAAGGAACAGAAACTCCAGGTGAGTATTGTACATGTGAAAATAATTTTAAAAAACCCATTTTTTCTACATTAACATGATTTTAATTATAGCGCTATTAAAACAAATGTTACAGAGATTTCTTCAATTAGTTCTAGGAACAATTGTTATCTCGTTACCTATCATCAATTAGACACGGTAAATCATAAAACTAAAAATTAAATATGCTTACTTCAAAATAATTTCTTTCGGCAATAATAGTTTTATAGGAACAAAATATATTCTTTATCAGGTTTGTAGATATTTATGTTATTATTAATAACTTAATAATTACATAAGGACCAATATAAGAATCAAGGTAAGTACAAGGTGAAGTACAAAATAAGGCATAAAATAATAATTTAGTCTTTCTAAAAATATTAATTTTTTAAAGATGCTCAAAGTATTCATGCATTTTTCTCTATACAAAGATATATAGGACTGACAGTATTAAAAATAACTACATAATTTTTGAATTCTTTTTAATTCTAGTTGTGGGAATTTAAATCCGTTACCCTAAATTTTCTTTTTTTCAGTATTTGCAATGAAAACTACGTATTTGATTTATCCCTTAGAGAACAATCCAAAGGATTTTAATCGGTAGAACGAGGAAGGTACTGCATAAGGTAACACCAATCATCTGGATGTTCAGGGTCTTTTTGAATTAGAAGCAAAACTTCTTTCTGCTCAGGTACCCGCTTTCATATTCATATATACATAGGCTCATTAATTTTATAGACAGCTGTTGTATAGAAGCTAAGCGACTGTTCTCCTAAAAAGTCGCAAATTTTTACTTATATATAAATTTTGTAGAATAGAAAGAATTGCATATATAAGTCCAAATTTTAAATCGAGTAACGAAGTAATAAATTTTAGTTAATAATTAGTAGTTTAGAAGAATAATACAATAACTTTTCATTAAAAAATTTATTCTCTCTATAAAAAGGAGATATTCTAACTATTATGAAAAAGTTTATTTTTGATTACTTAAAATATTATTTTATTTAGTATTGCAGCTTAAGTTTTATACTATTTATCGAGATACCGTATATAAGTTAACAAGACATTAACTTTTTTTGCTCAATTCTCTACAAATATTTTTCTATTATATTAATTTTTCGTATTTACAAGTCGTTTATCATACTTCAAATTGCTAATGCCAAAATTCATTTATATAATTTACAATAAAAACGTTTGTATTTTAACCGAATATCTAGATTTAAAAATACCCATCTACTATCAGCTATAAAACAGAAAGGGCATTACACAAACACGCTACTGCATGTCTGGCAACCTTCCCGCATTTGAATTAATATTGTATTTAACTCGACAGACGTAAAACGTAGAATGTATATTGGATTGTATTATTTTTGCCAGGAACGTATCCATATAAAATATGCAAATATCAGAGAACATTTGTGGCAAGGTTTAAAGGATTGTAAAGTTGCTTTTGTTACTATTATAATATTTATGATTAATATTTTAAACTTAAATGGCATATTATTTTGATAGGTGTCTCATGTCGAATTGAAGTAAAGTCTCTCGAAAAGTACCCTTCGGGAAATTTTTTAAATGCGACAACTATAAAAAAAGGAGTTATTTATGTTTATTATTACCAAAAAAAAACTGTTATATTTTTAAATGAAAAGAAATTCTTATATACAAAAATATAAATATATTATAATATATTATATATCTTCTAAATATCTTCCCACATTATATTATAATAAACAGTTTAAATTCTTCTAGACGTATGTAGCAAACTGAAAAATGTATTTAGTACAATTTTTACGATTTCAGTTTATGCCTGCAACATAGTCAATATACAGAGGCAACATTTTGATCGTGAAACACAGTTACGAGCTGTAGGTGTAATAGAGGGTGGTGTGAACATCCCCGACGTTTTCATATTAATTTGGCTCTTATTGAGGGGTTTTTTTAACAGTAAATCAATATCGGGATTAAATTTGAGAAATTGTTCATCGCATATGCACGACAGAACCCTTTGCAGAGTACTTAAGCAATATAATTTTGATGATTCTCTGCAGGAACCTTTTTGCCTATGGTTAACTGATGTTATAAAGATTGTGATGAAAGGGAGGAACCTAGGTTTTGTGAAATTAAAAAAAAGTAAAAGTGAGACTGGCAAATTAAGAGATAATGTATTACGTAATCTCGTACTATCAAATATCAAAAGTGTTAAGAAAGGTGATACAAATAGAATTTTCTCTCTTAGTGAAATTGCTGGAAGGCTCTTACTGACTTTTAAATAAATTTAACTAATTTTCGCTTTGAGTTAGTTACAGTAATTGACGCTGACATAACCTCTATTTTATATTTATACAGCTGCTTTCATTATACAGTTTACTACTTATACAGTTGCTTTCATTTCAAAACGATCCACCCTTAATAACTTTCTTAAAAAAAAAAAAAAAAAAAAAAACACGTCCAATTAGATATACAAGGGGACGTTTAATTATGCATTTATTGAAGTTCTGTCAATCACCTCCTCACCTCCAGCTAACCTCATTTAAATATGTCAAATGGGAACCCCCATCGTGTGATACATCATAGTAAGGAGCGTAAAATTCTCTATTCAACGGTACCAAAAAAAAATGAAATTGGTAAATGTGTAAGCAAATAGTTAGCGAAAATGTCTAGAAATAATGAATATTTTATTATTCACTATTATAGATTGCAAAAATCTTTGCAGTCTTATAGCTTTGTATGTGTATTTATTTCACTTATATTTTTTGCGAAACCTACCTAATAGGAACAAAAAAACACTGCAATACCTTACATTTTTAAGGCGTTTAAAAAGCAGGCGATTTATTATTGTTAAAACTGTCAGTTTGACGCGTGCAATTTTTCAATTTTAGTTAAAACAGTGAGTTAATAAAATGGTGTATACGCTAGCCGAAAGAATAGAAACAATTTTCCTTTATGGAGCTCAAGATCGTGTGCTCGCAGAACCGCGAGAGTATTTAATGAAAGGTATCAAGATAAAAACGTGAGCCATAAATTACGTATTAGAATTGATACGAAAATTTGAAGAGACGGGATCGATTTGCAATAAGAAAAATATGAAAATAGAGTTGTCGATGAAGCATGCCAAGTTAAAGTACTAGGACAATTTGCTATGGATCCAACTTTGTCTATACCAAAGGCCGCAAAACTAACAAATATTTCCACTGGTTCCGTACATAAAGTTTAAAAAAAAAAGTTCTTTCCTTATAAAATTCATATTCTTCATGAACTCGGAGAAGATGATTTTGATAGGAGAATTCAATTTTGTGAAGTGATGTGCCAGCGAATTGACGACGATCCCCATTTATTGAAGAACATTTACTTCAGTGACGAATCGACCTTTTTTTTAAATGGCCTGGTGAACAGACATAACTGTAGATACTGGGATAATGAAAATCCGCATGTTTTTCGGGAAGGCTATACCCAATATCCCCAAAAAATTAATGTTTGGGCAGGAATTTATAGGAATGAAATAATCGGGCCACTTTTTTGGAAGAAAATTTGACTGGCAAAATTTATTTAAACTTTTTAGAAAATGCAATATACCCTTCCATCATCCAATCTATGGAAAATCAAGTAGATCAACATGGTGCTATATTATTGAATGAAAATAATATACATTTTCAGCAGGATGGAGCTCCCGCGCACTACACTTTGGTAGTTCGAGAGTGGCTTGATGAAAATTTTCAAGAAAAGTGGATTGGCAGACGTGGTGCCATCGAATGGCCTGCGCGGTCTCCGGACCTAACCCCATTCATTATACTTGAACAGTATAATGAATCTATTATATGCCCACTTCCAAAAAAATCCAAGGCAGAAACATTAACAAGTTTAAGACCTGTTACATTATTACCAGTTTTATCAAAAATCCTAAAGAAATTGTATAGCCAAGTAATAGGAAATCTTTTAAAAAACAATATTATATCTGATTTCAACACAGGTTTCGAGAGCATTACAGTACTACCCTACCACTGCACTTTTGAATGTAAATGATGATATAATTAGAGCTACGGATAATCAAAATTAACGTTCTTTGTATTGCGTGGTTTTTCGAAAGCTTTTGAGAGGGTCAGTTATCATGTGTTAAAAATGTGTAAAGATTATTGATTTAATTGAAAATAAAAAATAGGTTGATGGTATGTATTTCAACCCGCTTCCGGTTACTACAAGCGTTCCGCAGATATTTTTAGAAATTAAAAATGGTTAGGTGGTTTTCCTGATGATTTACAATTGTATTCCAGTTTCGAATTTAACCAAGCTCTGGAGGAATTGGAACATTCTTATTTATCAGGATCTCATAAAAATGTGCAGCTTTTCAAAATCTCACAATTTAAATCTTAATGCAAATAAATCGGATTGGATATATGCTTGGTAGTATAAAATATAAGGAACGCCTACAGGGCAATTTTTAACCTTGAATTTTGCAAGAAACCTATGTTTCATCAGTGATACGCACCTGCGCTTTAATGGCTACGTTGATAGTTTGCTAACAAAATTATGATTTTGTTAGCAAATCATAATTATGCAAAAAAAAACAATATGTTGTTAATTGAAAACATTATATGCTAATAACAAAAACTTTTAGGAGAAAAAGGTTTAATTTAAGGAAAAAACTTTGTAAGCATATGATTTTTCCGATTTTCAATTATGCGGGTAATTTGTATGGTCTCTGTTTGGAGTTATTATCACGTACATGTGTCGTGTTTGGAATCATAAAGTACGACCAGTTTTCCAGAAACCGAAAGTATTGTGTTGGTTTTTAACTCCGAAAGTATGAAAATTGTATTTCACAATATTTACACATATATATTATAAGGGTGGGTACTCTAACTGGAATAAATTCGCTAGCGCTCTTACAAAGATATTTCAATAAAACAAACAAGTCTACTAAGATTTTCTGCCGCCTTTTAAAATCTATTAAAAATTTTTTTTTATCCCCTTCGAAAGAAAAAACCAACTCTACTTAATCATATTCTAGTTGTGGTACCATCTTAAAAAGCTCTTTAAAAAAATTGGCGTTATAGTTTTCTTTTCGAAACAAAATCCTTGACTTAAAATTGAAAAAAACTGTTTAAAAGTATGAAGGTATAAAACAAAATATTCCGACGTTAAATGCGTATTTTGTTTATCTTGAATAGGTGATTAATCGCTATAAAATGATCTAAGTGCACCAAAATTATGTACATGCCACAGTAAATAATCACCTTTAAATGACTACAATAATTACATTTTTTATTTAATATAAAAACGCACAGATAAACAGGTCTTTGTCCAGAAAATCGAATTAAAGGATGAGTAGGTATAATAAGAAAACTGTTTTTTAGTAAAATAAGTCCTAGTATCAATTCCTGCATATCTATTTACGTCACAATGCCGTACCTAAAAAAAGTTTAAAAATCGAATGGTCATTGAATTAAGAAACCGCATGCAAACTCAAAATCAAGTTGTGGCGCAATTTCGAAAAACTCATCCTGATTTGCTTTCACTGAGTCAAAGTACTGTGAGTAAAATTAAGGAGCAATTGGACATGTAAGAAGTATCTAAACAAAAACGACCATCGATAAGCAAGGATACAAAACCTGATATTCTGCTAAGCTATGAAGAATCACTCTATCACTGTGGCAAGATGAGTAGCTTGGGATAACGATGTATGTAACAAAACAATTTAAAAAAATCTAAAATCTAAAATAAGAATTTTTACAACATACATAGGTACCCGAATTAAAATGACTATTTCCTACTGAAAATGGAAATTTTGATGAATGAATCTGATAAATTTCCCGTTTTTGGCAGCATGTTTGTGATTCTCAGCGAAAATACCTTTGGTAGCTTAACTGGATGCAAGAGGACCTCTTGGAATTGCTGCGCCAAGAACCGGTAAACAGCAGTAAATGATTTCTACCAAAAATTGTAAACTCCATCAACCAACATTATTATTATTCTTATTATCGAGATTTAAACGTAACTACACCAGAATTATTCAAGATTATGGTACTTGCATTTTGTGTATCTTCTTCCACATAGCGTTTTTTCTTCAAAAATATATGGCAATGTGTGTCTTCCGTTACAAGACATATATTACGTTATATGTATAAATCCTCGTAATTTTAAGAGTATAGACATAAGATTGTTTAAATTTTAATATTAAGGCATTTAATAATGCAGTAAAAGAAAACAAGGATTTCAATGGATTCTTGTAGTTTTATATTAGTCCTGGTTTTGCAGTCTTAATGTTCACAACAGTGTTTTTGTATGATGGAAGCCAGGTATTTGTTACAACAAACATATACCATCATATTTTTTTGGCAATTTTTGATGTTCAATATTGTTGTATGCCTGGTCTTGTATATTTTTTTAACTTAGATGTTATTTTTTATATACTTATCTAAAAAAATATTATTTTTATAGATACTAAATGTTATAATTATTATATTATTATTGGCTGAATGTGCTAGCACAAAGTCAAAAAAATATTATATTATTAAGTGTTATTATCAATAATAAAGAAAAATCCTAATATTTAAATTGAAAATAACTTGAATTCTCATCTATATATTACATAATAGCGTCACATTCATATTATATTGAAGCGTGCCATATAATGGTTCATAACTAGGCATGTATATACTATAAAAAACACAGGAGCTACTCTTATTTGAGAGTATAAATTATTAATAACTTATGGTCTACATATTAAAATTCAAATCTAAAAACACCAACATACCTGTTCTTTTTTTGAAACTAATAATATGTAAATAGAGGCAGAATGCAGTTGTAGGGACAGCAGAATTTTTTTTTTAATAGTTAAATGAAACATTTGGATAGCTACTACCCACCAAAATCTATTCTTTGTAAAAATCAGAGTAGAAAATTAATCTTCGTTGTTTCTAAATGCCATTAAAAAAAATCTCGAAAAATGATAAAATAATAAAGTGGTAAACTATTACCAGGTAAGCTTTATAATTAAAACCGATGCTCATATTTGCTTTTGGGCTTTAAAGTTTTCTTAATCAAACCTAATTAAATCCCTTTCATTTCAACGTGTAAATTTAAACAGACTTATTTTCTCATTTAATGCATCCAATTAGGCGCTCATAGAACGGAGAAATTCTTGTATAGTCTGGGGAATATTCAAAACTTTCGATGTAAAAGCAGAAAATTCTCGAGTTTTCACTGAGGCTAATACTAGTTTAAATATTAAGGAGCTTAATTAAGCTCCGTTATTAAACGGATAGAATGATTCCGCAGACAAGCAAAAAACTGAGACAAAAACGAACAAGTTCACGAAGTTTACATTAAATTTCGAATATGGCGGTTTGCCGTTATTAATTTTGGTTGCAAGATAATACTTTGAAGTTCATTTATTATGAATGTTTTGTACTCTCTTTGCATTTATATTGATTTTATAAAAAAATTATAAACGAAAAAGCATTTTCTTGGAAAAAAACACTAATGTAAGTTGTTAAAAAATATGATTAAATATATGTAAAATTTTATATATTATCTTATATATAGAAAGTAATAAAGTTGTCTTTTAAAAATTGAACATTTATGTTATAAGTCTATAAAAGATTATAGTTAAGTACGATTTTTAATAGCCCAACAAAAAGTGCAAAGATGACTATCAGAAGCAGTCAAGGTTTTTTTTTTCAAAATAAACAATAATAAAATAATATTTTTTTCTTTAGCTATAAAAATTGAAATAAAATATTCATGAGAATTTACACATAAAAAATTATTTGTGCTAAAAATACACTTCCAAGAGATAATCCACTCAAGCCAAATAAAAAATAGTAAAAGCTGTAGATTTTGCTTTTTATATGTTATTCATTTTTTCTTGAAGATATTATTAGACACAATAGTAGTTTAACCTTTAAAATGTTGCAAGCTTATTATGTATACTTGAAAATGTAAAAAAAAAATTATTAATATGAATGTTCTTTTCTTATATATAGAACTGAATTTGTAATAAAGAGAAACAACATATTTACAGAAGAATGGAATCGATCTTCTAATATCTAGCAATTTTTCTGTATTATCGTAATATAAAATATATTTTTTTTTATCTTTAAGAAGCATCTTCTATTTTCTAATTAATTTCATATCCATACAATAAATCATTATAACAATTTTTTTCTTAGGGATAGCTATAAACATTTAACTTAATTAACTGAAATCACTAAAAGATTAAAGACTCTTTTAGTGATTTCAGTTAATTAAGTTATTGAAAAAATAGTAATATTTAAAAAATGCATGAGTCAATGTTAATTTTGAGGTCATTGCTCTATTAGCAAATAAAAAATCAAGAGCGATGGACGTCGCGAGACATAACTATGAAACTAATCGAAATATTATAGATTTTACATTCAAAGGGATTCAAAATGCCGCTCACGATGGTCGTAACCGTTTAAATGCGACCCTGTGAAATTTCTGTTGCCGATTATTAAATAAAAAGCACGAGGGTTATTAAATAGAAGCACATCATTTTGAAAATTTGTTGGTCCATAAAAGCGCACCGCTGCTCCAGACATTGCAGTCATAATGACTCCTGTAATATAAGACGGAGGATAAAAACCGAAAAGAAAACGTAATGAGAATTTCAACTTGTCCCTAAAATATAGCTTGAGGTTGGTAGCAAAAAAACATTTTTTTTAATTTTTTATATGAATAGTCAATATAGTTAAAATAGAAAAACATGCAAAAATTACATATGCCTACAAATCGTTCGTTTATATATTAAGTTTCATTAATAATAGCATGTTATTTTATAAATCCAATATAAATGAATATCAAATTAACATTTAATACACAATTTAACTCCAATAGCGTTGTTATCATATGTTTATTATGAAACTAAATAAATAATTATTATGAATTTATGATATATTATTATTTCAATTTTTTCCTTACGTATAAAATAATAATGTAGTTAAATTGTTTAAAAGATTTGCTGCAAATTATTGCAGTATACGCTGTGTTACAGTATATTCCTTAAGTTTAATAGTTAGATTAGGTTAGATTAATATTAGGTTGAATCGCGACTAAAAGCTACTTACATTATTTTCATATTCAATGCTGAAAAAATGACTACTAAATTACTACAAGGTTTAAATATTAAATCCGTTTTGACGATCATTTTAAATAGTTTACGCCTGAATATTGGAACAAATCGGGCTCTTTTACGGTTATTTTTTAACATATTATAAAATGATACTCAATTAAATGAATCAAGTTCTATGTTTTAAAGAATTATTTAAGTAAAATAACAAGCAGCTAAAATATTCTAAATTAATGGCGGGAGCGTAATTTGTTGGCAGCGATTTAAGTTTTTGTATAATGAGGTTCATTGCTCGAAACCTTTGTGTTCCTAGACGAAAAGTAGACGCTCCTTTAGTCACTTATTTGTTCGTTGACTTAAAAATCGAAAGAAACTTCAGTCTCGCAGAAATAATAAATTTTTTGTGGACAGGAATGATTTATTACTTTAGTTATTATTGCTATATGTATGTATGACGTATATTTTTAATGAACTTTGCGTTTATAAAAAGGGACTAATTTATTAAACACTTAAAATGCCTCTTATTATTGACTTTATTCCTTTCAGGCTGGATGAAAATTAAACATTTACTCCTAAAAGTCTAAAAGAGGGTGGACAAATTATTTTGACTAAATGCGGCGCAGACCCTTTTGTTCCGACCACAAAGAAACGATTCATTAACATATTGAATTATTAAGAGGTGGCAATTAAACATTCTTTTTGGACTAAACAGGGTGGCCGCTATGCAAATTTATTATTGTTAAAAAGCATTCTTCACGGACCGTTAACCATGATTTATTTAAGGGATCAAAACGCTTCGGTGAATAATTTAAGCAGCTTGTGAAATATTATTTCTTTTCTTAGTGCTCCTAATGGCTTCTAATATAGAAAATTGTGGATTTTTTGGTATATCTATAAGTTAATTTTACTATTTAATTTATATCATTTATTTATTTATTTTTAATTTTATTAAAATAACTAGATATTATTATTAATAAAAACAATTATCACAAAAAATCACATTTAATTTTAATGTGCGAGAACTTTTATTTTAACAAATTACATGTTTACAGAAGCTGAACCTTGTTTTTATTTTGCGCATTTAACGGACTAACCTTTCGCTGTTTATTGCCATGCCGGTTTGTTTGGTTGTGTTGTAAAGGAACACAATAAAGGAATTTAAAATGCGTATAAAGTTACTATTGTTTATTCATCCACTAGTTATTATAAATTTATAAAGCATAATGAGGAGTGTAAGCTGTCTATCATATTTACATGTGTTATAATTTTATTTAACAAATATTATAATATAGATTAACTGAATATATGGCTGGTTCTGTATCAACCAAACTAAAATTTCCCTTTTTGTATATTATATATCAGGTTTAATCTGTTAATGTTCTTGGTTATTTAGTTTTATAGCGTGGGCTATTATTTAATGTTTGCACAAATAATATTTATCGAGAATTGTAGATGTTTTAAGTAGTTATATACTATATTTTTTATTAAATGATGCCTATTTTCAAATTAAACAAAATTAAACTGTTTATTATAATACTATTTAATTAAATTGCGTTTGCGACATAAGTATTAGTTTTAAGGTGTGGGAAAAAATCTTACCAAAAAGAAGCATGATGAATTTCTGGAAATTATTTTAAAGTTTGTAGAACCACCGCTAGAGAGCGCAATCAATAATAGTATAACCGAGAAAAAGATTAGTTTTTTAGAACATTTTATGAAAAATAGTAATTTTGTAACATTACACAGTCACACACCTCTTTCGGGAACAGACTTACGCCAGAAATACTTTTTTATGTCAGGAACAAACATATAGGTGAAACTCCTAAGCTAAATGTAAGTAGAACCCCAAGTCAAACAGTACAAAAAATATAGAAATAAGTAATGTATTAAAATTTTCATAACAATACATATTCGACAGTAGATATTAGGGTGTGCCGTATTACAACAACCAGCAATTAAAACCCTGAGAACCTTTCATTTATTTTTAAACAAAGGGACGATTATCCTGCTATATAGTGATAACATATAATTTTGGCTATTATAGTTTTTTGTAGAAAGAAACACAGGATACGTAACGCAGTCTAATTTTGATTGAAAGCAATCTAACTCTACAATTATCGAAATACGGACGTAATTTGACATGGCGTGCTTATTTAATACACTACAGCCTCAACGTTGAACCACAACCAATTTAAACAATTGTTTATGAACAATACACATCGCAATTAAATAATTATGAACTTTCTGGAACTAAGGTTGGCCCCTATAATTAAGGCAATCAATTTTCGGCAATTTAAATAGTTAAGATTTATAGGGTTAATTCGGTAATGGCCAAAGCTATTGTTGTTTTTTTATTATGGGGAATTCTATTGACTTTTATGTTTCAGTTCAAAGTATGTCTACTCTACAATCAGAAAAAATGCTTCTTTTCTAAATGAACTTAAGAAATATTTATGACGTAGATAATAACAGAAATCAGTACATCAACTTTATTTAAAACATGACCTATACTCTATTTCAGAAGTGTGTAGAGCAATAAAACCTCATTAGGTATGCAAAAGTGGTACCTGATGATCCACCAATATTTTATTCCACTACCTTAGTTGGGTATTAGTTTCAATGTAAAATTCTTTCTTTTCGTTGATTGCAGGTAGTGCCACCCGGTTTTGGGTCAATTTATGAGTTTTGTCCATTGTTACCCACTGATAAACATTGAAAACGGTTCGCCAAAGGCGTGCAACTGGGACTTGTTTTTTACCTTATAATTAATGTACTTAAATGCTATTTTATTTTAGAAAGTTACTTTTGTTTAAATGGAATAATATATTTTTTTCACAAATTTATTGAACATAATATGTAGAGTAAAACAGTTGAAAATGTCACTTTTGGATCTGGCACTTTTTGAACAGTGTATAACAATTTTAAATTATAATAGATTGTAGTCTTCTTCGTCATCTGACGAACCGTCATCACCTCTTGACATTATAATTAAAGGATCGACTGTCTGATCGATGAGGTTGTCAAGATCCCACATTTTGTCCTCTTGCTTAATTACATGCTGGACTGCTTTTCGCCAATTCTCTGGTGTCGCTTCCGTAATGGCTTGATCAAACAGTAGCTTAACATCTTTCATTTTAAAAGTCGTGTTTTGTCTTGCTACAAATCCTTTTACCTGCGCCCATATCAGTTCTATAGGATTTAGTTCGCAATGATATGGCGGTAAGCGCAGTACAGTTATATTATATTTTTCGGCTATATCTTCCACGGCGTATTTCATGAAACGAGTTTTGTGTAAGTTTGCTATTGCCAGCAGTTCTTTTTTTATCAAATTTGCTTCAAACGCAATACCTTTTGCAGTCAGCCAATCGATAATTTCTTGCTTTCTCCAACTTGAAGTTGGCGTCTTCTTTATTCGCCGTGAATGATAGCTTGCGTTATCCATAACCACCACCATATTAGCCGGAAGAAATTTTATCATTTCACCAAAATAGTCCTCGAAAACGTCTGAGTTCATGTCTTCATGGTAATCTCCTGTGCGAGTCGACTCAAAGGTTAGCAGACCTTCTTTTAAAAATCCCTCTTCGCTTCCAATATGTGTGATTATAAGTCTTTTTCCTTTTCCCGAAGGTACTATAATACCCGTAGACAGGCCTTCTATGAAAGCTTGGCGAGCACTGGTTATATTTTTGTCTTGCCACATTTTTTGGACTATATAACCTTCGTTAATCCACGTCTCATCAAGATAAAAAACTTCTTTTGCTCCCTGCGGTACTGCTTGATACTTCTCAAGTATTGTCGTCTCCAAACAATTTCGTCGCTCTCCAGTAAAAGTGCTTTGCGGTTATGCTTTTCCCAGGCAAAATCCATATTTTTAAAAGTTTTCCATAAAAGTTTTCTACTTATCAACGGAATACTGTCATCTCGGCCAAGCTCCATTAAAATTTTGTCTAGGGTGGGTATTTCCTTTTTAAAATAAAAAGAGTGAACTTTTCTTCGAATTATACATTTAGCATTTTCATCAAGGACTTTTGTAGGTCGTCCTGGCTTTTGCTTGGGAGATTCCACTTGACCTGCTACTTTTCTTTCCCGCAACAATTTGAAAATGGTGGACTTTCCAATTCCATTCATTTGAGAACATTTTTCAACAATTTCTTGCACAGTAAAACTAGGGTAATCGTGTTTTATGCAATCATGTACATTTAAAATAATAACTTTTTCACTCAGCGATAGTGGAGAATTTTTAGTACATCTTTTCGTTGGACTGAATACCTCCATTTTTTAAATATTGGGATAATAATATTGTGATTACAATACAGCGTAGCAGTGACTACTAACGTTTGAAATATGATTTAAAAGTATTTATAGTCTGTATATATTACCTGACCCCATTTTTGCATGTTACAAAGCGTTAAAAGATAGGTACCTATACAAAAGGATTAAAAGTATTTATTTAGTATTTAATCTCTTTCAAAATAAAGGCATTTAATCCGTGAAAATTAAATTCATAAATATTATAAGTACCTGCGCCTATGAACTACCACGAAATGTAGCCAAACAGAACGGAATTCCCCAGTTTATTGCTCTATACACTTCTGAAATAGAGTATAATTGATTTTATTACAATTATGGAATATTAACCCTATAACGCACGCGCTTGGGTAAAATATACCCATGCCCTTTTCTCTGGTCCGTATCTTTGTGAAACGCGCGAATATCCGCCCCCCACCTATAGTACCTCCCTAAAATAGATTATTCGTCAATTTCGTTTCGGTGACCATCGCTGCCGGACGCTTAAAATTTTTTTGTCTGCTATTATTTTTGGCTGGGTAAAATTTACCCATAGCGCGAGCGGTTAAGTTCCAGTTTTTAAGTGTATGGTTACCAACAGGTAAGTGTTATTTTTTTATTATTTAGGTGATGTCTGCATTGACATATTTTTTGCAGGCATAATATTATTCTAACAAATGGATAAAAAAACTGAAGTTCAGTTGTTAAAATGGTACGACGAGTTAGAAAGTGACCAAGGCGAAGATATTCTAGGAGGTCAGGAAACAGATGAAGAAGATGATCTACACGTTAGTGATCATGACTCGGCTTCAGAGGAGGATCCTTTTAAAGAAAATGAAGCAATAATGAACATATCTGATGATATTCCCCTTTCCAATTTTGTGCGGAACTATGTCGGACGTGACTAAATGGAATAAAGATCGTCCAAGTCGAAATGTGCGGACGCCTAAACACAATAAGGTAACTGATCGACACAAACCAGAAGTACGTCCTCAAGCGAAGCATGCAAAGACGCCTCTAGAATCTCTAGTCTTTTTTTATCTAATGATTTGCTTCAAAAAATTGTAGATTACTCCAACATTTACATTGATAAAATTAAACGCCAGTACTCACAGTGAACGAGATGCTTTGCATACAAATTTACATGAAGTAAAAGCCGTTATCGGGCTTATTTGGATCGCCAAGAGCGAAAATTAGAAGATAAATTAGCTCCAGTTCGTGACATGTTTGAAGATTTTGTCCAAAAATGTCAAAACATGTACACCGTATCAAAGAATGTGACAACAGACGAAATGTTAGAAGCCTTCCGTGGGCGATGTGGGTTTCGGCAATATATCAAAAATAAACCGGCCCGTTACGGAATAAAAATTTTTGCCATGGTTGGTTCAAAAAACTTTTATACATCTAATTTGGAAATATATGCAGGTAAACAGCCTCCGGGACCATACTATCTTGATAATTCGGCATTTGAAGTAGTGAAGAGGTTGGTTTTTCTTATTTCAGGTATAGGACGTAACGTGACCATGGATAATTGTTTCACTAGCGTTCCTTTATCCGAAGAGTTAATGAAAAACCATAACATGGTAGGTACAATAAGGAAAAATAAAAGAGAAATACCAATTGAATTTTGCTCTAAAAAGAAGAAGTCTAAAATTCCTTGTAATACGTTTGGTTTCAAAAATTATATAACTTTGGTTTCGCATACATCACCAAAAGGAAAATTGGTTTGACTACTCTCGACAATGCACCATGATGATGCTATAGATCTCGAAACTAAGGAAAAATTAAAACCTGAGATTATTACTTTCTACAACAAGACAAAAGGCGCTGTTGATGTTGTAGATGAAATGAAAGGATCCTACAATGTTTCCCGAAAAACCAATCGTTGGCCACTTTTTTTTCAGTGCTAAATATAGCCGCAATAAATGCGCAAGTAATTTATGCGGAAAATGTGGGCAATACTGTGGTAAGAAGAAAGTTTCTGAAGGAGTTGGGGCTTTCTTTTTGTCAAGAACACATGAAAAACAGAGCAACAATCACTACGTTGCCAAGAGACTTACTCCAAAAAATAAGGAAATATGCTGGAATTGAAACCATCGATAACGTTCAAATAGCAACTGGTATCAGAGGAAGATGTGCCATCTGTACAAACAAAAAAGACAGAAAAACTACAATTTGTTCCTACAGTTGCAAAATTTATATTTGTCGAGAGCATCAATACTGTTTTTGTGAAAATTGTGCAAAAAAAAATGTTTCTTAGATTATCAGTTGAAAATTTAACGTATCTATAATTTAACTTTACGCTAGTATTAAAGTTCTTTGTGTATTCAGTTAGTTCTATTTACTTGTATTACCTGAAGGTTTAATAAATATTTGAAAAACCTCTTTGTTTAAATATGGGTAAATTTTACCCATCGCGAGCGTTTGCGTCTAAAAACTAGCGCGACCTCTGTAGGGTTAAAAAATATCTTAAAACTGTCATATTTCAATAGTAATGATACAAAAACTACAGCTACGCCTCAACAATATGTTGTCGGTATCGAACCTTAATTTTAGTTATATTAATCCTTAGGCCTTATATAACTAAGATTCCTAGAAAATTTGAGGACAGTTTTGTCTAATCAGATTTAAAAAATATTTAGATTGAAGGATGCGAACAGAAGTAGAGAGATGAAGGGAACAAATTTTGTAAGCAGTTTCCACCCCTATTTCAGGTAGCCGCGAGCATCCATTCTAGAATGGGTGTGATTATTTTATAGAAAATGATGAGAGGGTCAAATCACAATACTGTCACCTGATTGATGATGTATACTCATTTCTTTAAGTTGTTTCCAAGATAAATAACAAATATTGTGATAATGTCACGAAGGTGGGTTCAGAATTTTAAGAATTGTTAAACGTTTGAAATGTTCCAATGAAAAAATTTTTTTACTATAAACAAGATCTTATAGCTAAAGCTATTGAACATAACGTAAATATATTCCTAAATTAATTTACTAGTAAACATGATTATACTGATTCATTTGAATTAATGAAGTTCTCATCTACTTTGGGGCATGCTAAAACTATTAAAATATTTTCCAGAGTTCGATACAGATCCCGGAGGAGGTCCACCCAGTATAAAAAAATACAGAAGAAAATCAAAAATATAACTACAATAAATGTTTCTTAGAGTACCGAGAATTTACAATGAAAATTATTAAATACCGTTAAGTTTATTAGTAAAAATTCGTTCTTTATTGCAAAATATAAAATAATAAGTAGTACGTAATTATATTGTTTTGATTGAAAAAAAGACCTTCATCTACTTTATGTATCGTTTTAAGATTATATGGTAAATCGAAATTGAGTTTCACTTATAAGAGGCTTATTAAAGTTTAGTTTCAGTAACATTTGGATTTGTAAAGGGAACAAGAATTTTAAAAAATAAATTAGTTTTTTTTTTCGTCAGAATATAAATAATATATAATAATTATTGCTAATATATTGTTATGAAAATGTAAATAACAAAAAAAATCAATAAAGTTAATTATACTCATAGTTTTTGTAATGTTTTTCACTTATTTTTTAGTATAAGTGGGTTAAGTAATTTTTTTATGGTTCTATTTATGGTTAGTTTAATATTTTCTCCTATAGGGTCTAATTTGCAGTAGTTCATCTTGTTTAAGAACCCCGTTTAGGCTATTTAGGTTAATTTATTGTAAATCCTGGTAGTTTAAATTTTCTAAACGTTGTGTATTAGTGTGTTTTTGATATTATTGGTCGGTCTTCTTTGGCAAAACAATAAAAAATACTTCTAAGCATTATCAAATTATTCCATGAGTAATTTCATAAGGGGATCCGGTTACGTTTTATGACATTTTAACCAGTTTTGTTGTTAATCTTGGAAAGAGTTACGTATACGACGACCAACGCCAGTCAGGAGACAGTTATACCATGACGTTGTCAATAAAAAGAGCGTGTTTCAGAGAGCACACCCCGGTCTGGAACACGCTCCATTACATACCTTTACTGAGTTTCATTACAATATTTTCGGTATATTCACCACGACTAATATATTTTGTTTTTTTTCCCTGTTTTTATTAGAGATCGGATTTGCTATATACTTTCACTGATCTTTATTGGAATCAATCATTAATGTTCAATTATTGGTGTGCCTTTATTCTTTAGATATCCGTATATGTCCCTAATTAGGACTATTTTTTAATGGCTATTATTGGAAACGTTGGTACACTTTCTCCCATAATATCCCAAATAAAATTAATCTAAATATTTATAAAAAATTATATTGATCCGATAATCCTATATTAAACTAGTGTAAAAGCAATAAATATATTGATTCAATATAGATTTGATACACAAAAAAAGATACCTATTTTAAAGTTTTTTCTTTCACCAATTATACTGCCTTAATGATTTTTTAATATTTATATATATATATATATATATATATATATATATATATATATATTAAGGAAAAAAAATCAACATAGAGTTTCTGTAATTTATGGCCAATTTATTTCTACAATTTTTACAACTGGTAACACTTTATTATAAATTAGTAATAAGCTAGAGCTATACAACAAATATTTAGAGAAGTCGTTTTACTTTATAGTTTTCAATTTGAAAAAAAAATCATCATGCGAATTTTTTTTTTATTTTCTTTATATGTTAGTTGGTTAAAAGTTTTTGCATGTTAACCACTAGAAGATTTACTCATAATATTATTAAAATAATATACGGATTATTCTTTTAAAATACCTAAATTAAAATCTACTTTTGGTTTTACTATTATGGTTTAATAATTTTAGTATTTAACTTGTAATATTTATGATTCTATAGTATTTAATATTTTTGCAAAGATTATTCGTTTATTATTCTTTCTATTTTGAATAACACATTTTAACAAAAAAATTATTATAGATAATAATAATGGGCATTGTATATTGCTATATCCATTAGATTAGCAAAAGCTGAACTTTAAAAGTATAAAATTTAACCATGACTCATTAAAATAGGAGAATAATGAAAATAGGCAGAACTTAAGTTTTCTCACTTCTGTGACGTAGTTAGTCATCGGGGAACACTTTATTGATCCTTATATCCTTTCCCTCGCCTCGGTGACGCAGCTTTCCCTAACCATCGACACGGCTCCCCATATTGTAAGAGGATCCGTATAAAATTGCGTTCCAGGACAAGGCAAAGAGACCTCTTCAGCGTAATTATATATGATTTTTTCTAAAATATTATAGAACTTAAAAGAAAATCATATCTAAATAAAACAAATTATATCTTCAAAATATGAATGATTTATTAAAATGTAAAAGAAATCGCCAAAAGTTAGTCTGCATGAAATGCAAGAAAAAAATGCCTTGGTAGTATGCAGAAAACTGATGTGCGAGTCTTTTAAGATGAGGACCATCATACAATACTATACAGGGTGTCCAAAATTCGAGCCACATTATTGGGATCTGATAAACTAGAAGAGATATGAGGTCGGGTAAATTAAAACAAAATTGCGCAATTTAGTGCTTATTAAAACGCCTGTTTGAAATTTCAAAAATTCCGAATACTTCCGAAGATATTTGGAAAAAACCGAATATTTGCGATTTCATTTTTATTTTTCTGTGACTCTATATGAATAGATATAACAAAATAAATGAGTTATTCTCATTGCTACTTTCTCTATTTTACAAAACGGTGTCAGATTTTAAACCGACGATTAGTATGTCATCTTTGATTTTTTATTGAGGGATTTTAAAAGCCCCTTATGTTCCTAAATCTTTAAAAAAATATATTTATGGATATTTCCATAAGGACTCGTATGTTAAAGAGAAAGAGAAAAATATATTTTTAATAGGATTAAAATTATTTTCTTTACAATAACAACAAAAAAAATGTTAATAAATAATACAATAATTAAAGTAGCATTCTTTAATTCTTAGGTCCTGAGATAAATATGTAGAAATTTTAGCAATCATTCATCAAAGTGGCGGTGCATCGTGCACGCTGACAAGCATTGTTTATTTGTTTACTTTTAAATTATTAAATATTTTCACAGTTCACTGTTCATTCACTAATTGTTAATGCGTATTTAACCAAAATGCCTTTTTTCTGAAGAAAAAAGAGACATGATAAGGATTTTACATGTGTCGCATCGAATTTCAAAAATGTCTTGTGAGCGCCATTTTTGAAATTGGTTTTCATTTGTTGAAATATCCAGAAAGACGACAGCCGCATTACACTTATTTTGCTAATATTAATAATAATTTAGCTCAATACGGAAGTTTTGTTAAACCAAGGATTTAATATGGAAGACGAGTCGATCCCGAAGAGGAACAAATTATCTTAGACACTGTAAGTTTTAAAACCATTGCAGAATAGAAAGTAAAATGAATAATTTTAAATTATTTTAAGAGCAAATAATAATCCTTCAGCTTCAATAAGAGTTTTCTCAAACGAAGTAGCACTACCGCGAATGACAGTTTGAAGAACTTTACATATTCGTAGATATAAATCTTACAAAATTCATATTAGTCAAAGACTAAGATCTGGCGATGCTGAGAGACGCTTAGATTTTTATTACTAGTTGCAAGATAAAGTTAATGAACATGCCGACTCCCTAAATAAAATTATAGTGACAGATGAATGCAGTTTTTAAGCAAATGGACCTTTAATTGTGTTTTTTATTTTCTTTAATAATGCGTTATTATAAAAAAAGGTGTTTGTTTTTAATCCCATTAAAAATATATTTTTTGTCTTTCTCTTTAACACGAGTCTTTATGGAAATATCCATTAATATAACATTTTTAAATAAGTGCGATACATCATTGGTTTAGGGACATAAGAGGCTCTTAAAATTTGTAATAAAAAATCCAGGGCCGTATTTAAAAAAACAAACTTGATGATGACAGCTTAAATACGAAATGTCGGTTTGAAAATCTGACGACACCATTTTGTAAAATAGAGAAACTAGCAATGAGAATGAGAAAATTATTTTGTTATATCAATTCAAATAGAGTCGTAAAAAAATAAAACTTAAATCGCGAATATTCCGTTTTTTCCAAACATCTTCAGTATTCGGAATTTTTGAAATTTTAAACGGGCGTCTTAATGAGCACCAAATTGCGCAATTTTGCCTTAATTTAACCGACCTCGTATCTATTCTAGTTTACGAGATCTCAATGATGAGGCACGATTTTGGGATACCCTGTACATATACAGGGTCTCCATTTAATATCGCGGTGCTCGATTGCGGTTAAAATTTGAAGTGGAAAAAACCTTTAATAGTAGAAATGTTAATTGAGCTAGAGGGGCTACTTTTTAAAATTAGAGTGGTTAATAGAGGGTGTCCGAAAAAAACGTGGTAATGAATGTTTTTTTAAATGGAACCACCAATATTTTTTTTCGAAATGGACGTTTTATTTGATTCTCCTTTAACCCTAAAACTGTTTTGCCTTAAAAAGCAATGTTGCCTAGTTATTAACAATTTAAAGATATTTTCACGAAAATTAATGTTTCACTTAAATTGTAATATTTACCCCCGGCATTTCTTACCCTTTTGAAAAATCTATGTAAAATCCTTAGCTAAATTCACTTTTTCTTTCAAAATTTTTACAAAAATTGCTCAAGATGTCTATCGTTTTGCTAATTGCGAAAGCTAAATTATCGTTGAGCTAATTTGTGTTTTACAAACACAAATTAGGTCTTCTTGCACAAAGCATAGCAGGTCTAATACGTCTAAAAGACTCTTTTAGCGCACTCCGCCATATTTTCCCTAATTCTGGGTGCAATACCATAAACTTCGGATTTAATACTTATGATAATTACTACCCAGACGGAGAAATCCAGGGGCGTTAATTCTGATGACCTTGGAAGCCATCCAGTATAAAGTTTAATGAATATGTATACAAAAGTTAATTTTAATAACTAACCTAGCCTTCCAATCGATCTTTTGCCAAATTTGTGTGTGATATGTTCCCCGACATTTGCACTGAAGTGAGCTGGTGCACCATTGAAATTTAGAAGAATGTCTCCTATTACACAATTATCAAAAGTATGGACCAATAACAAAATCATGAAACATTGATACACAATCTGTGTTGAAAATTAATACTGATAAAAACTTGATAGGGATTTTCCTTTTGGCAAAAATGAAAGTTATGTCGGTTCTCAAAAACATTTCTGTGAAACGTACATTCACCAGTGAACCTCTCTAACAGTAATTCATTTTGACATTTACTTAACATCGATGATAAGTAATTATTAAAATTAGCATACGTCACACAAGAAAGAATAAATGAATCATGGGCAACTTTTTACTTGTAAGAAAAAGTTTCTAATTTTTAAATGAGATAGGCATCAGGGATTAATATTACTTGTCTTTACTACTATTATTTTATTATGGTTATTTTTACTATTGATTTTTTTTACCAAGAAGTGTCCGAAATAGAAATGAACAAAGTGTCAAAGAGCTTACCACTCTGATTCCATAAAATAAATATTAATTGTTTTTCGTAAGTGTCGTAATGCCTATGACAAATATGTGTCATTTCTTTTGTCATTTCTTTCTTTAAGAACAAATTTTGAGAAAACGGTTAGAGATAAAGGCAAACTTGTTGGTATTAAATAAGATAAAAGAATGCCTATCAACTCGCGATTTTGATCACCCTGTGTAAAAAATACGTTTTTAATTTAGCAGGATAAAATAAAATATAAAATGAACCGAAATGAAATGAAGGACTCTACATAGATTTTTCAATAAGGTAAGAAACGTCGGTGGTAAATATAAAAATTTAAGTAAAATATTGATTTTCGTGAAAATTTCTTTAAATTGTTAATAACTAGGCAACGTCACATTTAAGAGCAACGTCACGTTTTAGAGTTAAAAATAAAGTCTATGAGACTCCCACTTCTAAAAAAAACTATAGGTGGTTCCATTAAAAAAAAATTCAATTTATGCACCACGCTTTTTTGGGACACCCTGTATCAACCAAACATACCATTCCCGAGCCTCTCAAACTCAATTAATATTTCCCCTATTAAAGGTGTTTTCTCTTTCAAGGTTTATTAGAGGGACACCCTATAAATACACTGTACAAGACTAAGCTCCTAAGCGGCAATAAATTACTAAACCTGAAATTAATTTTGCCATATTAAATGAAGATATCCACTGAACAATTAGATAAAGATATCATTTAAATATATCAACAAATTGCACATTTAGGAATGCCAAAACAAAAAAAGTATCATAAACTCTGAAAAGATCAAAAACTAAAGAGAAAATTAACATTTAACTCAAGTTGATAATTTATTCTATAAAGTAATATCAAGAAAAGCAAAAAGTAAAAGTCATGGTAGGCGGCTTAGCAATAAGTTTATATCAGGGCCAATGGGTTATAATTAGTTTTATTAGTCAAGAATACCCAGCTACTAAAAGCAACAAATAGTGTTTTTAAAGACATACTAAATGAGAGTCATATTAACTTTAACGTCCACAATGTCAACTGGTTGACGTATTCTAACATGACTGGTGAGAGGCGCCAAGCAAAGGATTTTTTGAATAGTCACGATCTAATGCAGCTTATACGAGAGCAAGACTTAACCTCTTGGATCTATTCTTCGCGACGAATTTTGATTTGTACAATACTACACGCACATGTGAACTAGAAATCAAAACGCAGGATCCACCCATGCCGCGGAGAGTTTGGCATTAGTCAACTGGATATATTTAAAACAGTTTCAGGACCAATGATTCTTCAGCAAATACAAACCAGATTTCATGTGCTTTTGGCAGCTATGGAGACTTATATTCCTAACATCGTGGAAAGGACTTCAAACAGTAAAACGTGGCTCGATAAAAGTTGCACCAAGGCCATCAACAACAAAAATGTTGAAGAAGTAGTATTTTAATATTTGTGTAGATCCAGTTTTAGTCCCATTCTCATGCATCTCAATGTAAGTTTTATGTCCTCAACGTCCAATTATTTATTGGTTAATTAATTAAGCTTTTTTGTCATTATTGAAGATACCACTTTTATTCATTGTTAGTTGTTTAAAACTTTTGACCTTGCCGGTGGCACTATATCTTTAATATATATTGACGAAAACCCCCAATTTGTGTAAGTAATTTTAATACCTTGTAATTTAACACTTTGAATCTTTATCTTATAAGTTTCCTTGGTTCTTTATAGATCCCTGATAATGGACATGTCCGAAACATGTAGGATTATTAATTTTTAAATAAATTTAGTGGAGCATTTTTAGTTACCCATTAACAAAAATGTTGTTTATCGCAAATGACACTAATACCCAAGCCCTGCAAAACGTGTCCTGAAAGCGCAAAAGAGTGCAAAACGAGAAATGCGTAAAAGCAAACGATCGATATCTGCAAAGAAAAATATAATGAGAGAGTGAAGAACAGACTTATCAATTTACTAAATGGAAAAAGATCGTTCTGGTTTGTAGCAAAAGCAGTCAAGGTTTCTGTAGGTCTAAAATTCTACCATTGACTGAGAAAGGTGGTTCTATAGCAACGACCAGAAACAATGGAAAAGGCATATGTTTGCATTAAACTCTACTGTAGACCCAAAGGGTAAAACATCATTAGCGACCGTCAGTGTGGATTTCGAAAACATAGAGAAATATGGTAAAAATTCCCGTCCAATAGCTCTGGATATTTCAAAGGCATTCGATAACGTCTAGCATGAAAACCTCTTAAACAAATTATATTCTTATGGCTTTCTACCAACTCTCGTGGCATGACTTGGAAGTTTCCTCGAGAACCGATCCATCCAGGCTGTCGTTGCTAGACGCACCTCGCAGAGTTTTCAAATTAAAGCTGGTGTCCCTCTGGGATGCATCTTGCCCCCTACCCTCTTCTCATTATAAATCGACAATCTTCTTGACAAGACTTCTAATCCAATCTACAGATTTGACGATGACAGTAGATGAACTTATATTTGAAACGTTTATATTATTTTTTTGTTTAGAATAAATGGATCCAGGAGAAATATTGTTAAAATCTAAATTTAATTAAAATTTGGTTAATGTAACAATTATAAGCTCTTTAGTATATTTATGTTAAAAAAGGTAAAGTTTATATTAATCCCCATTTGTAAAAAAAATCGGCGCCATCTCTAATCTAAACTGAGAAAACTGTTGGCCTCGGGCGTTTCCACTTTAACCGGCTAGGAGATTTTCAGATAAAAACCTCAGGATTATCTGGCTACGTTTTAAAGTGGCATTTGGGCAAATCCCTGATGTTAGGGCAAGGCAGTTAGACTGTGAAAAATGTAGTCCGTGGGTGGGTTATAATGGCTTTAATGAAAAAAGGTGGGAGATAGTATTGAACTTGCGAAATTAGATTAACCATATTATTTTAAATGATATTTCATTAAATTTCTAAAATATTTACTTATACGTATACAAGGTATCCCAAAAGTAGACGTCCAAAAGATAGAAGGCGATAGAGAAAGTCATTTGTAATCGAAAAAACCTTATATATTATTATCCGATTGTTGAGGTTTTAAAAGTTATTAGCGTTTTTTATGTTTATTAATTTTACATACAATATTTTGCGTTTGAATTGATGCTACTACAA
The DNA here is from genome assembly GCF_022605725.1 of Anthonomus grandis grandis. Classification (NCBI taxonomy): domain Eukaryota; kingdom Metazoa; phylum Arthropoda; class Insecta; order Coleoptera; family Curculionidae; genus Anthonomus; species Anthonomus grandis. The sequence continues at coordinate 2,195,236 of NC_065565.1, forward strand.
AGCACATTTACGACCAAAATTAAGCAGCTATCAGAAAATGTTAATATATTTAATGCAGATTCTCATACAGTCAAACATTTTATGATCAGAAAAATAAAGGGAATAAGATGCTTTTGAAATAATTTATAAAATCAATACACCGTTGCTTGGTCACGTCGGTAGTTAGTTGCTTCGTGTTTTGTCAAGTTAAGTTAGGCTTGTTTATATACCGTCTATTAGATTTCTTATATTGTAAGTTTTTTTTTTTAAGTTTGTAGTGTCTCCAATCCTTTGCTACTGTTACAAGTAAACGTTCACAAATGGCGTATACTTCCGCGAATATGCAGAGATGCACCTTGTTTGTGGGCCTTTGTGCAACATTCCTGGCCAGCAACGAAAAGTAGAGAAGCCTAGGAATGATAACGATGTAGAATATTTTGCAGATATTACAACAGAGAATCCAACAGCGAGTATTCGTCGCATATCAAGATGTTCTGGACGACTTCCGAAATCTACATTCGTTTATCGAATTTTACAAAGGAATCTGTTATATCTTTATCATGTACAACGTGTTCAAGCACTTTTGGCCACTGACTATGAGAAAAAAATTCAGCTTTGTCGGGAAATACTGCATCGTAATAGACAAGACCCAAAATTTTTTCAAAAAAAATTGTGGCGTAACGGAATCAGTTTTAAAAGAACGGGGATAATTAATGTACACAATTTATATTATTCGGACTAGGTTATTCCTAAAATGGTAGGAAATGATCGTCTCCGATATCAATTTTCAGTTAATCTATTAGCGGGGATCATGGAAGGCAAATTAATTGAATCATTCGAGCTACCAGGAAGACGTAACGACGAGGATTATTTATATTTCTTGCACCATAGCTTGAATGACTTACTCGAAGACGTATCCCTAATAACACGCGAAGATATGCTGCTACTACACGATGGAGCTGCTTCCCACTCTGCCCAAATCCTAAGGCAACATCTCGATACTACTTTTAATAATCGATAGATTGAAACGGGAGGCACAAACACTTGCAAGCGGCCATTTGATTGCAAATGACCTTCTTTATCGCCTTCTTCCGTTTGGAGTTTTTGAACGCCTTGTATAAGAAAAGTACCTGATTTATTATATTCTAGAAATTGACGCGGTGCCATATAACATACCAAGAACAGTTTTTTTCGCCACAGTTTTTTTTTTTAATTTTGCTCTATAAAATCCCACGAATAGGAGGAGGCCACTCATTTATAAATTTATTAATGAATTGAATGCTTTAATTGCTTTAACGAGCGGATAGAGCATTGCTTAAAGATCTGATATATAATAGTAATTCCTGTTCTCAATCGATGAATATATTCATTCAAAATTAGTTAACGAAAAGATTTTTTTTTTAAATATATGCTACATGGTTTGCCATCGAGAGTAATTATTCTAGTAAATAATAATGTTAATAAATTTACTATATAATAAATATATTTATCTTTTCAACTTCAGTGCCACATCTAAAATATAATTTTATGATACTCTTCTTAAATTAATCTTGAGTAAGAAAATCTAATATGAAAATAAGCTTTCATTCGTGTCCGTATATTAGAACAAGTTTTAAAGTCATATATTCAAAGATAAATAAATTCAATTTTTCCTATAATAACTATCAATGTAGCCACATGTTTTCTTAATCTTTAAGACAAGTACTGACTTACCAAATATAAATAATAAAGTCTTAAAAAGAAAAGCGATAAAAAGAGGCTCACTGGAACTTAAGGTGATTTTATCAGTACGCAAAATTATACAAAACCAACTTTTTAAGAATTAGACATGAAAAATATATATTAAGAAAAAAGTCCAAAACATTTAGACTGTAAGGTAATTCAGTTATAACTTTTATCTTTTCCATACATTTCTTAAAAGTTATTTCGATTTAAAGGTGTTTAAATTGTCTGTTTATTTAATAAAATTTGAAAACAATAAAATAAGTTACGTTAAGACAGATCCAATCACCATCAGAGAAACTGTATCTGGAAATTCTCAGTCTACCGCAGCTGCTGTGTTGCATTCATGTCAAGAATTGTAAACGCTTGCGGCTTGGCTTGTGTTTATCAAACTCTGCAGTTGATTTAACAGAATTACACGGGCTTCTGAATATAATTGAATGCAAATCTATTCAGTGATTTTGGAAATTGAGTGAGTTTTGTAAAATAAAAGGATTGAATAAAAAGACTTTGACCAGTAAAATATAATTATATTAATTTAAAATATAATTAGGAGTAAATATATTTGCCTAAAGTGATAAAGTTTTCAGTTGAATTTGTTGTAATTTATATTTTAATTAACAATAGAGATACAGCGGTTTATTTCACTGGATTACTATTAATTAAAATTAATTATCAAAATTCAGATAACATAATGTTGATAAACTCCGCATATAATACCCATCAAAGGGCTTTGTGTACCAAACCGAAAATATATTTATTCTCAATATGATTAAACATAATAGGGATGTTGCAATGGGTATTCAGTAGACTGTAAATAGGATAGAGTATATAATATGATAGAAAAACTTGTGGATAAGAGAGGCGAAAAGAGAAAGATAATCTAAACGTAACAGCTCGGTACGAATGAAACAGCTTATCTTGCTCTACGTCTGAAGCGTGTATCTTTAATCCTAGAAAACGAATTTATTCTGAAATAACACAAGTGTTAAAGTATCTGAATGGACGACCCTTGCTGCCCGAATACGAACACAATTTGGTAAATGGCCCTTAATCTCATGCTGAGAAAGCAAGATACTCCGAATTTTTTTTAAGTAATTTTTAATATAACGTTGGACTAGGTACGTTGCATATTATGTTTAGAGATTAGTTAACAATAATTTTTTTAGGAACTTAATATTTTATAATAAAAACAAAAGAACTAACGAGATATATTGGATGTCTTGTTTAATGTGTATAAAAATTAATAAGCTATGAATATAATAATAAAGTACTTGTGGTATGCAGATAAGGCTGACATTAATTTTTGCCTGGCCTTTAACATCAAAGCTCTGGTTGACTACCTATATAGTGTTTTGTGTATGGGCTTTTCCACACACGGTATTCTGGGTTGTGAATTTTTTCTTCAATAAAACACCAATTTTTCGGTAAATAAGTGTAATTAGAAAAATTAAATAAAGCACTGCACTAACCATACAATTCTGTTAATTGTTGTATAAAATATACAAATAAAAATTTTACAAAGTAAAATTCTGATTCTAACCGAATCTTGTGTTATGAACTGTTTAATGACCTGTTGGCCTGAAGTTAAAAGTGTGAATGTATATAAAAATATGGATGGAGTGGAGAATGTGGCTGTGTAAAATGCTTACATAATGAAACGTTGCATTTTTGAATATAGGAGGATCTTTGTACTATTTGCCGGCTTTAGTAAGGAAATTGAATAAGAGGTTTTAAGAAATTAAAATCTAATAACTCTGTTTATAAAGCTAAGAGTGTTTATAAAACTTAATATGCCGCATGTAATAAAATATTAAATTTATATCATGCGGCTGGCGCGGCGACTAAATAAATTATAGTCTAAACATATGGTATTGTATAAATTTTTGTAAAAATCTTTTGTTTCAAACAATATGAATAGACTGATTTCGAAAAAGGCTCTTCTTGTTTAATATTAATTATTTAGATAAAAATTCTTTACATACTCAATGCCTATCTGGAATATTTTATTCTTTTAACTTTAGTTAGTAGAGAATCCAACCCGTATAAATAATTTTTCTAGTATTTTAATTTATTATTTTTTGTGTAAATTCTAATGAGAGTAATTCTTGCATTACGGATGTGGCACCGTTCCTTATCAAATCATGAAGGTACTTTATCTATTGTAAACTTAAACATAAAGGATACTAAAATCATACAAAAGGGAAGGATGTATAGAAATATTATTAAATTTAAAAGGGATTGCAATAAAATTAATTGGCAGATAATGAAGAAATCCTCTGACTGATCCCCTAAATAAATTGAATATAAAACTCTCTAAACTGTTTAAAAATACTAAAACGAAAAAAGTCAGGGATAACAAACGAAATTAAAATATCTACAAGAAAATTTAGTTTTTTACTTACTCTGTAACGGTTGATTTTTGTTTAAACCATTTTATATATTAATCTAATTCTTTTAAAACAAAGTTTCTTAATTATTTAATCAAACAATTAAAAATGATCGAACTGTATATTACTATTTAATTCACAGCCATCCTGTATAAATAATATTCGTTTGAAAAGAATCCTAGTCTGGCATTCTTTGTACGCGTTCTTGGTTTTTTTTGGTTTTTCGCTCACGGTAAACCGCCGAGCATCTGTCATTTTCTGCCAAGATCCACTTCTGTGCTACTAGTACAGACTAAAATCGCTGTTTTGTGGCAATTTAACGCTTTAGTAATTTTTGCGTTCCTTTGTGGATTAATAGCTTAAAAATTAGCAAATTAAATGAATTATATCTCTGTAGGAGTTCTTTTGAAATTCATTTGCCGACTTTGGTCAGGATAAATGGTTTTGGTCTTATAGTAGCATAGAAAATCTTTCAGTAAATTTCTGAGACTTTATTCCAGCTAAATTGGTTTTTTTTTGGGTGACTATAATAAGTTTAGATTTCTTTTTAGCTTAAATAAATCAATTTATATTGGAGGACTCGAAAGCTAGAAAAATTTTATTAATTCTGTTGCTTTCCCATTGCTGAATTCTAAAAGTGTAAAAAAAAAGTATATAAAAGCCACAAAGTTCCACCATTGTGTAAGTAAAAGATAAACCTATTTTTTGTAATAATTTTATTAATATTAAGCCATAAATAATGAGCCAAAAATATTAAAAATGAGTTATTTATTCATCTTGAAGTTTTGATATTAACTGTACGTTTTATTGACACTAAAGAATAATTTTATTACATAGTAGCTTACTTCTAAAATTTTATTACAACAAATTAAATAAGTACTCTAAATTTAAATTAAATATTTATTCTTAAATTTATGACAAAAGTTACATGGGTACTGGAATATTTTAGGGTTGAAGGATAGGGTGAAAAGAAAGACCCAAAGCAGTTCTGTTCTTCCTCGTTGGTGTCCAGTTTCCAGATTGGATAAAAGTTAGTTTGATATGATGAAGCTTCAGATATGTCCAGTTGTTTGATGGTGTCCTCGATTCCTTGAGTCTGTTGTGGTGTCCCAGGCTCCCAGATAAGTCGTTTTTTTTTGTAAATGTAATGCAGCCTAAATGCTGAAAACAAATTGATTAATATATATTTTTTTGTAATTTAAATTAAGGCTAAATTGAAAACTTACCTATTTTTACTTACCGTGTCCAAAGTGTAATTTTTGCAAGTATTTATTTTATTCAAAAGTAGTGCTTAAAATATTACTTATCAACACAAAAGGTGTGATAACACAGTTTTTTATTTTTTTTTATCGGCAAAGTGTAAACCAAATTGTGATCACAATAAGGGGGGTTTATCTTCGTTGTATTTTTTTTTATAAGCTTTATTAAGTAATATCATGGTATAATATCTCGTTTTTTTAGTAGTGTCGATATTTTCATAACCTTACGGTTCTTCCCCCAATAAAAGTTATATAATTAACAACCTAAATTTGAATTAAATTTACCTGTCATTTGAAAATAAATTTTGAAGCTTTTATTTGACCCTAATTTCCAGAGGCAGAGCTTTTACAAGACTTATAATTCGTAGATACTTGGGTCTTTATTTTCTGCCGTAGTTTTATAGTAAGTATTGCGTGGCCCTTTACTTAAATTCTATAGGGGCGTTTTAAGGGTAATTTGGTCACTGGCGCCCCTGAGCTTTATTTTATTTACTTCCTTTGTTTTAAAGAACTTGCACGACCACTCTCCGCGAGATAGGCTAGCCCAGCACTCTTTTCTTGTCCACCCTTTTATATTGCATTTTATGTTGACCTATGGTAAAATATATGGGTGGCAACTCTAACAAAATAGAATCCTTCACATTTTATATGTAACCGTTTAATTAAACTATTAATCTATTTCCCGAAAAGTTATCAAAACAGCAAAGAGGGCATTCTAAAATAATAAAATTTATAATTAAAAAAAATATTGAAAAGAAATTTGGCAAATAGTTTACGACTGACACAGAAGCTATAATAAAAAAAAATTTAATTAAACTGACATAGATCCAGATAATCTTAATAATTATTATATTATAGTATATACTATAATAATTATTATTGTACAATTGCGGAAAAATTGATACACAATATAAGTTCTAATCTTGATCCTATTTATTGCCTTATTCAAAAAACATATCTGTACAAATGATTCCCCTTTTGTCTATATCATACAAATGTACAAGGGTTTAATAGTATTTTAGGATAAATTAAAAACAAGAATTGAGTGGGTATTGACGGTATTTCTGTGAGAGTATTTTGTAACCTTTCTTGTATCTTTCCTTAGAGAGTGTATCGCCTTCATTAAACTACTTTTTAAAGAAGGAAACTACTGGTCCTTTAAGTTTCCCACCCATCTCAATATTGCCAACACTCCCAAAACTTGTCGAACAAATCATTAAAATCAGGATGCCTTCTTTTTTAATAAAACATAATTTATTAAATAAAAATCAATTTAAAGATAAGAACAGTACTAGTGATGCAATTTATAATCCTTTGGAAAGATTGTACTTGGGTATTAAGGGACAATGGCTGCGGCAGTGTTTTGCGATTTTCCTAAGGCATTTGACGGTGTCCATCGTGAAATACCGCTGCAGCAGTTTTTTTGTTATGGGTTTAGAGAATGGGCTTTTGAGTGGCTTGAAACAAATCTATTAATTACAAAACAAGTAGTTAGTGGGCGATACAAGATTTCATCTGTGCGCAAGATTGATTTTGGGCTTCCACAGGGGTCAACTCTTGATCCTCTACATAAATGACCTAGCTTTCATCAGCATAAATGGCTCCATTACATTGTTGATGATACAACAATATTGTGGCTAGAAGCAAATAACTCTACATTGGCAGAAACAGTTCAGAAAAATATAAGCAATATTAAAATATGGTGTGATGCAAACACGCTTCCATTGAACACCAACCCACAAGATAAAGTTCATTAATTGGGGAACAAATTACAAATAATAAGTTCATCAAATTTTTAGGCATTTTTAATTATTTTGCATTGAAGTTTAGTTTCCATTTTGCGATGCTAAGAAAGAAGTTGCCTTCTGCCTGTTATGCCATAATACTGGTTCGCAGTGAACTAGATGGAGATTCGGCAAAAAATGTTTATTCTTCATTAATTGAGTTTTATGTCAGGTAGGTTTTGAGGACCATGGTAGAAGAGAACAACCTTTACTCGGATACTAACGATGACCTGTATTTTTATTTTATTACGTTCAGAGTTGGTTTGTAAAAAGTACAGGAGGGTTAATGAGTCTCACACGAATGCACATAAAACGAGATTTAATTCTAATAACTTGAGTCTAAGCATCCCTAAGAGTGCTCTTAAAAAACATTCAATCATCTATGAGGGGATGAAAATAAACAGCTACTTGCCTCTAGAATATAAAAATATTAGTAATGATAGCGGTTTAATAAGTTAGTTAAGAAATTTTTATTGAGAAAAGCATATTATAGCTTGGAAGAATTTTATAATATTGACTATTTTATTGCCAACAACTATATTTTATTATTATCAATATCAGCATTAGTAATAATTGTTTGTCTTGGGAAATCCAAGTTTTTTTTTGTCTTAGTTTTATCATTCTAACAGTTTTATTTTCTATATTTTACTTATCTTCCAGCTTTGTAAATGAAGGTATAATATACTCTTTGTCCAATAAAGCATTTTTTGAATTTGAAAAACTAGCTTACGTACCTTTTCTTATGTCAGCAGCGTCTGATATTGTAGTCAACATAGTGTATTACAAAAAAAAACAAATATTTCTTTATTTTGTTTTTCGCGTGTTATTATATTAATTATGTTTTTCTTTTAATAACACTTTTAATAATGTTTATATCTAAATATGTCGTTATAAGGATCACTAAATATAAACGCCAGTTTTTACATTGTTTTTTTTCGGTTTTTCGTGGTCGCTAACAGATACTTACCGCAACCATTACCGTCCTCAGAAAGTGCAATGGCGAATGAGGGGGAAACAATGGGTCGTAAGCGCGACATCTTCTAAATTAACTTGGCCGGGCCAGACACGGCCCCGGCTACAAAAACAATGAAGTAATCAGACTGTTGGGACATTAAAACCGTCATTTGTCACAATTATGAGGTCCATTCAGACGTCACAACCTGCAAGAAGTAAACTACTGCTGCAAAAGGAAGACGCTTGATTGCTGGGGTTCGTGGCTAAATTATGCATTAACCGAATGTTTTTGAGTCATCAATTTTGACTAGTTTACATTAAATTGTTTTGCCTTTGCCTTTGATAGTCGTGCACCAATACTTATAATAAAACAGTAGGTTTCAATTATAAGTTAAATTGACTAAAATCTTAAGTTGTTCATTATATTTTTGAACTCAACCAGCAAATAAAGAAGTTCTGTATTCAACCACTTGTAATACGTAATTTTAAAGATGTCAATAAAGAAACCACAATTTACTATACTATTTATAATATGCAACACCGAAACACATTTTTTTTCTCAGGAATATGCTTTTACCAGCAAAATATCTTTTTATTCTCAACGTCAGATTACAAAAACTTTTATCTGACTCACGTTGACTGTTTCCAAGGTAAACAGCAAAACTCATGTAACGAAACTCGGCCCCTTTTAAAAAGGGCTTTTGAAATAATTGTGGGATCTAGAAACAAAATCCGCAATCTCGACTGTCAAATTTTTCAGGCCATAGAATTTTTTAATGAAATGGTGTCTTATTAAAGTTTTAACTCTTTTTGCGATTTCTTTATATTTAGATATCTGCTTCCATTAAATTCAAAAAGAAACCTAATCATTCATCGTCATTCATCGTCTAACGTTAAGATAGGGACGCTATGATTTATATTAAATATAAACTGACCCTATTTTTTATATTAAATATAAACAGAATATTGAGGATTGTGCTACACAAAATTTTGTAAAGTTATAGAGATAAACATAAAGATATAAACGACAGTATTAACGCAACAAAAAAAACTATGGATATTGCTGGTTTTTTCTTTAATATCTCCCAATTTAAAAACGTTTGGAAGAAATTACATTATATTTATCTATGTAGACCATTAATTTTAAGAGAATATAGACATTCAAATCTAAAATGTTCAAACTACAAAAAATTACATCAGAATAACCGAAGTTGGACACAAATGGAGAGCTCAAATTGTGTAAACTTCAAAGACTTATATTCTATAGACAAAATGAACACGTAAAACCCTACAAAACTTATCTAATGAACGTGAACTAGAAAGTTAGAACAAAAGTACAAAACATGTACATGCTATAAGAAACATTTTTAACAATATAAATAATTTATTGAATCCATCGTTTTTTTAATTAAACCATGTACAGTGAACAATGACTATTTGTGAACAATCTCCCGGATCTTGTAAGAAAAAAAAGTTACAGTTTTTTTTCCTAAAGCCCTTTCTCATGGAGTTGTAAGCCCGTAAAAATGCCTCTAAAATCCTAATTTTCTAAATAACTTATATTATTATTATTATTACTTAGTATTTCATAAAATTCTAGGATGTATCAGTGAGAAAACCCCCCTAAAATAGATATGTTCTGGATAATTTTGTTTCCAAAACACGTTATAGACATATTTAGAATAAGATTATATAGACAAATGCAGCAGCTAGTACTAAAATTACTGCATTTAAAGACATCTTGTATACCACATGTTGTCTGTATCAAAGTTATTCATGTTTTCTGAATTGTTAAAATTATAGTTATAGTTTCTGATATTAAAAACTAGAAAATAGAAAAGTATTAATATTCAGTACAAATGCATAAATACACATGCATAAATAAATTCCAAAACGTTAAAAAATAAAACTACAATATAGGTATAATTTTGACAGTATGATAACGTCATAGATGTTGGTACCGAAGATATACAGATATCTGATCATAACCCAATCTTTTGTAATATTCAAACAAAAAAGAAAAATGTAAAACCATTATACATATAGTTTTAAATTTAGACGTAATTAATAAAGTACGGTTTCAACGCGACCTTGAAAACATTTCCTGGAACATTTTTTATGAATTAAATAACGCTAATAAAAAGGTTAATTTTCCAACTTCAAGTTTCCTAAGATTGTTTGACAAACATGCCCCTCTGGTCAGTCTCAATGGTAAAACCAAACCATACTCACCATGGATTACAGATAATATTCGTCTTATAATAAAACTTCGCAATAAAGCACTTAATAGATTCCGAGCCACTAAAAACCCCAATCACTGGGTTTACTATAAAGAACTTCGTTATTTTACAACATCGGCTATAAGAGCTGTAAAAAAAAGTTTATCTGAATACCGTCTTTAACCAAGGTACCACAAAGCAGAAATGGCAAGAACATAAAAAATAACCATAATCAAAAATAGATCCAAATACATTCCAGAACATCTGTTCAACGTACACGAATTAAATAATAATTTTTCGTCGATGAACACCAATAATCAAAACATACATAATGAAACATTATTATCCTATCTAAATAACAAGCTCAATATTACAAATTTATTTTCTTTTATTTTTGTGGCAAATAGCGATATATTAAAAGCATTTTATAACCTAAAATCAAATGCAATTGTCCTAGACAAATTAAATATTTAAATCCTATTTTATACTGTTGTCCATTTTTAATTCCTCATATTAGACATCTTGTAAAGTTTTGCTTGATATCAGGCACATTTCCAGAATCATGGAAGCAAGCCAAAGTCGGTCCATTGTACAAATGTAACAACCCTAAAGAATTTAGCGACCTTCGATCAATCTCAATCCTTTCTAGCTTATCCAAGTATTCAGAAAAAGTAAAGGAGACTCAGATTGGCCCTTTTGTAAATTCTAACAATATTTTAGCCGTTAAACAATACGGTTTTAGACAGGGACATAGTTGTGAGACAACTCTTGCTGAAGTCACTGATTTAATATTATTGAATCATTAGATTTAAACAATGCATCAGTTTTTATTATGCTAGACTACTCTGAAGCATTTGACACTTCAAACCATGAACTGTTGTTGGCAGTACTGCAGTATATTGGGTTGTCTGACATGGCATTAAGGCTAATTAAATCATATTTAACAGATAGTTTTCAAAGGGTTTGCATCTGGTACTATAACAGCTGGTATTCCTCAAGGAATCATTCTGGGCCCTCTCTTATATTCTATTAACACTTGTAACATCTACAAATGTCTTCAATACTGTGATCACCACATATATGCTGATGATACCCAATTAATTTACAGCTTTATTGTTCCTGGTACTGAGGAAGCCAATTTAAAAATAAATAGCAACTTTCAGTATTTATACGAAAAATCGACAAATATGCAGCTTAAAATTAATCCAGCCAAATTCGTAGCAATTGTCTTTGCCAGTGATACTCACCGAACGAATATAGTTAATGATCTACACTTAACAATAGGAAATGAAAAGATAACAATTAAAGATAATGCAAAAATAAAAAAAATTGGTCTAATTATAGATCATAAATTACGATTTAAAGAACACATCACTACAAAACTTAAAATAGCCTATTCAACCCTAAAAATGCTTTATCCACACAAACAGATTTAAATCAAACAACAAAAAGAACATTATGCGAATCCTTAGTAGTTTTTTTTTTTTTTTTTTTTTGGGTCGGTGGAGAATTTCTTTATGAACACTGGTTACGCGGCGCCGCCCCCAGTAGTGTGGGACTCAGTGTCGAGTCTGTTTCGTCCTATACCCACTAAAACTCCACCGCTCGGTGGTGCCTTGTGGCTCCCTACACTGCGGTCTGCTAAGAAGCAGTCCTATTGTGTCCTTAGTCTTATCTCACTGTAACTTTTGTGACAATGAAACAAAACGTCGAATTTAAGTTGTTCAATACTCCTGTCTAAGATTTATTTTTGGAATACGAAGACGCAACAGCATTACTTATAAGCTTAAAGATGTTAAATAATTAGATATGGCAAGACGTAAAGAGCTACATTCAGTTTCTTTTTTTTATAATAAAATTACTACCTCTTTAATAAAATTAGACTTCAGCACATCATGTAAACATAAGACAAAGATATCTTGTTGAAATTCCAAGACATCATAAGGCAATTTTTAAATTATCTTTTTCCTACAATGCTGCCAAGCTCATAAATTAATATAAAATTAGTGATTTAACACCGTCAGCAGCTCTTTTAAAAATTCACTTTGGAAAAAAAATGTTGTTTAATATGTAACCTATTTAATTACACAATATGTAACGTAACGCTGCATTTATAGTGTATAGCATTTATAGTATATAGCATATCTCTTTTTTTTCTCTTCTTTATGCCTTTTTTTCTTTCAATCTCTCTTCCTCCCTCTTTATTTTGTAAATAGATTCTTATATATCTTTGATGTTAGGTAATATGGGCTCAGGTCAAAAAATATAGTTTTCCAGAAAACGAATTTTAAAATATAAAAAATTGCTGTAAATCCGATTATTAATTTAAAGCCTGAAGTTTTTGATATTAGTCAGAGTATTTAATTCTTTTTTAGATCAAATACTATTCATTATCTACAAAAGTGTATTTTCCAAAATTTGAATGACTTATGAAGTCTTTATGAACAAAAAAAAGTTTTTTTTTTAGCTTACTGATTTTTAATAAAGGACTTATGTCAGAATGGAGTAACTTTTAATAAGGCAAATAATATCAAAATACATGTTTTAAAAAACACAAACTAACTTTTTTCCCTTAGAAACTAATTGATTCATTTAGCCTAAGTAAGTATTTAATTTTCTTCTTGTTCTACTGCTTCATCCACTAGATCTGGGTCATTATCAATAACTCTAGTATCGGTAGGTGAATTTTGATAAAATTAGTAAAACACTGGTGGCACCAAAGAAAGAAGCGAACACAAGTCTTTTTTTTTTCTCCTTCGATATTGGAAGTAACCCTTTAGTATACAGTTCCTTAACTACCAAATCTTTTAGGTTTTGACTTTTGCCCCGTCTCAGAAAGTTTATAATTTTAAAATCTTTAGTATCAGATATATAACTTTTGTAACGTACCATACCGCCATTCTTATATTGTAGCCATTGCACATTATGGCAATAAAACTGTTCGACTAATATATTTTTCTTTCTGTTGACCATTACTGATTTTAATAACTCGGAAAAATCCAAGAACTCATTTTGCTCCATTTCATGGACTTTAAATTGTCTTTTTCTTCCAGTTGTTCTCACCAACTAGTACCAATCGTGTGGATGATATACTGGAACTTCCATTTTCTTTTTTCGCTTTTCTATCATGGAATGATCAACATCACATTCCATATGTGTATGCCCAGATATTAAGAACTTGTGGTTAAATTGGGATTTTCACTTTGAGCCTTTATAAACATAGCAGCGACATGACTGTTTCGATTTTGTCCACCACATGTGTCGGAGTATTACATTACATAGTTATACATATTTAATTACATGATTGGGCAAATTTTTAATGTGAGTTTACAAGCAGGAAGCAATTTCATTACCTCCCCGAGCAGCCAGTGCTTCATGCCACATGTAATGCGTCGATTCTCCATTGCTATCATGCACTGTTAAATTATACGTCCAGAGCTGACGTTTATAGAATGCTACCGAAGAAGTTATAAAGGGTGTTGGAAGGCACTGTTGGAGATCAAAACTAAAGCATTTTTTATGGGGATTTATTTTAGCTTCCGTCTTATCTTTAGTTTTTGCTTCGAATGCAGCATTAGCTTGGTTGTGATGCAATTCTAGTTCCTTTTGTAAACAAATTTCATCTTCTTTATTTACTGATTTAGAAGCAACCTGTATTTGCATACTAAGAGTGTCGCATTTATAGCAGGGATAGTTTTAATTTGTGAAATTCTTTTTCATATATCGTTCTTCCCACGGGATTCTGCCTTCCTTCTTTGTACAGATCGTACAAAATTCGCAGATTTATGTGCGATGGTAGGTACCTTTTATCATTTGTACGTCTTGTATAATGACTCTCGTGAGAAGGGAACGATTTAATATGTGTACGCACTTCTTTTAATTCCTGTTCAGATTTTTTATTTACGGAAGGTGTTATACCTCTTTGATCTTCAACAGTAATGCCAGAAGTGCTTTGCATTTTGTTTTTTAAAAACACTTTTATAAACTTTTTCTTTTCATCCAAAGTCTTACAAAAACAATCTTAGCATACAGATATTCTTTTTCCATTTATTTCAAAAAAATATTCGTAAGTTACTTCTCTGTTTTTTGAAGAGTCGCGTTTTCTTTTATACGACTTCCTTGGGTATCTTTGGAATTAATTAAATTTGCAATAAATGTTACCCTTTTGCTATGGGATTCTAAAGACCAATATTCATCATAAATTTTTTTTCGAACGTCTTCATTTTTTGAACGTGTTTGTGAGCATTTTTTTTCTACAATCTTTTAAAGGCTTCATATGTTTACGTTGTTATGTTAACTTTGTTCAGAATTAATTTTTTCAGTGAAGGGGCTATATCTGGGATCTGATCTTCTGTTAGCGACACAGCTAAAGTTTTATTTATTGTATCGCCGATAACTAGAAATGTAAAATTAGTCAGTAACATACACGATAAAATTACAAGCAAAAATGGTTCTTTTACTATACCGTTTTAAAAGCATTCACCTTTATTACTTGCTGTATCCAACTGTATAAAATTTTCACCCAAAAAATTCTCATTAAAGTCCAAAATATTTGAAAAATCCGAATTAACAGTTGGAGAAAGCATTAAAATTTTGTAACTTGGGTGATCAGTATTAGGCATTTCTTCGTGATCATTATCCGGTGTATGGGAGTGTAAAATAACTGGAATTAATAATTTATTTTTTGTAAATTTATAATGAAGTTATGTTATGTCGTATTAAAATACTTTACTAATAATAAACATAAAACAATTTTAAAAATTATAACAATGATAATTACCTGTTTCTTCACATTTTCTTGCCAATTGCAAAATAAGCTTACTTCTTGCACTCATGTTAACTCAACAATTTTCTACGATAAACAAACAACGACTACACATAAACTTCTAACCACGTGTAAATTCCACATACATAATAATGATAAATTGATACGAAAGTCTTAAGTCAGCAATGCAATTTTAATTTTAAGAATAACGTTGTAATATAAAGGACTTAAATTGACTTAAGTCATTATGACACTACTTTCCTTTTACAATGTTTTGGTACGAAGGTCTTATGTAGACTTAAGACTGTATTACCAGACCAGAATTTTTTTTTTATTTAAGTCTTTTGTACCAATAACATAAGTCTCTAATATCACCAGAATGAGCAAAAAATTTTGACTTAAGACCAACATTTTTCGGGATTTCGTCAAAAAGTGACTTAAGACCTTTGTACCTAACATCAAAGATATATAATTATAAAAATAGATAAATAAATAAACAGTTTACTTCGTTGATTCAACGGCCCCTGCTTAACTGTTAGGATGCTAAAAATTAGGCCGTTTAATTCCGCACAATTAATTAATTATATTATTAATATTTTGTTTACAGCAATCTAAATATTAATTTGTTAATTGTATTGGGAATTAATAATCGTTAGTATTATTATTATTATTATTATTATTATAGATTTTTGCCTTGCGGCAATCACACTCCCGTTTTACGGGGAACATTCACTTATCCCAGATATCTAAGATATCAAAAGGATTAAGCTCTGAGGGGACCCTTTCCAGGTTGTCGGGCCCTGGATGGTGTTCGGTCTTCTGTACCCATGAACTTTCTGACGATCCGTGCTGTCCCCAGTAGCACCGCTTTTTGCATGTTTTTGTAGTGGTGCTCACTTAGTCCTAGTTGTTTGAGGTTCTCTACAAGGGTTTTTGGTATAAGTCCAGTTGACGAGATTATTATCGGAATTCTTTGAACATGCTCCATCTCCCATTGTCGTCTGATTTGCCCTTCAAGATCTCGATATTTAATGATCTTTTCGTTGTATTTTCCTTGGAGGTTATTGTTATTAGGTATAGCAACGTCAATCAGCGTGGTTCTCCTTAGTCGCTTATCCACCAGGATAAGATCTGGTCTATTGTTGACAGTTCTCTGGTCGGTGAGAACAATTCGGTCCCAGTACAATTTATACTCGCCATTTTCAAGAACTGGCTCTGGAGTATAATTGTAATATGGAACTTTGTCCGTCCTCAAGAGGTTCAGTTTAACTGCAAGTTCTTGGTGCAGTATTTTTCCCACGCAGTCATGACGTGCCTTATACTCAGTTTGGGCAAACGTTTGAAATCCTCCCGTTATGTGTTGGATGGATTCTGTCACTTAGTATCCATATCGACGTTTGTCACTCTGTACTGAAGGATCCGAGATAATGCACCAAGTAATTTCTAGTTGGAATTGGTCTTGTAGGGCCAAGAGGAAACCTTCCGTTTCGGGAAACAATTGTCCTGAAGTTAACCAGTAGTTCGACGCGTTGGTGTCGACATGTCCCTGGCTAACCTCGTTGACGTGTCTCCCGTGCAGTGGTTTTTGTGCCCATGATCGATGTTTTTCTTCATCAGCGACGTGGTGACTTTTGATTTCGCGATTCTTCAGTTTCAGAGGTGTAGAGTCATCGACCTCGCATATAGCACGGTGCAGAGCGGACGATCTAGCCTTTTCATGAAAGAAATTTCTCAGAACTGAAATTTGTCTGTCTAACTGTTTGCCAATGTTTGCCAATCCTCTACCTCCCTGATGTCTTGGTAGAGTAGTTCTTTCTGCGGCACTTCGAGGGTGGTGTTTTTGAGCCTTAGTCAATAATGTTCGTGCCTTCCGTTGCAAGTTCTGGATGTCCGTCTTGCTCCATCCCACAATTCCAATTGAATATGTTAGTGCTGTACAGGCATACG
The DNA here is from genome assembly GCF_022605725.1 of Anthonomus grandis grandis. Lineage (NCBI taxonomy): Eukaryota > Metazoa > Arthropoda > Insecta > Coleoptera > Curculionidae > Anthonomus > Anthonomus grandis. The sequence continues at coordinate 2,212,255 of NC_065565.1, forward strand.
TATTCAACGCCTTAAATAGATTCTTACTGTTGAGGCTCGTTTTCACTATGTGCTTTACTCTTGTTGTAAACTCAGCAGTGAGTTTATCTTTCATTGTTCGGTGGTCTATTCACGCTGCCTGCACCATTCCCAGGTATTTGTATGTATCACCCTCTTCCATGGCATCTATAGTTTGGCCATCCTGCATCTCGAAGGATCCCGGCTGCATCTTACAATGTTGATAATACGACACTTATCCAGCCCAAACCTCATTCCGATATCAGCAGAGAATTCCTCCAGGATGTTCAGCATCTGATCCAGTTGATTACTAGTGGCACCCATTAGCTTTAGATCGTCCATATAGAGCAAATGATTGACTCTTGGGATTTCCCTACTATTCTTCTTAATAGCAAAGCCGTAAGAGGTGGAATTAAGTCGAGATGATAAAGGATTCATGGCTAGACAGAACCAAAGTGGACTCAGAGAGTCGCCCTGGAATATACCCTTACGGATCGGTATTGTGTTTGTCTCAATATTCTCTCCAGTAGGAAGTTGTAGATGCATAGTTGTTCTCCATATCGCTATTGTACTCTCCAGTAGAGTCACAATGCGATCATCTATTTTATATATCATAAGGACATCAATAACCCATTCATGTGGAATAGAATTGAAGGCCTTCTTGTAATCGACATAGGCGGTGTAGAGATTTCTCTTATTACTATAGGCCTGGTTGCAAATTACGGAGTCGATGGTCAATTGCTCCTTACAGCCCATGTCTCCCCTAGCACATCCCTTCTGTTGAACTGCAATAATGTTGTTGTCCTCGCAATGTTGGTATATGCGCTCTGTAAGACACGCGGTTATCAGCTTATACAGTATTGGCAAACATGTTATTGGCCGATATTTCGCTGGATCTTGTGTGTTCTGTGAATCTTTTGATAGCAGAAAAGTTGATCCCTGAGTGAGGAACGTTGGAAGTTTGTTCGGTTCCATCAGCAGATCATTTATTAGTGTGGTCAGTTGTTTGTGGGTTGACCACAGCTTTTTGATCCAATAATTATGTACGTGGTCTGGACCAGGGGCTTTCCAGTTGTGAAGGCCTTTAATTATAGTGAAGACCTCTTCAACGGTAAATGGCTGATGATGCATTTGCTCGAAAAGTTGGGACTTTTGTCGCTCTTCATCTATCCAACTTGCCTGGTTATTACATGGTGTTGTCGTTGTTAATTGACTACTCCAGAATGTTGAAATTTCATCGCTAGTTGGATAGTTATTTTCGCAAGGACTGGTTGAAAACTTAAGTTTTCTATAAAAAGATTTCTCCGAGCGTACGAAAAGCGCGTTGTCCTGCTTTCTGCTATTGCTGGACTATATATCTTTTAAACCGTCCTGCATATACCGATAATTTTTGTTTCAGTGTATCCAAACATTCTTCAGGTGTTCGATTTTCTGGGTTATATTGGGCATGATGCTGGTAACGACTCATCATTGCTGTTACGTTCTTTCGTGTCTCAGATGTTCGCACTCCTCCGATAAAGGCGATGAGCTGCCCTATATCTTTCCGAATGGAGTCGATCCTGGTCTGCAACCTTCTTGGCCATGGTGGTGGTCCCCTTGATACCAAATTGTTTTTACCACGCTTAGCATTAGGCTTGACACCCAGAGTTCTGGTGACAACTGTCGCTGCACAGTAGATCAGCAGGTGCAACTGTTCTAAACTGCCAGCTTCCTGTAGGTGTTCTGGTAAAATATTGTTGTTCAACGTTTCCAGAACTGTTGCCAATCTACGTGAAGAGTTCACTTTTGGTATTGGGGGTCTAAGCAGCGGATTTGTTCCATCGAACTCCATCAATGCCCTTCTGAATTCTGCCTGCAGTTTTTCAAGATCCTCTTCAACATTTTGCATATCATTGTTACGGATTTCAGTGAGCATTAGTTGTTGAATTGGCTCAAGTAGCTGGTGTTTAGCTTGTGCTTCCGCATTTGGTATTTCTGGTGAAGCAGGGTTATTATTCAGTTCAAGTTCCACTTCTCATCTAATGGTTGCTAATCGAGTTTCTGGGATAAGGTTGTTCCTTAGGATTACACGGTACTGGTTTGCAACGCGCTGTTCGGTCACATTTAGTTCTGGATATCTCTCGCTGAATTGGGCGTAAAGTTGTTGCCGATATCCGACCATCCCCTTTCATTGTTGGTGATTCTGTAGAAGATTCGCATTATGGTTTATTATTATTATTATTATTATTATTATTATTATTATTATTATTATTATTATTATTATTATTATTATTATTTAACTAGTTTATAAATTGATAAATATTAAGTTTTGGTCATCTTGTTAGACTTAAAAGTCAAAGATTTTTTTATTTTAAAATTAAGGTAAGGCACATTATTTTCATCAAACCAGTTTTTCTTTTAGGAAGAATTGTACGCAGAACTACTATTATATTATATATTGTTTTTGACAAGACTCCAAACTCTAAACTTATTTTAAATTAATTGTATGCAAAGTAGCATTAGTATTTTAAACATTTCTGGAAAGCTGATAAAAATTGATGACTTAATTAAAAATTGATATCGGATTTTTTCAAAACTATCGGCTAATGGGGAATTTATAATATTTAATTCTATAGTAGTATAGCATATAAGTACTTTTAAACAATGTTTTATATTTCAGGATCGAGATAATTCAAACATCATCAGAAAATAATATGAATAATATGTCATATATGCAACTTATAAATATTATTTATTATTAAACAGGTATTATATTTCATAAACTATTCAGATATACCGGAATTAAACATAATAACATTATTCTATGGAAACGTAATTTTTATAGAGCATATTTATATTCCTCTCAGTACAACAACGGCACAACTATTCGCAAAATCATGTATATGATTTCCTGACCCTTTTTGCGTTTTTACCTTTCCAAAAAACCCACTCGACCAGATCATTTGAAAAACCATTTTTATCGTCCCTTCCTTATTCATTTGCCATCATGTTTCCCTCTATCTTTTAGTCGTTTTCTCTATATGGCCGTGACCCAACTCCGCTTTTTTTTGTATCTGCGACGTCTGACCGGTTCTTCATGAATGCAGCTCGTATAGTAGAATGGGTGTGTTTCACAACAAAGACAAACACTATTAAGGCCCGAGCAGGCCCGGTTTCTTTAAAACTCTGAAGCGTCAAGTTGGGTAATTTACATAATATGTTGTATAGGGCTTCTATGTACTATATTTACCTTTATTCATTTATTTACTTTAATTTTACATAATTGAGTATGCATATATTTATATTTATAGGTAGTTTCTTCTTACTTTATTTTTAAAATTGTTTAAAAACGTAATAGCACTAGTAGGTATAAGACAGTACTCAATAAATCAGAATAACAAAAATTAATGAACTATATCTTAGTCAATATGATGCAATAAAAATTGTTAAATCTATAATGTTGTAGTGTAAGAATCATGTCATCAGATCTATTTAATTTTATTTTACACTTCCATAATTTTTAATAAATCACAAAAATTAGTTTATAAAATACGGGGGGAAAATATTGGAACCTGCTACAATCATATTATTATTTATTTTCTTCGGCAAACTTTTTCAATAAACAACGTTTACTTATTTACGTTAATGATTTGTATATACGACTAATCATATTACCATTTGGTCTCTGCCAAGCGTACGACGGCTCCAATTACGCCTATCCTTACAAACAAATAAGGATAAGCAAAAAACTGACTCACTCAAGTAAGTGAACTTCGATTCAGCATCTTATTTGTCCCACTGGCTTCTTTTTAAAGTCATTCATTCGATAATGACTAAGAAGTTCTTTTTAAAGATAATACCGTCTACAAATATTTTTGCTCCATTTGTAAATTCTCTGTATAATCCAGTAAGAGAATGAGATTGAAATTCTTAGCGTGAAGGTGTTTAGAAGAGATATCGAATTTTTTCAAAAGCTAGTGTTATTCTTATAAATTTAATAATTAATTATCATCGGTTTTAATCTTTTATGAATACTAAAAAGTAAAGATATGTTTTGACTAGAATATATAAGATTTCAGTATGTTACTTGATGGCCTAAATATTTTTAATAAGACAATTATTTGAAGATTATAGATTGATCTCTCTAGCTGATATAACTTAATACTCGAGAGATATATAATATTTGATATTTTCAGAATACTTGAACAATCTGTAGTTTTACTTTTCCATGGTACATTTTGTGCATATTTTAACTACCATGGACTTGAATCTCGAACTAAACAAATATGTCAGTCATGACAGATTTTACTTTTAGACTAACTAATGTAGTATATCTTTTTTGCGCTTTTTTTGTTATAATTAGGTTATTACAAGTCTCATTTATTATTGGTTCAGTCTTGAATCTACTGAACCTGTAAAAGACAACTATAAAAAAGTATTTCAAACTAGCCTTGACACTGTTATATTTGTTATTACTATTATGTTATATTATGTTTTATTATATTGATGTATTTTCTGTAAAAATTGTTTAGTTTTTAGTAAATTAATTTAGTATAATTTGATGGAGAACAATATATTGAGATTAGCTTATATCCAAATTAAATAAGGCATATTTTTTATGAATGACATCTTTTCAATCAAAAAAGGCTTTTTTTGAATTGTTTATGATAGAACAAACATTTTATATTCCTTTTCGATTCTTAAAGAATATTGTAAGTACTTATATTTATGTTATATATTTAATTTATACATATTGTAAAAATATACCTGAGAGCGTTTTGCGCATTTTTTTTTCCAGTCTCTACTAAGAATACTGATAACTACTCTCATATATAACATAACGCTAAAAATGTATTTTCCACTTTATTATAGTAAATATACACACGAAATAAATAATATGCTAGAAAACATAACAGATATTTTGGATAATGCTTTAGATTCTTTAACTATCTTTTGAGGTGTATATTTATGTTAATTCATTCATTCCTAATCAGTGAAATCAGTTAAGTGAAGGTTTTCTTGTACCCTTAGATAAATAATTAAGTGGACGATAAACACATATTAAAATGTATCAAGCAATTTAAATAAAATAAAATGTTGACAAGGCCTTTTGAGGTTTGATGCCGTTTTAATGTCTAATTTTGTAAGTTTCTATGCAGACCTATGCGCTAGACTGGTAAAACCAGTAAAAACGCTTAAATAAGCATGAACTATCCCAAACGTGGGTGTAAATATGTTTTTCTATATACATACAGGGTATACTTTTGTGCGTTTTTTTGGAAATTTGTCCGCATAACGATTTAAATATGTTTAGCGATAACACGTGATCGCTTATAGCAAAAATTAGCATTATAATTGATATTTTAAATGGAATATTAGCGATTTTGATATTTTTTTCAATACTAATATTATTAATTTTGGTTTCGAGTTTCTAATTATTTTCCAATATTTGTCATTCGGAATATACAACGGTTACCGCTAGATAAGAAAATGCTAAAAGGTCTATAATATATAATATGATAGAAGTAAATCGCTAGATACTCTTTATTTAGGGTTCTACTTACGTTTGGTTTAATATTTTGATCTATTCTGTCTAGTTTTTAATAGTTCGCATCTTGTTTGAGGGCCCTATTTTGGCTCTAATTTAGGTAATTTTATTGTAAATCCAGGTAGTTTAAATGTTCTCGAATTTGTTTACTTCCTTGCTTTGGCTGACATAAAAGTAGATTTCTAGAGTAAGAAGTATATTTCTGAGTTCCGTTACAATATAAATATAACTATGTATCGTAAATAGGAATAAAATATTAAAATTAAAATTGACATGTATGAATTTTTGACAATAACTCTCTGGACAATAGGTCTGCTGGATTGCTCACACTACGGATATGACGCCAATCAGAAGATGAAGTAAGTGCCTGGATTTGAGTCACCCTGTTGCCAACAAAGGTTTGTAATGTATTAGGAGGAGTATGAATCCAACTTTGAGAGCTACAGTTGAGTCGCTCCACAGAAAACATGAGTTGACAGTGACTGTAAGAATATAACGCACCTTTTCCACTAACTTCGCTAGAAGGAGTGCGGCACAAAGTTCCAATCTTGGAATTGTAACAACCTTGAGCGGTGCCACCTTACTCTTACCACAAACTAAATGTAACACAAACTAATTATAAGACATGGACTAACAAGTCCAAGAGGATCAAACAGTTTTGCAATCACAAAAAGTACTGTTCTCTTGGTTACATGTTTTGATACATCACTGACATCAATTTGATACATTAAAAAATCTTGTTCACATGACCAATACAATCCAAGAGTTTTTGTTTGACCTCTTTTACCAAATAACACTGTAGATGTAGATGAGCTTGTCTTCACATGATCTAAGATCTCTTGACTATTAGAAGCCCACTTTTGAAGATCAAAACCTGCAGATTTTAAAATAGATGTTACCTCATTGCACAAATTTATGCCTTCTTTTACACTCTCAACACCTGTTATCCTTTTCGATGACTTTAGATGCACTTGGAAAAGATTCTAAATTCTTAATAGCAAATTGCTTCAAACACCTTACAGCTAAGAAAGGAAGATTTTCCATAAAAGACTGTTTTTAATTCAAAGGTTTTCAATTCCTCTGATGGTTCACCTCTCCAAAGTATACGCTGAAGACACCACTGATCCTTATGAATCAAAATCTGGCGGTACATCTTGACCACATCTGCTCCAATCACCACCTTATATTGCCGAAATCTCAAAATAATTGACAACAAATCGTCCTGAATAACAGGGCCCACGCATTGAATGTCATTTAAGGACACCCCGGTATTGGATGGAGCTGAACCATCAAACACTACTCTTAGTTTGGTGGTTTGACTCTTCTCATTTAAGACTCCGTGATGAGGGAGATAGTAAGCAACTTTGGATTCGTCTGGCTTTGCACATTCAGTCATATGAGACAAAGAGTGATATTCACTAATAAACTCAACATATTTTGACTTAAATACAGAATTTTTGTTAAGCTTAGATTCCAAAGAATGAAACCTTTAATAGCATTTTGTTTTGAATCTCCAAGGCACTCAGGCGATTTTTTAAAAGGAATATGTACAACAAATCTGCCTTCCTCATTACGAGTTGTAGTTTGACTAAATATTTCTTCACATAATTTTTCTTCTACAGAAAGAAGGGATTTTGAACTTAAACCCTCTTCAATCTCCCAAAACTTGCAAATCTGCTCTTGAAGGTCCAAGTTGGTTGTCAAATTACACTGATACCTTGGCACAGAGAGATTAGATTGAAATTCACCCCCTACAATCCAACCTAGTTGGGTTTTCTGCAATGTTGGCATGTTTTTACCTAAATGTACTTGGCCTATGCATAATAGATTCAGATAAATACTCGCACCGATTAGAAGATCAATTTCACCTGGCCTGTTGAACTCTGGATCTGCTAGACATAAATTTTTTGGTATATTCCAAGAAGATGTATTAATCTTACAAGGAGGATGTGTACCACTGATTTTAGGAATTATGATACAAGGAAGACTCATCGAATATCGATTAATACAAGATTGGATAGTTATTTGACATCTATGTTTTAACTGCGACACCTTTTGACCAACTCCTGTTATGACAGATGACAACTCAATTTGTTCAAGGCCTAGTCTCTCACAACACCCCTGTGTGATCAAATAAGTCTGGCTTTATCCACGTTATCCAGTAAAGCTCTGCACACTTGAGGAACTCCGGATTAGTCAATAACCTTCACTAAAGCTGTTTGCAACAAGACATTTGAATAAAAATTACTTACACCACTAGATAGACTAACAGCCACATCAGTGCCCTCATTCTGCTCTGGCTCATTATTTAAAACCTGTGTTTCTTGTTGAAGTCTATTAAAATGTAATAGAGTGTGATGTTTTAGCTTTCACCTCTTGCAGCAATAATTAGATTTACAAAATCTACTGCCATGCCCCTCTTTTAGACAGTTGAAACACAATTTCAAACCTTGCACCCTTTCTACTCTCAACTGCACTGCCAGTTTAATAAATTCAGGGCAATTATGAATTAAATGCGACTTGTTACAAAAGGCACAAATACTATTTTGTGTTGACCCTGTATGAGAGTTATAAGAATAATTATTATTAGCTCGATTACCCTTATTCCCCCCTTTACCATAACCACTTTCCTCTAACCCCACATGTTTTCTACTCTTAGAAATTTCCAAATTTTGCAAAAGATCAGCTTTTTTCTTTAAAAACTCTAAAAACTCATTTAAAGAAGGAAACTTAGAATTTTGACCCAATACCTCTGTATCAGTTACCTGACGTAATGATTTTAAATCGGAACAAATTACTTTTTTTTCTTCCCACTCACGCTCTGTCTTTTTGTCCAATTTAGAACTAAGAATAAAAATTAAAAGCGTATCCCAAAACTCTGTGGGTTGGTTCAAGGTTTTCAAACTTTGAATGTATTTTGATACTGCATCAACCATTATTTGTAACTCAAAACAAGACTCAGAACATAAATTAGGTATATTAAGCAAAGACTTTATGTGATTTTGCACTAAAATACTTTTATTATTGTACCTATTGCACAACATATCCCATGCTATCTGATAATTACTTTCAGTAGTCTCAACCCCACGAATTACCTGAGCCGCCCCACCCTCTAGGGATGCTCGAAGGTAGTGAAATTTTTGCACATTATTTAATGACTCATTCGAATTAATTAATGACTCAAACAGATCTCGAAACTCAAGCCAATTTTTATAATCACCTGAAAATTTATTAAGATTTATTGCTGGAAGTTTTAAACCCATTGAATGCATTTGTGCACTCTGCACATAATTACCTCGAGAACTTGAAGGGTTTTGCACACTCTCATTGACTGAACTATTACTTTCCCCAGAATTAACAGCACTATAGTATTCATCTAAAATCTTTTTTCCCTGTGCATTTAACTTATAATAATTGTCTTTAAATGATGTACGCTCCTGCAGTTGCTCCTCAGTAGACTCTGACAACATCTCAATTTCACTCTGTACATCATCAAATTGAGAGAGTAAATCGGAGAATTTATTTAACCTATTTTGTAGCTCTAAAATAACATGCTTATCAGTATTTTCAGGTTCTACACTTGAAATGCATTGTTTTACGGTCTCAAAATAATTTTTAAATATTGTTTCCTTACTTTTAATAATACCTCTTTTTTTGTCAACGCTTTAAGTTCCTCCGCCATCTTGAAAATATGAGGAAACAAAATAAGTATTTTTTATTTTATTTTATTTTATTTATTTGAAAACACCACAAATTAAACAGAAGCTAACAGTTTACTCAATAAAGGAAAGGAAACATTGGAAAGGACTTACTCTGGCTTCCCTGATGTTTGCTCCCGGACTATAAGAATTCTTCACTTTCACACTTTAATGGCTGCTGTTGAACACCGCTCGTCGAAGTCGATTGAAATGGCTCAATTTCCGAAATAAGGTTTTCACAAATACTACATCTTGTAGCTTACTCAATTACCCATAGGTTAAGGTATATCACGGTGAGAAGGACCATGTTTAGAATACTCAGACTCAAAAGAAAAAAACTCGGGAATCTCCAAAACACGTTTGTTTTATTTCTCAAGACACACAGCTCTCCCTCCCCATCATGGCCGCCTGTGGGTGGACTGTCATACCACACGGTAAAATAAATATTAGCCATCTAGCGGCGCAGCGCAAGGCATGATTCACCAAAATATGTACAAAGGTGGTAAATACAACATATTAAAGAAATATGGATTTATATAGATTATAAATCTTTAAATCTAAGAAGACAAAAGGAATGTAAACACATTTCATACTTATTTACGCTAAATACTTATATTATGCTAAATTTCAATTTTTAAAGAAACTTGGTCTTATTTCTGGAACCTTGGTATTTAGGTATAGATAGGTACATACATGATATCTCATTCGAAATAGATTTAGATGGCCTTTCAGATTATTCGATATCATACGGGACTCTAAAATATACTTTTCAGCATTTTTGTATTTAGAAAAATACTGAAAAAAATCAAAGAAATTAAAACCCGTTTAAGATAAGTAGAAGAAAATATTAAAAGAGTAATTACCGGTCTAAAATGCTAAAGATGCTACTTTTTGGTATAAGCGACAAACAACACATCTCTAAAAATATTTTACGTCGTTCAATCACTAGCAAATACTTTGTTAATTAAAAAAAATTATAAAAGTAAATATTTAGAATAAACTAAACAAATTGGATTCACGGATGGGTAATAACAGGAGGAAAGAATGAAAGAAAAACATAAGGGAAGGAAGAGGTGGTGAAACTATGGAAAGTGAGTACTAGGAGGTTCTAGACAACTCTAATAGAGGTGACTACGTTGGGGATCTTCTCAAAGGGGAACCGATTAACACTTACCACTTTGAGTGGCGTGGGTTCAACAAGAGTTCAATAAAATATAGTGCCACCTGTTTTATCCCAGATAAAACAGGTGATTCATGATGACATTCAATGTGACAACATGTGATGACATTCTTTCTATGATTTTTCTGTTGGTCCATGCGTTTAGTTCATTACGCGCCTCAAGTTCTTTAAATTGTGTTTAATTTATTTAATATTTAAATAATTGTACATTGTTTGATTATGGAGTATTTAATTAGCGACAGTGACAAACTGGTAGTTCAAAATCCTACAATCCAGGGCTTAAAAATATTAATAAGTGCTGCAGAAAAAAGACAAGACAATTGTGCAAAGAATATATTGGGCGAAAAGGATGATATTCTAACAAAGAAAAAACTTCTTAAATATCATCTACTTTGTAGAAAATCTTACACTAGCCTACAAAATCTTGAGCATGTGTCCCAAATTGTCGAAAATGAAGGCAACGAAGCTTGTTCATCTCAAAGCAGAATCCACAACAGAGGCTTCGATATTCGAAAAATGTGCCTGATATGTAATAAAACCGGCAAAAAGAGCAAAAATCAGCAACTGATAGCTATACAGACAGGTATTTTTTTGCACTTTAACTTATTCTTTTCTTTAATATAAATCTATTATTATATTGAAAATTCTGCGCAAGACGGTTGTATGCTTGAAATATTAATGGTTGAGTTCCTCACATTTTTTTAGTCACTATTTATTATGCTACTGCAACAAGACTGCTTATTATTATATTATTATATGCGTGGGTATTTATTTTGGTTAACTTTTAACGTTAACGTACTTTAACGTACAGGAAAGTCCACCTACACAAAAATATTAGCTGCTGCAAAAAAAAGGAATGATATCAACATGATTTCTAAGCTTTCTGGTTATGATGATCTATTTGCATACGATGCAAAATACCACAAAAGAGCCACCTGGAGTTGAAGTTGTAGATGACGTTAAGAGTAATTATATACATGCCAGTATCGATAACTTCGATTCGAATGAAGACACTTTAAGTGGAAAAAACACCACCCACAGCATGGTAATGGTTTTGTTTCAAAAAAAATCCAGCGTCACCACCTTTGTAGAAAAAAATATTTTTAGAGGAGGGGCATATTCACTAGAAACACCCGAAGAACATGGTTTCAATTTTCAAAATATGTTAAAATACGTAAAACCTGTAAAGCGTCCAGAACCTCCCTCTATCAAAGCTGTAACTCTGGATAGAACAAACGACTTGATTTCGACAAAAAAATATTGCATGGCAACTTATTCGTAGCAATAAGTGCGATAAAATATTTTTAAATTGGACCAACTTTAATAACATTTTGGCTGATGACCAAATTTCTGTTTCCACTATATTTTACATGCCATTTATTAATAACCCTTCTACCGAATATGACACGATATATACCTCGATGGTACGATTAGTAGAAATAGCTGACACTTTAAAGCAAAATCACATTTGTATAACAGCAGATTTGGCCATTTATTCAAAAGCTCGAGAGATATTATGGAATAATCCTGAAAAATTGCATGGCAAAGTAACGTTAATGCTGGGAGGTATGCATCTCAACATGGCGTTTATTGCTAGCATTGGATATATCTTTGGAGATGGAGGTCTTATTAGCATTTTAACAGAAACGGAGATTTACGCCCAAAATACATGTAAAATGATGTTAGACGGAAAGCAGTACTCTAGGGCTATTCGAGGCCTAACTTTAGTTGCTGATGCTCTTTTTCGGCTGATGTTTAAATCTTTATGTAAGTGGTATAAAGAGGAAAATCCGGAAACCCAAGTAATATCATCTAGAATTTGATAAAAAAATTTCAAACCAATAAATTAAGCAGACAGCATTTAGACATTTTTTTAGAAGAAATTAAAACTCTGGAACCAATTATTTCAGAATTTATAACTACTGGCTCACTAAATTCAAGCACTTTTAAATATTGGAAAGAATTTAAAAAATGAGTTGATCTTCTTTGGCGTCTGTTAAGATCTGAAAGAAATGGCGATTTTCAATCACATTTATGTGCAGTACAAGATACATTACCTTACTTATCAGCTGCTGGTAGAAACTTGTATTTGAAATGGGTTCCTGTATATTTAGCAGATATGGAGAACCTAAAAACTGATGTGCCTTATATGTATGAGTATTTGAATAAAGGTAATTTCGTTGTAAAAAAAACGAATGACAAAATTTTTAATTGTGTGGCGTCAGATATGGCTTTAGAGCAGTCTATCAACAAATACTGTAAAAGTTCGTCAGGAATAATTGGATTTTCACAAAAGCCTGGTGCCCTTTTACGTTGGATTACGACCATACATACTTTAGGAGCATACTCAAAAGCATTTTTAGGTAAGTCTGTTGGAATACAAATTTCATTCTTATTTTTCATTTTAGATATCACTTTCGGTGAAAATAACAAATTGTATTATGAAGGGGAAAGAACGGCATTAAAAAACGAAGTAGCGGTTTTAAAAATTGTTACAAGTTTAGAAAACGATTGGTGTAATCCTTTTGATTTGGATAATGTGCCCTCTTAATGAATAAACATCTACACTGGAAAAATCGCAAGTGAAGATATCGCAAGGAGCATTGAAAATTTTTCGAAAAAGCCAATGAAAATGTCACAAATTTATTTAAGCATTTTGACCAGAAAAGCTTTTGGAATCCCTTTAAGGGACAAAAAGTACTAAATTTTAAATTTACTTCTGAAAAAACAAAAACTAACTCAAATAAAAAAATCATTGGTTCAAAATGTATGTTTCGCAGAATTATTTGTGCCGCTAAATTTAAAGATATGGATCTTCAAAATATTTTATCTTATGAACTAACATCGATTCCATTATCCTTAATTCATGAAGACGAATCAATGCGGAAATCAACAAAATCTGATTTAGCCAAAAAAATTGAATCATTTACCACTCCTAAGGATGAATGTCCCAATGTAGATTATAGAGCTATATTATTGATGGTATGGTTGCAATTCAAAAATTACAAGCCACAACATTTGTTACATTTAATGAACTAGGAAATGTTTTTATAAACAAAATTTTGAGAGATGGAAGAAAATATAACTCAAAACGAATTACTGTTGTTTTTGATACGTATAAAAGTAATTTTCTGAAAAATGCCGAAAGACTTAAATGTGGAAGTTTCAGTGCAGAATTTAAAGTTGCTGGTACTAGAAAAGTGTCCCAATTCAGGGAATTTATTCGATCCTCGTCAAACAAAAAATCATTGTTACTATTTCTTACCAACTACTTTATAAACGAAGTAGGAAATTTACTTAGCGAAGACGAAACTGTAATCATAGCAGGAGGGTTTGAAAATCCAGAACTTTGTTATCAGCTTAATAAAAGTGAAATACCAAGAAAAATTGATTATTTAACTATATCAACCTGTCAGCTTCCTCTTAGCTGACACAAGAATAATCCTTTATGTTTTGGCAGAAAAAAATATTGGCAATACTATTCTTGTAAAATCCGTTGACACAGATGTTTTGCTTCTGTTAATTTATTATTATTCTGTAACACCAGAAATGGCCAAAAGTAATGTTTTTCTTGAATTTGGTCAAAGTAAGAACAAACATTTTTTATCTATAAACAATATTGTTACTAATTTGGGAGAAGAAGTTTGTAAAAAATTATTAAGTATTCATTGTTTAACTGGATGTGATACTACTTGTGCACTATTTAAAATAGGTAAAAAATCAGCATTCGACATTTTATACAAAAACATCGATAATTTAAAGAGGCTCGAAAATTTTTGCTTGAAGATGAAGCAATAAATTTGGGCCAAATGTATTTATTGTATCTATATAAAAATAAAAACACCATCTATTAAAACTCTTAATGAACTAAGGGTGCATTTAACAAAAGAGTCAAATCGATCAGCCTCAGAATTGCCTCCTACAAATAATGCGTTTAAGCAACATTTAAGAAGGTACTAAACGATAGTATGAATTTATTACATATGTTAGATATTAATGATCCATTTTTTTAGATGTATATACCAATTAAAAATATGGTGTAATTCTCATGTCAAAGAAATAATTTTGGAAAATTCTCGTGAATCTGGTTGGAAAAATGATGAAACTTACTGGCGACCAATATCAGCAATACAAGATCCGATCCCCAATGAAGTAAGAAAAGCATTGTTAATTCGGTGTTCCGACAAAAATTGCAACAATAATAGGTGCACGTGTTTAGCTCAAGGATTAAAATGTTGGGACGAATGTAAATATGCAATATGTAGTAACAGACCACAAGATGAAGAACTAAGCTCGTCAGATTCAAAATCTGAAGAAATCTAAATCTTTTCAATTTATGTTCTTTTTTTGTTTTTGCAATTCCTGTTTTAACTTAATATTAAAAATATAAGTGTAATTCCAGTGCAGTCTGCGTTCCTAATAAAAAAAAATAATCGAATCGCCAAATTAGTCAGGAGATTATCCAAACGGGCCTTCAAAACACATCGAGAGCGCGGTACCGTGCGACATTTTGTGGGCATCTCCAAGTAAGTATATTGCGCATCGCCGCGCGTCCCTGTGTTAAAGTGACGATAGCTCTAAAAGTATTTGTCATAGAAGGTTGATTTTTACTTTAAAAATTTTTCAATATCTCTTACTTAATTTATATGCTATGAAAAAATTCCTTAAAACAAAAAAGTTTCCCGCTTACCGAAAATCATGCAGCAATAAGAGTAAAATTTTGAGTTTACTCTATTCTCCAAGAAAAAATAAGCTCACCAGGTGACACAAATTAGTACTGTTAGAACCGCCTGTATGTCTTCAATCGATTAAAAAAAAATGTCATGTTTATAAGCTAATTAGTTTCAAAGTTATATCGTGGTATGTGTAAAAAAACATAAATATAATATTTTGACGATTTATTGACATTTTTCGGGATAAAAAATTTCTGACCCCACAAAATATGTCGTAATTGGTTATTTCTTATGCACGGGGGCCCAATCAATGATCCTGTATAGGTTTAATGTGGTTATACCTTAAAAAAATTTTTTTTAAATTTTTCCACCGTTTTTACTCCACTATAAGGTTTATTATTATAATGAAGTAACTAATATAAACTTAATTATTATGAAAATATTCAAAACAACACTGTAGTAGTGAAATCTAAAAATGAGGGTGATATAACATATTTTTGAGGTTAGTATTTAGTAAATTATACTACTGTCATGGTTTACTGGTTAGAGGGTTTACTGACTGCATTGTTCACTATACATCAGAAACATAGATCGAACCTGGCTGCAGGATTGAGACGGAGGAATTGGTCCGGAATCTGTTTAGCAGTACAGACGCCACTTAATAATGGAAGTCATTGGAATATATGAGTGAAGATTTCTATTTCTTATAGTTCTAGACCAAAACCATACGTTATATGTAATGTATCAATATGTTATATCGTCGCCTTACTGTGAAAAGTACACAAGTCCAAAATGAGTAATTTTCAGGAGAAGCAAAAAACTGTATTTTCGGGGTTATATTTTAAAAAAGATGCATTTTTCTTAATGAAATGTATTTATTTATTTATTTTAAAAATAGTTAACATTTTGATTTTTAATGTTTTTTTTGGAAGGGACTTATGCATTTTTCATACTCTAATTTGGGAACAAAAATGGACTTATGCATTTTAAGATAAACACTAATCATAGAACAGAAACATTTATTAAACAAAAATAAATTAAAATCTTTTTATTAAATAAAAGGTTATTCGTGCTTCAAGTTATCGTAGAAAGGATGATAATCTGCCTCCATTGTTTTTCTTCAAAAACATTAAATTATTAATTTTTTCCTTTTTTATTTTTAAGGAATCTTTATAAAGCGGTGGTGACGAATTAAAGGGTACATAGACTCTACTTTTACTTGGCCTGATAGGTAATTCCTCAAAATTGTGCTTGTGTCTAATTTTGTAATCAATTTTTCCATTTACATTGGGATCAGTCGGGTCACAGTGGGATCACCTGTTTTAAATCCTGGTCGATGGACTTCACTAACTTAATTTCGTCAAAATTCTTGAAATGTTCATGACTTAAATAATTAACTTTATAGGGCTTCGGCAATTTTCTCGCATATTTACAGGCACCAACAAATCAGCGGGCACATTGATATTTCGTCCTTTTAAATAACGTTCTATGGTAAAATGCATCGAGTCACATTCCATTTGGGTGTGACCCTTTTCCAAATATGTTTGTTCAATACACACCTGGTTTGTTAAAGAAAAATTAAGAAGAGCATTTGATAATGTGACATTCCTATTCTGTGCTGCACATCCGTCGCTAATTAAAATGATCTTTTAGTTAGGGGTAAGGTTTGGAATAGTATCATGAGAAATTGGGAAATAATAGAGGAAAAACAATTTGCGACTAGTTCTCCTTCACCCTCATGCTATACAAAGCAATGCCCTTTTTTGGTATGGAAATCAAAAATCGTAAAATTATGGACTACTAATTTTGTTCGATAATACAAAGCCGAAGCGTTCGACTTCGAGCAAAGGAGAACCGATTGTAGATGCATTGTGAATACTTTGTCGTCAGAAAGTTTATCAGATTCTTTTTCACTTCTTGCTCCATTTTTCTTTTCAATGTGCTCGATGTAAATTTGCTCTTGTATATTTTTTGTTTTATATCCCACGAATACATCACATTCATGTTTTTTTGGAGCATATAGTGCCAAGTTAAGTTCGTGAAAAGTCTTTATACTTAGAGCATTTATTTTGGTTTTAGCACACCAATCTTCTTTATAAATGTGGTACACTTTGGCTTTTGATCTAAAATGTGGTTCAAGATACAGTCTCGATGTTGTTTTGCGGCAGTAATGAGATTCAAGCTTAGGCAGTGTATGAAAAAAAGATTTTAGGTTTTCCTTTTCTTTGATGAATCTTAAGTTTTTCTTTCTTGGAGTATTATTATCATGATTTTCACTCGAGCTGGCATCACTTTTATTAGGACTTTTGGTGTCACTTTCAATCCATGCAGATATTGTTCTTACTGAAACTCCCAAAGTGTTGCAAAACAAAATTTTGCATACGCGAACTTGTTCATTTTTAGTATGTAGAAAGTATTGATACGAAATGGATCTTTGGCTTTTATCATCTTCTTTTCTGTATCTTGATCGAGCTGTCGGCAGCGCTAATACCCTAGATGACACATAAATTCTTCTCTTGCCATTTTAACTTCCAAAACTTCTGAAACATCTTGTCTCGCCACTTATTTTAAAGCACTGAATTTTTGTATTTACTTTAACACATTTACACCTTTCCTTCAGAGTTTTCTTTCCTTTGTTTATTTTAAACTCATTACCTTTCCTGCCTGTGTAGTCTAAACCATGTTCTCGTCTTTTTTTTATTCCATTATACTTCCACTGTTCAGGATTCATACATTTTCTTTCTTTTCGTTTTCGGTTTAAGTCCTGGTTATCAATATTTTCACGTGAAGAAATTTCTTTTTGTTCTTCCTCCTCCAGTAGTAGACCCTGATCACTCGCTTCCCATCGGTCGCTTCATTTTCTTCTTCTTGTTCCATTTCAAAACTGGAGTCATGATCTTCAACTATTTTAACATCTTCGTGCTCTAACACATTTAGCTCGTTTAAGGTTTTTGTAATATTTGGGTTATGTTCTTTTCTTTGGTCTGATTCTAATAAATTTTTACTTTCAAGTTCCTTTTCATCGGTTTTACTTACATTCTCCCCTAATTCCAGGTCAATTGTTGTATTAAGGTTCCAATGATTATCTTTATCTTCATTATTATTATTAACAAAACTAGTTGAGATCACCACAGAACTATTAAATAATATATTTTCATCATTTTAAATTTCTTCACTCTGAATACTGATTATCAATCGAGTTTTTAATGTCTTGTAGGCCAATAGATCGTTGAAGTAGTCTATAGCCTCTTTTTGATTTATCCATATCTGAAAAAATACAATTTTTAAATTAATAAGTGGTGATAGAAATTGCTAAATATTGTTTATACTTATTAAAAAGTTGTGATGTATTAAAGATTTGTGTTGGCACTACAGAAAAATAAGAATTTTTCCCGTTTAAGGATGCCAACAAGAGTTACTTATTATTCTGAAACCAAGAGGAGTTTAAATACTTGTGAATCTGGGATCTGGGGACCAAACTTAAATCAAAGTATTTATATAGTTGTCCATTAACGACGAAATTTTTCAAAATTATGTGCCTATCTAACTACCTACATTTAAAAAATTGTTATTTCTCAACATATTTAACTGTACATAACTCCGCCCGTATGTTAAATAAAAATATATAGTTTAAGTTGTTATTTTAGTTATAATTTTTTTTAAAAAGAAAAGGAAAATATGGCAACATAATACGTACTTACCTTTTTAAACAAAAATCACAATTTTGTATACATAAAGCCCTCATAAGCATAAAAAATAGATCAATAAGTTGAAAACGTAAATTCAATACCGTTTAACCACAAACAATGACGGAGTTATGCAGGTTTCATAGAGTTGTCAAAATAGTCGGACTTATGCAGATTTCATTTCTATAATTTTAGCGACATCTATTGAATATTTCGCGATCTAAAGTAGGTCCCCGGATAGCTTTGAAAAGCAGCTAATAAATGCCACCAAATGTCTGAAATTGAATTTTTTGGACTTATGCATTTTTCACAGTAAGGCGACGATATGTAAAGTATCATAAGTCAAGAATTCAAATAAAAATCTTAGGACTTACCAATGGAATTAGCCTTATCTCGGCAAAAAAAAACTGCACACTAAACAAAAGTTGGAATATAACCACACCACTTATAATCTTGCACTATTGCTGTATGGTATTGAATATTCACTAAACGAAAATACCCAAAAAGATGAGTTTTCAACTTTTCATTGGAGTAAAATTGACCAACGTACCAAGAAATCAACCTTCTTCAAAGGCTTGTTCTTCAAAACTCCTAGAGGTCAAGGGTTTTCGCGCTAGAACAATAAGCCGGGATCTTATTGGCTAGGATTCCTCTGACACTCTTCTTCTTCTGAGTAAAATTAAAACAATAAAAAAGAATTATTAAGGTTAAGATTAATAATTTCAGTTCCATCATAATGGTTGAAAATTATTGATATCAAAAATATAATTATTACTGAAATGACAACTGTTTATTTCATTAAGTTTAGTACTAGAATAACTTACAAGTTGGGAAAATAGGATTTATTTTATTTTCTAATTTTTTTACGTATCTGAAGAAAATAAACCGTAACAACCTACGCAGCTAAATTGTAATATGTCATTATTATTTGTACGGTAAAAACGATATATACATAAACACAACTATCATAATTCTTTTCATTCTCGGTACATTCATTTTCTTATTTCGTATATGGTACGGCCGATCCTTAACATTAAACACAAAGAGTTACTGGTAACAGTTGACAGTCTTGTTTACAGTTAAACGATCGTCTGGAGAATTCTTCCACCGTTTATCGAAAATGCAGTAACGAGGTTAGCCAATTAACACCTATATTTAATGATTATTTGATGATTCAGTAATAAGGTAATAATTATACAGGTTGTTCGGTTTCGGATTACTTAAACTAAAAGCGTTATTTTAAGTCGCCATGACTGTTTATACTTTACCCGAAAAGGTTCATATAATTAGACGATATTACGGTGCCACAGTGTAGGGATAATACTAAAGAACATCCTTTTCACAGATGAATCATCTTTCCCATTATGTGCAAATGCAACCCTTTCATTGTTTATTATTGGTCACAGAAAAATGAGCATAGAAGGTTTGAATATTGTACCAGATCTTCAAAAACTAAATGTTTGGGCAGGTATTCGGGAAGAACATGTTATAGGACCATTTTTTATTGACAGTTTTTTAAATGCCTAAAAATTATCTGAGCATGCTACGAAAGCAAATTTGTCCTGCCTAAATGCATTACATAGCACAAATTATTTTAAGAAACTAAAGTAGGCAGATTAAAAAATTGTTAAATTGAGGCTTTTTTGTCTCCATATTTATAACTTTTTTTGTTTGCGTACTATAATCTCCGAAAGATTCATACATTTCCTACAAGATATATAGTTCTGGGTTTCACTAATTAAACAAAAAATGTTTACAAAATGAATTACTATATTATAAAAACTATAAAAAGAGATTATATCAACGAATTCACAAGTTATTATACAATAAACATTAAAAATTATACGTGCTTGCTAAAACATTAAATAAAATATAAAAAATCCTTCCAAATTCCACAATGTATTAACTTACATCTTAATTCAATGAGGACCCAAGTTTGCAAAGTAGATAATATTCAGGGTATTACAAAAGGTTACAGTAAATGTATAAAGGTCAATATAAATCACTTAGAAATTAGCGCCTACTCAATTTACCAGTACTGCTCCCTAGTAATTTACAAAAGTTATCAGTTTTCGATTTGCCTTAAATTGTATAGAATCTTTCAAAAATTACCCATGCATTGAAACTGTTCTTAGATTCAAAAATTTTTAAAAATAGTCTCACCCCATTTTGTCATATTGGCTACGTAAGATCCTACTGTACTCCTAAAACCTGGAGACAGTCTCTAACCTTCATTTTATTTATCTTGACGTGATAATCCGTCAGTTCGGATCACATTCTGTTGTCGACTGCTGCTCTATGTGATCAAAAATGGTCAGTTCTTCATAATCCCGGTCTGAAAAAAGACATTTTTAAATAGAATGTCGTCCTATATATCTCTGAATGGGTCCTATAATTTTTTTGATGTCAAATATATTTTACAACATGTCATTTGGTCACACAATAGTGGTGTCAATTAGATAAATTAATAATTAAGCTTAAAACTTACCACTTCTGGGGGGGCCACTTGTTACGAAGACCATTCTAACTTACCTTCTATTAAGCTTGGGAGCTTAACTGAAGGTATGTCATTTGCTCCTTATACTTGGCATGAACGAATCAAGAGTAAAATAATTTTCACACACATAGAATTTCAAATAAATTGGTTTATTAATGAGATTTTTATAGTTTCGAGAATTAGGAATCTGAACCCAAGTATTGAACATAATGGCCCTGTTAATAAAACCAGGAAATCTGTGTCTTTTATTGTCCATAGATGTAACATAGCAGCTTCATCTTCTCAGAATCAATTTTTCACTTTTGTCGTTTACATTTGCACTCGCCATTTTACAAAAAAGTTTATTGCAATACTTACTTAGGCAAATGGAATGTCGCCAATGTTTGATTCAAAGTTTTTACTATTTATTTTTCAGTTCTATACAATATAATTCACTGCATTTTAAAAAAATGTCCGTTCACGCACGTGTAAGCATACTTTAATAAAAAAATAGGAAGCACAGAACACTACATTTCGAAAAATAATAAGAAAACCGCTGCAAAGTTCTGGAAGATAAAAAGCTAGGAAAAGTGGCCGCGTTTATATGATGCAGTCTCGAGGCGGTAGCTTTCGGTTCGCTTTCTTACCGCCATCTATATGTCGAGGAGTAAAAGCTTTTTCGGTGTTCGCTCAATCGTCCAAGCTTTCAAGGCCCTGGATTTAGTAAATAAAATTAAGAAACAAGAGTCGAGACCGAGGAACAGCACTAGCGGCTGCTCGATATCGCTTTATGACGTGGTTGCTAAGTTTAGTAATTCGGGAACGAATAATAATCTGTAAAGCTTAAACCTAGTAGACACAATTGAGATTGAAGTAAGAGTGTAAGATAAGATAAAGTTACATTCTAAGCTTCACGATTTAATATTTAAAAATAATTCCCATACTAAATGTCTTTTAGGTTAAATCCAATTCTAAGACTTTAATATGTGTTAAAAGCTAGAATAAATAATCATTTATAGTAATTTTGGTACAATTAGGAATAATGAAAATAATATATATTTTTTTAAATTATTTTTTTAGAAATGCTAAACTAATATGAGCTAAGAAATATTTATTTTAGCTTATATGCATAAATAAAATAATAATCTTGCTCTCCAAAAATGACTAGTCGCATTTGTGAAAAAATCACTGAAAAAAAAATTAAAATGAAGTTTATTATCTTAATGCATATGGTTTATGTAATGTAATGTAATGTAAGTTGAACTAGATATAGCTATAAATATTTCTATAGTAGAGCTAATGTGTATTTGAATAAAAGTTATATTTAAAAGTTGATTAGTAAAATGATATTTAAGTTTTCAACAATAATTGATTTAGTCTGTTTATCTGTAAAAATTAAAAAAATATTACTGTTATTAGTGATCTTTAAAAACGGAAAAGGAACCCTATGATTTCAGATGGTTTAAAGCTATCTAAGAGCCAAATCGGACCTAAAAGATTGTTTTCCCCAAATAAAGCCGATGACAATTCCAACAATCTACGAATGACTCTAACCGCCTTTTAATTAAGTTCACTTGTCTAGCTTGCATTGTTTGAAACTGAACAAAAGGAATGCATCTCTCTTACCTTAATTTGATAGGAATTCAATTTGTTCTTCGGGAGTGAGTTGAACGAACTGAAGTCTAAGCGACGAGTGAAAATTCCGTTGGCACCTCCAGCCACCCTAAAACAACAAAATGTATGAGTTAATTATTATAACAGAGCTTTAGTACAATTAAGCGTTATACAATGGTTTAAGTGAGTTTCGCAAAATATGTGAGTTTAGCTTATAAGAAAATATATTTATATAGAAATAAGATGATAAAAATAATTTTTATTAAATCTTGTAACACTCAAATATAGTTACTTATTTGTTCAACCTACCACAACTGCATGATCTGTAACTTTAAAAATTGATTGAAAGTATATTATTAAATTTTAAACGACCTCAGCTGACCTTGGCAACGAAATTATCTTTTGGGATACCTCCAAGCTCTCTGAAATACTTGGATCGGCTATATCCCGACAAATATGCAGCGGATCTCGCCAGGGACCCATGGAATTCGAAATCAGCGGACTAGCAAAAAATTTGTTCGTTATGCTAATACATAAGGGACGAGAGTGGTTAAATTTGTAATCTCTTAGGTGCTATCAAGGGAACTATATTAGTTACAAAAAAACCATATTCATAAAAAAGGTATTTTATCTAATCTGCTGTAATTTCTTCTTCTTTATTATAATACCGAACCCTTAATAACTAATATAGGTAATTATGCTTTTTTTCCAAGAATAATAAATTCAATTTAAATTGGTTTTATGAGTGAGCATAGTGGACAACGATGCTCACTAGTGTCGATTTCTCATATACATGAAAGATGGGATTTCAAGGAAAAGATACCATTATTTAATAATTATTTTTTGAAAACTGAAGTTTTATTTTTAATAGTTTTAGACATATGTTGTTTTGTTTTAATTTCTCAGCCTATTTCCGAATTACAATTTGACTATTAAACTAGATTGAAACTGCATCTTTTTAATTGATTTATATGCCGTCAAAGAGCAGACCAACGCAGCAGTGCAGCTGATAGAGTGTATTATAATATAGTGTATACATATGTTTAAGTGTGAACTTTTTAAATGGACTAGAGACTTTTACTTAATTTCTTGGTAGACCTTTCAAGGCACACTCTTTCATAATCTTATCCTGATAGATAAAAATAGTGTGAATAAAAGGTCTCGGTTATTAGTCTTTTATAGCAAATTAATTTTTCTGGTTATATGCCATGCATTAATTACTCATTCATTCTCTCATTTATCTTTAATCATTTAATTTCTAAAATGTTAACAAATAATACTTACTTATTATTAAAACTTATTATTAAAAATTATTCTTCCTAATATTTTTAGATACATGAGAAGTGCACATTCTAATTTTATTTTCCAGGGACCTATAAGCGATACCGATTTGAATTGTTCCATATTTTTATGCCTTTTAATTATACACGGTGTTATTTAATAAGTTCCTGATATTTCACGGAGTGATTTTTTTAGGCACTTTTAAGGTAAAAAGTTCGTATACATGTGCAGCCTAAAATGATTGGTTTTCCAGATTTAAATTGGTCTCAGAGATTTATTTTTCTGTAGAATTTCCTAAGAAAAGCAAATTTCTTAAACGAAAATTGGGGTTTTTTGCCGACATTTGAATTTGTCCTTAGTTTAGCTCTTACTTCTAGAGGGTGCTATCTAAGTGCCTTTTATGATTTTCAGCTCACAACCTTTTGTTCAACCTTCTATTATATTTATGGTCAAAGAAATAAATTCCTTAACTATTTTTACGCAAAAAAGGTACTTTATTAGATGTCACTGGGAGCGACCGTTCCCAAAATATTTGAGTTTGAGATAATCGATGCATGTGTTTCACAAAACAATTCTAATAAGAAAAAAAATAAGTAGAATAATCAATGCATTTTGTTTGTATTGTCATGTAAAAATTTTAATATTATACAAATTTGACGGAGAATTGAGTAGTAGGTAATCAATAGGTAGGATTATTTTACATACGGGTTTGCTAATGGCAATGCTTATGAAACTAGACATTTGTCTCAGTAGTGTTCGTTACATATTTGCTATTTTCTGGTATGGAAAAATTTTGTTGATAATGTATTATATTTCTATCATGTTCAGAGTTCAGGCACTGATGCCTCGTGAATTTCCCTTAAGAATATATCATATATCTGCCGTTGATTTCTTCAATGCCTTAGTCAAAACCATTTGTTTGAAATCCCATCCTGTTTGTCGACGAAGGAAATTTCTCACGTAACGCTAAATGTAATTTTCATAACAGTCATATGTGGTCACATGAAAACCTACATGTATGTTTTCTGTTAACGTGTGGGTAGGAATCCTAGCGGATTTTTTGATACGTGCATTTTTCCTTCCAGGAAGATGGTTAAATTGCTGTCAAACGACATATTGTAGCCAATTTTTCTTCCTAAGAAGATTATTAACTACACATAAGCACGGCAGATATTCGTCAGGTGAGCAGGGTAGTGGGTGGGTGATCCCCTGGTCCTTACACTTACTGGTTTCCGCCTTGGACGCCACTTGATTTATTAAATGTTTAATTTACAAAGCATTGGTGTTATTTATAATCAGGAAAATCAAGAAAACTTAATTATTTCATAAACAAATTTCTTTTCAGTCAGGCGTCGTTCCCAAGTAAAACAAGTCGGGTTTCCCAAAGCCATACCATGTATTTACCACAAAAAAGTTATAATAAATAGTAAATTCCATTGCATTACTATAGAGTAACAATGAAATTAAACAATAAAATACTCCAAAACTTTTCCCATCGAAGTTACAGTTCTATGTGCGCTAAGTAATTAATAAATAGTTAGAAATAATTATTCTTTTAGAACCTGGGAAAATTCATGAACTTTCGGCGCAGGGGAACAAGTATCAAGTATTTATATACCACTAATTATTATGATAAAATAAACCGCAAACACAGGACTATATTTACATAAGTGAGAATATAATATTATTATTCTGTTTAACCTGGATACATTTATACTTGAATTAAACTATAAAACTCTTATAAAAGTGAAAAGTTTTTAACTGTTTAGAAAACTGGTAAATTGGTATACTATTAAACCAATACACAATATTTCGGAGTTTTCCTTATTTAATTTTATTTTTAGAATGTGAAAATAGCGATAAATATAACTATAATAAAATTAGAACGGACTTGCCAGTATTATTCTTCGTTCCGTCATATACCTCTCGACACAATTGGGAATCGACGGCGAGGTGTTGAGGATGCTATCAGTTGAGGGTTGAGGTGTTGATATATAGCAGCTTTCTTCACCAGGTTACTTATAGCCTAGCTTGGTCAATCAGCTAAGAAGGACATGAAGAAACTGAGGAAAATCCATAGAACTTAGGAGACACTTAGGGGACATTTAGAGAACTGTAGAGAACATTTGGAGAACCCCCTAAAAATTGGTTTTGTAACTAAATTTAATTCTGTGGCAAAATATCAGCATGGACAAGGTAGAACATAATAGGGCAGCAATAAATAAATGGATAATATGATGTCAAAATTCCAGAGGTACACACAAAGAATTCACGTTACCGTAAAATAATTCCAGCAAATAAAACAGACTTAAGTAAGCTACAAGTAAGTTTAATCATTCACAAATCCCGAAACGAAAACTTCATTACTTGGTTTGACCGTTTTTTAAAATTTTACTTTCCCCTTTTTAAGAGGATCAAAAGGGACAACTATCAGATCCTCCAGTCGAGGCGTAAAAAGACCGGTCTTTCGAGAAATTACGGCACAGAAGACTTTGGTCACCAGTGTTGTCAATACAGATATTGAATTGCACAAAAATTCGGAAGAAGGATCAAATCAAATAGTCATCCGGAAAGCACAGGGAATTAATTTGATAAAAAATACAAAATCCAACACCAATTCCATAATAGGAGCTCTTAGTGGAATCAGTACCGATTCATGATTTAATAATTAGTAGGTAATATTAATATTTTGTCAACAATTCGAAACAATAACCGGGTACTAATTAGTTATTTTCAGCAGTACCCCGGTACTTAGCATAGATCAAGGTTGACCTTCCTGAAGCAAAATTTGCGAGAGTGTCTAACGTCTATAAAGTGACTATTACCAAATATTAAACCGGTTTTATTCATACTTATTTTTATAAATTAGACCAATAAAGCTAAACACACTTGTAGTATGATTACTGTAAACAAAATATATTTAAATAAAAAGAGTAACCAGATTAAATCATTTAATGTATACTACTTAAATTAATTAAAAGTGATTGAATTTATGCAACCCACTAGACATAAACTTGAAACTCAACATTTCAAGGTGGCATGGTGCGAATGCCCTGTTGCCGATATTTAAAAATAAAGTCTAAATCTCATACAATAATATTAAATGGATATTTTACATAAATTCAAACAAACCAAAACTTGTAGTATTTTTAAGAATATCCTATAAGAACAAAAAATGCTACAATATGCTGCGTTCTCGACTTTCGACTGAACACTAGCTTCACACGCATTATTTTTGCAGCGTTTACTGGTTCGAATAAGCGAAAAATTTACCATTATATAAAAATATACTTTATTACACATTTTTATTAATATTTTCCTAAGAAAAATTAAAGGAAAAAGCTTAATTTTAGTATCCGATACTCAATAGATTCTTCACAAATATGTCGTCTCTTATAATATTATAAGGATGACACCTAATTCGCCTGTTAAAATAACTATTTGGATTACCTTTTTCCCAATATTTTTGAATTTTATTAATAATTAAAAAAACTATTAATATTAATTATTAATACTTATACTAAAAGTACACCATCCAAAAGTAAACGTAGTTCCAAAATACTTTTAACGAGAGAATATTTCCTGGCGAAATTTACAGCGTTGCTGTTCTGTGTGGAAATTTGGCGATTTAAAGTATCCAAATTAAAAATATTAATTATTATTAGTGATAAGTATAAATATAGTGCAAAATAGTTTTGGTTATTAAACGAATTTCACTCTTTATTTTGGTTTATAAAAGTAAGGCAATTCGGTTTCTGCTTATTACAATAAGTTATTATATCACTTTATTTTCTTCTGTTAAAATTGAGTAATTACTGGCAACATGGAATACTAAGTATGTTTATGTTCTAAGACAAATTCAATTTTCTCACGTTTAAAAACCCCCAGGAAAATTGATGCCTGATTTTAACTCGTTCAAAAATCGGCATTATTTAGGAAATTATGCAGAAAAAACAAAAATAAAAATAAATCTTTGACTACTGTATTTTGAAAACCAAGCATTTTAGACCTTTTTATGTATAGGAGCTTTTTACTTTAAAACTGTGAAATATCGGATTTATTAAACAACACGTTATATAATTCTAACGCAAATAAAACCCCTTATTGAACTATAATGCTAAAAATATGGCCTGTTTCCATAAATACGATATGACTTTAACTAAAAATGTATGGATATTACAAAACAATATTAAATGTCAAGTTCTAATTAGTGATACGTTGGTTTATTTATTACCAGCTATGCAATTTATGCATCGAATAAAAAGAAACGAATAAATCAGTTATTTTATGTACGTTGGCATGGCAATGACCCATTAAGTTAATGAAATTGTTGATTCGAACAGCGGCTTGCCGTATATTACTAAATAAGGGAACTAAAAAAAAATGCGATACAGTTTCTTTACTATAAATTGTGGTAACGGAGAATTAACATAAACTTATTTGACAAAAATGTTACAAAAGAAAAATCAACGTTTTGATTCAGACTAACTTGCTGATAGTTAATATTGGTGGTAAATAAAATGAATTGTTCAATAACAGTTAAAGCGATCAGCTTTCACAAAATAGAGTTGAGGCTGCTGGAGACTGTATGCATAAATCTTTAACTAATAGCTGTACCTTCATTTATAAATATTATTATAAAAACCAAAGAAAAGATTAATTACCAAATTCTGTCATATCACAATATTCTTTAAGCCTTAATGTTATAATGATTATTAAATTTATAGTTCTTTTTAAAATTAATACCAAGATCTTTCACCTGTTTTTAATATTTGATAGGTTAATTTTTAAGGTCTGCAATAATTTTTTTTATACTAAATAATTATAAAAAAATTAATAGTCGATTTATCATTTTGTATATTATAGGAGACGAAATCAGCAAAGTAAATATAAAAATATTCAAAGTGCATTAGTGAAGCAGGTCAAGGATGGCTGATCTAGCTTAATGTATTTCGCAAAACAAAAGATTTTATTTTGCTCGGCTGACTGCTACACTCTTATCAAAATAGGTCAATATAGTTAGGATATTTTGCTTATTCAGTAATAAAATTGTTCGTTTAAAATAGCAGAAAATAATACTTAAAAGCAAAAATGTTTATTTGACCAAAACAGATGTATTAAATTATTTTCAGACTACATATACTATTTTACAAATATAAAAATTAATATTGGCAACCTATAAATATTTAGTTATATCTGATTGAGTATCTAACTGAGAAAATTATGAGTATACGGGGGTTAATTAATTTAGTGCTGATAACAAAGAGTATGAATTATCGGATGATTATAAGGAGAAAGGTTCATCGCTATAATGTCCTAAACATCCTAGTTTTTGAGTTGCAGAGTGTTATCATTTTAAAGAAATTTTGTAGATGCTTTTTCATCTTTAAGGGGCATTTTCTGACGTAAAATATTTTTTAAATGTTTATTTGTGACGTCCGTATGAGGGTTGAAATTGATAATTTTTGAAGTAAAAATGGTACGCCACTGAGTAGCGTAACAAGACCAAAACTATTTTTAAAATCTCCGTTTATTTTGGAACAAATCTGGTTCCTATAGATTACTTTCGTACGGGTATCACGTAACAAAATAAAAACCAAACATTTTGTTTCCTTCAGTTTTTGGTATTTTATTAAAATTTAGTAGGCACTCTGACCACTATGAAGGGAAACATTTTTTTTTGAGACAAACATTAATTTGTAATCCTTTGGGCGCTGTATAAAAGTAAGTCTAGGAACCGAAATTGCTCCAAAATAATTTCAAAAATAGTTTTGATTTTTAGCAAAATTAGTGACGTACCATTTTTTTTATTTAAAAATCGTCAATTCAAACCTCATACGGAACTCACTGGTAGAACTTAATTTCTATCACAGATTCAAAGTCAATTCTATCACAAGTTCAAAGAAAAGTCAGTAGGACTCGACTCTTTAAGCAAGAAACTGTTTCTGGTGTACTTAGCGTAGAGATACATTATTTTCCTACTAAATTTTAATATGAACCGGTTTTGTTTACAGCCAAAGTTGACAAATGCCATTTTAACACCCAGACTCAAAAAGTCCTTTAAGAAATCCCCCTTAAATCCAAAACTTGCACATAACAGTTTCATAATGACCAAAAACAACCATAAAAGCCCACATGTCTTAAATTTGTGACAAGCCAAATAGATGGAAAAAGTCTCAATTTTCGTATAACAAGCGCCGCTTAAATGGCTCTTAATAGCTATTAAAGACTTGGTCAGCAAAAGGAAAACCTGCCAAACGCACGGTTATATTACGAAAATATTTCTGGTTGTTCAGTTTCCTTTATCTTTTTAAGAGCTATAAAAATGATTTAAGGTATAAAGGGAGTATTGAAAATATTTCGACGGGAAGAGGCGTTAAATGTTCTAGACATTTTATTCATTTTTTTGTTCGCGACTTTACTGATTTATAATAAAATATTTTTACTACATAGTTTTTTTATAAGATTTGCAAAAAAGTGATAGCAAGAAACATGCTAATATGGAGAGTACGGGGGTCAAAAGAAAGTTAACTTGAATTTGCTGATAAAACGTCGTTTTGTTATGAAAGAAACTAAAACTTAAAATATGATCAGCTCTCAAAAGATTAAAATAAGCGTGAAAAAAGGCAAAAGTAAGTATTATTTTGAAAAAAAAAACAGTTAAAAAAAAGTTTTGGTCGGAACACAAAAACGTCTTATTTGTCATAATTATATGTATTTGTGATATTTTAAAGTCAATAATAATAATTGATTTCCAAAAACAATTAAAAATAAAAATTATAGGACAAAAATGGCATATATGATATTTGAATATGTCTTTTACAGGTGTTTTTAAAAAACGTATAAGAATTTTTAGGTGTATTTTAAAGAATATGTAGTTACAGAAAACAAATTTCATTGATGTATTCTTAAAAGGACAAGGCATTATGAGTAAACATTGGCTTAGTTGTGATGAAATTGTGGTCGCGTCAGTTAAAGGCACTGGCTACCGGGACGATAATTAAATTATGAAACTAAAACATCTTTACATCTTTAGAGTTTGGAGATTTAGGTCTTTGAAGACATTGATTATTGTAAGATGTAATAATAACATTTTTTTTAGAGGACTTCAGTATTCCCTTTGAAGGGCAAGGAGTGTATTCTCTCTATGTACATACATACTCTTTTGAAATCATTTGGATTACGGTAATTCATAACCAAATCAACTTGTTAACACTCTTCTTTAGCAATCATATATCCACTTCCAGATGTAGTCCTCTCCGATATGTTTCCATTCTTTCCTATCCTGCACCACCATAATCTGTATTCTGCTCTTTCTCTAATGTCGTAAAGTCAACACCTTTGTGATATCCTGTCATTCCTCCTTGATTATCTGTGGCGCCAATGGTTTCTTAGATATCCATCTATCTACTTTCATCTTGTGGGTTATGTATCCGACTTATTATCATTACTTGAATTTTGAAACTCTTCTTATATTTTAATATGTGCTGTCTATGAGCTTCAACGTAGCCCAACGTAATGCCCAACATAGTTTGCACTGTTTTTTATAAAGACTCCAGTTCATAAATAGCATATAGGAGTATACGTTTAAGGTTTCTAGAGAGGTCAGAATTTTTAAATATTAGTTTAAGTTTACCAAATGCTATCCACGTTATTTTTCTGAAAGTTCTGCAAGTTGTAAGACGTACTTTGAGAGTTGTTTCTATAGACTTGCATTTCTCCATAAAAAGGAGTCATGATATAGCGACGTTCTAGGCATCTGCAGATACACTTCATGACTTGCGTCTGCCTTCATCGTCTTCTTCATGTTTGCGAATAAGTGGCGTGCTTTTGGTTTTCATATAGTTTATTTGTAACATGATCTTATTAAACGCTTAATTAAGTTGGCCTTTCATAGTTTTTAATTCTTAAACAGCGCTGATGAAAAGAACAATGGTATCAGCAAAATCCAAGTATTTTAGATATCTCCCGTTGATGTTTATGCGTTTGT
This sequence comes from Anthonomus grandis grandis, assembly GCF_022605725.1. Lineage (NCBI taxonomy): Eukaryota > Metazoa > Arthropoda > Insecta > Coleoptera > Curculionidae > Anthonomus > Anthonomus grandis. Next base: position 2,244,377 of record NC_065565.1, read on the forward strand.
TTTCCCAGGATCACATTTTAAATACATTTTTAAGGACCAGAGTAAAAAGTTAAGATGATAATATGCCCTTGCCAAACACCTTCATTAAAGGCGTGTAAAAGAAATAATTTCAGATTTTAGATCATCATTGATTTTTTGTGTGAAAAGAAGCTCTATCGTATATGTTCTTCAGAAGTGTCGAGTATCGAGAGTCAATACTGCAGCCATGGCTTTTAAAAAAGATCATATTTTAATAGAATGGAAAGCTTTATGAAAATAAGCAAAGAAAAGCGTAGGGGAACATTATATTCAGTAGATTTTTCTATTAATGATTTTATTGTTTGAGGTTGGTTGATCGTATTATATTCTTTCCGAAAACTGGCCTGTTCGATTCGTTGATATTCGTCGCTTGTTAGTCATTAACAAAATATCTTCTGACTGTTTCCATGAATTTGAAATATCTTCCACATCCATCTTAAACATCCATAAAATAGCACTTTAAGGGCAATTTCTATGACATTTCCGTTTGACCGATTTTAGCATCTTACAGTTCACCCTCTCATCATCGCGACATTTTCTATTTTGCATGTGCTTTAAGGCTAAACGTATTTTCGATTTTGTTACTTCCCTTATATATTTTAAAACCATATTGCATATACGAGTGTATGTACATATTATACAGTATAGGGTTCTGATATAAAGGAGATGGTCGTGATGAGCTTCAGACTGGTTGAACACAGTACTGCCGTGACGGTTTTTTATTTCAGCTATGACGTTATTACTGCGGGATCTTTTGTATTATAGAACTTTCATGTTAGTGTGCCTTATATCGTGTTCATTATAATGAATTTCTGAGTGTTTTCATCCTCTTTCCTTCAATAAATTTAGCATCTTAATTCTTTATTTCTTTTTTCCTTTGTTTTTCGTTTCAACACAGATTTTTGGTAGCAGTGTGTATACTGGCGGTGATCTTTATAGTAATATTCAACTCTACTTCGTGTAGCGCTTCGAGTAGTTAAAATCTATTTTAATTAATTTGTATCTCTTAGACAAATCGGTTAAGATCAAACCAGAATCGGCACTGGACATCCTTACATATTATTTTATGTTTTATAAGAAGGTTTATTTTTTGTTCTACTATCGAAGCTCTTTTAGTTCCATTCCCTTTGTTTTTGTTTACTAAAAAAGGTATTGAGATATAAGTATAAGCTTTCGCTACTTGGAAAGTTTAGAAACATATCCCCTCTCTGATTTTTTACCTCCAAGTCTATGTTTCCGATATAATCAGATGTCTCTGACTTGTCTGTCCAATTTTCTACTAATTATAGTAAAGTGTGACTTTTCTAGTTGCATTCCCCGCGTGATGCCCTCCAAAAATGCTACGCCTTCATTGTTGTATCCGTCTTCTGGACTGATTCAAATCTAAGGATAGTTGCTTTCTCTCTTGGCAATATTGTCTCGCGTAATCCCAGAATGTCCCATCTTATGTGTACGAATTCTTGTTGCAATTTCACAAGGCGGTCGTGGGTGCCCATTGTTCTAATGTTATATAATTTATAGGATACATATAGTATTTAATTTTGGTTTTGATTTCATCGAGTTTGCGCCTCCCCCAAAGTCTATGAGGTTGATTGATGATATTTCATCAATGTGAGATTCTAAACATTCAGCTCAACTTACCTAGATATTCCTTTCTAAATTCGACATTCCAGCATAGATATATGTCATTTAAGCAACACCCTTGAAGTTAAAGGTACCCTAAGACCTGGGTTACCAATTTCGCTGGATCTGTCGTATCTCCTTCTCTGCCTGCTACGTCGTTGTTGTCAATATCATTGTTTTTTTTTTAATTAATTTTCTGAAAGCGTGTATTAAAAGCAAAGTGGTTAATACAGAGTTTACATCCCAACCACTTTAATCATATTATCAAATTATGACTCTGTTTAGAATTTTCTTGAATTCACATGCTCTTGTTTTAGTTTTGCTTCGTGACTTTGAGGTAATGGATATAATAAAAATTTTAAAAATAAAACAAGTAGTGATCCATATGGTCTTAATGTCTCTTTGATATTAATAAAATCTTTTAAAACCTAGTTGAAAAATATATATATATATATAGGTTACTAATTACAATAGCTCTCAGGGAGGCAATTGCAGCTTCAATTTTTAAGATAGCAGATCCACAGATGATTTTAATAAACAAAAATAATTTTTTTTTTGAATCCTCTAATTTGTTTGCCACTTATTTAAGTCACAATCTTGTTTTAGAAAGAGCGCTTGTTACCTTTTTGGGTACCTTGGATTTAGTCTTCCAATATCTGTGTTTTTTATGAGTGCACTTAGTATGCAACTGTGATCTGTCAACTGCGACAATATTTTCGACTGTGTGACCCTATCTCGTTTTTCATTAGGAGCTTTTTTAAAAATAGAACTCGAAAAGTTAAAAACAGTACAATCTACATGAGGTGGTATAACTCTTGGTCGTCCCTAGTGCTCAGTTCTTAGGTTACTATTGTTTGTAATTTGTATCAAAGATTCGCCTGATCCTACATCAAAATACACGCTCTTTTTAGATGAATAACTAATAATATAATATATTATTAGTATTAAACACGATCTGTATATTATTATATTATAATAATATACAGATCGTGTTTTCGTTCGTTACTTAGGAAACCGCATAGAGGCGAAATTTTGCAACGTCGCGCGTGTACGAATGCCTGCGACAGAGCACCGCCCCGGCCGGCCCGAGGACGGGATTAGTAAACATCTGACTTTCGTGGGAGCTACGTCGTTTGGCGACAAAATGTCCCAAAATATTACGCGAAAATCCAGGCATTTTAAAACTATTTATTCTAATGCGGGTTTTACACACATGACAATGTGTAAAACCCGCATAGAATCTAAATATGCTGTGTTTTGCATAATGAAAAATTAAAGCGTTATTCTAATAAAAAATAAAATATCAACTCTGATAAAAATATAATAAAAAATCAGAAATAAAACTCTAATAAACAAACTTAACAACATATCATTTTTGAAATAAAAGGCTCAAATAAACCGCCTTCTTTCGATAAACAAAAACTTAACCTATCGTAAAAGCTATTTCGCACCTCCAAAAGAGTTTCAGGTAAAATGGAATTGGCACCTTCGACAATTTTATTTCGAAACTCCTCTAAATTTGTTCGAAACTGAAAACTTCTATGCTAGTTTTCCTGAGACCAATAACGAACAATGGAAGGATTGTGTTTGCCATGTAATGGAAATGAAGATTCATCAGAAAACAAAATATTTTTTAAAAAATATTTGTTTTCATTTGCCTTTTCCAACATGGTTTCACAAAATTCCATTCTTCGCCACTGGTCTTCAGGAAATATTTCCTGAGTTTTTGAATACTTGAAACATTTGTAACCATATTTTTTCCAGATACGAACAACAGTTTTATTGCTCATTCCCAGTTCCTCTCCAACACTTCTAGTGGACCGTGTCGAATCAAGTTCTAGGGTACTGCAAATAATTTCTTCCCGCCGTTCTATATCCTGGACCACTTCAACAGGTGGTTCTTGACGTTTTGTGTGGCATTTTTTACAATCTTGAAGACAAAAAGATATCTAAAAATTTGTAACCATATTTAAAACCGTTTTTGCACAAGGAATCGGTCTATTCTCAAATGTCACTGAAAACAAATCTCTACATTGTACTGCCGAATTGCCTCCATAAAACCATTTAATTAGTTGAACTCTTTCGGAAGGGGTATAAATAGCCATAGTAAAAAAAACACGAAAATAACGCTCAAAAATTATTAATGCAACGTGCAGTAACACAGCAAAGTGAGCTCTCCTGACTCCCGATTCAAAAAATAAAAACGAAAATTTCCGCCGCCTGCAAGCCGCAACCAAGCGGTGTTGCCATTATTTTAGGTAATACGTAGCTCACGATAAGACGATCTGTATAATAAACTTCATAACTAACAAGTATGCAAATAAATTAAATCTGTAATTCTACTTTTTAAGTATTTAAATTTAAGAGCAGAATTTAAGTTGAATAAAATTGTCTTACGTTTTTTACTTTGACATATGCAAATACTATGAGTAAATTAACAATAAACAATTTGAATATGAATTGATGGCATAGATTTGGCAAAAAATTGAACATACATTTTTATTTCCTAATGAATAATTTGACTTTTTTAATCTTTGCCTTTTTAGAGTACCTATGTATATATAACTTATGAAATTCAATATTTTAATATAAATCTTTTCATATCCTATAAATACCAACCTAAGTAATCCTGAAGATTTGACTGACGATGACGCTCAATAAAATTGTAGCCGTCGATGGCGGATAAAGCGCATTTCAAGGCTAACTACTACTTTACTGTGCCATTTTCGTTAAGCAAGATGCTCCACTGCCTTCCATTTATAACAATGTCTATTATAAAGTCTGTTATTACGTCCAAGGTCAATACGGTCATCTTTTTTTGCCAAAATAATCGGTAAATATACATGTTGTGTCCACTGAATAAAAAGCGTTTATTTATTTATAGTAAGTTTAATTTAAAAGAATTAAGCTTAAGATTATATGGTGTTAGTTAAGTGAGTTATGTCGACAAGTATTTAAAATTATATACTAACAAACAGGTATTTTGCAAACCTGAATTCAAAAGTACGGATAGTATGAAAAAAAATCCAAATGCTCGTTAACCATAAGACAATTTAAATATTAAAATAATTTCGTGGTATTTAGAAAGCCCTTCAAAATATATCTTTGAATCCGTCTACTTAATAAAACCCATTTGCGTTACTCGAAGACTATAACAAGCAAGGAGAATCTAATATGCCATACCGTATGGAGTATAAACCTCGTAAAGTAGTCCTAAAAGGTCTTTTATATGCTAATGCCCTCCAAAAGGGGCCAACTTATGGGGGAAAATTTGATTTCGGGAATCGAATATTGGAGAGAAAAAAAAGACATATTGAGAAGATACATAAAGAGAATAACCGTTCGTATATAATACTCTGAAGGTCTTCGGTTACATGATATTATACTTCTATATACGTCTAATAATACCAATGCCAACATAATTATATTTAATAGTATTTTAAACCATATCATATAAATACTAATAACATTTTGATTTATTTTAAACAAACTTTATCCTTTAAACGATAAAAGATATTTTAGGATGCAATTTAAAAAAAAATGCCTTAATTTGCTTGATAATTCAAGACAATAATTTAATTTAAGCTTATGTAAATTTTCTTTATACTTGACTTTAAATAAATGCTTTCACGTATGAACAAATCGTCATAATTTAATTTGTTTTTAAAAGTTTTAAATGCCAGAAGAATAATAAACATGAATTATTTATTACGATTGGGTTATTGAAATGCTATTTTTAGAGCCACTATTTAAATTAAAATATTAATTTATTGACTGACTGCATAAGTTAAAAAAAATAGTCTCAGTCTCTCCAATATGGTAAACAAAAACATTCCTATACATATTACATTTTGCAAATATGAATTTAGACTCACATATACGATTTTTTTCAATGTGCTGCTTATATTGGCAATGTAGTTTTTTATTACATAGTATATATTATGATGGTTATACCACGTATAAATGCAGGTTGGAGAATCGATCATCATATATAGAAAGGTGCGAAATATGGCAACGCGCACGCATGCATTTGATGCGCTCTGCAGCTCGGCTACTAGGTCATTGTTTTTCAGTACGACGCGACACTAGAATCTAGGGACAGAAAATTCTACTTTGATTTCGGCAATTTTCAGCAGCGTTCGTGGCTATCGTTTTGATGCATGCCTAGCGGTGTTGCCAGATTTAATTTTCTTGGTGGTTTGGTTTCGTCTTCAGTTATTGGCGATTGGCGGCTAAGACATATTTTTACTATTTTTGAGGTTAAGTGGTAAAAAGTGAAAATTCCAAGTCATATTTTATTAACAAAACTCTTTGTTCTTGTTTAAGGTTCATTAATTAATTAATAACCTGCGTTAATTAATATTTTTTGATCGTAATCAGTGAATACTTAAATAACATTAAAAAGGTTTCTACCTAGTGACTTGTGACAATATGAGTATGGACAAAACATTCATTTGTGGTGATTGCAAGAAAACTTTTTCAACTCGTTCTAACTAATTTGCTCATGTAAAGAAATTTCATCCAGGTTAGTTTATCAAAATATGGAGAAGGTCAAAACGGGGTACTCGTTAATGAAGTAAATTTTAATCCCCAAGAAGCTTCTTGTTTTTATAAACTTTTTTAGTTATTATTTTAGCTTTTTAGACATTGTTATTGTTAATAATTTTAAAATACAAAATATAAATTTATATACTAGTTGAAAATTATAAAATAAAACAACATTTTTGTTTGTTTTAGACAAACTTGAAACTATCAAGCCCAAGAAAACATATATGTACGAATGTGTTACATGTGGAAAGAATTTTAATCATATACACAATTTAAAATATCACCAGTCCAAAGTGAAACATCCTGCAATAATAAGTAACATTGGCGAAGCAAAACTTATCGTTGTGCATTGTGTTTACATACTGCTTCAAAATTAGAATTAATTGATCATTATCAATCATCCCATGACATCAAAATGGAGAAGAAGCTACTAGAATTTAACACTATTCAGGAATTTGAGTTATGGAAAATGGATATTAAAAAATATACGAAATCATCATATGTCAAAGAACATGGTACTTATAAAAGTAAATCTTTTACTAGGACTACATTTGTGTGTCACAGATCTGGGTGCTATAAGAGCAAAGGAAAGGGTGAAAGACACTTAAAACTCCAGGGGACTAATAAAATAAATGCTTTTTGTCCCGCTGCAATAAAATTAACTGAGACACAGGACAAATGTAAAATAGAATTTTTAGAAACACATCTTGGCCATGAACATGACTTAGGGAATTTATTTCTTTCCAAATTGGATAAAGAAACAATAGCAGCTAAACTTGCAGCAAAAATACCAATGACTGCTATCTTAGATGAAGTAAGAAAGAGACTCTGTAGCAAGCGAAGATCTAGAACGTTTACATCTATTAACACGTAAAGATTTGTACAACATAGAACAGCAATATAACTTAAGTTCAACAGCTGTAAGACACAAAAGTGATGCAGTAAGTGTACAAGCCTGGGTGAATGAAGTTAAAAAGAATGGATGTGTTTTGTTGTATAAACCACAGGGTGAAATTATAGATTTGTATGATTTAAAGGAAAATGATTTTATGTTGGTTATCATGAATGAAGGTCAAAACCAAATATTAAGAAAGTATGGACAAGATTGTATTTGCATCGACTCAACACATGGACTTAATGCTTATGGGTTTGAACTCCATACTTTGTTAGTACTAAATGAGATAAGGGAAGGATTTCCATGCTGTTTTTGTATTACAAACAGGTCAGATGTGGAAGCTATGAAAATATTTTTTTCTGCTATTAGAAAAAAAATTGATTTTGCTATTCAACCCAGAGTATTTATGTCGGATATGGCTGATTCATACTACAATGCCTGGATTCAGGTAATGGAAGCTGCTACTTTTAGGTATATATACCTCATTTGTTTTCTTTAGTATTTAAATTGATGGGTTTATGTTTTAATTTGTAGGTTGTACTGTACGTGGCATGTAGATCGGGCTTGGAGAAAAAACTTAAGCAAGATTAATTCTAAAGAAAAAAGGGTAAATACTTAATTTTACATTTTTACAATTAAAAAAAAATTTTAAATTCTGCTATACCACAGTGTTTTCCCCACCATCTTCATTTTATCATTTTTTTAAAAAAATATTGAAAAATAGAGAAGAATCTCTACTAAAAGAATTAGCAATTATCATTGTAAGACGCCATATTGGATTTTGCAAAATCAAACAGTTCATAAAAGGGAGGCCACACTTTATTTTTGTGTCAAATTTCAACCTTCTAGGTCTAATCCTTCAATACATAGGAGATTTTTTTTTTTTTTTGGGTTTCATAATATGATCTAAAATGAGGTTTAAAAAAAGGCAGCCCTTTAGGGGAGAAGAATGGGGAAAGCAAAATAGTTAACTGTACCCAAAAAATTATTGCATTACCTAGATTTTGTCTATAAGTTCTAATACAAAAATGCCTTTTTTTTAAATGGACATATTTCTTTTCAAGCAATACATTTTTGTGGATGTGTAGAAAATATGGTCATTAGTCATTATATAATACAATGTAATTATTTGAAGGACATTGTCTATAAGCAGTTACGTACCTTAATGCAAGAAACGGACGAAAAGGCATTTGATGCAATGCTTGCCAGTTTTTTGGAATTATTGCTAACCGATCCAGAGACACAGGAATTCTATGAATATTTCCTTAAATATTATACAAATATCAAAATGTTGGGCCTATTGTCATAGAATGAAAAGTGGTCTAAATACCAACATACCCATAGAGCGCATGCACAGAACAATAAAATATATATATTTAAATGGAAAACATACAAAACGACTGGACAAACCTATATCTGCTATATTAAAATTTGTCAGAGATAAACTTTTTGATCAAGTTATTATCATAAACAAAGGAAAGCTTTGTTCTAAAATTAATAGTATTAGGTCAAGGCATATAAAAAGCAACAGTTTAAGTTTTGAATCTATACTACCCCATGAAGAAAGAGAGTTGGCAAATATTTTCATCAACTTACAAGGATTTTTATTACATTCATGAAGAAAACAAAAATTGCCAATGCAAACTAATTTGTACTGATTGCAATATATGCTTTCACAGATTCTCGTGTACTTGCCTCGATTCATGTATTAAATGGAATATGTGTAAACATGTTCATTTATTGTCAAAATATCTCAAGACCCTTCCTTTTGCTGAAGAAGATATATTTGAAAATTCAGGTAATTTTGCTTATTCAACATTATTTATAAATAATAACGGTATCTTTTTTTATACAGCCAACATTTCAACAAACCATTAGGTACTGATGAATGAAATGGTATATTAAAGTCTGTCATGATAATAGGTCTGTTTTTTTTGTTTGTTTTTTTGGTTTGGTAATCATATAGTATAAAAATATTTTTCCTGTACAAAATGGTGAATGGTTTTAACTTTATTATATATATTTATACTATTGGGTCCAATGCTTAGCAAGGTATATTTATTGACTAAGACTGAATGTAATAGTTAATGATTGATTTTTAAGCACATTATCTGGCCCATATGGCTATCTTAAAATTAGTTAAAGATTTACCCTTTACAGTTTGTACAAGTAGTACTTAATAAACACTCTGTATAGTACTTGTTTGTGTTTTAGATAGATGTATTGGGTGTATGTGCATATAATTTTTTTAAAATTTTATAACAATAATCATTATTTTTTAAGAAATTAATTTATATATTTCAGATTCAACACAGGAATTACAAATTGATTTAGCAAGAGGGGATATTCAAGAATCAACATCTGCCCTAGCTACAAGCCTTGTACCCCAAAGTAATGTCCAGAGCTCTTTTCAAGAAAAGAAAAAATTAAGACCAAAATTTTGGATATATTGAATATTTTGGAAAGGGCCGATTCTCATGCAGAAATAGATGTTATTCAAAAAGCTTTATGTCCAATTAAACCAACACTAGCTGCCTTGCTGAAAACAGCCAGTAATAGTATCTTTACCCCAGACAAAAGAAAAATTAATGAGAACAAAAACATAACTCCTCAAAGAAGTCTCGCATATATTTGCGAATAAAAAAGGATTTTTTTAAAGATTCCTCATTTTTTTTCTAAAGGAGTAGTTTCAAAATGTGTGCTTGGCGAAATTTGAGATCTCGTTCCTTTTTTAGCCAGCAAGTATAAGCCAAACTTGGCTTAATTTTTACATGAAATGTTTTTGTTTTGATTTCATATATTTTTGCAAGGTTTTATAAAATCAGCGTACATTTTTTTTTCATTTAAGTAGGTACCTACCTAGTTATTTTTTCTTTTTCTTCAGAAATATCTTGAATTTTCTCGTTAGTTCTCCCGTAAACCAGATCTGACTACAAAATTTCAGCTCTCTAAGTAATTGGGAAAATTAAAATCATTAAAGAGGGGTGGTGAAGGAGGTTAGAAGGGAAAATTTTTTGATTTTTTTCGTTGGTTATTCTCTAAACCTAAGCTGTCTACAGAATTTGAGCTCTTTAAGTCATTTGGAAGTGCCTTAACATTTTGATGATCCTAAGTGAGTGAGTCAATCAGTCAGCGTCAAAAAAGTGAAATTTCGTTAATTAATATTTTTAAAACTAAAATAGTAAGGCGTATGAAATTCTATTCTCACAGCTGAGCCTAATGATTTCTTGCTATAAAAAAAATTGTATCTGTATAATTAATCCAGGTTTGAGGTACAACACTTTAAAAATCATACTATGTATGTATACAATAGTGTAGTATTTAATGTATATCAAACTTAAACAGTTAATTTCTGTGTTTTATTTAATAAAAACTCGTTTGTTTTTTTTTGTTTGCTTTTTAACCATGTGACCCTATAGGTAATATACAATTTTCTATTTCTACGGAAAGATCATTGTTTAAAAATAAAATAATTAGAATTGTAAGAGTAATACCACAAGTCACCCTTATTTCTTATTAATATTTTATTTGGCTGTAAATGCCACCAAGTTTTTTATTTTCTTATCTTATTTGTTATTTTATGTTATTTATCTGTTTAAATCCATCAGTTTTCTAAACCCAATATAGGGAGGTAAGCACAAAAATTAAGTTTTTGTTGATACAACCGAAATTTTAGTATTAGTTTATTTTACTTCTAATGTACATATATTAATTGAATAAATGCTTTGCTTGAAAAATAAATACTTGTTTGTGCTAAATTAAAAGAAATAATACACATTCAAATCAGGACAAGACACATTCAAATCAGGACGTTTTTGAACACGTTTGGCAACCACGCAAAATATTCCTTAAGGTTAAGCGAAGAAAGCCCAAGAGCGCATGCGGAATCAAAGTAGAATTTTCTGTCCCTAGATTCTAGTCGACGCGACGTCAGTAAGCAAGGGTATGAAGATTGAATATGGCGGAGCGGAACAGTCAGCCCCACAAGATGGTTCGATTGATTCTGATTGGTGCTAACTTTTGAGGTAATATTTGATATGATTTGACGTAATATAGTAAATATGACAATAATGACGTTAATAACATTTTAACTGTCCTATCTAATGACTGTCTTTTTCAATATTCTATTTCGGAAACAATCCAAGCCACATGATTCTCTTATCTAATTTTATAACTTATTGTAATTTTTTTGTGATTTTCTGGTACCATGAATTGATAAATTATTTTACAAGCAATCAAACATCCAATCTTCGTGCAACTACACACAGCAGATTTTTCAATTATGATATACCCAAATGTTTTCTAATAATGTTGAGGTGAATTTTGGATGTATAATTACAGATTTAATACTATTTTGGACATATCTCTGTCACAGGTCTCAATTTTTACAATTCAATTCTAATTCTTAGAACTTCATCCTCAACAGATCAAGATGTCGGAAATTTCCATTTCCTTGTATTCATCTAGCTTAAGATATTCCTGCGAATATCCTTTAAGCACTACTTTGTATATTAGTAATTGCCCAAACAGTCACAGAAATAATAGATTTTTTAAATTTTCCTTGAATCCATGCTTAGAATACACTAGAATAAATATTCGCTTTTTTTATTGAACTACACAGGGGGTAAAGGGGATATTTTGTTAATAAGCATACTAAGCATATTGCCAGTGATTACTCAATTTTAATAGAAAAAAATTAAGTGATATAAAGTTTTGTAATTAGCAGAAACTAAATTGCATTCTTTACTACAAATCACGAGAAAGCGTGTAATTCGTTTAATAACTAAAACTATTTTGTACTATATTTATACTAATAACTAAAAATAATTAATATTTTTAATTCTGATACTTTAAATTGCCAAATTTCCCCACAGAACGCCAACCCTGTAAATTTCGCTAGAAACTATTCTCGCGATAAATGTATTTGGCAAATGCGCTCGTTGTTTACTTTTGGATGGTGCACCTTTTGTACAGTATTAGGATCAGTAAAAGGATATTTTGAGTGATTTCAGTGCGTTTTTTAATTAATATTAAAACTAAAAACTTCCGAATTTTTTGCTGAAAAATGATAAAGAAGTCTGAAGTGGGTCACATATATTGGGAAAAAGGAAATTCAAATCGTTCTTTTCACAGACGAGTTAGATGTCACCCTATTTATATATACTATAATTTGTGAAGTATCTATTAAGTATTCGATTCCAAAATTTTTTTTTCCTTAATTTTTCGTAAAAAAAATATTAATAAAAATGTGTATTTAAGTATATTTTTATAATTTTTCGCTTATTCGAACCAATAAACGCCGCAAAAATAATGGGTGTGAAGCCAGCAGCCTATTTATAGTCCGCGACTGATGTTCTTTAATCTATATAATGCCCGTATTTCCTAAAATTTCCTAGAAATTTTAATAATTTCTTGTCCAGATATTAACAATGAATAACTAAATCGATGAATAACAAAACTCTCAAAGGATATAGATAAAACTTTAGAGTTATAGTCGTTTATATTTATCAACATCTAACATTTTAATATTTTCTTACCCAAAAACTTTCGTTTGTAGAGGTTTCCAGCCATCTTAAATCCATTTCGATATTTATTATATATTATAGAAAAAGTTTTATTTAAATCCTTTGGGTGTTTTAAAACCTTTTTTAATTCATTAACATTCGACTTTTTAATTTTCACAAAAAAAAACTTTGTAGAGGTTTGTAACCACCATAAATCGATTGTTAATATCATGACAAAAAATGTAATAAAATTGTTTGGGAATTCCTGGCGATACAGGCATTATATCGATTAAATAACAGCGAGCCCCGACTATAAATAGCTTGCTGGCAAATGACATATGCCGCGTTCTCAATTTTGGTTACTGAATATCGATCGGAGCTATATCTTCACATAAATCTAAAAAAAAAAAATACAGTATCAAGTCGCAACATTTGATACTTGCATTACTTGCAAACTACGTTGCCAAGTTGCTTCTTTTCAATAAGTTTTTGGTTAAAAATATTTTTTTATTTTGAAAAGTTTGTTAATTAGTCTCAAGGTATAAGAGAACATTTTTTAGCTGTTATAAAATACAAAATAATAAAAAAATATTCCGTCGATTAACAAAAATATATATATATGTATGAAAAATTGGAAAGTTAATTTGACATCATTTTCTGAGAGATGGTGAACTCAAACGCCTCGCCAATGGTTTGCAGCTACGCTTATTCTAGGTATTCAATGTTTTAAGAGCCCCTATTCTTACAAGAATCTTGGAGGAAGATCTATCATGTAAAAATGTAAAAAAAATCTTAGTAAAAATGTCACCAATTATCGAAGTTGCTACAAACACTTCCTTGATTCAAATTTTAGCAACCCTGATGATAATCCTTTGCGACTTAGATGAGACGCTGGACCCTTGTCACCACGTAAAATTCAAATGTAGTCAGCATAATTACTGAAGACCTCTAATGCAAAAAAAGTCCTATTTGCAACCCAGTCCTAAAGTGTGTCTCAATGTGTATTCATTTATGTTGATTAAATTGAAAGAGAACATTTTTATTCAGTTAATAAAGAAGAAAGAAGTTCATTTCAAGAATAAAAATCTTCAAAAATTACGGTTGCAAATGGTGCAAGTTCTAATTCACCAAACATCTCTCCAGACCTTACTTCAGAAACTGTGAATGCATAGTACTCCAGCTCTGATTTCTCAGGTTTGAAAACTAATAGAGTTACTACTACATACTGACAAATGCTCTTTTCTCATTAGGAATAAAAGGGTCACTCTTGCTAAGGCAGGACTGTCTAGGGATAATCTTACAAATGAGCAAGACATTATATACAATGAAGTCTGTCATGTCAAATTATCTAAGCTTAAATTTCTTTTCAAGAATGAAAGAGCTCATGTTGCATTCCTAAAATCGCTTTATAATCATGGTAGGTACTAGTTTATTGAGGAAATCCTTAATAATAAGGTAACCAGGGAATTTATAAGCTACTAAATTTTAAATGCCAACCGTCCTCCTTCTGGTTATAGATGGACTACTCAAAGATTACAAGACAGTTTTACCACTAATCAAAACTTTTTATTTTTCTCTCGGAACTTAAAACTCAGTTTTAATCTTGTCCCAAAGATGCTACAATTGTTAGCAAAACACGTGTCGAGAGTAAAATTTGTATGATGAAAGAATCTGGATGCAACAAGATGGTGCTTCCTAACATGCCCGTAATGTACGCCAGTATTTAGATGACAATTTTCAAAGATAATTATACTAATGAAGTTTACTATTATTTTCTTTGATACTAGCCACATACAGCATATCTTTATGATCGGTCAATAGATGGCGCTACTGTGCTAAAGTGTCGTTTTCACGAAATCTGCTATGTGATGAAAATTTTCGGTTTAAGGTTACAAGTCGCCATCATGAATAGCCCACGTGCCGGATGTTCTCGAGAGTTTAAAGAGTTTTCAAGTAATTCTAGTGAAAAAAATAGCGGTGGATGGAATTCTACCGATAGTGTAAAAGACAGAGACTACGTAGAGAGTGAAAATGAATCCAGTGCATCATCCTGTGAAGAGCAACGGGTATGTATTTGAGGTTATGTGGCTTAAACCCTTTTACTGAAAATTATAGCTATGTATTTTTGTGTATTTTCTTAAAATATATGTAATAATATTTATGGCAATTCCCTTACGGGAGTATGGCATTTTTCACAGGTATAATATTATTTTTTTTGACATAACATTTACTTTGTTTGTTATCATCATCCCAATATGTTTGTCAGAGTACTAAAATAACCATATACAGCGGATTTTTTACAGGAATCCAGAAAAATACGTCGAAATCTTGGTTCGCCCTATATAAATAAAAAAGGCAAAAATATTGAAGCCAGAGTCTTAGGTCGACCATGTGGTTGCAACAAAAACTGTAGGATGTTGCTTCAAGGTACAGAAAATAAAGTTTTTGACGATTTTTGGAATATTGGCGATTATGACAAGCGTATTTATTTATTATAACATAAAGCAGTTGCCAAAAAAACGTTCATACCCCAAGAAAACAAAGAGAGCTGTCTCTTCTCGGAAGTTTTCACTATTTTGTGAGGGTCAATGGCTTTGATGTCAAAAAATATGTAAAAGAGAATTTATTTTCATTCATGGTCTGACGTCTCAGAAGTGATTACAGCTTCTGCACAAACAAATGCTTGAAGGCCTAACCACACCTAAACCAGATCAACGAGGGAAGTTTCTAGTGCGTCATAATAAAATACCGGAGGAGGCCTGCCAGTCAGCTCGAGACCATATTAATATTATTCCAAAATACACAAGCCATTACAGTAGGAAAAAAAATCCTCATAAAACTTACATTAATCATGACCTCAATATATCTTCTTTATACTATGATTATTATAAGCCTTGGTGTGTTGAAAAAAATATAATACCTATAAGTCAGGATAAATACAGAAGGATTTTGTTCTGAGTTTAATATAGGATTTAAGCTACCAAGAAGCGATACCTGTAAGATATGCGATGAACTAGATGTAAACATTGAGAATTCTAAAGAAGATGAAGAATCTCTAAAGAAGTTAAAGACAGAAAAGGGGTTGCATTTAAGGGGCGCTGAAGCAATGCAAAATACTTTAAAGGATGAAATAAAAATGGCTGCTTTAAAGGATACATACGTATTATCATTTGACCTTCAGCAAGCACTCCCTATACCCTCTTTAACAACTGGTTCTGCTTTTTACTTAAGGAAGGCATGGGCATATAATCTTGGAGTCCATGGCTGTGTGAATGATAAGGGCTATATGTACATGTGGTCTGAGAATACTGGTAAAAGAGATAGCGATGAGATTTCCAGTATTCTTTTAAAACATTTCAAAGAACAAGAACACCTCCCCAAAAACCTTATTTTATATACAGATAATTGCGGAGGTAAAATAAGAACTGGGTCTTAATGAGCTTGTAGAAGCAGTTGGTTAAAGAAGGTGTATTTGAATCCATAGAGCATAGATTCTTAGTAGTGGGGCATACTCATCTTCCGTTCGATAGGGACTTTGCTATGATAGAGAAATATAAAAAGAAGATAAAGGCAGTATATGAACCAGCAGATTCCATCAGCAGAACCAATCTGTTTAAAGTTACTGTAATGAAGATAGAAGACTTCTTTTCATTCAAATCTTTAGAAGGAAATATTACTAAAAAAAAGCTAACCGATGAAAAAGAAAAAGTTGCCTTTAGCAAAATTTGTATCTTTAAGTTTGACAGCGTAAATCCCAACCTTTTAAAGATAAAACATTACTTAAATGAAAATTTTAAAAACGTAAATATTGAAAAAAAAGGTATTGGAAGGCAATGTTTAACAGAATGTTTAAAACAAAAATATATGGAGCCAATAAAAATAAACCCCAAAAAACTTGATAATTTATCACTTTTGCTACCGTATATACCTGAAGTAAGCAATCATTTTTTTTTTGGATATTGGCGCAAAAAAACTGGTTAGTCAAGAAGGGGCATTACCGATGGATATAGAGCATTTGGATGAAGACTACCCATTAAGTGATGACAATTAATTTATTTTTCATTTAACTTTTATGTTTTTTCAGTTTACCTTTATTTTTTCATATAAAAGGATACAAGCCACATTTTTTGCAAATTAAATTCCAAAAAAGTAAATCTAGTGATTTTTTTTAAAACCTTTTTATTCGTATAAGACTAGGTAAGGTGTTTTATCTTTTACAACCGAATTCAAATAAAAAGAATTTAATTTTGATTTTGTTGTGGCATACATCGTTTTCACGCCAAGGCCTTCAAATGTGCTAAATAGACAATTTCTTGAGAACTAGCTTTAAATTAAAATCAAATAATATTTTGGTCCATGTGTTAGTTATTAAAGAAAGGAATAAGAAATGTCTGAGATATGCAATATTAACATTTATTTTTCTTTGCAACTTTCAAATTAAACTGATATCGGTATTGTTAATTTTAAAATAAAATAAAATTATATTTAAATATATCTCTTATCACTCTTTAGTTAACGCATCAACTTTCGTAATTCTGCGAATTAATTTAAATTCAAATTGCGTAATAGATCAGGTTTAAATTTCCCGCCACATACTACCCAATTTGATTGCGCCCCGACCTTGTTAACAACGTCAATGGAATTTCTGTCTGGTCATTAAGCAACATTTCTCTATATTTGTGTTTTGTGCTAATAAGCGTCTGATTTTGATGTGAGTTCCAATACAATTTCAAAAAATATTTTTCTAATGCAAGCTTTACCTACATCAGTTAACAACCCAAATAGAATCGTGATTTCTAAATGTTTATTATGCTGTGTATTGCATTATGAAAATTACAACGTTATTCTAATAAAAATAAAATACCAACTTTAATAAAAGTAGAAAAATTTAAATTATACAAAAATAAATTTGAGATTTTTGAAACTAATCTCCATTTAATCTGAGTCCCACTATTAGACGGCTAGAAAAGTAATTTGTTAAAAAATTTTGGAAAATGCGCAATGCAATTTGCCAACCTGTAGAACAAATATAGTTATACATTTACTATGCATCCCTCAGACAATCGTTTTTATGCTTTTATTTTCAACCACACTTAGCACTATCGCAAAATATAATTATATTATTTATAAGTTTTTCTAAGCAGTCAAATACCTTTGAATGGGGTTCGTCTAAAAATGAAACAAAAAATCGCATAAGGATATAGTGATCTCGCTAAATCCCTCTTAAAATAGCAACATAGTTTATTCACGTGGATTCGCCGTTTTACTCTTTGACTCCTTCGTGATAGAAAAATAAAAGGTACAGAAAAGCACCGAAGCCAGGCGAGATATCCCTAATACGATCCCAGGTGGGATATCTTCTGTCTTTTCTTTTTTAACTCTATGCCCCCGAGAGTCTGCAGACTTATTTTGTTATTCTGAATATTTAGCTGTAGCGTACAGTTGCGGCGTATTTTTATCTTTCGTATATAATATATATCTATCTAGATATATTTTTTCAATAGTGTCATTTGCTAAGTCTAAAAGTTAAAATTTTTAATATTTTTGTAGCTTTATTTAACTAAGAAAAGAAACTCGTATAAATATCACTAAATTTAGCATATTTATCTATTATCTAAGATTTTTATATTTAAGACTTTCAACACGATTTAAAATAATTTTGCTTAAAATTAGCTTAGTATACATGAGCTTCCAACAATAGGCAACTCGTATTATTAATTCTTAAATTACTTATGAATTCTTGTTCATTTAAGTTTCGTGAGACATATAAAATATTATTATTAAAGGTTCATCATATAATCCTGACTCTAACCATTCAGAAAAGCTATAATAGTCATATTAGATCTGGTTTTATGAACAAGCTAAAATAAGCCAAATCGGTTCCAATATGGCCAATCTTAAGCAAAGTACTCATTATTTTATACCATATTTGTTTGCATAGAAAATCCCTTCTGCAGATGAGTTATTCCTAACTTAACAGTTATTATTGTGGTCATTCTACATTTTTATGAAAAGAAAAATTCATAGAAATTATTATGCAATTTTACTTATCGAATTGACCATTAATTTAAACCTGCAATAAATTTGCGCGAAATAAAGACGACAACAAAATAACACTGTAACTACCTAAAAGATTTATTTTCTCCATTATAATAAATTTATCTCGATACCTTTTACGTAGAACTTAATAGGTTCACATGGGCGAAGTATCCCTTGCATGTCCCACATAGTTACAAAAAGGTCACTTAAGGTAAAAGCTTTATAAATTTTCCCTTTTTTCTTTACTATATAAAAAAATCGTAGCAGCGCGCCAGACAAGACTTTTTCGAGATATATGTGGCTCTCAAAAACATAAAATTAACTCCACGCCATTAAGCCAGAAACGAGATAGAAATCGTCTCGTTTCGAGATGACGCTGCTGCTCGAGCAATAAATATCTACAAAATACAGTAACAAAGGAATAATGGAAATACAAGCTAAGACATTACGAATTAATTTCCATTAAATAAAGCCGTAACGTTATTTAACTGCGCGGGTGTTCCCGTTTTCACGAGGAGCAAATCATTGGAAAAATGGTTTAAAGTGGATGAGCCTTAGGCTAATTTCCCAACAGTAACTTGTGAAAGAGAATATCTATGTTGGCTTTTTTTTAGGATTTTATCTGTTTCTCTTAATCTAAATATAAGGCATTTCTGCTTGTTTGTAATTTTACGAAGTTAAATACTAAAATAAAAGTCTGATTGGTTACCTAGTTTACCATTATGGTGAACTAAGGGATCATTCGCATTTTCTGGTTGGTGGACCAAACTTTTTTTGAGGGTAAGTAAAATAATAAAAAAAAAACTTATGTCTTAGCGATTAAAACGTAGAATCTAATTCTTATATTTGAAAATGTTGCGTTTACGCAACCATGGGCATACCCGACAGAAATCGTACACACGTTGACAACAGCGCACGAGTATAGTCGAGAGGCGTCTCTAGCATTTAGCAACAGATGTTTTGTTTTAGTTTGCATTTGACCTTTGTTTAAGTACTACGTAGTGTATTCATAAGAAGTTTGATCAAAAAAGTGAGTTGTAGGTGTTACTTCTTCAGCAATTGATAAGTTCTTTATATATGTAAATGAGAATCTTTGTAAACGATTCCGTCGAATAAAAAGACATAAAGTAGTTAGAATATCGTGAAATATTTTGAAAGAAAGGCTCCTTAGAAAGATATCCTGATCAAATTTAATTGTTACAGATTATGTCTTGGGCCGAAAAATGAAGAAATCGAAAATCCTTGACAACTGCCGAGCTTATAGCTTATTTAGTTATATTGGAAGAGGATGATGAATTGAGTCTATCAGCGGAACAGTGGCCTAACCCACAAAATTGACATTTTGCGTTTTATGCTCATTTATGTTCCATATAGCGCGATCTTTAAGGCAACAGTGGCCCAAGCCACAGTCAGCTTTCTGATAAATGATACAGATTTTGGTTTAATAATAAAACAACAGGTACGTATCTATACACTTAATGATTTTAAACGTATTATTGAAGATTGTAAAACAAATAATAAATTTGTGGTTCAACAAATGGAATGTAATGATGTTTTTTCAATCGAAGATATTGAAAAAAAACTACTAACAGAAAATAAGTGAAAAGATTAGTTGGCTAAAGACAAAAGCCATTAGGTTAATAAAAGAAAAGCCTTTTTCAATTTTTTTCAAATATGATCATTCTGAAGATAATTGCTTCCAGGAAGTAGATATTTCAAAAACAACCAGACGAAAAAAAACTAACCACCCAAAATTTGAGGACCTTAAACGACTATATCCAAATGGAAAGCCCATTTCAAGCAAAAAGGCCGCTGATATAAAAAGTGTGTTGCGATTTATTCCTACAGATGCTAAAGTTTTTTATAAAGTTGATGCAATTAAGGATTTTTTGGATGATATTGATGGGTTTGGTGAAGACGTAGACTTTGAAGTAGAGGAGGATAATTTAAATTAGGCTATTGTGTTTACTTATGTTTTAAATATTTACTTATATTTTCTTACTTATAATATTTACTTATGTTTTTTCACACCTGTATTTTTTATAATAAGCAGCAGTTTTGTCCTAAAGAAAGAATTTGTATAAATGGAACCAATTACATAATTAATTTTATTCTTAAATCTATAAAAAAAACCATTAACCAAAACTTCCATTGGTGCCCTTTAAATAAATGTTTGAGTATATTTAAGTAATATATTTAAATAGATCCAAGCACCAAATTCATTAAAAAGTCAAGGAAAATTGGAGTTTAGAAATATGCTAAAATGCGAACATTTTAAGTTAATTATAGGTCGACCAAGAAAACCAAAAAAGACTACCAAATATTTATTTGCCGATTTACAGTAAAGCATCAAAGTTAGATGCCATTTTCTCAAAACAACAAATTGTCGTTTGGATCCCTATCAATAAACGCAATCCAATTAATTATTAACTTACCCTCTTAAAAAGCCAAATAAATAACTACACCAACAAAAAAGTAAATTAAATTGATCCAATACGCTAACCATAATATTCGTGGGATCGATTCATTAAAAAACAAATATTAACTTATTAACTGCTAAAAATATACATACGCCACTTACAAAAAAGTCTGCCAGATGCAAAGAGAAAAAATACACAAAATGCGTCCCAGAGCATAAACAGAACGATTCCAGTATGATATTAATATACCAGTTTTTTAAGTACTCTTTAAACTAAATGCTTGGCAGATGTTTTACATGACTATATCTTTTATATATTATTAATTACATAAAAAATACAATTAAACGAAGAGGGTAAAAATATATTTTTTTGAAATTCAAATTCTATTAATTTTTTGATATAATTTTTTTCGGCAAAATTAATGTTATGTTTTAGCGTAAAGTATATATCAGTGATTACTTAAAGCCTACATTTTATTTGGCGAGTGCATATTGTTGCATATTTATATTGAAAAGTGTAATACAAAGAGTTACTCATACTTAATGCATACCTGTATTGTAGAAATAATATTTTTGTTGTCGCCTGCTCGTCAGTGAAGTGGTTGTAATATGTTTTGCTCTTGCTGGAAAACTCACTTATTTGTTTATATTTTTAGAGTTTGATACATAAAATGAGCCAAAATCGACCCGTTAGTAATAAGCAATCCATATGGAAAACTGATCTTATAGTGAAGAAGGAATGGATGTTTCTGATATTGACAGCGTATCAGACCCAAATTATAGGGTGTTTCCTAACTACGGTACGAAACTATACAGGGTGAATCGATAGGTCGTTTTATGAAAAAAAGTTCCTATGGACGTATGTCGGGAGTTGCTTTGTTTCTGAGATACAGGGCGATGAAGGTTCAAAAAAATAACGGTATTTTAAAAATACTATAACTATCCTTAAACCGATTTGGTTGAAATTTGGTGCAGTTATTTGAAGTTATAAGACGCTTATTTAGCTGTAACTAGATTGAAATTATTAAGTCCAGTGGCATGCCAGTGGGCACCACATGCTTATTGTTGAGAAAAAAACAAGTTTTTTTTCAACAAGTTTTTTTATTTATTTTTGTATTTAAGCAACTAAAAATACAACTTTTTCGTATCTTATCTTATTATCTTCATATCTGGCTTTGTTTTCGAGAAAAAAAAATTTAAAGTATCTTTAACTCATTCTAATAATTATCCATGGACGACAACATGAAACAAAAACCAATTAATTCGATAAACAATTTCGACCCTAAAGTACATGTCCACCCTCCAATGCACGACTTTTTGGTCTCTTGTGTCTTGTTTACTATGATAATAAACATTCAACTTCTACGATTTTTATTATCAGATTTTTGAAATACAACAAAATATCAAATACATTGCTTCTTATGACAAATAATTGGCAAGTTCATTCAAGTACCTCCTTTGTTTGGAGACCAGCTGACAGTGATAGAATTGCTATAAGTAAAATTCAGCAGTCAATTAGCAGTGATTTATTACTCCATTATGAATAATTTTACTAACCATGAAATGACCGATATGCACTTTATTTATGGATTAGCAAATGGAAATGCGGAAGAAGCACGAAAAATTTACCAGGACAGATATCCTTACAGAGTAATTCCATGTGCAAAAACATTTAGAAAACTACATGCAAGATTATTTGAAACTGGGAGTTTTAATAAAAATATGGGTGGTGGAAGACCATAAACTATAACAACGCCTGAACTGGAAGAAGCTACACTTCATGCGATAGAAGAAGATCCTTCCAATAGTATCAGGAAGATTGCACTGCAGCTTGAAGTCAGTTCAAAAACCGTTTGGAAAGTTCTAAAAAGAAACCTCGTGCATCCATATCACATACAGCGTGTACAAGCTCTACTGCCTCGGAATTTTCATCCAAGATTAATGTTTTGCAGGTGGTTGATTCATACGATGACACACAATAATAATTTCCTACCAAATATTTTATTTACGGACGAGGCAAATTTTTCAAGAGATGCTATTATGAACTTCCACAATGATCATTTTTGGGCCGACGAAAATCCCCACGTTATTAGAGAAACTCATTTTCAGCAACAATTTTCGCTGAACGTTTGGATAGAAATTATTGGTGACTACCTTATTGGCCCATTTTTTTTTACCGGCAAGATTAACATGTGTTTTGACTCTTACTTGTAGCTCATTTCAGTGTTCTTGCTCGTCAGCATCTCGACGTCATCTACCCTAATTGCTGAATTGTACGTGCAAGACCTCAAAATTGGCCGGCTCGCAGTCCTGATATGAATCCCCCGGATTACTATTTATGGGGCCATCTGAAGGCTCTTGTTTATAAAACTCCTGTTCTAGATGTGAATGACTTGAGGAATCGGATAATTGTCAATTGCAATATCATAAGGGATACTCCAGGTATTTTTGAGCGTGTCAGACACTTAATGACAAATCGTTTGCAGTCGTGTATTTTATCAGAAGGTGGACATTTTGCTCATTTACTTTAAGGTCGAAATTGTTCATCGAATTAATTGGTTTTTATTTCATGTTGTCGTCCATGGATAATTTTTAGAATGAGTTAAAGATACTTTAAATTTTTTTTTCGAAAACAAAGCCAGATATGAAGATAATATAAGATACAAAAAAGTTGTATTTTTAGTTGCTTAAATACAAAAAGAAATAAAAAGCTGCAAAACAATTATCGGCCTTGTTTTTTTCTCAACAATAAGCATGTGGTGCCCACTGACACGCCACTGGACCTAATAATTTCAATCTAGTTACAGCTAAATAAACGTCTTATAACTTCAAATAATTGCACCAAATTTCAACCAAATTGGTTTAAGGATAGTTATAGTATTTTTAAAATACCGTTTTTTTGAACCTGCATCGGCCTGTATCTCAGAAACAAAGCAACTCCCGACATACGTTCATAGGAACTTTTTTTCATAAAACGACCTAACGATTCACCCTGTATAGTTTCGTACCGTAGTTAGGAAACACCCTGTATATTTTAAGTGATTCAGATGAGGATTAAGAAGATCCTAAGGTATTTCAGGAGGAATTAGGTGAAGAAGTGCAAATGGAGGCGATGGACGACGGGGTTGAAATGAAAGAAAGTCAGGACGGTCTAATAAAGTAAAAAATTATTCCAAAAAATGTATAAAAAAATTCGTAAAAAGAAATCTAGCTTGGAAGCAGTATTGAATCATTTCGTTTTGAGGACCAACCACCGGTATGAATTACCTGAATCATCACTACCCTGTAAATATTTAATTTTTTTCCAGATATCGAGATTTCGTTGTCTATTTAAGGGACTTAAGATAACGTTCTGATGCAATAAGAATCGTTCCGATGATTAGCCACTTACAGGGTATAAACAGGATAATGTAATATATAAATGTCACAAGCACCTGTAGGTATTTCCATACACAAAACTTCAAATCTAAAAGTAAAAATTATATTTAGCTTTCCTAAACAAATATCACATTTCCCCTCCAATAAGTTATGAGCTAAAAAGCTCCCCATTTATTCTCTTTATGCACTTAACCCACCACATCCACATTCAGAAAAAAAAATATTTCACGCATGGTAATTCAAACTCGTAAAACACAAAACTTACCCACGATGATAGCGATGTGGTGATAATGTATGTGACATGTGAATATTTATTACCTACAGTTATAATGGGCCCAAAGATCGGCAAAGGGCACCAAAGAATTGGGCCAAGCAAGGGGAGATTCACAACAGTGTTTTTTATGGTTGGCTTTTTGCTAAAAGATCTATGGTGCTCAGATCCATTATCATTTTAATATATGGGAGTCTTCGTGAAATGGAAAGCATAGTATTATTAATGAAAAGGGGTGAAGAGCGCTATTAAAATATTTTAAATTTGAAAGCTACTACCTGGCATTAGCAAGTTCTTTGTTCTATTGTGTTATTATAATATAAAATATACTGTGTAAGTGCTTATTGCTTATAATATGCAATATTATTATTATATTATTATGTAAGTCATGTAAAAATATCAGAACATGTCTTAATTTAAAATTATTCGTTTTAGTTAATTTTATTTTAAATATTTTTAATAAAGCAATATCCCTATTCTATTCAAAAATACATTGAATTCAATATCTTAGTTTTGCTAACATCTTTAGCAAAACGCGTGTCAAGCGTAAAATAAAGAGTTTTGATTAGTGGTAAAAGTGGATGATAGGATTAACATTTTTTATAACATGCAACGAGCTTGTTAAAACCTAATCCTTAATGTACCATCTTTATAATAAGGATTAGGTTTTAGCAAGCTTCAGCTATTTTAAGATGAGTAATTATTAAGTAAAGTATAGTACAAATATTATTTTAGACTATATAATCTAACTAACTATGAAATATAAGAAAATGAACTGAACGTGAAGGAATAAAATGTTTGATAACGAGAAGAACGATAAGATTGACCTTTTTTGACGAAGCAAAGTTTACTCTAAACAGCAGCCATATGAACAGACATAATTGGCAATATTGGGCGACCGAAAACCCTCACTGGTTCACAAAATGTCATACACAACAGTCAAAAAGTCAATGTGTGGTGCGGTATAGCGGAAGGAAGAGTTTTAGAATCTTACTTATTTGATAACACTTTCACTGGTGAGAGGTAAATTTGGCTTTCATCAAAATGATCTTATACCCGCTCTGATAATTTTGTATCCAGATTTGGAAGAACCCGACATGCACTAACGGGATCTTTTTTTTTCAGCACCCGTTGCCAACTGTCTAGATAAAGTTTTTTTAAATCGTTGGATAGATAGGCGAGGGTTCATCAAATGGACACCCAGATCGCAAGATTTAACTCCCCCCGATTACTTCTTATGGAATTACTTGAGAAGTAAAGTGTATGTTACTAAGCCAGCGAGTTTAGATGCTTTAAAAGAACAAATACGTCAGGAAATTATAAATATTACTCCAGAGGTCATTGATAACGTTCAAAAAGAATTTTTAAATCGCCTTGGTTATTGTCAGATTGTTAACGCAGCTTGATTCGAACATTTAATTTAGATGGGAATTTCATTAATTTTACATATTATCATCATTTTTCGTTCAAAATTGCTTATGTAACCACTATTCATTTGTACCATATCCTTTGTAAAAATATGCTTTCTTTCTGATTCTGCATTAAAAAATGGTGGCTTCCATCTAAAAAACATATTGATGACGTCATCTCCTTTTTTTTGGGTCACCCTGTATATTTAATTTCAAAGTAGAAAAACCCTAAACCAAATATTAAAATCGACGTGTTCGGATATTATATTTTTTCCACACATGGTCCATTTCATTTTAATTAAATTTATCCACTACTTTATGGATGCATTGTATATTGTTGATACTAGAAGAGTTATTAATGGGTATATTTTAATTGTAAATTACGTAAAAAACGTTAATTACTAAAAAACAATAATTGCACATTTGCTACAATTACAAATATTTTAAAGTTGGTTGTTATGAGGCAAAATAAAGCACCTTATTTCGACTAAGAAATTACTGTTAGTGGTTAACTTAAAAACGATTTCCGGCATGTTTATACCTCAAAGACAACAACAACAAAACTAACCTTAAAAACTACATAACCACAAAAGAATCACGGAGTGGGGTTATGCCAGAAACTAATAGTGGCTTCACACGAGAGATGATCTTAATTATAAATACTTAACACAATATATGTTCTGAACGTCAGTATGTCAATATCCAATATAATAAGTCATTTGGAAAATACAAAAATGATCATAATGAATAAGATGACAAAGGCACTCATTGTAAGAAAATTTGAATAAAATGTGCCAATACTCCTTTTGTCTTCCTCTCACTTTCTATTTTTTCGTTGGTGGCTCCTATATACCAATTAGTAAGTTAAATGACATATTTCCACCCGACACTTCATTTTCATGCTTTTTAATTTAAATATCCTTGCGATAGTTAAATACAAAAAAATTATTTCCTATTTAGGAGTGAAAAAAACTGCGTTTTGGTGAATTTGACGCCCTCTAACTTTGTTCTCCTAGGTTTTACAACTTTATTACAGGAAACCAAAATTGTAGACAATTTAATTCTATTCATTTTTTGTCACGTAACATTTTCTCTGAGACTCACGGTTTGACCAGAAAATCAAATAAATTTTTTTTAACGTTTCTCAAAAATGGTAGGAAAGGATGTATACACATCCGTGAAATTAAACTTTTCTAATAGATCATTAATAGCTCCCAAAGTATGAGACCAGGGATGATTTTTTTTTCAATTTAGGCTCTTTTTGAATCTAGATTGACTGTACTATAAACCATTTTGATTTCTGTATACACGAATGGCAATATCGCATTAGTAGAAATATGGTAAGTGTTATTAATAATGCAGTACATATGCAAGTTTAAATAAAATTATATTACAATAATAATATTGTTTTATTAATTAATAATAACTTAAATAACGCTTTCTTATATAAGTAAAAAGTATTTGTTTCGTAATTCTACTAAAAAAAATTATCCGTTATGGTCTTTGCTTTCGTTAAATTAAACCTGTTAACGCATTCTTCTGTATATTTTTTCGGGAGAAGTGATAATAAAAATATTTATACCTTTTAGAGTTATGCGACGATTGGATTTGACTTTTAATATGAAAGAAAATTCTCGGCAATATAGAGAGGGGTGAAATTTTTCATAAATCCGACCTTTCCTGTTGGATGGCGTCCCGCGTGGGTCGCTCGACATTACAATATAAGGGTGCGGAAAAAGGTCGTAATTCTGCCACCGTCTTCGGCCCAACAACAAGCACATAAACTAACCACCAGGGCACCGCTATATCGCTTCTATGTTATTACTTTTTTGTTTTTATTGCAGGATTGTTTACGGCAAATTTAAAAACTATATAAACAGATAATTTTGTATTCATGATTTATGATTTTTTTTCTCAATTGCATATCTTTTTTAATATATTTAATCATTGATTTCAAGACCATATAACTATAAAAGCCAAGGCATTAGGATCCGATAATTTATATATTACTATTATTAGGCTTTGCAGTCCTGCAATTATTAACCCTCCTGCTTTCTGAAGAAAAGCTATTTTCGAAAAAGTGGAAATTGTTCCCTTACCTAAAATTAAAAATCCTATAGAATTCAATAATCTTCGTTCTATTTCCATACTGTCTGTTCTTTCGAAAATTTTGGAAAAAATTATAAAGCTTGATTATTTGAATAGCAATAATCTAATCCCAGAATATCAGTCTGGATTTCATAAGGGCTATAGCTGTGTCATTGCGTTATCTCAAGTTATAAACGATACATTTCGGGCTTTGGATAAAGATCAGGCAACTGTTTTAATTCTCTTAGATTATACCAAAGCATTTGACACATGAGATACTCATATCTTTATTACATTATCTAGGATTTTCTCAGTCGGCCTTAACACTTATCTTTTCTTTTAAACCGCAACCAAAGAGTTCTGCTAAATGGAGAAATATCGGCGGCACTTAACGTTATTTCTGGTGTACCACAAGTTAGTATTTTGGGTCCATTGCTGTACACAATATACACATCGCAATTGACAAGAAAATTAAATAGATATAAACATCACTGCTATGCAGATGATACTCAAATTTCTCATTCATTTAAACCCAGTCATGCCCGAAGCTAACATTAATATTAATATAGATCTTGATAATATCTATGCTGAAACTCAAAATCTATTTTTTTAAATTAATCCAGCAAAATCTAAAGCTATACTTTTTTTGTAGTAACGCTCATCGGATTGAGAATTTAAATAACTTTAGTCTTGAACTGAATATGTTATACAATTTCAAAATTCAGCCAATAATCTTGGACTCCTAATAGGTCATAATTCTCTTGTTCTGAAAGAGAAGGAATTCAGGAGGTACTTCAAGCTTATTTTTGTTTAGTGTACCAACGTACGCGAGTTTGTTTTTTAATAAAATATCTTCTAGTTCCATTGAACTGTACCAGTTGTCGCCCGTGACATTCCTGTTGGTTCCAAAGATTGGTTTGCAAAGGCGAACAACAGCTTCGTAGGAATAGCCAGCTTCTTTTCTTCATCAGTCAAGTCCTCTGAAGTATCGCTACCTTTAGCACAATATATATAGGTGTTCTACACATAATGAGTTCGGGCATCAGCTAAGCATGGCACCTTCACTCCACATTTTTCAGGTCTACTGGGTATGTACATTTTAAAACAACAGTGACCTCTAAAACCCACAAGCATTTCATCTACCGTAACATTTCCACCCAAAATATAAGCAGCCTGTGAATTTTTGTTGAATTTTTCCAACATTTCTAATATTGCAGCTGCTGAATCAACTTTTAATCGCTC
Source organism: Anthonomus grandis grandis (assembly GCF_022605725.1). Lineage (NCBI taxonomy): Eukaryota > Metazoa > Arthropoda > Insecta > Coleoptera > Curculionidae > Anthonomus > Anthonomus grandis. The sequence continues at coordinate 2,273,811 of NC_065565.1, forward strand.
CTTTCTTTCATTACGTGTATGAAATCGAATACATGTCAGAAGCACTTGAAACCTTCGGACTGAAAAAACCAGTCGGAATATTTCCCTTCCAGTTCCATTTATGGCGAACATAGCTTCTATACTTTCGTGCAAGAGTAGTGCAAGAGACCAAGGAATCCATTAATCTCAATTTCGTTGCTGTCTCTAAATTCAGTGCGATTCTCATTGGAAGCCTTCTCTCTGTACTCCTGTAATTTTAGGTTAGTGTAATGTACCATAACTTCTAACATGTCTTGGCTAAACATTTTTTTCCAGGCGTCAATTGGCTCTATGTTATTATCAGCGTCAAACATGCCACGCATAGGAGGGAGCTTTAGAATGTTGTTGCTGGGAGTGCGAACGTTTCGTGTAGGTTCAACTGATGACTACTTATAACGATTTTTCCCATAATAATGTTTTCTTTCATGTTCATTCCTTTCCTGATCTAAGTTCTCCTTCATCTCCTCTTCTATTTCGTCCACAACATTCTTACCTCCTGCAGATGTATCGATTTCTTTTTCGGACATTTCACTTTCGGATTCATGTGCACTAAAAACATATTCACTATCTTCGATACTATCTCTTTCCAGATCAGAAGAATCACTGCACAATTCATCATACCACGCCTGAACAGTCTGTTTAAACTTGGGATCACCTGATTGCACAATGTTCTGACGAGTCGCCATTTCTCAAAAAAGTCACGAAAACTACGTTGTGAGGTCCCAGGGACTACCACGCGTTCGGTTCGCAGGATCAAGAGTGACTGACAATTTTGTCGCGCTAACATGATGTTGCTGAGGCCATAGTAGGAAGGTACTAAAGCCGGGCGTCCACCGAAAGCGGTGCTGTGCTGTGCTGGGTGGAGCGGCGTTGAGCGGTGCTGGGTTGCCAATGCATTCTTATGAAGTACCGTCCACTAAAGCTGGGGCGCTGTGCGGCGAGACAAGCTATGTCGTGCGGGGCCGCATGACTTCGCTTTGTGTTCGATTGACGCTGTGCGGAGACGGGCAAACTCGTTTTGTTTTTTTTTTATTAATTACGATAAAAATGGAACAATTCATTGAAACTGTGAGATTAAATCCTTGCCTATGGAAAGTAGATGAAAAGAACTATAAAAGTCAAGACGCACGTGATATTGTCTGGGAAGAAGTCTCAAAAAAGTGCAATATAACAGACGGTAAGTTTAAATAAATAAAATTAAAATCACACAAATTCACACAGAATTAAAAATTAAAAACAAAATTAAACACAAAATTAAAAAATCACACAGATTGGTCCGAAAAAGTTAAGATAGAAAAATGAACTTTATTTCACTCCATCTTTTATCAGAATTAGCTCTAGAGTCCCATAAAGTCGTAAAAGTCACTATATTATTTATTTGGCATCCTGTATTTTAAAAACAGTTGGATAAAGATAAAAGTGTGATACATTAAAGTTTTTAGAATCTAGTGTGAAATGTGAAATCCAAAAAAGTAACAATATTAGGCTGTTTCATTCAAAATAAGCGAGTAGGGGTGTAGTTTACAGTAGTGTGGTTACGTAAAACACCCTGTATACCTATATTATTTATCTATATTCCATACTTACCTAAAGTAAATGGTTACTAAGGTATAGGGTGTTAAATTTTAATATTTATTTTTATTTATTCTTTATTTTAACTCGAAAAGAACCATTTATTCAAGAAATTTGGTACAGGATACTTAAAATAAATACAAAACGTACGACAATTTGTTTTATTACTCCTGGTTATTTACATAATTTTATCTTGCCACGGAATCCTTCCTGTGTCAGAGTTAAAGTAGTTACAAAAGTTCTGCCTTATGGCAAAAGATTCAGCTGTTGCTCTTACACCTCTATGTGCTAATGGCAACCACTGATTTTCAGGCAAACTTTTTCCTAATTGTTCTTCATTTATATTAGGCGATCTACCTTCCCTAGTGCCTAAATAATTATGTAGAACACAGGTCGCTTTAATTATGCTATCTATACTCTCCAATTTGCATTCCAATGGACGTTTATAGATTCGAAATCTTGCTGCCAATATACCGAAAGTATTTTCTATAACTCGTCTAGCTCTGCTCAAGCGATAATTAAAAACACGATTTTCTTTATTTAAAGATCGTCTTGGAAATGGTCTCATTAGATTTACCATGAGCGGAAATGCCTCATCTCCGACTAATACGAAGGGAAAATTATATTCATTATAATTTTCCATGAGACTAGGTTCAGGAAAATTAAACGAATTTGTTTTTAACCTTCGCCCAATAGGACTATCAGCAAATATTCCCCCGTCACTAAATCTGCCTGATGACCCAATGTCGACTGCAATCAGTTGATAATTGGCACTTGCTATGGCCATCAATACTACAGAAAAAGTTTTCTTGTAGTTAAAAAACGATGAACCTGAATTCGGTGGGGCTTTTATAACCACATGCTTGCCGTCTATAGCACCGACACATTTTGGAAACTGCCATCGTTCTCTAAATTCCAATTCATAGGCTTTCCAAGACTCTTGGTCGGGCATTTTCATGAGTGTCGGTTGCAACTGGGACCAAAGGGATGAACAAACTTCATTAACTATCTTTGAGACAGTTCTTTCTCCTAAACGGAAACTATATCCAATTGTTTTGTAGGAATCGCCCGTCGCTAGAAATCTAAAAAAAAAATTTTTTTTTAAATTTTATTAATATTTAAATTAGTTTTTTTTTTTTTAGGAAAAGAGGCTAAACGGGTATGGAAAAAGTTAAGGGATTCTTTCAAGGACGCTTTAAAAAGGCAAAATGAATGTAAAAGTGGGGACGCAGCACCTGCGGTAAAACGGTTGTGGGTATACCAAAAACAAATGGAATTTTTGATTCCATACATGACCAACCGAAAAAGATGTTCCAACGTAGCTGACACGCAATCATCAAACGAAAATACAATGGAAACATGGCCACATGACGAAATACAAACTCAAAACGAACAATCACACAGTGACTTTGAACACACGGTAGTGACTGACGAAGAAACTCAAATAAGTAGTAGAGAAACCCAAGAGAAAAATCCTGAGTTTATAGAGCCTGTTAAGAAGAAAAAAAGTCAATGGCAAGAAAACGTTGTATCGATAATGAAACAACAAGCTGAAAAAAGGGAGGCTAGGGCTGCTGAGCGAGACGCTCAAAAAAAAGAATTTGAACAAAAATTGCGGTCGAATGATCCTCTTAAGGAATTTTTCAACAGTATGTATTTAACAACAGCTGCTATGCCTCCACATTTACAAGTTTCCATTAAGCGAAAAATATTTGATGCTGTTACTGAGGCGGAACTGAGTAATTTTACGAGCCACGCCAGCAGCAGCACTGGTACTCACGGTTCCCAACATTACTTTTACACACTACAGCCACCCCAACATTCGAACTCAATTTATAATAATCATAATCATCATCATCATACTTCTACTCCGCTACCGTCACCACAATCAACATCCAACCAGTCATCAAGCGACGAAACTGCAGGAAGCTACTTTGGAAATTGGAATTTAGATAATCCATAATTATTATATTAATATTACTATTAGCTATTATAGCAGAAATATTAATTATTTATTTAATACCTATTAGATTATTTTTTTATGATGGAATAAATTTGTGTCAGGAAAAACTAAAAATATTACTTTTAAATAATCAAAAAAATAACTTACCTTAAACATACACCCAAACGCTCCTCTGTTGTGACACTTTCTCGGTAGTTCGTATTAAGCTTTATAATTTCAAATCTTATTAATTCATGAATTTCCACAAACTGAGCTCTAGAAAGCCTAAAGTAATTTTTAAACTGCTCATCACTTAACACTGGAATTAATTTATGAAATTCGCCAAATTGTTTTCGCTCTACTAAATGATTTGATATCCAAAATCTGTGTTTTCTTTTATCCGCCATAAGCATACAACTTAATAAATTATTTGTATGCTCATCTTCGGAATCATCCTCTTCTGAACTTAAATCAAAAAGATTCTTTTCAATTTCTATATTATTAAACATAATTAAAAGATTAATAATTTATAAGATCATATTATGCTTGCTAACGCACGACAAACTTTTGGTGGACTGTCCAACTACAGCTTTGCCCAGCACAGCACAGCATAGCCCAACGCAGCACAGCACAGCACCGCTTTCGGTGGACGCCCGGCTTAAAAAGCGTGCCGCGCTGGGATAAAAGGCTAAATATGAATACGTGTTAACACAGTTCTGGGAGTCTCTGGGACTCCACAACGTCTGGTAATGGTTAAAAACTATAGAAGAATTATTTAAGTATTATTATTAAAAAAATGCATTGTGAAGCATTGGTTTTGTCACCTTTCAAGTTCTGCGACACTACCTATGGTCCTTGTCTTGACTGCTCCGATGCCATAAACAAAAACTACAAGATACAAAAACTTCAGAATTCGTGCAAAACTTGTATATGGCATAAGGAGAGGGAAGCACATTTCGTATAAGCTAAAGGATGCGGGCTGGTTAAATATGTTCAGTTGACGAGTATTAGATGTTATTTATTTTTTTTTATAAATTACTTAAGTAGAAGTCTCCATCGCATTTGCATAGAAAAATCAGATTCCGAACGAATGTACATAACCTAAATATTAGAAGAAAAATTTGCTTACTATTCCGGCGCACAATAAGAAATTATTTAAAAAGTCATTTACATACTTTTTTTGCACACTATATAAATAAATGATTTTACATTGATACTTTAAGTTAACATTAAGCTACTTCTCCTTGGTTAATTATGTGTATTAGTGAATTTATTTTTTTTTTTAACGTATTTACGTGTAATATTGTTCATGATTTTGTTCCTGAAAGGCTTTGAACGTTGCAAGAAATCATTATATAATTTGCCTCATCTTCCCTTTCCCTCATATTTTCTTTCATATCCTGATCCTCTTTCCATGCTCCCGTTAAGTATGTTTTTTTTTTAATTTTTTTTTTCGGCCTCAACAGTATTCAGGGAGCATTTTATGTAAGGAATATCTTTGTAAATCTGCATATTATAGACTGTTGGTCACCTTGCATTATTAGTGTTATTCTTTAGTTACAAATCCTTCGATTTTTTTTTTGTAAAAATTAATACAACTACCTATTAGTTTTATTCTCTGTGCCTAATTGCTGTATACTCTTGGTGCCTAATAAACGTCTTATTATTATTATTATAAATTTTTGCCTTGCGGCAATCACACTCCCGTTTTATGGGGAACATTCACTTATCCCAGATATCTAAGATATCAAAAGGATTAAGCTCTGAGGGAACCCTTTCCAGGTTGTCGGGCCCTGGATGGTGTTCGGTCTTCTGTACCCATGAACTTTCTGACGACCCGTGCTGTCCCCAGTAGCATCGCTTTTTGCATGTTTTTGTAGTGGTGCTTACTTAGTCCCAGTTGTTTGAGGTTCTCTACAAGGGTTTTTGGTATAAGTCCAGCTGACGAGATTATTATCGGAATTGTTTGAACATGCTCCATCTCCCATTGCCGTCTGATTTGCCCTTCAAGATCTCGATATTTGATGATCTTTTCGTTGTATTTTCCTTGGAGGTTATTGTTATTAGGTATAGCAACGTCAATCAGCGTGGTTCTCCTTAGTCGCTTATCCACCAGGATAAGATCTGGTGTATTGTTGACAGTTCTTTGGTCGGTGAGAACAGTTCGGTCCCAGTACAATTTATACTCGCCATTTTCAAGAACTGGCTCTGGAGTATAACTGTAATATGGAACTTTGTCCGTCCTCAAGAGGTTCAGTTTAACTGCAAGTTCTTGGTCCAGTATTTTTCCCACGCAGTCATGAAGTGCCTTATACTCAGTTTGGGCAAACGTTTGACATCCTCCCGTTATGTGTTGGATGGATTCTGTCACTTGGCATCGATATCGACATTTATCACTCTGTACTGAAGGATCCGAGATAACGCACTTCAAGGAGTTTCTAGTTGGAATAACTTGGTCTTGTATGGCCAAGAGGAAACCTTCCGTTTCGGGAAACAGTTGTCCTGAAGTTAACCAGTAGTTCGACGCGTTAGTGTCGATATATCCCTGGCTAACCTCGTTGACGTGTCTCCCGTGCAGTGGTTTTTGTGCCCATGATCGATGTTTTTCTTCTTCAGTGACGTGATGTGTAATAATAATAATAATAATAATAATAATAATAATAATAATAATTATTATTATTATTATTATTATTATTATTATTAATTATTATTATTATTATTATTATTATTATTATTATTATTATATTATTATTTACCAAGATATGTCATAAGGTTTTTTTTATTGCTATGCTTTTACGGTAATTTCTTATAGTTTAGACTCTGACTTAGTTAAAAATGTTTTAGCTTGTGGACTCTCACCTGAGCTGTAGCATAATTTTTTTGGGGCTCATGTGCTCAATATAGGTTTGACCTACTGTTTATACTTCAGAAAAGAGCAACTTGCTTACTGTTTTCCTATTCTACCGTGTCGTGAGTCGTGCGGTCCACTTTTTGTAAAACATAAAATTTTAACGCTTCTCTCTTATAGAAAGTAAAAAATTAAAATTTAACAAAAGTACCCATGATAAAAAAACATTTATCGAAGCGAAAGAATATATTAATAGTTTAGAAAAATATTTTAAATGTATAAAGTATATTTTAAAAGATAGGCTAAGTTTACATCAAACTGAACGACCAGAATCTACAGAATCAAATGAAAATAATAAAATTATGTCGGAAAAATTTGATTTAAAAACCGCGGCGAATCTGCTGTCGGTTATATGCGGATTTACTAAATGATGATGGGAAAAAGTTGCTAATAAATTATATCTTAAAACTCGTTTATCGCAAAATGCAAAAATAAGGCTTAACAATAATTATATTTGTACTAGGACACAAAAAACTTTACTTGCGTGAATAAAATTGAAAATGGCTTAAATTGTCTGAAAAAAGTAAAGTTTATTAGTAAAAAAAATATTTAACTGCACGGAAAAAATAAAAAATTACATCAGTTGCCTAGATAGAAAAAACTGTTCGAAAAATAAAAAAAAAACTACTTCGAGTGTCCAGAAAAATGTAAAATGACATCAATTGCCTGGAATAAATACAAAAATTACTTTAATTGACTAAAAACTGAAAAAAATTAACTGCCTGAAACGGATCAAAAATTTGAAGAAAAAATCCAAGAATATTATGATTTATTCCAGCAACTGCCTGGATTGGGTCGAACATTTTTTCTTCCAGGCAGTTGAAGAATTATACAAAAAAATATGTTTTCTCTCAAGTAGTTGAACTTGTTTGGTCGTCAACTGCCTGGAATAAAAAATATCATGCTTTTTGCCAGGCAGTTGCAGAAAAATCCAAAGACCCAAGCAACACACCATATCACCGTATTATTATCGTTAAATATATGCTTATTCAACGATTTTTTAGTAAATTATTGGTTTTGATGTATTTGTCAACCGTATATGGTCAAGGTAGATTTATTTAACTGTGGAATATACGTATATCATATACTGTTCTGTCTATAAAAGGAAGCAAATTTTAGCATTTAAAAATACGAGAGGTACCTACTTGTTCTGCTTCCCGTCTTGCAGAGTATCCCAATAAACCTATTCTATTGTTTTTTTTTTTTTAATAGGTAAGTTCATTTATGATTATGCTTTCTGTTTATGGTAATCTTGTCAGCGTCTTTTTGCAATTTTTAAGTATAATGCGCCATATTATTTCGTTATACATTATTCTTATTAATATTATTGCACCCAAAAAATAATTGTATAACACAGTATAGAACAAAAAAAAAGTTTTTTATGGTGAGTAAATTTACAACCCATACTGTTTCGATTAAAATGTTCCTTAGCTTATTATTTGTTGCATCATCTTATATTCTAAGTTTTCACTAATTATAAAATACACCCAGGGATATTTATAACACAAACCTGATAATAATAGATGAGTTCAACTATATCTTTGATGAATCTTTTACCTATATTATCATTCCTGTTAATATGCCAATTCATCAAAGTCTTGTACAAAAAATTATGTGTTTAAAAGGGTGTTAAAGTTAAAATTCTAAAACAGACTTATTTCAATTTATTATCTTTTTTCCCTTATACATTTTTAAAGAAAAAAGGTATTTGTTTCAAAATTGTCTAAACTTTACTTTTTAGGCCTAATAATGAACACTGATTTTTTAAGGATTACTACATTTAAGGAATTATATTAAATTATTATTATCTGACAGTAATTACTAAATAATGTATTTTGGCCTAATATGTTGGGTCTAGAGGCTGTATTCATTTTTTTAAGAACATTATTCCTTAAAAAATAAAAGTTTTTAAAATTTCATTTATAATATTTTAAATAAGTATCTATACCAGTTTTTGTACACAGTAGTGGTATTAAAATTTTCCATTATAACTTAAAAAAAAAACGTGCAGTGCCTCAAATAAAAAAAAAGTGAAGAATACAAAATTGCTTAAAACTAAACAAGGATTTTAAGAATAAAAATGTATTACATAAAGATGCAGTGGTGTGCCTTTTTTTATTAAAAGATATTTACGATATCTCCCTTACGGACGCCACTGCTAGAATTTTTTTTTGTTGCGCATCAAAAAATGCCCCTTGCTGCACAAAACAGGTCTGCAAATAACAAAAAATATCTACGTTGATAATCAAGTTATTTACCAAAAATGTTTTTTCTTTTTTATATATTTTTTTTCTTGTTTTTTGGATAATCACCCTGTAAAGTTTGTTGGTAGGGTTCCTGGACACCCGATATAATATACCATAATTTAAGCCTAAATAGACATTTTTATTATAAATTCCATATCAACAATTATTTAACGATTAAAATAAAAGTTTTATAATGGTTTTCTATAACTACAAATGCAATGCTTTGTTGATGGTAAATGTATATTGTTTAGAAGCTAACTACAAAACTTCAATTAAACGCATTTTGCAAACGTATTTAAATAGTATTCAATATACCATAATTATGATTATACGTATGAAATAATAATTGTCTATTTTTAACATAATATTAAATTGCTCAACGTATATCACGCGGATATTTAATCCGATATTTATCGTCGAAGTTCGACCAAAAATGTACACCTGGTGTAAACCAAAAATAAACGTTTATTTGACGTGGATTACTTGGGGAATTTATGTTCTCTATTAAACAGTTGACATTTTTTGATTCTCAACTGGCTGGAATAGACAAAATATTATTTTCTTCCAGACAGTTGTTGAAAAAAAACATATTCTCTCAGCAACTGCCTAGAACAGATGAATTCTAGATATACAATGTCATAAATTTTTAAATTTTTTATTATTTTCTTAAAGAAAAATTATTCATCCCATTTTTTTTTTTTTGCTTAAAATAGTCCAATTAAGGTTAGTTTATTATTTCATATTCAAATATATTAAAAATCGGATATGTCTAAAGTAGACTAGAACGAATTTATAAATATGTATAAAAAATAAGTCTTATACAATTATTATTAAACGCAATAATTAAATTGGAAATTCCCAGATTATTGTCACATACAGATAGAATTTAATATAAAAGGACTTACTTGTGCATTCTTGCTAACCTTCGGGCAGTGCCCTATTTCCTTGTAATCTCCAAAATCACTCACTTAACCATAAATCATAATAGCAATAAAGAAAATATAGATACTTGTTAATAAGGATCAATATAGCGGTATAAACTGGTTGTCGATAATTTTCGATCTACTCTCACAATTTACATATATGCGCGGTATGTGCGTATCCAAAAAATGCCTCTCTATGTACAACAATATCTGTATTACTATAGGACGCGCCAAGCAGTAAAATTTTGATATTTTATGTTAAAATTTTGTTAAATTTTCTATGCATGAATAAATTATAGAGAGCAGTTAATTAGATAAAAGAAGACCCGGTGACAAAGAGAACAAAATTCGTTAAAAAGATTATGGTAAACAAAACATTATCAGGATAAAATTAAAATAATGCTTTTAGTCATAGTTTTTATATTACCACCATACTAATAAGCGCATGAAACGGACACGTTTTTGCAATAAACATTTTCTATGCAGGGTACCTCAAGAAGAAACTATGGCGTCATTATTTATTTATTTTTAAATTGAACACCCTGTATAGCGTTTTACAATTCTACGAGATATGCTGAATACAATTGGTATAGCATACCATATGCCTAAAGTCAGGGGTTTGTCCAAATTGACGTGATAGACTAAGATGAAACGTAAGACATTAAAAAATAAAAATGTATACACTATTCATTGCAACTAATATTCAATTTTTTGTCTATTTACTTCAATGCATTTTTGAAGTCGGTAAATAACTTCTAATTGAACATTTTTAATCACTTACGGATTGACTAGTGTAATTTCCTGTCGAATGCGTTGCTTTAAAACATCAACATTATTTGGTCTATTCACATAAACTTTGGACTTAAAATAGATTCATAAAAAAATCTAATGGGGTTATATCTTGTAACCTTGGTGGCTACTCAATCGGTCATCTTCATCTGTTAGGAAAAGTTGCATCAAGAAATTGTCAAACGGCGATGGCAAAGTAGGGAGGTGCCCGTTGGCCTCTTTTAGATCATGGAATAAAATAACTAAAGCAGTGTGTCAGCACCCGGTCTCCAAAATCATTTATCATGAGTATTTCAATTCGTTCTTTTTGTCAGATGAATGCATTTTATTAAGAAATGATCCGTGAAATGATAACTAATGTGACCATTATACTCACATAAAAATAATTATCAAGTAGATTCTAAAATTGGAAACTTTGAATATAATAAGGTCTTTACTTTTCAAGAAATCATATAAGAAATTGATGTTGGCATCATAGCTACTACTTGAGACACCCTGTAATCAAAATTTTTATTGCAAAGGACGCATTGACAAATTAAACATAAGTTTCAATAGATGCAACAAAGAAAATAAATGGTATTGATGTATATTACCTACAAAAGAAATGTTATAACACGTACGTACTTACAGCTAATTAATTTAATTTTTCTGGTTATGTTACAGTTACACCAACATATTTTGAATCATAATCTAAAAAGAGATAACTTTTATTACGGTACCACTTAAAAAAACATAAATAAACGCCAAAAGTAAAAGTTTACTTTTGTAGAAATTTAGTAATATATATAGCCTTAACCCTAGAGTGAACCTCTTTGAATCACGCGGGCAACATACCACAGTATTCTAAGCAAAAATTCGTGTTATGGATAGGTGCCTAAGGAAAAACTTAGGAAGGGGATATGTCAACAAAAAGACAAAAACAAACAAAACAACGAAAAAGGGCTTGTGGAAGAAAATGAAAAACGAAACTCCCTAGCAAGGCCCTCGCCAGATCCTCATCAGAAAAACCATTCATAGGCCCTGAACCTGTATTTGGCATAACAAAAACCTCGGTTCATTGTAGTTTAAAAAAATGGACTAAAGAGACTCACAAAAACCCTGGAATTAATTATGAGGGCTGAATTAAGAAAAACTATGCCGAAAGGTCCATCAGCTACTTGTACCTGAGAGATACTAAATCTCAGCAGAAGTCAACTTAGAATAGTGACAGGACTACACCCTCGACACTTTACACTGAGAAAACACTTACAAGCAATAGGAATATTCCATGAAGACCCTGTGTGTAAACTTTGCAAAAAGGACGATGAATCAGCCTTTCATAAAATCATCATTCAGTTACCTTTTTTATTAGGTAAAACTGCAACAGGAGATACAATAGGCATTTATTATTTTCCCATTATTACTGGAAGCCAATTTAACATTTTGAATTCATTCATATAGTTCTATATTAAAATGTAAAATATATTTTTTTAAAGTCGGATAGACTTAGTTATAACGAGACTAAATGAGCATTTGTAAACCATCCTCTGTCTCTGGAATGATCCACCTCTTTGCCAAATATGAGTGTCCAAGGATAAAAGAAAGTAAACAATTTGACGAAATTGGCAAATAAGCCTATAGACTCCCAATTTTTACAAATGAACAATAGGTAAAGTTTGCCCATTAAATCTGTAACAATTATAATTACATTTTCGAAAAATTTGGAACCAATACTAAAAGTTGTTAAATAAATATTAAGTAGATTTAGTTAATAAAATTAGTTCTTAGCTGGGTAGCAGAGAAATCGTTATTGCTATATTTGTAGATTTAAAAAAGGCATTTCATGTGGCCAATGTTGATATATTACTTGAAAAGCCAAAAATCATGGTTTTCAGAGAATTATTTACATTGAGAATGTTCTGTTATATAAATGTACAATAAAAAACTATTAAAACAAATAAATTCAGTAGTCCTATAGTTGGAACCTTTGAATTAAAACTTAGCTTTAATTTTCTCCCGAAGATGCTAACATGGTAAGCGAAACAGGTGTCAAGAGTAAAAATAAAGACTTTTGGTTAGTGGTGAAACTGTCTCGTAATTTAAATAAATTTAAATCTAACAAAATACTCGAACTGGTTGTTATACAATAAATAACTGAAAAGTACACCACACACATATTGATAAAAAAAGAATTCCAAAGATGCTGTATATAGGTGTAAAAACTATATAAATTACAAAAACAAAATGTATATATAATGTATACTTTTTAAGCCACATTAGGTATCCTATAACAAAAATATTATAGGGTACTTGCGGAAGGTCTTTAATGATTTTATTTGAATTTAACAAGTTAACACACACAGATAATTACAATAAAACGCGTTAAAGCTGTTTAAACAACAAACTATAAATTATTAAGAGCTAAAACGATGTACATATATGTATAAAATGATAAATGAAGAACAAAAAATAAATACAAGCATTATGTTTAAACAAAATGCATAATCAGATTACACTAGAACATTTAGTAATATATATCATGAAGATATTAGATCAGATAAAAGCATTCAAAACCGTTTTTGCAAGCTACCACAATGTAATATGTTGCCACAGGATATAAAACAACCTCCAAACATTAGACTTAAACAGTATTTAACGGAGTAATATCCTATGTAAAAAAAAAATAAAAAAAACGATATAAAATAATGAAAAAGTTAAAATAACATCTTTATTTTAGTAATCTTTTTTTTGTTAATTTAGATGTTGTTACTTCTGTGTAGTATATTTAATAAGTGTTATAATTTAGGAAAGATAATGTATAATTATTATCTTTGGAGTATAAGGGGTGACAGCCATACCTAAAAGCCGACCCAAATAACAACCTCACCTGCACGTGGTGCACTCTGCCAAATAACCAACGAGATTCTGTTGATCAAATATCAGTCGGAATAAACGAGCTCCTCTCGATAGATTCGACTAAGCTGTAGAGATATAGGGCAATACATGGGATTGTATAGGGATGGAGAAATCGGTCTAAAAGGTGAATGAACCAAATAAGGTCAACAGCATAGAGATGTATTAGCCAACAGGAGACCACTGAATTAAAGATCTATACAGATATCCCCAGGAAATCTGTACAGAAATCTTATTTTGCTGGAAGAACATCGATGACTAGTCCCGGGCAGATGTTAAGAGGTGCGAAAAATCTTGGTGTTAGCTTAATAAGATTTAAAAAATATCACCTGTAATGTTAGAGCAGCATCAGTACTACACAACCAAACCCAAGAAATGAACAGGCTGGAGATAAATATTTTGGAAGTAAGTGAAGTCCGATGGATGGGTAATGGAATAATTCAGTCATGAGAGAAGGTACTTTACTTCTCAGGAAACGACAATGACGACTCACATCACCGACTTGGAGTCAGAATATTCCTAGATCAACAAATTAAGAACTGAGTAAGAGACTTTATTAATATCTCTGCTTAGCAAACCAAATGAAATCCACATACTAATAGGACACTTTAATGCCAAAGTGGGTAGGGGCAGAGTAGGAACTGCCATTGGAGACTGCAACCTAGGTAGCAGAAACGAAAGAGGAGAAAGATCAAATCAATATTGTGAGGAAAACGATTTAGTTATTAAAAATACAATATGGTATAAATTACCACACCGTCGCCTCTGTAATTGGAAGTCATCTTAAGATAAACACCAACGCATTATACACAGCCAAATAGATTATATCATAGATTTAAGAACCTGATAACCAGTGACAACAAGCAGCTCAAAAATCTGGACATTCAGAATAAGTACACACAATACTTATTTCCAGTTGATTATACAAATTATCAACTTGATGCCATAACTTTAGTCATCAGTGATGTTGAAGGATGTTGATATAACATAAAAAATTATGTTGAAATCTCAAACGAGAGGCTTCTCCAAAATGACAAACATACAAAGAAAAATGAACGGATAATCCGAGAAATATTAAAGCTTAGATGGAAAAACGAAGACAATGCAAAATTCGGAATGACAATAACAAGTTCAAAGGCCTACCAAGAAAAATCAGAAAAGCAAATGAAAAATGACGTACTGAACGATGTGAAGAAGCTGAACATCTTAGTCGTCTGAATGATACTTTCAACATACACAAAAATTGAAAGAAGTAGCTGGGATATATAAACAAGCAACAACATAGATTATTAGTGATGAAAATAATGAAATAGTAGTGGTTACAGACAGAATATCGGAAATCTGAAACGAATATGCAATTAAGCTTTTCAATGACATCCGACCAAATAACCCAATTATTGAATTAGAAGAGCTGACAAAACCAAGCATATTAATTGGTAAAACCAGACACGCAGTTAACCTTATGAAAAATTACAAAACTTGAGATCTTGCAATAATATGTTTTTCTGACACGTTTCAATTTCTTAATGAACAAAACATATAAAGAGTGTCCCGTTGAACTTGTAAAACCTTTTAACTGGGGTTAGGTCTTCCCATGGGCTATCGAAATATGTCAATATGAATCCTGGAAACTTTGAAAAAAGTGATTACTGTCCTTAAAGCATATCATGATTGGACAATATTATAAAGTTATTAAAGTTAGACAGATATTATCATTGGCGTAGTTTAGATTTTATTAAAAAATTTGGTCAGAATCTTTGAAAAATTTTAAAGTTCGCTTATAACTCGAAAACCGTAAACATTTGACTAAGGTCAAATTGACATATTTCGATAGTCTACTCGTATAGGAAGACCTAACACTAAGTTAAAAAGGTTTTACAAGTTTAACGGAACACCCTGTATAGAACATAACAGAACAAGATAATTTTCAAATTCCTTTACAACCTATATGATGCGGCACACACATCAGAAGACTGGCTTTGATGTCCTTTTATATACCAAAATCAATTAGGGCAAAAACATGCAGATTAACGGTTTATAGGTCTAATAAGCCATTTCTGCGAATTTTGCATACGAAGCTCTATAAAAAAATACGAAGAAGATTGGGTTTAAAAATGGTTTTAAACAAGAAATGCAATATTCAGTACACAAACTTTGATACAAAATTATTAGAATGGAATAAAGGATGTTTTCACATGTTTCATCGATTATGAGAAGGCTTTCGACAATGTAAAATCTGACCTACTAATATTGTACCTTAAGAACCTGGGCCTTTATGGTAAAGACATTCGATTAATTAGCAATTTGTACCGAAACTAGAAAACAGATATTTGATTGATTAACTGATCACTATCGAGCAGTTCGATATAAAAAGGAGTAGACAAAGTAAATAAGACATGGCTGCGCTTTACCACCGATCTTGTTCAATCTCTACTTGAAAAGGTATTAACCCTATATGTATTAAGGTAAACGTATAAAAACATATCAACAATATCAGGTAGCTGAAACAAGTACAAGATTAAGCCTACAAATTAATATAAGAAAACACAGTTTATCATCGTGAGTAAGACTGCTATTCCACAAACTAGAATTCAGGTAAATGAAATAAGATACAGAACTCTAAAATATTACGTTTGGTCAGTCCTTTTGTAGGGTGTAGAGGCCTGGAGATTAAAAGCAAGTTCCATAAGTAAATTGGAAGGATTCAAGATATGGTGTCTAAGAAGAACGCTGAGTAAATCATAAGTAGACCATATAAGAAATAAAGAAGTTGCCATATATATAATAAAGAAAAATGCCATATCCTTCAGTGAGAATCCTTAGGTAAGATCGAAGGAGGAAAAAGGAGAATAGAAAAAAGGAACAAGGAAAAAGACAATGCTGAAATTGATAGAAGCATATGACGGATGTCTACGCAAAAATTTGCATGGCACTCACAGAAGAAGATAAAAATTATTTTTATATTATTAAATTTATTTAATTCCTATTTAAGCTTACTTTATGTTTATAGCATATTTAAATTTTACTTTTGTTACCAGTGTGTAAACCACTGTTCAAATGAAAATTGATTATTTTTAAAAACTGTGTTAATAAATTATTTCAAAAAATAAAAAATCATTTGTTCAACTTTAAATTTCTCGATCTCTTCCTTCTTTACATAACGTGGTCTTATTTATATTATCCCACCTAGCATCAGTTATTTAGTTTTGTTTTGATTAAGTCCCCGTGTGTACGTTTCCTTGTATAGGTACAGTTATTTTTTTAATTTTTATTACCAACTTTTGTCTTAAGTTTTAATGAATGCGACAAGTAATGTTAAAAGTGGCAAAATATAGATACAAACTGAAAACTTTTAGTCATAAAAACCATTTTCTAGCCAATTTGTTTAAGCCCATTTAAGAAATTTGATTTAAAGAAACGTCATGAGCAATAATTATTACTGATACCGTTTTCTTTCGATGAACACACCTTCAGCTTTAAATATCGCTATCTAAAACATTTATTTCGACATTTTCAAGTTAAGTATTAATACATAAGATATAATTAAATCGTGATCAGAAGTCGTTCTTCATTGAGACAGAAAGATTTAGATAATATACGCGTTCCAATCTGCCTATGTACGAGGCCTAAACTAAAATAAATAAGCATGCGATCTTTTACATAACGAAGGCAAGCCAACTGGTAGTTGCGATGGCGGTGCAATGCACTTTGAAGCTATTAATATGTGATAATATTGACGTGCCACACCTTTGAGTTGAATATACAACATAGTTTCACTGTCCGGCCGTGTATACATCGCTCTTTAGTAGAGATGGGTGTGTGTTTTAATTCATTATTTAAACCTCAATAGAATTTTTTTAAAAATCATAAAATACGTTATATATAAAAAGCATTTTCATATCTTTAATATTAAAACTCTTTGAATGTTTTCGAGGGGCAATTTAAGGCTAAATATTTATTTAGTAAATTAAAAAGCCTATACATGATAAAAACTTTTTTGTCAAAAGAGAAGTTATTGATAATACCATGTTTTTAGACAAGTGCAGGAAATACATTTTGATAGGCGTATTATTTACTAATCTTGTGTATTTCTTAATTAGTAAGCGTCTTGTAATTCTGTCAGGATATTATAAATCAACATTAAGATAAAACCATAAAACATCAAATTAATAAAGCGAAGTACTTACACAAATTGTAATAATGGATTATGACAAGTAAATGATTGACATGTCGGGATTGAAGGTCGGTGTTGATATAACACTATATACCTGAAATAGATAAAGTATTCGTGAGCAACTACATTACGATTACCTTTTGATTGTAAACATATAATGTTTTTGTAAATATACAGTGCTCTTCTTTAATGTCCCTCCCCCCTTTATATTTTTTGAACGGATCAATTCCAAATATTGAAACTTGAGGTAATCCAGTTGATGAATGAATACTATGTTTTAAACTAAAATTGACAGATGACAATTTCAAGATGGCTGCTGGCGCCATCTTAAAAAAAATGAAATGAAAAGGGTGGTCTTGTGGCACATCATTTTGAAGCTCCTGACGAGTAATTTATAACCCTATAATATAAATTCAATATCTTTACCTACTACAAAATGGTGGTACATTTAATAATGACCTGAATACATTAAAATTTAACTTGATATATCGAATAAATACATTGAGTTCAATTGAGAAGATGCTGGAAATGGTTGCCTTGACTTCTTGACACAAAAACAGTCGGTCTGAAATTTCACACCGAACATTTATAAATATTCGTTATTGTCTGTCGTAAATCCAATACTGCAGCAGGTTCAGTTTTGAAAACTTTTTGATTCAAATAACCGTCGAGGACCTGTGGAATGGCCAGCTCGCTCGCAAGATTTGACACCTCTAGACTTTTTTTATGGCGCTATTTGAAGCAAAAGGTGTACGAAACTAAATCTGCTTCAGTATAAGATTTACGACAGACAATAACGAATATTTGTTGCGCCCAGCAGCCATCTTGAAATTTTCATCTGTCAATTTTTTTTAACATAGTATTCATTCATTAATTGCATTACCTCGAGTTTCAGTATTTTGAATTGATCCGTTCCAAAAATAAAGAGGGGGGAGAGACATTAAAGAAAAGGAATAATGAGTATGGACTTAATAGCCAATTCGCTGCTCCATAATAAAAAAAAATGTTACGTTTCTTTTTTCCTTTAAGTAAATTTTTACTAATTTAAGGTAGAAAAAAAGGAATTTGGTAAAGAAAAAAACATTAGCTTTATCTTTTGTGATACACAATAGGTATGATATTATATTATACCTGGTATATAAAAAAATATATTATTTTCCTACTTCGTATAAAAAAGACAACATTCAGTTATGAAAAAAGTACCTAAAGATTAAGTGTCTTACTTAAAGATTAAGTTTTATGAGCTCGTTTTCTTCTGGCTTATCTCTTGGAAGGTAGGTCTGGAGCATTTCTATACACAAACCAGCAGTAATGCGCAAGCATAACTTCATTCCAACGACTCTGATATTTTTTCCATCGCAGAAATGTCCTGATGGGATCTATTTCCATGTTCGTCACTCAAAACTTTACAATTAAAAGGAAAAAAGTCCAGGTGGGAATGGAGAAAATGTACTTTGAGGGCCGTGTTGCATCAACATCTCATTAAGAACTAAGACCTTTGGGCTAAAATGAAAATTGTCGTGACGTCATCACATATAGACTGGTAGAAAATGCCATAAGAGATCTAAAGATAGTATTTAGCAGTAACTCTGCGAAATATTGATATGCCTTCGCAGCGAGACGTACGTCAATTCTAGGTGGGCTATTGTGTTTTCTGACGATGCGCTCGCTCACGTCACCACGCATCACGTGGTTTCAATTTGATTGTTTATAAGCAGATAATTATTATATATATTATATTTATTATACGCCGGTTTGCGTTCGGTTCCTCTTCGGTTTGAAAATAAAGAAAAAACCAGTTTTAATCAATTTTCGGTCGTTTCTGTCTGATTGTGTTGTTGTAAAGGAACCCCGTTAATATGCCGTTTAAGTGTTGTGCACCGGGATACCACGGAAATTACGATAACGGACCAAAAGTTCATGTTTTTAGTTTCCCCAAAAACGCCGACTTAAAACAAAAATGGCTGCGAGCCATTCCGCGAGATGACTTAGTGACTAATAAAAACACCAAAGTTTGTATATTTCATTTTGCTCCTGGGTGCATCGTATGGATAAATCCAAACAGGATCCTGTTACAGGTAGGATTATTTCAGGCACTTTGAAAAAACCTAGGCATTTTTCCAAATTGCTCTAATTACTGTTTAAAATATCTATTATTTCGTAGAAGTAGAGATGAAAGGTCTAAGCAATGAGAGGAGCAACAATTTCTTAAACCATTAGAGGAAAGTAAGAAGATTACCTTGCTGTTAAAAAGGCCAGTTGTTTTGAGATTTTTGAGAAATGTTTAAAAGTATTCAAAAATTTTCATATTAAAGAAGGGTGGTTTTTAATAAAGGGTTGTCCCAGAAATTCTGAAAACACTATTGAAAATTTGACATTGTTTAAGCTAAAATATACACCGGCCCCTATAATAACATGGGCAATTGTTATAGATTCAAATTTAAAGCTAGTTATTTTTATATGACCAATCTGTTTGTGTATCAATTTATAATTTAAAATCACCAATAAATAATTTGAGCCAACTAGAAAGCATCATAGACACAATTGATAACACAATGATGTCATTCCCTTTGAGCTTACATGATAATCTGACCACTGAGTTTCCTACAACTAGTACTAGTGGTGACACCGAAGATGACACATTGCTTTCCCAACCTGATTCATATCAACTTAAATTCAAAAAACAAAAAAAAAATAAAAAATTGTTTCTAATCTTTTAAATTTTAAAGACTCAGTTGAATTTACAGATACTCTAAAATTTGTATCAGAACAATTGACTTTGCTTAATGCTTCAAAAGAAAGGTATAGGTACTCACCCAGTACAATTGTCTTTACTCTTTTACTCTATTTTATTTACTATAAGCCCTCATTCATACAAATATTTAAGAAATCATGCTCCTATTACTTTACCACATCCTGACACTATCAGAAAGAAACTGTTTTTTCACTTATGCTCGTAATATTCATTAATATTTAACAAAAAAAGATAAATATGTTGTCTTGCTTTTTAATAAAATTTACATTGAGCCACATACAGTAGGAACAATAGTAAATAATCATAATTTGGCAAAATCTGCAGTGGCATTTATGATAATCAGCCCATGCTCAAGCCTTAAAGAAGTTATTCATATATCTCCTGTGCCTGTGATAAATTCTTAAATGTTATATAACTTTATAAAAACAATAGTAGAAAATTTGAAAGAGATTGGTTACATAGTTTTTTTGTGTAGTAAGTGATAATAATGCAATAATTAGTAAATCAATGAGCTATTTTTCACCCCTTAATCAGTTAAGTATAGTTTTCTCACATCCTATTGACCCCACAAGGCCTCTTTTTTACCTTTTTGACACTGTTCATTTACTTGTGTATTTTTAATAACTGGCTTAATTCCAAACCTGGACAAACATTTTTTTATCCCGATTTTGAGACAGGTGAAACAAAGTTGCCACTGTTAATTTTTTTACACTATTTAATAATAAATATTAACAATATAACATGTTAATTTAATTTTTTACACTTATATTTTCTTAAATTATTTTTTGTTTCAAATATATTATGTATCTTCACATTAATAATGCAGAAAATAAAGTTATTCACCTTTTTTATTTCATGTAAAAAAAGTTTGCAACATTTGAATTTTTAAATGTTTTTTTTTTTCAAAATAAACTTCTAACTTATAAAGTCACAGTTCTTAAAAATCTTAAAAAAAAAGGGATACTATTTAATTTGATAAAAATATATCCTAATTTTTTGTATAAATATGTTAATTTTAACATAAAAATATGACATAATTATCGCTTAAAAGAGTGGGGTTTTTGGTTTAAAATTTCGTTTTCCTGAAAAAAAATTACGCGACTAAGCGTTTAGTTTATGTGTGGCAGTCCGGTTTATACCGGAAACCCTTAATACCTATTGAATATACCATATCAAATTCCTTTTATCATAAATATTTTCTTAGTGCTCATATCTAATACTTAATAATATCAGCCTACAATGAATGACGTGAAGCACAAGCTTTGAGGCTTTTTTTTCTAAGGAGGTGTTGGTTGCATCCGAGTTCATGAAATTTTTCCAGAATTATTATTTCCAGAATCTCTGTAGTTATAATCTCATTTGTTGCCCAAAAATTCTCGATAACTTCCTTAAGAGCATCCCATGCTTCTTTTTCCTTCCCCTCCCCCAAAGCTCTGTCAAACTCAAGGTCCTTCATGAGGTTACAAATCTGTAGTTCAATAAGAATACCTTTTTGTTTCCTTGCTCAAATTAGCGAAGAAAATTTATTTCTCAAGGTACTGGAAGGCCTGTCCTTCTTTATTTATACCATTAACAAAGTCTTTCATTAAACCCAACTTAATATGTAAGGGAGGAACACATCTTTTGGGTCAACAGGAGATTCGGCAACGACGTTCTTCTCACTGGTTTCCAGATTTCTCGCGGGCGGATTTAATGTAGTGAGAATTCCTATCCTACTATCCCACATACAAAGAAAATAACAGTATTTAGTACACACTAATTGCATTCCTAAAAGTATAGCAATGACTTTTACATCACCACAGATTTTCCACTTATGTTCAGCATAGTTAATTGAATCGAGGAGGTCTTTCATATTTCCATAGGTCTCTTTCATATGAACTGCATGACCAATAAGAACAGAACTGGTTACCTTGGTAATGGTAATGAAGCAAAACAGCTTTCAAACTAAGCTTGGAGAAGTCTATAAACAGCTTCCATTCAGTTGTCTCGTGGTCAAAATTAAAACATTTCATCAGACCATTTATATCGCGGCAAACAACGGATTTTTCTTCTTCTTCTTCTCAAAAAAAAGGCGTTTTTTTTTTAGAAGAAGTATGGTGGGGGAACAGTGTCCGGCGGGTAGGCCTAAAAGTATCTTTCAGCCAACCCCTGAAGCCCCATCTTCACCGCTGACCACCCTCTCCGGCCTCCCTAAGCGGGCGTCCCGTCCTCCTAATGAAGGAGAGCAGGCCTTCCCAGTTAAGGTCCTCTTGTTCCTCTCGTGGCAGGAACGAAGCACCCATGGTTTCTCTCCTGATCATAGCCCATCCTTCACATTCTCCTATAAAGTAATATACCGTTTCCTCCGCCAGGCCTCACAGCGCGCTGGGCACTACGCCTAAGATATGCATATGTCGGTTGAGTTTGCAGTGACCTGTTAGGACTCCGGTTAAGTCTTCTAAGCTTTAGTTGGATTTGATAGCAGTTTTTTGGCCTTTTGACAACCGCTGTTCCTATTCCAGTGTTTCCCGGCCTTTTCCCATGCTCAGTTGTCTAGGATATGGGAAATATGTCTCTTACTTAGTTCAATGTAGGGTTCGGGGCTAATCGCTGGGAGGGTCGATCAGAGTCTCGCAAACTCGTCCGCCCATTCATTGCCCTCCACTCCGATGTGTCCGGATACCCAACACACTTGATCGTTTTTTATTTTTCAGCCATTCCCTCAGAATACCTGAACAAGACAATAGATGTGTGGAGCCCACGACTTAACCTGATGGCCTACCTTGATACCAAAGGAATGCTGATGGGCACAAGCGGTGTCATTTTGCGTTTCTGCGAAGAAAATATATTTAAACTTCGTGACTAGAGTTTAAACATTAAACTTAGTAGAGGTTTAAAGAGATTGTGCTAATACCTTAATATTAACACGCCACTACGAAAGGACTGACATAAGGCTAGTAAATAAAATTTCCATCAAATTTTCTCCTAAATATCTTATATTAAATATAAAAACGTTAATTTTCTTTAAACAACTAAAAACCTAAAACTTATTACTAAGTAAACACACTCATTCCAGCAAGCACTCGAATAAAAATAAATTTTAAATTTAAATAAACACCAAGACAAAAGTAATTAACTAAATTAAACCCTTTGGCCTTAATACAAATAGCGTAACAATAATTATTATTGTTTAAAATAAAACACACAAGTTAAAATTACAAAGGTACCTTGTTTCTATGTGAAGACACAGAAAAACAAAATCCAATACACTGCTGCTTCCACACTATACGCTTCCACAAAATGTTCAATAGTCTTGTCCTCGGTTCAGTAACAGCCTCCTCACTAGTTATTAAAACTGTTCATGGAAAATGTTATAAATGTTGACTTTTCTGTTCACAACTTTATATTCTTACGAAGCGCCCACAAAATAATATGCTTTAACTTAAAGGCAATTTAATAGCTAGTTTACAACGCTTTTAACTGCAACGCTCAATTTTGCAACATAAATTTGCTTTTTATTTAAATTTATTAAATACAGGAAACAGATCTTTCCCATTTAAAGATATGGACAGGAAAGGTTTTATACCATTTCCGTCAAAAGACACAAACTGTTAACTAACTCTTTAAGAAGATCAACTTATGTGAAACAAAATTAACATCGACTTCGATGTTTTGGGTTTATGATTTTACGTCGCTGGCTGGACGGAGCAGAGATCTTGCCTGGTTTGCATTTATCGTCATACTGGGTGTGGTGCGGGGTAAATTTCGTGTCACCAATTCCAGGTATCGGAGAGTTTTTGTAGACTGTAGTTATTATTTGAGACAAATTTAATTTGTCTGTGTTGAGAAATTGATTTCGCAACATTTTGGGGCCCGGTTGGAGCAAATTGCTCCAAACTACATAAGTATCCCCAACTAATTTAATGAGGACAAAAAGGTTTCAGGTATATCTTGTTGAGGCAAAGGACAGACCTTGGCCACACTTCGAGTAAAAACTCCGTCCTTGTTTTTAAGTTTCACAACTCTTACTTTACCATCATCTCCGGGAATGACTTCTATGACTCTGGAAAGTGACCAATGAAATGGTGGAGAGTTATCTTCCTTCAGAAGAACAAGTGAGTTGAGTTCTATATTTGGAAATTCTTGAAACCATTTTGGTCGATTTTGCAAACGATTTAGGTAGTCTTTAGTCCACTTTTTCCAAAACAATTGTTTTATTTGAGTAATACGTTTCCAAAGCGTTAATCTGTTTTCAGGGATTAAAGAAATGTCTTTTTCAGGATATGACATCAAACTAGTACCAATTAGCAAATGACCAGGAGTCAAAACTTGAAAGTCATTTGGGTCATTTGATAAGGGACATAAGGGCCGTGAATTAAGAATTGCTTCTATCTGTACAAGTATGGTATAGAAAGCCTCAAAGGTAAAATGACTTTGACCAATAATACGATGGATATGATGCTTGGCACTTTTAACGGCAGCTTCCCATATTCCTCCCCAATGAGGACTTCGTGGAGGAATAAACTTAAATTTTATTTCGCTCTGGGACAAAAATTCCTTAATTTGATTAGAAGTTTCAATTTTATTAAAGAATGAATAAATATCATATAATTGGTTCTTAGCACCTATAAAGTTGGTCCCATTATCACTGAAGATCATAGATGGGTTACCACGACGACTTATGAATCGCTTCAAAGCACATAGGTAGTCTTCAGTGGTCATGCTGGAGACTACTTCCAGGTGAACGGCCTTAGAAGACATGCAAACAAAAATAGCCAAGTAAGCCTTTATTCTAGGAGCCTTACGAAGGTTGGAAGATTTTAGGGTAAATGGCCCTGCATAGTCTACACCAACATGACTAAAAGGTCTAGATACTAACACCCTGTCCTTGGGAAGGTTTGCCATGATTTGTTGAGCTGGTTGCGCTTTAAAACGATAACATGTGACACATTTTGAAATTATTCTCTTAAGGTCTCTAAGACCATTAAGTGGCCAATATCTGGATCGGAAATTTGAAAGAACATTTTGAGCACCTGCGTGTCCAAGTCGCTGATGCTCATATTTCAACATCAATGACACAATATAGTTATGAGACGGTAGAAGTAATGGATGTTTGTGGTCAAACGGGATATTAGCATTTTCCAATCTTCCACCAACTCTTAGAAACCCATTTGAATCAATAAAGGGGTTCAATTTTCTCAAAGTCTTATCCGAAATATTTTTATTTGACTTTAACTCAGAAATTTGCTTTAAAAAATATTTGGATTGTATGACCTGTATTATTTGGTTAAGAGAATCTCTTAATTCTTGGACCTTTAAAGGGCCAGAATTTTTAATGTTTTTATTTCTGCAATTATGTAAGAACCTAAGCATATATGCTACTGTACGTTGCAATTTCAAGAAACTTGAAAAGCGTTTGAAAATGTTAGACCAAAAAACATCCTGATTTAATACTTCAGTACTAAGTAACGAAATTTTTCTTTCTTCTGGCAAGTCATTTAAACTCTGAAATTTTTTAGACTTTGTCAAATCAAGATCTGGAAGCTCTAGAAAGGCTGGTCCATGAAACCACATTTTAGAAGTTAAAAGATCAGTAATAGAAATACCTCGAGAGGGTAGATCTGCTGGATTGTCAGAGGATTTAATATGCCGCCAAGTAAACTCAGAGGTTAATTCCTGTATCTTGGATACGTGATTAGAAATAAATATATTCCAACGGGATGCATGAGACTCAATCCAAGATAAGGCTATCTCGGAATCAGACCATAGATTTACTGAATCTACTTTAAATCTATTAGCATAAATGTTTATGAGTTTTGTGATTAATTGTGAGAGCAGAAGCATAGCGCAAAGCTCTAATCGAGGAAGTGTAATACTTTTTAGAGGAGAGACTCTAGACTTTGATGAGACCAGAAAACTAGAAATGCTACCATCCGAATAGGATGTGCGTAGATAAACGCAGGCAGCATAGGCTTTCATGTTTGCATCTGCGAAGCCGTGTAACTGAATTTCCTTTAAGGGTTTATCCAAAAAGAAATATCTTGGAATTTTGAGATGTTGAAGAAGATGTAAATTGTCAACAAAGTTTTTCCACTGGATAATTACATTACTATCCTTTAAGGGTGTATCCCAATCAATTTTTAAAGTCCAGATATGCTGAATAATCAGCTTACCAATAACAATAACTGGTGACAAGAATCCGATAGGATCGTAGCACTGTGCTACTGTTGAAAGGATTTTTCTTTTAGTAAAGGGTTCAGGAAAAGTCTTCTTAGGACTTGAAATTAAAAAATAATCGACTACTGGATTCCATTTTAATCCGAGAACTTTATTTAGGGTTGAATGAAATTTAAATTCCAATTCTGAATAATAAAGTTGGTCAGTACATGCTGACAAAAATTGTGGTGAATTGCTGCACCATTTATGCAATGGAAATCCATGCTTATTTAATAGGGAGTTGAGTTGATCGTACAGAATTTTAAGATCATTAAAATCATCAACACCTCCTAAAATATCATCACAATAAGTTTGGTTTAGAAGAGCATTTGATGCGACTGAATAGTCAGATGAGTTGTTCTGTGCTATTTCAGTTAACACACGAGTGGCTAAAAAAGGAGCATTATTAGTGCCATAAGTAACCGTTAACAATTCAATGCATTTGAGTTGATCCTCAGGTCTTTCTCTCCAAAGAATATTCAATAAAAAGGTTTGCTCAGGATTAACCAATATTTGTCTAAACATCTTTTCAATATCACAAGTCAGAACATACTTAAACGAGCGAAAACGACACAAAATATCGTATAAATCTGGCTGTACTTGAAAACCCTTTAACATTATGTCATTGAGAGAATACCCTGTTGAAGTTTTACAAGAGCCGTCAAACACAACACGCAATTTAGTGGTTGCACTGTCCTCTCTAATCACTGCATGATGTGGAAAAAAGTACTTTTGCTGGGAAAACTCATTACATTGAGTAAGAGGAACAAATCTTGCATGACCTAGGGACACATATTCCTCGATAAATTGTTTATATTGTATATAATATTCTGGACTTTTCTCAAACCTTTTCTCAAGATTTTCAAACCTTTTACGAGCAATTGAAATTGAATCACCTAACTTGAGGTGCTCATCTTCATTTTTAAGAGGTAAGTTTACTTGGAAAGTTCCATTTTCTAAGATTTTTGTAGTATTTACAAATATAGATTCTGCCAAGTCATCATCTGGGGTGCGAAGCTTAACAGGTGGAAGTTCTTCTAACTCCCAAAACTTTGCAACAATGGTTTCAAGGCATTTTTGTTCATCATTTTGAGCAAAAAGGGCAACAGAGTCTTGACCTGATTGAATTACGTTCAGATGTGCAGTAGAAATATTTGAATTGGAATTTGAAGGATATAAACCTCCAATTACCCAACCAAGATGAGTGTTAAGTAGGGTAGGCATTTTGTTTCCCAAACTAATCATACCAGGGGTAAGTAATTGATAATATAGGTCTGAGCCTATAAGAAGATCAATTTCTGAGGGTATGTTAAAGTTGGGATCAGCTAAGAATATATTACTTGGAATATTCCATGCATATGTATTAATTTCTATATGAGGAAGGGAACATGTAATATTGGGAAGCACTACACAACTTAACTTAAAAGATTTTTGATTAAAATTGGAATGTAAAATGACATCCACCATTTTTTGTGAGACGCTATGAGACAGGGCAATACCTGAAACTCGTGTTCTTTTGTTATATGGAATATATTTTAGTTTTTCAATAAGAGAACTTGTTATATAGGAGTTTTGAGATCCATTATCTAAAATACCCTTGACGGTAACTGGGTTGCCATCGGCATCTAACAAGGTTAAAGAGACAGTAGCTAGAAGGACTTGACAGTTTTTGGTAGACAAATTTGAAACTGTGTGGGTCTCTTCAGAATGTTGACTCACTTCATTTTGTGATACATTAGCAACAGTTAGATTATTATTTTGCCTGCAATTATTGTGTGAAGTGAATTCTTGATCAACCATAGAATGGTTTTGATTATTGTTTATTTGGGAATGAATATTGTTCGTATGATTTCTGGCAGATTGATTATTTTGGAAATTTCCATGTATTGATCCTTGGTTAGATCTGGTTGGAAATCGTGAAGTCTGGCTAAAACGATTCTGATTAACTCTGTTTTGTAAATTTGAGCTTGGACTATGGGATTGCTGAAAATCATGAAGAAGGGAATGGTGTCTTTTGCCACAATAAATACAAGTTTTATTAGAAGGGCAATTACTTAAATTGTGCTGAGAAGCCAAGCAATTATAACATAACTGTTTTGATGAAACAGTTTGTCTCTTTCCTGTAAGTGATAAACCTTTAAATTTATTACAGCCTAAAATTACATGTGAAGTTTCATTACAGTATACACATTTTTTATTGTTACCTTGATTTGTATTTGTGTGTAGGGAAGTATGGGTTCGAACCCTATTTGGTTTTTGAACTTGAGGTTCATTACTTGACAAATTTTCTAGAGTTACACATTTTCTTTCAACAAATTTAATAAAGTCAGTAATACTAGGCAACTGGTCTTGTCTACGTTCACTTTCATAAGCTTTACGTGTACCTATGTCTACCTTTTTTATCCATAGATAAATTACTAAAACATCAAACAATTCTTCTTTAGTATAGTTTAAGTTATTTAAAGACCCTATACTACCTTTGCATTTATTAACAAAATCTCTAAGATTAGCTGAGTTAACCCTTGAAACAACTGGAACATCTAAAATTGCACCAATGTGTGCATTAAGGACAGTTATTTTATTTTCATACCTTTCTTTAAGATAAGCTAAAGCTGTAGTAAAATTTTCATTAGTAAAAGATAAATGCTCAACTATTTCAAGTGGCTCACCTCGTAAACAGGATTTTAAATAAGCAAATTTTTGTATATCTGATAATGTGTTATCTTGTATAACAATTGACTCAAACATTTGCATAAAGGAAGGGTATTCTGACATGTTACCCGTAAAATGTTTAATTTTTATTATTTGTAAAATATTCGTAGAAGGAGACATCATTGATTTCCCTACTACTGCTGGCGATGCATTAGAACGCTGTAAAGAAGTATTTAAAGTACCTGACAACTCTTTAATTTTATTATGACACAAAACAAATCCTATATCACATTTTTCATCTATTAATACCCTATCTTCATCATCTGGTTCACTATTATCTAAAGTTGAATTCAGCTCGAACTGATATTCAATTTCATCTTGAGCTAAATTATAAGCATCTAACGCATTTTGCAACTGATTTATTTTGGTTTCAAAAAAGGTTATATCAATTTCATTATCTTTTTTCTTATCAAGTGAATTTAAAACTCTTGATATTTTACTTTTGGCCAAAGTACGGTTCTTTTTTAACTGGTTAATATCCATTTTGAACTATGAATAATTTAAAAATAGTACTTAAAAAGGTAAACCTTTAAATAAAAACTCAGTAAAGGTATTGATTTGCTCAACAAAATTTGACTGGACTAAATTAGAATCTAATCTAATCTAGTACTAATTTTACTAGATGTAAAATTAAATATAATGGGTGCTGGAAATATGTTTTATTTAGAAAACTTGATGGAACATCCGGCTCGAAGGACCATATTTAAACTTCGTGACTAGAGTTTAAACATTAAACTTAGTAGAGGTTTAAAGAGATTGTGCTAATACCTTAATATTAACACGCCACTACGAAAGGACTGACATAAGGCTAGTAAATAAAATTTCCATCAAATTTTCTCCTAAATATCTTATATTAAATATAAAAACGTTAATTTTCTTTAAACAACTAAAAACCTAAAACTTATTACTAAGTAAACACACTCATTCCAGCAAGCACTCGAATAAAAATAAATTTTAAATTTAAATAAACACCAAGACAAAAGTAATTAACTAAATTAAACCCTTTGGCCTTAATACAAATAGCGTAACAATAATTATTATTGTTTAAAATAAAACACACAAGTTAAAATTACAAAGGTACCTTGTTTCTATGTGAAGACACAGAAAAACAAAATCCAATACACTGCTGCTTCCACACTATACGCTTCCACAAAATGTTCAATAGTCTTGTCCTCGGTTCAGTAACAGCCTCCTCACTAGTTATTAAAACTGTTCATGGAAAATGTTATAAATGTTGACTTTTCTGTTCACAACTTTATATTCTTACGAAGCGCCCACAAAATAATATGCTTTAACTTAAAGGCAATTTAATAGCTAGTTTACAACGCTTTTAACTGCAACGCTCAATTTTGCAACATAAATTTGCTTTTTATTTAAATTTATTAAATACAGGAAACAGATCTTTCCCATTTAAAGATATGGACAGGAAAGGTTTTATACCATTTCCGTCAAAAGACACAAACTGTTAACTAACTCTTTAAGAAGATCAACTTATGTGAAACAAAATTAACATCGACTTCGATGTTTTGGGTTTATGATTTTACGTCGCTGGCTGGACGGAGCAGAGATCTTGCCTGGTTTGCATTTATCGTCATACTGGGTGTGGTCACAGTATAAAGAACAAGACAGTAGGTTCACTCTCTTGCGGCCGTTTGAAGTAGGGACTTCTAAACAGTGCCGACTTTTTTTACGCGGTCGTAAATCATTATTTGGTTTCGACGGCAATCCTTTACGATACGGGGGGTGTTTGAAACATTTTTAATAAGGAATATTTTCATACATCGCGGCGGGCAGGGTGTAATATATGGAATTTTTTGAAAGTAAAGGCACTTTGTATTATTGTTAAAATGAAATTGAAAGAATATTATTAAGTATCTCTTTTGAACAAATAACTGTAAGAAAAACACTTGGTAGATAGCTTTAAAATTAATTTTATTAGAATGTACACAATTAAATCTTAGCTTTACGTTCCTTTCATGCTCTTTTCTTAACTGACCAAGAAACTACCTACCTAATATTACATACACTTAATTAATAATAACTTCGTTAATATACCCATTTTTTAAATATTTAATAAAATTTACATAATAATGTGATAACAACACTCAGCATATGGAACTCGGTAACAGTAAAATATAAAAAGGCAGTTAAATAAATAAACTTATTAAATGCCTAATTATTTGCTTTTTAAATAGGGGATGAAAGGACAAACCACTAAAATTAAAATAAAACGAAAATAGGTGTTTTACAACCTAGAATTCATATAAATATGCAAAATAAATATAGTTTTACATTGGGGATTATAGTACACATCAATATTTTGAAACTTAAACCCTTAAAAACCACCCTTAATGACGAAAAAAATGCAGTTTTAAGTATGGTTAGACGGTATAAGTGGCTAAAATTTATATCATTCAAATGATTGCAATGCAACTAATAATAAATCGGATAGCTTTCACTATTAAAAACCACCACTAATAACAGAATATTACCAAAAATTTTGCATTTTTTTAGATTAAAATCACGATTTAAAAAAAATATGTACTCTAAATCGCTGACACTTTTTGAACATATTATTGGTACCTATATATAGTCCATATACGCTTTAATTTTTGAAATAAATACATAATTTTTTATGATAAATTTTTTTAAAACTGCAATTATTTTTATTTTATTCCTAACTTTTTGAATTTTAATGCTAATGACTTACAATCAAGTTTATTTTTAAAGTTTTTGAACATACTTGAAAAAATGTGCTAGATATTTGTCTAAAAAACGTTTTTTTTTAAATTATTTCACGTAATTATTTTACGTCATTATATTTTGTTATCTAAAAAAAGGGGTTATGTTCACACAGTTGTATCTTAGCGCCTATAGCACCTAGATAAATCAAACAAAGGCCAATCTTTTATTTTTAAACCAAATTTTGTTTATTAGATTTTTTTGTAGGATCTCAATTTTCCGAGATATTTAAGAAATACTGAAGAAAAGCGTGTATTTTTTTCTGTAAACTAATCCATTTTTATTTTTAAAAAAATGTATATCCCCTTTTACTCCTGCATCTACGCAACATATCGCCGGCATTTTTAAAGTACAAAATTTCCGCACAACGCTATTATAGTTCTAATATTGAAGACGCCCCTGTATAACGCAGTCGCCACCGGGCAGCAAAAAAGAGTAGCATCAGAAAGCGAGTGAGAAAGGCAACATTTTGGGCGGCGCTTAGAGTGATCCTTCTATTCTAGTTTATGTTCGGTGGTGTGGTGCGGGGTAAATTTCGTGTCACCAATTCCAGGTATCGGAGAGTTTTTGTAGACTGTAGTTATTATTTGAGACAAATTTAATTTGTCTGTGTTGAGAAATTGATTTCGCAACAAAATAACATTCCTCTACAAATATAACAACGTTTTTTTTTCTTATTAAGCCATACACGCATGCGTCTTATATTAGTACTAAGAGGCATAACGAGAAAAAAGTATACTTTACCATATGTATATAAACAAATAATATCGAAACTGAGTGCCCAGCTCTATCGATTCTAACGTTCGAGACCGCACACTCGCATTTCGTAGGATACTCGTTCATTATTGCATCGTGGCAATGTGTAAAACCTAACTTAATCTAAGTTGTATGTGTTTGTTTAAAAGTTTAAAATGGAGAATTTTACATATGCTTAATTAGCAGACCCCTAGACCTGACTTATGGTGCTGCTGATGGTAATGGAAGACGCAAGTTGCGGATTTACCAAGAATGGTTTTCGCAGCGGCGCTTGCTAAGTCAGGGACTATTTGCACGTTTGCATTGAAGATTGCGAGAGATCGGATCATCGGATCATACGGGAAAGATATGTTAATAAAGTGTTATTCATCCGGATTGTTTGGCAACGACACATTTAATTTGTAGAAGTCTCATAATGTAGGGGGGAAGACCACGCACAGTACGTAGTACCAAGCATTAAAGAAAAAATCTTAGCGCAAATTGACAAATCTCCTTCCATAAGTACCCACTCGTAACGCACTCGTTGCAAATAAACCATGTTCAAGTATGGGAGGTTTTACACTAACAAAAACTATATCCATTTTATTTTCCAAAGGTGCATTTCTGCCTGAGGATTATGCATGTCGGGTAGAATTCGCGCAATGGTTTATACAACAAACGAGGCGTGACGCAGAATTTTCGTCCTTTGGAGTGTTTACGGATGAAATCGCTTTTACCCGTGAAGGAATTTTCAACAGCCGCAACAGCCACGTTTAGGTAACCACCACGCTATGCACCTGCGTCGTTTTCAACAAAAATTTATGGTGAATATTTGGGAAAGAAATTGACATTTCTGCAAGATTCCCGAATTGTTATAGAAAATATTGCGCTGAATGTCAGACAAAATATGTGGTACCAACACGACGGAGCACTTATCTGTTAGCCGTAAGGGAACATCTGAACACGGCATATCAGGGAAGAATGATTGGCAGGAGCGCACGTTCACCAGACCTGACCACATGCAATTTTTTTTTATAGGGTCACATGACAACGCTTGTTTACGACACACCGGTTCAAACAGAGGAAGAGTTAGTAGAAAGGATTCTTGCGTCTCCTGCTGAAACTCAAGAGATTCCGAGGGCTTGTGAACGTGCGCCGGCGGAAATGGTACGATGCTGTCACGCTTGCATTGAAGAGGGTGGTCAGAGTTTTGAACTAATTTTAAATTAAAACATGTTTTTTTTTAAACTCTCCCAAATATTCCTTATGTTTTTATGTTATTTACTAACACGGTTTCTGGTACAAACGCGTTTCCCCGTGCCCGAGGTTGGATACCACTGTGCGGATCTTAATGCGCTATTATCACTAAGCACATGCGCAAGCGCCTATGGGTTAATAAGTAAAAAACGTTTGTTTTGGCGAGATTTACCCACCCTTACATTTTGGTACTACAGTTTTGGAACACCCTGTATACACCAATCACAACAGTAACATCTGTAATTAGGAAACATTGTTGCATCACCTATTAACAGATAATGTTGCCATTTCCAGGTGTGTTAAATTTAAAAACTAAATTTCTTCAAAACTAAAAAATATAAACTATATGAACAGACACTTAACTTTATTTTTAAAAGAAGATCTATTCGTTCTTTTTTATGGTAATTTTTGAATATAGCAGGTAGAAATACATTAGAATTAGCTATTTTTGAACCCGAAACTTTTCTTTTGTTGTATAGTGATATTATCAGAATAAAGCAGTATAATCAGAATACATCATGCTTACACTAAGACAAAAATCTTTCAGTTTTATGACAACTGATGTCTCAAAGGAAAAGGGATGTTATTGAGGCAGGCGTGTCGTGTCCATTCCACAAAAACTCACCAAGGTAACTGGCCAATATCGCTAGTTACCTTGTCACAAAACAAACACCAGAGCTACCGGTTATAGCACTAGTGCAAAATCGCTTATCACACTATGGTGATATCCCCATAGCGTTGTTTAACGAGCCTAGATAGCTTCTTAGCACACTACACTACAAACCAGATTAGGCAAAATAATGCTGTGTGAGAACGCTGAGATTATACTTTCTTTTTAAGTAAAAAGTTCTTTAAAAGGTATTTTAAGAAAATAAACACAGTATAAATTGATTGACTTACTAAATTTAACTCTTAAAGAAAAAAAAACTGAAAGTTCATTGAAACTACTTCAACATTTCTAGTCTAAACATTTGATCCCGATATCGGGTTTTGTGTCCTCTTTGCTCTTATATATTCTGTTTTTAATATTAATTTTATGGTCTGTTTAAAGTTTATTTAATTTTACACAAGGAAAATCATTTAATACCTAGATATTAGAAAATGTTTATAAATTTAAAAAAAAAACGATTAATAATTACTAATGCAAAATAGAAATTAATTAATAAAAATAAGAGTATGACATTATTTAAATAATTTGACAATAATAGTTATAATTCCTTACTGGACAATTACCTTTCTTATTCTTAACTATATCATTAAAATCTTCTTTTTCTCTTAACTTTAGGTCCATAAGTATTCTAACATATAAAACAATTTTTAAGCATATATATAAATAGAACTGCATTTCCCATGGATACATATTTAAATCTCTCTTTGAGTAGAGGTTACATAGATTTTCCAGTTTTGACACTATTTTCTGTAGAAATGATTATACATTACATTATGATTTCGATATTAGTTTTATGGTGTGTCTTAACATAATACACATATTATTTACACTAAAATATTATAAAATATCTCGCTTTCAAAATATATTATATTATTATCCAGAAGAATATTATTGCGAGTTCAATAAATTCCCAAATTGCTTCACCCAACATAATCCCTTATATTTCCCATCGAATCAATCTTCTGGATTTGATTTGGAACACGTTTTAGGTAATAAATCTTAATACGTTTGTTGACCTGTATAAACACGTTATGTCCACTTAACGAGTTTGTTCGATTATATCTCTGTCACGAATTAAATCAAAACCCTAATGTACAGCTCTTTTTATAATCTTATAAATCGGAAGCGTAATAAATATTAAAATATAGTGCAAATCTATCAATTCAAAAAACAATGCGTATTTTGTTGTCCGAAAGGGATAAAACATTTCTTAGAACGTACGTGCTTTTTGTCGAATATACATAACGAGAAAAATGCTGCTTTACTATTTCATTATTTGTTTAGCGAATCATGCCAGTGAAGGTCGAAAAACATACGTTAATATTTAATACAACGCTATGAACCATAATTTTCTCAGATGAAAATAATGATTCAAATGGAAAGTAGTTGAAAATCAAATAAAATAATATCATCGCGTTTAAAATTAGGCGAAATACATTTTTAGAATAACTAGATATTTTTAATATCTTCATTATGCGAGATTTTTGTTTTAGTATTTCATAACTGAAAGTTTTTTCCTATAATCCGAGGCACATCGCTTTTGATATTTTGAAATTATTTTAGTGGTTTATGGAAAATAAAACGCGGATATAATTTCTACGTGTCTGTATTCAACACCATTCTTGGTTAGACTAAAAATAAAGAGTAAAAATGCACAGCAAGTGCATTTTTACTCTTTATTTTAAATAAGGAAAAAGCACATATAAATCAGATTTTATTTGTTTACATTATAATTAACTTCTCAGCCGACTCACAAAAGCAGTTCAGTTAGATCTTTAATTATTATAGGCACTTGTACGAGGCACGTATTATGGTTCCTTATCTTGGTAATATGATTTTTTATATTTTGCCCTTTGGGAACTTGGTTTATTGGTTTTTGTAGTTTAATCTTTTTGGTGGTAGATGTTGTCCACTTGCATCGCTCGGTTCAATACCACCACATAGGACTTAGGCGGCGTGAAGTGGTTCCATGGAACTCACGTTTCGCCGCCATGTCGATGTGTCCGATTTCCAAAGGGGAAATGGAGAAGAAATGTAAATGCATGATGGCGCCCTCACGACCAAAACTTTCCGAAGGTAAACTCACCTCCCATTCGGATCTCCGGGCGGAGGCAGTTCGGGAGGGTTTATCAGGCGGATCA
This sequence comes from Anthonomus grandis grandis, assembly GCF_022605725.1. NCBI lineage: Eukaryota > Metazoa > Arthropoda > Insecta > Coleoptera > Curculionidae > Anthonomus > Anthonomus grandis. The sequence continues at coordinate 2,310,482 of NC_065565.1, forward strand.
AAAAGCCTAAAAATCAATTTCTGCAACATCAGAGGCCTAAACACCAATATTAATGCTGTACACCAACACCTGCAATCAAATAAGCCTCACATTCTGGCATTGGCAGAAACAAAGGTGACACCTTCAACAACAAATGTTCACTTCATTTATCCTGGATACGATCTACAGACCCGATTTCAACTAAACTTTGGATTGGCAGTATTTGTCAAGAACGATTTGAGTTGTCAGCGGGAGGAAACGCTTGAACCTGCGGACTTCGACGTCATGTGGTTCAAAATAATAGCCAGTGGTGCCACGAAATTAATCTGCTGTATCTACAAACCACCAAGCGACACCCAATATAGACGGCTCTTTTGAACCTGGTTGATTGCATTAACCATCTGCAAACTGACTACCCAAGCGCAGAAATCATCGTCATGGGTGATTTTAACGTTCACAATATCAACTGGCTGCGCTTCTGCAACAAGAACGACAATGAAGGATGAGAAGCTGAGCTATTTGCCACCATATGCGGGCTTACGCAGCTTGTGAAGGAACCTACCAGAATCCCCGATCGAGACGGCGAGTTCGCGAGTCTCCTACACTGTATCAGTACATGCCCCCCTAGGAACATCGGACCACAAATTGATAACAGTCTCTTGCCAGTTGGAGGTTAAAACGCAGGATCCTCCGATGCCGCGGAAAGTATGGCACTATAAATCAGCAGAGTGAAACCATCTTCGGGAATTTTATCGCTCATTCCCTTGGAAAGAAGTCTTGCTTTAAAACCAATAACATCTCAGAATGTGCAAACCAAATTACAGAGACGATCTTGGCAGGAATGGTAGCTTGTATCCCTTTTTTTACTAAATGCGGATCAAACAACAAGCAATGGTTCAACCTGAATTGCAAAAAGGCAGTAAACACTAAAAACGCAGCATATCGCTAATAGCGTCAACATCCTTCCATCGAAAATCGGAGGAACTTTTTAGCCTCCAGAAATAGCTGCAAGCGAATTATTGATGAATGCAAAGAGAGTCACAACAACAGGATCAAAAACAAACTGCTAAACTGCCCAAATGAACAAGATCTTTCTGGTCGGTATCGAAAGCCGTTAGTCAAGGATCTGCTAAGTCGGCCTTGCCACCCCTAACAGCAGATGATGGTTCTATCGCGGTAACAGCAAGGGAAAAAGCCAACTTACTGCGTAAACTCTTCGCGTCCAATTCTACTCTGCACTCGCAAGGCAAAACACCGCCATATTTGCCAATTCATCTATGAGAATTCATCGATGGAAGAAATTTCGTTTCTTCAACGAATTATAAATAAAATTCTTAAAAGCGTAGACACCAACAAAGCCTCTGGACCCAATGGAATTCCAGCCCTAATACTAAAACGTTGTGCAGACGAATTGACTCCTCCCTTATGTAGACTGTTTACGGCATCGTATAAGCAGGGCCAATTTCCAACAAGCTGGAAAACTCTGCTCGAGTGCAAGCTGTACCCAAAAAGGGTAAGAAGACGATGCCCTCCAATTACCGCCCGATTGCACTAGTTCCAGTAATATCGAAAATTATGGAGAAAGCAGTCAACCAACAACTGTTAAGATATCTGGAATCATCTGGACTAATCAGCGATCATCAATACGGCTTCCGAAAGCTTAGATCCACCGGCGATCTTCTGGCCTACGTCACACACTTGTGGACGGAGGCCATGGAGAAGCACGGCGAGTCCCGCTCAGTCGCTCTTGACATTTCCAGGGCATTTGACAGAGTGTGGCATGAGGGACTACTAACCAAGCTCTCTCAATCGGCATACAAAACTCATTATTGAATTGGATCAAAAGTTTTCTTGAAAAACAATCAACGAACAATCAAAGTAGCCGTCGATGGATACCTCTCCGACAAATTTAATATTAACGCTGAAGTCTCTCAAGGATGCATTCTATCCTCCACCCTTTTCTTGATATATATCAACGATTTGCTAGGAAGCACTGTCAATCCAATCTACAGCTTTGCGGACGATAGCACACTTATTTCCACAGTTATGTCCGCCAAACCAACGATAGCCGCAAGTTCTCAGAATCTTAGGCAGCAACAAGTAGCTTCAACCAACAACGATATTGGAACAATCTTGGAGTGGGGCGATAACAATTTGGTCAATTTTAACGCTAAAAAAACGCAGGCTGCAGTATTTACGATGAAGACCAACCTTGGTGGCCCGGAGCTGGTTATGGCAGGGAAAACATTGCCAATGAAATCATCTTTACATCTTTTAGGAGTCGAGGTCACCAACAGTGTGTCCTGGCATGACCACGTTGCCGAGGTCGCCAGGGCGGCTTCCAAAATACTCGGAGTGCTTTTCAAAACGAAAAAACTGTATATACCAGAACAGCTGCTGACTCTTTATAAGGCTCAAATACGCCCTTCCCTCGATTATTATCGACACTTTAATATGTTTTTTCTTTATGTTTAATTTGTATTTGTGGTCCCGTTACCACCGTGTATTTTTTTGTAGTTTATTTATTTTTAGAAATTTTTGTTAAAATGTTTGAAAGTTTATTAATAATTTTAATTATGTTATAAGAAAGCTTACGTTTAATTACACTTTAATTATATTCTTTCATTATGTTTAGTTTGGTTTGTTTTGTCTGAAAAAATTATAAACGCACATTAGCGTTAGTCCCTTTTTTTATTTACGCCATATTTTTTTTAAATTTTTATCAAAATCCAAGAATCTTAATACCTATAATGGAGAATCTAATAATTAATCTTATAATTTCGTGACGATGCGACTTTTAAAATATTTTTGCAATCTGACAACGTCGCTTCAATTCGATCGAATATTATGTCGGCGAAACCAACGAGCTGCAATAAATAGAGAATACATAAGTAAATTTTTGCCCATTTTAAACTAAAATAATTCTTACAAAAGTGCATTTACCGCATTTTTTTTTTCTTTTAATTTACTAGTTAAAATAAGTACTTTCTTATGAAATTTTTTTTTTGCAAAATCCTCTATCTTTTATGTCGACGGTCCCCGATTTTAGATTATAGATTTTTGATTAATACAATAAAATTATGCAAAATGTTAAAGATTTGTATCCTAATACATGACTTATTAAGCATTCTATAATAATTATAAAATATTTAATTTACATAAATACCTATGTAATGTTTTTTATTAGGTAGCTTTTACTCTAATAAAAAACAAAGTGCGTTAAAAAACACATAAATAGTTTATAAACAGAAATATTACTTATAATTAGAGCATACTCTATAATTAATTAATATTTATCAAGTAAATATTTTTTTATGTCACAGGTATTTACATTCATTTTACTTTGAAAGTTGACGTCATTATAGAGTATTTTATCATATTTTATTTTAAAAATGCTTGATATTTTATTAAAGGGGAACAGTAGTATTGTTTTGTGATTGTCAAAACAAGTGACAAAATTTCATGATATTATGAAGTAATTTTTTGCCATTTCTACATAAGTATTTGGCATAATTGCCCATAGTTCAATTTCCTAAGGATATTTTAAAGTGCTAAAAAATATTATCCGATTAATCTTGTAATTTTAATATTTAAGATGTTGGTAATTATTTTGAATTAGTGCATGTTTATTGACCTTAATTTGTATTGAAATAAATAACCAATAAATTATCACTACATATAAAATACACTCTAAATGAAGTATTAAGGCAAACCTTGAAACAACTGCATTATTAAATTCGTTCGGTTTATTAGTATTCTTGACCATCTCAATTTTCTATTTAGCAACCTTGGTTATGCATTAAAGGCATCATAGTTCACTGCACGCAACCACTGAATACACTCAGAATGTTATTTTTGCGCTGCCTATAAATCTAATAGTTATTCGGTTTTATTTAGTTGCAGTTCTTGGCATCATTACCAGTTTTATAGCTCAAGTATTAAGCCGGAAATTTGGCACTCCATTAGGTTTTCCTATCATGTAGACCGATTTATTTATAATGTGTGCTATTTGCGATAATTCTTAGAAGAGTGGGTTTAGAGAGTTGTTGCGGTTAAAATAAATAATGTAAATATTGTTTTAATCTTTTAAACTTCTGGTGATTATAGTATCTGTATTAATACGTTTTTATATGAAATATACGCATTGTCACATTATAATCATAATAGTTTTTGTGATTTTAAATTTCTAATATTAAGAGCGAGCTTTCCTTTTCTGATCTTTCTCTGCAATTTTAAATATTAAATTGGAAATATGTGAAAAGGCTTAAATTTATAAAAATTAAAAGTTATGTGAATAGATCAGCAGTCGATATATAGATTGAATGGCTGTACCGAATGTTTTGACCTGCATCCAAAATACTTGTATTACAGCGTTACTATCTGTCGTTTGTTATAAAATAACATCAATAAAAAATCTACTAAGATGTCAAAACTCGCATTGCATGTATTATATTATATTAATATATTTAATTAAATAACGTAACCCGAAATTCATGTAATGCAATTAACCTTTTAAGCGTCAATAACTCAATAATTAAAGATAAACATAAATAACTCTTATTAAAAAACAGTTGTAACTTGAAATAAGAAATACCTATACATTTAAATACCTATATATTCATCTTCTATTTTTTAAACATACAAACTAAATATTTTTGCATTTAATAAGCCCTCCACATATTTTTTTTTTAATCTGGATGATACCAGAATTAAAGAGTGACCGATAATTTGAGAATCTCTGTCATTAAGCATAAAAACCAAGCTACCGATCATAATGAAAATCTTCATTATTGATACATTTTTTTTACAAATTTCTTTATTTTCAAACATATTACAATCATATCTTTACAAAACCAAAATCCTTAAAACAGTGCCAATGCACTGGTACCAAGGATATGTAACGTTCAGAGTGTACAACAACCTTAACCATATATACAGATATATTAAATATACTATAAACCTTTCAAAAAAAAAAGAAAACGAAACAAATCAAAATCCCTGACGATGTCAATTACATCACTACTCTTATAAATCCAATTAAATACCTACAATAAGTGTAATTTTAGATATTTTTCTTTAAGTATATTTATAGCAACCAAGCAAAACGAAAAAATTTAAAAAAAAAAAAACTATTCTAATATATGACTTAAAAGTTTCGCTGTGAATTTTTCAACCGAGTCCATCTTCTTAATGACTACTGGAAGACTATTATACACTATTATAGCCTGATAAACTGGATTACGTAAACCTACATTAGTCTTGATATTATTGTCCCAATAGATGTCACGTTGAGCCCTGGTCTAATGATCGTGAATATTTTCAGTAGAGACCATTCTCACATTAGTCTTTTGGATGTTATTAGTTACTTTAAACATATATTTGCCCTGTTCAAATATAAGTTCTCTCAGCATTAAGACACCCAACCCTCTATGTAGGTCCACAGTGCTTGTACGCCAATCAATTTTAAATAATCCCTTTAATATTTTATTTTGCAATACCTGCATTTTATTAAAATCCACCTGACCACAAGAGCCCCACAAAGGGAGAAGGTATCTAAAATGCGACAAGAAAAAGGAATTGTAAATATACATCTTGCTTTTAAACGTTAAATAGTCTCTAACCCTGTATATAGCTCCTAGCATTGGTATAATTTTATTAGTTACATGCATTATGTGCTCTTTCCAGTTCAAGTTATCATCTATGATTAGCCCTAAATATTAAATGTGTGACACTTTTTCAATTAAAATATTGTTTATTTTTACTACCGGATTTCTAGAAACTTTGTTTTTTTGTTTAAAAAATAGATAATTAGTTTTAAGAATATTAATTTTTAATTTATTGCACAGTAACCATTTGGAATATTTTTCAAGATCTGTGTTAACAACACGCTCCAGGCTCTCAAGATCACTATCACTGTACAAAATAGCTGTGTCATCCGCAAACGTAAAATATCGACCAGTCAAGCCAGCACTCCTAAGACTGAGCACGTAAAGGGCGTAGAGTAGTGGCCCAAGAACAGAGCCCTGTGGAACCCCACACTCACTTAGTTCAATTTCGCTAACTATTTGATTAATATTCACAGCTTGTTGTCGATTATATAGATAGGCTTTTAAAATGTTATAAACGGGCCCTCTAAATTCCATATTATGTAATTTAGCTAAAAGCACATCCCAGCTAACGTAACGTAAGTAATTATTTCATTTAAGAAATCCATCGTAGCACTTAACGTGTTAGAATTTTTCAAAAAGCCATACTGAAACTTGTCCATGTGCAAATATTTATTTATAAAGTCCAACATTCGGCCTTCTAAAACCCGTTCTATTATTTTCGAAAAAGTACTTATTAAACTAATTGGTCTACAAATTACCCATAGAATCTTGAGATCCCGACTTAAAGATCGGCGTAATTTTAGCGAATTTGAGTTCGTCAGGAAAAAGACCAGAAGCAAAAATATCGTTAACCAGTTTTGTAAGAATTTTGATTAGACTGGGACCCAATACGCAAAGATTATTAACTGTAACTTGATCATCCCCAGGAGCAGAGTTACGGTTCAAACTATTAACTGTGTCTAATATTTCTTTATCAGTGACTTCTTCTAAATAAAAACTATTTGCATAAATGATTTCATTGACACCAAAGGTGTCACGAATATTAAAGGGAATGCCTAGTATTTCAGTTTGAACCTCTTCAGTAATTTGTTTACCTATTCTAGCAAAGTGGCGATTCAAGCAGTTTGCAATTTCGTAAGTGTCCGAGACTATACTATTATTTACATTTATCTCCTTAATTTTATTTAAATTAAGGTTTTTTTTGCTTAATAAATTATTTATCACTGACCACTGTTTTTTGGTATCGGAACCTGCTTCTGCCCATTTTTTTCTAAAATGAGTATTTTTAAGTGTTTTAATTTTATTAGTAATTTTATTTTTTATGTCACGAAATTGGTTTTTTATTTCTCTGTTATTATCGTTATTACGCATGTCTTCAAATAGTCGATCTCTCTTATTAAGTTTACAAGCTCCACTGTTATCCAGATATTATTATTTATGCATTTTATTTTTCGCTCGTATTCAGCTGCAGCCTTGGTAGATGTATTATATTAATAAGATACTGGAATAAGGTAATTTCTGTCTCTTTTATTTGTTGTTCAAATAATCTTTTAAACTTTCCATTGTTAATCCCTTTCAAAGCATGTGTCGTTTTTACGTTAGCCGGCCTAACTATCTCATCCAAATGTATAGTTAGTTTTTCATGATCTGATAGCGCATTAGATTCGACTTTTACTGAACATTTTTCCTTACATTTAAAATCAGTTAATACATGATCTAAAAGTTTATTGGTGTTTTGCGTAATTCTTGTAGCATTTAAAATATTTATTTTATTTTTAATATGAAAGTTATTAAGGGCTAGGGTGTTTTTATAATTAATTACTTCTCTATTACTAATATCTAATAAATCTAAATTAATATCACCAACAATAATATGATTAATTGGATAGGAACTCATAATACTTTCTAACATATTTAAGGTTTCACCATATGAATAAGATGGTGGTCTATACACCAAACTAACAATTAAATTTTTATGACCTATCTGAATATATGCCCAACTAAAATTATCATTTTTTTCTGATATTTGTAGTATCTTAAAATTTAAGCCACTCTTTAAATAAATAGAAGCTCCACCCCCTCTTTTTTCTCTACAAGAATGGATTGATTGATACCCGTCCAACTCAGAACATAGCCAAGTTTCAACAAACATAAAAATATCTACATTACGGTCCTTTGCATAACATTTAATCTCATCGAATTTATTTCTAATACTCTGTATATTTAAATAAACAATATTTAGATTTTTTTATCTAGTTTTTTAAATCAGATTCTGTACTAATCACTAAAACCCTGCTATTTTCATGTTTCTTTAATAAAATAGACCCATTACTAAACCAAAGGTATTTATAATTATTCTCCTTTCTAAATGTTTGTGTCTTTTTAAATAAGTCTAGGTTATGTTTAGTTAGATCATGATTTAGATACACATTATGATTTTCAGTAAACCCTAACACCAAAGTATTTAAATTATACCTTTTAGGAGATTTCATAAGTTTTTTCTTAATGTCCTTAGTTTTTATGTTAATCTTGATGGGTGTCTTCTTTCCTTCTTCTTTGGCTCCTACTCTAAGGGCTGTAAAATTACTCTCTAGATCTACTTGAAGCTCCTTTCCAATGTTACAAACCAGCTGCTGCAGATTTTCTGTGGTTTTATAAGGGACCCCATAAACAATGATATTATTCGTGAGCTCCCTTTGTTCCTTCTTATTTAACTGGTTTTTTATACCACTAAGTTCTAGTTTCAGTTCTTCATTTATTTTGACCTGCTCTTCATATTTCTGGAAAAGAACATCGTACTTCTTTGCCATGTTTTTTAAGGCATTCATGACATCATTAATTGTGTAATTAGAAGTCTGAGACTCCGGCTTCTTTTAGTTCTTTTCACACACTTGCTACAAATCCATTCATCTGTTGATTTGCTTAGCTTCTGGAAATGTTTTTGATTCATAGAGAGGCACAGCCTATGTTTCCAAACAAGACATTTATCACATAGTAAACTTTCTTCATTATCAGCCACATTTTTGTTACATATATCACAAACTTCTATTTCAGGCATAATGTTAGAAATTTAGCACGACGTTTGGCAACCTCGCAGGAACAGAACAATCGCAGAATATAAACAAACACACGTTGGCTATCACAAAAATCACGTTATAAAGGATCTTTTATATCTAAACTCACACATGTATGCTGTAACGACACTGCCTATAAGTTTTCTAGATTTAATTCGCCGTAAAAACTTGATAAAGTAACAATTATTATACACGCTGAAAGCAAGCAGTTGCACACCGTTGCCACTTTATCAGACTTGAAATTTAGAATAATATAAATAATAAAAAATTATGTTTTAGCTTTTGGTATTATTTTAGCCCTTCTTGTAACTTAAATTTCTCTTCTCTGATGGAGAGAAATGGCTAACAGCAATATTAGTTAAAAGTAAAGTATCCAGAGCAGCCAGTAAAACCTAAGGTTTCAAAATCAATATTGATTGACAAAATAGCTAGAAAAACATCTATGGAGAGAAAGATAGGATTCACCATAAAATTCGCAAAAGTTGTCTTTCAGGACTAGTTGCTGGATAACGTTCACCTAATAATGCATGAACTGAAAAGAGAAAATTCCTTTTCAAATAATCAATTAGTCGGGCATTGCCTGCTGTCATGAACTTTTTAAAGAAAGCGCTCTGAGAGAAAAAAGAAAATATAAAAACCTGTATGTAGCATTTTAATAATAACGAGAAGAATTTCTAAGTACATTATTTCTTTGTAATAAATTTAATTTTTGCTTCTTCCTCTTCTTATGTATTTCTATAAGCGGACTTTAGAGGCCATATTATTTTTTTTTACTAATTTTTACATTTAATTAGTTGCGCACAAAGAAACATACATTTTATATTATAATAGGTGTCTAAAGTTCGACTTGGTTTGTCTACCTTAATTGCTTTTATTATTAAAAATACGCCTATTATTAAATAGGCTATAATCGAAATCAGTACTCCTACAAATACGTCCTACTACACTGCAAGAACTAAAATAGTATTTGAAACAAACAGACTTAACTAATTCAAATGTGAAAAGGTCCTAAAAATAGAAAACAATGCTAAGCACTTCATGGTCTGGTAAACGTAAAGTAAAGTATTATGTTTACCTTGTGTTTGAGTAATGCATCTAATATGAATAGTACTTATTTTCCGCTGTTGTGTCATTTTATGTTAAAGAAGCAATCGGTTTAATTCCAATTTTTACTTAGGCTTTATTTAAGTTTTTTATAAAATCCTTTGATGCTCTGAAAACAAGAGTGAATAATTGCAATTTATAAAATAGTGATAATAAATCTCAAAGTTGAAAAAAATAATAACATAATAATTTAATATGTTTTGTCGATATATATTTATTTACTTTTACAACAATGTGTCTATTTACAGGATGCCTAAGTCATCATTACAAGCGCAGTTAAAGATAAGAGGCGATAAAGAATCAAAAACAAACTTGCTATAAATGATACATTGAGTACATTTTTTGAATAAAATTAAATACAGACCCAACAGTGGTGTTCATCATCATTTGAGTTATACTGACTGTCTTTTATCTAAATAAATTAGCAGTCTTTGTGTGAACTTTTTATTGCCAGTGTAATAAGTGCCATTTTCAAAGGAAAAGTAAAAAGTGAAATTACGAAAGTAAATAAAACAATTTAGAAACTGTGATTTTACATTTGAAAAAAAAGTTTGCTGAATTTGTTCCTTCATTACAGTATATCTAGATATTGGTAGAAAATACTTACGCAAATGTCTTCAAAAATATCACCTTGCTTTAAAATTTGTAAAAAGAGAAACGTTTACAAAGAAATTTAGTTTCAGTTATAATAAGCATAGTGGTTGGTACTAATATAAATTGTAAATGATTCACCTCAGTTTTTGGAAGTAATTAAGCAACTCGCAATATGAATTAATAAAATATAAAATAATTATTTGTTAAAAAACATTTTTCATTTTGATAGATATACTATATTTAGATGTTGAACCATAAAAATGTATACTATTGGTCCCAAAAAAATCTCTTATTTACAAATCCCAAAAACCATCAAAATTAATTTAGTATAAGCGTTTGGTGCGGCTAACTTTAGCTTTAACTTACAAATATTACTTTATTGTGATTTACTTGATGTTATTTCTACATTTCAAAGTCAACTTGCCTAAATTTGGTAAAATTATTAATATCGCTGTAACTTTTTTATTTTTAGGTTTAGGTTATTAGTGTAATTAAACTTTTTTACTATTATCTTAACAAAAGCACATTTTTCAAATTTTTTCGAAAACGCTATGTTCAATTTTTTTCTTTTTTCATAGAGAAAAAATCCTGCTAGTTCATTTTGATAGATATACTATACAATAATTTACGGAAAAATTCATCCTACTAAATAAATATGTAAACTTGGAAGTAGATTGTGGGAGCACTATATGAAAAAATTCAATATATGTATGTACATACATTTCATTATGGTAAACTTTAGTAGGTACATAATTTGTTTTACTAAAACTGGTCCTTAGCGTCCTTTCCTAAATGATGCTTCATAGCAATATAATATCATAGTGTTAATTTTGTTAAACCCACACTTATTATAGAGAGATTACTTTATACACATATTTATTCGATGATTAAAAAAAAAGTAATGCTAATCATTTATACAGTAGTGGCCAAAAGTAGATAGACAAAGTTAGTATTATTTTCATATAATTGTTTAAAGATTTACCCACAGGTCCCCTAGATTTTTAATTATTGTTATATGTAAGGCGGTCTATAAAAAGATACCAATAAATTTCAGTTAAATATTTTGATTGCTATCAGATAAAGCAATAATATAAATATAGCTGGTCAAAAGTAGATAGACAAAAACAATTTTGGAATTATTTTTTTGTTTAGAGTATTGCTTCCCTTTAACTCAAGGTGCAATATGCCACGCGGAATTAGATTCTCTCTTGATTTAAAACAACGCATTATTAATGCATATCGCGCGGGTGATCGTCACATTGATATTGGTCGTAGATTTGATGTTAAAAGAAAAGCTGTTTGGGCAATTATCAAAAGATATGAAAGGACAGGATCATTAAAGCCAAAAAATAAATCTGGTCGACCAAAAAAAATGGACATTAGAGCTGTACGCAAATTAAAACATATTAGCCAGAATAACCCTTTCATGACTTCTCGTCAAATTCAGATAGAATTACAGGCTCTAGGGATTTGTAATGTGTCCTCAAGGACCGTAAGACGAAGGTTGGTAGAAGAGAATCTATTTGCACGTAGGCCAGCAAAAAAACCATTGCTTTCAAAAAAGAATCGCTTAGCCCGATTGGAATTTGCCCGTCAGCATATACACTGGACAAAGCATGAATGGAAACGTGTTTGCTGGAGCGACGAATCGAAGTTCCAGTTTCCAATTCCAGCAAGATAATGGCCCGAAGCATTCCTCCAAAATTATGAAGCAATTTTTCGAAGAAGAAAAAATAGCAGTTTTAAAATGGCCATCCCAGTCACCCGATCTTAATCCCATCGAAAATTTATGGGAAATTGTAGATCGTGATATTAGGGATACAGACTATTCAAATAAAGGTGAATTATTCGAACGGTTGCAACAGAAATGGAAAAGTATTGGTTTTAAACTCATAGACAATCTCATTGAATTAATGCCACGTAGATGTCAGGCTGTAATAGACAATAATGGGTATTTTACAAAATACTAATATTGTAGATGGTTTAGTTTGTAACTAAAAAAAAAATACTTCGAAAAAAAAAGACTATTGGTTATTTTTTAAATTTGTCTATCTACTTTTGTCCAGCGTATATTTAGTTATTTCTTATTATTTACCAAATTAGGTGATTATTTCTAAAGAATGTTTTATTATTTTTATACATGTTTATGTTGCCTATAATATACTTAAATATCTTTATTATAGAATTTTTATTTCCTTTGATTTTTTAAAAAAACCATTTGTCTATCTACTTTTGGCCATTACTGTATCTATGTAACCATATTTTAGCTAACATGAATGGCTCTTATATAATTTTGTGAATGTTAAAAAATTAAATTCGATAAATTTGTACAGTTAAGTTCTAATTTGGAAAGGTAGGCTCGTTTTTATTTTAAATCACCTTTTTACAGGTTTTTATGGTAATGTATAAAATATAATAAAGTCCAGTTCAGAGATCTATTAGAATTTTTTTTCGAAAATGTCAATTTTTAGAAAGAAAATAATATCAAAAAATTGACCGCGGACTAAAATCCAAGCATCTTACAAAATATTTTAAATACTTCCAGCACTCACAGACTTGTCACCTCTTTTTAGCCAGTCTATTAAACAAAGATAAAACACCTGCGTTCTGACGATTCCTACTTTAGGCGGTGCAAGTGATTGTGTATCTCTCTCTATCCCACTGATTTTAAGAATTACGGGGCCGTACCCAAATAAATTTTTGGGCAGTTTTTGTATTACTTTCGACGTGTTTTTAAAGAGATCTTTAAGGATGGGTCTATCGCCTTTAATAGTTGGGAGGGGGGCCATGTGAGGTTATTTTTTGATGTGTTTTGCCGGTTATGCTTTTTACACGTTTATGAAAGTAAAGAATTTAGAATTTGGCCTGTATACGTCTAAATTTTTTGCAGTTTTTACTGTGAGAAACTGTGTTTTTTTATTTGTGTTTGTGGATTTGTTTTGGTATTATACCTAAAGACCTTAAAATGCTTCGACCCTGGAAAAATAGGCAGGAAAATTTGGCAAATGAAGAGGAAAGTGTTTGTGCGGGCTTATGGAGACCGTGGGTGTACAAGAAAGACATTTGTGATAAAAACAGTAAGAGTGACCTGAACAGTGATTTAGACTTACATAGTTCTGATAGTTCATTTTCTAGTATTGAGGAAGCAAAAAGAAGCAAGGGAAGTAGAAGCTACAGAGGAAATCAAGCAGTTTTAAAACGTAATTGTTTAAGTACAGACGCCAAACAAATTTATCTAAGTATCTATAACAATCTAAGGAATGATCCTCAGTTCACAAATGATTGTAGTGCTTTGCAAAAAACAGCGTTTTTAACAGGGGTTCCCTATAGTACAATATGCCTGTAAAAAAAAGATTAAAGACAGAATAAAAAGGAAAGATGCAGGACAATCAAAGGGACTTGACACGGATATTGCCAAATTGCTAAGGAAAGGTGTGTATTCTAAATACAAAAACAATGAGGTTCTGACCATAGAGACACCTTATCGGCAAGGGACAAACATTTCTCAGTCTCAACCTTGCGAAAATACCTGATAAAACTTGGATTTAAGCTTAAGATGGTTAACAAAAGAGCCGCTGTAATGGAATTGTCAGGTGGTGTATAGAATATTTAAGAAAAATTTAAAAAAATTTGAGAGAAAGAAAGATCCATATATTATTTAGCCGAAACATAATATGATACATTTATGATTGATGTATGATTTCCATTCTCTGGGAAAAAAGTCCCTTTTTTGCCATAGTAAAAAAACCATATTTTTATTAATAAAACAAGTTTAAAATTTTGTTTTTTACAGCTTACTACCCCTGTTGTCCTTCAGCGACACAATGAAGACTGCTTCTTCCTCCATTCTCTGGAAAAAAGTCCCTTTTTTGCCATAGTAAGAAAATCCTATTTTTATTAATTAAAGAAGTTCCTTCAGCGACACAATAAAGTATATATAATGTAATGCTTTAGTATCCATATGCTGATGTGCGAGATGAAGTTGGAATCCATGGCGGCAACAGAGAAACTGTTTCCTTCCTTAATGGAAGAAACTGCTAAAGAACAATGGCAAAAAAACAGAATTTACAAAATTTGTATTAAATTTTTGGGCCAGATTCAAAAGAGTGGTTAAATTTATAAAAGTATTTAGTATCCTCACTGTAGTTTTAGGATCCAGTATACATAAAATGTAGTGTTTTGTATAAAATTTTTAGTTTTTAGTATAAGGATTTACTTTTTAAAATTTTCATCTAATCTCTCCTAATATGCACAATAAGTAAATATAAGGCAAACAAATTAATAAATATTACATTCAGGATGTAAAGTGTTTTTTTATAAGTAAAACTTGTGTCTTTTAAAGGCATAAAGTATACACAGCTAGATGATTTTTAATGTAAAAGTTTATTTTAAAAAATATACTTCCAATTTTCTGACTACATAATTACTTTTTATCAAAAGAAGTTGATACTAAATATAGAGATGGGGGGTTTTCATGAGTATATTATTATAATAATATATCATAATATGTATTAATTAAAAAAAAACTATAATAAAGGACATTAAATATGGCAGCCACAATCCCCATTAATAATCACCACCATGTAAAAATAAATCTCAATTCCCAAAAAAAGGAAATATATAAAATTTGAAGACAAACCAAAACATTTTACACTTTTGTGTCAAAAAGTAACTATTTAATGCGTTAATCCACAGAATAAATGGGCCCAAGTAATTTGTCACCTATTCTCTCCTTAAACTCAAAAATGCTTTATTGTCTATAAACACAGAAGTTGTAGACAAAGCCAATAGACTGTACATTAAAGGAATAAAAATGAGAAACTAATTTAAAATAAATAAAATTATATAAAACTTTGAAAAATACTTAAATGCTAATAATTGAAAAATTCACCATTTTAGGTGCTACATAGTTTAGTACGCTTTACTAGCAAGAAATATTTTCGTCCTTGTACGTAGGCTTTTTTCAGTCTTAAGTTGTCTTATTTCTAGTGGAAGTTTATTAAACAGCTTTCTACCTCCATATATGATAGAGCTACGGACAAGTTCAAAATGAGGAATGGGTAACCTCAACAAATAATTTTGTCGCGTATTATAGTGGCTTCCTAAGTGGAGTTCCTGTTTATATTTTCTAAAAACTAAGCAAACTGTTTCCAAATAAAAAATACAACACAAGGTTAAAATATTATGACTTACAAAAAGCGGGCGACATGAATCACGAGGCTTGGCCCCACATAGATATCTAATGGCCCTTTTCTGGAATACAAACACTGAACTAAAAAGTGAATTTGAACATGAACCCCAAAAGCAAATTCCATATCGAAGGTGCGACTCGATAATCGCGAAGTATGCAGATCTGGCGATGGAGAAATTAAGACTGGTGGCAATAACCCTTAGGGCGTAGCAGCCTAATAAAACTTTTCTACATACATTCACAATATGGTCTTCAAATTTAAGGAACTTGTCTATGGAAAGACCCAAAAACTTACTGAACGGTGGCATGTTGATGGCTTCATTATTTAAACATATATCATTTGTATTACATTTAAAATTAAGGATATTTGTTTTGAAAACATTAAATGTCAAAAAATGTGCACCACACCAGTCTTTTATTTTTAACAAATCTGCACGTATATTGGCCTCCATTTGAGAAACATCAGAGTCGTACCAGAGGATGGTGGTATCCTCGGCAAACAATGTAAATTTGCCAGTTACCTGCAGTTGTGGCAGATCGTTCACATAAATGAGAAAAAGTAAAGAACCAAGTACTGATCCTTGCGGAACACCCACATTTATATTAAGTTCCTTAGAGATACCACCATTAAATTTGACAGCCTGGACACGATTTGATAAGTAGGAACGAAACCACTCAAGGGCAGTTCCTCTGAAACCATAGAGCTCCAGTTTCATCAGCAGCACTCTGTGACTCATGCAGTCAAATGCCTTGGACAAGTCACAGAATACCGCTGCTACAACTTCACCAACATTCGATCGGTTGTACAGGTGCTCTAGAAAGCTAAAGATAGCATCACTTGTACTCACAGACTCACGAAAGCCAAACTGCTGAAGACTTAATAGGCCAAATCTATTTAAAAATTAAACCATCCTCACCTTAACGAGCCGTTCCACCATCTTGGCTAAAGTAGGCAATAACGCTATAGGTCTAAAGTTAGAAGTACAGTCGCGATCACCACCCTTGTAAAGAGGAACAATCATTACTCTTTTTAAGCACTCTGGGAAAACTCCAGACATAAATGAAATGTTAATTGACTCGGCCAAGACTTGCAAAGCAACAAGAGGTAAAACAGAAAGTATTTTAAGAGAAAGCCCATCCCAACCTGATGAACTCTTAATATTAACCATTAACTGTTTAAGCTCTTCTACACTTGTGGGGGCAAAAAAGAGAAATTCGGCTACTACCACATTGCTGAGATAGCTTCTGGGATCTATTTTTTGTGAGAGATTGGCTGCAAGGTTACTAGCAATATCACAGTAGAAGGAATTGAGGACATTGGAATCTAAGGTACTTGGAATAACTAAGACATTATTTTTGCCCCTTAGCTCATTTAAAATCTTCCAAGACTCTTTTGCTCTGTTGGAGGAATTATTTATCCTCCTTTGAAAGTAGGTCCACTTAGCCATTTTGATTGAGTTTCTGTAAATCTTGCGGTATCTGTTATAATAATTTAAAAATGTTGCATTGTTCATAGCGTATTTCCTAATGTAAAAAAGAGAGCGCATATTTTTCCCAGATACTCCTAAACCCTTAGTATACCAAGGTTTTCTATTTCTTTCTTAATATTGGCAACAGGAAAAGCAGTGTTAAAATTGTTTAATACTATTTGATGAAAGCTATGCAGTGGGTTAACAGTAGTCAGTAGTCAATACATTATTCCAACTTGACACATTGCAAATCAAAGAGACTTGACTTGTTACAAGGGACTGATGGCGCTAAAAACTAAACTTATGAAATTAGCCAATTAATTTATTAATATATTATATTTTATTATTATATATTAATTACCAAAATAGTACGTGGGCGCATGTAGTCACATTTTACGAATCAAATGTATAAATTCTTAAAAAAATGCTTAAAACATTTATTTATTTAATGAAATGATTAAATATCGCTTAGAATATTACTTTATGACTCTTTCCACATAAAATTTTGCGATTTAAACATGCATGTCATATGACAATACAAGCAACACCGACACACGGACTATTTGCGGTACATCAAAGATTCTAATAGATCTCTGAACTGAAATATATCAGTCCTGTGCAAAATAAATTAGTTACTCTTTTTTATAATTTAATAAATTAGTAACTCAAAATGCCATACAAAAACAACTTTTTGTTATACCTAAAGTAAATTTCAAATCTAATTCTATATATAAGTCGAAAATAATAAAAAAAAGCATGAGATCAGATAACATTATAAATAATATGTCAAACGACTTACAAAATAAAAAATTTAAAGTTTAGAGAATTAAAATAATATTTGCTTTTATACTTGGTTGAGTATTTTCCCTAGATAGTTTTATCCCAATAGTTCTCAAAAACCTTTGAATGAATGATTGATTGATAAATTATGAATTATGTCGGTTATCCTTTTTTAGTCCTTAATTATTATTGAAAAATCTTAACAACATAATATATGATTGCTCAACTGACAAAGAAATTGAAACATATGAAATGTCTATTCAGATTAGTAAATCTCGTATATCTATCTATCTCTGTCTCTGATTAAGTCGGCACTATCGGTATCTTGGTAAATATTTTAGATAAAGAGTTAAATTAGTGAACTAGTAGGATTTTTTCTCTGTTAATAGTAATGATGAAACAGTAAAAACAGAAAAAAATTGAACATCACGTTTTTCACGAGAAAATGTGAAAAATGTACTTTTGTTAAATGAACCCTCTATATGTTTTTTCATAAATTAAAAGATAATAACTTTCTTAGTAAAAAATTTTAATTATACTAATAGCCTAAATCTAAAAATAACAAAGTTACAGCGATATTAATAATTTTACCAAATTTAGGCAAGTTGACTTTAAAATGTAGAAATAACATCAAGTAAATCACTTTATTTACAATAAATAAGCAAAAATATGACCATCTTTTTCAATTTATTTCAGAGCACATTTAGGCGCAGGCATCCTGTAGGTTTTAAGATTGGTCTTTCATCTATTGAAGTTCAGACTTCATGAGCCGTTCTGTAGTTTTTTATACAATTTATGCGTTACATAAAGTAAATCCAAAAATAAAATTCGAGAGGGGTTAGGTCTGGTACCCTAGGTGGCCAACGAATTGGCCCACTTGTCCATTTATCGTTAGATAATCTATTAAGTAATATTCTTAAGAGCAATCATTAGCACGTGACTTTGCGCGAATAGGATTTAACGCGCTTTATCAGGAAGGTGAGCATTTGGCAACAACGCATCTCTAAAACGAAGCAGAACGCTGTTTGTCTCACAGCAGTCACGGCAGACGGGTCAATGTCAGCAGAGATTTGTGGACTTTTTTGCTTTTCCTTACATACAAGTTGCACGCGTTTTATAAGGTTTGATTCAGTAAAGAAAATAATATTTTTGTATTAGTTCAATCAAAATCTCCTCATATTCTTCTGGTAATACAGTTTATTCACTATTCAAATTGACGGTTTTTATTTATTCATAAAAAATGCTTTTTTATAGGAAGGTATTAGTATCACAAATTTAGAGAGAGAAGGAATGAAATATAAAAATGTTTATAATTTTGTCTCACTTTCAAATATACAGAGTGATTTTCAACCTATGCTCATGGAAATGGTCGATGAAGATCAATAATGAGTAATAATGAGAAAAAATGTAGTAAAATATTTTTGGTTTCCGAAATAAAGTTAAACAAATGTCAACAGAACGTGTACCTATCAGACGAACTTATTTTGTTTATTAATAACTGATAGTAAACAAGTCATAATGTTTGGAATTTGTTGTTTGGAATCTTTAGCAGTACTTAGTTTGTTGGTGGCTGTGATCGTTTTCGATCGTTATTTTTACACAAACAAAATAAAAGCGTCAAATGTAAACACATATTTTTACAAACGAAGAACTTGTCGACATGGTTCTGGTTTACGGAGAACGCATCAGAAGCAGTGGCAGCAGCTGATCTGCATGCCCAAAGATTTCCCCGAAGATATCACCCGAGACGTGGGGCTTTCTTACGTGTTATTCAGCAGGGTAGAGAAACTGGCAATTTGCGGCCGCGGCCTGGACAAGATGGAGGAGCTATTAGACCTAGGCACATTCTAAATCTGGAGGAGGATATTTTAGAAGTTATCGAAGAACATCCTGGAATTAGCACTAGGACAATTGCAGCGCGATTTGGAATATCGCAATCTACAAGTTGGCAAATTTTAAGGCACGAGTTGTACCTGTTTCATGTGCAGAGGGTACAAGCCCTACTTCCAAGAGATTTGCCGCTTCGAGTACACTTTTGTGAGTGGTTGTTACATTACCAGCAGTTAAGCCCAAACTTTACCATGAACATTTTAGTTACGGATGAGGCAAATTTTATGCGCAATGGAATTTTCAACTTTCATAACACTCTCCGCAAATTAAATCCGCATATTCCACGGAGCACATACTTTCAAAAACATTTTTCTGTAAATGTATGGGCTGAAATTCTGAACGGGATGCTCATCGGGCCTTTTATTCTGGAAAATCGTTTGACTGGTGCTCAATTTTTGCGCAACAATTTACCAGTGCTCCTTGAAAATGTGAATCTCAACGTTAGGCAGAACATGTGGTTTCTTCATGATGGTGCTCCTCCACATTTTTCACGACCAGTGCGACAACATTTAGATCGTGTGTTTCCCGGACGATGGATAGGCCGTGATGATCCAGTTGGATGGCCCCCTCGCTCGCCTGACCTTAATCCATTAGACTTTTATTTGTGAGGTCATATGAAAACAATGGTGTATGTAAACGAAGTTGATACTGAGCAAGAGCTACGACATCGCATAAACGCTGCCAGTGACGCAATTCGCCTACAGCCTAGTTTGGCCCGTGCATGTACGTCTTCATAGATTCGACGAGCTCAAGTCTGTATCGAAAATAATGGAAACAACTTCGAACATTTGCTTTAAATTAGTTTAAATTAAACACGTTAAAAAATACATGTTTTTTATTTAAAAAAATATGGATATTTCCAAAACTAAAAATATTTTACTACATTTTTTTTTCATTATTACTCATCAGCTATCATTTCCCAAGTTTATGCGCATAGGTTGAAAATCACCCTGTATGTACCTATGGATCGTAAAAAAAATGTCTCATTTTCAAATATACCTAAGACAGTTAGTTAGCAATCAAAATTAATTTATTTACAATTAATTTATAATGTACAGCCTAAGAATAAAAATTACAAAAAATAGATGATAAAACCCAAAATAAATTATTCTTATTTAAAATCAACTATATGAGAAAAAACACACACAACATTTATCTAAAATTATAATTACCAAAGATTAACTAAACAGTGTGTGTGCCAAGCATAGTAACGCAATAATAAAAAGGATAAAATGATGTTTATTATATACAGTATCGGACAAAATTAGAGAGACTTCTCTATTTGTCAACTCCAATTTTTTGTACTTGAAATAATATTAATATTTGTTAAGCAGTGTATACCGGAGTTGACAAGAATTCTATTATCAACAATTCATTTTTGTAGCTCATGTTTACATTTATTTAAAGAATGTTTTTAACATTGATAAAAAATTATTGCGACAGAATTAAAGAGACTCATTTTGTATTTAGTTTCGCTGAAGTCGCGATTAGTTTAATTTCTGTTTATTAGTTTGAGAATATCATTAGCAATGCCTCGTGGTAAACATTATTCCATGGACCTAAAAGAAAAAATTATAGAAGCCTATAACTCAGGTCGCTCACGAAAATTAATAAAAGAGCAATTCAACGTCAGTAAACAAATGGTTTCCAGAACAATAAAAAATTATCAGCTCCGTGGAAGAGTGACAAACCTTAAAAGAGGTGGCCGCAAGAGAAAAACCTCAGTACTGCTGGACAGGAGAATTAAACGACTAAGTCAGAATAATCCGCGTCTATCTTCAACACAGATTTTGGCTGAATTGGAGGCGCCTGGGGTTTCATCCAGGACTGTGCAGCGGCAATTAGTAGAGGCGGGGCTTCCTGGAAGGAGATTAGCAAAAAAAACCCATCTATCAAAAATAATGATCAATAATAAACATAAACAATAATAAAAATCTATCTAAAATGTAGCTGCTAGAATGTTATTTGCAACACGTCACCGTTACTGGACAGCTAAGGACTGGAATAAGGTTTTGTTTAGTGACGAGTCTAAATATAATATTTTTGGAAGTGATGGAGCGCAGTTCGTACATCGCCCAGCAAACAAAAGGCTTGATCCAAAATATGTTTCTGGTACTGTGAAGCACGGAGGTGGCAATTTAATGGTTTGGGGTTGTTTTTCGGGTTATGGAATGGGTCCTATCCACAAAATTGAGGGCACTATGGATAGATTTATGTATCGGACTATACAGGAAGATGTAATGTTGCCTTACGCCGAATGGGAAATGCCGCTAAGATTCACGTTCCAACACGATAACGACCCCAAACATACGACTAAACTTGTGAAGGAATGGTTTTTGGCTAACAAAATTCAAGTTTTAAAATGGCCACCGCAATCGCCGGACTTGAACCCAATTGTCTTTGGGATCTTTGGGAGATTATAGAGAAAAAGATTCGCACTAAAAACATCGGGAATCGTGCTCAATTATTTGAAGAAATCGAGAGTGCCTGGAAATCAATGGATCCGGCTGTAATTTCGAATCTCATTGGATCGATGCCGAATAGATGTGAAAAACTTATCCACAATAAAGGGTACTGGACAAAGTATTAGGTTAGTTTCATTAGTATAGGGTACAAATGTACTTTAAGGATAAGTCTCTCTAATTTTGTCGCACAGAATTTTTTGCATTTTTTTATTTTTCCTAATAAATCTTGAGAATTGTTTTTTTTTTTAAATTTATTTTAGTGCCTTTTTAAACTACTTCAAAACATAACATCCTTCAGCACAAAAAGAGGAATTTAATCATTTTTATCTTACATAAAAGACGTAAGTAGTCGAGTCTCTCTAATTTTGTCCGATACTGTATATATAATTGTATATTAGATATATATAAAATAATAATTTTAAATTCGTTACATTAGATTACACTTATTTTTTTTTGTGTTTATGGATGTTGTGTGTACTTATAAAGACGTAGGTACATGTTTTGGAACAAGCTGTATAAAATATAAGACAATATTAAACAGTTATGTAAGTAAGTATACAAAAATGAAAATTATAATATAACGAAGTGGTATATTCTAATGAAAATAGAAAAACCAAACAAATGTAATACAAAAATTGTCATTTATAGCTCAAGTTCTAGATGAGTTTCGAATTTCCACGCCTCTATTATGCTTAGGATCTATGATTTCAGGTAGTAGACATTTAAAATAGAAAAATCTTTACTTTTTCTATTTTCTATAATTTTTTCTTTCCAAAACGAACCATTTATTTTCATTTATATATAAATAGTAAAAGCAATGTGGCATTCTTATTCCATATTTGCAGCCATTCTATAATTAATCATTAATTCTATAATTAATCATTATAGGCCTAAACTGATCCATTTTTGGCTTCCTACTTTTTCGTTTAGAATAATAAACTTTTGACTTTTCGTCTTTCCATTTTTCCATTTTTTAAAAATAAACATAAAAAACTTGATAGCATAAAAAACACATTCGCAATAAAATACTTCTAAGTGAACTCCCGATCAATTACTCTCAATATAAATATTAAAAATTCAACATTTCAATTTTACATAATATTGAATCGCTGTTGACCAGTAGCCGATACCGCCGTTTGCGCAGATCGGGACGAACAAGCGTCGCGCGTTTCTTGATTTGATTCACGCTAGCCCGGCCGTGCGTTGTTGCCAAATGATACTAAACTTATCGACGGTTCAAGAAATTGTAAGCAAGATGCCTGAACTTTGTATTTCCATTCTCAAAGGTTTATTATTAATTTTGTTGAAATAATTCTTTAATATAATGTTTCTAAAATCTATGTATTTAGAGACGTATGGAAAGATTTTTTTTATTTATCTTTTTCGTTTTTAAATAAAAAATCAGAATTTTAGAAATTAAAAAAACCAGCACCTCTCAACTCTTGAAAAAAATATGTTTATTTCATTAGTGAAAACCGCATTAAAAAATGTTGTAAAATAAAAAAGTTATCCAGGAAACAGACATTTTATGGGTGAATAATCCCCTTAAGTTAAAAGTGAAGTAAACCGCACCAAAAGCTTATAATAAGTTTATTTTAAGGGTTTTTGGGATTCGTAAATAAAAGATTTTTTTGGAACCAATAGTATACATTTTTACTTCTCAACATCTAAATGAATACAACGAAACATTAGCTTAGTCGTCTACAAATCGTTATTTAAATGGCACAAATTTGTGTTTCATTAAGGGCCGTCATATTGTTATTAAGCTCCCATTGTGAACTCTTGCTAAATCTCTAGTTCACTTTTCCATATGAGCTTTAAAATATGCCAAAATAGAAATTTCAAAATCCATGCTTACTATAACTTGGTTTCTTCTTCTAGTTCTTTTAAACACATTTTTGTTACCTCTCAATTTTCTGAAGAAAATTAAAAAGTATCCTCGGTTTGACAGGTTACGAGTTTGGAATCTCTGGCGGTACTCTTTTAGCGCTCTGTCACTATTTTTTCGGCATACAAACTAACATACTATCATATCACATTTTTCAATAGACGTAGAGGGCATTTTACTAATTTAGATTTTACAAAAATCACAAAGTTTGCTAACGTGTAACTGTTAGTATTTATTTATATTATTAAAACTCTATAGCTACTGTCATTTTATTATTCAATGATTTATTTGTTTTGCTCTCAAAAAGTTCAAAGCCAACTTGCTTAAATTTGGAAAAATTATTAATATAGCTGTAAGTTTGTTATTTTAAAGTTTAGGCTACTAATGTAAATAAACTTTTTTATTAAGAAAATTAGTTTATTTTGATTTATGTAAAAATATACAGGGAATTTCATCTAGCAAAAGTATATGTTTCAAATTTTTTCGAAACCGCAACGTTTATTTTCATTATTATAATCAGCAGAAAAAAATCGACTAGTTTGCGAATTTACCTGACCCTGTATCTTAAATATTAATAAAGATACCAACAGTGCTGACTTAATCGGAGGTATCCTGAATAACGGGTGGACTATCTAGCGTTTGGAATTTGAACCAGTTATTTTAACTACGACCACTCAAAAGTCAGAATGTGAAAATGTGAATGTGTGTTGAAAAGTCAATACATCCACAACGAGTCACTGTTTGATATAATTTTTGGTCTGGCAGTATCATAGTTTTTCTTTGAAAATGTCCAAATCCGCCGTTACCATCAATGGCGACCTATACGAGCCATGCCTAATGAATTTTTCTTTCCAAAAGTTAAAGAGGATGGCATGAACGATATTTGGTATCAACAGGAATGCGTAATTTGCCACATAGCCAACGTACCACCAATTAAACTTTTGGGCTGTGTCTTTGAAATTTGAATAAGCAATTTCGAGGTCGTTTGGCAGCCTTGGAACCGCGATTTGAGTGCGGTTTTGTGTTTGAATCATGGCAGCCTTTTATCTTTTTTATAAAACCAGAATTGTCAGAAGATATTCACTCATTTTCTTCTAATCCGATTTAAATTCCAAAATTTTTAAAATTTTTTAATTTTAATTCCAGCACATTCGTAACTTTTCTTTAATTTACAGGTCGTTACTTTATACCGAAAACTTTATTTAAAATAAAAAAATGAAACTCTCGTTCTACGTTACTGTTTCGATAACATACATTTAATCGAATTAAATATAATTGTTATTTGTAAATAAAGAATATCTTATCAGCTTGTGAGACTAATCGTTTTATTCACGCTTTAGCATCAATGTCAAATCCATTATTACATACGACGATATTATAATAGGCTGGTATATTATGTTAAATATTAGCTAGGTCATGATTATACACTATACACAATCATACATAAATATCCACCTATAGTAGTTTAGTAACCTTTGGGTGGATTTCAACATTTCAGGTTATAAATAGAATTATTTGTGCTAGTTAACATGTTTTTCCGCTGCACTCAGAACGATAATTTAGTTTAGTTTCATAAATTGCGTTACGTCTATAAAAATCCTTGATCAAACATAGATGTTAAAAATATATTGTAGCATTTTTGCCTTTTGTTAGGTGTGAATTTAAAAAATCGAAAATAGTCAATAAATTTATTTACATACTTCACAACAAAGACACGGTCACTTACACCTATTAGAAATATTTATTTTTATCGTATTTTTTTTTATTCCGAAATTTACTTTTCTGAAATGACAACTAATTACTATCGGTAATGCGACTCCTTATATACTCTATAACGCTTTTACTGAAGATTCTCGCTTAATCTTCGAGATGTCCTACGATGTACCACTTATGTCTTTTCGGAATGACGGAGAATCAGGTGATTTCTCACACTTTACTGTTCGTTCGTCACACTTTACAATATATTTTAATAAAAATAACTATTATAATCATAATGATGATTACTAAAACCCCGTAAATTATTAATAAGTACTGTTAATACACATTGCTAGATACGTGTGCAAAATAATATTGGAATGGTTAAAGAATTAGACAGAAGCAACAAATTACCTAATTATGTGTTAGTTGCTATTTTACTGGGACTGCTTATAATAGAGTCCGTTATTTCACCAACTTCTGCTAGCAAAATAT
The DNA here is from genome assembly GCF_022605725.1 of Anthonomus grandis grandis. Lineage (NCBI taxonomy): Eukaryota > Metazoa > Arthropoda > Insecta > Coleoptera > Curculionidae > Anthonomus > Anthonomus grandis. The sequence goes on from NC_065565.1 coordinate 2,336,715, forward strand.
TATTTACTTTTAAGGTTACTAAAAAATCGAGGCGTAAAATCTTGTTGTGAGATTATTTGATAATGTGTTTTAAATAATCTGTAGAAAAAACTTTAATTTCGTATTCAGAACATTTTGTGTTCATTTAGATTAAGCTACATAATTAGGAATAATTTTCAGAAAACTAGTCTACTAAATGTGTCTGCAATTTATACCATTTCTCTATTTTTAGAACTCTGAAGAAAAATGGTTTGTCGTCAGAGTTATAAAGTAGTAGCCTACCTTTTCTGACAATAAAAAGATATGATTTTTGTCTTTTATTTTCACGAAATGTTTGTAAGGTGTCGTTCTAAAGGCAATTAAGACATTTAAATCCTTAAAAAATTGATCAAGCATTGTGGGATATCTCCAAAAAGTTATTGTGTATCGATGCATATTTTTATAATTTAAATAAGAACTTTTATAAAATCTTTAGACGATAGTTCAATAAAACTTTATTTATTTATAAGACTGCTTCTCTAAAAACATTTAAAATAATAACTATTTTATGGAAAATAACCTGTAAATTTAGTAATTATAAATAGGCAATTTAAGTGCAATCACTATTAGACTCATTTTATGGAAATTCATACCTAAATCCAATTTAAAAACTTCATTTGCATTATGACGATATGGATCCCGGAAGCAAATAGCGTTTTCCAGACGAAAAGCAGAGAAATGACCATTTTTACCAGAAAATTTTAAGGTAAAACTTTGCAAATTTAAAAATTTCCGCCGCCACCGCAGGCAAAAACGACGCAAAGGCAAATAGTGATGAGACTAAAGTGCATCATTCAGTTTTTCTAACATCTAGCTTCCCTCAGCATCGAGATATGAAGATGGCATTTTAAATTTCTGTATGCAGACAGATAAGCACTACATAACTAAATAATAGTTTTCGTGAAAATTACTTTAAGATTCACAGAACTTTAATACCCTAAAATAACGAACGCATCATCAATAATTGACCAATTTGTCTAGTCCAAAAATTAATGATGAATTGAACCGAAATACAGATTGGTCAAGTTTTAGTTTTAGTTTTATTTTCATTATTTTTTAATAATCCATATAAAAAGAAACATACCAGCATAAAATTTGGGATTTTGGTGTCGAGAGAATTGAACTCAATATTAATTTATGTGTAAATCCTAGAGGGAGCTCTCGGCGACACTCCGGCTGGATAAAAATGTTTACAATTTTTTGTGCCTTAGTGTATATGGACGGGTTTAATAGAAATCTTAAAATCTTCATCAATATTACTTAAGAAACGTGTTTTTTGTTGAGTCTGTCAGAGCACTCGTTTTTGAGATAATTGAATTTTGAATATTCAATGCTTTTTTGCAAATTTTTATTTTGTTCAGTTAATGAAAAGTATGGAAATAAGATGACCAGCATTGTCATGTATTTTGTAAGACACGATATCTTAATTTAATTGTTAAATATGTGTTCAATACAACAATTTATTACAAAATAAATAATATTTATTATTATAATATTATTACTTAGAAAAATATGGAACAAGAACAAAACGGTTATATCAACAGCAATGGAAATTAAATTTTCTTATTTTACAACAAATGCTCAAAGTGGTCTCCATTAACTTCAATATACTTTAATGAAAGACTAACTGATATTAGACGATATGTTGTTTGTGTTCTCGAAATAACTCTGCTACATTCTAGATTTTTTCTTTTAGCTCTTCCCGAGTATTGATTGTGTCTTGATAAACAACTGATTTTATGTATCCCCATTTTGCAAAGTAAAGGGGGTAAAATCAGGGCTTCGAGACGGCCAAGGCATTTGGCTCCCAAACTGACTCAATGGTTAGGATATTCTTGACCGAGATGCTCCCTGACAGGTCTGGAAAATTGAGCAGAAGCACTACCCTGTATGCAAATCATACGTCTCTGTAATTGCAATGGGAGATCTTCCAAGAGCTCGAACAGCTTATTTCGTAAAAAATCGCCATTTAATTTTGGTGATAACTCTGTTGGAAAGTAATTACCAATAATAGAACACGAAACATTTATTTTGAATTTATGATGGAAATTACGGGTCGTGAAGTAGCAAATTTAGAACAGGAGCGGAATGGTAAGGATTCAGTTTTTGAGTTTTAAAATTAAGATGTTTGCCCTTTCCGGGCTTTAAAATGTTCTCTGGCATATACGCATATTATGGCGTTAATAAATTTTTGCTTAGAAAACGCGTTTTAAGGACTCTAATCAAGCACCAAAATTATGACAAAAATAACATTTGATATTACCACAAGGACTGCGTTGATTGTCTCTCAAAAATGCAAATCGTAAACAACATAAATTTTTTATTTAGGCCACATCAGAAATTAGATTCGATTATCTCCAACACGGTCGCTCTGAGCGACTCGACAAAAGTATACCATTAATTAAAAAGGTGAGATTTTCATAAAAAACTTATATACACTAAGCCACAAAAAGTGGTATACGCTTTTATCACCTCCGAGTGTCGCTGACAGCACTCTCTAGGATGTATACAAAAATTATCATTAAATTTGAATTTCCTACTTTTTGAAGAACTTGAAAATAAAATTCCAACTTTAGCACCCTGTATCTATTATCGGTTTTCGGACTAAAAGAATTTAGTCAAATCGTAAAATTTTTGAGCAAAGAACATGCTATTGGTCTGTGTCCATTAAGTTATGGAACATCCTGTATATTATATAACACTATAAAAACAATTTTATTTAAACTGTAAATATTTAAAACATCACAAATATGTTCAAACTACATAAAATTCTAGGACGGCTCTTATCTGGTTTGTTAGCACAAAACTGCAGAGATGTTATTCAACAATGAGCTCTGTGTGCCAAGTTTCATAATCTGTTTTTAAAAATAATGTATTGAACACTAAATATAGATTTAAAACCAGATGGCTTATGTAAATATTGACCGAAAGTTACAATCAAAACATTGTACGCAATCATTCGATCCTTAAATTAGTCTTGTGGTTAAAGGTAAGGAGATTTAAATAATAATAAAAATATTGATGTAGTGCATTAAGTATTTTTATAAATATTTTGTCTCAGGCGTTTAAATAAGAAGGCTTCTTTTTTATTTTTAAGTTTATATGGTTCTTAATTGCAATTTATTTATTTATTTCCAACAGGTCAGAGCCCAATAAAAACTAGTAAGTACTAAAAATTAACAAAAACAAGATAAAATCAATCAATCAATGCTTTATTGTCAAGAAATTGTTACAATTTGTAGACAAAGCTGTAAAACAAAAAAGACACAAAAATACAAACAAAACACAATTAAAAAAAAGAAAAACAATACAAAAATAAATAAATAGAATAGATTATCTACAATATATACAGATTAATACAATTTAAGAATTGTAAGTAGTCAAAATATTATTATAAAATATACAATTTAATGTATACAATGTCTAAAAAAAAGATCATTAAAAAATCTCTCTATGTTAAAAAAAAATGTAAAAAAATGTTTAAAAAAGTAAAAAATTAGAAAAAATCCTAAAATAGCTACACAAAGCAGTATACCTAAACATGTACAGATAGTAAAAATACATAATCAGCTAGTGCGAAATTTTAAATCAATGTCTACAAAAAAAAAAAAATCGTTAACTGTGTAAAAAGCTCTCTCCAGTAAGAATACTTTTAATGCTTTACGAAATGCAAAAAAAGATGTGATGGATTTAATTTCCAATGGCAGATGATTGTGCATTTTTTTTGCATTATATAATATGGAACTTTTGACCAACTCTGAATGTGGGGTAGGCAGGTATAGATCATGTTCCGTGTTTCTAAGTAGATAACTATGGGAAGGCCTATCAGATGCGGAACCATGTTTGCGTATTAGACAAAGGGACTCAAATATGAATAAAGATGGAAAAGTTAATATTTGAAATTTTTTGAAGAAATGACTTCTGTATTTAAGTCTCAGTGTATAACGTAAAGCTCTCTTTTGTAGTCTAAAAATACGGTCAAATTGAGTTGCACTACATGTACCCCAGAATGGAAGGGCGTATCGAAGGTGCGATTCAAAAAGGGCAAAATAAACTGTTCTAAAAGGAGACAGGCTAAGCTCTTTAGAAATTGATCTTAACGCAAAACAAGCGGAACTTAATTTTCTTGATAAAAAGTCAATATGTGTTTACCATTTAGCCAGTTATATATTACCAGTTAGCCCTAAAAACTTTACAGAATCAACTTCGTCAATTGTTGCATAAGTACAAAAGATTGCAAGGTATTTTTATAGGACAACATTTTAGTTTTGGAAATGTTGAGACAAAGGAGATGCGACTCTACGCACCATGATTTGATAGTAGTTAAATCACTTGATACGGTTCTATGAAGTGTAGAAATATCCGGATTACTCCAGGTAAAACTAGTATCATCAGCAAATAGACAGACTTTACCGTTAATATTTAGATTAGCAATGTCATTGATGAAGGTAAGAAACAAAATAGGGCCAAGTACGGAACCTTGAGGCACTCCACTTTGTATTGGCTTGCAAGAAGACATAGTCGAATCAATTCTCACAGCTTGACTTCTGTTACTGAGATACGACTTAAACCATTCAAAAGGCGCTCCTCTGAACCCGTAATATTGCAACTTTTTTAATAAGATGTCATGATTAACACAATCAAAGGCTTTAGAAAAATCACAGAAAATTGTTGCTGTAGGGTGTTGGTTGTTTAAGCTAGAGTATACATTATTAAAAAGAGAAGACATAGCATCATTTGTGCATTTGTTATTTAAAAATCCAAATTGATGGGAAGTAAGTATTTTATATTTTAGCAAAAATGATTGAAGTCTTTTTTTAACCAATCTTTCAATAATTTTTGAAAGTGTGGGAAGAAGAGCGATAGGGCGATAGTTAGAAGACTGATCTTTGTCTCCTCCTTTATGTAGTGGAATTATTATCGCCAACTTAAGGCAGTTAGAGTAATAAGATGACATAATGTACATTCGGGCAGATTTGAAAACATTTTGAGAGTAATTCCATCAATTCCAGAAGAGCCTTTGTTTTTGATTTCCCTAATTGAACTGCAAAGCTCTGGTAACACTACGGGCGTAAAAAAGAAGCTGTGGAAATTCTCATTTGCAATGGGAAGATATGAAAGTGGATCATGGGAAGGAGTTATGGTACTCATTAAATTATTTGCCACATTTACAAAATAATCATTAGTGTTCTCAGATGAAGTGGAGATAGTATTCGACAAAGAAGGCTTATTTCTCAAAGCATTAGCAATCGACCATGTTTCCTTAGCCACATTTTTAGATTTAGCCAGTCTCCTATTATAGTAAATATCCTTGGCGGCTTTTAAAGTTCTCTGATAAATCTTTTTGTAAAGTCTTACGTACTCATGAAAAAAAGCGCTGTCTGAAAATTTCTTAAGATGAGATAATAAGCGCATGTTCTTAGCAGATGTACGCAAGCCTTGGGTAGACCAGGGGTTATGTTGCTTCTTTTTAAGAGGTCTCAAAGGAAAGGACTTGTGAGAAAGACTAGATAGCGTTTTTACAAATCTAGAGAATTCTGAATCAACGTCGTTAGAGAGAATATTCCAGTCAGTTGATTGACAAAGGTGCCTAAAATGTAAAAAATTTTTATCGGAGAAAATACGGCCTAATTTGAGTGGAACATTTTTACTTTTAGATTTAGTTATGGAAAACTTTGTTAACATTGCTTCATGGTCTGAGAAACCTTGGCTTAAGACAGTACAATCGACGAAATCTGGCTCAAAGGAAGATACGACATAATCTATTGTACTAGAGCTGGTTTTAGTTATTCTGGTAGGTGATTTAATGTGCATGATTAAGCCAAAAGAGTCGAAAATGGACTGGAGAGATTCTTGAGCAGCACACACACTGGAAAAATCAATGTTTAGGTCGCCACATAAAATGAGTTTGCTTTTTAACGGCAGAGACTCAAGCAAGCTTAGTAATTTTTGGAAAAAAACATTTACGTCAGCATCAGGTGTTCTGTAAATACAAACAACGTAAAGATCAAAATTATTATTGTAGACAATGGAAAATTCAAATATTTTTTCAGAAACTAAATTATCGAACCTGGTTACCATTGAAAAGTCGTTGCTAGTAGATAATATCACAGTACCTCCATGAGTTAGATTTGTTCTATCAAATCTGGCAACTGTAGTGTAATTATCCACCATCACAGGCTCACCAACATGCAACCAATGTTCAGTTATGGCAACGATTTCTGGAAAATGAAGTTCTTCTAGTAAAAGAAATAAATCATTAGTTTTATGTCTTAAGGACTGAATATTTAGAGAGAAAATACTAAGCTTGCCATTGTCCAGTATTTCAGAGGGTGCTTGATCCTCTGTTCGCGTCAAGTCATTTAAAAATTTTTATTCCTGGCGGGAGATCCACCAGAATAATAATTGCTATGACTTTTCTGATGACAAGAAGGACCTAAAGGCTGACAGATCTGCTTCAACTTCAGTTGGACCAATACCATAGGCATCATGGTAGCGAAAGTAGAGCCTCCGCAAAGAGTCCACGTCACCAGGAAGTCCCTCTGATGCAAGTGCCAATCGGATGCTGGTGTTGGTATGTCCTTCAAAACAAACACTGGAGGGTTGATCATGCAGATAGGCAAGGAATAGCCTAAGAGGTTTTGAGGTGGAAGGGTCTATCAGTCTGGCCAATCAATAGCGACCATCAGTCGCATCTGAGTCTCTTGATAGCCGCACTATTGGTGGAGTCAACGGGTCCATATTATTTGCTGCTTTATTCGCCACTGAATTATTATCGATGACAAAATCAACCTCTAATAATTCTGTTGCAAGGGACTTAGAGGCAGCAATGGCCTCCCTATCAGAACTAATTTTCAAAGATTGAACCTCTCTGGATATTGTAGCAGATGTTGATGAAACTGAGCGATGTGGCAGGTTATGGCTGTCTAGAGAGTGAGGCTTAGACTTAGACTGGGAAGGCTTAGATTTGGGCGAGGTGGTACTATTTATTTGGACTGGCGCTTTAGAGGTTTCCAAACATGAATTTATGAGAGTGCCCAGTGGCCACATACTAATATCCTTCAGCCGCTTTAAGTGATTTAAGTTCTGCACACCAATTTTGAAGTCGGAATGTGCAATGTCCTTGGTTTTTAGCATTGGGAAACATCGGATAAAGTCCGTCGTTCCCAGTTTTTCTTTGATAAAGTGTGCAAGCTGATTTCCGGTATACGGAAGTGGGATATTTGATACAACCACGTAATGCCATTCATCTTTGTTCATTGTGTTGTCCTTCGGTGACGTCGGAACCTCCGGGTCTGGTTTTTCTGTATGATCAGTCTATCGTCCTTTTAGTTACAGGTTGGTAACTTTTAACATTATATTTTTCCTTAGCTAATTGTTCTATGGTGCGAGCCATTTGTTTAACATCTTTCCTCAGATTAACTACTTCACTTTTTAACTCTTCATTGGAAGAATCATGGACCTGTACCTTTACCGTCTCACCATGGTTGTCCATAAGAATTGATGACAGGTTGAAAATTTCCTGTTTCATATCTCTGATTGAATGGAAAAAAGATTCTTGTCCATTTTCAGAGACAGCATGGAGGCGATGAAAATCATCAATTTTGTCATAGAGATTCTTCCATTTGGAGTCGTGAGAATTTAAAATGTCGTACATCTCTGAAAACACTGGAAGAAGGTCGTTATTCTTCTTTAGACAGGTTCCCAGAGCATTGACATTTTCTAGAGATATCTGAGAGTTTTGCAGCTGCGAAACTTTATCATGAAGATATTTTAATGTTGGTGAATCACAAACACTGCAGAAAAATCTAATGTTGTTGTATTTCTGCTGATGAAGGACCTTTGTAGTTACCTTGTCCAGACCTGTGCAGCCCATACAAAAATTACGGCGGCATTCCCCACTGCAACGAAGTTCGTATTTCTCCTTATCCGAGACGATTTTTTGGCAGGAATCGCACTTGAATTCAGCCATTATTCTCAAGTGGACGGTAGATGTTTATACAGGAAAAACTCAAAAATAGTTCAACAGACAGAGTTGCACAGGAACTAAATAGTTAGCGGGAAATGTTTTTTAAAAGTCAATGGTAGCTATACAAGGTCACGTTAAGTTACACCGGAAAAGTTTATACTAGCGGAACGTAAACAGTAGAATAGGAACTAGAATTTATCAGGAAGCGTATGTATAGCGGAAAACACACCGTTGTAATTTTTAAACAAAAAAGTTTTTAAAACACGCGGTCAAATCAAAACAAAACAAACATTCAATACTAACAGAGCCAACGGACGAAAACACGACCGTCTCGTACGACTGCTGCAAGTAGAATGTGAAAAAACTCTGGATTAAATTATTTAACATAGCCAGAGTTGAAATTAAATTATAAAATGTAATACAAAGTAAAATAAAATTCTGAGCAATATTTAAAAAAAAGGTACATACAAAACAAAAGGAGATAAAGTCAACCCATCCTCCAGCAACCTCCCAACTCACTGTGTAACAATCCTCGTGATCACCTGTGAAACTAGGTGCCTCAAAGAGCATTAAAAGATATCACAGGTGGAAGCAAAATTGTTGAAGTGTTTGCACATATTTAATGTCAGTTCAGGCGGCACGATCAGGAGCAAAAGTAACATTTGCTCTGAAGAAAGGGCGCGGCAGCTGTAAAGAGATGTGACCAAGAAGAGTTAGAGAGTTTCTGTGATCATTGAGCAATTTCCACAAGAATACTACAGAGTGAGTCTCTCTCTCCTCAAAACAAAGGCTTCTAAGTTAAACCGCGCTTTTTAAGCGCCTTTGGATGTATTCAAAGGGGTTCATATGGCATTCATAAGATGGATACCAAACCAGAGACCCATATTCGAGCTTGGATCGGACCAAAGAGAAATAATCGGACAGTAGAGAATTAATATGAGGGACGAATGTAAGCCTATCGTCAAAAATAATTCCTTGGTCCTTAAACAATTTCGTTCTGCATAAAGTGAAATCAGCATTGGTATAGTTAAATCAAATGGTATAAGGTAATAGTGAGTTATTGGGGTTTTGATTCTATGATAAGACATAACGCAGCATTTAGAAACGTTAAGATTTAGATGATTGCGATCACACCAATTCTTAACCAGGATGATATTGCTTTGCAGCAATAAGCAATCCGACTTGTCCGTGACACGCCAGAAGATTTTCAGATCGTCAGCATAGGCTAGTTTGCAACAAGAGATACTTGAAATCAGTTTAATGACAGTGGACCCAGATTGGACCCCTGAACTTCAAAGGTAGGCATAAAGGATTTTGATTTGTAGCCTTCAATTTCGATAAATTGTTGACGACCAATCAGATAAGATGATAACAAAACAGTAAGCTTTTCAGAAAAATTAAACAGTTTCCTCAACTTTCTCAACTCAACTCAAGTCAGTATATATTAAATTAACTTAGTCTGATTAGCCAACTTAGCTGATCTTTTGGTAAAGAAACCATGTTGATCTATTGATAGTTTCAATTGTACTTGTACACCGTAGGAAATATGAAATTGTAAATAATAATCTCAAAAAATATGGAAAAGTTACATAGAATGGATATGGGACGATAATTTTCAATATTCGGTAGGTCATCTTTCTTGTGTATAGGAAGTACTTTGGCAGTTTTCTAAATAGAGGGAAACTGGCTGGTTTTGAAGGTTAGGTTAAAAAGACGGCATAAAAAGTCGTACATCGAATAAATGCACAATCTTTAGCCATGAAACTGGAAATTCCATCTGGGCCAGCGGTCGTTTTGTTTTTTATTTAATATTTTACCTACAGCTGCAATTTCATCAGCAGAAATTGATGAACAAATTTCAACATAATCAGAGGAACAAGAGCAAGAACAGGTTTCATTCATCTGCTTGGTTAGAATCTTTATATGCACTCTGAAAAAAAAATGCAAATGCTGAAACAATTTTAGCAGTACCCTCAAAACTCCTTCCAAAAGAAACGTAAACTGCTGCTGGCACCAAAGACTGGCTCCTCCTTGCCCTAATAAAGGACCAAAAAGAGAGAGGGTCAGAGATAAACTTGCGGCGATAGCTATCAGTACGGTAACACTAAAATCCCGATATGCTTTCTCCTTTTTAAAAATATTGTTAATTATGTTTTTGGAAAACGACACTGAAAACCGCCTACGTCGCTAATGCTTCAAAGGAGTTGATCCAACAAGAATGTTGTTAAGGATTTTTTTTTTAATTGACTACAGTATGCAACAACATATCACTACAGAAAACCGTGGACCAGTCGGCATTCAGTATTAGATTATACATAAGTTGAAAGTTCGCCTTCCTAAAGTTACATTGAGGCAGATTGCTTTTCTGTATTGTGTTGACTTCAATGTTAACGTTTGCAAATACCAAATCAAGAAACCTGCCGTTTATGTTCGGAACACGGTTATACTGCCTGAGTCCAAGAATTTGAGAAAAGTTATTTAATAATTTACTTTTATTGTTGAAAGGATTTACTTGAAATGCGAGGACATTAAAGTCCCCAAGAACAACAAGTCGCTTGGAAACAAGTAGATCTAAGGAAGCTACCAATTCACAGAATATCTTGAAGTTGCTGTCACAAATGGTAGGTGGGATGTAGACAAAAAGTAGATAAAGTACAAAATAGTTAATAGTAATCTTACAAACTACAATATCTATAGATGGTAACAAATTATGTATGATTCCAAGATAAACGCTCTCCGATTTAAAGGTGTTGGAGATTGCCATGAAGGATCCGCCTCCACGCGAGGCATCTACTTTCCTTAACTCTCTGTCAGCTCTGAATACAGTATATGCTCCAGTAAAGAGCTCAGAATTAGAAATGTCCTCTGACGTTCTGATAAGATAGCGACATATAAGATGAATTGATGGATTTATTTATGAGTTTAAGCGCATTTTATGTCTTACATTATGCCTTATTTTAAAGATTAAGTGTGATGTGTTTTTGTAAATTTGAGTTTAACCCATTAATATTTAATTTAAGCTGGTCGCTGAGAAGAAATTGACCCTTTCTTCGAGTAATGAAAACTTTATTGTACTTTCGCCAAGTAATCTGGTGGAGAAAACATCTTGTCGGACTTGCATTGTCTTATTTATTTAATGTAACACGACGTTTCGGTTGGTAAGTATCTCCAACCGTTATCAAGTGTAAACTGACAGCAAACTACTATTCTATAGGCTTATATACTAGATGTGTGCAGCGATGTGGAAAGGAAAGTCATCCGTGAAAAGAGTTGGGGGGGAGGACACGCCTCTCTCTAGATCCTACACTGTCCTGAGAGTAGAGGCTTCCAGATGTTGGGTATATCGACCCTTGGCTGGCTGAAGATTCCCTAATTCTGTGAAATGAAAGCTGCCTCTACGAACTTCCTCTTCCGCCAGTGCTGTTCCTTATGCAGAATCTTGGCTTTTGACCAGTGGATATTGTGTCCATTATGCCACGTGTGCTCTGCTATTCCGGATTTGGAAACCTCTCCTCTTTGGGTCTAGCTGCGATGTTCCTTCGCTCTGATTTCTAGGGGGCGCTTCGTTTCACCTATGTATAAGTCACCGCACTCACATGGGATCCGGTAGACGCAATTTTTGGTATCCACCATGCCATCTGGTTTGGTCTTTGATACCATGCTTCTGATAGTGGTGCTAGATCTAAAGGCAGTTCTAATATTGTACTTGCTGGCAATGCGTCGGATTTGTTCCGATGTACCCCTAATGTAACTGTGATTATGGACCTGGAAACCTACGAAAACAAGGTTGAGGAAGTTTTGAACAAAGGCGAATACAGGCTACTATCTAAGGATCCAACGACAACCATAGAAGGTCGAATTTACAGAGCACTTAAAAAGTACTCCTCAACATTGTCGGATGCGGTACGCTTTAGGCTGACACCACATTATAGCAAACCTTTACACCTATACGGACTACCCAAGATTCATAAGGAGCAAATGCCTCTGCGGCCCATCACGAGCTCTAGAAATTCGCCGACATCAGAACTCTCGAAATTCCTTTTGGAGATCATTAGACCGATCCAGGGAAATGCAGCGTCTTTCGTGCGAAACTCTGCCTACTTTGTAGACCTTCTTGGAGGGATCGAAGTCGAGACCAATGACAGATTGGTGAGTTTTGATGTCGAAAGTCTCTACACCAATTTACATGGGTACAGGAGAGTCTCTTAACATCATCCGAGACAAACTAAGCAAGGATGCAGCTTTCTCAACTCGGACCACACTGCCTCTGGACGGGGTGATGGAACTTTTGGAGATCTGTCTTCGTACTTCTTACTTTCAGGTCAAGGATAGATTCTACGCCCAAGACGAAGGACTTCCGATGGGTTCATCTCTTTCCCCAGTAGTAGCAAACATCTTTATGAAATGGTTCGAGGAACATGCAATAGATGCCTCCCATTGCAAACCCAAGCTCTGGCTTCGATATGTGGACGACACGTTCATCATCTGGGACAAAGAGGAAAAAGCACTTCAGAAGTTTCTGCTTCACCTCAACAGCTTCAGACCAACAATCAAGTTCACGATGGAGACAGAGAAGGACTCAGCTCTACCTTTCCTAGATGTCCTCGTTAAAAAGGTCGGTGGAAATCTACGAACTTCAGTTTATAGAAAACCAACACACACGGGCCAGTATCTTCACTATGAGTCCAACCATCCTGCAACCACCAAAGTAGGCATCATAAGATCCCTCTACAATAGAGCTCGAACCATCTGTAGAAACGATGAGGATCTCAAGACTGAAGTGGATACCATCTACAAAGACCTACAACAGAATGGATATCCAAAGAAGCTAATAGGTAGGACTATCCAAAGGACGCGTCCAAATCAAATCAGAGACGAGGCCACCACGACAACCAGACTTCTACCCATACCTTACATTAGGGGTACATCGGAATAAATCCGACGTATTGCCAGCAAGTACAATATTAGAACTGCCTTTAGATCTAGCACCACTATCAGAAGCGTGGTATCAAAGACCAAACCAGATGGCCTGTTGGATACCAAAAATTGCGTCTACCGGATCCCATGTGAGTGCGGTGACTCATACATAGGTGAAACGAAGCGCCCCCTAGAAATCAGAGCGAAGGAACATCGCAGCTAGACCCAAAAAGGAGAGGTTTCCAAATCCGGAATAGCAGAGCACACGTGGCATAATGGACACAATATCCACTGGTCAAAAGCCAAGATTCTGCATAAGGAACAGCACTGGCGGAAGAGGAAGTTCGTAGAGGCAGCTTTCATTTCACAGAATTAGGGAATCTTCAGCCAGCCAAGGGTCGATATACCCAACATCTGGAAGCCTCTACTCTCAGGACAGTGTAGGATCTAGAGAGAGGCGTGTCCTCCCCCCCAACTCATTTCACGGATGACTTTCCTTTCCACATTGCTGCACACATCTAGTATATAAGCCTATAGAATAGTAGTTTGCTGTCAGTTTACACTTGATAACGGTTGGAGATACTTACCAACCGAAACGTCGTGTTACATTAAATAAATAAGACAATGCAAGTCCGACAAGATGTTTTCACTGTACCATTGTCTACCACCTTCAAAAACTAATCTGGTGAATGTAAATAAATAAGGCTGGTAATTAAATGCAGAGTATAAATATTACTTCAAAAGTGTTAAACATAGTAGTACTTGCTATTAAATCGTAGTGTTTTAATAACATATATAACACACAATGGAAGCCATTTTGAAGCACTTCCTTGTCAGTAATTTAAATTGACATAAAAGGATTTGTACATTACGACAGAGTTTTTGTATTATGAGATGACAAATAAAAAATATTAAAAATGACAAAAAAAATTCTTTGACGAACAGACAACCCCTCCCTAAACGTATGCTAAAATAGTAGAAAAAATTAATTTACAGTTGAGTCCATTACCTAACGTTTAAACAGTGGCCTGTTATAACGTGTGCCATTGCCATTCTTGTGAAATAAATGCTTTGTACGGCAGCTGTCTAGTCCCCACGTGCGGTTTTAGCATGTCCAGTTAAAAATCATCAAAATAACAAGATCTAACTAAATTTTTATAAAAAAGACGCACCATAAAAAACTATTAGGGCTTCTTTAAAAATTAATAAAGAGAGGGAAAAAAATTACAATTTTCAATTCTGGGGCTCTAAAAAATGGACTTAGCATTAATTGTCAGGATATTCCTTAACATGATTTGAAAAAAAAAATTACCCTGCAGCTGATATAAGATAATGCTTCACGGTAAGTATAGTTTTAGAAAAATTTTAGGTTTATTGTTCAGGAGTATTTAAAACAAAAAAAAACATTAATAGCAAATAAACTACTTAAAACGAAAAAGGAGCCACTACTGCATAAGCTTGTATTTTACGTATTTTGTAATTAAACGAAAATATTATTTTACAATCACAATGTATCGACTTCAGCCTTATTCGTAGAGTTCTCATTCTTTTTGTCTGCATATCCTCAGAGAAAAAATTTAGACATTTTAATGTTGAAAATTCCTTATCAGTGCATATTAAATTTGCGCGTTGTAGTTGAAACTTTACAATGAAAACATGAGTATTGATGTGCTAGGTTGAAGAATACGCCTTAAAGTGTATCTAAATGAAGTTGAAATCACTAGGTCCGTAACGTTAATTGAGAAAGGTTATTCCAGAAGATGAGTCGTAGAAATTCTCAATGCGAGTCGGGCCGCTTTAAGCAGAGCATGAATTCGGTATTTAATTTATGGCATTATCAGAAGAAGGCCCTGTACTCAGCATTACCGGGCCACATCACCTCGAGAAGACCGTTTATTAAGTCTGTGGGCGATTAGGGAACGAACCACTACTGCACGAGCGCTTCAAAACAACTTAGCAGCCACAACAAGAATCAGGATTTTTTGTCCAACAGTACGTAATAGACTTAATCAGTCCACAATAGAGTAATGTTTTGTTTACGGAGTCCAGATTCTGCTTACATCACAACGATGGATGAGTTCTGATATGGCGACGAACAGGTGAGTGGTATTTGGACTTGTGCAACAAATCTGTTTGGTTTGGCGGAGGGTCTATTATGTTTAAGCCTGGTATATGTTTAAATGGGTGTACCGACTTAGTGGTAATTGCAAACGGTTCCTTAACGGCATTACGTTACTTAGAAGAAATTTTAACACTACACATGATTCCTTTTGCGGATAATATGGGAGCAGATTTCATTTTACAATACGATTATGCTAGGCGACGCGTGGCTAGGATAATTTTTTTAATGACCCCTTAATACTATTGAAGTTTTGGAATGACCGGCTTTTAGTCCAGATCTCAATCATATCGAATATCTGTGAGATAAATTGGGACGTAGATTATTGGGGCGACAACCTATGCAAACTATACACCAACTTGACGAACTTGTATGCCCAGTTGTTATGCTGAAGTTATGAGAGCCAGAAGAGCGCATACTCACTACTAGGAACAGTTTTAAGATACTGCCATATTAAAGGATGGAAAAAATAAAATCATTATTTATTGACTTATTGAAATTTGATTTTCTTGTTCTTAAATAACATATCCGACAGGTTTAAGACTTTTACAATTTTAATAGTAGTCTTTTACAAAAAAAGCAAAAAACGATACTTTTTTCAAAAACTATTATACAAATAATTATTTAAATTTTTTGAGTAGTCTATCTTAAGATGGGTAAAGAATTAAAAGAAAGTTTATAGAACAAAAATTGTTCATTTTGGTCAGTAGAAGTGAAATTTTAAATATTGCTAGATAAACCTGGGTTACCCTATGTAACACAGTCTATAAAAAAATAAAAAATGGATCAGACGTTTACTTCAATTCAAAGAAGTTCTTAAAATAGATTTACTACTCGTACTCCTCCATTGTCAGTCAATAAAAAGGTGGTTTAAAATCTACGTTTTAATAAACCTCAGTTTTTTCGTAGATAAAGTTGTACAGGGATGTTTCCAAATGACTGGAATAGGAAAATCTACCATTTATATATTATTGCGGGAAAGAAAGGTAGGACATAATACAAGATGACCAGTCAGAGTCTTTGATAAAGACACTAAACCAGCTTTGAACAAATTTTAATGGAGCTTGATCGAGACGATTGAATTGCTTTAATGAGTAAAGAACTCTTCGATCCTGTGGTTGATCGCTTAATTATTATTTCACGAAGTGACAAGCTCTTCATCAGATAACGAAGATTATAAATTAACTATTTTTTTAAATTAATTATGTTATATTATTAAAGTTTATTTAAATAAGAAGACAAAATATATTTTTTGTATGATTCAAAACATATGTGTTATTATTTATATATTTTTTTTTAACTTTTAATAACGTTATAATATTTAGTTTAATTTATATTGCAATACCCTGCCTGCACGCCTTTGTCGTACCGTTTTCAGTATTTATCCAATAGATAACAATAGAAAAAGCTCATAAACCAACCCCAAACCACCCGAGTCTACTACCTGCATTTCGTTAAAAGAGTTAATTTCGAAATGCAACGTATGACAAAGTGGTATACATTATTGGAGGGTCACCTATTATGCCCCTTTCGCAAACCTAATAAGCTTTTATTACTCTCTGCCTATTTGAAATAGACTATAGTTGCTTTTATTAAATTAAAGTATTAAATACCACAAATTAGAAAAGGAGTTATAATTAAAATCATTGAAATAAACGAATGGTAAACAAAAATCTTATAGAAACCTATTTGTCTTTGTGGCTTAAAGACATTTCACTTGCGCTAAAAAATCGTTTACGGGGACACTTATAGAATATTTCAAGTATCAATGAGAAGAGTATAGAATATATAAGAGATGTCATTTTCAACACATGTATAGTTTACTCAAAGATATACTGTTGATCTTTTGACCGCAATAAAACCTTAATTATCTATTGGGACAGATTAAAAATTTAATATTTACCTGCATTGCAAAATATTAAGTATACCTACGATTGATGGCAAAAAAATTAAATATGTGTATATATTTATACCCGAGTTTAGTCCGAATTAAAACTGGTATTGTTAG
This sequence comes from Anthonomus grandis grandis, assembly GCF_022605725.1. Classification (NCBI taxonomy): domain Eukaryota; kingdom Metazoa; phylum Arthropoda; class Insecta; order Coleoptera; family Curculionidae; genus Anthonomus; species Anthonomus grandis. The sequence goes on from NC_065565.1 coordinate 2,353,746, forward strand.
GTCTGTAACTATTATACTTTACGCCTGTAAGTATATACATATTATAAAAGGATAATTTTTAACAAAGCTTAGTATTATAATATTTTCCGGAACAGTGTTCTGCCGAGTATATAAGGAACGACATCGCCGAGAGTAGTAAGTTGTCAGTTTAGTGAAGTAAAGTTCGGAATATTGGCGCGTGATTTAAATAGTTCAATACTTAGAACATTGAATACACTAGAATAAACATTGGCTGCTTTCGATTGAGCGCAACATCTACACAGGGGGCAGAGGGGATAATTTGTTGATAAACATGCTTAGTATTCCATGTTGCCAATGATTACTCAATTTTAACAGAAAAAAATTAAGTGATATAATAAATTATTATAATTAGCAGAAACTAAGTTGCATTCTTTTTTATAAAGCAAAAGATAGAGTGAAACTCATTTAATAATCAAAACTATTTTGTACTATATTTACACTAAACACTACCAAATCTAGAACGCAGCATAGTCGTTTGCCAGCAACATATTTATAGTCCACGCCCACTGTTATTTCATCAATATAATGCCCATATATCCTAAAACTCCAAAGGAGTTTTAATGATTTTTTGTCTAGATACACTCTTAAAAATAGATGAATAAAAATTCAACAATTGTATAGATTTTACATACAATTTAATTCTGGAAATGGTACAGAATCAATTTGTGTAGAATTTCTTTATGCTATTGTGTTAAAACAACTGTGGTTCTATAATCAACAAATTGTGTATCAATTTGATTTATTTTATTGTATATATAATACACTATTTGTGTACTTAAATTCGACAATATTTTATATTTATTTAATATAATTGTTCAGTAAATAAGCAAACTCTTAGTGTTTTTTTAACATAATATGTACAGGACAAAAACACAATTTGTGCATTTTAAATACACACGTTAGTGAATTAAATAAATAAGACAATGCAAGTCCGACAAGATGTTTTCACTGTACCATTGTCTACCACCTTCAAAAACACGTTAGTGTAGGTTGTTTTTACAGTATTATTTTCTTTCATTTCAACTATAAAATTTTATTACAAATTGTGTATAATAATACTATATATTGTTTTATTAATTTAAATATAGTGTAGGTTACTTATTTTAGGTTTGTATATCAAATTAAGTCTTGTAAAAAATGGGAAATAAGTGAGGCCCAACGTTTGGTAAGAAAAGAAGTCATATTAGAAAAATACAGATTGAATATGTATTTTCCTAATTTGACTTATTTTCTTTTTATCAAACGTTAGGCCCCACTTTTTCCCATCGTGTTAATTAATTTACTTATTTAATTTTAAGCAAATTATGACTTTTTTCCATATTGACTGTTTTTCCCAAGCACTCTAACATTTATGTTTTATAAAAATTTTAGTTGTATAGGTAGGGTAAAAAATTCAATTGTTTTAAAAAAACATTTTTTTATTTAAATACCTTTTAAAAAAGTACACATAACCTGTACAACAAAACAAAAAAACTTTAGTAGTAGTATTACAAATACACATTAGGAACGCAAATAGGAACTTAAAATGGAAATTCTTAGTTGTAAAAACAGGATTTTAACCTAAAGGCTAATAAACACATACATTTATGTACAGGGTCATTTTTTATATTTGCGTGCCCATAAACAGGGGTAATGTAAGTGATAGAAAAAAACTTTTTATACAAAAGTTGCATACTTTTTTCCGTATTATCTTTTAGATTTGTAAAAAAAAAACATAAATTAAAATCAGGGAAAAAGGTCTTTCGATTTAGCAGAAAATATATAGTGTTTCATTTTAATAAATTAACTTGCTATTGTTTTATCAACTTTGCTATGCGCTTTTGTTTTTTTTTTTACAACTCTAAAAGATAATACGGAAAAAAGTATGCAACTTTTGTATAAAAAGTTTATCTATCACCCTGTATATGGGCTCGCAAATATAAAAAATGACCCTGTACATATACATGTATGTAGTTACTTAACATCTACAGTATATCAGGCGGGTAATTGTTAACAAAACAACAATCATTTACTGCTATCAATTTTTTTTTAACACATGGTGTTGAAAATTGCACTTTTCATAACTTAAGGAGCTTTAGAGCTAATTCTGTTAAAAATAGAAAAAAAACCTTAGAAATCATTTAAAAAGTTTAAATTAAAAACACGAAATGGAAAATTGAAATCTGTTTTTTCTTCATAACAGAATTAGCTTTAGATCCCTTTTAAAGTCATAAAAAGTGCCATTTTCAACACCTTATATTAAAAAAATAGTTAACAAGTATGACATTATGATACATGAAAATTTTTAACATTTTATGTAGAATTTAAAAATGTGTTGACTATAGGGTGGTTCGTTTACAATAACTAAAGTTTTGGCATGTTTACATACAGTGCATTTTTTTTATCTCGGGTCATAGGGTTTTACGTGTAATACTTTCAATCCCATGTTAGAACCTGTTTTATTTAATCGATAGGATTGAAACTTGGAACAAGAGAAGTTTAAGTTAACAGACTTTAAAAAATCCCATTATTTTGCAAAAAAATTTGCGAGAAATCTATTTAAAATACGTTTTTCTGATGAAAAAGTTTGCTTTTTCTGCACCTCGTAACCTTCATTACCTTTACACTTCAAAGCAGGTAGACAAATATCTGACAGTGACACAAAATAATTTCCTCAAAAAATAGGTTTCTCGCAAATTTTTTTGCAAAATAATGGGATTTTTTAAAGTCTGTTAACTTAAACTTCACTTGTTCCAAGTTTCAATCCTATCGATTAAATAGAACAGGTTCTAACATGGGGTTGAAAATATTACACGTAAAACCCTATGACCCGAGATAAAAAAAATGCACTGTATACTGGATTTTCATAACCCATGGAAATCAAAATGATTGTTATTTCGTTTTAAATCACCCTTCATCAATTTATTTTAAAATCACTTAATAAAAATAAATGACACAACAAAACGAAAAAACTTAAAAGAAAATAGAAATACCTAATAGGAACGTAATTAGGAACTTAACGAAAATTCTTATGTAGGTACATATCTACATATTAACAACATATAGTTTTAAGCTAAGGGTTTTATTTACAGGTACATAATAATATGCTCCTGGAGTTAGTCCAATAAATCCCACTCCTTAAGTTTATCTTCAACGAATATATCAATTTTTTTCTTATGCAATTTTAACACTTTTAACACTTAATGAAACAAAAAAATCTTAAAACAAATTGAACGAGTTGAACACCTGTGGCACTGGGAATTATAGCAATGCTGCCAAATCAAATGTATCTTAAAGATTACACCGCCAATTAAAAAAGTTACGTTTCCTTTTTCCTTACGCGTGTTATTATCACGATATTATTTAAACAAATAAAATTAGAACTTATGCTGATTGGGCTTATTTTTAAATATCCTATTAAATAATTTTCAATTAACAACTTTAAATCGACTGCAAGTTTTGATGAATACCTTTACAACTGTTTAATATTGAATCTGGCAACATTGACGCTAACAACGAAGTTCTAGCGGCAAAGGCAAGGGCGTCGGGCGCGTCCTCCTTTATACACAATTGTGTATTATAACTACACAATACATGTTTTAAAATTCTATAATTGTGAAAGACTATTAGCAAGAATCTTTTTTATTCTACACAATTGTAAATAAAATCAACACGAGCCAGAATAAAAAATTAATTAAAAATTGTAGTAAAAATATACTTGGTTATTACTACTAGGATTTTTTACCAAACTGCATTGGATTTAAAAAAAAAAGTAGAATATTTATACACATTATTTTAATAATTAATATCCACTTATGGTGTATTAATTTAATATGCAATAATTATATGAAATATACACATTAAAACATATACAAAATGCCTGAGAATTTTTATACAGAACTGTAAGATATTATCTAACAATTGTGTATTAAAATTAAACATTTTTTTTTACACAACAAAATGTGAAAAAATCCATCGGGATTTTTCTGTGTGTATTAACAATGGATAACTAAATCGGTTTATAGTGGGTATAAACCTCGACAAACTAAGGATTTTTGTAAAAATTAAAAGTTTAACTTTCAAAGGATTTGAATTAAACTTTTTTCTGCAATATATCAGGTGTCTTAGGAAAGTGGTTCGCCCCTATAACTTTTTTAACTTTTAAGTTAAAAAAATGAAATTTGGTACGTGGGTGTAGCACCCAAATTGGGATTGGCTGACGTATTCAGTTGTTTTCTGGCACTTCCGGTTTAACCCAAAATTACCCTAATTTTCTTATTTTAAATAGGATCTCCCAATTTTTTTGACATATTTTAAAATACGTAATTATAAATAACATTGTAAGAAAAATGATGGCATTTTTCTTACTCCATATGGCAACTTTTGACAGCTAACCTTTAAATTATTTAATTATTTATATTACAATCTAGAGTGCCATGAATAATTTAAAATCGTTAATTTTACATAAAGTAGTCCTAGAAAAATATAATTAACTCTCTTTTGTTTTTCACAGATTTCCTAGATGCGTCTTAAGTTTGCAAAATCGTATTTTCGCCTATAACTAAGTTTTTTCCAATAGACCCAGGGTGGCTCATTACCATAATTAAAAAGTGTATTTTTTTACAAATAATTTAATACCAGACAATCGATATTTGGTAATTCTAATAAATTAAAATTCTATTGGAATTTTTCTATTAGAATTTTTATCTGTTTATTCTAATAATAGAAAAGAAATAATAAAATTTCAATAATGCTGGTTTTTTGAAAGTACCTACTATCGATTATCTTATACCAAATTATTTGTAAAAAAAAATATACTTTTTAACTATGGTAATGAGCCACCCTAGTTCCATTTAAAAAATTGAGTTAGAGCCGAAAATACGACTTCGCAAACTTTAGACGCATTTAGAAAAGCTGTGAAAAACAAAGGAGAGTCAATTATGTTTTTCTAGGTGTAATATTGATGTAAAATTAATGATTTGAAATTATTCATGGCACTCTAGATTGAAATTTAAAAAATTAATTAATTTAAAGGTTGGATGTCAAAAGTTGAAATATAGAGTGTAATTTTTCGTAGATAATTTCCTATCAAAATGTGTTAAAAAAGTTGGCGGGTCCCATTTAAAATAAGAAAGTTAGGATCATTTTTGGTTAAACCGGAAGTGACAGAAAACAACTGAATACGTCAGCCAATCCCAATTTGGGTGGTACACCCACGTACCAAATTTCATTTGTTTAACTTAAAGATCAAAAAAGTTATAGTGGCGAACCACTTTCCTAAGACACCCGGTATAATAAATATCTAAACGGATTAAATTTACGGTTGCAACCCTCTACAAACGAAAGTTTTTTGATACAACCTTATTGAGTTAGATGTTGAGAAACGGCTTTAGTTTGTAGAGGTTTATAACTACTATTCATCGATTAAGTTATTGATTGTTAATATCTGAACAAAAAATTAGTAAAATTTCTTGAGAATTTCAAGAGATACGGGCATTATATCAATTAGATAACAGCGGGCGCGGACTATAAATAGGCTCCTGGGAAACAACATATGCTGCGTTCTAAATTTTGGGTTGCTGGATATCGATCGGACCTTGTTTCAGACATAAACAAAAATATCTAGAAAAAAATACAAAGGGGCAACATCGGATACTTGCATTGTTAATATCGAGGTATTTTACGTTGCCAAGTTGCTTTTTTTTCATGAACCTGTTTGTCAGGAATCTTTTTTTTTTATTCTGAAAAATTTGTTAATTACTCGCGGAGTATATATTACTAGTTTATTACTAGCAAATAAACGAAACTTTTAAAGAGTGCATTTTCACCCGTTACAAAATAGAACACATTAAAAATATGCAGTGGATTAAGGAAAATATAATAATATATTGAATAAAAAATTGGAAAGTCGAGTTGACATCATTATCTGAGAGATGGTGAACTGAAACAACCTCGCCTATGGTTTGCAGCTAGGCTTATTCTAGGCATTCAATATTCTACGGTTAAATATAAATACAGTAAAAAAATAAATATTTCTAGTAGTCGTGAGTGAAGGTGTTTTCGTAGTAAGGTGTGTAAATAAATTAGTTGACCCTATTCAATTATTTTAATTTACACCTAAGGAACGGGAAAAAATGCTACAGTAGTAAGATCTTAACTATTCTTGTGTTGGACATTTTCTTGATTAATTTATTTTTTATGCAACCAAGATTTCTTATTACTGCATAAAAACACAGAGAGGTTTAAGTTTTACTCGAATCAATTACGTTACATCTTGCTATTCCAAATACAATTTATGTTGATCTTTTATTCACATTTAAGTTTTATCATGAAAGATATATGCGAGACATTTTACTAAAAAAACAATTACTTGTCATAAATTTGTTTAGTTTGTCATTCAAAAAATTCCTTGAAAGAAGTTTACAATTTAAATATCTGCATGAACTAAATCATAAATTCAGAAATGAACCTAATTATTATGGCAGCAAAAAAACATTTATGAGCAACTTTTTGTGACGTTATTCTATAAACGTTTTATAAAAAAAAATACCATAGGTGATGAATTATATTACCAAAAAATAAATAAAATGTTGATGTAAAAGGCTATATTCTTAATAGTAGTATTTGTTAGGATGCTTTCAAACATGATGAAAAACATAAGTATGAGTATAAATACAGTGCTTTCATTTCAAAACGATCCACCGATAACTTTCTTAAAAAAAAAAAAAAACACGTCGAATTAGATATACAGAGGGACGTTTAATTATGCATTTACTGAAGTTCTGTCAATCACCTCCTCACCTCTAGGTAACCTCACTTTAATATGTCAAATGGGAACCCCCATCGTGTGTTTCATCATAGTAAGCAGCGTAAAATTCTCTATTCAACGGTACCAAAAAAAAAATGAAATCGGTAAATGTGTAAGCAAATAGTTAGCGAAAATGTCTAGAAATAATGAATATTTTATTTATTTCAAACTTTGGTATGTCAAATGGCTACCCCATGGTGTGATACATTATTTTAAAGGGCATTCATTATGCTATCAATAGTTGTAAAAAAAATATAATTGATTGACCAAGAAGCAATTAAAGTGTAAATCGGTAGGGTAGAAAAACAAAATTTAATTAGTTTAGCAAATTTATTTTATTAAATGTTCAAAATGCGCGCCGCTATTAGCAAGCTAATAAAAAAGCCTATTTTCAAACTCCTTACGAACATTGGCAAGGGTCTGCCCGCTAATTTCTCTGCATTCTTGAAATATTCTATTTTTTAAATTCTCAATACTCTCAGGTGGGGTTTTATAATTTAATTTTCAAATTTTCTTCCAAAAAAAATGATCCGATTATTTCATTCCCATAAATTCCTGCCCAAACATTAATTTTTTGGGGATATTGGGTATGGCCTTCCCGAAAAACATGCGGATTTTCAATATCCCAGTATCTACAGTTGTCTGTTCACCAGGCCATTTAAAAAAAAGGTCGATTCGTGACTGAAGCAAATGTTCTCCAATAAATGGGGATCGTCGTCAATTCGCTGGCACATTACTTCACAAAATTGAATTCTCCTATCAAAATCATCTTCTCCGAGTTCATGAAGAATATGAATTTTATAAGGAAAGAACTTATTATGTATGGAACCAGTGGAAATATTTGTTAGTTTTGCGGCCTTTAGTATAGACAAAGTTGGATCCATAGCAAATTGTCCTAGTACTTCAACTTGGCATGCTTCATCGACAACTCTATTTTCATATTTTTTCTTATTGCAAATCGATCCCGTCTCTCCAAATTTTCGTATCAATTCTAATCGTATTTAACGTACTAAACGTATTTATGGCTCACTTTTTTATCTTGATACCTTTCATTAAATGCTCTCGCGGTTCTGCGAGCACACCGATCTTGAGCTCCATAAAGGAAAATTATTTCTATTCTTTCGGCTAGCGTATACAAAATTTTATTAACTCATTGTTTTAACTAAAATTGAAAAATTGCACACGTCAAACTGACAGTTTTAACAATAATAAATCGCCTGCTTTTTAAACGCCTTAAAAATGTTTTGCAGTGTTTTTTTGTACCTATTAGGTAGGTTTCGCAAAAAATATAAGTGAAATAAATACACATACAAAGTTATAAGACTGCAAAGATTTTTGCAAAAAATTTGAAGACACTCTTTTTTCTCGCAAATAACGGTACACATTCTTTACTTAAAAAAATAAATAATTTGCTTGAACTAAATGTACTGTTTGTTACCACACATTTTAACTTCTAAATTGCTTGTATTTTTTTTTTTTGATGATCTATTATAAAAAATGTAAGAATTTTAAAATGATGTAGGTACCACACTAAAAGTATTCATTTAAAATACCAAAGTTTGGCGTAAATAAAATATTCATTATTTCTAGACATTTTCGCTAACTATTTGCTTACACATTTACCGATTTCATTTTTTTTGGTACCGTTGAATAGAGAATTTTACGCTGCTTACTATGGTGTATCTATCACAAGATGGGGGTTCCCATTTGACATATATTAAAGTGAGGTTAGCTGGAGGTGAGGAGGTGACTGACAGAACTTCAGTAAATGCATAACTAAACGTCCCCCTGTATATCTAATTTGACGTGTTTTTTTTTTCTTTTTTTTTTAAGAAAGTTATTAAGGGTGGATCGTTTTGAAATGAAAGCACTGTATAATATGATAAATTTTAAAGACAAAAACAAAAGCCGAAAATATTTGGCCATCAAATAGTCAAAAAAACGGTTACTTTGGCTCAAATATAATTAAGTTCAGAAGAAACCTAAAACCCTATGTAAATTAACACCAATAGTGAATTCTCCCGGCAATATCAAGTCTGAAACAAGGCTCTCTGAAAACGAGAAAACTTGCAAAAAGTTTGATTAAATTAGCAATCGCTCTCTTTGCTTTTAGAAATAAAAAAAATTATACAAAAATTTTTAGCGTGGATCATAAAAGGGATTCTTGAATTAATCTTGGCTGGCGGGCTTCGTGAAACTAATTTAAATATCTCGAAAGTAAAATAAATTTAAGAGCCTCAACGTTTAAGTTATTCTGTAATAGTTCGCTATATTACATAATTAAATTTTAATAAAAATCCCATAAAAGGCAATTGTTATTAAAATTAATTAAAAATATATATCTATGAACTATACAGGATTGTCCACTCTAAAACGTAACTATATACTTTTGATTGAGTTTTGTTATGCGATGCAGGTCATTATGTACTACGTGTTACACTATTTATAATACAGTTCCTTTTTCAGCAGGTCGGTGTTATGAAATTTGTAAACTTAACGTAAAATTTAAAATTGCATTCACGTTCAGTATTATCAGAATTTCAAAATTACACAGGGTGTCTCTAAAAGGTTTGTACAAAATCCTAAGACATGAGGTCAAAATTATTCTATTTAAAACAACTTATCTTAGTCCAAAGTTGCTTCATTTTTTAGTTATAGGATGTTAAATTTAAAAAATAATAATCGATTTAATTTTTAATTTTTCAATATTTTGCGACTTGCCACTTTGAAACAATTTACCTAACGCTTTTAAGTATAAAAGGTACCCTTATTAGAACTTGCTAAAATTAACTGTTTTCTTCAAAATATTTCGTATTTTAGTCTTTGATGCCGCACCGAAATGATTAAAAATTGGAATGGAATTTTTTGTGTTGTTACTTTTAACGTAGTACATTTACCAAGTGTTCAAAATGACCTCTGTCAACATGAATAAACATATTAACATGGCGTAAAAAGTTATAATGTACTCTTTGCATCAACTCCTCATAGTTCTTCAGTATATTGGCTGCATTTTGAATCCTTGCCCACAACTCTTCTTCTGAATTAATTGCTCTAGAGTACACCATTATTTTTAGTGACCCCCACAAAAAATAATCTAAGAGCTAAAACACACGGAGCTGTTTGAGAGCGTTTTGTGAGTTTCGGAGCATCGTTTATGGGCTTTGTGTGTTTCAAAACACACGAGAAACTTTCAGAGTCGGCGGCAGCGCGTCCCCTCGCATCAACCATGTGCCATGAACGCGTTTTTATTACTTCAGTCGGCGGATCATTTATGGGTATTCAGTGCTGCGAAACACACGCAGAGCATTTTTCGAGCTGTTTGAAAAGGCAGTGTTGTCAGTGTGTAAGTTAATTATTAGTAAAAATGGAATTATTCATGCTCGATACCGAGAAACTCATTAATGAGATCCAGTTAAGACCCGCGATTTGGAATATGTGTCTTTTTTCAATTTTCCATTCATTTTTCAGTCTCAATTTTGGAATAAGGGAAACCTTATTATAGGGTGTATCCAAAACCGCCGCTTTCTTTTCTTTTTAATTGTTTGTGATAATACATTTGCAGTTAATAAAAAAAGAAACTCTTCATCACTACTACTACTGTCGGATGAACTCATTTCGAATGTCTTCGCTATACATCTGACAACAGCAAACTGATTTTTTTTCCACAACACGCGCGAGACCAGCGCTAGCGGCCGACTCGGCACAAAACGCTCTCAAACAGCTCCGTGTGTTTTAGCTCTAATGGAGTCAAGTCCGATGAGCGTGGTGGCCAGTTTACAGGAGCGTAATTTCCTCTTAAAAATCCATCTATTTGGATATTGTTGATGCAAATAATTCTGAACATGTAAAGTGAAAAGCGGTGCAGCACCATCATGCATGAACCCCATATCTTGCCGAAGTTGTAATGGCAATTCTTTTTATTAATCCGGTATCCTATTATGTAACCAACCCGCTTGGCATGTCAAGCTCTAAAACAAATTTACCCCAGGTAAATAGAATCATCGATCCAGAATCTCGCACTGTTTCACCAGGTTGTCCCACAGATTCTGGGGAGGACAAAGACTTGATAAAGAGAAAACAATATTAGAAAGATATAGAAACATCAAAAAGATCAGATAGATAAAGATAAAGAAAACAGATAAACTTGAAAATTGCAACCTATAACACCAGAACACTGCTGTCCGAAGAGAAGCTTACCGAAATAGAACTAGAACTAAGCAAAATCACATGGGATATAATGGGACTCAGTGAGGTTAAAAAACAAGGAGAAAGTTTACAGATGGTAAAATCTAGGGATGCTTTCTATTACTATGGAAAAGAGCAAACATCAGTGGGCGAAATTGGTTTTCTGGTGAACCGAAAACAAGGAGAAAATATTGTGGAAATAAAAACAATCTCGACGAGATATACATAACTTTAAAACTCAACAAGCGATAGAATTATTCAAGTTTATGCACCAACATCAGAACACAGTGAAGAAGAGATGGACATATTATAACTCACTCTCATTTTACCATTTTATGTGGCGACTTTAACGCCAAAATTGGACTAAAATCAGATCCGATAGAGTCCGCTTTAGGAAATTTTGGCGGCCCAGAAAGAAATGACCGTGGTGAAATGCTACTAAATTACCTACTGGAGAAAAACTTATTTGAAATGAACAACTTTTTCCACAAAAAACCTCACAGACGATTGATATGGAAAAGCCCAGATGGGAAAGCTCTAAACAAAATATAGATCCACGTCGGTAAAGAAATGATCAAACTAACCAGAGATACCAAAAGCAAGACATGGACCCCAGCAAAGGATAAGAACGCATTTGAAAAATACATCTTTAAACCACTTCTAATTAAAACACCCACCAACGATATAAATAACCTAAATAGTCAAATAATTTCAACAATAACGGAAGCTCAAGCTAAAAGAAGAAAAAATCACTATGGATACAAAACAAAAAATGGAGCAAAGAAAGAAAATGAGCTTGGAAACGACAATTCGATTATTTTTTAGTAAAAAAAAGCAGGCTCCAACTTAAATTTAGCAATTTATTTCAGTTCTCTAGCATTTATAGTTACTTCACAATTAATTTTCAAAGTTCGATTAAATACGCCATGTTTAATTTTTTCCTTGTACCAGCGCGGCCGGGATGATACGTCACAGGCGCCCAAGTGGACGCGATGACCGACGCTAGCATGTCGACCGCGCACGCTGCTTTGTTAATATTATTATTATGCATGTTTTTGCTGTTGTTTGTGTTTTTCAAAATGTCTGCTCCACATACCTGCTATAAATATTGTATTGTATTTTAATAAGTTCATATATACATATGTTCTATGTCGAAAAACGCCTTAGGCAAAGAAAATAGTTGGACCGGTATTAGCCTATATTTACAATGTTAACGAAGTGAGCCGAATTTTTCTCGCATTATGGTGACACGCTTACTTGTTTTTGAGTGTATTTTAAGAGATTCTTGGTTTTTTTTAAGTAAAATTTTTGGTTAAATCTATACTTTTTGGATATAACATCAAAGTGGGATGTTCAGTGTTTTGATTTAAAGTTCGTAAGAAAAATAATTGCCAAATGACATTTTTGCAAATTTGGTGGTAAGCAGCTCGTTTCAGGTGTTATTTTCCTTGTCTAAGAAAAATGCTACCCTAACAACTTGAAATAAACGTCATTGTTCTTATAAACTTCTGTTGTATTTATTTTTGGGAAAATATACATATATTTTTTTAAATTTTCCAAGCCCATTGGAGGTGATAAAGATGCTGATGAACACACAATCACAAATATTAATAGAGAGGTGTCAAAAGCCATTAGGAGGGATTTGCGAGACTACAAGAACCAGAAAGTTGTGCAGACAATTGAGCAGTACAAAAGCATAAAGGTGTTAAGGAGAAAATTAACAAATAGTAAAAAGGAAATCTTTAAGCTTAGAGACCAAAAAGGGGCAACTAATATCAGACAGAGAAGAGATGTTACGTATAGTAGAAGGGTTCTATGAAGCACTATATACAAATCAAATACCTATAGATCTAGCAGAACACACAACACTTAAAGTAATAAACCAAGGCTCAGAAGACATTCCTGATATCAAGAAAATGAAGGATAACAAAGTCCCTGGAGAGGATAAAGTTGTTATAGGTGCCATTAAACTGGGAGGAAACGTTTTAATAAATGAAATAAAAAATCTCTTTAATTTGTGCCTACAGGGTCGGGATATTCCCATGTCCTGGAACAACTCATTAATGATCCTCCTCCATAAAAAAGGTGATAATACAGACTTAGAAAAATCTGGATATAAAATAAATGATCGTCTACAATGCCTTAAGATCTTTATAGAAAAAACGGTGAAATACAATAAACATCTTTTCTCTTTTTTTTTTGTTGATTTCCAAAAAGCATTCGACACGGTAGAATTAACTTTAATCCTTAGAGCATTGAGAGACTGCAGAATCGATTACAGATACTCCATGATCATACAACAGATCTATGAAAATGTAACAACGACAGTGAAACTACATACTATCACAAAAAAAATAAAAATAAAAAGGAGAATCAGGCAAGGAGATACTATGTCTCCAAAACTGTTTACTGCAGTGTTAGAACATGCATTTAAAACTTTGAAATGGGGTGACAAGGGTGTGAATATAGATGGTGAAAAACTAAACCACCTTTGCTTTGCAGATCACATAGTATTTATAGTCGACGATTTGAAAGACGCTAAAGAAATGCTGGAACAACTACAACACGCTATACGGGACCTTGGTTTAAAAATAAACTATAACAAGACCAAAATGATGACAAACTTGGTACCTAGTGTTTCAATCAGATTGGAAAACACCGATCGTGGATAAGTACGTGGGTAACCACGGACACGAAACAAAAATTGGCAGAGATAGCCAGACTACTGAACTGCTGAGAAGGATATCACTGTGATATATTTCAATAAACTCAGTGATATATTTAAAAATGATGTTCCAGTTCACCCTAAAAGAAGAGCATTTAATCAATGTGTATTTCCGGTTTTGATATATGGCGCAGAAACACTAACTCTCACTAAACTAAATATGAAAAAACTACAAATAACACAACGTAAAATGGAGAGGTCTATGCTTGGTCTAACTAGCGTCGACGATATTGTAACACGCATCGCAAAACTTAAGTGGAAATGGTCGAAGTGGAATGGCTGGTCATATTGCGAGATGGCAAATGGACTAAGAGAAATTCGGAATCGGGACCAAGATCGGACAAACGAAGTAGGGGAAGACCACCAACTCGATGGACGGACGACCTCAAAAGAATTATCAGTAACTGGGTTGCAACTGCACAAGATAAAAGGACTTGGAGACTTATGGAGGTGGCCTATGTTCAACAATGGACGCGTTTGGCTGGATGATGAGCGTATTATGTAAATGTTTTAAATAATCCACACCAGTTAGCCTTGGTGGTAAAATTACGGGACCGATTATAAAATTGGCATTGATTTCTGCCCACACATTGACCCTAAGCTCATGTTGAAAATGAGTTTCTTCTCAGCGTAAACATGTTTATTATGAAAATTAATTACACCACTTTTCGTAACGCATGCTTAATCTGTAAACAAAATTTGCTTAGCAATTTAAATCTTATTTTCTGTTTTGTTGATAAATTGACAGAGGCCCAAATGTTGTTCTAAATCCATAGGCAAAAGGTATTGTACCTTTGGGATGTGGTATGGATAAAGCTGCTGTTCCTTAGACACTCCTGCTTCTAAACCTAAGCGTCTAGTGCAGGATCTTTATAGAGTCTTTTTAAAATTTGTTCCTTCATCTGAGGTGTCCTAATCATACGGTGTCATCCATAATTGACAGTTACAAGAGTAACACTACCGGTTTTTCTAAGGCGTCTCTCAATAGTAGCAAATGTTTGATGATTTACTATACGCCGGTTTGGAAATATTTGCCGATATACTTTAACACTTTTTCGACCAATTCCTTCACAATACCCAAAAACTAATAATATATCCGTCATTTCTGCAAAACTGTATTTTTCAGCCATGCTTTATTTATTTCCGCACTAGCAAATTCTCACTGAAACACGTATGCTTTTTTGTTCCGATCATATGGATGATAACGAATTCTGGTGTAGCATCAAAAACTAATAAAACACGAAATATCTTGGTAACGGTTAATTTTAGCGACTTCTAACAAGAGTACCTTCCTTACTCAGTTTAGGAAAATTGTTTCGTTTATAAAAAAAATACAAAAACCACACTTGCAAAAAAGTGATGGCCATTTTACACCATTAACAGTGCAGTGTGGAACGCTTTAAATCGGCTATTTTGACCTTAGGAATATGTCCTATAGTCCATTTCTTAATCCGTAGGAGCACACGAAAGGGTCGATAGCCATAAAACGGTCGTAAACCATTGGCGTCCCACTTTTCAAGTACATTAAGACCTGAATGTTTTCATTTGTTGAATTTATTTAATAGTGCAAGAAATAGGCCAATTTTAGCCATAAATTTTTTGAATTACTTAAGTACCTAATGAACAAGTTCTTTTTGACCCTTATAAGTAGATATTGTCTAGGTAGGTAAATATGGAGGTATAAGTATTATAGGTACCTAAATTGTGCAATCTTAAATGCAAACAGGTAGTTATATTTTATGGTATATAATGTTTTAGCCCCGTAATGTGTAAAGGTGTTTTAGATTTTAAAAGGACTATAGTACTAAACGTACATGATGCACTTGTGCATCAAATGCCTCTAAGTACTGTTAGAAATCTAGTTTCTACATGTGCCAATATGACAGGCATAAGTAAAGCAACAATTTACAGACTTCTTAGTGACAGAAAAAGTGAAAACCGTGAGAACTTGCCTAAGAAGAGTGTAAAGAAAACTGCCGGTAGGAATACAAAAGGAAGACAAAATAGAAAATCTATTTTAATAGATAAAGAAGAAATAGTCTGTTGGAAAAGAAAGTATTTAAGGCAAATTAAGGAGTATCTAAAGGAAGGAAGAAACATTTATTATTTGGATGAAACCTGGCTTAACGAAGGACACACCCTGAGCAAGTGTTGGCAGGATAAAAATGTTGGAAGCTCCCGTCAGGCTTTTTTAGAAGGTTTATCGACTGGCTTGAAGTTTCCTTTTGGTAAGGGCCACAGATTAATAATTACACATATTGGGAGCTATAAAGGATTTTTAAATGGCGGTCTGTTTGAATTGGAATCGGAAGTCAACTAAGGATTACCACGAAGAAATGAACGCTGATGTTTTTGAAGATTATTTTTCCGAAATGATGAAGTCAATTCCCGAAAATTCAATTATTGTTATGGACAATGCCAGCTACCATTCAAGATTAATAGAAAAATTACCATCATCCTGCTGGCGAAAAGGGGAAATAAAAAACTGGCTTACCGAAAAAGCATTTCCTTTTTGAGATGACGCGGTAAAAGCAGAGCTTCTGACAATAGTTACAGAAAATAAACCAAAATATAAAAGACACGTTGTTGACGAAATAGCAAAACAACACAATATAACTGTACTTCGTTTGCCACCTTACCATTGTGAATTAAATCCTATAGAGTTAATTTGGGCTCAAGTAAAAGGATTTGTGGCTAGAAATAATAAAACCTTTAAATTGAAAGATGTGAGAGAACTTCTGAAAGCAACAGTGGATAACGTTACCCAAGAAAACTGGAGCAATGCTGTGAATCATGCTATAAAAGAAGAAGAAAAGATGTGGACCATTGATAATCTTCTAGAAGAAACTGTCGAGCCCTTAGTTATAACGGTCGATTTTTTTTTGTATATTTCGTAAATATTTTTATTGTAATATATGTAAATATGGTTAATAAATTAAAAGATTCTTATATTTATGTACCTTTCTTATAAATGGCTTTTAACAAATGTTTCTTGTTAATTTAATAAATAAATAAAATAATTAAAAACTCGAAACCATTGTTCCGAATTTTACGACCTATTGTATTTGAGACCATACAAGACTTGTCCACTTAAAATTGGTAAAAACAGCCTGGTTTATCATTTTGTTACATGTAGAAAAATGGAAGACTCACCCTATATTTATGCTACTTCTGCATAAATAATAAGGCACTGTGCTCTCACCAAAAAGGAAATAGAGTATAGGATGTTGTACAGACACCCTGTATAACTTATATCATAACAATATTTACCTTATTCTTTCAGGTAAGTCAACCCTAGTTTTCTTCTTTGAATAAGCTCCATGTACCGGTGATACACTAGGTTCAGAACTGGAAGCTGGTGGAGAGCTACTTCCAGAACTCGAACACGAAAGACTTCCGGCTCTATTTCGACCGTCTGCGATTGGTCCAACGGGACCAATTGTTAATGAAGGCCGCGAGTTATTACGGTTGCGACGTTTCTTCTTTTTCGCACCCGTGGTATCTATTTCTTCAATACGACCAAAGATGTTCGCGGTAGGGGGTGGAGGCATCCAGTCGAGATCTTTCTTTAAATGACCGCGACCACATCTAAAAAAAGCATTATAGATCCAATACAACTCTTTTACATAAGTATTTTTTAATAATGTTAGTATTATTTAACCATTTCAATACGATTTTTAGATTTTATTATATCTTTCATTTTAAGCAGATAGATCTGGTCATATGGAGTTAGTTTATGTCTTTATTTTTCAGGAAAATTAAATAATAAATGTATTAAAGAAAAACATTGTTTTATTTCCATTGTGAAATTGGTGATGTTGTACACTATTGTTAACTGATTATTGGAGTACATTAACTCATTTAGATATGTATGTGAAATAAAGCTAAAGAATTTTATTTTATCCTGATCAATATCTGATGTTAACACCTAATCGAAAAGTAGCCTTTATGATTAGGTGTTTGCTATGGATATTGCGATTAAATAACATGAGATTTCTTATTAAATAAAATTTGAAAAATTTTCCCGCCCTAATTTGGCCACGCCTTTCTACCATTTTGATTGGTCCAATTAGTTACGTCAAACTGTCAAGTTACTTACAATAGCTTCCGTTGCCAAGCGAGAGGACGCTAGCAGATTTGTCACAAGAATTTCGATCAGTTTGTATGCAACCACCACTTCTCTATATATTTGTGTTCTGTGATACTAATACTGTACAAAAAGTGCACCATACAAAAGTAAACAACGAGCGCAGTTGCCAAATACCTTTTTTGCGAGAATATTTCTGGGCAAAATCTACAGCGTTGCCGCTGTGTGTGGAATTTTGGTGGTTTAAAGAATCCAAATTAAAAATATTAATTACTGTTTAGTGTAAATATATGAATGAGCAAATATATAGCATGAATAAACTAATAAGAAAATCGATAAAAGATATTATGTGCCTTACACTGATATTATCACATTGTTTTTTATGCAATTGAATTAGTAATTTTACAAGCATTCCAAACATTAGAAGAAATCATGGTGGTGCCATTTGAAAAAAAAACTGGGGTGGTTTTTAGGGAATCAATTTATCGAGCGTCGTTTCTTTAAGTAATTTAGGGTAGTTGTCCTTAATTTTTATACTTAAAAATAAAAAAGTTTTAGCCTGTGACGTTAATTGTGGGACACTCTGTATAGTCAAAATGATTGTCACGCTCTAACTCGGAACGATGGCGATGATCGACATTTTTACTGATACAGAAAACGTCTTATCGCGTTAAGCACAAGAATCCGAATAAAGTGACCGTGAAATGGGTGCACCAACTTTTACGTCTTTAAAATCTTATGCGTGTTAAGTGCCTACATTTTAAAATATCTTTGAAGTGGAGGCAGAGAATATTGATGTTATGACTTATGACACAAATTGATTAGTGTAATCATTTAAATTAAATATACTCCATAATTGCTAGAAAAAATAAATAAACGTCGAATATTAAAATGGAGTGAATATTGTTATTGATGGGGATAAGAAACCCTTTAATTTTTTCTTATACTTAAAGAGTAAACAACTATATTAAAATTTACATCTGGTTTATAAACTATACTGTTATTTTCTTTACATTTTTAAAAATTTTCAGAAGGGTGGCTATTAATTATCGTATATGGGTATTATCAAAAATAACATTACTAAAATCCAAAAACTTGTTTTTACTAAATACTCTTTTTATTGATTTTCATTTAAACTAATTTTAAATGATAAATAATTTCGGCTATACGTTTTTATTTAATTTTTATTTAACTAAATAGTCATGTTATTGATGCGAATAGATAATTTGCAGTGATGGGCTATCTTGTATTAATTATACTTCAAGTCCGGTCCTTACAAAACACACCATGTAGTATGCATTTTTTGCTTACTACGCGCCACTATTTTAAAATAACAAAAACAAAATTCCATCTGTGAGACGCCACCCGAAGCCGATCTCATTACGCATTTTAGTGTGCTACGTGCCGGTTATAAGTTTTGAGTGTGTTTTTCTTTGTGTATCATGAATCATCAAAAGGCAAGAATGGCTAGATTAAAACGCAAAATGATGAAATTAGAGAAGATGTTAGAGGATGTATCTTCTAGTTCCTCAAGTAAGTGAATTTAATTTTTATTAATTTAGGTTATAGCATTTTATGTAGTGGGGGAGAAGGGCCTTTCTCGCTCTTAATTGAGGAGTTTGTATACTCTTAAACGCACTGGCTTTTAGATCTTATCTATTTATAAAGACAGACAGACCTTTCTCGTTTCCTGTTCTCTATTATCTACCTATAGCAACTTATATGAATTATATTTTTCTACACAGGTGGCCTTTCTCGCCGCTGTGGTAGAGAGAATTCTTAATTTTGTAATCACCTAGGGGTCTTTCTCGCCCCTAATAATATTCCTCAGTATTTACTTAAAAAAAAAAGAAAAAAAAATTAAAAAAAAAACAAAAAACAAATATTCACCAAGGGTTTTTGTTTTTTGTAGGTGAGACTGAACCGGAAAATTCTGTTCAAATCATTAGACCAAAAAGACGAAGAATTCTGGATTCAGACTCGTCAGAGTCAGGAACTCCAATTCAGATGGAAGAGCCCATTCACTTACCACAGTTTACGGATATTTTAGGCTCTGACCCTTCTGCAGATTCCAGCAAACATATATTATTAAGTCAACATGTGGTTAATCGCTGGTCTAGTTATTTACGACAGGGCTTGCAACCAGATGATAAGACCTTAATAAAATCTAAGTGGACTACTCCAGAAAACTGTTCAGCCTTAAGTGCCCCTGACCTAAATCCAGAAATTAAGAAGATGTTATCGGACACGGAAGTTAAGAAAGACTCCTTTTTATCTCATATTCAGAATGACATAGGAACTGGGTTCACAGCTTTGGGAATGTCTTTGGACATTTTATTAAAGGGAGTGAACTTAGGTGAACAGCAGATGAAACAGGACATCTTACCCGGTTTAGTAGATAGTGCAAGACTCTTATGCAATGCTCACTTTTATTTGTCTATGCATAGAAGACACCAGATTTACCCTAAGTTAAAACCTGATATGCATAGGGTTGCTAAAGAGTCGAAGCTGGATTCCTGCTTGTTTGGCGAGAAATTGTTAGATAAGTTTAAAACGGCCCAGGCTATCAAGAAATCAAGTGCAGAATTTAGAGCGGCTTCTAGAGGATCATCATCTGCTGGCAATTCCGGGCATTCTTTAAACTTCCCGCGCAGGACGACAAATACAAGGTTCAAACTGAAAAACTTTGTGAGAGCGGACATAGACAAGAAGTACCAAAACAGGTCGACACTCATAGGGCGGAACCAACAGAGCTACTACAACAGGGCTCAGGGTCAGAGGTTTCAACAACGATATTAGAGGTAAAGAAATCTAAATATGCCGGAAGATTAAAATATTTCACCCAAACATGGAAAAATTTGACTAAAGATAAATATGTGCTAAACACGTTAAGCGGTTATCGCATTCCATTTACTAAAAAGCCTCGTCAATCTATAATTCCAAATAAAAACATTAGAAAATCTGAATTAAAAATATATAATAGAGAAATTCGGGAACTAATAAATATAGGCGCAATTCGACAATGTGATCATGTGGCGGGACAATATATTTCATCATATTTTCTTGTCCCGAAATCAGGAAACAAATTCAGATTTGTATTAAACTTAAAACGCCTAAATTGTTTTGTTTCAACTACACACTTTAAACTTGATGATTATCGTACAGTCAAGAATTTAATATCGCAGTCTGCTTACATGGCAACGTTAGACCCATTTATAAAAAACATAGAAAATACCTTCGTTTTATTTTTCAACAAAAGTTATATGAATTTACTTGCTTACCATTTGGCCTCTCCACTGCTCCATATGTTTTCACAAAAATTTTAAAACCGGTTACCCAACAACTTCGCTCCGATGGTAACATTTGTGTAAATTATTTAGATGATTTCTTTTTTATAGCTAACACATATACAGAATGGCTCAAAAACGTTAAGGCATCTATTTCGCTTTTGGAGAATTTGGGTTTCATTATTAACTATGAAAAATCTTTTTTAAGTCCAACAAAGGAATGTAAATATTTAGGTTTTGTATTTAATTCCGAAAAACTAAAGATATCATTGCTAAAGTCAAGAAACAATTAGATATGGTAAAATTGTTTTTTAAACTAAATAAGTGCACAATTAGATCCTTTGCAAGGCTTATTGGGAATCTTATTTCTATTTGTCCGGCAATTATGTATAGTTGGGTTTACACGAAAGTATTAGAAAGAGAGAAATATTTAAATTTAAAGAATAAAAAATATAACTATAATGCTAAGATGTATATTTCACAGGAAATAAAATCTGAATTACAATGGTGGCTTAACGCTATTCTAAAATCAGGAGTGTCTTTATTATTTAAAAAATATGTGAGGGAAATTTATACAGATGCTTCCAAAACTGGGTGGGGGGCTGCCTGTAATGGTGAAACTTGCCAAGGTTTTTGGAATGAGAAAGAGAAGGAGAAACATATTAATTACCTAGAACTTTTGTCTGTTTTTAACGCCTTTAAATGTTTTGTAAAATTTAATACGGGATGTGCAGTACTTTTGAGAGTAGACAATACGACTGCCATTTCTTATATAAATAAAATGGGAGGCATTAAGTTTAAAGAACTTTCGAATTTATCAAGAAAAATTTGGCTTTTTGACGCAAAAATTTTTATTTTTGCGTCCTACATAGAGTCTACAAAAAACATCGAGGCGGACAGGGAATCTAGAAAAGTATCTATTGAGACTGAATATAGCTTACATGAGAGATATTTTAATATAATTAAAGATCATTTTGGTGAACCCCAGATTGACTTGTTTGCCGCTAATATAAATGCAAAATGTAAAAAATTTGTTTCATGGAAAAGAGATCCGGGTTCATGTGCGGTAGATGCGTTCACTTTAGACTGGTCCTTCAATTTTTTCTATGCCTTTCCAACTTTTCCTTTAATTATCAGGGTTCTGAGAAAAATTATTTTAGATAAAGCTTTGGGTATTGTGGTTGTTCCTTTTTGGAACAACCTTTTGTACCCACTCTTTGTAAAATTACTTGAGAGTAATCCAATTTATATTGGCCCTAACGCGAAGCTTTTATTGGATCCTTTCAGAAACAGTCATCCTCTATGGGAGAATCTTACCCTGGCTGTAGGGGTATTATCAGGAGAGCGTATGAAGCTAGAGGATTTCCAAGATCTTCGATAAACATCTTAACCGCATCACTAAGTGATAACACCCTGGCTCAATACAATGTTGCTTATAAGAAATGGTGGGCGTTTTGTAAACACAGGGATATCGATTTATTAGATCCATCTGTAAATAATCTCATTGAGTTTTTGGACGAACAATTCAATAAAGGCTCCAGTTATTCCACTTTAAATACATTTCGCTCGGCTTTAAATATCTTATCCACAAAGACAGAAGATCATCTAGTAAATCCATTTCTCAAGGGCGTATTCAGATTGCGTCCGGTTTTCCCTAAATATACCCACACTTGGGATCCTAAAAATGTTTTAGAGTACTTATCAACACTTTTTCCGTTAGAATCATTGAATCTTGAATTTTTGTCATATAAATTAATTACATTGTTAGCGTTGTGCACAGCTCATAGAATTCAAACTCTTAGTAAAATTAACATAAATTGTGTCTCAAACTTAGGAGACAGGATTGAGATCCTTATTCGAGAGTTGTTGAAAACATCTAAACCGGGTAGAGAGCAGCCTAGATTAATAATTCCGTTTTTCAAAGATAAACCTGAGTTGTGCGTTGCTTCGGTTATAATATTCTATAAAGAAAAGACCAAAGCGTTTAGGGGTGATATTTCAACTCTGCTACTAACTCATTGTTAAAAGTTATAATGAAAAACAAACTCTTTTGTCTAAATTCAATCAACTTTTATTTAATCTTTATCCGCCACGACTTCATATGGAACTGTTTTTTGTTTCTTACCAAAAATACGCCTTATCCTCTAAACCTTTTTAACCTAAACAAAGTATCAAGTTACAAACTAATATTTCTCGGCTATCGCTACGTACTTCTTAAGTGCCGCACATCATTACTTTTCCCATAAATAACTGACACTTATTTCGAACCTATATAACAAAAAGATTATTGTCCTTATATTTAAACCGCGTAATATCATCGTAAGCCGTATCACGCAGCATCTACTCAGACAATTTCGAGATGGATTAAAAACATTTTAGGTAAAGCAGGCATAGATATTGAGAGATTTAAAGCGTACAGTACCCGTCATGCTGCCTCATCGACAGCATTCAGATCAGGGGTAAGCATTGATACTATTAGGTCCACCGCGGGATGGTCTGAACATTCAGATACATTTTTTTAGTTAAGTTTTACAACAGACCTGTTATAGTAAACTCCCAGTTAGCGCGATCCATTATCTCATAACATTTTTCTTCTCTAATAAATGTATAATGTATGTAATAGAATTAAGAATTAAGAAGGTTAAAAAATAAGTATTATTATTACGGTTTATTTCGTTTATTAATAAATAATTTCATTTCTTTTGTAAGGTTTATACTCACTCCTTATATAACTTTTTTGAATGTTGATATTTTTATAGTATAAGATTATTAAGATTTAGTATTGGTTATGCTGACAAATTACCAAATAGATTTTGATTGTAATCAATCTTGTTCCACACAGGTGTTTATTTAATCATAATATAATATATTAAAAAATAAATATAAATAAATAAATAATATAATAAAAAACAAATAAATAAATAAATACCTTTTGTATTTTTGGAAAATCGCTCCTTCACTTTAAACATCTACATGGTGTGTTTTGTGCGGACCGGACTAATCGTATAATTACGATTGAACTTCCTTACAGGTAAGTCGTTTAATCTTAAATTATAGTCCAAGCTTAAAAAATCGTACTTTACATGCAATTTAAAGATGATCGAGGAAAGACCAATTCACAATATACTATAATTATATTTATAATTAAATTATTAGATTTGTTCCAGTTAGATAGAGGATAGTGCAAATTATTTATTACATTAATACAGGGAGGCTTTCATAAAGCTATTTTATTTAAGTCCTAAAAAAAAGATAAATTAAAACCGATCCTTTATTGCACGTTTTTTAGATTATAAAATATATGATATTATTTATTCATAATTGACTAATTTTTTAAACCTTTATAGCAAATTTGTATATTTTTTTACTGTAGCCTAACTTAGTATTAACTTTGCACCTTAAATCCTTACACGGTAACATTTTCACACAATTTATTTTTTCCCTCGTTTAGTAATATCGCTTTCATCGATTTGTTGTTAGAAGTTTTATGGCCCTCAGCTGAAAGTACCGGTGTCGAGATAAAGCCAGGGGGCTAATAAAACGCTAACTACCTATTTTTACTCCTACTTTTTTATTTCTTTTCTTTTCGTTTAACATAAAATAAGAAATACGAGTACGTTTCAGATGCAATAACTTTTTACGGGTTTGTTTAGGTATTGGCGAAAATTAAGTTAAAAAGTTGTAATAAATAAAAAAGTTACCAATATTCATTGTATATTAGTCAAAAAAATTTACTACTTACTTGCATCCACATGCTTTGTAAGCCAAGTCATATCCTTTTTTCGTCCATAAGTTTTGATGACGTTGCCGTTCAGACCAAGATCGCGCACGTCCGCATGTTTTAAGATACGATAAGACGGTTTGCTCCCACTGATCAAAACATTCGCGATGCATATATCTGCCTGATGTGCACAATTCATTATTGCATGTTACCTAAAAAAAAAACGATATTAAATAACATTAGTTATATCATAAACTTCATTAGTTGTCTTAAATACTCTTTCGATCTTTTAGTTTTATTGCATCAATTCAATTTAAACAATGCACCGATCTACTTTTTGAAAGTAGGTGCAGGAAAAGTAAATGATGCAATTTATTCATCAAAAAGTTTCAAATTCCAGCACTACCAATCTATTATTGCTTTTATTTTAATTTTACTGGCTGCGATTCAACATCTGGGTTCGCAGGGAAAGGCAAAAAAAAAACATTGGAAGCGCTCATGAACTCTCCGAACTTGGCTGAATTAGCAAAGCCATTTTATGAGCCTGATTCTCATCCAACTGTAATAGCTCACAATGGTTGTAATATGATTGCACATATTTACAATTACACTAAAGGAAAAGCAACTTTAAACGATTTGAGATTTCAGCGTTACGAAATCTTAACTGCTAAATCTACATTCAAATTAGAAAAGTTACCACCAACAATTGGAGCAGCTACACAGCATTGTTTCAGAGTATATCAACTTCAAATGTGGCTTGGTAACAACCTAAATGCAACCATGTGGGGATGGAAAGAGTCACTCGTGAATAATAGTACAATTCTTATGCCTCGATACACAAGCGACACGATGACACCCGAAGAGTTACTCAAAAAAATCTTTTGCACCTGCAAAGATAATTGCAGTACAAATCGATGTGGGTGCAGGAAGCATGGGCTATTGTGCACATCATTGTGCAGTAATTGCCAAGATACAGGCAACTGCTCCAATATCGATGAAATAGAGGAAGATTGCAGTGATTCGGAAGAGATTTTAAATGAGTATGAACTTGAGACGCCGAAAATGAAGACTCTGATATCAGCGATTATGAAGATGCGGAAAACGCTGAAGAACCAGATTGTACTGGAGAGTCCGACCATGAACAAGTTTCACAGCATGTAAGTAAAAAAAAAGACTAATAAATCAATAAAACAATACGTCGTATTATATAAACTGTACATAATGTAAAAAAATTTCTTGTATCATAAAATATAAACATATTCATAAAATCAAATACTGCAATAAATTTTCAGCAATTTTGTAAAATTTTAATCAATTTTGTACAATTATTTCATACTTCATTAAATATTTTTTATGGAAATATGTAAAAACCGCTGATTTCGATCAAAAAGTAGCCAAATTTTGTTTAATAAAATCGATTTGGAATTGGTAAGTTCAAAAAATCGATTCTACTCTTCGAAAATTATAAAGCGATATCGATTTCTCTGGCTGATTTAGTGTAATATACAGAATACGCGTCGAGGCACGGGATACATACTCCCAGCTTACCCCCCAGTAAGCTTGAATTGTCTCCTGCATAAAACAATCTATTGAACTTTACATGATGAAATATATATTTTCTTATGTATTTTTTTTCGTAGAATCTAGTGGTGTTATTACTTTTTTGACATTTTAAAAAATTTTAGTAAATTATTAACAATTAATAAAAAGTTCATTGTTGCAAAAAAATTTTTTTCAGTTTTTTGCATTTTTTGGCTTATTTTCAAATGGGAAGTATAACCTTTCTTTATTTGATTAAAAAGTAGATATTAAAACAAAAAAAATAAGCCCCATATGAACTTCCTAGGACAATTCTCTGAAGGACAAATTTCGTTTAAAAAAAAGTAATTTTTTCGAAAAACTTGAATTTCTGGAAAAATTGTTATTGTATAGTACTGAAAAAAATAGAGATTATTTAGGATGCTAAAGGGTATATTTATACCAAGTTTTATGAAAATTGCATAATTTTTGGATAAATGAAAAATAAAAAAATGAAAATAAAAAAATGAAAAAAAAAATTTTTCGCAATTTTTGCTTGAATATTTTGAGGTTATGTTCAAAAGTGCCCTCTACAAAAATTATAGCTTTGTATATTATCTACAACTTTGCCATTAAGCACTTTTTATTTGAGCGTCAACTTTTGCCGGAAATAGCGATAGAAAAATGCTCCAGCTGTTTTTTTTCAGTTTTCACCCCCGCAAAACCACCCCGCAACTACCTCAGGTATGAATTTATTTTTTTAATGTTTCTTATGAACCCCTTTACCACATCCAGTCGTTCGTTTGCGGGTTGCAATTTTTTTGTTAAAAAGTACAGATTCCCCGGACTACTATTCATAATTTTTATTTATCTTTTTTTTTTATCATTCATTCGTAGTGTAATAAAGCAGTTTTAATAATTTATAAATGTATTTTTTTTTCATTGTTAAACTTTAAATGTAGATATAAAATTAAATTATGCCAATCCTAAGAAAGTAACGAAATTTTAAAAAATTCCGTTAATCAGAATATTGCCGTAAAAATATTGCTACAGGCAATATTTTGATGACATAATTTAAAAAAAAAAGTAAATTTTAAGATTTCCCATATAAAAAAAAATATTCCAAATTTTAATAAAATTGAAGAATAAATGTTAAATGTATAGCCAAAATTAAAAAAATATATTAAGTTTATCACTCTTTTTCTTGGTTTTCTTGGACTTTCGGACTAGGAAAATTTAACTTAGCCTCCTTTTTTTTTAAAAGGAATTCACTGTTAAATTATTTACTATTATTTATGGGACATCTTGTATATGTATGTACATATATGAAATAAAATATATAATATAGGCAACTTAAAAGAAAATGTAAAATGTCAGTAATAAAATTGGTTTTACTATGCTATTTTTTTCGCTCACAAAGCTTGATAGCACTCAACGGTTTTTGCACGTCTCGAAGCTAAAAACAACTTTAAAAATAAATTTTTTCACACAGAGATAAAAAACTTGTTTTTCGTATATATGTTTACTTTGTTACGTTAAGCTCGGCATAAACAAGATTATTACAATACCTAATTATATTTTGCAAAAAGTAAATTTTGTTTTGAAATACTCTAGGAGTTTAAATAATATTTGAGAGATATTGAAAACTCCTTTAGCAGTATGTACATACAGTTAATGAAAAACATATAAACAGTATGTTCTATGTGTATTTAGATTTTATCTGTAAAGTTATCTTTAGTTATTAATCCTTTATAGTTACAATCCAATTGAACCTTAATTTTCCTATTTTTCTATTTCTTAACTGTTAATTTCTATATTAATTAAACTAATTAGTAATTAGTCATTAAAATCTTAAAACAGTCAAATTATTTAAAAAAATTAAATTACTTACTAATTAGTTCTAGTAATTCTTCTTATTTTTTTACTCTATTATGGAAAAAAGCGGCATTTGTGTTTTAAGCAAAAAGAAATTTTTTATAAAGAATTTTTTTATTAAATGTGTCTTGATGGTTGTTGTAATTTAAAAATTTTAAATGCATTAATGTTCTCAACATAATATAATTTGACTTGATATTAAAAAATATCTTAATTTTTTCATTATTACCCATTATACATTTAAATGAGGAGACGAAATTTAAAATTATAAATAAATTTAAAATCATCGAAAAATAATAATTTTATATTAGTGAAATTGCAGTAATCTCTTATACCCATTTGGCTATAAATAAATGTAAGAGGCACTTTTTTAAATTAATTTGTTTTTTACTTATAATTGATTTATTTAAATAAAATCCAAAAATATTTTTAACTACCCTCTCAATCTATAGTAAAACTATTTGTAAAAGCACAGGGCCGAGCCGTGCCGGGGGTGCGCCGCACCCGGGCGGCGCTCATTTAAGGCGGCAAAATATCCGAAAAATAAAATAAAAAAGCGCCAAGTAATGAAAAAAAATTATGAATAACACAAATTTAAAACTTATAATTAAGGCGCCAACAGAATACAATGTTTACTGAAACCGAGCATTGTTCCCCGAATCGTTGCTATAATAATAATAATCTATATAGATAAATAAATAGGTACCAGGACTAGGTAATAAAAACAATAGCACCGCAATTATGATGGGTTCAGCCAGGGCGGCGCCGGCGCCGCCACCGGTGCTGATGATGTTATAAGGGCGGCGTAATTAAAAGAGCCGCGTAAAGTACCACCAATAGTAATTCCTCGAAATTTATTTCTTGCGGAATTTCAATACTTTTGGGTAATAAATAATATGTATTTTGGAGCTGCAGAAATAAGCGGGGGTGTAATGTTTAGAAATTCCCACCCTTTTGTTTTTAATTTATTTTAATTTGCGAGTTTTAAAGCGACTTGTCGATTAGTGTTTATTTTTAATACATTTTATATAAAAATTGTGTTTGTGTTGTTAACGGTAAGTTTAAAATATTTTATTAATATCTTCAAAATATTTAGAACTTCATGCCTTAAGCAATTTTTCATTGAAAAAAGTAATGTCTGATTTTTGTGCCAATTTTAAAAAAAAATATTTGTTGATTTAGAATTTAGATGGCTGATGGTCGAAAGAGGCTTTCTGGTTCCCAATCCCGAAAAAGGAAGCTAGAAAAGGAGGAAGATGACAGGCGGTTAGCAGGTTCGTTAAAAAAGGTTTTTTGCGTCATCAACAAACCCACAACAGGCACAACCTCAACCTTCAACAAGCCAAAGGCCGGATGTTCAACCTTTGACGTCAACTGAAGCCGATGCCGAACAACCAAACCAAATGATGGAGATCAACAACCATCAGGAGATGAACTGAAACAAGATGATCACTCGACGAATACGCCAGCAAATACGCAAACTGAGAACATTGAAGCTATTGAGGTAAATTAAGAACGATTTAAAGATCCAGCATATTGGCCCGAAATATTAACGGATAATATTAGATTATTGATTTTAGGAATAGGACCCGTTTAAATTAAAAATATTAATTATGCCATTAATAATTTAAATAGATGTTTTAGCGCTGCTTACTTTGAAAAAAAATTAACTAACAATGGCTTATTTACTCAAAATCTAAAGATTCAGTGTACTGTTTTCCTTGTAAATTATTTAAAGTTTCTGATAATAGTTTTAATGAGGGGAATGGCTATAGTGACTGGCGACATTTATCTCGGACTTTAGAAAGACACGAAACCAGTAAGGGGCATTTTGAAAGTGTTAGGAAATGGCTTGAATTAAAAAAATCAATAGAAAAAGGTTTAACTGTGGACTCTATCAATCAAAATTTATTTCAAAAAGAAAAAAAAAGATGGACTTCGATTTTAGAGAGAATAATATCTGTTATCCAGTTTTAAGCTGGATAAAATTTAGCTTTTAGGGGTAATAGTCACAAACTATTTGATAAGGGTAACGGTAATTTTCTGAAATTAATTGAGATGATTGCAAAATTTGATTCTGTAATGGCCAAACATATTGATAGAGGCCAAAAAGATGGGAACAAAATGCCGCATTATTTGGTAGATAAAATACAAAATGAATTGATTTTTTTAATAGGAGAAAAAGTAAAAAAGTGTATTGTTGGATGTTTAAAATTATGCAAATATTTCTCTATCATTCTTGACTGTACACCTGACGTTAGTCACCAAGAACAAATTACCATTATTGTTAGATTCGTTTTTATTGATGATTATTCTAAAAGTACAAACACTATTGGTCAGGGCCTGGGGTTAACAGATTTTTTATTAAATTATTTAAAAGAACTGGATATTGATATTGCCGATATGAGAGGTCAGGGCTATGACAACGGAGCAAACATGAAAGGCAAGCACAATGGCCTACAAAAAAAATTTTTAAATATTAATCCTAGAGCCTTTTTTGTACCCTGTGCCGCTTTTTTTAAATTTAGTAGTTAATGATGCAGCAAAAAGCTCTCTAGAAGTAACTAATTTTTTTAGCATTATTCAGGAAATATATTCAAATTCAAATTCAAAATTGTTTATTTTGCCAAAAGTAAAAAATACATGTATCATTTAGTTACACATAATATACACAGTTGACAAAAAAGGACCAATTCACGATTACAAAACCGGTAACAGTGACCGCTGAGCGGACGCCTGCGAAAGGACCCTTAACCTAATAAATAGCTACTATAATAAATACAAAAAATAAATTAAAAAAATAGTACATATAAAGTATGCAAAGAGAAATAAATAAAAAACTACTTAATAAAATAATTCCCAAAAAAAAAAAACAAAAGAAAACAAAAAACAAAAAGACAAATTAAAAGTAAGAGTTCTGAAGAGAATGGGAGCGCGCAGAAGGAAAACGAGTCTTGATGACAGTTAGATTTTAGGGATAAGTCAGGGCGTGGCAGAATATTAGAAACAATATGAAATAAAAAAATAGAAAATCAAATAAAAAATAAAAAATCTCAACATCGGAGTTATTATAATATTGATCTTATTTAAGTACTTAAATTTATTTATGTGACTTTTAAAACTTATAACCTAGTCTGTTCTTCCAATAGGATCTTATTTATTGAATTTTTAAAAAACAAAAATTTTGAATTCTTAAGGACTTGTGTCAAGCTATTCCACATTTTAACAGCAGTGTATGCAAAACTTTTTTCATAGCATGAAGTTCTATGGTGGGGTACAATATAGCTTTGGTCATTGGCGGTACACTGTAGCCCTAAAGTAGTTCTTGGAAGCGGTTTAAATTTTTCTAAAAGGTAGGGGGGTTTGCCAGTACTTATTACTCTGTGTATGAAACAGTAAAAATGTTGTTTTCGTCTGTTGGTCATATTTATAATTTTAAATTCATTTCGATAGGGCGTTATATGCTCTCTATAAGATATATTATATGATAACCTCATACACCAGTTTTGCATCTTTTGAATGGATCTTTTAGTTACCAATGATAGCGAGTCACCATAGACAACATCACAATAGTCAAACAGGGACAGAACCAGAGAATTACATAAAAAATATTTTTGTTTTTGAGGTAGATACTTTTTATTATAATTAATATTTTTAAGTCTTAAATATGAAGTGGAAAGTTTACTATTTATGTGTGGCTGAAAAGATAGGTCTGTGTCAAAAATAACCCCCAAATTTTTTGCATTTTGAACGACTGGTATAGTATTATTATTTAAAGATACCTGAAATATTTGTTCAATTTGTTCACGAAGTTGTTTATCTTTGTTTATTATAAGAATTTTAGATTTATTTGCGTTTAATTTTAAATTATGGTTCTTTGAATATAAGACTAATTGGTCTAAGTCATTAGTAAGTTTTTCTTTAGTTTCTATCACATTACTCTTCACTACAGGTATAGTAAGTTGGGTGTCGTCGGCAAATTGATTGAATTTACAAAATTTAACACTCCTGTACATATCTGCTACATAAATGGCAAATACCAGAGGAGAAAGGACGGATCCTTGAGGTACTCCCTTTTTGACAAGTTTGAGATCCGACTTTATTATTGTAGAGTCTTTTTTTGTACTTACGTAACTATACCTAAAGGTTAAGATATTTTGTAACAAATTTAGTGCATCTGTAGAGAATCCATAATACTTTAATTTTGCTAATAACAGTTCAAGATGTACCGTATCGAAAGCTTTACTAAAATCTAAAAGTGTCATGCAAGTACTATTTGTTTGTTCTTGATTTTCTCTTATATCATTGAGGATATTAGTTAGTGCTGATGTTGTGCTAAAATTCTTTCTAAAACCAGATTGGCAGGTTGGGACTATATTTTGCTGTTCTATGAATGACTCAATTTGTGAGTAGATATGCTTTTCAAATATTTTTGACATAGCAGAAAGTGTACTAATTGGTCTTATATCTTTAAGGGTTTTTGGATCGTTAGTTTTAGGTAGTGGTAAAATTTTTGCAGTTTTCCAGATTGTTGGATAAGTTGAAGTTAATATGCAAGAATTAATAACATTTACAATAGCATTCGCACAAAAGGGTAGACACAATTTTATATCCCTTATTGATAAAAGGTCCTCGCCAACAGTATTAGATTTTATTTTAGAAATAATTTTAAATAAATTTTCATGGGTAATTAATTTGAATTTTAAATTAATATGAGTAATTAGTTTGTTGTTTTTATAAAAGTCAATGAGATGATTTGGTACTGTATTAGGCTCATTATCTGTTTCTAAAAAAAATCATGTATATGAGTGGCGTCATTAAGAGTTTCCGGAATGTCTATTTGATTATTTTTAGATGTAAGATGAAGTTTTTTTGCTGTACTCCAAAAAGCCCTTCCATTACTCTTCGCAAAAGTATTAAAAAATGTAATTTTTTCCCTAGCAATTGCATGTTTTGTGAAGTTTCGAAGCTGTCTGTAATACTGTAAATGTTGATCTAATTTTGTTCTTAAAAATTTTCTGTGGGCATTATCTCTTAATTTTATTAACTTTTTAACATTATCTGTTATCCAGGGTAAGTAACACTTTTCAACAATTTTTTTAGTTTTCAAGGAAGCATGTTCATTTATTATTTGTATTAAAGTGGAATTTAAAATGGAAACTTTTTCATTTACATCGTTAGCCCTATACAATCGATCCCAAGATATTAACTTCCCTTGGTTTATAAATGTGTCAATGTTAATGCTATTGTAATCTCTAAAAGTAATAGTTTTAAACTTATTATGATTTTTTGATATCTTGAGAAGAGAATATATTAAATTGTGATCCGTAATACTTTGACAAATAGCCAGGGATCCAGATTTTGTACAATTAATATTTTGACCTGTGATTATAAAATCAATGAGGTATAGTATCAATATCAAATAGTATCAAATCTAGTAGGTTCCTGAATGTGCTGAGTATATTGAAATATTTGTAATAACTGCCTAAGCTTGTTGGGGTAGGTAGAGTTACTTAAGAGGTTTATATTAAAGTCGCCCACTATAATAATATTGTCATAGTTGACAGATAAGTTACCTAACATATCCTCAAATTGATCAAGAAATAAAGAATTGCTCACTGTGGGTGCTTTATAAATATTGATAAAAATATGGTTTTTGTTTTTAATTATAAATTTTATAGCTATATATTCAAATAAATTTTGATTTAGATCAACTAGCGCAAAACTTATGTTTTTATTAATATACAGTGCTACCCCGCCTCCCCTTTGAGCCCTATCTTGCCTGACAAATCTATATCCAGGAATATTATACAAGTTATTAGGTACACCTGGATTTAACCATGTTTCAGTTAAACCCAGTATATCAAATTTATATTCTGACATATAATTTTGGAACTCGTCAAATCCTGTATTTATCGATCTCACATTAAGATGACCCACCAAAAAACCCTGCAAGTCTGTAAGATAGTTATCATTTGACACATAATTATATACATTTTCTCGATGTTAAGCAGACAAGTATATGTCTTTTTTTCGGCCTCAACTTACAGACGGAATGCTCTATTAAAAAAGCTGCCCAGGCTAACACTAAAGCCCTTATCGGATACCCGCTGGGAAAGCCATATTGAGGCAATAGAAACTCTTAGATTTGAGTAAAAAAAGTGTATGATGCTCTGTTTACGCTTTTTAATGATGAAAGCAGAGATAATGAAACAAAGAATATTGCAATGTCCCTAATAAATAAAATAAAATCATTTAAATTTATTTGTTCGTTAGTTATTTGGTACAACATTTTGGCAAAAATTAATATAGTAAGCAAAACACTGCAAAAGTCTAATGTTATTTTACCAGAAGCTGTACAGATGCTAAAAGAAATCAAATTATTTTTGACACAAATGAGATCGGAAAACGGGTTTTAAGACATGATAAATGAATCTAAGAAAATTGCGGAAGAAGTAGACGCCGAAATTTCCTTTCCAGTCATTCACCAAGACCAAGGAAAAAAAACGTTTTTTGATTATGAACACAAGGATGCGCCAATCCAATCTCCAGAAATAAATTTTAAAGTAAATTTTTTTTTAATATTCTCGATATTTTAACCTCAAAATTGAATGAGAGATTTCACGATTTCAAGCATTTTCCAAACCCGAAATAATGACCTATTGTAAGAATTTAGAAGCTAAATTAACTGACCCTGAAACAAAAAATATGGACATAAATGGATTGGACCTCTATAATGAAATCGACATATTATCAATTTACATTAATGATAGAAATATTTTCTCGGCCAAAGAAATATTAATATATCTGGTTGCTAACGATTTGAAAGGCATATTTCCAAATTTATTCGTAGCTTTAAGAATATTTTTAACAATGCCAGTCACTGTATCTCATGGGGAACGCTCATTTTCCCAACTAAAATTAATAAAAAACTACTTAAGATCCACAATGAGCCAATCAAAACTATCAAATTTATCAATAATAAGTATTGAGGAAGACATTGTTTCTAATTTAGATGTTACCGACCTAATTAGGGAATTTGCATATAAAAAGGCAAGAAAAGTAAATGTTAGTATTTAAACCAGGGTTCTAATTACTTTTTTTTAATTTCTTTAAATTAGTATGTAAGTAAAATGTATTTTCTTTAGGTGTTTATATCGATGTAATTACATATTAATATAGAAATACTTATTTAAGTAAATAATATATGCTTTTATGTATATTTTTTGTATAGATAATATATTGATATATTGATTAATATATATGTGTTTGGAATTTAATTCAATATACTTTTTTTATTACACCCTTTTTTTTAAACGTTGTACTTTGGTAAGAGCATTTTTTAAAACACTTTTTATAAAAATCACTGCAGAAGGGCAAATACCCTAGAATCGGCCCTGTAAAAGCATTTCATTTTTCAAATGTATTACAGGTTATTAGTATAACTGTTTCATATACTAAACTGTTTAAAATTTATATGTGGAGTTGTCACAAATTTATAATGAGTTATCTATTTTAATGAATAATATATATCTTATTGTATTTAGAGAGTATAGGATTCAGTTAATAATACACTGCACAAACAATTAAATAATAAAAGGTAGTGTTAAAAGTTTCAGTTAATTATTCTTTTAAATGAGTCTACTTTATTATTTTTTTTTTCAATCATTGGTATAAGATTATTTTTAAATTTATCTTAATTTTTTTAAGTAATTAGACAAATAAATCAACCAAAAAAAATTGTTTTTTATCAAAAATTATATAAATAATACTTATTGACATTAATTAAAAAATTTAATTTGTATCTTGGAAGTCAAACAGAATTAGTATACAAAGTATAAATTAACGTTTTTTCAAGCACAGAAAAAGAAACTTAGGTATTTAATATATAGTAGCTTAAAAAAGCCAAACATACTGAAATTCACTTGATTTTTTATATTTATAGAAGAAATCATATTTTTGTTACTATTTACAATGTTATGATAAATTCAAAATTTAAAAACTTTTTATTTATCCCAAAATAAATTACACTTCATTTTTAAATATAACAATAATCTCGGTTGATGATAAATAAAGGACTACCCTGCGATTAATAAACCGATTCACAAGTCTGGAACTTATTTTCAGAAATGTGTAGAGCGCCTCAAAAACTAAAACCTAAAGAAAAAAAAAATCACTATTTATTCTTAACAATAAAGTTAATAATTTTCAGTTTATGACAATTAATTTTGGTATCCGGTCAAGCACAAGAACCCCCCATAGGTCACTAGGAGAATAGCACTAATAATTCATTATTATTTATAAATTGGACTGACAGAGAACGCACAGATCTAGCCACAAATAGTCAGATAATTTCAACATTTTCTCACATTTTCATTAAATTGTACGTTGCTCTTGCAAAAGTTTATTTTTAATGTGTTTTGAAAATGTAGATATTGCTAAAGTATTTTTTTCAATTGGAATATTGTTCCATATTTGAGGTGCAACAAAAGCAAAGGATTTTTGGAAATTTGCAGAACGGTGTTGCGGTACAAGAAAATTGCCAGTATAGCGAGTTTGGTGATAGTGATCTCTAGATATGAAAAGTTGATATAAATATGGCGGTTGCTTGGATTTTAAAACTCTATAAATAAAATTGGTTAAATTTAGCGTACGTCGATTAGCCATAGATAATATTGAGTGTTTATTTAAGTGTGGAGTAATATGATCTCTATACAAAATATTATATGAAAATCGCAAACACGCATTTTGCAACTTCTGAATAGATTTAGAAATTCTGTTAGTCAAAGAGCTGTGATAAATGATGTCACCATAATCCAACAAAGATAAAACAAGAGAGTTACATAAATAGTATTTTGTTGTTGAGGGTAAAAATCTGTTTACTTGATATATTTCCTTCAATCTTAAATAGGCAATGCAAAGTTTCTTTTTTATATGCGTTTCGAAAGTTAATCTTGTGTCAAGGTAAACACCTAAATTCTTGACTTCTGTGACAACAGGCAACCTTTCATTATCTATCATAATATTTAAATGTTGATTAATATTTGCTATTCTGGCTTTGTTCTCTCCCAACAATATTACACATGATTTTGCAGCATTTAGCTTAAAATTATGATTATTTGCAAAACTTCGAATTTTTTTTAGGTCATCATTAAGATTTTTCTGAAAATGCTGCAATAGATCTTGATTAAATGAAATGTACAGTTGGGAATCATCAGCAAACTGTTGTATTTTGGAATTTATAACCTCTGCAACGTATAATGAAAACAATAATGGCCCTAATATCGACCCCTGTGGGACGCCCGTTGTCACCGGTATGTAATCAGATTTAATTTTGTTGGGCCCATTATAAAGAAGTGTACTCTGAACACGCCCGACTAGATAAGATTCAAAGAATTTTACAGCTTCCTGAGAAAAACCAAGATGGTGAAGCTTAGCCAACAACATCCGGTGACACAGTGTGTCAAAGGCCTTACTGAAGTCTAATAGGCAGAGGCACGTGATTTCTTTCCGATCCTGATCAAGCCTTACATCATTCACCAAGTTAATTAGGCAGGTACTAGTGCTAAAATTTTTTCTGAATCCAGATTGGCTAGGCGGAATTATTTTTTTAGATTCGACAAATGAAACAATCTGTTGATAAATGTGCTTTTCCAAAATTTTTGATATAGCCGGCAAAATACTTATGGATCGAAGATCTTTAAAGTCTCCTGGATTTGAAACTTTTGGTAATGGTAAAATAATAGATTTTTTCCATAAGTCCGGATAACTATTTTCTAGAATACAAGTATTAATAATATTTATTAAAGCATATTTACAATAAGGAAAACATAAGTTAATATCTCTTATTGATATCTCGTCTTCGCCTGTGGCATTAGTGCTAATAGAATTTAAAATTTGGATTAATGCTTCTTCGTCTATCAGACCAAACCTTAACTCCTCGGTAAATGATTGATGCCTATTTTGTTCATAAAAATTAACCTTTTCATCTGAGGTAGTATATGTACTTGAATTAGAATTTACAAAATAATTATTTATTGCAGATGGATCTGGAAATAGCTGAAAAATGTCATCGGTATTTTTAGTTTTGGTCAGATTTAACTTTTCAGCAGATTTCCAAAAATCCCTTCCAGACTTTGTAGAAAGAGATTAATAGTAAGCTATTTTCTCACGGGCTATGGCATGTTTAGTCGTATTTCGAAGTTCCCTATAGTATTGCAGTTTGGCGTCGGTTCCATGCTGTAGATATTTCTTGTGGGCCTTATCTCTTAATTTCATTAGCAACTTAATGTTATTCGTAATCCATGGTGTATATGGCCTATCCTGGATTTTTTTTTTGTTTCAAGGGAGCATGCTTGTTAAGTAAAAACATGATAAATGAATTAAAAATGTTTAATTTATTATTAATATTAGTTATATAATAAATAATATCCCAATTTAGTGCTCGAGCGTCCCTCTCAAAGTCACCCACTGTAATATCGTTATAATTTCTAAAAGAAACAAATTTTTGAAATGGCTTGTTTGAAATCAAATTAAAGCATGCAAAAGTTAAACAGTGATCAGATACACTTTCTGAAATAGGTACCACCTCACAACTCTCAGGGATGAATGCTTTACTTGTTGTAATTAGATCTAATAAACTCGAATAATCTCCAGTGTGACTAAACCAAGTAGGGGTTTTAACATATTGCTCCAAGTCATAATTTTGAAGCAATTTGATAAAATCATTTTTTGGTGTAGTTTGGTTTAGAAAATTAATGTTATAGTCTCCGACAAAAATTGGATAGTCACAAAAGGGTACGGTAAGACTTAAAATGTCCTCAAAGCTGTCTAAAAAGTTATTAATGTTTGCAGATGGTGGTTTGTATATTGTGGTGAAAATAACAGATTTTTTACCTATGTTAATTTTTATGCTTAAATATTCACAAGATTCTGAATTAACTTGAAATTGAAGTATTTCATATTTTAAATGACTTTTTAGGTAAACACCTACTTCTCCACCCCTGCCAACTCTATCCTTTCTAACAAATTTGTAGCCATTAAGTTTAAATGAAGTTTCGTCATGGGAAAGTGTCAGCCAAGTCTCAGTTATTCCTAATATCTCAAACTGATGTTGATGTACATAGTTTCTCACACTATTCTTCTTCATCGAATCCTGTATTAAGAGAGCGTACGTTCAAATGCGAAATTTTAAATAGATTTTGACCAGACCTAGCGCGCGACCCCATGTCATCCATTATCATTTAAAATATAATTCCCCCAATAACCACCAGCCGGAGCCCCTATACTGAACCAAAATAGATGCCCCTTGTTGTCTATACTTAACATTAAAATACAAACTAAAAACCCACAATCAAAATTTAAAGGTGATTTTTTTATCACAGTTATAAAATGATGTATATCATGCATTTATACTAATATGCCTTTAAAGAAGTTGATCCACTAATTAAAAAAAAAAAAAATAAAAAGCTCATTATAGTATTCTCTTCTATAGTACTCTCAAAATATAGTTTAATATAAAAAAAAAATAAATTTACCCACAGAAAGGGAATATGTGGCATTAGCGCAAAATCATGAGATATAGGTACAGTCTTATTAAAAAAATAATAATAAAAAAATACATGTTAGATACACAATACGTAATACCCACTTCCCAAAGCCAGCCACAAATCATACACTAAATATATGTACATATTACTTACACTTAATTCTCTAAATTTCTAGATTTCTTAAATTTCTAAAAACTTACTTTAATAGATTTTATTAAAAAAAAAATATATATATATATGTATATGCATATGTAGGTTTATATATTGTGTACATACGCCAGATATGCTGTGTAGAAATGAAGGGCTACTTAATTTTTCTTCCCTTCCAAATAAGTCTTCAAGTTTTTTCTTAGCCAATACAAAAGGAAGGAACCCATTCATTTATACGTAAATCTAGGCAGCAATTTTGATTCTTTAACAAAATAATAATTATTATTCGGAGTCACTACTAACCTGTCTGTCAGTTTGTGTATTGGAGGGCAGCTTACCGATTACGTCATTAACATGTAAATCATGTTTCTTTTATTAAGATATTTAATTGTTTAAAGTATTAATATCACTTAGAATGATATTCGTTACATTTCTATTTCATTTAATTGTTTTTTATTATTTTTTGATAATAAAAACTAATTTTAATTTTTACTTTTTATACATGCACTTGTTAACCAAAAGTCATTTTCTTATGTATGTGCAATGGTTTGACGGAGGTAATATTAAAAAATTGAAAAATCTAATTTTACTACTACTTTGATCTAATTTGCCTAGAATTTTTATTGGAAACTCTTAAAATAGAACTGCAAGACAAAAACAATATTTGAAAATAATATTCTCAAAACACTTATAACCTAAATTGTTGACATTTTATTGGTATTATTTTTCTTTATTGTCAATAAGGAAAATGAGAATAATATTTAAAAAATATATATTTTGAAAACAAAATTTATTTAACTATTGTTCAACTTACCCAAATAAAAATATATTGGCAATATTCTTTGTTTTAAATTAAAAGTGCTCAACTGAATTATGAGAAAAAAATGGACGTGATTAGATAACATGCAGTTATTATTATTTTATTTAATATAATAGAAGGTAAGGAAATACCTATATATCGAACAATTTTGATCGTATAGGTATTCTCTATTTTTCAATTTTTTTTTACACACTGATACAATTACAATTATGTTATTAAATAATATGTTACAATGTATATTTAATATCTTATAATGTTGTAATTAATTATGTTATATTTTACTCTTTAAGACAAACAAATGAAATTTAGTATATTTGCTACTTTTTGTTTTATACTCATAAAAATTCAACTTTTTAAATAGGTTGCCATGAATGCCTTGAAAATTTTAATTTTTAATCAAGTAATCAGGAAAAATTGTTTTCATTGTGTTTTGTGACTTAATCTTTTACACGCCTATTAGAAATGTCCAAACCAGTAACTTTGCCTGTGATTTACTTTATTTTTTTTTAAATATGACGTTATTGATAACAACCACTCTTGATATGCAGATTTTTTTGCCGTATAATTTGTTATGGTTAGTCACATAAATAAAACACGCTTTGTTTCTGAAATAGAAGGTTGTGCTTTGAGGCTTTCTTAAATTATTTTTCAATTGATGTAATACATGACAACTTGTCAAGTGCAATTTTAGCGTTTACTAATATTTCAAGTGTTTACTGACTATATTTTTTAAAAACTGCATTTTAAAAGTAGTTGTTCATAATAAGGTGCTATTTAAAAAAAATAAAGTAAATGCCAAAAATACTGGTTTGGACATTTTAAATAAGCGTGTAAAAAATTCAAGTAATAAAATATAGGTAATGAATATTATTTTTCTTTGATTACTTGATTAAAAATTAAAACTTTCAACGCATTCATGACACCCTATTTAAAAAATTTAAATAAATTGTGTTTTCGCATGAGTATAAAATACAAATAATTACTTTCAAAATCATATTTTATATCACAATATGTAATATACCAATTGTTCCATTTAAAATAAAAAAGTTAGAGCCACTTCCTGCTAAATCAGAAGTAACAGAATATGTCAAAAGATGCTCTTATATTCAATCGATATACCAAATTTGATTTGATTTCTTTATCAAAAAAAATAAAGAAATTATTAAGTGTTCACTTTTTTCCGTGTCACTCGGCATTTCAATTTTGGGAATGAAATAAATTAATTTTATAATAGTTAAAAATTCGATTAAGGTGCAAATTTAACTTATATTAAAATTTCACTGTTCTTAAAAAATATTTTTTTGTCATATTACGTCCTGTCAATTTTACAAAACACAAATTCTTCAAATAAGTTATTAATGAATTAAGCTATCTATAACCCAAACATCATTTTAAAAAATGAATAATGATTCAGGAGGCCTTCTTAAATCGTTAGAGGGTGACGTTTGGAAAAGGCAAAACAAATACCGGCAACGCCATGGCCATTCACGCACCGCATCAATAAAGCGCGTTTGTAACCTTGAACTTGAGCAAAATTATCGACTCATGGGCCTTAGATGTGTTTTTTTACTATAAGATATCTTTTTTATTTTGTTAGAAGTGTTTTTCTTCAATTTGTTTACGTATATATTCCTAATAATGATTTTAAAATACTAACAAAAATATTTTTAAAGCTTGCAGCATGATCGCAAATATTTAAATAAAATACACTTGAACTTGACATAAGTTGACACTTAGAGGGTATTACTAACCCTGACGGTATCACGCAGATCATCGAGGGCGATCAACATGGGATCTTCTCCATGATTAGATCCGAGTCTCTGCTGAGCCCTTAAACAGTCCCCGGTAGGTACACAACACATCGTGTAACCCGGTCTTTCGAAACCAACGACGCTCTCCATCCCGGTAGCTCGGCGCGGAGCCATGAGCGTGGGCGCCAGTTTGCTCGTTTTTGTCTTTTTAACCGCGAGCCTTTTCGTTCGGAATACGGAGTACGAAAAATGATCAACAATCGACAAGAGAAACAAACAAACAAATCGGGAAGACGAAAACGCGTACGTGCTTAAAGCGAAGCCTACAGCAGTCTCGGCTCGTCGATGCCTACTACGGACTGCCTCGAGTCTCGAGTTGCTGTTTTAATGCAGTGCGTGAATCCGCGTGGAGTGTGGACACCGGGAACACGAGAAAGCGAAAGGAGGGGGGTTACTTTCAGTTTCGCGGCGCCGAAACGTGCGCCGCTTTTCACTCTCGAAGGCCCTGACCGGAGCTGAAGCATCCACCAGGCGAAAGCTGCTCCAGCGCCGGCGGGGTGAAAGCGTCACGACGCTGATGACGCGCCGCCATAAACAGCGCCGGCTGTAGCGAGAGCCCTGCACGTTTCTGCTGCGGTGCAACGCGACCCAAGGTTAGGTTCAGGTTCAACCTAGTTATTGCTCCTTGCGTCTTTATGATATCGTCACCTGTTTGCCAAACCCACAGATGTATATAGCTCCGCACCAGATAAATACTCCAATGTTAAATTTGCGGACCCTAAAAGCATGCTGGTCTGAGTAAGCTCTAGCATCCCAAGCCAAAATTATTAGTCTATGTTACCAAATTAAGCATCCCGGTTCGTTGCGTGCCCCTGCGTTACGGCGAGTAATAAAGGATTTTGGATCTTGGGTATTTAGTTAAATTTATAAATTTAGTGTGTCCTGTTTCGGTATTGACTAAAAGGTTTTTTTTACATTGATACTTGATGAAAGAATCCGCAAAATAGATTATTGATGGAGGGAGCTATAGATACATACCTAATGTATATGTATGTCAATTAAATTTATATTTCAGTTAAAAGCAGTATTATAATAAGTCCTATAGTTATAATAACAGAATAAATTTAAAGCACCCTTATTTATATAATAAAAATATAATATTTATATATTATAATTATATTTTTGTTTCTAAAATGTATATCAATGTAGAAATTTTAAATGTTAATTATAGAATAGTAATTATACAATAAGCATGATCAGGGAAGTACCCAAAGCCCGAAATTAAATATTAGGTTTTTTCCACGCTCACATAACTTGCTCTCGACGAATGAGAACAATGCAAATACCCAAAAACCCAATTGGTCTACGCAACCCAAATGGTCTATTTTTTCCTTAGTGTATTATTATAAAAGAATATTTTCGCAGTTGTGTCTTGTTTAGCTACACTTTAAAGTCTTAAATTAAAAATGGATGAAATAAGTGCTAAAAAAAGTCCATGTGGAAATAAATGTGAAAATTTTATTTGTGGCAATTCACGCAGAAATTTTACCGTTAGGATGTTTAGATTT
This sequence comes from Anthonomus grandis grandis, assembly GCF_022605725.1. Lineage (NCBI taxonomy): Eukaryota > Metazoa > Arthropoda > Insecta > Coleoptera > Curculionidae > Anthonomus > Anthonomus grandis. The sequence continues at coordinate 2,397,790 of NC_065565.1, forward strand.
CCAGTGAAACTTAAGGACATTTGAAATAATGGATATTAAATTCGGATAAGTAAAAGTTCAAGTTCGCTTCTTCACTCTTAAAAATAGGTGAATAAAAATTCAACAATTGTGTACATTTTACATACAATTTGATTCTGGAAGTGGTACAGAATCAAATTGTGTAGAATTTCTCTATGCTATTGTGTTTAAACAACTGTGGTTCTATAATCAACAAATTGTGTATCAATTTGATTTATTTTATTGTATATATATTACACTATTTGTGTACTTAAATTCGACAATATTTTATATTTATTTAATATAATTGTTCAGTAAATAAGCAAACTCTTAGTGTTTTTTTTAACAGGAAAAAATACAATTTGTGCATTTTAAATACACACGTTAGTGTTGATTGTTTTTACAATATATTTTATTTTCTTTCATTTCAACTATAAAATTTTTTTACAAATTGTGTATAATAATACTATATATTGTTTTATAAATTTAAATATAGTGTAGGTTACTTATTTTAGGTTTGTATATCAAATTAACATAAGAACTGGAGTTTTTTATTACAATATTTTGTATATATAAGTTTTGAAATGAATAAAAGAATGTTTCCTTTTTTTCAATAAAAAATTTAATATGTTAAAATATAAAAACTGTTTTAAAAAAATATGAATACAAAATTGAGTCGATCTTGCGACTTAGGCGGTACAGTCAAATCTGATTATTTAAAAGTTCACACACAAGCACAAAAACGTTTTTCTTATAGTTCTTCGTCAGCTAAAATTTGGGAACGGTCGAATGGATGAACCAGTGGCGTAACGTAACACCTCCCCTCTGAAGAAGATGACCATGGGGATGGTCCATTGGTCATAGAGTCTGCAATCTGCATGGCATCTCTTTTATACTCAATACTTGATGTCGTTATGTCATCATGTGGATGGGTTCCATACAGATCAGCAGCCAAGTCCATGCAATAAAACAAAATACTTGCATAAGTAAAGGCCAAGTCATTTTTAAATGAAGAGTCTGCATTTCTCTTTGCGAGCCAAACTGCAAGATTTTATTTTTAATTATTATTTTTTATTTAATAAACTCACAAAAACAAATCAAACTCAATTTAACTTGTAAGTTGTAACATAAAATTAATTAATCCAGACAAACAGAAACAAAAAATAAAAAACGTTTAACAATAATGTCGATATTGGGGAGATATTTTATTAATTTATTGCATGTTTATTAAAAAAATTAATTATTATTCATAGTAAAGTTTGACATTATTAAAATGAAACTTGCGAATTACATTATTATCAAGACATATTTCAAGCGTTTTATTTTCTTTATTAACACTTAAAATTTCGTAAGGTCCTGTACAAAGAATAGTTTTAGGTGTATTTGGGTTTTTGGGTCGTTTTAAGAGAATTTTTTGTCCAACATCAAACGTTTAATTTTTTTTTTTCTGCTTTCGTTTCACCAAAATATGCCTTTTGTTTAGTTTTAATTGACATTTGCTTATGTTTCACGTTTTGAAAAGTATTTAAGATCATTTGTCGTTGGTGTTCCAGATCAATATTTTCTTTATAAGGAAAAACTAAAGAATTTGGCGTTAATTCAGTAGAACTATGTCGACTTGAATTATAAGAATTAATTGCAATTAATAAGGCATCCTTTATATCACAGGTATTATGTTCGATTAGGTAACACCGCAAAGTGTCAGCTAAAGTAGCGTGAAAGCGCTCTACAATACCGTTTGAGCTATGATATTCTGATGACGTATAATGCCATTTTATTTTAAGAGTCTCGGTAAATTCCTTTATTAGCTTATTATTAAATTCACCACCATTATCAGAGATAATGGTTTTTGGTATTCCAAAAATACTAAAATATGCACGTAAAGACTCAATAACACTTTTTGGTTTTTTATTAGAAATTAAATACACTTGTGTAAACTTTGTTAAATTGTCTATAATTGTTAGTAAGATTTCATTGTCAAAAAAGAAAAGATCTGTTGAAAGCGATTGAAAAGGTTTATTTGGGGCTTCATCAGTTATATTTAAAGGCTGGGTACGATTTACACGGTCAATTTTTGAAATTTGACATGTGGGACACAAAGTTATAAATTCTGCAATGTCATTATGCATATTTTTCCATTTATATAATTGGTGAATTTTATTCGTAGTTTCTTTTATACCTTTGTGGTAATTACTGGGATCATTATGATAATTA